>NC_135784.1:5796724-7287926 GCF_051106095.1 Pogona vitticeps
TCTGTCCCCACCCCCCACCGCATGGTTAAATTGGGACTTCCCAGGAGAGCTTTCCTCCATTTCCTCAGGAAGTTTTGTCTAGGAAGGAAGCACAGGTACTGGCTTTATGGGCTTTTCTGGCTTATTCTCTCTGTCCCCACCCCCCACCGCATGGTTAAATTGGACTTCCCAGGAGAGCTTTCCTCCATTTCCTCAGGAAGTTTTGTCTAGGAAGGAAGCACAGGTACTGGCTTTATGGGCTTTTCTGGCTTATTCTCTCTGTCCCCACCCCCCACCGCATGGTTAAATTGGGACTTCCCAGGAGAGCTTTCCTCCATTTCCTCAGGAAGTTTTGTCTAGGAAGGAAGCACAGGTACTGGCTATGGGCTTTTCTGGCTTATTCTCTCTGTCCCCACCCCCCACCGCATGGTTAAATTGGGACTTCCCAGGAGAGCTTTCCTCCATTTCCTCAGGAAGTTTTGTCTAGGAAGGAAGCACAGGTACTGGCTTTATGGGCTTTTCTGGCTTATTCTCTCTGTCCCCACCCCCCACCGCATGGTTAAATTGGACTTCCCAGGAGAGCTTTCCTCCATTTCCTCAGGAAGTTTTGTCTAGGAAGGAAGCACAGGTACTGGCTTTATGGGCTTTTCTGGCTTATTCTCTCTGTCCCCACCCCCCACCGCATGGTTAAATTGGGACTTCCCAGGAGAGCTTTCCTCCATTTCCTCAGGAAGTTTTGTCTAGGAAGGAAGCACAGGTACTGGCTTTATGGGCTTTTCTGGCTTATTCTCTCTGTCCCCACCCCCCACCGCATGGTTAAATTGGGACTTCCCAGGAGAGCTTTCCTCCATTTCCTCAGGAAGTTTTGTCTAGGAAGGAAGCACAGGTACTGGCTTTATGGGCTTTTCTGGCTTATTCTCTCTGTCCCCACCCCCCACCGCATGGTTAAATTGGGACTTCCCAGGAGAGCTTTCCTCCATTTCCTCAGGAAGTTTTGTCTAGGAAGGAAGCACAGGTACTGGCTTTATGGGCTTTTCTGGCTTATTCTCTCTGTCCCCACCCCCCACCGCATGGTTAAATTGGGACTTCCCAGGAGAGCTTTCCTCCATTTCCTCAGGAAGTTTTGTCTAGGAAGGAAGCACAGGTACTGGCTTTATGGGCTTTTCTGGCTTATTCTCTCTGTCCCCACCCCCCACCGCATGGTTAAATTGGGACTTCCCAGGAGAGCTTTCCTCCATTTCCTCAGGAAGTTTTGTCTAGGAAGGAAGCACAGGTACTGGCTTTATGGGCTTTTCTGGCTTATTCTCTCTGTCCCCACCCCCCACCGCATGGTTAAATTGGGACTTCCCAGGAGAGCTTTCCTCCATTTCCTCAGGAAGTTTTGTCTAGGAAGGAAGCACAGGTACTGGCTTTATGGGCTTTTCTGGCTTATTCTCTCTGTCCCCACCCCCCACCGCATGGTTAAATTGGGACTTCCCAGGAGAGCTTTCCTCCATTTCCTCAGGAAGTTTTGTCTAGGAAGGAAGCACAGGTACTGGCTTTATGGGCTTTTCTGGCTTATTCTCTCTGTCCCCACCCCCCACCGCATGGTTAAATTGGGACTTCCCAGGAGAGCTTTCCTCCATTTCCTCAGGAAGTTTTGTCTAGGAAGGAAGCACAGGTACTGGCTTTATGGGCTTTTCTGGCTTATTCTCTCTGTCCCCACCCCCCACCGCATGGTTAAATTGGGACTTCCCAGGAGAGCTTTCCTCCATTTCCTCAGGAAGTTTTGTCTAGGAAGGAAGCACAGGTACTGGCTTTATGGGCTTTTCTGGCTTATTCTCTCTGTCCCCACCCCCCACCGCATGGTTAAATTGGGACTTCCCAGGAGAGCTTTCCTCCATTTCCTCAGGAAGTTTTGTCTAGGAAGGAAGCACAGGTACTGGCTTTATGGGCTTTTCTGGCTTATTCTCTCTGTCCCCACCCCCCACCGCATGGTTAAATTGGGACTTCCCAGGAGAGCTTTCCTCCATTTCCTCAGGAAGTTTTGTCTAGGAAGGAAGCACAGGTACTGGCTTTATGGGCTTTTCTGGCTTATTCTCTCTGTCCCCACCCCCCACCGCATGGTTAAATTGGGACTTCCCAGGAGAGCTTTCCTCCATTTCCTCAGGAAGTTTTGTCTAGGAAGGAAGCACAGGTACTGGCTTTATGGGCTTTTCTGGCTTATTCTCTCTGTCCCCCACCCCCCACCGCATGGTTAAATTGGGACTTCCCAGGAGAGCTTTCCTCCATTTCCTCAGGAAGTTTTGTCTAGGAAGGAAGCACAGGTACTGGCTTTATGGGCTTTTCTGGCTTATTCTCTCTGTCCCCACCCCCCACCGCATGGTTAAATTGGGACTTCCCAGGAGAGCTTTCCTCCATTTCCTCAGGAAGTTTTGTCTAGGAAGGAAGCACAGGTACTGGCTTTATGGGCTTTTCTGGCTTATTCTCTCTGTCCCCACCCCCACCGCATGGTTAAATTGGGACTTCCCAGGAGAGCTTTCCTCCATTTCCTCAGGAAGTTTTGTCTAGGAAGGAAGCACAGGTACTGGCTTTATGGGCTTTTCTGGCTTATTCTCTCTGTCCCCACCCCCCACCGCATGGTTAAATTGGGACTTCCCAGGAGAGCTTTCCTCCATTTCCTCAGGAAGTTTTGTCTAGGAAGGAAGCACAGGTACTGGCTTTATGGGCTTTTCTGGCTTATTCTCTCTGTCCCCACCCCCCACCGCATGGTTAAATTGGGACTTCCCAGGAGAGCTTTCCTCCATTTCCTCAGGAAGTTTTGTCTAGGAAGGAAGCACAGGTACTGGCTTTATGGGCTTTTCTGGCTTATTCTCTCTGTCCCCACCCCCACCGCATGGTTAAATTGGGACTTCCCAGGAGAGCTTTCCTCCATTTCCTCAGGAAGTTTTGTCTAGGAAGGAAGCACAGGTACTGGCTTTATGGGCTTTTCTGGCTTATTCTCTCTGTCCCCACCCCCCACCGCATGGTTAAATTGGGACTTCCCAGGAGAGCTTTCCTCCATTTCCTCAGGAAGTTTTGTCTAGGAAGGAAGCACAGGTACTGGCTTTATGGGCTTTTCTGGCTTATTCTCTCTGTCCCCACCCCCCACCGCATGGTTAAATTGGGACTTCCCAGGAGAGCTTTCCTCCATTTCCTCAGGAAGTTTTGTCTAGGAAGGAAGCACAGGTACTGGCTTTATGGGCTTTTCTGGCTTATTCTCTCTGTCCCCACCCCCCCACCGCATGGTTAAATTGGGACTTCCCAGGAGAGCTTTCCTCCATTTCCTCAGGAAGTTTTGTCTAGGAAGGAAGCACAGGTACTGGCTTTATGGGCTTTTCTGGCTTATTCTCTCTGTCCCCCACCCCCCACCGCATGGTTAAATTGGGACTTCCCAGGAGAGCTTTCCTCCATTTCCTCAGGAAGTTTTGTCTAGGAAGGAAGCACAGGTACTGGCTTTATGGGCTTTTCTGGCTTATTCTCTCTGTCCCCACCCCCCACCGCATGGTTAAATTGGGACTTCCCAGGAGAGCTTTCCTCCATTTCCTCAGGAAGTTTTGTCTAGGAAGGAAGCACAGGTACTGGCTTTATGGGCTTTTCTGGCTTATTCTCTCTGTCCCCACCCCCCACCGCATGGTTAAATTGGGACTTCCCAGGAGAGCTTTCCTCCATTTCCTCAGGAAGTTTTGTCTAGGAAGGAAGCACAGGTACTGGCTTTATGGGCTTTTCTGGCTTATTCTCTCTGTCCCCACCCCCCACCGCATGGTTAAATTGGGACTTCCCAGGAGAGCTTTCCTCCATTTCCTCAGGAAGTTTTGTCTAGGAAGGAAGCACAGGTACTGGCTTTATGGGCTTTTCTGGCTTATTCTCTCTGTCCCCACCCCCCACCGCATGGTTAAATTGGGACTTCCCAGGAGAGCTTTCCTCCATTTCCTCAGGAAGTTTTGTCTAGGAAGGAAGCACAGGTACTGGCTTTATGGGCTTTTCTGGCTTATTCTCTCTGTCCCCACCCCCCACCGCATGGTTAAATTGGGACTTCCCAGGAGAGCTTTCCTCCATTTCCTCAGGAAGTTTTGTCTAGGAAGGAAGCACAGGTACTGGCTTTATGGGCTTTTCTGGCTTATTCTCTCTGTCCCCACCCCCCACCGCATGGTTAAATTGGGGACTTCCCAGGAGAGCTTTCCTCCATTTCCTCAGGAAGTTTTGTCTAGGAAGGAAGCACAGGTACTGGCTTTATGGGCTTTTCTGGCTTATTCTCTCTGTCCCCACCCCCCACCGCATGGTTAAATTGGGACTTCCCAGGAGAGCTTTCCTCCATTTCCTCAGGAAGTTTTGTCTAGGAAGGAAGCACAGGTACTGGCTTTATGGGCTTTTCTGGCTTATTCTCTCTGTCCCCACCCCCCACCGCATGGTTAAATTGGGACTTCCCAGGAGAGCTTTCCTCCATTTCCTCAGGAAGTTTTGTCTAGGAAGGAAGCACAGGTACTGGCTTTATGGGCTTTTCTGGCTTATTCTCTCTGTCCCCACCCCCCACCGCATGGTTAAATTGGGACTTCCCAGGAGAGCTTTCCTCCATTTCCTCAGGAAGTTTTGTCTAGGAAGGAAGCACAGGTACTGGCTTTATGGGCTTTTCTGGCTTATTCTCTCTGTCCCCACCCCCCCACCGCATGGTTAAATTGGGACTTCCCAGGAGAGCTTTCCTCCATTTCCTCAGGAAGTTTTGTCTAGGAAGGAAGCACAGGTACTGGCTTTATGGGCTTTTCTGGCTTATTCTCTCTGTCCCCACCCCCCACCGCATGGTTAAATTGGGACTTCCCAGGAGAGCTTTCCTCCATTTCCTCAGGAAGTTTTGTCTAGGAAGGAAGCACAGGTACTGGCTTTATGGGCTTTTCTGGCTTATTCTCTCTGTCCCCACCCCCCACCGCATGGTTAAATTGGGACTTCCCAGGAGAGCTTTCCTCCATTTCCTCAGGAAGTTTTGTCTAGGAAGGAAGCACAGGTACTGGCTTTATGGGCTTTTCTGGCTTATTCTCTCTGTCCCCACCCCCCACCGCATGGTTAAATTGGGACTTCCCAGGAGAGCTTTCCTCCATTTCCTCAGGAAGTTTTGTCTAGGAAGGAAGCACAGGTACTGGCTTTATGGGCTTTTCTGGCTTATTCTCTCTGTCCCCACCCCCCACCGCATGGTTAAATTGGGACTTCCCAGGAGAGCTTTCCTCCATTTCCTCAGGAAGTTTTGTCTAGGAAGGAAGCACAGGTACTGGCTTTATGGGCTTTTCTGGCTTATTCTCTCTGTCCCCACCCCCCACCGCATGGTTAAATTGGGACTTCCCAGGAGAGCTTTCCTCCATTTCCTCAGGAAGTTTTGTCTAGGAAGGAAGCACAGGTACTGGCTTTATGGGCTTTTCTGCTTATTCTCTCTGTCCCCCACCCCCCACCGCATGGTTAAATTGGGACTTCCCAGGAGAGCTTTCCTCCATTTCCTCAGGAAGTTTTGTCTAGGAAGGAAGCACAGGTACTGGCTTTATGGGCTTTTCTGGCTTATTCTCTCTGTCCCCACCCCCCACCGCATGGTTAAATTGGGACTTCCCAGGAGAGCTTTCCTCCATTTCCTCAGGAAGTTTTGTCTAGGAAGGAAGCACAGGTACTGGCTTTATGGGCTTTTCTGGCTTATTCTCTCTGTCCCCACCCCCCACCGCATGGTTAAATTGGGACTTCCCAGGAGAGCTTTCCTCCATTTCCTCAGGAAGTTTTGTCTAGGAAGGAAGCACAGGTACTGGCTTTATGGGCTTTTCTGGCTTATTCTCTCTGTCCCCACCCCCCACCGCATGGTTAAATTGGGACTTCCCAGGAGAGCTTTCCTCCATTTCCTCAGGAAGTTTTGTCTAGGAAGGAAGCACAGGTACTGGCTTTATGGGCTTTTCTGGCTTATTCTCTCTGTCCCCACCCCCCACCGCATGGTTAAATTGGGACTTCCCAGGAGAGCTTTCCTCCATTTCCTCAGGAAGTTTTGTCTAGGAAGGAAGCACAGGTACTGGCTTTATGGGCTTTTCTGGCTTATTCTCTCTGTCCCCACCCCCCACCGCATGGTTAAATTGGGACTTCCCAGGAGAGCTTTCCTCCATTTCCTCAGGAAGTTTTGTCTAGGAAGGAAGCACAGGTACTGGCTTTATGGGCTTTTCTGGCTTATTCTCTCTGTCCCCACCCCCCACCGCATGGTTAAATTGGGACTTCCCAGGAGAGCTTTCCTCCATTTCCTCAGGAAGTTTTGTCTAGGAAGGAAGCACAGGTACTGGCTTTATGGGCTTTTCTGGCTTATTCTCTCTGTCCCCACCCCCCACCGCATGGTTAAATTGGGACTTCCCAGGAGAGCTTTCCTCCATTTCCTCAGGAAGTTTTGTCTAGGAAGGAAGCACAGGTACTGGCTTTATGGGCTTTTCTGGCTTATTCTCTCTGTCCCCCACCCCCCACCGCATGGTTAAATTGGGACTTCCCAGGAGAGCTTTCCTCCATTTCCTCAGGAAGTTTTGTCTAGGAAGGAAGCACAGGTACTGGCTTTATGGGCTTTTCTGGCTTATCTCTGTCCCCACCCCCCACCGCATGGTTAAATTGGGACTTCCCAGGAGAGCTTTCCTCCATTTCCTCAGGAAGTTTTGTCTAGGAAGGAAGCACAGGTACTGGCTTTATGGGCTTTTCTGGCTTATTCTCTCTGTCCCCACCCCCCACCGCATGGTTAAATTGGGACTTCCCAGGGAGAGCTTTCCTCCATTTCCTCAGGAAGTTTTGTCTAGGAAGGAAGCACAGGTACTGGCTTTATGGGCTTTTCTGGCTTATTCTCTCTGTCCCCACCCCCCACCGCATGGTTAAATTGGGACTTCCCAGGAGAGCTTTCCTCCATTTCCTCAGGAAGTTTTGTCCTAGGAAGGAAGCACAGGTACTGGCTTTATGGGCTTTTCTGGCTTATTCTCTCTGTCCCCACCCCCCACCGCATGGTTAAATTGGGACTTCCCAGGAGAGCTTTCCTCCATTTCCTCAGGAAGTTTTGTCTAGGAAGGAAGCACAGGTACTGGCTTTATGGGCTTTTCTGGCTTATTTCTCTCTGTCCCCACCCCCCACCGCATGGTTAAATTGGGACTTCCCAGGAGAGCTTTCCTCCATTTCCTCAGGAAGTTTTGTCTAGGAAGGAAGCACAGGTACTGGCTTTATGGGCTTTTCTGGCTTATTCTCTCTGTCCCCACCCCCCACCGCATGGTTAAATTGGGACTTCCCAGGAGAGCTTTCCTCCATTTCCTCAGGAAGTTTTGTCTAGGAAGGAAGCACAGGTACTGGCTTTATGGGCTTTTCTGGCTTATTCTCTCTGTCCCCACCCCCCACCGCATGGTTAAATTGGGACTTCCCAGGAGAGCTTTCCTCCATTTCCTCAGGAAGTTTTGTCTAGGAAGGAAGCACAGGTACTGGCTTTATGGGCTTTTCTGGCTTATTCTCTCTGTCCCCACCCCCCCACCGCATGGTTAAATTGGGACTTCCCAGGAGAGCTTTCCTCCATTTCCTCAGGAAGTTTTGTCTAGGAAGGAAGCACAGGTACTGGCTTTATGGGCTTTTCTGGCTTATTCTCTCTGTCCCCACCCCCCCACCGCATGGTTAAATTGGGACTTCCCAGGAGAGCTTTCCTCCATTTCCTCAGGAAGTTTTGTCTAGGAAGGAAGCACAGGTACTGGCTTTATGGGCTTTTCTGGCTTATTCTCTCTGTCCCCACCCCCCACCGCATGGTTAAATTGGGACTTCCCAGGAGAGCTTTCCTCCATTTCCTCAGGAAGTTTTGTCTAGGAAGGAAGCACAGGTACTGGCTTTATGGGCTTTTCTGGCTTATTCTCTCTGTCCCCACCCCCCACCGCATGGTTAAATTGGGACTTCCCAGGAGAGCTTTCCTCCATTTCCTCAGGAAGTTTTGTCTAGGAAGGAAGCACAGGTACTGGCTTTATGGGCTTTTCTGGCTTATTCTCTCTGTCCCCACCCCCCACCGCATGGTTAAATTGGGACTTCCCAGGAGAGCTTTCCTCCATTTCCTCAGGAAGTTTTGTCTAGGAAGGAAGCACAGGTACTGGCTTTATGGGCTTTTCTGGCTTATTCTCTCTGTCCCCACCCCCCACCGCATGGTTAAATTGGGACTTCCCAGGAGAGCTTTCCTCCATTTCCTCAGGAAGTTTTGTCTAGGAAGGAAGCACAGGTACTGGCTTTATGGGCTTTTCTGGCTTATTCTCTCTGTCCCCACCCCCCACCGCATGGTTAAATTGGGACTTCCCAGGAGAGCTTTCCTCCATTTCCTCAGGAAGTTTTGTCTAGGAAGGAAGCACAGGTACTGGCTTTATGGGCTTTTCTGGCTTATTCTCTCTGTCCCCACCCCCCACCGCATGGTTAAATTGGGACTTCCCAGGAGAGCTTTCCTCCATTTCCTCAGGAAGTTTTGTCTAGGAAGGAAGCACAGGTACTGGCTTTATGGGCTTTTCTGGCTTATTCTCTCTGTCCCCACCCCCCACCGCATGGTTAAATTGGGACTTCCCAGGAGAGCTTTCCTCCATTTCCTCAGGAAGTTTTGTCTAGGAAGGAAGCACAGGTACTGGCTTTATGGGCTTTTCTGGCTTATTCTCTCTGTCCCCACCCCCCACCGCATGGTTAAATTGGGACTTCCCAGGAGAGCTTTCCTCCATTTCCTCAGGAAGTTTTGTCTAGGAAGGAAGCACAGGTACTGGCTTTATGGGCTTTTCTGGCTTATTCTCTCTGTCCCCACCCCCCACCGCATGGTTAAATTGGGACTTCCCAGGAGAGCTTTCCTCCATTTCCTCAGGAAGTTTTGTCTAGGAAGGAAGCACAGGTACTGGCTTTATGGGCTTTTCTGGCTTATTCTCTCTGTCCCCACCCCCCACCGCATGGTTAAATTGGGACTTCCCAGGAGAGCTTTCCTCCATTTCCTCAGGAAGTTTTGTCTAGGAAGGAAGCACAGGTACTGGCTTTATGGGCTTTTCTGGCTTATTCTCTCTGTCCCCACCCCCCACCGCATGGTTAAATTGGGACTTCCCAGGAGAGCTTTCCTCCATTTCCTCAGGAAGTTTTGTCTAGGAAGGAAGCACAGGTACTGGCTTTATGGGCTTTTCTGGCTTATTCTCTCTGTCCCCACCCCCCACCGCATGGTTAAATTGGACTTCCCAGGAGAGCTTTCCTCCATTTCCTCAGGAAGTTTTGTCTAGGAAGGAAGCACAGGTACTGGCTTTATGGGCTTTTCTGGCTTATTCTCTCTGTCCCCACCCCCCACCGCATGGTTAAATTGGGACTTCCCAGGAGAGCTTTCCTCCATTTCCTCAGGAAGTTTTGTCTAGGAAGGAAGCACAGGTACTGGCTTTATGGGCTTTTCTGGCTTATTCTCTCTGTCCCCACCCCCCACCGCATGGTTAAATTGGGACTTCCCAGGAGAGCTTTCCTCCATTTCCTCAGGAAGTTTTGTCTAGGAAGGAAGCACAGGTACTGGCTTTATGGGCTTTTCTGGCTTATTCTCTCTGTCCCCACCCCCCACCGCATGGTTAAATTGGGACTTCCCAGGAGAGCTTTCCTCCATTTCCTCAGGAAGTTTTGTCTAGGAAGGAAGCACAGGTACTGGCTTTATGGGCTTTTCTGGCTTATTCTCTCTGTCCCCACCCCCCACCGCATGGTTAAATTGGGACTTCCCAGGAGAGCTTTCCTCCATTTCCTCAGGAAGTTTTGTCTAGGAAGGAAGCACAGGTACTGGCTTTATGGGCTTTTCTGGCTTATTCTCTCTGTCCCCACCCCCCACCGCATGGTTAAATTGGGACTTCCCAGGAGAGCTTTCCTCCATTTCCTCAGGAAGTTTTGTCTAGGAAGGAAGCACAGGTACTGGCTTTATGGGCTTTTCTGGCTTATTCTCTCTGTCCCCACCCCCCACCGCATGGTTAAATTGGGACTTCCCAGGAGAGCTTTCCTCCATTTCCTCAGGAAGTTTTGTCTAGGAAGGAAGCACAGGTACTGGCTTTATGGGCTTTTCTGGCTTATTCTCTCTGTCCCCACCCCCCACCGCATGGTTAAATTGGGACTTCCCAGGAGAGCTTTCCTCCATTTCCTCAGGAAGTTTTGTCTAGGAAGGAAGCACAGGTACTGGCTTTATGGGCTTTTCTGGCTTATTCTCTCTGTCCCCACCCCCCACCGCATGGTTAAATTGGGACTTCCCAGGAGAGCTTTCCTCCATTTCCTCAGGAAGTTTTGTCTAGGAAGGAAGCACAGGTACTGGCTTTATGGGCTTTTCTGGCTTATTCTCTCTGTCCCCACCCCCCACCGCATGGTTAAATTGGGACTTCCCAGGAGAGCTTTCCTCCATTTCCTCAGGAAGTTTTGTCTAGGAAGGAAGCACAGGTACTGGCTTTATGGGCTTTTCTGGCTTATTCTCTCTGTCCCCACCCCCCACCGCATGGTTAAATTGGGACTTCCCAGGAGAGCTTTCCTCCATTTCCTCAGGAAGTTTTGTCTAGGAAGGAAGCACAGGTACTGGCTTTATGGGCTTTTCTGGCTTATTCTCTCTGTCCCCACCCCCCACCGCATGGTTAAATTGGGACTTCCCAGGAGAGCTTTCCTCCATTTCCTCAGGAAGTTTTGTCTAGGAAGGAAGCACAGGTACTGGCTTTATGGGCTTTTCTGGCTTATTCTCTCTGTCCCCACCCCCCACCGCATGGTTAAATTGGGACTTCCCAGGAGAGCTTTCCTCCATTTCCTCAGGAAGTTTTGTCTAGGAAGGAAGCACAGGTACTGGCTTTATGGGCTTTTCTGGCTTATTCTCTCTGTCCCCACCCCCCACCGCATGGTTAAATTGGGACTTCCCAGGAGAGCTTTCCTCCATTTCCTCAGGAAGTTTTGTCTAGGAAGGAAGCACAGGTACTGGCTTTATGGGCTTTTCTGGCTTATTCTCTCTGTCCCCACCCCCCCACCGCATGGTTAAATTGGGACTTCCCAGGAGAGCTTTCCTCCATTTCCTCAGGAAGTTTTGTCTAGGAAGGAAGCACAGGTACTGGCTTTATGGGCTTTTCTGGCTTATTCTCTCTGTCCCCACCCCCCACCGCATGGTTAAATTGGGACTTCCCAGGAGAGCTTTCCTCCATTTCCTCAGGAAGTTTTGTCTAGGAAGGAAGCACAGGTACTGGCTTTATGGGCTTTTCTGGCTTATTCTCTCTGTCCCCACCCCCCACCGCATGGTTAAATTGGGACTTCCCAGGAGAGCTTTCCTCCATTTCCTCAGGAAGTTTTGTCTAGGAAGGAAGCACAGGTACTGGCTTTATGGGCTTTTCTGGCTTATTCTCTCTGTCCCCACCCCCCACCGCATGGTTAAATTGGGACTTCCCAGGAGAGCTTTCCTCCATTTCCTCAGGAAGTTTTGTCTAGGAAGGAAGCACAGGTACTGGCTTTATGGGCTTTTCTGGCTTATTCTCTCTGTCCCCACCCCCCACCGCATGGTTAAATTGGGACTTCCCAGGAGAGCTTTCCTCCATTTCCTCAGGAAGTTTTGTCTAGGAAGGAAGCACAGGTACTGGCTTTATGGGCTTTTCTGGCTTATTCTCTCTGTCCCCACCCCCCACCGCATGGTTAAATTGGGACTTCCCAGGAGAGCTTTCCTCCATTTCCTCAGGAAGTTTTGTCTAGGAAGGAAGCACAGGTACTGGCTTTATGGGCTTTTCTGGCTTATTCTCTCTGTCCCCACCCCCCACCGCATGGTTAAATTGGGACTTCCCAGGAGAGCTTTCCTCCATTTCCTCAGGAAGTTTTGTCTAGGAAGGAAGCACAGGTACTGGCTTTATGGGCTTTTCTGGCTTATTCTCTCTGTCCCCACCCCCCACCGCATGGTTAAATTGGGACTTCCCAGGAGAGCTTTCCTCCATTTCCTCAGGAAGTTTTGTCTAGGAAGGAAGCACAGGTACTGGCTTTATGGGCTTTTCTGGCTTATTCTCTCTGTCCCCACCCCCCACCGCATGGTTAAATTGGGACTTCCCAGGAGAGCTTTCCTCCATTTCCTCAGGAAGTTTTGTCTAGGAAGGAAGCACAGGTACTGGCTTTATGGGCTTTTCTGGCTTATTCTCTCTGTCCCCACCCCCCACCGCATGGTTAAATTGGGACTTCCCAGGAGAGCTTTCCTCCATTTCCTCAGGAAGTTTTGTCTAGGAAGGAAGCACAGGTACTGGCTTTATGGGCTTTTCTGGCTTATTCTCTCTGTCCCCACCCCCCACCGCATGGTTAAATTGGGACTTCCCAGGAGAGCTTTCCTCCATTTCCTCAGGAAGTTTTGTCTAGGAAGGAAGCACAGGTACTGGCTTTATGGGCTTTTCTGGCTTATTCTCTCTGTCCCCACCCCCCACCGCATGGTTAAATTGGGACTTCCCAGGAGAGCTTTCCTCCATTTCCTCAGGAAGTTTTGTCTAGGAAGGAAGCACAGGTACTGGCTTTATGGGCTTTTCTGGCTTATTCTCTCTGTCCCCACCCCCCACCGCATGGTTAAATTGGGACTTCCCAGGAGAGCTTTCCTCCATTTCCTCAGGAAGTTTTGTCTAGGAAGGAAGCACAGGTACTGGCTTTATGGGCTTTTCTGGCTTATTCTCTCTGTCCCCACCCCCCACCGCATGGTTAAATTGGGACTTCCCAGGAGAGCTTTCCTCCATTTCCTCAGGAAGTTTTGTCTAGGAAGGAAGCACAGGTACTGGCTTTATGGGCTTTTCTGGCTTATTCTCTCTGTCCCCACCCCCCACCGCATGGTTAAATTGGGACTTCCCAGGAGAGCTTTCCTCCATTTCCTCAGGAAGTTTTGTCTAGGAAGGAAGCACAGGTACTGGCTTTATGGGCTTTTCTGGCTTATTCTCTCTGTCCCCACCCCCCACCGCATGGTTAAATTGGGACTTCCCAGGAGAGCTTTCCTCCATTTCCTCAGGAAGTTTTGTCTAGGAAGGAAGCACAGGTACTGGCTTTATGGGCTTTTCTGGCTTATTCTCTCTGTCCCCACCCCCCACCGCATGGTTAAATTGGGACTTCCCAGGAGAGCTTTCCTCCATTTCCTCAGGAAGTTTTGTCTAGGAAGGAAGCACAGGTACTGGCTTTATGGGCTTTTCTGGCTTATTCTCTCTGTCCCCACCCCCCACCGCATGGTTAAATTGGGACTTCCCAGGAGAGCTTTCCTCCATTTCCTCAGGAAGTTTTGTCTAGGAAGGAAGCACAGGTACTGGCTTTATGGGCTTTTCTGGCTTATTCTCTCTGTCCCCACCCCCCACCGCATGGTTAAATTGGGACTTCCCAGGAGAGCTTTCCTCCATTTCCTCAGGAAGTTTTGTCTAGGAAGGAAGCACAGGTACTGGCTTTATGGGCTTTTCTGGCTTATTCTCTCTGTCCCCACCCCCCACCGCATGGTTAAATTGGGACTTCCCAGGAGAGCTTTCCTCCATTTCCTCAGGAAGTTTTGTCTAGGAAGGAAGCACAGGTACTGGCTTTATGGGCTTTTCTGGCTTATTCTCTCTGTCCCCACCCCCCACCGCATGGTTAAATTGGGACTTCCCAGGAGAGCTTTCCTCCATTTCCTCAGGAAGTTTTGTCTAGGAAGGAAGCACAGGTACTGGCTTTATGGGCTTTTCTGGCTTATTCTCTCTGTCCCCACCCCCCACCGCATGGTTAAATTGGGACTTCCCAGGAGAGCTTTCCTCCATTTCCTCAGGAAGTTTTGTCTAGGAAGGAAGCACAGGTACTGGCTTTATGGGCTTTTCTGGCTTATTCTCTCTGTCCCCACCCCCCACCGCATGGTTAAATTGGGACTTCCCAGGAGAGCTTTCCTCCATTTCCTCAGGAAGTTTTGTCTAGGAAGGAAGCACAGGTACTGGCTTTATGGGCTTTTCTGGCTTATTCTCTCTGTCCCCACCCCCCACCGCATGGTTAAATTGGGACTTCCCAGGAGAGCTTTCCTCCATTTCCTCAGGAAGTTTTGTCTAGGAAGGAAGCACAGGTACTGGCTTTATGGGCTTTTCTGGCTTATTCTCTCTGTCCCCACCCCCCACCGCATGGTTAAATTGGGACTTCCCAGGAGAGCTTTCCTCCATTTCCTCAGGAAGTTTTGTCTAGGAAGGAAGCACAGGTACTGGCTTTATGGGCTTTTCTGGCTTATTCTCTCTGTCCCCACCCCCCACCGCATGGTTAAATTGGGACTTCCCAGGAGAGCTTTCCTCCATTTCCTCAGGAAGTTTTGTCTAGGAAGGAAGCACAGGTACTGGCTTTATGGGCTTTTCTGGCTTATTCTCTCTGTCCCCACCCCCCACCGCATGGTTAAATTGGGACTTCCCAGGAGAGCTTTCCTCCATTTCCTCAGGAAGTTTTGTCTAGGAAGGAAGCACAGGTACTGGCTTTATGGGCTTTTCTGGCTTATTCTCTCTGTCCCCACCCCCCACCGCATGGTTAAATTGGGACTTCCCAGGAGAGCTTTCCTCCATTTCCTCAGGAAGTTTTGTCTAGGAAGGAAGCACAGGTACTGGCTTTATGGGCTTTTCTGGCTTATTCTCTCTGTCCCCACCCCCCACCGCATGGTTAAATTGGGACTTCCCAGGAGAGCTTTCCTCCATTTCCTCAGGAAGTTTTGTCTAGGAAGGAAGCACAGGTACTGGCTTTATGGGCTTTTCTGGCTTATTCTCTCTGTCCCCACCCCCCACCGCATGGTTAAATTGGGACTTCCCAGGAGAGCTTTCCTCCATTTCCTCAGGAAGTTTTGTCTAGGAAGGAAGCACAGGTACTGGCTTTATGGGCTTTTCTGGCTTATTCTCTCTGTCCCCACCCCCCACCGCATGGTTAAATTGGGACTTCCCAGGAGAGCTTTCCTCCATTTCCTCAGGAAGTTTTGTCTAGGAAGGAAGCACAGGTACTGGCTTTATGGGCTTTTCTGGCTTATTCTCTCTGTCCCCACCCCCCACCGCATGGTTAAATTGGGACTTCCCAGGAGAGCTTTCCTCCATTTCCTCAGGAAGTTTTGTCTAGGAAGGAAGCACAGGTACTGGCTTTATGGGCTTTTCTGGCTTATTCTCTCTGTCCCCACCCCCCACCGCATGGTTAAATTGGGACTTCCCAGGAGAGCTTTCCTCCATTTCCTCAGGAAGTTTTGTCTAGGAAGGAAGCACAGGTACTGGCTTTATGGGCTTTTCTGGCTTATTCTCTCTGTCCCCACCCCCCACCGCATGGTTAAATTGGGACTTCCCAGGAGAGCTTTCCTCCATTTCCTCAGGAAGTTTTGTCTAGGAAGGAAGCACAGGTACTGGCTTTATGGGCTTTTCTGGCTTATTCTCTCTGTCCCCACCCCCCACCGCATGGTTAAATTGGGACTTCCCAGGAGAGCTTTCCTCCATTTCCTCAGGAAGTTTTGTCTAGGAAGGAAGCACAGGTACTGGCTTTATGGGCTTTTCTGGCTTATTCTCTCTGTCCCCACCCCCCACCGCATGGTTAAATTGGGACTTCCCAGGAGAGCTTTCCTCCATTTCCTCAGGAAGTTTTGTCTAGGAAGGAAGCACAGGTACTGGCTTTATGGGCTTTTCTGGCTTATTCTCTCTGTCCCCACCCCCCACCGCATGGTTAAATTGGGACTTCCCAGGAGAGCTTTCCTCCATTTCCTCAGGAAGTTTTGTCTAGGAAGGAAGCACAGGTACTGGCTTTATGGGCTTTTCTGGCTTATTCTCTCTGTCCCCACCCCCCACCGCATGGTTAAATTGGGACTTCCCAGGAGAGCTTTCCTCCATTTCCTCAGGAAGTTTTGTCTAGGAAGGAAGCACAGGTACTGGCTTTATGGGCTTTTCTGGCTTATTCTCTCTGTCCCCACCCCCCACCGCATGGTTAAATTGGGACTTCCCAGGAGAGCTTTCCTCCATTTCCTCAGGAAGTTTTGTCTAGGAAGGAAGCACAGGTACTGGCTTTATGGGCTTTTCTGGCTTATTCTCTCTGTCCCCACCCCCCACCGCATGGTTAAATTGGGACTTCCCAGGAGAGCTTTCCTCCATTTCCTCAGGAAGTTTTGTCTAGGAAGGAAGCACAGGTACTGGCTTTATGGGCTTTTCTGGCTTATTCTCTCTGTCCCCACCCCCCACCGCATGGTTAAATTGGGACTTCCCAGGAGAGCTTTCCTCCATTTCCTCAGGAAGTTTTGTCTAGGAAGGAAGCACAGGTACTGGCTTTATGGGCTTTTCTGGCTTATTCTCTCTGTCCCCACCCCCCACCGCATGGTTAAATTGGGACTTCCCAGGAGAGCTTTCCTCCATTTCCTCAGGAAGTTTTGTCTAGGAAGGAAGCACAGGTACTGGCTTTATGGGCTTTTCTGGCTTATTCTCTCTGTCCCCACCCCCCACCGCATGGTTAAATTGGGACTTCCCAGGAGAGCTTTCCTCCATTTCCTCAGGAAGTTTTGTCTAGGAAGGAAGCACAGGTACTGGCTTTATGGGCTTTTCTGGCTTATTCTCTCTGTCCCCACCCCCCACCGCATGGTTAAATTGGGACTTCCCAGGAGAGCTTTCCTCCATTTCCTCAGGAAGTTTTGTCTAGGAAGGAAGCACAGGTACTGGCTTTATGGGCTTTTCTGGCTTATTCTCTCTGTCCCCACCCCCCACCGCATGGTTAAATTGGGACTTCCCAGGAGAGCTTTCCTCCATTTCCTCAGGAAGTTTTGTCTAGGAAGGAAGCACAGGTACTGGCTTTATGGGCTTTTCTGGCTTATTCTCTCTGTCCCCACCCCCCCACCGCATGGTTAAATTGGGACTTCCCAGGAGAGCTTTCCTCCATTTCCTCAGGAAGTTTTGTCTAGGAAGGAAGCACAGGTACTGGCTTTATGGGCTTTTCTGGCTTATTCTCTCTGTCCCCACCCCCCACCGCATGGTTAAATTGGGACTTCCCAGGAGAGCTTTCCTCCATTTCCTCAGGAAGTTTTGTCTAGGAAGGAAGCACAGGTACTGGCTTTATGGGCTTTTCTGGCTTATTCTCTCTGTCCCCACCCCCCACCGCATGGTTAAATTGGGACTTCCCAGGAGAGCTTTCCTCCATTTCCTCAGGAAGTTTTGTCTAGGAAGGAAGCACAGGTACTGGCTTTATGGGCTTTTCTGGCTTATTCTCTCTGTCCCCACCCCCCACCGCATGGTTAAATTGGGACTTCCCAGGAGAGCTTTCCTCCATTTCCTCAGGAAGTTTTGTCTAGGAAGGAAGCACAGGTACTGGCTTTATGGGCTTTTCTGGCTTATTCTCTCTGTCCCCACCCCCCACCGCATGGTTAAATTGGGACTTCCCAGGAGAGCTTTCCTCCATTTCCTCAGGAAGTTTTGTCTAGGAAGGAAGCACAGGTACTGGCTTTATGGGCTTTTCTGGCTTATTCTCTCTGTCCCCACCCCCCACCGCATGGTTAAATTGGGACTTCCCAGGAGAGCTTTCCTCCATTTCCTCAGGAAGTTTTGTCTAGGAAGGAAGCACAGGTACTGGCTTTATGGGCTTTTCTGGCTTATTCTCTCTGTCCCCACCCCCCACCGCATGGTTAAATTGGGACTTCCCAGGAGAGCTTTCCTCCATTTCCTCAGGAAGTTTTGTCTAGGAAGGAAGCACAGGTACTGGCTTTATGGGCTTTTCTGGCTTATTCTCTCTGTCCCCACCCCCCACCGCATGGTTAAATTGGGACTTCCCAGGAGAGCTTTCCTCCATTTCCTCAGGAAGTTTTGTCTAGGAAGGAAGCACAGGTACTGGCTTTATGGGCTTTTCTGGCTTATTCTCTCTGTCCCCACCCCCCACCGCATGGTTAAATTGGGACTTCCCAGGAGAGCTTTCCTCCATTTCCTCAGGAAGTTTTGTCTAGGAAGGAAGCACAGGTACTGGCTTTATGGGCTTTTCTGGCTTATTCTCTCTGTCCCCACCCCCCACCGCATGGTTAAATTGGGACTTCCCAGGAGAGCTTTCCTCCATTTCCTCAGGAAGTTTTGTCTAGGAAGGAAGCACAGGTACTGGCTTTATGGGCTTTTCTGGCTTATTCTCTCTGTCCCCACCCCCCACCGCATGGTTAAATTGGGACTTCCCAGGAGAGCTTTCCTCCATTTCCTCAGGAAGTTTTGTCTAGGAAGGAAGCACAGGTACTGGCTTTATGGGCTTTTCTGGCTTATTCTCTCTGTCCCCACCCCCCACCGCATGGTTAAATTGGGACTTCCCAGGAGAGCTTTCCTCCATTTCCTCAGGAAGTTTTGTCTAGGAAGGAAGCACAGGTACTGGCTTTATGGGCTTTTCTGGCTTATTCTCTCTGTCCCCACCCCCCACCGCATGGTTAAATTGGGACTTCCCAGGAGAGCTTTCCTCCATTTCCTCAGGAAGTTTTGTCTAGGAAGGAAGCACAGGTACTGGCTTTATGGGCTTTTCTGGCTTATTCTCTCTGTCCCCACCCCCCACCGCATGGTTAAATTGGGACTTCCCAGGAGAGCTTTCCTCCATTTCCTCAGGAAGTTTTGTCTAGGAAGGAAGCACAGGTACTGGCTTTATGGGCTTTTCTGGCTTATTCTCTCTGTCCCCACCCCCCACCGCATGGTTAAATTGGGACTTCCCAGGAGAGCTTTCCTCCATTTCCTCAGGAAGTTTTGTCTAGGAAGGAAGCACAGGTACTGGCTTTATGGGCTTTTCTGGCTTATTCTCTCTGTCCCCACCCCCCACCGCATGGTTAAATTGGGACTTCCCAGGAGAGCTTTCCTCCATTTCCTCAGGAAGTTTTGTCTAGGAAGGAAGCACAGGTACTGGCTTTATGGGCTTTTCTGGCTTATTCTCTCTGTCCCCACCCCCCACCGCATGGTTAAATTGGGACTTCCCAGGAGAGCTTTCCTCCATTTCCTCAGGAAGTTTTGTCTAGGAAGGAAGCACAGGTACTGGCTTTATGGGCTTTTCTGGCTTATTCTCTCTGTCCCCACCCCCCACCGCATGGTTAAATTGGGACTTCCCAGGAGAGCTTTCCTCCATTTCCTCAGGAAGTTTTGTCTAGGAAGGAAGCACAGGTACTGGCTTTATGGGCTTTTCTGGCTTATTCTCTCTGTCCCCACCCCCCACCGCATGGTTAAATTGGGACTTCCCAGGAGAGCTTTCCTCCATTTCCTCAGGAAGTTTTGTCTAGGAAGGAAGCACAGGTACTGGCTTTATGGGCTTTTCTGGCTTATTCTCTCTGTCCCCACCCCCCACCGCATGGTTAAATTGGGACTTCCCAGGAGAGCTTTCCTCCATTTCCTCAGGAAGTTTTGTCTAGGAAGGAAGCACAGGTACTGGCTTTATGGGCTTTTCTGGCTTATTCTCTCTGTCCCCACCCCCCACCGCATGGTTAAATTGGGACTTCCCAGGAGAGCTTTCCTCCATTTCCTCAGGAAGTTTTGTCTAGGAAGGAAGCACAGGTACTGGCTTTATGGGCTTTTCTGGCTTATTCTCTCTGTCCCCACCCCCCACCGCATGGTTAAATTGGGACTTCCCAGGAGAGCTTTCCTCCATTTCCTCAGGAAGTTTTGTCTAGGAAGGAAGCACAGGTACTGGCTTTATGGGCTTTTCTGGCTTATTCTCTCTGTCCCCACCCCCCACCGCATGGTTAAATTGGGACTTCCCAGGAGAGCTTTCCTCCATTTCCTCAGGAAGTTTTGTCTAGGAAGGAAGCACAGGTACTGGCTTTATGGGCTTTTCTGGCTTATTCTCTCTGTCCCCACCCCCCACCGCATGGTTAAATTGGGACTTCCCAGGAGAGCTTTCCTCCATTTCCTCAGGAAGTTTTGTCTAGGAAGGAAGCACAGGTACTGGCTTTATGGGCTTTTCTGGCTTATTCTCTCTGTCCCCACCCCCCACCGCATGGTTAAATTGGGACTTCCCAGGAGAGCTTTCCTCCATTTCCTCAGGAAGTTTTGTCTAGGAAGGAAGCACAGGTACTGGCTTTATGGGCTTTTCTGGCTTATTCTCTCTGTCCCCACCCCCCACCGCATGGTTAAATTGGGACTTCCCAGGAGAGCTTTCCTCCATTTCCTCAGGAAGTTTTGTCTAGGAAGGAAGCACAGGTACTGGCTTTATGGGCTTTTCTGGCTTATTCTCTCTGTCCCCACCCCCCACCGCATGGTTAAATTGGGACTTCCCAGGAGAGCTTTCCTCCATTTCCTCAGGAAGTTTTGTCTAGGAAGGAAGCACAGGTACTGGCTTTATGGGCTTTTCTGGCTTATTCTCTCTGTCCCCACCCCCCACCGCATGGTTAAATTGGGACTTCCCAGGAGAGCTTTCCTCCATTTCCTCAGGAAGTTTTGTCTAGGAAGGAAGCACAGGTACTGGCTTTATGGGCTTTTCTGGCTTATTCTCTCTGTCCCCACCCCCCACCGCATGGTTAAATTGGGACTTCCCAGGAGAGCTTTCCTCCATTTCCTCAGGAAGTTTTGTCTAGGAAGGAAGCACAGGTACTGGCTTTATGGGCTTTTCTGGCTTATTCTCTCTCTCCCCACCCCCCACCGCATGGTTAAATTGGGACTTCCCAGGAGAGCTTTCCTCCATTTCCTCAGGAAGTTTTGTCTAGGAAGGAAGCACAGGTACTGGCTTTATGGGCTTTTCTGGCTTATTCTCTCTGTCCCCACCCCCCACCGCATGGTTAAATTGGGACTTCCCAGGAGAGCTTTCCTCCATTTCCTCAGGAAGTTTTGTCTAGGAAGGAAGCACAGGTACTGGCTTTATGGGCTTTTCTGGCTTATTCTCTCTGTCCCCACCCCCCACCGCATGGTTAAATTGGGACTTCCCAGGAGAGCTTTCCTCCATTTCCTCAGGAAGTTTTGTCTAGGAAGGAAGCACAGGTACTGGCTTTATGGGCTTTTCTGGCTTATTCTCTCTGTCCCCACCCCCCACCGCATGGTTAAATTGGGACTTCCCAGGAGAGCTTTCCTCCATTTCCTCAGGAAGTTTTGTCTAGGAAGGAAGCACAGGTACTGGCTTTATGGGCTTTTCTGGCTTATTCTCTCTGTCCCCACCCCCCACCGCATGGTTAAATTGGGACTTCCCAGGAGAGCTTTCCTCCATTTCCTCAGGAAGTTTTGTCTAGGAAGGAAGCACAGGTACTGGCTTTATGGGCTTTTCTGGCTTATTCTCTCTGTCCCCACCCCCCACCTCATGGTTAAATTGGGACTTCCCAGGAGAGCTTTCCTCCATTTCCTCAGGAAGTTTTGTCTAGGAAGGAAGCACAGGTACTGGCTTTATGGGCTTTTCTGGCTTATTCTCTCTGTCCCCACCCCCCACCGCATGGTTAAATTGGGACTTCCCAGGAGAGCTTTCCTCCATTTCCTCAGGAAGTTTTGTCTAGGAAGGAAGCACAGGTACTGGCTTTATGGGCTTTTCTGGCTTATTCTCTCTGTCCCCACCCCCCACCGCATGGTTAAATTGGGACTTCCCAGGAGAGCTTTCCTCCATTTCCTCAGGAAGTTTTGTCTAGGAAGGAAGCACAGGTACTGGCTCTATGGGCTTTTCTGGCTTATTCTCTCTGTCCCCACCCCCCACCGCATGGTTAAATTGGGACTTCCCAGGAGAGCTTTCCTCCATTTCCTCAGGAAGTTTTGTCTAGGAAGGAAGCACAGGTACTGGCTCTATGGGCTTTTCTGGCTTATTCTCTCTGTCCCCACCCCCCACCGCATGGTTAAATTGGGACTTCCCAGGAGAGCTTTCCTCCATTTCCTCAGGAAGTTTTGTCTAGGAAGGAAGCACAGGTACTGGCTCTATGGGCTTTTCTGGCTTATTCTCTCTGTCCCCACCCCCCACCGCATGGTTAAATTGGGACTTCCCAGGAGAGCTTTCCTCCATTTCCTCAGGAAGTTTTGTCTAGGAAGGAAGCACAGGTACTGGCTTTATGGGCTTTTCTGGCTTATTCTCTCTGTCCCCACCCCCCACCGCATGGTTAAATTGGGACTTCCCAGGAGAGCTTTCCTCCATTTCCTCAGGAAGTTTTGTCTAGGAAGGAAGCACAGGTACTGGCTTTATGGGCTTTTCTGGCTTATTCTCTCTGTCCCCACCCCCCACCGCATGGTTAAATTGGGACTTCCCAGGAGAGCTTTCCTCCATTTCCTCAGGAAGTTTTGTCTAGGAAGGAAGCACAGGTACTGGCTTTATGGGCTTTTCTGGCTTATTCTCTCTGTCCCCACCCCCCACCGCATGGTTAAATTGGGACTTCCCAGGAGAGCTTTCCTCCATTTCCTCAGGAAGTTTTGTCTAGGAAGGAAGCACAGGTACTGGCTTTATGGGCTTTTCTGGCTTATTCTCTCTGTCCCCACCCCCCACCGCATGGTTAAATTGGGACTTCCCAGGAGAGCTTTCCTCCATTTCCTCAGGAAGTTTTGTCTAGGAAGGAAGCACAGGTACTGGCTTTATGGGCTTTTCTGGCTTATTCTCTCTGTCCCCACCCCCCACCGCATGGTTAAATTGGGACTTCCCAGGAGAGCTTTCCTCCATTTCCTCAGGAAGTTTTGTCTAGGAAGGAAGCACAGGTACTGGCTTTATGGGCTTTTCTGGCTTATTCTCTCTGTCCCCACCCCCCACCGCATGGTTAAATTGGGACTTCCCAGGACCACGCGCCTAACGGCGCGCGAAACTGTCAAATACTCCTATTCTACCTACGATCCCATCTCTGTCCTTAACATGGTAGATATGCATGGCCTGTGGGAAGGTGGAGTTTTAGCTTTGAAGGAGGCTGAGCAGGAGAGCGTGTCAAATGGCATGCTAAATCTTCAAATCCTATCTTTACCGAAATTTGATACATTGGAATGACAACAAACATAGAACACTTCCACACTATTAGAGAGGAGGCCGGGTAGGTGGGGCTCGTCAGCCCTGGAAGGCAGCCCATCTAGGAGAAGGAAAACTCCGACTTCAAACCTCCACTGCCTTGTGGCTATATCCACTTATGGAAAGGGCTTCAGGAGATAACCTCGACGCAAAATCCGGAGCCGGAGTCCCGGAGGCAGTTTATATCATTCCGCCAACTCCTGCGACGTCACTGGAACCAATTGTACTGGCTCTTGCCTTTCCACTGGACAATTTCAGTGACGTGGAGAGGGGGGATTTGCTGCTTGGGTAACAGCCTATCCTCCATACTATTTTACCCAGGTTTCGTGCTCTGGAGAGGACACTCCAGCTTCGCACACAGCGTCGAAACAACACGGGAAGTAGCAGTTACCGGTTATAAGTCCTTGCTCAATTGGCGTAGAGCATGACGCCAGGGGCTACTTCTGACGGTGGGAGAGGTCATTACACCTCATCAGGTAGATACCGCCCGCCTTAAGCTGGGCAGCCCCCAGCCAGTAAGGTGCTACCTCGCCACGGTCTGTTAACTTCACGGGGTGCGTGGGGTTTAGGGTCAAACCCGACAAGCAGATCGATAACTGTGCACCATGCAACAATCGTAAGAAAATGCCTGCCCTAAAGCTGGGCACCTGGAATGTACGGACAATGACCCCTGGCTTTCCTGACTACGGCTTTCCTAATGACCTGCAAGAAATAGATGATGTGCGCAAGACAGCTGTCATTGACATGGAACTGAGTAGACTGCAGATGGACATTGTTCCCCTGCAAGAGACAAGATTGCCAGACTCGGGATCTGTCAAGGAAAAAAACTTCTCATTCTTCTGGCAGGGAAAACCATCGAATGAGACCAGGGAATATGGTGTTGGCTTTGCAGTCAGAAATACTCTCCTGAGATGCATTGTTCCACCTACTGTGGGGAGTGAAAGAATCCTGTCTCTGCAGCTCCACTCATCAGCAGGACCAGTAACCCTCATTAGTGCATATGCACCAACACTGTCATCCACTCCAGAAGTGAAAGACAAATTCTATGACGATCTGGCAGCTGCTATCAAAAAAGTCCCTGAAAGAGAGGCACTGTTCATTCTTGGAGACTTTAACGCTAGAGTTGGTGCTGATCATAATTCTTGGCCCACTTGTCTAGGCCGTTTTGGCATTGGAAAGATGAATGAAAATGGCCAGCGCTTGCTGGAGCTTTGCTGCCATTATGGTCTTTGCGTCAGCAACACATTCTTTAACACGAAGCTGCAACACAGAGTTTCCTGGAGACATCCAAGATCCAAGCATTGGCATCAGCTCGATCTAATCCTCACTAGACGTTCCAGCCTTCCTAGTATTACGATCACACGCAGTTACCAGAGTGCTGATTGTGATACTGATCACTCCCTGGTGTGTAGTAGAGTAAAACTGCGAACAAAGAGAGTATATCACACGAAAAAGGAAGGAAGACCACGTATTGACATCAGCAAGACTCGCGATCAAAGAAAAGTGAAAGAATTTGCCCAAGCACTTGAGGAAGCCCTTCCAGGTCCGGCTACTGCAAATGCACCTGAACGATGGGAACACTTCAAGAACACTGTCTATAACACCGCCTTGTCCACCTTTGGCAAGAAGACCCAAAAGGTGGCTGACTGGTTCGAAGCCCATTCAGAGGAGTTAATGCCAGCCATCGAGGTTAAGAGAAGAGCACTAGCAGCATACAAAGCCTGTCCTAGCGAGTACAACTTGCAAGCTCTTCGAGCTGCTCGCAGCCAAGTCCAACAGGCTGCCAGGAGATGCTCCAACGACTATTGGCTCCAGCTCTGCTCTCATATACAGTTAGCAGCGGACACAGGTAACATCAAAGGAATGTATGACGGTATCAAGCAGGCCTTAGGTCCAATACAGAAGAAATCTGCTCCCTTGAAGTCTGCTACAGGTGTGCTCATCCAGGACCGAGCACAGCAGATGGAACGCTGGGTACAGCACTACTCTGAGCTATATTCCAGAGAGAATGTAGTAACCGAAGAAGCATTAAACAACATTGAGTGCCTACCTGTCTTGGAAGAGCTGGACAGCGAACCAACCCTAGCAGAAATAAAAGCGGCCTTGGACTCCCTCGCCTCCGGCAAGGCACCTGGAAAGGATAACATCCCTGCTGAAGTGCTGAAATGCTGTAAGGAGATCATCACCACCGAACTCTACGAAATCTTTTGTCTCTGCTGGAGGGAAGGTGGAGTACCACAGGACATGAAGGATGCAAACATTGTCACATTGTACAAGAACAAAGGAGACAGGGGTGACTGCAATAACTACCGTGGCATCTCTCTTCTTAGTGTTGTAGGGAAGCTGCTTGCCCGTGTTGTTCTGAAGAGGCTCCAGGTGCTTGCAGACAGAGTCTATCCAGAATCACAGTGCGGATTTCGAGCTAATAGATCCACCACTGACATGGTATTCTCCCTCCGACAGCTGCAGGAGAAATGCAGGGAACAACAACAGCCACTCTTAGTGGCCTTCATAGACCTTACAAAAGCATTTGATCTGGTTAGCAGGGATGGCCTTTTTAAAATACTTCCCAAGATTGGATGTCCACCTCGTCTCCTTAACATCATCAGATCTTTCCATGAGGGAATGAAAGGCACTGTAGTTTTTGACGGCTCAACATCAGACCCCTTTGACATCCGAAGCGGAGTGAAACAGGGCTGTGTCCTCGCACCAACACTTTTTGGGATCTTTTTTGCTGTCATGCTGAAGCATGCCTTTGGAACTGCAACCGAGGGTGTCTATCTCCGGACTAGATCAGACGGAAAGCTCTTTAATCTCTCTAGATTGAGAGCGAAGACCAAAGTCCAACTGAAATGCATGCGGGACTTCCTCTTCGCAGATGATGCAGCCATCGTTGCCCACTCTGCTGAAGACCTCCAACAACTCATGAATCGTTTCAGCAAGGCCTGCCAAGACTTTGGACTAACAATCAGCCTGAAGAAAACACAAGTCATGGGCCAGGGCGTGGACTCACCTCCTTCCATTACCATCTCTACACAAGAATTGGAGGTTGTTCATGACTTTGTGTACCTTGGCTCAACCATCTCTGACACCCTCTCTCTGGATGTCGAGCTGGATAAACGCATTGGCAAAGCAGCCACCATGTTCTCTAGACTCACAAAGAGAGTATGGCTCAATAAGAAGCTGACGACACATACAAAGATCCAAGTCTATAGAGCCTGTGTCCTAAGCACACTCCTGTACTGCAGCGAGTCCTGGACCCTTTGTGCACGGCAGGAGAGGAAGCTGAACACGTTCCATATGCGTTGCCTCCGACGGATTTTTGGCATCACCTGGCAGGACAAAGTCCCAAACAGAGTAGTCCTAGAACGAGCTGGAATTTTCAGCATGAATACATTACTGAAACAGCGACGTCTACGTTGGCTTGGGCACGTCGTGAGAATGGCTGATGGTCGGATTCCAAAGGACCTCCTGTATGGAGAATTAGTGCAGGGAAAGCGCCCCAGAGGGAGACCACAGCTGCGATACAAGGACGTCTGCAAGCGAGATCTGAAGGCCTTAGGAGTAGACCTCAACAGATGGGAAACCCTGACATCTGAGCGTTCAGCCTGGAGGCAGGCACTGCATCGTGGCCTCTCCCAATTTGAAGCGACCCTTGCCCAGCAGGCCGAGGCAAAGAGGAAATCACAAAAGCAGCAAAACCAGGGAGCTGGACAGGGGACAGATTGGATTTGTCTTCAGTGTGGAAGGGATTGTCACTCTCGAATTGGCCTCCTCAGCCACACTAGACGCTGTTCCAAGTCCATACAGAGCACGCTACCATAGTCTTTCGAGACTGAAGGATGCCTAACCATTTCTTGGATTTGTAAAAAAATATATTTGCCTATTGTTTGTTTTTAGCTTTAAATATTATCTTCTTATGATGTAAGACACCTCGGACCCTTTCTGAGGAGAGAGGAGGGGATATGAAGAAGGAGGTGTCTTTTAATTTCGTGGCTGCTGTCACCATCTGCAGTGATCATGGAGTGCAAGAAAGTAAACTCTCTTATTGTCTCCATATCTTTCCCCTTCTATTTGCCCAGAGGGGATGGGACCAGTGGCCATGATCTTAGTTTTTTTGATGTTGAGCTTCAGACCGTTTTTTTGCACTCTCCTCTTAAACCCTCATTACAAGGTTCCTTAATTCCTCTTCACTTTCTGCCGTCAGAGTGGTATATCTGCATATCGGACGTTGTTGATATTTCTTCCGGCAATCTTAATTCCGTCTCGGGATTCCTCCAGTCCTGCCTTTTGCATGATGTATTCTGCATATAAGTTAAATACAGTGGGGTCTTGACTTGAGAACTTAATCCGTATTGGAAGGTGGTTCTCAAGTCAAAAAGTCTGTAAGTCAAGTCTCCATTGACCTACAGTACATTGAAAACCGATTAATCCCGTAACAGGCCGTTTTTGCTCCCTTTTGGTTTTTTTCTGGTCTGTAAGTCAATTTTCAGGCTGCAAGTCAAACCTAAATTTTGCGGCCAGAGAAGTCTGTAACTCAAAAAGTCTGTAAGTCAAGCCGTCTGTAAGTCAAGGGTCCACTGTAAGCAGGATGACAATATACAGCCTTGTTATACTCCTTTCCCAATTTTGAACCAATCAGTGTTTCAGTTATATCCAGTTATAACTGTTGCTTCCTGTCCCATGTATAGGTTTCTCAGGAGATAGATAAGGTGGTCAGGCACTTCCATTTCTTTAAGGATTTGCCATAGTTTGCTGTGGTCCACACAGGCAAAGGCTTTTGCATAGTCATTGAAGCAGAAGTTGATGTTTTTCTGGAACACTCTATGGCTTTCTCCATAATCCAGCGCATGTTAGCAATTTGGTCTCAAGTTCCTCTGCCCCTTTGAAATCCAGCTTGTACTTCTGGGAGTTTTCGGCAAACATACTGCTTAAGCCTACCTTGGAGGATTTTGAGCATAACCTTGCTAGCGTATTAAATGAGTGCAATTGTACGGTAGTTGGAGCATTCTTTGGCGTTGCCCTTCTTTCGGATTGGCACTGTTGAGTTTTCCAAACTTCCTGGCATATTGATTGTAGCACCTTAACAGCGTCATCTTTTAAGATTTTAAATAGTTCAACTGGAATGCCATCACCTCCACTGGCCTTGTTGTTAGCCAGCCTTTCCAAGGCCCACTTGACTTCGCTCTCCAGGATGTCTGGCTCAAGGTCAGCAACCACACTATTTGGGTTGTCAGGGATATCCAAATCTTTCTGTTATAATTCCTCTGTACAGTATTCTTGCCACCTCTTCTTGATGTCTTCTGCTTCTGTGAGGTCCCTCCCATTGTTGTCCTTTATCATGTCCATCTTTGCACAAAATGTTTCTTTAACATCTCCAATTTTCTTGAACAGATGTAACAAAGTTCGTATTTGGCCGGGGGGTCGGTGTAGGCATCCTTCAGTCTCGAGAGACTATGGTATCGTGCTCTGTATGGAGGTCTTGGAACAGTGTCTTATGTGGCTGAGAAGGCCAATTCGAGAGTGACAATCCCTTCCACACTGGAGACAAATCCAATCTGTCCCCTGTCCAGCTCCCTGGTTTTGCTTGTTTCAGGACTGCCTCTTTGCCTCGGTCTGCTGTACAAGTGTCTCTTCAAATTGGGAAAGGCCATGATGCACCGCCTGCCTCCAGGCTGAACTCTCAGACGCTGGGGGGTGCGCTGGTGGTAAAGGCGGGAAAGAGAGTCGGAGGCTGGTCTGAACTTTCAAAATTAACATCTTTATTTTTTTACAGCATTCAACTCCGCTGAGTCAAAGGGGTCCAATAAATTCACTTCAGGCAACAACTTGTATTTTTTTTCACTTTAACATTAGGTAACACCGCGTCATTCATTAGAAGGGGGCCGGGCCGAAATGCTCCCGATCTGTCAACGGTCTCAGAGGGGTACTCCTCATGGCGCAAACCATGCCACAGCACGGATGGCAGGCCCAATCTCCCTCCGGAGGCTTCTGGAGGAAAGAGGGACCAGGTCTGATCACCCTCCTCCCCCCAGGATGGTTGCGGGGGATAAACAACCACGATCCATTCCAGAGGATCCAAACCTTTTCCTGCAATACCCGCTGTGCTGTAGTTTTTATGGACGGAAAAGAGCAGATACGGATTAAATGGTTTTCAATGCATTCCTATGGGAAATGCACATTCAACATAAGAACTTTTCAACTTGAGAACCACCTTCCAATACGGATTAAGTTCTTAAGTAGAGACCCCACTGTAGATGGTTCCAGCAGCAATCCACTTCCCCACTGCAAATTGGGGAATGTTTGAGAAAGTCCCGCGGAAGTCTCCCCTCCGAGCATGGGCTCAAGTTTGCACCCCTCGGTTCACCCTCTTTCCTAAAGCTCCCGCTCCTGTCCAACTAAACGCGCGCTCTTTTTCCCCCTCCTTTATCTCCTCCCAGAGAATCAGGTCTAACTCCTCCCCTCCTTCCTCCACCAGACACACTTCCGTGGACTGCTTAGGAACTACTTCCTCAGGCTCTATGTCGACAAGGATGCCCTCCACACAACTGCTCTCAATCACTGTGCCAGTTGGCCCAGAGGACGGCGCACTTCTCAGATTCACAACAGATCTCTGGTTTTTCCCTTTCTATTATTTTCTTCTAATTCTTTGCATTGTTCATTTAAGAAGGCCCTCTTGTCTCTCCTTGCTATTCTTTGGAAGTCTGCATATCAAATATTAGATATTTAAATATTTCAAATGGTGCAGAGGGCAGGAAAATCTTTTCATCAAAGGCTGTTTTAAGACAAACATGTTTAGGCTTCTTTGGTGAATTTCCCAACTTACCACAAAAAGACATTCCAGGGCAAAATTTTGGATTAAAAATAGAACTATATAGAAAATGCCTTAAAATTAATTCCAACTCCCACCCTGTCAAACAGAAAGCAGGCACCCTTTTTGGGGGGCGGTGGTGGCAGAGGGGGAAAGAAGGGTGCGTTCCCCCAGTGCTTTTTCTCTCCTCCCCCCAATTGCTCCTTCCTCCATACAACCCCCACCTGGCCTCACCCCCCGCATTTTGCCCAGACTTGGAAACGTTACTTTAAGGGCCCCTGTCCTGGGGGGTACAGGGAGGGAGAGAAGGGGCTGAAAAGGGGGACACAAGGGGGTCCCAGAAATGGGGCTTATGGGGAGAAAGGGGTCAGCTGAGAGCAATATCTCTCCCTTCCCTCCCAGATGCCTGAGCCTCTTCTGTATTCCCCTCCCTCTGTGGTATTTAAAGGGGACTGTTAAAGACTTGGTTCAGTAGCTCTGGACCTGGCAAAGGGAAGGGAAGACTAGATCCCTCTCCCGGCCAGATCCCAGGCTGGGGATCCACTGCAGGAAGGGGTGTGTGGGTAGTTTGGAGGGATCTCCTTCTTCTCTGTGTTTGTGTTGAATGGGGGGTCTCCTGGTCTCATTGTGGGAAAAGCCTTTTATTATCCATAGAGGAAAGCAGGGCAGAAAGAGAAAGAGGCCCAGGAAGGGCAGATTCTTGGGACAAAGGTGGAAAGGAGATCTCCTCCCCCCTCCAAGGAGAGGAACCTCTGGCCAGCTCTCCCGGCTGCAAAGAAGAGGCTTGACCAGTGGCAGCCTTTCTCCCAGATGCGCCATTCAGAGCCGCCCAGTTTACAAAAGGCCCCTCCCTCCCTCCCAGCTGTTTTCCTTCCTCGGCTGCTCCTTGCTCTGCCCCACCGGATGTAAGCAGGGGAAAGGCCTCCCTCCAAAGGGAAAACCTTCGCTCTTCCTTCCTCCCGGGATCTCCCCAGAGGGATCCTTTGGCTTCTTCTCTTCTCCCAGGGAGGGTGAAGGGAGCCAGAGCCGATCTCTCCTGGTTCTTCTCAGATCCAAATGAGAAGAGATCAAACTCCAGAGCCCTCCAGCCTTTGCAAGGCAGGTGAGCTCTTTTTATTTCCATCTGATGCACCACCACACTATTAAAACAGCCATCATCATCATCAAGCTCGTTCTGGCTTGGGTGACCCAAGGTTTCTCAGAGAGAGAGAGAGTCCTCAGAAGCGGTTTCCCCTTTTCCTTCTCCTGGTACGGTGGAGCTGGCTATTCTCATGGTCGGCGGCCCCAGCCACCGATCCTGAACCCCAGAGCTCTCCAGCCGGCTACTCTCCCATCAGCAGAATGCCCTTTCTTTTTGCTGCTTGAATAAGGATGTGGAATCATTTGAGCCCCATCGCCAGCAGCCCCAGGAGCCTTTGGGGAGGGGGGGAGGCCACCCCCAAGTCTCTCGTAGCTGCTCTCGAGGGATCGAGAGGCTGCAGAGATGGGCTTGACTTGACCTGCGGGTGTGAAACCTCCATCTTCTTCCCTTATTCCTTTAGTTCCCAATCCTGCTCGGCTCCACCCTGTATTAACTGCTGTGGGTGAGACTCAGCTTAGTGTGGGGCTTTCCCGAATTTCTCCTTCCAAGCTGCTCCTGCGTGTGGGGTTCTTTTGGAGAGGGAAAGGTGGAAGAGAGCCTTTTTCCTTTATAAAAAATGTTGATAAACTAACAAAAATCCAGAATCGCGAAGTTTGAAGAGGCCTCTGAGGCCATTGATTCCAATCCCCTGCACACTGTAGGTCTATTTCTTTTAATAGCTCCTGAAATAGTGCTTGTCCTTTTAGTTGCCATATCACACGGCTGGCTCCTATTCATCTTCTGATCTACAATGATCCCAAGAACCTTCTTGCTTGTAGTTTTGCTCAGACAGTTATCCTTGACTTACTCTGTTGAATTTCATTCATAGAAATCATAGAAAAGTGAAGTTAGGAGGGGCCTACAAAGCCATCAAGCCAAACCCCTTGCTCCATGCAGGAATACAATCAAAGCAGATCTGCCAGGTGATGATCTAAGTTTCTCTTCCATGCCTCCAGTGTTGGAGCACTCACCAACGGGATACATCCACTGCAGGAGGTTGGAAGGAGAGATAGAGCTTTGTGTCATCCGCATATTGGTGACACAAAGCTCCAGAACCCCTGATGACCTCCCCCAGCGGCTTCATATAGATAGCATTGCGGGACTCCACAATTGAGAGTCCACGGAGCGGACAGCATCTCCCCAAGCTGAACTCTCTGGGGACAATCCCCGAGGTAGGATCGAAGCCTGGCCAAGGCCTCCCCCCCCATCCCTACCCCGAGAGTCTCCCTGGGAGGATACCATGATTGACTGACTTATTTATTTATTGCATTTCTATCCTGCCCATCTAGACTAAAGGTCTACTTTGGGCAGTTTACAAATTTAAAAACAATAAAACCAAAAACATATATTAGAGATCCAAGGTGGTGAAAGTATAAGAAAATAAGATACGGCAGGAGGAAAAGCCTGCCCAAATAGCCAGGTCTTAAATTTATTCCTGAAAACACCCAGATAGGGAGCCAGGCGGATCTCCATTAGCAAGTTGTTCCAAAGGCGAGGGGCCACTGCTGAGAAGGTTTTGTTCCTCATTCTTTCTTTCTGGACCTCCCTCGGCCACCCGGCATGGCTGGAATGAGTGATTCTGGCAGAATTGGGTGGGAGAAGGCGCTCTGCCAGATATCGAGGTCCAAAACCGTTTAGGGTTTTATATGTAATCGTAAGAACTTTGAAATCAACGTGGAAATGAAAGGGCAGCCAATGCAGGGTGGCCAGCATGGGGGAAATATGTTGGTACCTTTTCACCCCTGTAAGAAGTCTGACTGCCATATTTTGTACCATCTGAAGTTTCCGTGACAGTCTCAAAGGTAGCCCCACGTAGAGCACATTATAGTAGTCTAATCTTGAGACTATGAGTGCATGGACCAAACCGGTGAGCACCCCCACATCAAGATAGGGATGCAGCTGGGCAATCCGCCAAAGGTGGATGACACCTGGGTCCCCATGGTGAGCACCGGGTCCAGAGGTACACCCAAACTGCGGACCTCACTCTTGGTGGTAAGAGTCATTCCCCCAAAAGAAAAGGGTGTTTCCCAGACCACTGATGTCTGGGACATCCACCTGAAGGACATTCAGCCTCAGTCCATTCACCTGCATCCATTGCTGAACTGTTGTTGGAAAAAAGGAGATGTAGAGCTGAGTATCATCAGTGTCTTGATGACACGAAACCCATATCCCCTGATGACCCCGCCCAGCGGCCTCATATAGATATTAAACAGCATTGGGGAGATTATCGAGCCCTGCGGAACCCCACAATTGAGACTACACGGGGCCAAGAAACTCTCTCCAATCTGCACTCTCTGGGGATGGTTCTCCAAGAAGGAACGGAGCCAGGCAAGAAACAGGCCACCGATTCCCAATTCGGAGAGCCTCCCCAGGAGAATAGCATGGTTGACGGTATCAAAGGTAACTGAGATATCGAGGAGGACCAACTGACACAATTTGCCCCTGTTGGCCTCCCTCAGTAGGTCATCAAACATGGCAACCAATGCTGATTCCTTGCCGTGGCGCAGCCTGAAGCCCGACTGGAATGGATCCAGGGCATTTGGTTTCATCCAGAAGAGCCTGCAGCTGATCAGCTACCACCCTCTCAACTACTGTGCTGAGGAAAGAAACATTGGCAACGGGCCTAAAATTACCAATATTGTCCGCCGCCAAGCTCGGTCTCTTTGTAATGGGTCTAATGAGTGTCTCCTTGAGGGCAAGGTATCAAATGGTATCAAAGGCCACTGAAAGACTGAGGAGGACCAACAGGGACATCTTGCCTCAGTCGGCCTCCCTCGAGAGGCGATCTTGGAAGGCGACCAATGCCAGCTCTGTGCCTAAACCCGGACTGGGACGTACGAAGGGCATTGGTTTCCTCCAGGAGAGCCTGAAGCAGATTGACATTGAAATCACCCAGAACCAAGACTCTGGGGGACCTTAGTGTTGTTGCCAAGATGAAGTCCACCAGCTCCGGAAAAGGGAGTGCTGGATTGCGGGGAACACGGTAAACCAGCCCCATCCCAAATCCGACACATGGAGGGTCTCGAGGCCTGGGATGCTCCAGTCAGAGAGCCTAACAACCTCTAAGGTGTTTTTGTAAATGACGGCAACTCCCCTTTCTTGCCCCTCCAGTCTTGCCGGACGTTGGATGGAATGTCCGGGTGGGCAAGGTCGTGAAAGGGCTACGCTGCTTTCTGCGCCCAAAAAGGGCTCAGTTGGAGAAGCTCGATCTGTTAAGTCATCCAGGATTAAATCCTGGATTTATTGGGTTTTATTTGACATGGATTTGGCGTTTAACAACGTCAGGGATAGAGTGGAGTCTGTTACCCCACTTAGGTTATGGTCCGTTACTCTAATGGAGAGAGAGATCCGATTTCCTAAGAAGCTGGCCCATAAGAAGAGACTTAACAATCACATATAGTTTTCCACTTATTCATGTAACGTTTACTATGTTTCCAATGCCTATAATGGCATACCAGATATCAAGAGGCCTCTGACTCACACATTCTTCCTATACTTACACCCTGACCGTGAAGTCCCTCAGTTGATGGAAGGTGATTGCTTCGCTTTCTCTCGGTGATCATCTGTAGACACGAGAGCATGGATGCCCAGTTGCAGCGCTGTTCTGGAGCACACCATCCATGGAAATATCCCTAACTTTTATAGTTGAGAATAGATATGCTGACAAAAAGGCCTCTTCCTGAATGAGTCATTTTCCAGCTCCTAGTTTTTCCCCATGAAATCCTAAATCAAATCTTTATCTACATGTCCAGATAAAGGCGATTGTCACTCTCCCTTTTCTTTATAAGTCCTTGTTACAGGGTCTTAGTCAGGAACACACTCACAGGGTCACAAGGGTTGCCTGAGCACGTTGCCTTGTATCTGGCATCTGGCATCCAAGCTAGAAGAAGGGACGGGCTTCAGATATCTGAACCCATTTCTTCTAGATTTACTTACTCTTGGGCCACACCATACTTTCCCCTGCCCGTTACCACTTGGATGTTATTCATTCCCTACACTAGAACACAGGACCACAGTCCCAGATGACAAATGCTGTTGTGGTTAAAGTGCAGTGTGAGAATAAATAGTATAAATCTGATTTAAAGGAGTCAATGAATCAGTTGGTGTATACAATTTATAAAATTATCATATAATTTCACAGTTAATCAGTCCTGGTTGCTGAAATAATTTTAAGTAGGGTTGATCAATTATAAAATTTGAAGTTCCAATTATAGTTTTAACGGGTCAATAGTTATGTCATGAGCTAAATTTCCAGGTTAATTTGCACACACTCCTACCAGCGAGCCCGTCTTAGAGATAGGAACATTGTGATTAGGCAGTGAGCCAGTCTTGGAAAGAGGTAAGTAACAACAGAAGCATCCCCAAACCGTGAATTGTTTAGCACCATGGCTTTCCTGGACCACAAAGCCTGTAATCACAGTCTGAGTTTTGTAAAGACTTTCTGAAGAGGTGTTAAAAAAGTCAAGGCATTGAGTCAGGGCAGTGACCTTGAGAACTGTGCTTCCGATAAGCAGCTGGACAGAGTCAAATGAAGAAATGGTACTTTTTAACCATGCAGTAAACAGGAGCTGTAATTCATACTTTTGGGAAGGGCTCATGAATGCAGGAGCCCAACTTAAATTTCCAAGAAGCTGCTGCCTTTGCAGCAATGCAGATTGTGATGGAGTTTGCAGTTCCGGTAAAAACATGGGACGTGTAGTTTCCATGATAGAAATTTTCCAGATAGAAATTTTTAGATGTTGTTTTCACCTGCTCTGGAGGCATGTAAAAACCTGTTTTCTGAAAGCAGTTAGTCAAAAACTCAGAAATAGAAGCAGAGAGAAATTGACTTGTCATTAAATTTTGATCCATGGAATGATAGACAAGGAGTTCAGACAGGACAATGGTTAAATAATGCCATTAGGACTGGTCCAAAGAAAGGCTTTGAAGTTAGCTCCCTATCACTATGGGAAAGATGAAGAATGAGTAGTAGCTCTTTGAATTTATTTTATTTATTTATTTCATTTATATCCGCCTATCTCGTCAATGTGACCACTGAAGCAGCTATGACATCATCCAGGAAAGTTTTCTCTACACTGAAGAATCAGCCAACAGCTTAGCAACTTTGGGAAGAAGCGTTCCCCCACAGCATGATGTTTCAAATACATTCAAACCAGAATCTCTCACCTTCCCTTTCCGTGATAAGCAATGTATCAAGAAATCTCGGTGGGAAAGTTTTTGGTATCCTATGCAGTTTAAAGTCTCATGTTGTTAAAAGAAAATGCCCTATATAATCTTGTCCTGAGTACAGATGGTAACAATGTTAGAGATTCGGTCCAAAAATCTTTTGAGCCTTCATTAATTTCTATAAGTGACAGCAGTATTGGCATTGTACTGTGGGAGCCTAATCCAAAATTTTAAATGGAGATTCAAATGAGACGTTAATCCAGGACGTCAGCAGGACAAAAATGTCCTTCCCGTTCAGAAATCAAATCGACGAGGTCCCAAGAGATTAGACTGCCCGTCATGAAGGGATCATTTGGTTCCCACAATTTTCTGGATGTTAGTGATGGTACTGCTGTCAAGTGGGGGAACCACTCTGAACCTCCTGTGATGTTCTTAGAAGAACACCCAGCCCAAGGTTTTCTCTCACTCCCTTAAATTCCATCCCTCTGACAGTCATTTCTGTCGCTTGTCGAAATGCCAGCTTTGGATTGTTTTGTCCTTTGATGGACATGGCTTTTGTGCTGTAAGCCATCCCATCAGAGGGTGAAGAGGAGTTCTCCAATTACATAAGACCAGTAAAAATTAGGATCAAGTAAGTTAAAAATAGAACTGAACAAAAGAAAAAAAATTAACAAACCATAGAGACCAGACTAATACAAAGTAGAACCCGTCTGCCATGTTGAAAAAAGAAAAAAACCCATGTCTCACCCCTCAGGCTCCTTTTCTCAAAGCAAACCATGCCCAGTTCTTTTCTTCTTTCTATGTTGGCTTTTGGTTCTTACTGCATTGTTTTCAAGTTGCATGTAGAGTGTCTGCTTTGTAATCGGCTCAAGAATTTTCCCTGAGATGGATGTCAGGCTGACTGATTTGCAGTTCCCTGGTTCCCCTTTTTGAAAATAGGGACAGGGTCAGCTCTCCTCCATCTATCTGGCTCTTCACCCATCTCCCTTGATGACAAGAGAATATTACACAGTGGTTCTGCAATTTCTTCAGCCAGTTCCTTCAATATCCTTGGATGCAGCTCACCTGGTCCTGGGGATTTGAAATCCTCCAAACGACGTATTTCTTTTACATTGCACTCCTCTTTGATCTCTTTTTTTTTCTCCATCAGGTGATGAAGAGGACAACTGGAATTCTTTGGAGCCAATCATTCTGTCATTGAAAACAAAACCCAAGTGTGGAGCACCAAAAAAATTCTGCACTATTCATAAGGAGGAGAAGGGAAGCCAGGAAAAAAAGAGAGATAAAGAAAACTCCAGCTTCTCCTTCTGATCACCTTGACACAGTCCACCCAGAGCAGAAACAAAGTCAATGCATAGAAAAAGGAAAGAGCATCACGATGCACAGTGATTGCACTAAACCCCTGAGAGGTGAGAGACAATACAAATGCTTACAGTGTGGAAAGAGCTTCAGTCAGAAAAGTACCCTTTGTTCTCATCAAAGAACTCACACTGGGGAGAAACCATATAAATGTATGGAATGTGGAAAGTGCTTCAGTCAGAGCAGTAACCTCGGTTCCCATCGAAGAACTCACACTGGGGAGAAACCATATAAATGTATGGAATGTGAAAAGTGCTTCAGTCAGAGAAGTAGCCTCAGTTCCCACCAAAGAACTCACACTGGGGAGAAAAAGTATCAATGCATGGAATGTGGAAAGAACTTTAGTGAGAGCAGTCACTTTAGTTCACATCTAAGAATTCACACAGGGGAGAAACCATATAAATGCCTGGAATGTGGAAAGACCTTCAGTGAACACAGTAGCCTTCGTAAACATGAAAGAATTCACACTGGGGAGAAACCTTATAAATGCATGGAATGTGGAAAGAGCTTCAGTGAAAGCAGTACCCTTAGATCACATCAAAGAACTCACACTGGGGAGAAACCATTTAAATGCATGGAATGTGGAAAGAGCTTCAGTCACAGTATATCCCTGAGTTCACATCAAAGAACTCACACTGGGGAGAAACCATATAAATGCATGGAATGTGGAAAAAGCTTCAGTGAAAGCAGTCGCCTGAGTTCCCATCAAAGAACGCACACTGGGGAGAAACCATATAAATGCATGGAATGTGCAAAGAGCTTCAGTCAGAGCAGTCACTTTAAGGCACATCTAAGAATTCACACAGGGGAGAAACTATATAAATGTATGGAATGTGGAAAGAGCTTCAGTCACAACTTTAACCTCAGTTCACATCAAAGAACTCACACTGGGGAGAAACCATATAAATGCATGGAATGTGGAAAATGCTTCAGTCACAGCAGATCCCTGAATTCACATCTAAGTATTCACACAGGGGAGAAACCATATAAATGCATGGAATGTGGAAAGAGCTTCATTGAGAGCAGTCACTTTAGTTCACATCACAGAACTCACACTGGGGAGAAACCATATAAATGCATGGAATGTGGAAAGAGCTTCAGTGACCACAGTAGCCTTCGTAAACATGAAAGAATTCACACTGGGGAAAAACCATATAAATGCTTGGAATGCGGAAAGAACTTCAGTCAAAGCAGTACCCTTAGATCACATCAAAGAACTCACACTGGGGAGAAACCATTCAAATGCTTGGAATGTGGAAAGAGCTTCAGTCACAGCAGTTCCCTGAGTTCACATCAAAGAACTCATACTGGGGAGAAACCATATAAATGCGTGGAATGTGGAAAAAGCTTCAGTGGCCGCAGTAGGTTTCGTAAACATGAAAGAATTCACACTGGGGAAAAACCATTTGAATGCATGGAATGTGGAAAGAGCTTCAGTGAAAGCAGTACCCTTAGATCACATCAAAGAACTCACACTGGGGAGAAACCATATAAATGCATGGAATGTGGAAAGAGCTTCAGTCAGAGCAATAGTCTTCGTTTACATCAAAGGACTCACACTCTAGAAACCATTTAAATGTATGGAATGTGGAAAGAACTTCAGTTGGCAAGGTCACATGAGTTTACATCAGTGAAGTCACACTGGGGAGAAACCATATAAATGCATGGAATGTGGAAAGAGCTTCAGTCAGAGAGTTCACCTGAGTACACATCAAAGAACTCACACTGGAGAGAAACCATATAAATGCATGGAATATGGAAAAAGATTTACTCGAAGCAATAGCCTTAGTTTATATCAAAGAAGTCACATGGAATAGAAACTATAGAAGTGTCAGCAGTCTCTTGTTTGCATCAAACAAGTCACACAGGTGAAAAACCATAGAAATGCATGGAATGTGGAAAGAGCTTCAAAGTCACAAGATTTGTTCACATCTACAAATTCAAAGAGAGAACAGAACAATCCAGGAAATATGAATTGCACGTCCTCAAGTGTTATATTCTCATCAAGAATATGCGGTTCTAATGAATCCGATTCACATGTTGGGGAGAAACCATATTAATACTTGGAACATGGAAGGAGCTCGTCCTACAGTCGTGGCCTTTATAGGAAAGAACTACTTCCGCTACATGGAATATGGAAAGAGTCCACTGTACCAGTGGCAACCTTGAAACATGAGAGAAGCAACTGGTTGAAGCTGTGTGCTAGAAGAACAGTGTTGTGACTTTTCTTTCAGGAGCAGTCAACGTGTTCATCTCAATGGGCAAAATGAAATATTTTGTTAGAGAGCTGCCTTTTTCTGGTGAGGATTTTATTGAGAATGACATTCGGATTGAGATTTAATTATTTAGAATGAAAGTAAGCCTAGAAGTTATACAGTGCAGCTTGCCCATGTGTGAGCATTTGAGCATTTATAAGCTAATTAGAATACAATCTGTAACCCATCAGTTTGTGGTTGTTGTTTTTTTAATGTTGGGAAATGCTTTTTTAGAAATTCAATAGTGTAATTTTCTTAACTATAGATTGAGAATGTTTCTCTGTTTTATGCTTTAAGAATGATAGGACAGACTTAGTAAGAATTAGACTGGAGGTTGGATGCCTGCCATTTCAATAAAGCCTTCACATCAAGATCCTTATTCACTTTCTGGACAAAGTATATTGGTTTGCTATGAACAGTGAAGAGGAGGGACTATTCTTTTAATTAGCTATATTAATTTACTTTATCCTGGAATGTAACAGTTTTTCTTCAAAGTAAAAAGATAAGTATTTCAGCAGTCAGGAAATTAACCACAGAAATTAACCACGATGTTGAAAAAAGGTACTTGACCAGAAATCAACACCGGACCATAAAATGGACTGCTTGAAATGTGTAGAGATGTAGAGTGGAAAGGCCAGTGTTGGAGTCGGTAATGGGGAAATAAAACGATGGCTGCGATGGACACCAGGGGTGACCAGAGCAGAAAAGGCAACCTTTGGGGGCAGATGGTGACTTTGGCCAGATTGGCTTTTTAAGGGAAATGGTGCCATTCCATGATCTTTGTCTCCAATAAATAGCTCAGAATATCTCAGAGGCTGACTGGTGGTTCTTGGATTATTTGAGATTAATTGGTTGTGACCTTCTTTGAAGGTCTGGCCACTTCTACAAACAGTGGCATGTTAAAAATATCAGTCATCTGTGCCCAGGTGGCTAAGGGATCCTTACCTGGAGAGATCTCGTTTTGAGAAATCTCCAGCATTTTGTCCTTGTGGAGGCCTCTCTAGCCTGGATCCAGAAGATCTTGCTCCCCATCCAGCACAGGCTGCCACCCTCTTCTGTGATCTGCTTTTCCACTGTCCAGGATCACCTCTGAAATGAAAGCAGGAATAATGAAGCGCATTGAATAATTGAATTCCATGGAATAGGCAGCATTAAGAACTCTGAGAGAAAAAAATCGATCTGGCACATGGTACTGCGATTATATATGGAAAAAATTGTGACAGTATTAGTGACCAGAACAGATTTCCCGAGGCTGGAGTACAATATTGTCATGACCAGTTTCCTGTGAAGGAGAACTTGATTGGTCGGACAGAGAGTAATTGGAAGTCTGAGCACCCCTATGCAGCTGGGTTGAGTCCTTGGTGACCTCAGCTAGGGCGTACAACAAACGTCTTCTTACAAGTCTGCCCTAAAAAGATACTTGCTCAACTTTAGGAAAAAATCAATAAGAAGTTACACATGAGCTTTGTAGTCCTTAGACCTACTTGGCTCAATAAGGTAGGACTCAGTAGCTTAATGTGGCCTTGCTTCCCCCTCAGGGTTTAGCTATGACAGCTTCACTGTTCAAGAGATCAAAAGATTTTATAATTAATACTTTTTTTGAAAAAATATAAATTTACAGAATAAAGTCAGTTTGATGCAAAAGCATAGCAAATTAACATTTTCAAGGCTTGTTACAAAATATAGATAAAGCAATAATTCTCCTTTAAGTACAATAGCTCTAAAAATCACTAAAGGCTTCCTTAGGGCAGGCAAAAGTCATAAAGCCCCCCCCCCCCTTCTTTCTTCCTTGTCTCCCTACATCTTCCCCAGTCTTTTACCTGCACGGAGCAGCAGGCAACAAGACCTAGAAAAATTGATGATGGAAAAAATAGAACAAAAATGTAGAACAAAAGAAGGATCTCTACACATAGTAAAAGTTCCTTTTTCAAGCTTCTTGGAACCATCCTTCTCCGTCTCTCAAGCTGTCATCCAATTGCGGCATAAGGTTATAGAAGCAGTCCGTCCTTCTCTTCTCATGAGAAACAGGTGTTGTTTTTTCTCAATCCATTGCCTTCTACGCCACAAGAAGTGTCTGGTCTTCTTATCTTGTATTGGCTTGTCCTGGCCTAAAGGAAAAAAATTCCCACAGCCCTCTGGAAATACACTGCCAGCATGCAAAATCATTCATGCACAGAACCAATATGGAATCCATTTCACATTGTTCACAACTACATATCCCATCTTCAGTACATGATTTAAACCACATAATCTGATCCATGACAAATATAAGGATACAGTAGTGCCTCGCTAGACAGTTACCCCGCATGACAGTTTTTTCGCTAGACTGACTTTTTGCGATCGCTATAGCGATTCGCAAAACTGTGATTCCTTTGGGGGAATTTTGATAGACAATGTTTGGTCCCTGCTTCGCAAACCGATTTTTGCTAGACAACGATATGCTTTTTGCTAGACAATTCTTTCGCTAAACAGTGATTTCAGTGGAACAGATTATCGTCTAGCGAGGCACCACTGTACCCGTTTTCCCTGTTATTACTTGATTTGGTTATAGAATTGTTGGTGAATGCTATCAGGAAAGACAAGTCAATTTATTAATTAATGAAGTAGAGGATCCTGGCCAAACAGAGTCAGCGCAAGGACACATCCCTATTCAACTCTGCTTCGGATGTCAAAGGGATCTGATGTTGAGCTATCAAAAACTACAGGGAGCTTCATTTCCTCATAAAAGGACCTGATGATGTTAAGAAGTCGAGGTGGACATCCAATCTTGGGAAGTATTTTAAAAAGTCTGTCCCTGATAACCAAATCAAAGACCTTTGTAAGATCATCTATGAAGGTGACAAAGAGTGGTCATCATTGTTCCCTACATTATACCCCGCCCTGAGTAGACCTGGTCTAGGGTATAAATCTAATTAAAGTAAAATAAAGTACATTTCTCCTTCAACACCTGCTAGGACATTTTGGAAACCAATAGGGATCAATCCGTTTTCAGGGGACAACCCTAATAATAGGTGCTTCCTCCCTGCCGAGGGCATACCGTTCTGCAGAGTCCAAATTTCAGTAGGATAGGATCTGACCATGACAAGGGGAGGGACTCGAGATTCACCATCTTTAGATCATCCTCTCGCTGGCCTGGAGTGAGAGACACCAGGTCTGCACCATGACCTGCCACATGTGTGGCCCTGGTGGAATGTAGGGACAGGCTCATGACCACCATGGCATCCATCAGCACCTGTCGCTCCGCATGCATGTTTGATGTCCAAGGCATCGCAACACAACAGCGAAGGCCTATTTCATAAGCTCTGGTATGCAGGTGTGCTGGGTCACGGTAGGAGTGGTATGCCACCATTCTGGCCCAGTGATAGTGCATCTGGTAAACTGAGATGCAAGAGAGCAGAGACCGTTCTGATATTCAGGGAGTTCCTGTGGAGGAGGGCAGCACCCCTGCCCTGCCCTGATGCTGGATGGAGGAGCCTGGGAAGCACACCTGGGCAAGTGCAGCTCTCCTTTCCTCTCCTACTCAGATCTCAGATCAGCCCTTTCTCTCTTCTGTCAGGTCTAATTGGACCCACCCGGCCTTTAACAGCCCCATGTGCAGATCACAAGGTCGGCTGATAGGGTTACCTCGATTCCGCTGGCTGAGAGGAGGAGGGGTAACAGACTGTCTTCCACTGAATATCATCACAACTGGTATAACTCCACTCACAAGGGGTATATGTCCATGACGATATACCTAACTCTGAGAGCCTGGATGTCTTCTCTTTTTTAGCTAAAAGGACGAGAATTCTAGCTGTGGGGATAAGGTTCCTGCTGGATTCTGGTAACTGTAGTGAAAAATATACCAAAGCCCATGCTTAGTGGTACCTTAGGGACTAGTGCACATCCTTAAGGCCTGCAAACTCAGTCTTGTGTTATGTCCTTCCTCTCTCCCTCCTACCTTCATTTTTATATATATTTATATATATTTTATATATATATTTTCCTCTGGTAGTGCCCAAAAAGGACAGTAGCCTCCGTTTAGTGGTTCTGGCTGCAAAGGTTCTGAGGTTATTGCGTATTTATGGTGCTTTTTCCGAAAACAGCCCCGTGATGCCAAGAGAACAAAACAAAAAGGACACATCCTCCTTCTATATCCCCGATGCTCTAGATTTCTGTTGGCAGGGAGTGACACCCCTTCTTTTGTTTGGCCTCTGTGCAGATCTTGCCTGAGGGTGAGGACAAAATCCTGTAGGTTAAACAGAAGAGGCTGGACAGCGGAGGTGGGGCAGGGATTCTCACTAGAGGTCTGGGTCACACCGAGATGCCTGAAGCAAGGCTGAGATGTATGACTCGCGAGACGGGTCTTGCGAGGAGCAGAAGGCTAACAACGCTCTGGAGAACAGGCTGCTGCCCCTGTTGTAAGAGACTCCCTTCCTCAGACTCCACAGGAGAGGGGAAATCTGACTGTGAGGGGCGCTGCTGCTCCTCGCTTCCTTTCCTGAGGGGTGGCCCCAGCCGCCATCCTCCGCCTCCTCCTCAAAGGAGGACCAACCCAGATGCCCCTCCTCTCCGGACTTCCGGAGTCTCAAGAGGACAAGGCTGAAGGAGGGAGACTCTGAGTCCGTCTGGAGGCTCTGGCTCCGCCCAATGAGGTCGCGCCTCTTCCGCGTCACCCGTTGTTGGGAGGAAGCCCTCCAGGGCTGGTCTCCTTGGGCGTCCCTCTGCCATTTTGTGGCGCCTGTGAAGGAGTTGCCTGGCAACCCGGCAACGTTCTGTTTCCGCCCAGAAGACAATGGAGACCCAATGAGAGCTGGCTCCTTATACTCCGGCTTCGTGTTACTTGTCTCCGGGCGGAAGCCCATCCCCCTGGAAGGCTGGACGGCCAAGAACCGCCATTTCCCCCACCCCTTCCTTCCCTTCTAGTGCCTGACTGGCTGCCCTCCAAGCCCACTCACGGCTCGTCTCTGCGTACGTGCAATCCTCACTGGCTGCCCAGCTCTCCCTACTGCGCATGTGCTCCTCTTCTCCAGAGAGGGGGTCGAGAGGCGTGTGAGTTAGCCAGTGGGTGGGGTGGGGTGAGTCTGTGGCACCTGCGCAGTTGAGAAGGAGGCGAGAACTTCTCGCCTCAGGAAGGCGGTTCTCGAGTTTTAGTAGCCGATCATTTTTTTAAAAAATTCCTCCCTCATGAGAGAGAGAAAGAGAGAGAAAAGGGGGCGGAGGGATGCGCTGTTGTTGTCGGTCGGGTTGACGGGTTCACTCGTGCCGCCTCCTATCTGTGTGTCGTCACATTCAAATCCTGCCCTTCTAAAGGCTTCCGTGACAGGCAGAAGTTCAACAGGGTGGGGCTTTTCCTCTGGTCCTGTCTCCTCTTCCCCCAAACGTTTGAATGGGGAAAGAGAAAGACTTCTCTTCTCCCCCCCCCCACAGGCTGGGAGGGCCAGTTGTGGTACGAAGGAGATGTGGGCTTTGGGGCAGGGGTGTCACATTTCGGTGCTTGGGGGGGGGAAAGCCCCCCAGAAAGGAGGCCAGGAGTGGAGAGAAAACTCGCTGTCGAGAAGCACCAGTGACTCCACTCAAACTGGAAAGGGGTTTTTTTTTGAGAGGGGTTTCTTTCCCAATGACTCAGGCTCAACTCAGAACCCACCCAACCTTTCCCTATTTTTGAGGGGGGGAAAGCTTGTTTTTAATAGGAACTCAAAACTCTGTACCAATGATTCAGACTTAAACTTGGTGTGAAGGACTCAAACTTGGGACTCGGACCCAAAGGCTTTACCAATGGTCAGTGGGGAAGAGGACCGCATGTGCGGGAGAGCGAGCTAAGCAGCCAGTGAAGGGATCTTGCACATATGCAGAGAAGAGCCGTGGGTGGGCTTGGAGGGCCCCCTCCCTCGCTCCTCCCCGCTGTACCCCATAGCCCGCTTCCCATCTGGGGGGAGAGGCTTTGGGGGTCAAAGTACACACAATGGACGCTCCCGCTTTCCCCCTCTGCCACCCCCCAAAGGGATCCAGCAAGATCTGGGGAAAGAAGGGGGTCCCCTCGCAGGAAAGTGGACGACCCACCAACACACACAAAGGGCTTGGGGGTCTTACTCGGGGAGGAATGAGACCCCTCCCAGACTTCCCATCAGTCCCCCCCTCCAAATTTACACCCCCCAAGGAGAAAGAGGAGGAGGAACCAGAGAAAAACAAAATAGATGCCTCCCGCTCTCCCCCTTCTAAGGCCTTCCTGCAGACTGAGGGGGAGGAGGGGTCAAATCTAGAATGCAAGATCTCTGGGGGGTTGCTGTTTCATTGACACAACCTTTGTGAAACAGCACTGGATCCCTGTACAAGACAAAGAGATCCTGACCCTAGTTGAATCCATAGATGGTCGTCTCCTCCGCTCCAGTCGTCTCCTCCGCTCTGGTCCTGTGACCTAAGAAACCCAACCGGTCATCCTCCAGGTTCAACACCATCAGGAGCAACTACACTTCGATATTGCCCGCATGCCCCGTTTTCCACTTATTTTGGGACTTTCCTGGCTCCGAACCCATAACCCCCTAATGGACTGGACACAAGGAGAGTTAGATTTCAGGGACCCGTGTCCGCATCTGGGTCCACCAGCTACCTTGGCCGCAGCAGGGTCAACAGACAAGTCTGTGATACCCTTGGATTATAAGGACTTTGCTGATGTCTTCGAGGAGAAGGGGGCTGACCAACTACCTCCACACCGACCCTTTGACTGTGCTATCAATTTGGTGCCTGTGGCACCTGTGGCACGGATTTACCCCATGTTGGAACCCGAACTCGCAGCCTTGAGGGCTTTCCTTGATAAAAATCTGAAACGGGGATTCATCCGGCCATCCACGTCACCCCTGTCTGCACCTGTCATTTTTGTTAAAAAGAAGGGTGGGGAGCTCCGCCCCTGCAATGATTACAGAGCCTTGAACAAAATAACTATCAGAGAGCGCTACCCCCTACCATTGATTGGCGAACTTCTGGATGGCCTTAAAGGGGCACAGATTTACACCAAGTTGGACCTCCATGGAGCCTATAATTTGGTACGAATTCGTGTTGGCGACGAGTGGAAGACGGCTTTTGGAACACATTATGACCAACATGAATATCTGGTCATGCCTTTCGGATTAACCAACGCTCCTGCAGGACATTTTGGTCAGTACAAAACTCTGCACTTGCTCACACGGGAGTTTTGGTGGCCCCATGTTCAAGCTGATGTCACCCGATATGTTGGTTCTTGTGAGGTTTGTCGTCGAGCCAAGGACATACCAGCCAAACCTTCAGGTCTGCTACAACCATTACTTGTACTGGCCGGCCCTTGGGACACAGTATCTTTGGATGTTATCACAGATCTCCCGCGGTCACAAGGGTATACCTGTGTCTTAGTAATAGTGGACCTGTTTACTAAGGTAGGTGGGACTCGTCAGCCCTGGAAGGCAGCCCATCTAGGAGAAGGAAAACTCCAAATTTAAACCTCCACTGCCTTGTGGCTATATCCACTTATGGAAAGGGCTTCAGGAGATAACCTCGAGGCAAAATCCGGAGCCGGAGTCCCGGAGGCATTTTCTTTCATTCTGCCAACTCCTGCGACGTTGCTGGAACCAGTTGTATTGGCTCTTGCCTTTCCACTGGACCATTTCAGCGATGTGGAGAGGGGGGATTTGCTGCTTGGGTAACAGCCTATCCTCCATACTATTTTACCCAGGCTTCGTGCTCTGGAGAGGACACTCCAGCTTCGCATACAGCGTCGAAACAACACGGGAAGTTACCGGTTATAAGTCTCTGCTCAATTGGCTTAGAGCAGGACGCCAGGGGCTACTTCTGACGGTGGGAGAGGTCATTGCACCTCACTAGGTAGATACCGCCCGCCTTAAGCTGGGCAGCCCCCAGCCAGTAAGGTGCTACCTCGCCACGGTCTGTTAACCTCACGGGGTGCGTGGGGTTTAGGGTGAAACCCGACAAGCAGATCGACAACCGTGCACCATGCAACAATCATAAGAAAACTTCTGCCCTAAAGCTGGGCACCTGGAATGTACGGACAATGACCCCTGGCTTTCCTGACTACGGCTTTCCTAACGACCTGCAAGAAATAGACGATGTGCGCAAGACAGCTGTCATTGACATGGAACTGAGTAGACTGCAGATGGACATTGTTGCCCTGCAAGAGACAAGACTGCCAGACTCGGGATCTGTCAAAGAAAAAAACTTCTCATTCTTCTGGCAGGGAAAACCATCGAATGAGACCAGGGAATATGGTGTTGGCTTTGCAGTCAGAAACACTCTCCTGAGATGCATTGTTCCACCCACTGTGGGGAGTGAAAGAATCCTGTCTCTGCAGCTCCACTCATCAGCAGGACCAGTAACCCTCATTAGTGCATATGCACCAACACTGTCATCCACTACAGAAGTGAAAGACAAATTCTATGACGATCTGGCAGCTACTATCAAAAAAGTCCCTGAAAGAGAGTCACTGTTCATTCTTGGAGACTTTAATGCTAGAGTTGGTGCTGATCACAATTCTTGGCCCACTTGTCTAGGCCGTTTTGGCATTGGAAAGATGAACGAAAATGGCCAACGCTTACTGGAGTTTTGCTGTTACTATGGTCTCTGTGTCAGCAACACATTCTTTAATACGAAGCTGCAACACAGAGTTTCCTGGAGACATCCAAGATCCAAGCATTGGCATCAGGTCGATTTGATCCTCACTAGACGTTCTAGCCTTCCTAGTGTTACGATCACATGCAGATACCAGAGTGCTGATTGCGATACTGATCACTCCCTGGTGTGTAGTAGAGTAAAACTGCGAACAAAGAAATTGTATCACATGAAAAAGGAAGGAAGACCACGTATTGACATCAACAAGACTCACGATGAAAGAAAAGTGAAGGAATTTGCCCAAGCACTCGAGGAAACCCTTCCAGGTCCAGCTAATGTAAATGCACCTGAACGATGGGAACACTTCAAGAACACTGTCTACAACACCGCCTTGTCCACCTTCGGCAAGAAGACCAGAAAGATGGCTGACTGGTTCGAAGCCCATTCGGAGGAGTTAATGCCAGCCATTGAGGATAAGAGAAGAGCTCTAGCAGCATACAAAGCCTGTCCTAGCGAGTACAACCTGCAAGCTCTTTGAGCCGCTCGTAGCCAAGTCCAACAGGCTGCCAGGAGATGCTCCAATGACTATTGGCTTCAGCTCTGCTCTCAGATACAGATAGCAGCGGACACAGGTAACATCAAAGGAATGTATGATGGTATCAAGCAGGCCTTAGGTCCATTACAGAAGAAATCTGCTCCCTTGAAGTCTGCTACAGGTGTGATCATCCAGGACCGAGCACAGCAGATAGAACGCTGGGTGCAGCACTACTCTGAGCTATATTCCAGAAAGAATGTAGTAACCGAAGAAGCATTAAATAACATTGAGTGCCTGCCTGTCTTGGAAGAGCTGGACAGCGAACCAACCCTAGCAGAAATAAACGCGGCCTTGGATTCCCTCACCTCTGGCAAGGCACCTGGAAGGGACAACATCCCTGTTGAAGTGCTGAAATGCGGTAAGGAGATCATCATCACCGAACTGTATGAAATCTTTTGTCTCTGCTGGAGGGAAGGTGGAGTACCACAGGACATGAAGGATGCAAACATTGTCACATTGTACAAGAACAAAGGTGATAGGGGTGACTGCAATAACTACCGTGGTATTTCTCTTCTTAGCGTTGTAGGGAAGCTGCTTGCCTGTGTTGTGCTGAAGAGGCTCCAGGTGCTTGCAGACAGAGTCTATCCGGAATCACAGTGTGGATTTCGAGCAAATAGATCCACCACTGACATGGTATTCTCCCTCCGACAGTTGCAGGAGAAATGCAGGGAACAACAACAGCCGCTCTTAGTGGTCTCATAGACCTTACAAAAGCATTTGACTTGGTTAGCAGGGATGGCCTTTTCAAAATACTTCCCAAGATTGGATGTCCACCTCGTCTCCTTAACATCATCAGGTCCTTCCACGATGGAATGAAAGGCACTGTAGTTTTTGACGGCTCAACATCAGATCCCTTTGACATCCGAAGCGGAGTGAAACAGGGCTGTGTCCTCGCACCAACACTTTTTGGGATCTTTTTTGCTGTCATGCTGAAGCATGCCTTTGGAACTGCAACAGAAAGTGTCTATCTCCGGACTAGATCAGATGGAAAGCTCTTTAATCTCTCTAGATTGACAGCGAAGACCAAAGTCCAACTGAAATGCATGCGGGACTTCCTCTTTGCAGACGATGCAGCCATTGTTGCCCACTCTGCTGAAGACCTCCAACAACTCATGAATCGTTTCAGCAAGGCCTGCCAAGACTTTGGACTAACAATCAGCCTGAAGAAAACACAAGTCATGGGCCAGGGTGTGGACTCACCTCCCTCTATTACCATATCCACACAAGAATTGGAGGTTGTTCATGACTTTGTGTACCTTGGCTCAACCATCTCTGACACCCTCTCTCTAGATGTCGAGCTGGATAAACGCATTGGGAAAGCAGCCACCATGTTCTCTAGACTCAAAAAGAGAGTATGGCTCAATAAGAAACTGACAACACATACCAAGATCCAGGTCTATAGAGCCTGTGTCCTGAGCACACTCCTGTACTGCAGCGAGTCCTGGACCCTTTGTGCACGGCAGGAGAGGAAGCTGAACACCTTCCATATGCGTTGCCTACGACGGATTTTTGGTATCACCTGGCAGGACAGAGTTCCAAATAGAGTAGTCCTAGAACGAGCTGGAATTTTCAGCATGCATACATTACTGAAACAGCGACGTCTACGCTGGCTTGGGCACGTTGTGAGAATGGCTGATGGTCGGATTCCAAAGGATCTCCTATATGGAGAATTAGTGCAGGGAAATCGCCCCAGAGGGAGACCACAGCTGCGATACAAGGATATCTGCAAGTGGGATCTGAAGGCCTTAGGAATAGACCTCAACAGATGGGAAACTCTGACATCTGATCGTTCAGCCTGGAGGCAGGCAGTACATCACGGCCTCTCCCAATTTGAAGAGACCCTTGTCCAGCAGGCTGAGGTAAAGAGGAAGTCACAAAGGAAGCAAAACCAGGGAGCTGGACAGGGGACAGATTGGATTTGTCTTCAGTGTGGAAGAGATTGTAACTCTCGAATTGGCCTCCTCAGCCACACTAGACGCTGTTCCAAGTCCTCCATACAGAGCACGCTACCATAGTCTTTCGAGACTGAAGGATGCCTACTATTACTAAGATGCTCATTTTGTCCCATGTTCCAAACCTCCCACAGCTCCTGACACCGCCAAATTCTACTTCCATCATGTTTTCCGTCTACATGGGCTCCCGACGCACCTAATTTCTGACCGAGGTTCCCAATTCACTTCCCAGTTCTGGCAAGCCTTACACACTAGTTTGGGTACCCAGGTGCACTTGTCGTCAGCATATCACCCCCAAACAGATGGACAGACCGAGCGTACCAATGCTACCTTAGAACAATATTTCCACTGCTACACCTCTTATCAGTAAGATAATTGGGCTACCATGTTACCCCTGGTGGAATTTGCTTACAATAACGCTGTACACACATCTACAGAACAGACACAATTTAAAGCCAACTATGGGTACCATCCTCGCTTTTTCCCGGCTACCTTACCATCAACCATGGTTCCTGTTGCCGATGCCCATATACGCGAGTTGCAGGCCCTCCAAGGCTTACTCCGAGAGCAGCTTCAGCAGGCTAAAGAAGCTTATAAGACAGTGGCCAACTGAAAGCGACAAGAAGGGCCACCTCTGAAACCAGGAGATCAGGTCTGGCTTTCCACCCGTTACCTCCGCTGACCTGGCCAATCCCGTAAGTTGGACCCTCGGTTTATAGGACCCGATGTAATCCTGGAACAAATCAACCCTGTTGCCTTCCAGCTACAACTTCCAGATACTCTCCGCTTCCATCCGGTTTTCCATCGATCTCTCCTTGTTCCTGTCTCTGCATCAGACCCTGCCTGACCTTCACCTCCGGCTCCACCTCCACCTATTCTGATCGATGGTGAAGAAGAATACGAGGTGCGTCAGATTTTAGACTCCCGAATTCACTGAGGAGGTCTTCAGTATTTTGTAGATTGGTATGGTTACGGTCCTGAGGATCAATCGTGGGAACCCGCCAGTAATCTACACGCCCCTGAATTGATACGGCAGTTCCATGCTACCTATCCCGATCAACCCGGCCCATCTGAAGAGGGGAGCCCTGGGGAGGGGGATACTGTCATGAGTACAGCTGAAGACCTGGAATCAAAAGGGTTAACTGAGGCTGAGTAGAATGCTGAGCAATCAGAAACACCTGAACCGCCTCCAGATTCTCCTTCCCCAGCAGACAAGCTTCGGGCCAGGCTTCGGGGAAGACTTATGGCAAAAAGGTCAGAGGATCACTCAAAGGCTGTCCATAGAAACATCCATTCAACTAGCCCTGAGTACTGACAGGATGGAAAGGTATCTAGCAGCTCAAGGGGCTATTTAACTATAAAAGCAGCTCCTAGTCAGCTAGGATTCTGTGGAAGCAATGAGTCAAAACCCCTGGCTTGCATCCACGCTCTTACAACCTTGAACCGTGTTTCCTGGACTCCTGACTCTGGACTCTGACCTTGGACTACGTTGTGTGTTGACTCTGGATTCTGACCCTGGACTACGTTGTGTGTTGACTCTGGATTCTGACCCTGGACTACGTTGTGTGTTTGACTCTGGCCTCTGACCTTGGACTACGTTCTGTGAGTTGGTTTGGTATTTGGATACCGGCTTTGCATTCCTAGTATTCCTGACTTTGGACTGGCTTACTGGACCTCGGCTGTTGTAACCCCTGGGAATGTGACATCCTGTGAGACCAAGCAGGTGGGAGGGTGGGGGTTAAAGGAGAGAGAGAGATGTGCAGGCACCCTCCTTCAAGGTCCCGTTCCTGCTCAACCACCACTGAGGACAGAAGCTCCTCTACCACCTTCCTGACTCTATGTTTTTCCCCTAATGGGTGTCTTCAGGATTAGCCCTCCCCATCATCTCCACATGGGGGAAGGGGAAGCAGAGAAGAGGGATAACACTGGGAGGGAGGGAACTCAGGGGGAGGAAGATTGGGCGGTGAGGGACAGGAAAAGCCCCTCCCAATCATCCCTTGCAGGATCCCAAGGTGGGGCTTTCCACCTGACGGGGAAAGGTGTGGGATGGGGAGGGGTGCCCAGAGCAACAAAGAAGCATGAAAGGGCACCTCTTGGCCTCCCCTTCATGAAGGGACCTATGGCTGCCTCTGCATGGGAACCGGAAGAACAAGGCGGGGTCCTCCACCTGCTTCCCCTCATCTCTGGGTCCTCCCCTCCCTCCACAAGGCAGGAGTAAAAAGCAAAGTTTCTGCTGGGGGGGAGAGAGAGAAGACCCAGAAAAGGGTGAGAGGCTTCCACCAGGCATTGCAAATGAACCCCTGCCAGGTAGACCTTGCTGGAACTGAGGCAGTTCTGGTGGATGCCATCCTGGCCCTTGCTTGTCCCATTTTCATGGCCACTTTTCAGGTGGGGCATCTGGATGGTGTGGCCAAGATTCCTGGAGAGCTGAATGTGGCCTCCCAATGCATGCTGGATCCTGGTCCTTCCTGGCTCAGAAAAGCAGCCCGAGGGAGAGATGGCCAAGTGGGTATAGGGAGCGCGAAGGCCTCCTTGCAGATGGGGCGGGATCCCCGCTTGCTTTCAAGGAGGCAGGAAGAAGACTGTGATGAAAGAAGTTCTCCCGGGATCTCAGTCTAGTGAACAATGAGGGGCTAGTCTCAAAGATTCCAATTCCTGGGCAAGGTCCCAGATTGCTGATTTATCAGCTCCAGCGGTTCCTGGAGGTGACGCATTACCTGGATCGCTTTCAATCTGCCATTTCAGGCCTGGTTAGAGGACAGAGACAACGGCTTTGGTCCCTTTGTGGGACAACTTTGGCTGGGATCTGGACAAGGGGAATGTGTGTGTCCCCTTTCGGTTCTGTTGGGCCTCTCCTGAGCTCTCAATACCATCATCTACAGTATCCTTCGGGGTCTTTTTCTCTAGGATGGGACTTGGGGACACTTGTTCTATTGTGCATCCAGTCCTTCTTGGAGGGGAGAACCCAGCGGGTGATGCTGGGGGGTCTCCAGTTGGACACGCTGGCCTTTGACCTGTGAGGTCCCTTGGGGGATCTCTTTTGCCCCCTATGAATGGTGCGTGTGTCTCTGTCTGTGTGTGAGAGACGTGGGGGCCTTTTTGCCCATTTTCCAGATCTGCTCCTTTTTGCTTTGAGAGGAATTTTGTTTAGCCTTCCTCGCAGGCAGAGCAGGAGGGAAGCACTTGTGCATGTGTTTGTGTGTTCGTGCGTGCATGTGTGTGTCACTTGCACAGACCAATATGGCTACGTCTTCTGCAAGTAGGAAGGCTTGTTATGTTTCAACTTGGGGGTTGACTCAAGATGACCACTCAATGATGACAACTGTCCTATGGCTTGCTCCTTTTTTTAAACCTTTTTATTTTAACCTTATGCTCAGACATTTCTATTTTCTCATCATCCTATTGGTGTGTCCTGAGGGCATCTAGAGACCACAGTGATGGCCTAAATGGCCTTTCAAACACCTGGATTACTGTGGATTATTGGAGCTCAAAGAATTGGCAAAATGGGGAAGAAGGAAACGACAGCCGACTGCTTCTAACTTTCCTCCGAAGGTTGCTAAACAACCACGGCTAAGATGAGAGGGACCTATTTGTGACAGCAACGGTAAGTGAGTCAACTATGAACACCACTCAAAATAAATTCTCTGTTTTGGCTACAGATTCCCAGGAATCTAATGGGAAAAGTCTCAGTTATTGAAAACCTCCCCCCTCTCACTGACTTGAAAATGGCAGGACCAGCTATGAAACAAACTGTAACTAGTCAAGCTGGTGAAGGGTTAGAAACCTCAGAGGAGGGTAAAGATTCATTGACCCTGGTGGATAAGGGGGTGATAGATCTCCAGCTATTGAGATAAATGGGGGAGCACTGCATAGCTACGGGGAAAACAGGGAAGGCTATCTTTGAGAAAATCCAGCATCACACTCTCTCTCTCTCTCTCTCTCTCTCTCTCTCTCTCTCTCTCTCTCTCTCTCTCTCTCTCTCTCACACACACACACACACACACACACACACACACACACACACACACACACACACACACACACACACACACACACACACACACACACACACACACACACACCCCCACCCCCACACACAGCAGAAGGTACAAGACTCCTCTAAATCCAAAAACCACTTCTCGATGCCTTCTAGTAGCACAAATAATCATAGAAGTGATCCACAAGACAGGATTGAGCACGTCGTGGGAGGAGGGCTATCTTTGCTCTGAAAGCCACAGTCCTCCTGCTCACCTTTCCAGTCACCTCTAGGAATCCATCTCTCTTGTCTGGTGTGCTGCCCCTCTAGGATTCCGTGTCTCTCTGATCTCTTTCCTGTCTCGGATGCTCACGCTCTAGGTATCTTCTCTCTCTCTTCAAGCCAACCAGAATGTCTAAGAGAGTTCCTCTCTAGGAATCCGTCTCACTTTGCTCCAGTGGTCCCCAACCTTGAGGATCCGCCCCTTCCTCTCCTCCCTCTTCCTCCTCCCCCCGCCCCTTCTTCCTATGCTGGAAAAGAGGAGAAACCGAGGAGCTCCCAAAGGGGAGGGAAGAAGAGGAGCCTCTCCAAAGGGTGGGGGTCGAGGCGGAACCGGAGGTGGGAAGCTGGGAGTCCGGCCTCCTCCTCTTGCCCCCCTACCTCTAGGATCCCCCCCAGGGAAATGGCCGCTTGCTCGCGAGTTTCCCGCCAGAGGAGCTGCAAGGAGGTAAGCAATCGGGAGGGTTTGTTTAAGAAAAAAAAGAGCCCCTCCTCCTGTCACCTCACAGACTCTCTCCTCCCGCTTAGTCTGCAAAGCGCGAAGGCCTTGCAAAGGGAAGGCGCCTATTTTGTTTTTCTCCCGATCATCCTCCTCCTCTTCCTCCTAGATCTTGATAGTCTCCAGCTCCCATCATCACCGGCCGACCCGCTCAGTGGGGGTGGATGATGAGGCCTATGAGGTAAATGTGGAGGAGGGGGGCAGATGGGAAGTCTCTGGGAGGGGTCTCGATCCCGCCCGAGTAAGACACCCGGGCCCTTTGTCTGTGTGTAATATAAAACTAGTCTATAAAGTTCTAAGTTCACAATACAGTAATAAAGAGTTATGAAGGATGATTTTACAAAATGGAAGATTTTACAAAATGGAGTATAGGCAGTTTAGTCGTGTGATGGGCAGAATGTGAGCCCTCCGCCGTGACTGGATTGGTCAGTGGGATAAAGAGGGAAAATATGCGTCGGGTATAAAAGTGGCTCTTTATGTGTTGTAAGGGCAGAGACCATACTTGCCGAAGTGTGCTCTCTCTCCATGCCTGCAGACATTGATTGATTGATTGATTTGATTTATATCCCGCCCATCTGGTATATTATACCACTCAAGCTGGTGAAGGGTTAGAAGTGTTTGACATGAAAATAAAACTGCTTACTACTATTCGGTGGCTCCTCCTTGGCTTTTCTGCGAGGAGACCCACTTATTTCCCCAGATCGTGCAGGCAACCATCTTTGGGGGGGGGAGAGAAGGGAGGGTCCCCCAGTGCTCTTTCTCTCCCCCTGAATTGCTCCTTCCTCAAAGACCAAGCAGTCCGGATTGGACCCCCTCCTCCCACTCGGTCTGCAACGCGTGAAGGCCTTGCAAAGGGGAGGGGTCTCCATCCCACCTGAGTAACACACCCGGGCCCTTTGTCTATGTGTGTTGGGGGACCTCGGCTTTCCTGCGAGGAGACCCCCTTCTTTCCCCAGATCCTGCAAGCACCCTTTTTTGGGGTGGTGGTGGCAGAGGGGGTGAGGAGGGAGCATCCCCCAGTGCTCTTCCCCCCAGTTGCTCCTTCCTCCATACAACCCCCCTGGCCTCACCCTCCCTTTTGTCCAGGCTTAGAAAAGTTACTTCGAAAAGGCCCCCTGTCCTGGGGGGTGCAGGGAGGGAAGGAGGGAGGGTGCTGCAAAAGGGGGACATGAGGGAGTCGCAGAAATGGGTCTTTGGGGGTGTCAGCTGGGGGCGACAGTGTTCCCTTCCCCCCATGCCTGGCCTGCCATCCTGATCCTCTTCTGGATCCCAATCTGCCTCCCTCTGGATTGAGAAGAGGGAGGGGCAGACCAGATCCCCGTTCCAACCATATCCCAGGCTGGGGATCCACTACAGGAAGGGAGGTGGGTGGAGGGATTTCTTTCATGCGTTCCTGGTGTGTGTTTCTCTCTCTTTGTGTGTTTTTTTTGGGGGGGCTCCCTGGTGGCATTACAGGAAAAGCCTTTGTTTTATCCAGAAAGGAAAGCAGGGCAGAAAGTAACAGGGCCAGGAAGGCCACAGGTTTGGGGCAGAGGCAGAAAGGAGATCTCCCTCCCCCCAAGGAGAGGATCCTCTCCTGGCTTCAAGGAAGAGGCTTGTACAGGTGGGGGCCTTTCTCCTGAATGGGCCATTCAGAGCTGTCCCGTTTACAAAAGGCCCCTCCTACCCTCCCAGCTTTTTTCCTTCAGACCCTGCTCCTTTCTCTGCCCCACCGGATGGAAGAAGGAGAAAGGCAGCCGACTAGAGGGAAAGCCTTTGCTCTTCCTCCCGGGATCTCTCCAGAGGGATCCTTTGGCTTCTTCTCTTCTCCCAGAATAAAGTCAGTTTGATGCAAAAGCATAGCAAATTACTATTTTCAAGGCTTGTTACAAAATAGAAATGAAGCAATAATTCTTTTAATTACAATAGCTCTAAAAACCCCTAAAAATCTCTAAAAGCATCCTTAGGGTAGGCAAAAGGCATAAAGCCCCCCTTCCTTTCTTCCTGGTCTCCCTACATTTCCCTCAGTCCTTTACCTGCACTGGGCAGCAGGCAAACAGACCTAGAAGATCTATGATGGAAAAATCTATGATGCTTCCCCCTCAGGGTTTAGCTATGACAGCTTCACTGTTCAAGAGACCAAAAGATTTTATAATTAATACTTTTTTTGAAAAAATATAAATTTACAGAATAAAGTCAGTTTGATGCAAAAGCATAGCAAATTAACATTTTCAAGGCTTGTTACAAAATATAGATAAAGCAATAATTCTCCTTTAATTACAATACCTCTAAAATCACTAAAGGCTTCCTTAGGGCAGGCGAAAGTCATAAAGCCCCCCCCCCTTTCTTCCTTGTCTCCCTACATCTTCCCCAGTCCTTTACCTGCACGGAGCAGCAGGCAAACAGACCTAGAAAATCTATGATGGAAAAATAGACCAAAAATTGTAGAACAAAAGAAGGAATCTCTGCACATAGTAAAAGTTCCTTTTTCAAGCTTCTTCGAACCACCCTTCTCCTCCATCTCTCAAGCTGTCAACTAATCACGGCATAAGGTTATGGAAACAGTCCGTCCTTCTCTTCTCATGAGAAACACGTGTTGTTTTCTCAGTCCATCGCCTTCTATGCCACAACAAGTGTAATGGCTTGTCCTGGCCTAAAGGAAAAACATTCCCACAGCTCTCTGGAAATACACTCCCAGCATGCAAAATAATTTATACACAGAACCAATATGGAATCCATTTTACATTGTTCACAACTACATGTCCCATCTTCAATACATGATTTAAACTACATAAATCAACCCATGACACCACGTTCTTTCCTTCTGGACCTCCCTCGGCGTTAGGCCCCTCAGCCGCCAGGCTTGGCTGGAATGAGTGACTCTACCAGAACTGGTGGGAGAAGGCGTTCTGCCAGATATCGAGGTCCTAAACCATTTAGGACTTTATATGTCATCGTAAGAATGTTGAAATCAACGTGGAAACCAATGGGCAACCAATGCACGGCGGCCAGCGTGGGGAAAATATGTTGGCACCTTTTCACCCCTGTAAGAAGTCTGACCGCCGCATTTTGTATCATCTGAAGATTCTGTGTCAGTCTCAAAGGTAGCCCCACATACAGCGCATTACAGTGGTCTAATCTTGAGACTACGAGTACATGGACCAAAGTGGTGAGCACCCTCACATCAAGATGGGGATGCAGCTGGGCAATCCACTGAAGGTGGACATGTGCGGAACAGACCACTGATGACATCTGGTTCTCGATGGTAAGCGCTGGGTCCAGAGGTACTCCCAAACTGTGAACCTCACTCTTGGTGGTAAGAGTCACGCCCCCAAAAAGATGTCTGGGACACCCACCCGAAGGACCTCTGTCTTGCCCGGATTCAGCCTCAATCCATTCACCTGCATCCATTGCTGAACAGCCCCCAAGCAGCGCTCAAGGGATGAGACAGCATCCACTGTTGTTGGGAAAAAGGAGATGTAGAGCTGAGTATCATCAGCATATGGATGACACAAAGCCCCACATCCCCTGACGACCCCTCCCAGCAGCCTCATATAGAAGTTAAACAGCATTGGAGAGATAATAGAGCTCTGCGGAAACCCACAATTGAGGCTCCAGAGGGCCGAGAAACTCCCTCCAATCTGCACTCTCTGGGGATGGTTCTCCAAGAAGGAACGGAGCCAGGCAAGAACCAGGCCACCGATTCCCAATTCGGAGAGCCTCCCCAGGAGAATAGCATGGTTGACGGTATCAAGGGCAGCTGAGATATCGAGAAGGACCAGCAGAGACATTTTGCCCCTGTTGACCTCCCTCATTAGATCATCAAACAGGGTGACCCAATGCTATTTCCGTATTGTGGTGCGGCCTAAAGTCTGAATGGAATGGATCCAGAGCATTGGTTTCATCCAGAAGAGCCCGCAGCTGATCAGCCACCACCCTCTCAACTACCGTGCTGAGGAAAGAAACATTGACAATGGGCGTATACTAGGGCAGGTATGTCTGGGCAGATGCTTTGGTGGGACATTTTTTCTAGGCGGACCTTTATTTTTCCTGACCACATGGTCTGATGGGGGGCAGGGCTTCAGCTTTTTTTCTAGGAGCAGGAGCTCTAAGGCCCCTTCTTGAAGAGGAAGCTAGTGCAGGTATGTCTGGGCAGATGCTTTGGTGGAGCATTTTTTCTAGGTGGACCTTTATTTGCTGAGGGGTTTGTTTTTTCTCTTTGTTCTCACTCATCACATGACCCTAGAGGGAGGGCCTAGTGGCTTGAATTGGTATGCCCCTGGAACCTTTTCTCATTTGCCTGGGAGGTTTTGGCTGAGGATGAGGGCCAGGTAAATGGGTGTTCTGCAGAGGCGTTTGTTTTTTTTCTCTTTGCTCTCATTCATTACATGGCCCTAGAGGGAGGACCTAGTGGCTTGAATTGGGATGCCCTTGGAACCTGTTCTAATTTGCCTAGGAGGCTTTGGCTGAGGACAAAGGCCAGATGAATGGGTATTCTGCTGAGGGGTTTGTTTTTCTCTTTGTTCTCACTCATCACATGGCCCTAGAGGGAGGGCCTAGTGGCTTGAATTGGGATGCCCCCAATTCAATACTCTAACTCTATCTCCAATCCTAATATGGTGAATATGAATGGCCTGAGGGAGGGCAGAGTTTCAGCTTTAATGGAGGATGAGCAGGAGAGCATGTCTAATGGTGCATGAAATTCTCTAATCCTATTTTTTACCCTAACTTGATTAAGAGGAATGGCAATTAACATTGCATACCTCCACACTATTAGAGAGCAGGCCGGGTAGGTGGGGCTCGTCAGCCCTGGAAGGCAGCCCATCTAGGAGAAGGAAAACTCTGACTTTAAACCTCCACTGCCTTGTGGCTATATCCGCTGATGGAAAAGGCTTCAGGAGATAACCTCGAGACAAGATTTGGAGCCGGAATTATGGAGGTAGTTTGTGTCATTCTGCCAACTCCTGTGACGTTGCTGGAACCAGTTGTATTGGCTCTCGCTTTTCCACTGGACTATTTCAGCAACGTGGAGAGGGGGGATTTGCTGCTTGGGTAACAGTCTATCCTCCATATTATTTTACCCAGGCTTCGTGCTTTGGAGAGGACACTCCAGCTTTGCATACAGCGTCAAAACAACACAGGAAGTAGCAGTTACCGGTTATAAGTCTTTGCTCAATTGGCGTAGAGCATGACACCCAGGGGCTACTTCTGGCGATGGGAGAGGTCATTGCACCTCACTAGGTAGATACCACCCGCCTTAAGCTGGAATATAGTCAATATACAGGTTTAAAAATTAATTTCCAAAAATCTAAATTATTATGTTTAAATATCCCTATTATAGAACAAAATGAAATTTTAAAAGCATCTCATTTAGAGTTATGCTATTCAAGTTTTAAATACAGTGGTGCCTCGCTTAGTGAGTGCTTCGCTATGCGATGAATTCGCATAGCGAGGGGGTCCGGGCCATTGCTGGAGCATTCGCTCAGCGATGGCCCCTATGGCGATTTTTCGCTTTGCGATGATCGCTAAGCGATTCGCTTAGCGATCTTCGCAAAACGAAGCGGGGGAGAACAGCTGATCGGCGGTTCCAAAATGGCCGCCGGAAGGTCCGCGCCGCATTTTCGCGCCCTGCCCTCGCTTACCGAGGGCGCGAAAATGGCGGCGCTATGGAAGAAACATCGCTTAACGGTGAGTTTTCAAGCCATAGGAACGCATTGAACGAAGTTCAATGCGTTTCTATGGCTTTTTTAGTCCCGTTTAGCGATGTTTTCGCATAGCGAAGGTTAATCCGGAACGGATTAACCTCGCTATGCGAGGCACCACTGTACTTAGGAATATGGGTAACAAAAAACCTTAATTAATCTACAGAAACTATAAAAATCTATTTAAATTTGCAAAAGAAAAAATGACAAAGTGGGTCAATTTGAACCTATCAATGCTGGGGAGAATCACTTTGATTAAATCTTATATATAACCAAAATTTCAGTTTCTATTCCAAAATATTCCATTACAGCCAGATACAAAAAAAAGTAAAACTATGGCAAGGAAAGCTAGAAAATTTTATTGCAGGAAAGGGAAAGAAGATAAGATTCATAAATAGTGTCAAATATCGACAGGGTCAAAAGGGGGGGATTAGGGATACCACAGCTCCGAAAATATTATGAAGTTTTGCAAATAAACCAAATTATTAAACTTATACAAATTGATGAGACTTGTTGGAAAAGGAGAATAAATACAGAACCCATTCATTTCTGAAACATTAAGGATATGGAGAAAAGATAGTAAAGCGTTGCCCCCCCAGTATCCCCTTTATGTCCCCTCTTGGATCAACCAGATTTTAAGTCTAAAGAGAAATATGCACAATTTAAGGAATGGAAACAAAGTGGAATATATAGAATTAATGACATATTTGATTGAGGGGAACCAATTACTATTAGGCAAATAGAAGAGAAAACAAAGCAAATAAAAATCAATTGGCTACAAATAAAACAAATGAGAAGTTTCGCTATGCACTTACAACAAAAACCTGGCTTTCTAAGAACATTAACTGAATTTGAACAATATTATATTCAAAAAGATAAAAATAAAAAGAGAGGACTAACCTCACTAATATATAAAAGCATTATTGAGAAAGAATATGGAAAATGTGGAGGATCTAAAACAGTGTGGGAAACAAATTTAAATATTAATATGCCTGAGGAAATTTGGACAGGAATTTGGGAAAAATACCCATATAAATCTATATCAGCAAGTGTGAAAGAAATGGTTCTGAAGGTAGTGCATCGGTGGCATCTGTACCTGACAAAGCTACATAGAATTAATGAAGATATATCTGATAAATGTTGGAGGAACTGTGGACAAAAAGGAACTCTGGAACACATGTGGATCTCTTGCCCCAAAATAGAAGCATTTTGGCATGAGGTAATTGGATGGATAGAGACACTGACTAATCAAAAAATAGATATTAATGAAACATTATTGTTATTTTCAATATTCACAAGGGGAAATGAGAAACTAGAATATAAAGAATTAGTTGCAAATCTTATAGGCACCGCAAGATCTGAAATCGTTAAAAATCGGGAAAAAGCCCAAGATCTCTCATTGCAAGCATTCACAAGTAAAATACGGCATACAATGCTGATGGAAAAAATGACTAATAAAGTTCGATTACATAGAGGAGAAATAAGCCACAGTAAATTCACTGAAAATTGGAAGCCATTATTAAAATAGGCCGACAAAATAGACTTTGAGACATTTGGCTTGGAAAAAAAAATTAGATTGTTGGCAGTGGTGGGATTCAAATAAATTAACAAAAGGTTCTATGTCCTAATGACCATTTTAACTATACCAAAAGATATACCGAAATACATATGTCTCTTACCAATGGATGTTGATGAGCATGGGGGGAAAAATAGATGGCGCAGCTGGTCTGCTTCCTAACCTAATACTTCAAAGATGTTTTTAACCCCACTCAGTATGATGGGAGCTGTAACCTAAGACATCTAGAGATTCTAGAGGATGCCACAGTAGAAAAGGTTGCAACCTTTTACTGATAACAAATGTACTTAGACACAGATAGATAGAATACAGGCAAATGGAGAGAACACTGACATCATTACACCTGTACATGAAAGTGGTTGTTATTTCTTCTGACTATATGCACTGGTTCTCATTTTCATTTTGTGCTTTGACAAGATACCCAAGAACAAATATGTGTGTGTAACATTTAAAGAAGTGGGGAATGGCAACTAGGAATATAATGCCACGAGGTCAAGCCTGACACTGATTCCAGCATATTTTCAAGAGTCACAAAACGAACATTGCATACATCTGAGCTTCAAACTTAACAGAACCTGCATGCGGTTGGGCACTGAAAAATCTGTATTGAAGTGCAAATTATAAAGTGAAAATTAGCAGTGACTTCAGGAGTTAAATCCCCTGTGAGGCAACCACATCTTCAGACTTCTACTGGAGCTGGTGCTATAGCTACAGAGCTGAACGAATATGGTCTCTCGCTGATAGAATTGTGTGGGTGTCATTGTCTTTATATCCAGCCCGTCTTACTCATTTGATAAGGTTTGCCTGGTGGTCTCCTATCTAACTCCCTCCTGCCACCTGCTTTCCTATTACATTTAGCATCATAAATCAAGGACAGAAAAAACAAAACTTGTCTTCTAGTAATCATCTATTTGCCATGCCTTTCCTGGACAATTATTTTATGTAATTTTTACTCAAAACAAGTATATGCTGACTGTGCTTTGCAGGGAGAATGTTCTTTGTAGCAATCCCAAACATACTGCTGATATATTAGCAGACTTAAGTGAAGACTGAATCCTCAGTGTGGTCATTTTCAGCAGACAGATAGGAGGGATGTCATATTGCCTTTTACCTTAGCTAGCTCAAAATGTCCTGGTACAGAGCATAAGAATTTTGTGCTTCAAGATTCTACACCTGCTATGGAGTTGAGAAAGAGAATGCAATTTTGCCAACTAATACCCTAAGCAAGGTGGAATGATATTAGCAGCCGATCTCCTGCAATGAAGTGTGTGTGGGGGGGTGTCTTCTGACCAATATATTGGAAACACACTCATTCCACTGACAACCAGCATAGTAGCTTTGGTGCTGGCATGGTACACTTATATTAAAATGCTCCCAAGTTAATAAAACTTTTAAACACTCCTACTTGTTTTTCAGTTCAAAATCAGGTGAGGGCACAAGAACCAAAGACAAGGTGTTTGCAAAAAAGTGAGAATTAAAATGGGAGAAGGGTGTTCTGCGAATCTCATCTGTGTAAGGATTGTGAAGGTATTATAATTACTACAAAAAACACCCAAAGTAAATCTCGACAAGACCTGGAAATGCCTTCATGACATTTAAAAGGCTTCTAAGTGAGGTGGATATTTTTTTTAAAAAAAGGAGAAAGACAGGGAAATGAAGAAAGAAAAGCAAGCAGAAAATGCAGATCTATTCCTGGCCTTTGGGAAATCTACATAAGAAAATGAAGGTGTGGGACACTGCCAGATGCTTTGTGATGGGAATTTCTCACATTAGTGTTTTTATATTGGTAGCTATAGAAACAACTAGTCACTGGACACATAGGTTATAAAGCCACACAGCTACTTGGCTAAGCAAGTGATAGTTGCCCTAGGACCATAAAAGCAATCTGATGTACTTCCCCTCCACCTGGAGTAAGTTACACCTAATTTAAGAATGCACAGGCTGCAATAAAGCTGCATTTTTGCTCTCCCAGAAGATGTTTTTTCTCTCTGTATAGTAGTTGGCATTACTGTATATTGTCTCAGAGGATATAAAGGAAACAGAAAGAAAATAGGCATTTTGGGGAGGAAGAGATGCAGAATAGAACAGTTACCTGTTTCAAAGGGGAATGCCCAGAATCTCCCAGCTGCTATGGTCAGTAGTCATATTGGATGTTGTATTCTCAGAGCAGTGAAATTTTTGAACTGCAGCCTGAACACACTTGATCTTGCTAGATTTCAGACTGTTAGACTATCAAGAAACAACAGGGACCTTTTTGTACATTTAGTTAATTTTAAAAAAAAACCTCAATATTTTCAGCAGAATATATGCAGAATTTTGAAAATGTTGGAGACTTCATATGACATAATTTAACAAAGAAAATTCCCACACATGCCTACCCAGAAGAAAAAATGCCTAGTGTTCCTCATGGAAGGCAGCCGGAACCAGCTCCATGCTGAGGGTGAGTTACCTCACGGGGAACCTGACACGCGTGCCATGAAGGGGAAGGGAGAGCAGGGAGGGGTGGGAAAAGCAGGGGAGGGGAGGAGGGGGGACTCCCACGCCTCAGGCAGCCAAGGGCCAGTGCTCACCGAGGAGGCGGCAGCGGAGGAGGTTCTTGGGCAGCTCTAGAAGGGATGGCAAGCAACCTCCGTGTCGGGTGGCAGGAGAAGCAGGTGAGAGGTTGCCGAGCCCTCTCCCAGATGCCCATCCTCCGGCTCCGAGCAGAGCGCGGCTTGTAGAGGCGGCAGCAGCGGCGGGTCAATCCAAGCATGGTGGCAGCTGCCAATAAATCTCTCCCCTTCCCCCTCGCACCTCCCCCCGCAAAGCCAGCAGCAAGAGACTCTGAAGGCTCCAAGGCACACACTCAGGCACTGGCAATCCCAACGTTGCTGCGATGGGCGGGAGGGGAGGAGAGCAGTGGTGGGATTCAGCAGGCCAGCAAACAGTTCTGCAAAACCCTTAGTATATTAGGTACCGGTTCTGTAGAACCGGTGTGAACCTGCTGAATCCCACTACTGATTGTTGGTCAATATTTCTTTAAAAGGTGAGGGGGGTTGGTATAAACGTGATTTGGAGAATTGTGGGGAATAGCTTTGTATGTATTATTTGTAATATGATGGATTGTCTTTCATTCTTTAGAAATATAAATAATTATCACTTGGAAAAAAGAGTCAATGAATCATTGCCATGATATAATTTCACAGTTAATCAGTTTTGGTTGTTGAAATAATTTTAAGTAGGGTTGATCAATTATAAAATTTGAAGTTCTAATTATAGTTTTATTGGGTCAATAGTTAAGGTATTAGCTAAATTTCCAGGTTAATTTACATCTCCCCTACCCCCTCAAGTGATAGTACAGCAAAAGCAGTAGTCAGTGGGATTTAAACTCGGATATCTGTTTTGGATTTCATATTATTGATGTATTAGATAGGTTAATTCATCAGACTTGAATTAAAATGTAAACCATTCCATCCCTTAAGTACACCTTCCTCCCTCTTCTAGAACCCATTCTTGAACCCTTCAGCACTTCCTGTAACAAGCAATGAGCATACCATCTGTAGTCCCCGTGCAAGCAGCCGGAGGTTCCAGGAGTTTTCAGGACATCAGAGGGACCCTAAATGTCCTTCCCATTCAGAAATTGAATTGACTAAGTCCTGAGAGATTAGACGGTCTGTTATGATTGAATCGTTCGGTTCCCACTATTTTCTGGATGTTAGGGACGGTCCCGCTGTCAAGTGGGGGAACCACTCTGAACCTCCTGTGATGTTCTTAGCACGAGGTTTTCAATCATCCCTCTGACTTTCATTTCTATCAATTTTCTAAATACAGAACTTAAGAACTTGAGAACTTAATCCGTATTGGAAGGCGGTTCTCGAGTCAAAAAGTCTGTAAGTCAAGACTCCATTGACCTACAGTGCATTGAAAACCGATTAATCCTGTAACAGGCCATTTTTGTTCCATTTTTGGTTTTTTTCTGGTCTGTAAGTCAAGCCGTCTGTAAGTCAAGGGTCCACTGTACTGGCTTTGGATCGTTTTGTCCTTAGATGGGCACGGACCAGCTTTTGTGCAGGAAGCCGTCCCATCAGAAGGTGAAGAGGAGTTCTCCAATTATGTAAGACCAGTAGAAATTAGGATCAAGTGAGGAAAAATTATTAGACAGAACTTAACAAAAGAAAACAAATAACAAACCACAGAGACCAGACCAATACACAGTATAAACTGTTTGCCATGTTGGGAAAAGGGGGGAATTATGTCTCTCACCTCAGGCTCCTTTTCTCAAAGCCAAACGTGCCCAGTTCCTTCAGTCTTTCTATTTTGGCTTTCATTTCTTACTGCATTGTTTTCAAGTTGCATGCAGAGTGTCTGCTTTGTAATCGGCTCAAGAATTTTCCCTGAGATGGATGTCAGGCTGACTGGTCTGCAGTTCCCTAGTTCCCCTTTTTGAAGATAGGAAGAGTGTCAGCTCTCCTCCACCTGCCTGGCTCTTCACCCACCTCCCATGATGACAAGAGAATATTAGACAGTGGTTCTGCAATTTCTTCAGCCAGTTCGTTCAATATCCTTGGATGCAGTTCATGTGGTCCTGGGGATTTGAAATCCTCCAAACAAGTAAGGTATTTGGTTGTTGTGGGTTTTTCGGGCACTTTGGCCGTGTTCTGAAGGTTGTTCTTCCTAACGTTTCACCAGTCTCTGTTGTAAGCTTTGTCTTCCTCCTAGGAGAACAGACAAGGCCAGAATAGAGAGTTTCCAGAATTCAGGTACTCTGAGATGAGATGAGCCCTTCTCTCACCTAGGATGTCCCCTGACATTCCTTTCCCAAATCTATCCCCATTAAAGAACCAGTAAGAACCACACAATAAACCATGAGTCAGAACTCAGGGAAAATAATGGGCTCAAGGTAGTGAATTTGTGGCCAAAAATAGGTAGCTAAATATTCACGCTATTCTGTTCAAGAGACCAAACTTAGGATCTTATGCATTATTGTTTTTATTAGAAAAATATAGATCTAGAAAGAATTCAGTTTATTGCAAAGCATAGCATTTAAAAACATTTCCAAATAAGCCATTAGAACATTTAACAAACTTCAGCTAGAAAAATAAAACAAAGAAATGAACACTAATCTATATGAAAGGCTAGACCTTCCTTCTATCTTATAAGAAAGCTACATTCTTATGTATCCAGGAATTCCATAGTCCATCAGGAACTGCAAAGTCCATTGTAGTCCATCGAAATGGGTAGCTATTCTCCATCCATGTTGGAGAAAAGCCATACTAATCCATGTTAAGAAAAAGGCCCTCTCTCTCTCTGTCTCAGCAATCCTCCATTTTACAACCCACGGCTCTATCATCCCCCTTCTCCTCCTTCCAGAGGAAAACCAATCAGGATGAAGGGAAAAGTGTCTGTCTCCGCCTCAGATTCCCATGAATAAGGTCAGGTGTTATTAATGTTACTGGTGGAATGTTTTGACTTCGGAAATTCTTCTCTCCAGTCTCCTAGTAACCAGATAAGAGCCTGAGAGCTGCATCTTGAAACTTCTAGCACAGACGCACACATTGATTCAAAATGGATTCCTTGAAGACAGTTACATGACTACATAATCCATCTAAGAAACACACTATAGCTTCACAAACACATATTATCACATCTGTGGCCGGCATCATCAGAGGACAGCACTCTGTGCTCTGTTGTAGTTTGTTTGGTTGATTGGGAGTCCCAAACAAACTACACCAGAGCAGAGCACAGAGTGCTGTCCTCTGAAGATGCCAGCCACAGAAACTGGTGAAACATTAGGAAGAACAACCTTCAAAATGTCACGAAAGGGTGACTACTGGTTCTTTTGTATCCCAAGAAGAACAATATTAAACAGCAAAGGACCTCACAAGACACATTAATAAATGTAAAATGAATATACTTTATTACCTATTGATTACAATTCTAAATAAAGGGGTTTTATGCATTCAGCACATTCACACCACATACATACTCACGAAAGAGAGAGAAGTCTTTATCTACATTGTCCAAGTTCCAAAGAAGGTAGTTGGTTCCAAAAGCTTTTTGGTCTCAGCAGACAGATAGGCTAACAGGCAAAACAGACAGACTAATGTTCTCCTAGACTCCTCTTCTTATATTCTATTTGGACAGTTTTTTTTATAATAGAGCATGCGTAAAAGACATTTCTTTGTCTCAGGTTGCTCACAGGGCATACGTGGTAGAGTTTCCTTTGTTTGCCCCTAGATACCTGGTTCTTATCACTTATTATGAAGTATGGAATGCTTTTGGTCTGACATGTCTTCCATCACTTAGTGGACAGGTATGGAATCTGCTTTGCTCAGGAGGCTCTCCATACCAGGGTCTTCTTAATCCCCTTGACTCTACCCCCAGTGGCAGATGGTTTTTGTCAATTTAGTTCAGCAAAAGTTGAATCTCTCACAATGAGGGCTTCCAGCTGGAAATACAAAGTCCCATAGTTCCTCTGGTTCTGTTGGTTTCCATCTTTGTATCCTAACTCTCTCTCTGATTCTTCACCTGATCCAGGCCAAACATACACTCACCTGACAAAAACACAGCCAAAGAGCCCAAAAAACCCACAACAACCATTAGATTCCGGCTGTGAAAGCCTTTGCGAATACAAGTAAGGTATTTCTTTTATGTTGCACTATTTCATCTCTTTTTTTCCCCCTCCATCAGGCGATGAAGAGGACAACTGCAATTCTGTGAAGCCAGTTATTCTTTCATTAAAAAGAAAACCCTAGTGTGGAGCAACAAAAAAATTCTTTACACATTAAAAGGAAGAAAAAGGAAGAAAGGAACCCAGGAAAAAAAGAGATAAAGAAAACTCCAGCTTCTCCTGCTATTGAAGTTGATGCACTTCTGATCACATGAAAAAATCAACAAGGAAAAGTAAGGACAAAAGTTTCCCTGAGCAGGTTAACATTCAAGGGTGCCTCAGATGACAGTGGATTTGACATAGCTCACCTAGAGAAACAAAGTCAATGCATAGAAAAAGGGAATAGCATAATGATGCACAGTGAATGTACTTCACGTGAAAAATCCCTGAGAGGTGAGAGACAATACAAATGCCTACAGTGTGGAAAGAGCTTCAGAAAGAGCAGTACGCTCAGTTGCCATCAAAGAATGCACACTGGAGAGAAACCATATACATGCATGGAATGTGGAAAGAGCTTCAGTCACAGCAGTAAACTTAATTTACATCAAAGAACTCACACTGGGGAAAAACCATATAAATGCACGGAATGTGGGAAGAGCTTTAGTCAGAGAGTTCACCTGAGTTCACATCAAAGAACGCACACTGGGGAGAAACCATATAAATGCATGGAATGTGGGAAGAACTTCAGTCGGCAAGTTCACCTGAGTTCACATCAAAGAACTCACACTGGGGAGAAACCATATAAATGCATGGAATGTGGAAAGAGCTTCAGTCACAGCAACTCCTTGAGTTTACATCAAAGAACTCACACTGGGGAGAGACCATATAAATGCATGGAATGTGGGAAGAACTTCAGTCGGCAAGTTCACCTGAGTTCCCATCAAAGAACTCACACTGGGGAGAAACCATATAAATGCATGGAATGTGGGAAGAACTTCAGTCAGAGCGATAGTCTTAGTTCCCATCTAAGAATTCACACTGGGGAGAAACCATATAAATGCATGGAATGTGGGAAGTGCTTCAGTAAAAGCAGTAACTTCAGTTCACATCAAAGAACTCACACTGGGGAGAAACCATATAAATGCATGGAATGTGGAAAGAGCTTCAGTCACAGCAACTCCTTGAGTTTACATCAAAGAACTCACACTGGGGAGAGACCATATAAATGCATGGAATGTGGAAAGAGCTTCAGTCGGCAAGATCACCTGAGTTTACATCAAAGAACTCACACTGGGGAGAAACCATATAAATGCTTGGAATGTGGGAAGAGCTTCAGTCAGAAGGATAGCCTTAGTTCCCATCTAAGAATTCACACTGGGGAGAAACCATATAAATGCTTGGATTGTGGAAAGAGCTTCGGTCAGAGGGGTACCTTGAGTTTACATCTAAGAATTCACACTGGGGAGAAACCATATAAATGCATGGAATGTGGAAAGAGCTTCCGTCGTAGAGTTTTCCTGAGTTCCCATCGAAGAACTCACACTGGAGAGAAACCATATAAATGTATGGAATGTGGAAAGAGCTTCAGTCAGAGCGGTGCCTTGAGTTTACATCAAAGAACTCACACTGGAGAGAAACCTTATAAATGCATGGAATGTGGAAAGAGCTTTAGTGATAACAATACCCTTAAATCACATCAAAGAACTCACACTGGGGAGAAACCATATAAATGCATGGAATGTGGGAAGACCTTCAGTCAGAGTGGTACCTTGAGTTTACATCGAAGAACTCACACTGGGGAGAAACCATATAAATGCATGGAATGTGGGAAGAACTGCAGTCGGCAAGTTCACCTGAGTTCCCATCGAAGAACTCACACTGGGGAGAAACCATATACATGCATGGAATGTGGAAAGAGCTTTAGTGATAACAGTACCCTTAAATCACATCAAAGAACTCACACTGGGGAGAAACCATATAAATGCATGGAATGTGGGAAGAGCTTCAGTCAGAGTAGTACCTTGAGTTCCCATCGAAGAACTCACACTGGGGAGAAACCATATAAATGCATGGAATGTGGGAAGAGCTTCAGTCACTGCAAATCCTTGCATTTACATCAAAGAACTCACACAGGGGAAAAACTGTAGATGTGCATGGAATTATGAAGTGTGAGAGAAACAACTGTTAGAAGATGTTTGCTCGAAGAACAATGTTGTGATTTTTCTTCTTTCAGGTGTTCATCTTGATGGGCAAAATTAAATATTTTTGTTAGAGAGCTGCCTTTTTCTGGTGAGGATTTTATTGGGAATGACATTCAGATTTAAATTTAATTGTTTTGAATGAAAATAAGCCTTGAAGAAGTTATACAAAGCAGCTTTTCATAGTTTGTGAGTATTTGAGCATTTATAAGCTAATTAGAATACAATCTGTAACCCATCAATTTGTGGTGGCTTTTTTTAATGTTGGGAAATGCTTTTTTAGAAATTAAATAGTGTAATTTTCTTAACCATAGGATTAGAATTTTCCTCTGTTTTATGCTTTAAGAATGATAGGATAGAGTTATTAAGAATTAGACCAGAGTTTGGATGTTTGCCATTTTAATAAAGCCTTCACATCAAGATCCTTATTCACTTTCTGGACAAAGTATATTGATTTGCTATGAAAAGTGAAGAGGAGGGACTATATATTAATTAGCTATATTAATCAAGAAATGGACTTGTAACAGGGAGACGGGACTTCTACTGTATCCTGGAATGTAACATTTTCTCTTCTGAGTAAAAAGAGAAACTATTTCAGCAGTCAGGAAATTAACCACAGAAATTAACCACAATGTTGAAAAAAGGGACAACCAGAAATCAACACCAGATCATAAAATGGACTGCTTAGAATGTGTAGTGATTTAGATTGGAAAGGCCAGTCTTGGAGTCAGTAAAAGGGTAATAAAAGTGTCAAGGAAAATTACAGGCCTGAGCAGAATAGAGTGGATTAATGAGAATCCATATTGAACAGGTGTGTTAAAACTAAGTCAGGATGACTCCGCAGTGCTGATGCAACTCATGGCTGATGCAACTCAGGGATGATGCAATGTGTGATCTGATTGGTTCTATATGTGTATATAAGTGTGAATTGCACAGTCAGTTGTATCTTCCTGCTTGAAGATCACTTCTACATGTTATGCTGCCAGAATGCTGTAAATACTGCTGTAAATACACGTTGCTGAAGGAAATGCTGCTGGACTGTGCGTGAGTTAATTCTGGACTGCCTGGACTGCAAATTACTCTCCTAAAACCGTGATTTCTGCTAAGAAACGCTGTAAGAATCCAGGGGTGACCAGAGCAGAAAAGGCCATCATTTGGGAAGGTACCTTTGGCCAGGTTCGCCTTGAGGGGAATTGTGCCATTCCATGATCATTGTCTCCAATAAATAGCCTGTATTGCAAAACAGCTCTGAGGTTGACTGCTGGTTCTTGGATTATTTGTTGTGACCTTCTTTGAAGCTTTGAAAGTTTGGCCACTTCTATAAACAGTAGCATGATAGAAATAACAGTCACAATTTGTGCCCAGGTGGAAAAGGGATCCTTACCTGGAGAGACCTCATTTCGAGAAATCTCCAGCATTTTGTCCTTGTGGAGATCTCTCCAGCGTGGTTCCAGAAGATCTTGCTCCCCATCCAGCACAGGCTGCCACCCTCTTTCATGATCTGCTTTTCCACTGACCAGGATCGGCTCTGAAAGTAAAATGAAAGCAGGATTAATAAAGCACATTGTACTGCGATTATACAGTATAGGGAAAAATTTGTGAGAGTATTAGTGACCAGAACAGATTTCCCGAGGTTGGAATACAATATGAGGATACCTGCTTTCCCTGTTATTATTTGATTTGGTTATAGAATTGTTGGTGAATGCGGTCAATTTATTAATTAGTGAAGTAGAGGAACCTGGCCAAACAGAGTCAGCGTGAGGACACAGCCCTGTTTCACTCCGCATCTGATGTCAAAGGGATCTGATTTTGAGCCATCAAAAGCCACAGTGCCCTTCAATGAAACAACCTGATTATGCTAAGGAGTCGAGGTGGACATCCAATCTTGGGAGTATTTTAAAAACATTGTCTGATAACCAAATCAAAGACCTTTGTTAGATCATTTATGATCTAACAAAAAAGAGTGGTTGTCATTTTTCCCTACATTTCTCCTGCAGCAGTTTGAGGGAGAACACCATGCCATTCCAGGAGGAATGGAAGAGAGGAGGGCCTGGTGTGCTCTGGCCCATGGGTTCACGAAGAGTCGGACACGACTTAACAACAACAACCATGTTAATGGTGGATCTATTAGCTCAAAATCCACACAGTGATTCTAAATAGACTCTGGAGTATTTCTAACCGCAAAGCCAAGACCATATTCCCTGGTCTCATCCGAGCACCAGTTCCATACTAGACCTGATAGACAACCAATTGAAAAAACAGAAGCTGCATTGAATGTGAGAACAGTTACCAGTAGGCTACAACTGGCCCAAAAGCATGGTTACAATACCAAATTGAAACCCCAGGAGTTCCAACTGAAACCAAAGGTAGTCCGTCTACTCCCCTCCACCTCAGCAAAGTTCCTTGGCCAGTGACAGAGCCCATTTGAGATAGTCCAGTGTATTGGGCCCATTGAGTACATGATTTATATGCCCAGTCATCACAACCCACTGTAACTCTTTCATGTAAATCTGGAGAAGGGAGTGGAAGGGCCATTGTGCGGCTGTCCTGGTAGAGCAGGAATCCCAGAAGCAAGTAGCCCTGAGGGAGGATTTGTCCCCTTCAACAAAAGGTAGAATTCTGGGATGTATTTTCATTGACTTATGGGAGAATCTTGCCACCAATATCAACCCAGGTGTAGTAATGAGGGCTCCAGGGAGAAATGGGTCAATACAGCTATGGCAGGAAATTGAAGGGACAGTGAAAAATGCCATCCATCTCAGAGTCATAGGGGAAGCACACTTCTTCACCTCCTTGGACCTCATCAGGGATTACTTGATGCAGAAGGAAGACAGAGATGAAACAGTTTTCTCGACCACCAAGGAGCTCTATCAATTCGATTGCATGCCTTTTGGCCCCTGTGGCACAGCTGCATCCTTCCAACAACTGAGACACCAGGCTCTCACCCTTCAGTCCATTACTGATGCCAGACACTAATTTAGAATCTAAACAGTTTGCTAAGATTTAGATGACACGGGTCAGCGGCGTGGTTATGTTCGTGTACATTGCTATGAACTGGCGGTAATAGTTTGCGAAGCCGAGAAACCGCTGCACATCCTTACGATTCCTGGGCTTCTGCCAGGTCGGAACCGACTCTATTTTCTTTGGGTCCATCTGGATCCCTTGGGGAGATACAATGTGACCAAGGAACCCAACTTCCTGCAAGTTGAAGTCACACTTCTCCAGCTTGGCTTAGATTCGGTGGTCTCATAATCATTGTAAGACCTGACAAACATGTTCCATGTGCTGAACAGGGTCTTGGGAGTAAATCAAAATGTCATCCAGATAGATTATCACAAAACGATCAAGCAGGTCCCGAAAGATTACTTTCATGAACTGCTGGAACACAGCCAGAGCATTGGTTAGAGCAAAAGGCATGACCAAGTATTCATGCTAGCCATAACAAAAGCAGTCTTCCACTCGTCGCCAGCACGGATTCACACCAAATTATAGGCACCCCAGAGGTCCAACTTGGTATAAATACATGCCCCTTTAAGGCGATCCATGAGTTTGCTGATCAACGGCAGTCGGTAATGGTCTCGAATGGTTCTTTTATTCAAAGCCCAGTAATCATTGCAGGGGCAAAGCTCTCCGCACTTCTTAACAAAGATAACAGGTGCAGATAGGGGTGACGTGGACGGCCAGATGAATCCCCATTTCAGATTTTTATCAAGAAAGGCCTGCGAGGGCGCGAGTTCTGGTTCCAACATGGGGTAGATCAGCACCACAGGAAGGGGTGCCCTAGGCACCAAATTTATAGCACAATTGTAGGGTCGGTGTGGGGGTAGCTGGTCAGCCCCCTTCTCCTCAAAGACTTCAGCAAAGTCCTTGTATTCCAAGGGTATCATGGGACTATCTGTTAACTCTGCTGCAGCCAAGGTAGCCGGTGGACCCAGATGCAGACACAGGTCCCTGAAATGCAACTCCCCTTGTGTCCGGTCCATTAGTGGGTTATGTGTTCAGAGCCAGGAAAGTCCCAGAATAAGCGGGAAACGGGGCATGCGTGCAACGTTGAATTGTAGTTGCTCCTGATGGTTTTGGACCTGGAGAATGACTGGATGGGTGTCCTGGGTCACTGGGCTGGAGCGGAGGAGACGCCCGTCTATGGACTCAACTAGGGTCAGGGTTTCTTTATCCTGTATGGGGATCCGGTGCTGTTTCACAAAGGCCGTGTCCATGAAACAGCAGTCGGCTCCAGAAGCAACCATGGCGTAAAGAAAGAGCCAGCATCCATCCGGCAGGCAAAGTTTCACTGGAAAAAGGAATGGACCCAGGATGTTAACATAGGGTTCAGGGGACCCAGCTAGGTGCCCCATGTCTGGGGGTCCACTTAGACGTGGGGCAAATCTTTTACTAACAGTGGTAGCACAGAGCCGGAGATGCGCCACTTGACCAAGCAGCTAGACGCAAAGTGTCCTGCTCCTCCACAGTACAGGCAGAAAATCTGGGAGCGGCATCATGTTTTTTCCTCAGGGCTGAGGCATGGCTGAGCAACCCCTAACTGCATGGGCTCAGAATCCTCTTGTCTAGTGTTGGTGGGCATCGGGGATGGCTGCAAGGGACAGGAACCGCTCTATGCTAGGCGTCGGCTCTCCAGGCGGCCATCAACGCGAAGGTATAGAGTGATTAGTTTTTGCAGCATACTGGGTCGTTCTACACATGCCAGCTCATCTAGGATCCCATCAGCCAACCCCTCCATATAGTGGTCCATGAGAGCTGCCTCATTCCAGAGCAAGTCTTGAGCCAAGTGTCTGAACTCAGTGGAATACTGGGAAACTGAACCCTTAAACTGTTTCAGGCCCGAATCTTCCTATTAGCAGCTTGCAAGGGATTAGCAAAAACTGCTGAGATATGTTCCAAAAAGCCCTGGTAATTGGTTAGCAGGGGTGAAGGAGCAAGGAGTAGAGGAGTAGCCCATTTAGCTGCCTGTCCCTTGAGAAGGGTGCTATGAAGCATACCTTGGTTTTGTCCGTGGGAAAGTCTCTGGCACACAGCTCAATATACAGTTTACACTGCCAGGAATGCTGGAAACTCCTCCACCTTTCCTCCAAACTTTTCTGGAGGAAGCATAGGGCACTTGACCTGGGAAGCAGTGTTGGCTTGGGATTGCAGTTGTTGCTGCTGAAGCTGTGCCACCGTTTGAATAAGAAACTGCACTTGAGTAAGCACAGCATTCAGCAGACCCGAACCTTTGCTTGTTTCTTCCTCCATCTTGTGGGGGGAGTGTGGGTGGAAGCAATCTGTCATGTTCCCGGGGGTTACAACAGCAGAGTCCAATAAGCCAGTCCAATGTCAGAAGTTCAGAGAATGCAGAGCCGATATCAAAATGTCAAAGCCAAATCACAAACCGTAATCCGAAGTCAGGGTCCAAAATCAAATCACACAATATAGTCCAGGGTCAGAGTCCAAAGGCAAGGGTCCAGAGAACAAAGTTCAAGGTAGTCAGGAGCATGGATATGAGCCAGAGATTTGACTTGTTGCTTCCACAAGCTTGCCATCATCTGGGTGCAGATTTTATAGCAACAGCAGCCATCTAAACACCTCATCCTGCTAATACTCAGGGCTGGTCGACCTAATGTTCCTATGGGAAGCATTCATGCGGGCTTCAGATCTCTGTCTCATGAGTCCTTGCTGAAGCTTGTCCCTTACTCTGGCTACTGGGGAAGGAAAATCTGGTGGTGATTCAGCTGCCTATGATTCTGATTGCCTAGCATTCTCCTCAGCTGTAATTAACACCTCAGATTACAGATCTTCTTCAGCAGATGACAGTTCCTCATCCAGGACAGAGGGGGGATTGGAAACAATCTGCCACAAATCCTCCCTTCTCAGCAACATTTTGGCTTTATTTATTAATACAAAATAAACCTACTACCACACAAAAAACTATAAAAACAATACAAAACAATACTAACAATAAAATACCATTACACGTGTGCTCCCATCACCTTCAGCACTAGCATTACACTTCATTCAATCCATTTTCACTCCAAAACTTCATTGTTTCTTCCCTTGGTGTATACCCCTTCCCTCTCCAAAATACATTCCATATTTTCTTCAAATCATTATTTTTCCATTGGCCTTATTTTCATATCACATGTCAGTAAATTATTAATTGCCATATCCCATAGTTCTCTATACCATTCCTCCAAGTTAAATTATCATTTCTCCAGTTTCTTGAAAAAACTAACTTTGCAGCCGTAATCCTTATTTTCTTTCAACAATTGATCTTTCTTAATCACATTCAATAAGGCCATTAACGGAGACATTTGAATATTCAATCCAATTGTTTCAGATATTTCTTTAAAGATTATATTCCATTCTTTCTTTCTTTCTTTCACATAACCACCATTATTTATCTATTATATTCACTTTTACCAGTGTTAATTACCACCACCATATTACCTTATACTGTATCTGTATTTGTCTTCAGTGTGGAAAGGATGGTCACTCATAAACTGGCCTTCTCAGCCACACTAGATGCTGTTCCAAGACCTCTGTTCCTTTATTTTTCCAGACCTATTCTTCATAATGTTTTCATCCCACATGTGTGTTCAGGGACCTATGGCGGGGGTGGAGGTGGGGGGTTAGGGTCAAAGATGCTGACCCATTTCTAAAGCAGAGGCTCTTGCCATTAGGGTATATGTGAGGTCAAGTGAGGGAAATGTTGGAAGGTCTTGGAGAGGATGATGTTTTGTTTGCATTATGGGTGATGGAGCCACGATGTGGAAGCATTCTGTCAAAACTGTCAAAACATGGGACCGGCTGAAAATTTGCTCACCAGAAAGACCCAAAAAAGAACAGGAATGTTTTCAAGAATATCTCCTCACTGGGAGGAGGGTGTTTTGTCAGTAGGAGGGGTGATGGGGCCATGATGTGGAAGCGTTCCCTAGAAGGCTGGGAAAGGGGAGTTCTTTTTTATCCTACGGTGGAGCCCATCCAGCAACGGAGGTGGCACCAAGTGTGGCCTCCCTGACCTTGTCTAGATGTCCCCATGCCTGCCTGTGTTCCCTCCTTGCTGAGATGGGCCCTTTCATTAATTCATTCATTCATCCATCCATCCATTCTTTCTTTCTTTCTCTCTTTCTTTCTCCCTCCCAATGGATGGGTGGGTGGGTGGGGACTCAAGGAAGTGTCCACAGGCTGCCAAAGCATAAATGTATTCCAGATCACAATGCACAACAAACTGCAATTAAACCTTTCAAAATATGAAAAACATTCCCAGGTTGAAAGGAATGTAAACACATGGCAGCAGCCAGATTGATGACTGGGGCCCGTGATAAGGATCACATAAGTCCCTGTTACAGCAGCTCCACTGGCTGCTGATCAGTTACCACTGGGTAGAATTTAAAGTTCTGGTTTCAACCAGAATAAAGCCATAAATGGCTTGGGTCCCAGCTATCTCAAAGATCACATATCCCATGATGAGCCCTCTTGGGTGTTAAGATCATCAGGGGAGGTTCTGTTGCTTCTCCCAGACTTTGGAACTCCCTCCCCCTGGAGGCCAAGCTGGCCTCCTCGGCTGTCCTTCCATCTTCGCAGGCCAAGACTTTTCTCTCCAGCCAAGCTTTCCCATCAATGACCAGCAGCTTGTGTGTAGTTTTTATACTGATCATTCTGAATTACCGCTTTGACTGGATTGTTAGTACTACTAGTGTTTTTGATTTTTAGGTTTTCCATTTCTCAGAGCAAAGTGTTTAAAACTTTTGTATACTTATTGATCTTTGCCATAATATTTCCTGTTAATGATGAAAGGTGCCTCATTTATTTTTCACAGTTTTAAATATTGTCTTTTAATCATGTTAACCACCGTTGTTTTCAACTTTAAATATTATCTTTTATTGTTGTAAGCTGCTTGGGTCCTGAGAAAGGTGGGTAAAATATTTCCAACCAACCAACCAACCAACCAACCAACCCACCAACCCACCCACCAACACACCAACCAACACACCAACCAACACACCAACACACCAACCAACACACCAACCAACACACCAACCAACCAACACACCAACCAACCAACACACCAACCAACCAACACACCAACCAACCAACACACCAACCAACCAACCAGCCAACACACCAACCAACCAACCCACCAACCCACCCACCAACCCAAACCAACCCAAACCAACCCAACCTCCCTCCCTCCCTCCACCCTTCCCACTTAAATGCTCAAATCCTGCCAGGGCACCGGCAGATCAAAAGCCAGTTTATATGGTGTGGTATTCACCATGCTCTGTGATAGCTTCCCACTGGAGTGGCGGAGGGCATGTAGTGCAGAAGGCCCCTGGGATCTGATCAGTCCCACCGCACTCCCTCTTCTAAGTGGGCGTGTGTGAATAAGGCAGGATCAGATCCAAAAAGGTACAGTACTTCCTACGTCCTACCTGTCCATCCTGGACTGTCCGAGGAGACTGCCTGTCTTTTCATGCATCCATTCAAATGGGGGCTTCAGAAGGGAAGGTCCCACACGGGTCCGTTCCTGGTTTGGATGAGACCAAGTGACACAGCGAATGCCACCCTGCCCTGGAAATTGCTGTTGTCCTCTGATTACCAATCAGAGGTAATTGTGGGATTCTTCTAGGTACAACTCATGATTTCGAAATGTGATCAATGCAGTGAAACGTGTTCCACTCCATGGGCTTTGGGGCAGGGCTGGGAGTTCTCCTGAGCGACCCACAGGCTAGATTAGGTCTATAGATTGGGTATTCTGTTTCACAGAACAGATTGGTTGTCCTGCCTTATAATAATAATAATAATAATAATAATAATAATAATAATAATAATAATAATAATAATAATAATAATAATAATAATAATTATTATTATTATTATTATTATTATTATTATTATTATTATTATTATTATTATTATTATTATTTATTTTTATTTTTATTTTTATTTTTATTTATTTATTTATTTATTTATTTATTTATTTTTATTTATTTATTTATTTATTTATTTATTTATTTATTTATTTATTTATTTAACTTATATGCCGCCCACACTACCCGAAGGTCTCTGGGTGGCTTACAGCATTTAAAATACAATAAAAGGCCAAAATAAAAGGGCAAAATAATTAAAAGGCAATTAAAATATATATTCTAAAAATTGCCTCAGACCCACATTTGATGTTATTTCAGTTAAAAGCCATTTGGAACAGGAAGGTTTTGACCTGGCGCCGAAATGTCATCAGCGTCGGCGCCAGACGAATCTCAGTCAGGAGGGCATTCCATAGTCTAGGGGCAGCTGCCGAAAAGGCCCTTTGTCTACAAGCCATCCCTCTTATCTCCTTAAGGGATGGCTCTTTCAAAAGGGCCCCCTGGCTAGATCTTAACTGCTGGGTAGGTTCATATGGAAGGAGGCGGTCCTTCAGGTATCCAGGGCCCAAGCCATTTAGGGTTTTATATGTCAAAACAAGCACTTTGACTTGTGCCCGGGCAGCAACTGTTAACCAATGTAAATTAAACAGAATCGGCTTGATGTGATCTCTAGCAGCTCCACCACCCACCAGCCGCGCAGCTCGATTCTGGACCAGTTGCAGTTGCCGGACCGTCTTCAAAGGCAGCCCCACGTAGAGCGCATTGCAATAATCAATATGAGATGTTACCAGTGCGTGTGTAACTGTCATGAGACTCCGCTCATCATCATCATCATCATCATCATCATCATCATCATCATCATCATCATCATCATCATCATCATCATAAATAAATAAATAATAATAATGAAGCTGCACAGTTCTGGAACAGAAAGGGGAAGCTGATCTGCTGTGCATCATAATTCCTTCCTTCCCTTCATTTAGAGGCTTTGGCCTGAAAGGCACCCCCAAGGGGTTGACTTTCAGGTGGCCTTGACTTCTGCTTCTCTCTTGCAAGGCTCTCCTGCTTTCTGCAGCCGGGTGAGCTTCATTTGGACCAGGGTGTGCTTAGAGCAAAGGTGCTGCGCCATCCACATGTTCTTTTCTTCCTCTGCGCCCGCCTCGTCCGGCCCAAATGTCTTATCAGTAGAAACCCCTCTTGAAGGTAGCTCCTTCCCTGCCCTTCTCCGCCCTTTCTGGCTGAGTTCCTCGGGAGTGAACGTTTCCGTGTAAACATGAACGCCCAACTGTACACGGCACCTTTGCTCTCATCTAGGAAAAAGAAGCAAGCCATTATCTGTAATTCTTTACTTTAGGTTAACAACTAACATAACTAGGAGTTATCAAGTTACTTCTGGGGGCAATGAATGACATCAGATGTAAAAATTAACACCTGGTTACTTTCAAAAGCTACTTTTCAAGGGCCTGTTTATGCAAGAGCCCTGATGAAGTGAAGTAAGAGATCATCCAGCCAAGTTCCTTTTCAAATGGAAGGAGGTTGGGGGGGTTCCCTTCTTCTGCCTCTTTAGGTAAAGGTTCCCCTTGACAATTTTTGTCCAGTCGTGTTCGACTCTAGGGGGCGGTGCTCATCCCCGTTTCCAAGCCATAGAGCTAGCGTTTGTCCGAAGACAATCTTCCGTGGTCACATGGCCAGTGCGACTTAGACACGGAACGCTGTTACCTTCCCACCGAGGTGGTCCCTATTTATCTACTTGCATTTGCATGCTTTTGAACCGCTAGGTTGGCGGAAGCTGGGACAAGCGACGGGCGCTCACTCCGTTGCGTGGATTCGATCTTACGACTGCCGGATCTTCTGACCCTGCAGCACAGGCTTCTGCGGTTTAGCCCACAGCACCACCACGTGCCTCTTTGGTGGTGCCTAAACCGGGTGGGCAGAAAGAAACAGCCCAGGTACTGCCTTTTTTTTTTCTTCCCTCTTCTCTGCGCGTGGGGGGCTGGCTAACTTTCCGCGGGGAGGGCCTTTCCAGTCGCCTCTAGGAATCCGTCTCTCTTGTCTGGCATGCTTTCCCTCTAGGAATCCGTGTCTCGTTGATCTCTTTCTTGTCTCGGGCCGTCACTCTCTAGGAATCTTCTCTCTCTGTTCAAGCCAACCAGAATGTCTCTAATCTAAAAGAGTTCCTCTCTAGGAATCCGTCTCACGTTGTTCCCGTGGTCCCCAACCTTAAGGCTCCGCCCCTTCCGCTCCTGCCTCCTCCTCCTCCTCCCACCGAGAACTCTCAAAGGGGGGGGAGAAGAGGATCCGCTCCAAAGGGTGGAGGTCGAGGGGGAACCGGAGGTGGGAAGCTGGGAGTCCGGCCTCCTCCTCCTGCCCCCCCCACACCTCTAGGATCCCCCCCCCCAGGGAAAAAGGCCGCTTTGCAGGGGACGAGAGGGGCTTCCTCGCGAGTTTCCCTCCGGAGGACTGGCAAGGAGGTGAGCGATCGGGGCGGGGGGGGAGCAGAACTGGGTGGGAGGCTAAAGGGTGCGTAGAAGGGGTTGCAATGAGATACCCAGGAAAAGAGCCTTTCTTCCCCCCCCTCCCCCATCGATCCCCAGAGGCCATTCAATCCGGATGGTCCGCAACGGGGGAGGGCCTTACAAGGGGGGCCGAGGGGGAGGTGTCTCTCTCTCTCTCTTTTTGTCCTGTCCCTCCTCCTCTTCCTCCTCCTCGGGGTGGGGGGAGAATTTGGAGGGGGGAACAGATGAGACGTCTGGGAGGGGTATCGATCCGTCCTCCCCCCCCCCCCCCGCAAGACACCCGGGCCCTTTGCCTGTCTGTGTATCAATGGGTCCTCCTCGGCTTTTGTGCAAGGAGACCCCCCTTCTTTCCCCAGAGCCTGCAGGACCCCTTTTGGGGGGGGTGGCAGAGGGGAAAGGAGGGAGTGTCGCTTCCCCCCATTTTCTCCTTCGTCTACGCACACCCCCCAGCTTCACCCCCCCTTTTTGCCCAGGTTGGTTGCTTTAAGCTTCCAGGCTTGCAGCAGGGAGGGAGAGATGGGTTTCCAAATGGTGGACACGGGGGGGGGCTGAGAAATAGGGTTTGGGAGGACAGGGGGGGCAGCTGCCGGCAACGAGGTGCCTGGTCTGCCATCCTGAGCCTCTTCTGGATCCCCCTCCCCCTTAAGAAGCATTTGGTTCAGTGGCTCTGGATCTGGAAGAGGGAAGGGCCGACCAGATCCCCTTCCCGACCAGATTCCAGGCTGGAGATCCACTACAAGAGGGGGGTTGGTGTGAGTGGGTGGAGGGAGGGATTTAAACACTCCCTCCCTGTGCATGTGTGTGTTGAAGGGGGGGGCTTTCTGCTGGAATAGCCGGAAAAGCCTTGTTTTCTCGGGTTTTATGATCGGGGAATACAGATTCTTGGCCTTCTCTGTGAAAAGGTCTCCAAGGTGCCATGCCAGAACCAGAGGAGGCCAGAGATACTTTCCCCACATGGTTACTGCAAAGCCACACGTGAATCAGGCCCACCGGGTGGTCCAGGAGTCATCAGAGACCATCCAGTCGAGCTCCTTTTCAAATGGAAAAAGTTGGTGTTTAACCTTCTTCTGCCTCTGTGGCGGTGCCTGAAACGGGGGGGGGGGGGGGCAGAAAGCACCAGCTGAGGCCGTCCCTTTTTTTCCTCCCCACTTCTCTGACTATTCTGGGTAAAACATGGTCCGGCAAAAAAATCCCAGTCTTCACCTCTGCCAAGACGGTGCACGTGCGCTGGGGAGCCTGGCTAGCTTTCCACGGGGAGGGTCTGCATTATTTTTCTCTCTGTGTGTTTGTGAGTTTTATTTATTTAGTTTATTTATTTATTGGATTTTTACCCCACACCTCTAGACAATGTCTACTTGAATTGCAAGTATTTATTTTATTTATTTATTTATTTATTTATTTAATATCCCGCCCATCTGGTAGACTCTACCCCTCTGGGCGGCTGGGAAGTAGGAAGGCTTGTTGCAATGTTTCAACTTGCAGAGAGCAAGACCTTCTGCCTCCTCCTTTCTTGCCTTCCCCTCGGAAGCCACGTCCCCTCCTCTGCCCCCATGGATCGATCCCGGGCTCACTTTCTTTCCATGGAGAGGGCCCTGGCCCTGCTCGGGGGGGGGGCTCTGCACCAGGAGGGCCACCAGGAAGGGGGATCACTGGAAGCCATCTCCCCCCCAAGGCACTCCCTGCTTTTTTTTTCTGGGGAAGCGTGAAATGCTTGGTAGACCCTATTTGGGGGAGGAATAAGGGGGCTCTCGCAACCCCCAGGTGGCTCCCCCCTCTCCTTGAGGCTCTGCCCCTTCTTCCTCCCCCCTCTGCCCCACTTTCCATTCTGGAAAACAGGAGAAACCGAGAGCTTTCAAAGGGGGAAGATAAGGAGCTGCTGGGGGGGGGGTGTCGAGACGGAACCGTAGGTGGGAAGCTGCGCTCTGGCCTCCTCCTGTCCCCCACCTCTTGGATGCCCCAGGGAAGCCCACTTTGGAATGGGGAGGGGGGTTGGCTTCCTTGTGAATTTCGTGCCAGAGGAGCTGCAGGGAGGTGAGCAATTTGGAGGTGCAAGACCGGGACAGGAGGTGGGGGGGCTAAGGGGTTGCAGAGATACATTTAAGAAACAAAATGAAAAAGATCCTCCCCCAGCCCAAACCCACAGAGATGGTGCAGTCCGGATTGGGGGCCCACTCCAGCTCTGTCTGCAACGTGCAAAGCCTTGCGGGGGGCACCTATTTTGTTTTTCTCTGGATTCTCCTCTTCCTCCTAGGGCAGTGATGGTGAACCTTTTTGAGCCCGAGTGCCCAAAAGGCAACACAAAATCAAATTATTTATTTTGAATTGCCAACACTGCAATTAAACCTGAATATTGAAGTTAGTTTAGAAAAAAAACAACTCGTGTCATTTACACATTTTGTCTCTCTGGTTCTTTATGGATTTCTCCAGCTACACTGAATTCAGTGCACCCTATTTCTAAAGGAAAGAGAAAGACTGCACATCAGATGGATTGACTCAATAAAGAAAACCAGTCTTTTGTTTGTAAGACTTTTTGTGTGGTGTTGCAGTCAATGCAGGGCCAGGAGAAGAGAGACTGGGATTCAGATTTGGGGAATAAACTATGATACTCTTGCCTCCTTTGCGGATGAGAAAGAGATAAATGTTATTGCTACACACTTCAGACATCTAGTCCCAGGTGTGTCAGTTGTCTTTTACTCTGTGTTTGCTGTTAGTGAGACTCTGCTAAATATTCCAGTTCTGCCCAGTTCAATTTAGAGTCTAAACAGAATCTTGGAATACTGTACTTGCTGTTCTCAGCAAAAATTGCAGAGCTAAATGCAGTGGAGATGAACTTTGGAAGGTTCCTTTTTTTCATGGTTTTATTTAGACTTATTTATATTTAATTTATATACCACCCCATTAGTCCCAAGGCACTATTCTGGGCAGCTTATAGACAATTACAAACCAGGACATACAAACTATAGACACTAAAATGTCACAGAAACAGGAATGAGAAATCAAAACGACAAAAGCCAATGGCACCAACAAATGTTCACAATAAAGAGGACCAGATGGGAGGAGCTCAGAGAGTAGTGTTTTTTTAAAGCTGAACCCCCATCTCTGTTGTCTGCTTTTCTTAGAAAAGCTACTTTGCTAAGAAAAGAAAACTGCCCAGAGTAGACCTTCGGTCCATATGGACGGGATAGAAATCTAATACATAAAGAAATTTTTTTTTTTCACTTCACCAGTTTGTTTTCCAGAGTGTCCCGTGACTGGTCACATCTATCATGGCAGCGTTTCTCAATGCTCCCAGGTTTGGGGACCCTTTGCTGCAGCTTCAGATGATCGGGATCATACCAGTACCTTAACGAAGATCACCTAACGAACCTGATAAATGACATAACTATATTCAAATAAAGCAGGCATTCTGAAGGTTATAGAGTGGTGCCCCGCATAGCGAGGTTAATCCGTTCCGGATTAACCTTCGCTATGCGAAAACATCGCTGTACGGGGCAGGAAAAGCCTATTGGGACGCATTAAACTTAGTTTAATGCGTTCCAATAGGCGCCAAAACTTACCCCTCCAGCGATGTTTTCGCTGGTCCGGCGGCCATTTTGGAGCCGCCGATCAGCTGATTGGCGGCTCCAAAATGGCCACCGGACGCCCCAATCGTCGCAAAGTGAGTGCGGCGATTGGGGCAGCTCCGTATAGCGATCCCCAAAAAGGGATCGCTATACGGATTCTTCGTTATACGGTGCGCTCGTTAAGCGAGGCACCACTGTACTTAACTAATGAATGGATTAAATACTCATACTGTTACTTTGTCCTTTAAAAAACCACAAAGATTAATGAATAATCATTTATCAAACCTGTCGTCTTATAAACACCATTGACTACAAGGGATTTACGCTTGTATAAACATGGATAGCATTGCATTTTAGAAGTGTTATGTCACAGGATTGCAGAGCTCCATCCCATAACATATGATGAAGCTCTAATGATATATTTCTGATCTATTTCTATAGTACTATAATTTTTCAAACCTTGACCTATTCCTGCCAAGTTAAAACTCCTTCTTTCCTTTTTCCTTTCCTTTTCCTTTCCTTTCCTTTTTCCTTTCCTTTTCCTTTCCTTTTCCTTTCCTTTTTCCTTCCCTTCCCTTCCCTTCTTTCCTTCCTTCTTTCCTTCCTTCCTTCCTTCCTTCCTTCCTTCTTTCTTTTGTATGCTACTTATCTAGCCAGGCTAATTTGAGTGGTTCATAAAACAGCCAAACAAAAAATATAATATAATGACAATTAAATAATCACATAATAAAATATTAGATATTTAAATATTTCAAATTGTGTAGAGGGCAGAAAAATCTTTTCATCAAAGGTTGTTTTAAGACAAACATGTTTAGGTGTCTTTTATTAATTTCCCTACTTACCACAAAAAGACATTGCAGGGCTATATTTTGGATTAAAAATAGAACTATGTGAAAAATGCTTTAAAATTACTTCCACCTCCCACTCCGTCAAAAAGAAAGCAATTTGTAAGGCTGACCAGGAAAAAATATGAAATGTGTACCCTAATACAATCTTACCAAAATCCTTTACTGGATACTTTTGAATGCAATGTAATCCACCCATTGTGATTAGCTTTTGATGCCTTTTTAATTCAGGTTTTAGGAGTCAAGTCTGTGTCTCTCTCTCATACACACACACACACATACACACAAAATTTGGAAGATTCCTTTTTTCATAGTTTTACAAAAGTGTCACTTTCTCACAGACACAACCTCACACCCTTCCTCCTTGGATTTTCAGCAATGATTTGTATCAGTTCAGTATGTCCCTGTTTCCTCTCATTACTTTTAAACAAGCTTGATGAATCCGTCCGCCTCTTGCACCTTCCTTCCCACCTTAATTGGAGCTTTCCCTCCTGCTTGCAGTCATGTCTGGTGGAAGTAGGAATTCACAGACCAGATTGACTGCCCCGGCCTGTTCTACAGCAGAAAAATATTAAAGCAGCCTTATCTCTGATTTCTAAAATAACTAAATTATTTAGTGCCGCAACCAAGGAAGGTAGCATGGATGGGTGGCTTATAATTGTGCAATTTAAGATTCTGCTTTGTGGGGGTAGCATTCCGCTCATGTGCCCGGGGAAAGGTCTCTGCATGCTAGATGTTGCATGTGTGCCGTACGTTCGCCATCACTGTCCTGGGGGTAAATTTGGAGGGGGGGACAGATGGGAAGTCTGGGAGGGGTCTTCATCCCGCCCTCCCCCTGCCCGAGTAAGACACCCAGGCCCTTAGTCTGTGTGTGTCAGTGGGTCCTCCTTGGCTTTCCTGCGAGGAGACCCCCTTCTTTCCCCTGATCCTGCAGGCACCCTTTTTGGGGGGGCAGAGGGGGAAAGGAGGGAGCCTCCTCCCGGTGCTCTTTCACTCCTCCCCCTATTGCTCCAACCTCCATATAACCCCCACCCAGCCTGACCCCCCCTCTTTTTCCCAGGCTTGGAAAGGTTACTGTAAGGCCCTCTGTCCTGGGGATACAGGGAGGGAGGGAGGGGGCTGCAAAGTGGAGAAGAGAATGGCTCCCAGAAATGGGGCTTTGGGGGAGAAGGGGGGGTTGAGAGTGACAGGATTCCCTTCTTCCCCTCAGATGTCTGACCTTCCATTTCTCCTGGCTGCAAGGAAGAGGCTTTTCTGGTTGGGGCCTTTCTCCTGGAGGTGCCATTCAGAGCCACCCCATCTACAAAAGACCCGTCCCTCCCAGCTGTTCCTTCATCCACTGCTCCTTTCTCGGCCCCACCAGATGGAAGAAGGAGAAAGGCAGCCATCCAGAGGGAAAGCCTTTGCTCTTCCTTCCTCCTGGGATCTCTGCAGAGGGATCCTTTGGCTTCTTCACTTCTCCCAGAGAGGGGGAGGGGAGACTGAGCCAATCTCTCCCATTTCTTCCCAGGAATGAATGAGAGGAGATCAAATGCCAGATCCCTCCAAACTTTGCCAGGGAGGGAGTCCTCAGAAGCCCTTTCCCTTTCCCTTCTCAGGGGACGGTGGACCTGGCCCAAGGCCATCCTGGCTCTTCTCGTGGGAGGTGGCCCAAGGGGGGGAATTGAACTCCCAACTTCTGGCTCTGCAGCCACAGATCCAAAACCCCAGAGCTCTCCAGCCACCTACTCTCCCGTCAGCAGAATGCCATTTCTTTCTGCAGCTGGGATAAGGATGTCAAAGCATTTGAGCCCCATCACCAGCAGCCCCAGGGAGCCTTTTGGGGAGGGGGCCGCCACCCTCCAGGTCTCCCGTAGCTGCTCTTGAGGGATCGAGAGGCCACTGAAATGGGCTTGACCTGACCTGTTCTTCTCCGTCCCTCACAGAGGGCTACGTGGGTGTGAAACCTCCGTCTATTTCCCTTCACTTTGCTTCTGTTCTGTCTGCTTCGTTTCATAGCCTCTGAAGTGACTTCCAGCCAACCTGAGGGGGGGAGGAAACCTTCCATTTGCCAAAGAAAAGCCCCAGAAGCACACACACGACTGGTGAGTTTCCCAGGCCAGGTGGGACTTTGAGCCCAGGTTGCAGGAGTCCCCTTTTGATTATCAACCATGCTGCCTCTCTCAACATGTGCAGAGTGTTATTATTATTTTAGTTCCCAATCTTGCTCAGCTCAACCCTGCATTAACTGCTCTGGGTGAGATGCCGAATGGTGTGGGATATCTCCTTCCAAGCTGCTCCTGTGTGGGGGGTTCTTTTGGAGAGGGAAAGGTGGAAGAGAGCCTTTTAGCCTTCATAAAAACATTGATAAACCAACAAAAATCCAGAATCATGAAGTTTGAAGAGACCTCTGAGGCCATTGAGTCTCAGTGCTTCCTGAAATAGTGTTTGTCCTTTTTGTAGCAACATCACATGGCTGGCTCCTATTCAGCTTGTGATCTACAACGATTCCAAGATCCTTCTTGGTTGTAGTATTGCTGAGATGGTTCTCCCCAACCTTCATTCATAGAAATTGACAGTGTCATTGAAGCGACCAACATGAATTTGACCCAAGTCCGGGAGGCAGTGGAAGACAGGAGGGCCTGGTGTGCTCTGGTTCATGGGGTCATGAAGAATCAAACAACACAAGGCCATCTAGCTCAGCCCCCTGCTCAAGGCAGTAATACCATAAAAGCAGATGTGCCAGGTGATGATCTCAGTTTCTCTTCAATGCCTCACCAACGGGACAGGATCCACTGCAGAAGGATGGAAGGAGAGATAGAATTTCGTGTCATCCGCATATTGCTGACAAAAAGCTCTGATGACCTCTCCCAGCGGCTTCATATAGATAGCATTGCAGAGATAATTAACCCCTGTGGGACTCCATAATTGAGAGTCCACGGAGCGGACAGCATCTGCCCAAGCTGAACTCTCTGAGGATCGTTCTCAAGGTAGGACCGAAGCCTGGCCAAGGCCTGCCCCCCCATCCCTAACCCCAAGAGTCTCCCCAGGAGGATACTGTGGTCAATTTATTTATTTATTTATTTATTAGATTTCTGTCTCGCCCGTCTAGACCAAAGGTCTACTCTGGGCGGTTTACAAATTTAAAAACAATAAAACCAAAACCATATATTATAGATCCATCATGGCAAAGTACTGTATAAGAAACTAAGATATGGCCGGAGGGAAAGCCTGCCCAAATAGCCAGGTTTTAAGTTTATTCCTGAAAACACCAAAAGAGGAAGCCAGGCGGATCTCCACGGGCTAGTTGTTCCAAAGACGAGGGGCCACTGCTGAGAAGGCTCTGTTCCTTGTTCGTTCCTTCTGGACCTCCCTCAGCATTAGGTCCCTCAGCCGCCTGGCCTGGCTGGAACAAGTGATTCTGGCAGAACTGCGGGTGGGGGGGAGAGAGAAGGCACTCTGCCAGACAGTGAAGTCCTAAACCATTTAGGGATTTCTATGTCATTAGCTCGGTTTCTTCCTAATGGGTCTAATGAGTGTCTCCTTGAGGGCAAGGTATCAAGTGATATCAACAGCCACTGAATGATTGAGGAGGACCAACAAGGATGTCTTGCCCCAGTCGGCCATCTTGGAAGTCGATCAATGCCGGTTCAGTCCCTAAACCCTGACTGGAACGTACCAAGGGCATTGGTTTCCTCCAGGAGAGCCTGAAGCTGATTGACATTGAAATCACCCAGAACCAAGACTCTGGGGGACCTCAGTGTTGTTGCCGAGATGAAGTCCACCAGCTCTGGAAAAGAGAGTGCTGGATTGCGGGGAACACGGTAAACCAGCCCCATCCCTAATCCATGCTGGCCCAAAAGCAAGTAGGTCTAGAAGAAAGGATGTAAGATATGTGAATCCTGTCTTTTCTTCTAGCTTGAATGCCAGTGGCCAGATATGTTGTAACTTGCTCAGGCAACCCTTATGACCATGTGAGTGTGTGTTCCAGACTAAGGCCCTGTAACAAGGACTTATGAGGAAAAGGGAGAATGATAGTTGCCTTTATCTGGACATGTAAATAAAGATTTGTTTTGGGTTCAAATAGTCCTCTTCGTGAACGAGTCATTTTCCAGCTTCTACTTTTCCCCCAGGAAAACCCGAAATGGATCTTTATCTACATATCCAGATAATCCACTTGTAGATATGCTGTTCTCTGGGCCCTTCAATGTTGCACATCCATCTCTTGTTGCCTCCCTTTCTCCTGCTTACTTCAGCTTTTTCCATGGCCTTTCTAGTGCACATATCCGTTCCCAGAAGGCGATTGTCATTCTCCCTTTTCTTTATAAGTCCTTGTTACAGGGTCTTAGTCTGGAACCCACTCACACAGTCACAAGGGTTTCCTGAGCATGTTGCCTCATATTTGGCTACTGGCATCCAAGCTAGAAGAAGGGACAGGCTTCAGATATCTGACCCCCTTTCTACTTGCCCTTGGGCCAGCACCGTACTTTTCAATGCCCGTTACTGCCTGAATGTTATTCATTCCCTACACTACAACACAGGACTACAGTCTCTGATGACAAATGTGTTGGCGTAGGGCCAACTCCAGAGGCTTGATATGGCATATTGCCTCTCCAAAAGCTAGGAGTCCGATATGGATAATGAAGCATCTCACAGCACTCTGTTAGGGAAAAACAGACCTTGGAACCAAAGGTAACAAGTTACACAGAGCCTCTTCTTTGGTAGCTTCAAATCCTCCCCTTCAGAAGCAGAGTAAAGATGCAGACGTATGAGAAATAACACAGAGAGAGTACTGATAAGACTTATATTAGACTTGGTCAGACATATATACATGGCAACATATACATTGACATAGACATCTCAGAGCAACATAATACTTCACATTCAAGTAAAGTAATGACTACCAGACTCACAACTCTGTGGCAAAGTACTGTTCTGACTCTTTTTTAAATAGTGAGAGCATCATATCACTGCAGACACGGCAACTGAACATGGTTGGCAAGCATTACTTAAGCTTCCTGTATGCTATCAGTCATACATTGACTTGACATTACAGGCATGACTTTGCATTTCCACTAGAATATTAAATTTAACTCCTTGTTCACTTAAAGGAACAAATCCTGACAAAATGCTGGTGTAGTTAAAGTGCAATGTGAGAATAAATTATATAAATCTGATTTTAAAAGTTAATTGATGTATACAGTTTATTAAATTGCCATGATATAGTTTCACAGTTAATCAATTCTAGTTGCTGAAATAATTTTAAGTAAGGTTGATCAATTATAAAATTTGAAGTTCTAATTATAGTTTTAATGAGTCAATTGTTGTTGTTGTTTGGTCATTTAGTCGTGTCTGACTCTTCGTGACCCCATGGACCAGAGCACGCCAGGCCCTCCTGTCTTCCACTGTCTCCTGGAGTTGGGTCAAATTCATGTTGGTAGCTTCGATGACACTGTCCAACCATCTTGTCCTCTGTCGTCCCCTTCTCCTCCTGCCTTCACACTTTCCTAACATCAGCATCTTATCCAGGGATTGTGTGTAGGCATCCTTCAGTCTCGAGAGACTATGGTATCGTGCTCTGTATGGAGGTCTTGGAACAGTGTCTTGTGTGGCTGAGAAGGCCAATTCGAGAGTGACAATCCCTTCCACACTGGAGACAAATCCAATCTGTCCCCTGTCCAGCTCCCTGGTTTTGCTTGTTTTGGGACTGCCTCTTTGCCTCGGTCTGCTGTACAAGTGTCTCTTCAAATTGGGAGAGGCCATGATGCACCGCCTGCCTCCAGGCTGAACGCTCAGACGTCAAGGTTTCCCATCTGTTGAGGTCCATTCCTAAGGCCTTCAGATCCTGCTTGCAGATGTCCTTGTAACGCAGCTGTGGTCTCCCTCGGGGGCGGCTTCCCTTCACTAATTCTCCATACAGGAGATCTTTTGGAATCCGACCATCAGCCATTCTCACGACGTGCCCAAGCCAACGTAGACGGCGCTGTTTCAATATTGTATACATGCTGAAAATTCCAGCTCGTTCTAGGACTACTCTATTTGGAACTTTGTCCTGCCAGGTGATACCAAAAATGCGTCGGAGACAACGCATATGGAAGGTGTTCAGCTTTCTCTCCTGCCATGCACAAAGGGTCCAGGACTCGCTGCAGTATAGGAGTGTGCTCAGGACACAGGCTCTATAGACCTGTATTTTGGTGTATGCCGTCAACTTCTTATTAAGCCATACTCTCTTTGTGAGTCTAGAGAACATGGTAGCTGCTTTCCCAATGCGTTTATCCAGCTCGACATCTAGGGAGAGAGTGTCAGAGATTGTTGAGCCAAGGTACACAAATTCATGAACAACCTCTAGTTCTTGCATGGAGATAGTAATAGAGGGAGGTGAGTCCACGCCCTGGCACATGACTTGTGTTTTCTTCAGGCTGATAGTTAGTCCAAAGTCTTGGCAGGCCTTGCTAAAACGATTTATGAGTTGTTGGAGGTCTTCAGCAGAGTGGACAACAATGGCTGCATCATCAGCAAAGAGGAAGTCCCGCATGCATTTCAGTTGGACTTTGGTCTTCGCTCTCAATCTAGTGAGATTAAAGAGCTTTCCATCTGATCTAGTCCGGAGATAGACAGCTTCTGTTGCAGTTCCAAAGGCCTGCTTCAGCATGACAGCAAAGAAGATCCCAAACAGGGTCGGCGCAAGGACACAGCCTTGTTTTACTCCGCTTCGGATGTCAAAGGGATCTGATGTTGAGCCATCAAATACTACAGTGCCCTTCATTTCCTCATGAAAGGACCTGATGATATTAAGGAGTTGAGGTGGACATCCAATCTTGGGAAGTATTTTAAAAAGTCCATCCCTGCTAACCAAGTCAAAGGCCTTTGTGAGATCTATGAAGGCCACAAAGAGTGGCTGTTGTTGTTCCCTGCATTTCTCCTGCAACTATCTGAGGGAAAATATCATGTCGGTGGTGGATCTATTAGCTCGAAAACCATACTGTGATTCTGGATACACTCTGTCTGCAAGCACCTGAAGTCTCTTCAGCACAACACGGGCAAGCAGCTTCCCTACCACGCTGAGAAGAGAGATACCACGGTAGTTATTGCAGTCACCCCTGTCGCCTTTGTTCTTATACAATGTGACGATGTTTGCATCCTTCATGTCCTGTGGTACTCCACCTTCTCTCCAGCAAAGACAAAAGAGTTCATACAGCTCAGTGGTGATGATCTCTTTACAGCACTTCAAAACTTCAACGGGGATGTTGTCCTTTCCAGGTGCCTTGCCAGAGGCAAGGGAATCCAAGGCCGCTTTTATTTCTGCTAAAGTTGGTTCACTGTCCAGCTCTTCCAAGAGAGGCAGGCACTCAATGTTATTTAGTGCCTCTTCTGTTACTACATTCTCTTTAGAATATAGCTCAGAGTAGTGCTGCACCCAGCGTTCCATCTGCTGTGCTCGGTCCTGGATGATCACGCCTGTAGTAGACTTCAAGGGAGCAGATTTCTTCTGTATTGGACCTAAAGCCTGCTTGATACCGTCATACATTCCCTTGATGTTACCTGTGTCCGCTGCTATCTGTATCTGAGAGCAGAGCTGAAGCCAATAATCATTTGAACATCTCCTGGCAGTCTGTTGGACTTGGCTACGAGCAGCTCGAAGAGCCTGCAAGTTGTACTCACTAGGACAGGCTTTGTATGCTGCTAGAGCTCTCCTCTTATCCTCGATGGCTGGAATCAGCTCCTCCGAATGGGCTTCGAACCAGTCAGCCATCTTTTTGGTCTTCTTGCCAAATGTGGACAAGGCAGTGTTATAAACAGCGTTCTTGAAGTGTTCCCATCGTTCAGGTGCATTCGCATCAGCCGGGCCTGGAAGGGTTTCCTGAAGCGCTTGGGCAAATTCCTCCACTTTTCTTTGATTGTGAATCTTGTTGATATCTATATGTGGCCTTCCTTCCTTTTTAGTGTGATACAATCTCTTTGTTTGCAGTTTTATTCTGCTACACACCAGGGAATGATCAGTATCACAATCAGCACTCTGGTAACTGCGTGTGATCATAATACTAGATAGGCTAGAACGTCTAGTGAGGATCAAATCAAGCTGATGCCAATGCTTCGATCTTGGATGTCTCCAGGAAACTTTGTGTTGAGGCTTTGTATTAAAGAACGTGTTGGTGACACAAAGACCATAATAACAGCAAAACTCCAGCAAGCGTTGGCCATTTTCATTCATCTTCCCAATGCCAAAACGGCCTAGACAGGTGGGCCAAGAGTTGTGATCAGCACCAACTCTAGCGTTAAAGTCTCCGAGAATGAACAGCGGCTCTCTCTCAGGGACTTTTTTTGATAGCAGCTGCCAAATCATCATAGAATTTGTCTTTGACTTCTGTTGTGGATGACAGTGTTGGTGCATATGCACTGATGAGGGTGACCAGTCCCGCTGATGACTGGAGCTGCAGAGACAGGATTCTTTCACTCCCCACAGTAGGTGGAACAATGGATCTCAGCAGAGTATTTCTGACCGCAAAGCCAACACCATATTCCCTGGTCTCGTTCAATGGTTTTCCCTGCCAGAAGAATGAGAAGTTTTTTTCCTTGACAGATCCCATGTCTGGCAATCTCGTCTCTTGCAGGGCAACAATGTCCATCCGCAGTCTACTCAGTTCAATGTCGATAACAGCTGTCTTGCGCACGTCGTCTATTTCCTGCAGGTTGTCAGAAAAGCCAGGGGTCATTGTCCGAACATTCCAGGTTCCCAGCTTTAGGGCAGATGTTTTCTTCTGATTGTTGCATGGTGCAGGGTTATTGATCTGTTTTTCGGCTCTCCCACCATCAGAAGTAGCCCCTGGCATCATGCTCTATGCCAATCGAGCAAAACGTATAACCAGTAACTGCTAGTTCCTGTGTTATTTCGACACTGTATGCAAAGCTGGAGTGTCCTCTCCAGAGCACGAAGCCTGGGTAGAATAATATGGAGGATAGGCTGTTACCCAAGCAGCAAATCCCCCCTCTCCATGTCACTGAAATAGTCCAATGGAGAGGCAAGAGCCAATACAACTGGTTCCAGCGACGTCGCAGGAGTTGGCAGAACAACACGAACTGTCTACGGGAGTCCGGCTCCGGATTTTGCCTCGAGGTTATCTCCTGAAGCCTTTTCCATCAGTGGATATAGCCACAAGGCAGTGGAGGTTTGAAATCAGAGTTTTCCTTCTCTTAGATGGGCTGCCTTACATGGCTGACGAGTCCCACCTACCCGCTCTGCTACCTAATAGTGTGGAAGTATGACCCTACTCCTGAAACATTCCTGCCACCAGGTGTGTGAAATGCTATTTGGCTATCCCATTTAGCAGATTAGAGTAAAAAATAGAATGAGGGGATTTCTCATTCTCAGCTTCTGCTGGCACTAATTTAAAGGCAAAGCCACGCCCCCTCAGACCATGCGGTCAAAGGGTCAGCCTACCAGAAAAGATCACACCAACTAAAATGGCCCCCAAGCACAGCTCCCTCCTGCCTCCGCTTCCTCTTCAGGGATAATGACCCAGGGATAATGGGTCAATAATTCAGGGTCAATAATTCAGGGATAATGACCCAGGGATAATGGGTCAATAATTATTATCTAAATTTCCAGGTTAATTTACATCTCCCCCACCCACTCCAAGTGATAGCAAAGCAAAAACAGTACTCAGTGAGATTTAAACTTGGATATCCAAGTTGGATTTCATAAGATGGATGTATTAGATAGGTTAAATAATCAAACTTAGATTAAAACTTGAACCATTCCATCCATTAAGTACAACTTCCTCCCTCCACTACAATCCATTCTTGAATGCTCCAGCACTTCCCGTAACAAGCAATGAGCAAATCTTCTGAAGTCCCTGTGGAAGGAGCAAGTGGTTCAAGCAGTTTTTCTCGGCAATGAAATGCTAATGCTGGTCAATTTCACCCCCTCTACCACACCACCTCTCTGTCAATATCAATTCCTGTTGGTAACTATGTCACTAAGAAATCATGATTTGTGTGACCTGAAGGGCCATTTACGCATGGGATTTATCAGCAGCAGTGGTTCTGAGGCAGGGAGGACAGGAAGTATCCAACTTCCTTTTCCTTGTCATCTTGGACATTCTTTCATGTCCACAGGACGTTTCAAATACATCCAAACCAGAATCTTTTGCCTTCCCTCTCCATGATAAGCAGTGTATCTAGAAATCCCAGAGGGAAATTTTTTGATATCCTATCAAATTTAAAGTCTCATTACGCTGTTAAAAGAAAATGCCCTATAAATCTTGTCCTTAGAACAGATGGTAACAATGTTAGGGCTTCGGTCCGAACATCTTCTGAGCCTTCATCAATTTTTGTAAATTACGGTAGTATCAGCATTGCGTTGTGGGAGCCTAATCCAAAATTTAAAACAGAGATTCAAATGAGAGGTTAATCCAGGATGTTGACAGGACTCTAAAAGTCCTTCCTGTTCAGAAATCGAATTGGTTAAGTCCCAAGAGATTAGACTGTCCATCATGAATTGATCATTTAGTGTGTGCAATTTTCTGGATGTTAGCGACAGTACCGCTGTCAAGTGGGGGAACCACTCAGAACCTCCCGTGATCTTCTTAGAAGAACACCCAGCCCAAGGTTTTCACTCACCCCCTGAGATTCCGTCCCTCTGACAGTCATTTCTGTTGCTTGTCGAAATGCTGGCTTTGGATCATTTTGTCCTTAGATGGACACGGACTAGCTTTCATGCTGGAAGCCGTCCCATGAGAGGGTGAAGAGGAGTTCTCCAATTAGGTAAGTCTAGTAGAAATTAGGATGCAGTGAGGTAAAAAAATAGACAGAACCCAAAAGAAAACAAATAACAAATCAAAGACAATACAAAGTAGCACCATTCCGCCATGTGGGGGGGGCAAAGGGGGGGAATCACGTCTCTTCCCCCAGGCTCCTTTTCTCATAGCCAAACAATCCGAGTTCTTTCCTTCTTTCTGTGTTGGCTTTTGGTTCTCACTGCATTGTTTTCAAGCTGCCTGCAGAGTGTCCGCTTTGTAATCGGCTCAAGAATTTTCCCTGAGATGAATGTTAGGCTGACTAATTTGTAAATCCCTGGTTCCCCTTTTTGAAGTTAGGGACAGGGTCAGTTCCCCTCCACCTGTCTGGCTGATCACCCATCTCCCATAATAACAAGAGAATATTAGACAGCGGTTCTACAATTTGTTCTGCCAGTTCCTTCAATATCTTTGGATACACTTCATCCGGCCCTGGGGATTTGAAGTCGTCAAAACAAATAGGATATTTCTTTCACGTTGCACTCCTCTTTCATGTCTTTTTTTCCCCCATTAGGTGATGAATAGGACAACGGGAAATCTATGGAGCCAGTCACTCTTTCATTGAAAAGAAAACCTAAGTGTGGAGCACCAAAAAATTTCTATACACTTAAAAGGAGAAAAAGGGAAGAATTGAAGCCAGGGAAAAAAGAGAGATACAGAAAACTCCAGCTTCTCGTGCTATTGAATTTGATGCACTTCTGATCACGTGAAAAAATCAACAAGGAAAAGAAAAGACAAAAGTTTCCCTGGGCAGATAAAGATTCCAGGGTTCCCCAGATGTCAATAGACTTGACACAGTCAACCCAGAGGAGAAAGAAAGTCAATGCATAGAAAAAGGAAAGAGCATAATGATGCACAGTGAAAGTACTTCACGTGACAAATCCCTGAGAGGTGAGAAACAATACAAATGCCTACAGTGTGGAAAGAGCCTCAGAAAGAGCAGTACGCTCAGTTGCCATCAAAGAACGCACACTGGAGAGAAACCATATAATTGCATGGAATGTGGAAAGAGTTTCGGTGACCACAGTAGCCTTCGTAAACATGAAAGGATTCACACTGGGGAGAAACCATATAAATGCATGGAATGTGGAAAGAGCTTCACTGAGAGCAGTAGCCTTCGTAAACATGAAAGAATTCACACTGGAGAGAAACCATATAAATGCATGGAATGTGGAAAGAGCTTCAATGAGAGCAGTGCCCTCCGTTCACATCAAAGAATTCACACTGGGGAAAAACAATTTATTTGCATAGAATGTGGAAAGAGCTTCAATCAGAGCAGTCACCTGAGTTCCCATCAAAGAACTCACACTGGGGAGAAACCGTATAAATGCATGGAATGTGGGAAGAGCTTCACTCATAGCAGTACCCTGACTAAACATGAAAGAAATCACACTGGGGAAAACCCATATAAATGCATAGAATGTGGAAAGAGCTTCAGTCAGCGCTGTAATCTCAGTTCTCATCACAGAACTCACACTGGGGAGAAACCTTATACATGCATGGATTGTGGAAAGAGTTTCAGTCACATCAGTCAACTTAGTTCCCATCAAAGAACTCACACTGGGGAGAAACCATATAAATGCATGGAATGTGGGAAGTGCTTCAGTCAGAGCAGTACCCTGAGTAGACATCAAAGAATTCACACAGGGGAGAAAAAATATAAATGCATGGCATGTGGCAAGTGCTTCACTCATAGCAGTAGCCTCAGTTGCCATCAAAAAACTCACACTGAGGAGAAACCATTTAAATGCATGGAATGTGGACAGAGCTTCAGTGAGAGCAGCCACTTTAGTTCACATCAAGGAACTCACACTAGGGAGAAACCATATAAATGCATGGAATGTGGGAAGTGCTTCAGTCAGAGCGGTCAACTTAGTTCACATCGAAGAATTCACACTGGGGAGAAACCATATAAATGCATGGAATGTGGAAAGAGCTTCACTCATAGCAGTAGCCTTCGTAAACATGAAAGAATTCACACTGGGGAAAAACCATATAAATGCATGGAATGTGGGAAGTGCTTCAATCAGAGCAGTACCCTGAGTAGACATCAAATAATTCACACAGTGGAGAAAAAATATAAATGCATGGCATGTGGCAAGTGCTTCACTCACAGCAGTAGCCTCAGTTGCCATCAAAAAACTCACACTGAGGAGAAACCATTTAAATGCATGGAATGTGGACAGAGCTTCAGTGAGAGCAGTCACTTTAGTTCACATCAAGGAACTCACACTAGGGAGAAACCATATAAATGCATGGAATGTGGGAAGTGCTTCAGTCAGAGCGGTCAACTTAGTTCACATCGAAGAATTCACACTGGGGAGAAACCATATAAATGCATGGAATGTGGAAAGAGCTTCACTCATAGCAGTAGCCTTCGTAAACATGAAAGAATTCACACTGGGGAAAAACCATATAAATGCATGGAATGTGGAAAGAGCTTCATTCAAAGTAGTACCCTGAGTTCACATCAAAGAACTCACACTGGGGAGAAACCATTCAAATGCGTGGAATGTGGAAAGAGCTTTAGTCAACGCAGTAGCCTTAGTTTTCATCAAAGAAGTCACATGGAATGGAAAGCATATAAATGCATGAAATATGGAAAGGGTCTCAGGTGTCAGCAGTCTCTTGCTTGCATCAAAGAAGTCACATGGGAAAAACCATAGAAATGCATGGAATGTGGGAAAAGCTTCAAATCTTTTTTTTTCACATCTAAAAATTTACAGGAGGAGCAGAACAATCCAGGGAATGCGAAACTTATCTCCTCAAGTACAATGCGGTTCTAATGAATCAGATTCACACAGGGGAGAAACGATATGAATACTTGGAACGTGGAAGGAGCTGCTCCTACAGTGGTGGCCTTTATAAGAATGAACAAACCCAAGGGCAATTCTACTTCACCTACGCGGAATGTGGAAAGAGCCCACTGTACCTTATTAACATGAGAGACTTCCTCTTTCAGGAGTAGTTAAAGTGTTCATCATGATGGGTAAAATTAAATATTTTCTTGGAGTGCTGCCTTTTTTTGGTGAGGATTTTATTGGGAATGACATTTGGATTGAAATTTAATTATTTTGAATGAAAGTAACCCTTGAAGCCGTTATACAGTACAGCTTGCCAGTGTGTGAGTATTGGAGCATTTATAAGCTAATTAGAATACAATCTGTCACCTATCAGTTTGTGGTGGCTTTTTTTAATGTTGGAAAATGCTTTTTAAAGAAATTATATAGTGCACTTTTCTTAACCATAGGTTGAGAATATTTCTCTGTTTTATGCTTTAAGAACGATGGGATAGACTTAGTAAGAATTATACTGGAGTTTGGATGCTTGCCATGTCAATAAAACCTTCATATCAAGATCCTTATTCACTTTCTGGACAAAGTATATCGATTTACTATGAACAGTGAAGAGGAGGGAATATTATTTTATTTAGCCAACCTATCCAAAATGGATAGGTTTGTTCTCCTTGCAGTCCAGGGGACTCTCAAGAGTCTCCTTCAGCACTATAATTCAAAAGCATCCATTCTTCGGTGGTCAGCCTTCACTTCCATACATTGCTACTGGAAAAACTGTACCTTTAAATATCCGGACCTTTGTCTCTGCTTTTTAAGATGTTGTCGAGGTTCGTCATCATTTTCCTCCCAAGAAGCAGGCGTCTTTTAATTTCGTGGCTGCTGTCCCCATCTGCAGTGATCCTGGAGCCCAAGAAAGTGAAATCTGTTGCTGCCTCCATATCTTCCCCTTCTATTTGTCAGGAGGTGATCGGACCAGTGGCCGTGATCTTAGCTTTTTTTATCCTATCAAAAGATTGTGGCATTCGCCCCTCGTGCCCCTTGCCTGATTCTCCAAACATAGAGGACACAAAGGCAAACTATTACTCCTTTTCACCCACTGTTACCAATTGATCACTAAATCAACATTAATTATGAAAGGATGAAGATGAAGGTCCAACTTCACTGTCTTTTAAATAAAACTTGTTTATTGATTACAGATGTTTGATTATTAATCATAGGTAACTTCTTTTATCATCAATCTCAACCTTCTATTTGTTATTACAGTTCTTATTCACTTTTCACTCTAATCACACCTCAGATCTCCCAAATACTACACTCTATCTCTCCACTCTGATCTCCTCTCTCACTCTTACTCACTTTTTTTAGAACCAGGGTAAAGCATTTTCTGTCCCATAGCTTTTTAAAACTCTGATTTTTCCCTTCTTTTTTCTTTTTGCTGTCTATTCCTCACACCCTATGCACAAGACCTGGAGACAGCTTTGTACTCAGAAGTTGGAAATGTCTCCTTTTTGACTGTCCTTTACAGAACCTCCCACCCCACCTGCCTCAGGTAGATGGCCACTGACCCATTCAAAAATGTAACTTTTCCACACTCAGGCTCATATTTGGTATTTGGGCATGGTTACAACACCAAATTGAAACCACAGGAGTTCCAGCTGGGACCAAAGGTAGTCCATCTACTCCCCTCCACCTCAGCAAAGCTCCTTGTCCAGTGACACGGCCCATTTGAGGTAGTCCAGGGTGTTGGGCCCATTGAGTACATGATTTAGATGCCCAGTCATCACAACCCACTGTGACTTTCATATAAATCTGGTAAAGGAGTGGAAGGGCCATTCCCTACATTTGGGAATGTAGCAGATGCCTTGCTGGAACCTGAGGCTGTCCTGGTAAAGCAGGAGTCCCAGAAGCAAGTAGCCCTGACAAAGAGCTTCAACTAAAGGTAGACTTCTGGGATATATTTTCATTGACTTCTGGGAGAATTCTGCCATCAACATCGACCCGGGTGTAGCAAAGAGTGCTCCAGGAGAAACGGGTCAATAAAGCTATGGCAGGAAATTGAAGGGGAGGTGAACAATGTCATCCATCTCAGAGTCATAGAGCCATTCATTGCCCATGGATGTGGCAACCAGTCCTGGTGCCCAAACTGGATGGCAGTGTTCAATGTTGCATCGACCTGTGAGATCTTAATGCCCTGAGTGGGTAAGGTTTTAGAGAGTTTAGGGGAAGCACACTTCGTCAACTTCTTGGATCTCATCAGGGATTACTTGGTGCGGAAGGAAGACAGAGATAAAACAGTCTTCTTGACCACCTAAGAGCTCTATCAATTCGATTGCATGCCTTTTGGCTTCTGTGGCACAGCTGCATCCTTCCAACAACTGTGCGACCAGGCTCTCACCCTTCACTCCGTTACTGACACTAGACACTGATTTAGAACCTAAACAATTTCCTCGGATTTAGATGTAAAGGAGAAATAGAGTTGGATGTCATCCACATCTTATTGACACCATTCCCCAAAACCCCAGACAACCTCTCCCAGTGGTTTCATGTAGATGTTAAATAGCATAGGGGAGAAAACATGCTGATGGAGATCACATGCTGGTGGCCAGGGTGGTGAACAGGAATCCCCTAGCACCACTCTCTTAAGTTCTTCCTTACAGGAAGGACCAGAGCCACTGTAAAACAGTACCCCCCATGTTCCATTCCTGATAGACCACCCAGAAAGATATCATGGTCAATAGTATTAAAAGCAGCTGAGAGGTCCAGCTGAACCTACAGGGACACAGATCCCTTATCCAGTTTCCAGTATAGGTCATCCACTAAGATGGCCTCCAACTCATAACCAGGCCTGAACCAGATTGAAATTGATACAGATAACCCATCTAATCCAGGAACCCCTGGAGCTTAAAAGCCGCAACCTGCTGTGAGTCAGTTGTCATATCTGTTCGCTTTATTGTTAGGTAGTCAGAGCAGTACTCTTTTACTAGATAGGTGGGACAGAAATGGAATAATAGTGCATACATGCACACACACAGAGACACACGCACACAAATACATACTTTACTTTGTCCCTTAGCAGGAAGGATGAACGTAAGCTTGCCTTTGCATGGACCAAAATGAAGAGAAAGCTCCTGTGACATGTTAGTGTGGAAAGGGGAAGGAGCACCAGGTTCTTCAACCTGCCAGTGTGGGAATTTACTAGTCTAGAGCTCCATCTTGTGGCTTCTAAAGGATACACCAGTAGTGTTTAGCATAAATCACGCACTGCTTTGTTAACAGTCAAGCATTGTTCTATGATTCTGCTCTGCACAACATTGTTCTATGATTCTGCTCTGCGCATCTGTGGAATGCCTTAAGACTGATAACCACTCAACGCCTCTTTGGGCGAACCCTTATCTAATGCAAATTTGCTGACTCAATAAAAAGGTCCCTGGGGTGAAGAAGGTAGACATTTTTCTTCACCGGTGACATGCTTTATGACTAGATAAAAGAGTCTAGTGTCTTCCTTTTCTCAGAAATCTCTCCCTTTGATGCAGCTGCTGCTTGGTCAGGTTCCTAGCAGTGGTTCCCTGGCAATTTTGCCACACCACAGATGGCTTCTGGGGAGAGGAGGAGCTCTGGACTTGCTCCTGGTACATTGGGGCTGTGGAGGGGGTGGAGGTGGGGGTCAAGGCATGCATCTCCTTCCATGGCTGGCTGGGGCCAACCTGTGACCAGAAGACTCAAGCTATGGCAGAGGTTTCTACTGACTTCCTCACTGCACACTGATCCTAGTTTCTGGTGGCGTTCCCTCTCTAGTCTTCCAATTAACCCCACTTCTGTGACTGGGCCCTTTTCTTTTTCCTTGTGGGTGAGCTGTTGACTTGCTGGGAATTGACCTGTAGCAGCGCTTTCCACACTGACCCCTTCAGGGGAGGCTTTCCTCTGAGCCTTTCTGTCTTGCAGACCTTGGACCATATGAATAGATTCCACATTTAGTTCCTACCATCCCAAACGCTTTGTCATGGCCAGGTTGCTTATCATGATTTAAATTTGCTGCTTGAAGAAACAAACATGTTTTAATTAAATAATTAATTAAAAGCAAAAAAAAAATCTTTAAAAAGGCACTGAATTGAAATCACAGAAGGAAAGACTAACTGGTGTTAAAAAGCAACACTCCCCCACTGTAAATACAAGCAGCTATGGAGTCATGAGCCAATTCTTTCCGTACCAAGAGCTAGGAAACCATCTTTGTTTCTCTTAGTAGCGAGAAGGGAGGTAGAAATTCTACTGTTAAAGACTCAAGATCCTTGACTAGGGAAGACGGGTAGCAAAACCAGGACATCAAATGCAGGGTCTGCAGGTGCAGGAGGTGAGTCGGCAGACATTGGTCAGGAGAGTTTAATCTCAGCCATTTAATAGCCTTTAAAAATCCTGTCCTTATTCTGGCCAAAAGGCTTTATGGCCTGTCAGTCTGTCATTGCTCCTGTTCCATCCGTATGACCAAAACCCTGTCACTTAAAAGTAGTTAGAGTAGCTGAATCAGTGGGGATTATGCTAAAATAGTTTATAGTTAAAGGAAATCCATTCAGATCTGTGGAGCTTAAGAGTGCGTTCATTAACAAAATCCCTACTGATTCAATAGGCCGAACTCTCTGGCAGCTTTTTACAGTAAACAACAGGATTTTGTCTCATTAACTGAAGTTTGTACCTTTCCACCGTTGGTGACCATTAAAATGAGAATTGGTGGGAATCGTATTGCCTGCTTATGTGTAGGGGATGGGAAGCTTTGAAGTCTTGCCAGCGAACACCTTGGCTTCCATGGCAGCTGCCCATGCTCCTCCGCTGCCAAGACCACCGTCAGTGGGAGGCCTCTGCCGCCACTGCCCAGCCTGGGCTTCACCACCGCTGCCCAGCCGGGATGGGTCCTCTCCTCCCAGCTGGGCTCTGGCTCTCGACGTTGGGTCCCTCCGCACTGCTCGCTTCCCAGCCGGGCTGTGCCTCCTGGAGCCTGGCCAGGAAGTAAGCAGCACGGATGGACCCAACGTCAGGAGCCAGAGCCCGGTGGGGAGGCTATTTGAATTTCCCACCCCTTTTCCCTGCCATTTTCCGTTCATAAGTCAAAATGTTCGTAGGTCAACGCGTTTGTAAGTCAAGGCACCACTGTACAAAACAAACAAAAACATATATGCGCGGAGGTGTTTTCCGTACAATCATATCCAGTATATAGTCCTGAGTACATAAACCATATTGCCCTACTTATACCATATTATATTTGCTTGTATGTGTGTGTGTGTGTGTGTGTGTGTATGCATATATAGTTCAGATCCATGCTTCAAATATTAAATTCAGTAAAAACCTTCCTGATTTATAGTGATTAACAGAAATACATTATCTGAAACATAATCTTACACATATTTATCTTTCACACAGCAACTTATCTATTACTTATATAGATGAAAGTCCAAAATTGCTAACAGAATATCTTAATATACAGTTGTGTTCAAAATTATTCAACCCCCAATACTGTAAAGGGGTTTAGGGACTATAGTGTACATTTGGAATTGTATTCAGAATGAAATCCTACAAGGACGTTTTAAAGAACCAAATGCAACTAAAACAACATCAATTGTTTATGTAACACAGTAGTAAATGTTTCTTTTGTGGTTTCTTCATTGCCACAATTATTCAACCCCTTAAAGACTACCACTCTGAAGAAGAGAGGTTCATTCAGGTGTTTTCGATCAGGTATTGAAAACACCTGTGGATGTCACCGAGCACCAATCAAGCATAATAAGCACCAATTAGGCAGCTTTAAAATGACTGTGATACTCAGCTCCTTCTAGACATTTACTGGTGTGGTTACAAACATGGTGAAGTCAAGAGAATGGTCCAGGAAGACAAGAGAAGAGGTGATTTGTCTTCACAGGAAGGGCAATGGCTATAAGAAGATTGCAAAGAAGTTAAACATACCAAGAGACACCATAGGAAGCATCATTCACAAATTCAAGGCAAAGGGCACTGTTGAAATGCTACCTGGCCGTGGAAGAAAGAAGATGCTGACTTCGACTGCTGTGCGCTACCTAAAGCGTAGAGTGGTGAAAAGTCCCCGTGTGACTGCTGAGGAACTGAAAAAAGATTTGTCAGATGTGGTTATAGAAGTTTCAGCTCAGACAATAAGGCGCACACTGCGTAATGAAGGTCTCCATGCCAGAACCCCCAGACCCCTTGCTGTCTCCCAAGAATAAGAAGAGTCGACTGCAGTATGCCAAAAGTCATGTGGGCAAACCACAAAAGTTGTGGGATAGTGTTCTGTGGACTGATGAAACAAAATTAGAACTGTTTGGGCCCATGGATCAACGCTATGTTTGGAGGAGAAAGAACAAGGCATATGACGAAAAGAACACCTTGCCTACTGTGAAGCACGGCGGAGGGTCAATAATGCTTTGGGGCTGTTTTGCTTCTGCAGGTACAGGGAAGCTTCAGCGTGTACAAGGTACCATGAATTTTCTTCAGTACCAGGAGATATTGGATGAAAATGTGATGCAGTCCGTCACACACCTGAGGCTTGGGAGACGTTGGACCTTTCAACAGGACAATGATCCCAAGCATACCTCCATGGTTGCAGAGCATGGTTGCAGAGGAAAGGCTGGAACATTTTGGAGTGGCCATCGCAGTCACCAGACTTAAATCCGATTGAGAACCTTTGGTGGGACTTAAAGAAAGCAGTTGCAGTGCGCAAGCCTAAGAATTTGACTGAACTGGAGGCTTTTGCCCATGAAGAATGGGCGAAGATACCCGTAGATCGCTGCAAGACACTTGTGTCAAGCTATGCTTCACGTTTAAAAACTGTTATAACTGTAAAAGGATGTTGTACTAAGTACTAAGATTGAATGTCACTTGGGGGTTGAATAAAAACTAATAATGATGTGAGCACAGAAAAGACATTTGTGGTTATTTCATTATAAACTTAAGGTTATATTTCTCTGACCTACAAGTGCCTCTTTCATGTAAATGTAAGCAAGATGACTGAATGATCAAAATCAATGTCAAAATGGCCAAAACATTCAATTTCACTGTAATTATTCACCAAAAAATAAATTGATAGATTCTTTTTCCTGCACCCTTATCTTTCCACCGAACTGTATGAAATCTTTCATCTTTGCTGGAGCGAAGGTGGAGTACCACAGGACATGAAGAATGAGAACATTGTCACATTGTATAAGAACAAAGGAGACAGGGGCAACTGCAATAACTACCGTGGCCTCTCTCTTCTTAGCGTAGTAGGGAAGCTTTTTGCCCATGTTTTGCTGAAGAGACTCCAGGTGCTTGCAGACAGAGTCTATCCAGAATCACAGTGTGGATTTCGAGCAAATAGATCCACCACGACATGGTATTCTCCCTCAGACAGTTGCAGGAGAAATGCAGGGAAGAATAATAGCCACTCTTTGTGGCCTTCATAGATCTCACAAAGGCCTTTGATTTGGTTAGCAGGGATGGCCTTTTAAAAGTCCTTCCCAAGATCGGATGTCCTCCTCGACTCCTTAGCATCATCAGGTCCTTTCATGAGGGAATGAAGGGCACTGTAGTTTTTGATGGCTCAACATCAGATCCCTTTGACATCCAAAGCAGAGTGAAACAGGGCTGTGTCCACGCGACAACCCTGATTGGGATCTTTTTTGCTGTCATGCTGAAGCATGCCTTTGGAACTGCAACAGAAGGTGTCTATCTCCGGACTAGATCAGATGGAAAGCTCTTTAATCTCTCTAGACTGAGAGCAAAGACCAAAGTCCAGCTGAAATGCATGCGGGACTTCCTCTTCGCCGATGATGCAGCCATTGTTGCCCACTCTGCTGAAGACCTCCAACAACTCATGAATTGTTTTAGCAAGGCCTGCCAGGACTTTGGACTAACTATCAGCCTGAAGAAAACACAAGTCTTGGGCCAGGGCGTGGACTCACCTCCCTCTATCACCATCTCCATGCAAGAAGTAGAGGTTGTCCATGAATTTGTGTACCTTGGCTCAACGATCTCTGGCACACTCTCCCTAGATATCGAGCTGGATAAACGCATTGGGAAAGCAGCTACCATGTTCTCAAGACTCACAAAAAGAGTATGGCTCAATAAGAAGCTGACGACACATACCAAGATCCAGGTCTATAGAGCCTGTGTTCTAAGCACACTCCTGTCCTGCAGTGAGTCCTGGGCCTTGTGCACAGCAGGAGAGAAAGCTGAACACGTTCCATATGCGTTGCCTCACACGCATTTTTTGTATCACCTGGCAGGACAAAGATCCAAATAGAGTGGTCTTAGATCAAGCTGGAATTTTTAGCACATATACATTACTGAAACAGTGACGTCTATGTTGGCTCGGGTATGTTTTAAGAATGGCTGATGGTCGGATTCCAAGGGATCTCCTGTATGGAGAATTAGTGCAGGGAAATCGCCCCAGAGGGAGACCACAGCTGTGATACAAGGATATCTGCAAGCGGGATCTGAAGGCCTTAGGAATGGACCTCAACAGATCTCAACAGATGGGAAACCCTGACATCTGAGCGTTCAGCCTGGAGACAGGCGGTGCATCGTGGCCTCTCCCAATTTGAAGAGACCCTTGCCCAGCAGGCCGAGGCAAAGAGGCAGTCCCGAAAGCAGCAAAATCAGGGAGCTAGACAGGGTACAGATAGTATTTGTCCTCAGTGTGGAAAGGATTGTCACTCTCAAATTGGCCTTCTCAGCCATACTAGACACTGTTCCAAGTCCTCCATGCAGAGCATGATACCATAGTCTCTCGAGACTGAAGGATGCCTATGCTACGCTACGCTATATCTTTCCAGTTATACATCAGAGTGTCTATGCTTCTACAATCAACCAAAATCAATATTTTTAAAAAGAAAAATATAAAAATATATACACTTGACTACATAATCATGTCATAGTTCATATATGCTTACTATAGCTATATATCTATCTGCAATCAATAACTTCTAATATTATACTCAACATGAACATTTCTAATTTACTGGTTATAAGTGTTGGTATATGGCAATCCGTAATATTCTACTCCACTCAAACTGGAAAGGGGTTTTTTGGGAGGGTTTCTTTCCCAATGACTGAGGCTCAACTCAGAACCCACCCAACCTCTCCCCTTTTTCTGAGGAAAAAAGCCTGTTTTTAATAGGAACTCAAAACTCTGTGCCAATGATTCAGACTTAAACTTGATGTGAAGGACTCGAACTTGGGACTCGGACCCAAAGGCTTAACCGGCCTCGGTGGGGAAGAGGACCGCATGTGCGGGAGAGTGAGCTGAGCAGCCAGTGAGGGGATCTTGCACATACGCACCCCATGGCCTGCTTCCCATCTGGGGGGAGAGGCTTTGGGGGAGAAAGTACACGAAATGGAAGCTCCCTCTTTCCCCCTCTGCCACCCCCCCAATGGATCCTGCAAGATCTGGGGAAAGAAGGGGGTCTCATCACAGGACCCACTGACACACACAAAGGGCAGATACAAAGGGCTCGGGGCTCTTACTTGGGCAGGATTGAGACCCCTCCCAGACTTCCCATCAGTCCCCCCTCCGAATTTACCCCCCCTTCCAAGGAGAAAGAGGAGGAACCAGAGAAAAACAAATAGATGCCTCTTCTCTCTCCCTTGCAAGGCCTTCCAGCAGACTGAGGGGGAGGAGGGGCTGAATCTGGAATGCAAGATCTCTGGGGGGGGAGGCTCTTTTTTGTTTTGTTTCTCATTGCAACCCCTTGTACCCTCTTAGCCACCCCCCACCCCACTCTTGCACGTTTGGTGAAACTGTCCAACCATCTCATCCTCTGTGTAGCTTGGTTGTATGCCTGGACCCAGTGCTATCGATGGCATCACAGGTAATGTCTTTGGTTCGATCCACTAATTTCCATCTAAAGTGGATCTCCCAGCTGTGGCCCTACCTTGCCGCTGGGTCCCTCACCATGCTGGTTCATGAGTTGGTAGTCCAGAGATTAGACTACTGCAATGCCCTCTATCTACATCCCAATCCCAAAGAAAGGCAGTGCCAAAGAATGCTCCAACTATCGTACAATTGCACTCATTTCACACGCTAGCAAGGTTATCTTCAAAATCCTACAAGGTAGGCTTCAGCAGTATGTGGACCGAGAACTCCCAGAAGTACAAGCTGGATTCCGAACGGGCAGAGGAACTAGAGACCAAATTGCTAACGTGCTGGATTATGGAGAAAGCCAGAGAGTTCCAGAAAAATATTTATGTCTGCTTCATTGACTATGCAAAAGCCTTTGACTGTGTGGACCACAGCAAACTATGGCAAGTCCTTAAAGAAATGGCAGTGCCTGAGCACCTTATCTGTCTCCTGAGAAACCTATATGTGGGACAGGAAGCAACAGTTAAAACTGGATATGGAAAAACTGATTGGTTCAAAATTGGGATAGGAGTACAACAAGGCTGTATATTGTCCCCCGGCTTATTTAACCTATATGCAGAATACATCATGCGGAAGGCTGGACTGGAGGAATCCCAATTTTGAACCAATCTGCTGTTCCATGTCCAGTTCTAACTGTTGTTTCCTGTCCCCACATATAGATTTGTCAGGAGATAGATAAGGTGGTCAGGCACTCCCATTTCTTTAAGAACTTGCCATAGTTTGTTAGCCATGCTTTCTAAGGCCCACTTGACTTCACTCTCTAGGATGTCTGGTTCAAGGGCAGCAACCACACTATCTTTCTGGTATAATTTCTCTGTGTATTCTTGCCACCTCTTCTTGATTGCCACCTCTGCTTCTGTTAGGTCCCTCCCATTTTTGTCCTTTATCATGTCTGTCTTTGCATTAACATCTCCAATTTTCTTGAACAGATCTCTGGTTTTTCCCTTTCTATTATTTTCCTCTATTTCTTTGCACTGTTCATTTAAGAAGACCCTCTTCTCTCTCCTTCCTATTCTTTGGAAGTCAGCATTCAATTTTCTATAACTTTCCCTATCTCCCTTGTATTTTGTTTTCCTTCTCTTCTCTTTTATTTGTAACGCCTCATTGGACAGCCACTTTGCTTTCTTGTATTTCTTTTTCTTTGGGATGGTTTTCATTGCTGCATCCTGTACAATGTTATGAGTCTCTATCAATAGTTCTTCAGGCACTTTGTCCACCAAATCTAGTTCCTTAAATCAGTTCTTCACTTTCAGTGTGTGCTCACAAGGGATTTGGTTTAGTTGTACCTCAGTGGCCTAGTGGTTCTTCTTACTTTCTTAATTTAAGCTTCATTTTGCTATAAGAAGCTGATGATCAGAGCCACAGTCAGCTCCAGGTCTTCTTTTGCTGACTGTATAGAGCTTCTCCATCTATTGCTGATGGAGAACATAATCAATCTGATTTTGGCATTGCCGATTTGGTGATATCCATATGTAGAGTCGCCTCTTGTATTGTTGGAAAAGAGTGTTTTTGATGATCACCTTGTTCTCTTGAGAAAACTCTATTAGCCTTTATGTTGCTTCATTTTGAACACCAAGGCCAAACTTGCCTGTTATTTCTTTTATCTCTTGACTCCCTACTTTCGCATTCTGGCCCCCATAATGAGAAGAACATCTTTCTTTGGTGTCAGTTCTAGAAGGTGTTGTAAGTCTTCATAGAATTGGTCAATGCCTGCCTCTTCAGCATTGGTGATTGGTGCACAAACTTGGATGACTGTGATGTTGAAAGGTCTGCCTTGGATTCGTATTGAAATCTCTTTTGTTGACTATGAGAACTACTCCATTTCTTCTACAGGATTCTTGCCCACAATAGTACATATGAAAATTGTCTGAATTGAATTCGCCCATTTCTGTCCATTTTAGTTCACTGATGCCCAGAATGTCAATGTTTATTCTTGCCATCTCCTGTTTGACCACATCCAGCTTACCAAGGTTCATAGATCTTACATTCCAGGTTCCTATGCAGTATTTTTATTTATTTTATTTTATTTATTTATTTTTTATTTATTTATTTATTTAATTTCTATCCCGCCTATCTGGACATATTAGCCCACTCTAGGCGGCTTACAATAAAAACAACAATGTAATTTTAAGACATTACAGCTAAAACGTAAATAAAAATAAAGAACAGAGTAAGAAAAAGATCGTCAAGGGTTTTCTGTTGGGAAAGCCTGCCTATACATCAATGTTTTTAGTTGTTTCTTAAAAATGCCCAGCGAGGGAGCCACGCGAATCTCAGGAGGTAAGTTGTTCCAGAGACGAGGAGCCACCGCCGAGAAGGCCCGATTTCTGGTCTTCTCCTTCCGGGCCTCTCTCGGCGTTAGGCTCCTCAGCCTTACCTCCTGGCTCGCACGAGTGACACGGGTAGATCTTGGTGGGAGAAGGCGTTCCACCAAGTATCGAGGTCCTAAACCGTTTAGGGCTTTATAGGTAAGCATCAACACTTTGAAGTCGATGCGGAATCGGATGGGCAGCCAATGCAGTGCGGCCAGAGTGGGCGAGATATGTTGGAATCTTCTCACTCCACTGAGTAGTCTGGCCGCCGCATTCTGCACCGCCTGTAGTTTCCGCAGCAGTCTCAAAGGTAGCCCCACGTAGAGCGCATTACAATGGTCTAATCTCGAGACTACAAGCGCATGCACCAGAGTGGTGAGAGACCCCACATCAAGGTAGGGCCGCAGCTGGGCTATCCGCCTGAGATGGAAGAAAGCGGAACGGACCACGGACGCCACCTGGGTCTCCATAGTGAGCGCCGGGTCCAGATGGATCCCCAAGCTGCGGACCCCATCCCTGGTGGGCAGAGTCACCCCCCCCCAAAATGAGGGAGTTTCCCATATCCCCAGATGTGGGGTCGCCCACCCTCAGTACCTCCGTCTTGTCCAGGTTCAGCCTCAGCCCATTCTCCTGCATCCATTCCTGTACAGCCTCCAGGCAACGCCGAAGGGACAGAACGGCATCTCCTGCAGTTGGAAAAACGGAGATGTAGAGCTGTGTGTCATCCGCATATTGATGGCACTGTGCTCCACATCTCCTGATGACCCCTCCCAGCAGCCTCATATAGATGTTAAACAGCATTGGGGAGATGATCGACCCCTGTGGGACCCCGCAATTGAGGCTCCACGGGGCCGAGACATTCTCCCCAAGCTGTACTCTCTGGGGGCGGTCCTCCAAGAAGGAACGGAGCCAAGCAAAAGCCCGGCCACCTATCCCCAACTCGGTGAGCCTCCCCAGGAGGATACCGTGGTCAATGGTATCAAAGGCCGCTGAGATATCGAGGAGAACCAACAGAGACACTTTGCCCCTGTCGGCCTCCCTCAATAGGTCATCACACAGGGCGACCAATGCCGTTTCTGTCCCATGGCGCGGCCTGAAGCCCGACTGGAATGGATCCAGGGCATCTGTTTCATCCAGGAACGCCTGAACTTTGCAGCATCGGACTTTCCTTTCACTTTCAGGCACGTCCACAGCTGAGTGTCCTTTTGGCTTTGGCCCAACCACTTCATGAGCTCTGGAGCTACTTGTCCTTGTCCTCTGCTCTTCCTCAGTAACATGTTGGACGCCTTCTGACCTAAGGGGCTCATCTTCCAATGTCATATCTTTTAGCCTTTTGTTTCTGTTCATGGAGTTTTATTGGCAAAGATACTGGAGTGTCTTGCTAGTTCCTGCTCCAGGTGGATCACGTTAACTCAGAAATCTCAACTATGACCTGTCTGTCTTGGGTGTCCCTGCACGCCACAGCCCATAGCTTCTTTGAATTACTGGGTTAGAAGCAAAGGGTGAGCACCCTTTAATTGTGCGTTCTTTTATATGGACTGATATTTTCTGTTGCAAGAGGAGGGTGTTGACCCATTAAAAATTGATTGATGTATTCCCTGAATTGGAGGTATCGTTAAATTGCAGCATGAGTCTTTTCATGTTAGAGAGGATTAATGCAGTATTTAGATGCCTGTTCCAATCAAAGTCTTTTTCAACAGTTGACATCCACTTAATTTTTTTTCATTCAGGAAATCTATTGTTACTTTTTCATAATTGCTGTTGCAGTGAGTGATTTTGATACTTTCTTAGATTTCTTCTTTTACTTTATGCTGCCATTCAATTCTATATACAGTGGTGCCCCGCATAGAGACGATAATCCATGCACCCAAAATCGTCGCAATACGGATTCGTCGCTATGCGAAATAAAAAAGCCCACAGGAATACATTAAAACCCGTTTAATGCATTCCTATGGGCAAAAAACTCACCTTTATGTGAAAATCCTCCATACGGCCGCCATTTTCGCTGCCCGGTAAGCGAGGAATCTGGGCAAAAACACAGCGGGCGGCCATTTTTTTTAACCCGGTGGCCATTTTGGAACCGTCGATCAACTGTTGGGAAAACATCGTAATGCAAAAATCAGTAAGCGAAGCAGCTTACCGATCATCACAAAGCCACTTTTTCCCATTAGAAACATCGCAATGAGATCACTTTTGCGATCACAAAAACTTAATCACTATGTGGATTCGTCAATAAACAGGGCACCCGTTAAGCGAGGCACCACTGTAGTTCACAAGGAAATACTTTAGTAATCAGTAAATATAGTGCTTTCTTTAGCATATTATGAGAAAAAGACTGAAAGTGGATTGAAATTGACCTAAAATGTATATGAAACTTTGAGGGTTAATGGGTTTGTTTGTTTGTTTTTTTGTAATTTATCCCCCTGAAAGGAGGGCTTACATTTGGAAACATCCTGCACCATGAATAACTTGTGTGAGAATTTTCCATGCTAGATTTTACAACTGTAAGAATAAAGACTGAGCTGCGTATGAATTTGTTGAGGAAAGAATGATTATTTATTTATTTATTATTTATTAAATTTATACCCTGCCCATCTAGACTGAAGTCTACTCTGGGCGGCTAACAATAATAGATAAAATAAAAAACAACAGTAGTAATATCGCTCAACATGGGAAAAATATTCAAGTGATGACATGAGGGAAAGCCTGCTTAAAGAGCCAGGTCTTAAGTTTGCTCTTGAAAACACCCAACGAGGGAGCCTGACAGATCTTTGGGGGCAGACTGTTCCAAAAGCGAGGGGCCACTGCTGAGAAGGCCTGGTTTCTTGTTCTTTCTCTCCAGGCCTCCCTTGGCATTAGGCCCCTCAGCCGCCCTTCCTGGCTAGAATGAGTGATTCAGGTCAATCTAGGTGGGAGTAGGCGTTCCACTAGATATTTATTTATTTATTCCATTTATACCCCACCTATCTGGTCATATTGACCACTCTAGGCGGCTTACAACACACAAAGGAAACAAATATATAAAAACAGTATCTAAATAAAAAGAAATTTATAGATAATTTAAAAATTTAATAAGATGGAGAAAGAGAACATAGTAATGAAAGAAAGGGAAGAGGTCAGGGATTAACTAGGAGGGGAAGGCCTGCCTGAACATCCATGTTTTCAGTTGTTTCTTAAAAGTACCTATCAAGGTCCTAAACCATTAAGGGCTTTATATGTCATCATTAACCCTTTGAAATCAGTGCACAAATAAACTGGCAGCCGATGCAAGGCAGCAAGAGTGGGAGAAATATGCTGATATTTTCTTGTCCCACTAAGAAGTCTTGCCACTGCATTCTGCAACAATTATCAATCTCAAAGGTAACCCCACGTAGAGTGCACTACAGTAATCTAATCTGGAGACTACAAGCACATGGGCCAGAGTGGTGAGTGCCCCAACATCAAGATAGGGATGCAGCTGGGCAATACGCCACAGATGGAAATAGGTGGAGCGGACCACAGCTGGGTTTCCATGATGAGTGCCAGATCCAGTTGGACCGCCAAGCTGCGAACCCCACTCTGAAAGGTGAGAGTCACTCCCTCCAAAAGAGAGGGAGTTTCCCAAACCACCAATGGAGGGGCCACCCACCCTCAGGACCTCCGTCTTGTCCAGGTTCAGCCTCAATCCATTCTCCTGCATTCATTGCAGTACAGCCTCCAGACAGTGCTGAAGGGATGGAACGGCATCCACTGTGGTTGGAGAAAAGGAGATGTAGAGCTGGGTGTCATCAGCATACTGATGACACAAAGCCCCACACCCCCTGATGACCCCACCCAGAGGCCTCATGTAGATATTAAACAGCATTAGGGAGATAATTGAGCCCTGCAGAACCCCTTCCTTCTCAGCCACCACGGGCCCCATCCTGCAGAAAAGGGTCAAAAAGGGGAACAAGTTGGATCAGGCCAGAGGAAAAAAGCCCCCCAAAAATACAAAAAAGGGGACCAAGAGTGGGATGGTGGGGGTCCCTTGGTAGGAAGGAGAGGGCAAAATAGAAATCTGGGGTGGAAGGTCACCTCCCACTTGACTCTGGGCAACCACCATGACCTGCTCCAGTCTCTCCCAGTTGGGCTGCATGGCATGACCCCGAAAGGGTAGTCCCGGTTGAGTCTGGAGAAAGAGGAAAATTTCTTCAAGGAGGGGGATTTCCATTTCCATGGGGGTACGAGTGGGGCGCGAATGCAGCATCCTCTGAAGTCTCTCTGGGAGAAACTGACCAGGAGCCCTGTGAATCCCGAAGTTGATGGCCTTGGTTTCCTTGTGATTTCAGGCCAATTTCCCCAGAAGGAGAAGACACGCTGGGGTGTCTCCCCCCTTCAGTCTTTCAAGGGACCGCCTTGGTCCTCAGCCCCACTTTTTCTCCCCAGGGAGACCACCCCCCCTTCCTGCCTTGGAGTCCACGCAGGGCATGGAGGGAGGCTCTACTTGCCATCTCTCCCCCCCCACATTCTCCCCTCTTCATCCAGCCCTCGCCCCTTTAATGGCAGTGGAGGGCACTCCTCCTCCTCGTCGATTCCTTTTCTGGGGGGTCGCCCCGGCCACCATCCTCCTCCTCCTCAATGGCGGACTGACCGACACCCCAGATACCACCCCCCAACTTCTGCAGTCTCAAGTGGACAAGGCTGAAGGAGAGAGACTCTGAGTCCGTCTGGAGGCTCTGGCCCCTCCCAGGGAAGAACAATGTCGACCCAATGAGAAGTCGATGCTCTTGCGCATCCCCGTTGTTGGGAGGAAGCCCTCCAGGGCTGGCTCCCTTGGGAGTCCCCTTGCCGTTTTATGGCGTCTATGAGGGGGTTGCCTGGCAACCTGGTGGCGCGCAGGGGAGGAGGTGCTGTTTCCGCTCAGAAGACAACGGAGGCCCAATGAGAGCTCTTTCCTCCACCTCCTCCTTACGCGTCACTTGACTCCGGGCTGAAGTCCCTCCCTTTGGAAGGCTGGCTGGGCAAGAACTGCCATTTCCCCCCTCCCCCGCTTTCTTCCCCGTCGAGTGACTGACAGGCTGCCCTCCAAATCCACCCACGGCTCGTCTCTGCGCAGGCGCGAGATCTCACTGGCTGCTCGGTCGCGCTCCCTCCCGCGCATGCGCTCCTCTTCCCCAGAGGGGGCGTGGGTTAGACAGTGGGAGAGGGGTCTGTGGCGCCTGCGCAGTTGAGAAGGTGGCCAGAACTTGTCGCCAGAGGACGGCAGAGAAAGAGAGAGAGACGGAGTGGGGTGGGGATGCGCTGTTTTCTCTGCAATGCTTTTTTTCCAGAAGTGGTTGTGCGATTGATTTTGACCACTGAAATCTTGGGTTGCTCGGTGCATATGATACACAGTTCTAACCATATTCTTGCTTGTCCTGGAAATTCTGAGGAAATTCCCAGTATCTTCTTGTTCTTGGTGCCTCAGAAATCAGCTCCACTAAGTTCAGTAGCCTTTAATTCCAGGTCAGTGGCCCTGGGAATGCAGACTTCATCAGAGAGGACGGCGGACTGAAAACATAACAGGCCTCTCTCTGGAAGCAGGACTGAAGCCTGCTGGGACGTTATGAACCCCCCCCCCAGATCTCTCTTTGCCTTGGCCCAGAAACACCACAGAACAATTAAGAGATTGATCATGTCCCCCCCCCCATTAACAGGCAACATCGAGAAGATCTGAGGCGGCTAGCATTAAATCTTTCATAAATATACGTTGAGGGGCATAGAAGGCACTAACAGAGATGTGAAGGGGCCGCCAGCTCCTCTATGAATGTGGGCGCAAAAGCCCTCTTTTATCTTAGATTCACTTGGTTTCTTCTTCCCACTCTGTTCTGTAGCTGGCTATAAGAGACTTCCAGGCAACCCAGTTCTCTGTGTGACTGAGAGCTAGACATTTCCTGAGGTTCTGTTAAGTTTTGAATCATTCCTTCTTTCCACATTATAGTCCTGGCATCCTCTGCTGTTTCTACAGGAGTCACCGAGGTTGTGAAAATGTTTCCTCAATTTTAATCAGGGAGGGGAAGGGGAAGAGCCAAAGAGTGGGGGCACCTTTTGAGGCAGAGGATTTGAGTCTTTTGTTCTTAGTTGCCGCCTCTCTCAATATGTCACTCTGATGCAACACCTGCTAGGTAAGAGGTTTTATCAATAAGGGTTGGTTTCAGGGATCCAGCAACGATTCTGTAGCTTTCATAGGACAAAATACTGTTATGTAACTGCACCAGCATAATGCTGATCAAGCCCCCAAAGGATTTAATTCAAAACAATTAAAAGCTTATATCCTCTTCTTTCAAGTGTTGAGGATTCCTAAACCTTTGGGAGCCTTGAGATGTCAGGATTGGGATGGAGCCTTTAATAGTTTAAAAAAAATGTTCCTTGTAGGAGCAGCACCTCTGGAGGCAATGCTTTACTCCTAAAGGCTTCCCCGCTTCCTGTTCCAATGCTTCTGAAGTCTTCTCCAGGCAAAAAGGGGGGAGCCCTGCTACCTGGAAGGAAGATGATAGGAAGCTTTATAATTCCGGTGCCTGGCACAGGTTATTTATTTATTTATTTATTTATTTATTTATTTATTGGACTCATATACCGCCCCATAGCGCTACAAGCACTCTCCGGGCGGTTTACATTTTTTAATTATACAGGCTACACATTGCCCCCCCAGCAAGCTGGGTACTCATTTTACCGACCTCGGAAGGATGGAAGGCTGAGTCAACCTTGAGCCGGCTACCTGGGATTTGAACCCCAGGTCATGAGCACAGTTTTAGCTGCAGTACAGCGTTTTAACCACTGCGCCACGAGGCCACACAAAGCGACGCCAGCAGGATTTTGCCCATGGAGGGCTATGTCTGTAGGAACTATCCCACGCTGGCCTGGCCTACTGGAAGCACAGGACCATGTCCGTGTGTCTCAGTCTTTCTGGTTGTGTCCCCCAACAGGTTCTTGATAGCTTTCAAATAATATCGTTCCTTGCACCGACCTTTTGCTTTGTGTTTTGGTGTCATTCATTTGGAAATTTTTTTGAAAAATAACTGGATTACATGTAAACTGGCAAAAATCTGAACTAATGTTGTTTACTCATAATAAATTAGAACAAGAAAGGTTTGCTGAGAAATATGATTTTAGGATAGGCCAATCAGTTGAATATTTAGGTATACATTTACAAAAAAAATATAAAAAAATGAAGGAATATAATTATAATAAATTAAAGGAAGTAATTAAAAATAAATTACAGGAATATAATAATTTTAAACTTCCTTGGGTTTGGAAGGATCGCATTGATAAAAATAAAAATCTTACCAAAAATTAATTTTCTTTTTAGAATGTTACCAGTACAGTTAACAGAGGAAGATTTGAAATTTTGGCAAGGAATGAATTACAAATACTGTAATGAAGGAAAGAGAGCCAGAATAAATAAAATGTATTGGTATAGAACAACCAAAAAAGGTGGTATAGGTTCACCAAATATAAAAAACCTGAAATTTCCAAAAGGCCTCTTTATTTCTCAGATGAAAGGCACACTTAGGAGTCTTAGTAGGGTGAGGTTTAAGTTGATTTCTGTCATTTGATGCACCCTCTTCTAATGCATGAGACCAAAAGGCTATCTGAACAAGAAGTGTGACTGTGAGAATGGATTCCAGGCTAAACCCTACAACAAGGACTCTCAAAGAAAATGGAGAATGACTGTCACGCCCCAGCTTCCTGTTAAGGAGAACTTGGCCGGTGAACAGAGAGTAATTGGGAGCCTGAGGACCCCTGATCAGCTGGGTAGAGTCCTGGTGACCTCAGCCAGGACTCTACAAACCCTTTCTTACAAGTCTGCCCTAAAGATACTTGCTTACGCTTCATAGGCATCCTTCAGTCTCGAGAGACTATGGTAACATGCTCTGTATCGAGAAGTGTCCTCTCCAGAACATGAAGTCTGGGTAAAGTAAAATGGAGGATAGGCTGTTACCCAAGCAGCAAATCCCCCTCTCCACATCGCTGAAATGGTCCAATGGAAAGGCAAGAGCCAATACAACTGGTTCCAGCAACGTCGCAGAAGTTGGCAGAACGTTAAGTTCAGCAAAAAGTTGCACATGAGCTTTGTAGTCCTAAAATCTACTAAGCTCAGTTAGGTAGGACTCAGTAGCATACTGTGGCCTAGCCTCTCCCTCTGGGAATGGCTGCAACAGGCTTTACTGTTCAAGAGACCAAAGGATTTTATAATTGATCTTTTTATAGAAAAAAAAATAGATTTAAAGAATAAAGTCAGTTTGATGCAAAAGCATAGCAATAATACATTTCCAAGGATTGTTACAATTACAGTTAAGGCAACTAATTCCCTTCTGATTGCAAAAGCTCTAAAAATCTCTGAAAACTTCCTTAGGCTAGGTAAAAGGCATAAAGCCCCCTTCCTCCTCTTTCTTCACCTCTCTACATCTCCCCAAGTCTTTTCCCTGGCACAGGGCAGCAGGAAAAAAGACCTAGAAAAATCTCTGGTTCCAACAAAGGGGGGAAAAAGGAACAAGATGGAACATTGCACATGGCAAAAGTTCATTTTTTTATCTTCTAGGTTTCTCCTGTCTTCGTCTCCCACACTATCATCCAATCACGGTGTAAGGTGGTAGAAGTAGTCCCCTCCTTCTCTTCTCGTGAGAAACAGGTGTTGTTTGCCTCTGTCTATTCTCTGCCATAACAAGTGTCTGGTCTTCTTATCTTGTATTGGTTTGTACTGGTCTAAAGGAAAAACATTCCCACAGCCCTCTGGAACAACATTCCCATCATACAAAATCATTCTTACACAGAACCAATATGGATCCATTTTAAACTTCTTAACAACTACACAAATCATATACAGTATGCTTTAAACCCCCATAATCTCAACCATGACATTTTGCTTTCTGGGAAGGAATAAGGACATTCTAAGGAAGTAAGGTCAAAAGAATGCTTATGTAATGAGAAAAACAAAATGAGTAAACAAAAGAAGGATGTGTGTCTTTAGAGATCCCAGAGGACAGTATGTCAGTGAGAATATTTGGATGAATGTGTGTGTGAGAGAGAGGCCTCTTGATATCTGATATACCATTATATGCATTGGAAAATAAATGTTACATGAATTATTGTAAACTCCAAATTGCTGATTGGAGGGAGAGATCTGAGCTCCCAAGAGACTGTAAAAAGAGACTGAACAATCATTTGTAATTTTTCCACCATTCTAATATTTAGCAGACTGGACAAGGGCAGATATTGATGTAGGAGTTAATATTCTGAGTAGGCATACTTCAAAACTAACATAGAAACACTGGGTGGGGGTGAAAAGAATATTTAGATACCTAAAATGTACCCTTGACACATGCTTGTTAATACAACCCTTTAGTGACATCAAGAAGAGGTGGCAAGAATACACAGAGGAATTATACCAGAAAGATTTGGATACCCCGGACAACCCAGATAATGTGGTTGCTGAGCTTGAGCCAGACATCCTGGAGAGTGAAGTCAAGTGGGCCTTAGAAACCATGGCTATCAACAAGGCCAGTGGAGGTGATGGCATCCCAGTGGAACTATTTAAAATCTTAAAAGACAACACTGTTAAGGTGCTACATTCCATATGCCAGCAAGTTTGGAAAACTCAACAGTGGCCACAGGATTGGAAAAGATCAGTCTACATCCCAATCCCAAAGGGCAGTGCCAAAGGATGCTACAACTACCGTACAATTGCACTCATTTCCCAAGCTAGCAAGGTTATGCTCAAAATCCTACAAGGTAGGCTTCAGCAGTATGTGGGCCGAGAACTCCCAGAAGTACAAGCTGGATTTCGAAGGGGCAGAGGAACTCGAGATCAAATTGCTAATATGCACTGGATTATAGAAAAAGCCAGAGAGTTCCAGAAAAACATCTACTTCTGTTTCTTTGACTATGGAAAAGTCTTTGACTGTGTCGACCACAGCAAACGATGGCAAGTCCTTAAAGAAATGGGAGTGCCTGAGCACCTTATCTATCTCCTGAGAAACCTATATGTGGGACAGGGAGCAACAGTTAGAACTGGATACGGAACGACTGATTGGTTCAAAATTGTGAAAGGAGCACAAAAAGGTTATATATTGTCTCCTGGCTTATTTAACTTATATGCAGAATACATCATGCGAAAGGCCGGACTGGAGGAATCCCAAGAAGGAATTAAGACTGCCGGAAGAAGCATCAACAACCTTCGATATGCAGATGATACCACTCTGATGGCAGAAATTGAGGAGGAATTAAAGAACCTCAAAATGAGGGTGAAAGAGGAGAGTGCAAAAAAATGGTCTGAAGCTCAACATCAAAAAAAACTAAGATCATGGCCACTGGTCCCATGCATTTTAAAAAGCAGAGATATCACCTTGCCAACAAAAGTCCGAACAGTCAAAGCTATGGTTTTTCCTGTCATGATGTATGGAAGTCAGAGCTTGAACCATAAAGAAAGCTGACCACCAAAGAATTGATGCTTTTGAATTGTGGTGCTGGAGGAGGCTCTTGATTGTCCCCTGGACTGCAAGGAGAAAAATCTATCCATTCTAAAGGAAATCAACCCAGAGTGCTCACTGGAAGGACAGATCCTGAAGCTGAGGCTCCAATACTTTGGCCATCTCATGAGAAGGTTCCCTGGAAAAGACGCTGATGTTAGGAAAGCGTGAAGGCAAGAGGAGAAGGGGACGACAGAGGATGAGATGGTTGGACAGTGTCACCTTAGCTACCAACCTGAATCTGACCCAACTCTGGCAGGCAGTGGAAGACAGGAGGGCCTGGCGTGCTCTGGTCCATGGGGTCACGAAGAATTGGACACGACTAAACGACTAAACAACAACAACAAAGTGATTTTAAAATCAAGGTTTATGCAGAGAGTGATTGGGCCAACAAAATAGCTGACCGGAAATCAGTTTCAGGTTTCACAATAAAGTCTGCTGAGACATTGGCGGGATGGACATCAAGGAAGCAAAGTTCCGTTGCCACATACACTGCTGAGGCACAGTTTGCTGCTCTTTCAGAAGTCTGTTCAGAGCTGGTGTGGTATGCAGAATGTGTATTAAATGAAGTAGTGTCTGGGGTGATGAAATATCCTCACTGATTGGCTATATGTAAATGTGCATGTGTTTAACTATGTGGACATGTTGAGAAGATGTAGGATCTGTTCTGATGTATGTCATGCTGCTGGCTTTTACTGCTAAAACTTCTGTATATATTGTACATATACTCAGTGTTGGAAGAAGCTGTCTTTGTGTGATTCAACTGGACTGCCTGGACTGGGACAAAACTCTGCAAATTTACTCCAACAAGAAATTTACTCCAACAAGAAATCTCCCAGATAATCTGGAGTTTATTTGTCATGTTTAAACTGAAGCTAGGTAAGGAGATTTTAATATTGGTGATTTGGTGTTGGTCTGGAATCCTATTAAGACAAACTCAAGATTATGTGGGAAATGGTATAAGAAATTTAGAAGAGGAAAAGGATCTTATTGATTCTTTGGCAGAATTTGAAAAGGCCCTTTAATTCTAGTGTTTCCACTTTAAGCCAAATCAGAGTATTAGGGGAAGATATATTTGTTGACTAAAGAATAAAATTTTATATTAGGAAAAGCTAACCCTGCCTATTTTTCAGATGAGTAACGTAATCTATAATTTATGGTGGCTCTTTGTCAACCTTACAAAATTTATTTCTCATATTTGGCCATTCTTGTTGATGTATGTAGATAATGATAGAATCCAAAACAGAAAAGTTAATCTTCACCAAGATTTTAATTTTAGTGCAATTTGACCAAACCTGGACAACTCAATGTTCCCATATTCCTTTAATTTATTTTTAATTTCTTGTATCAAATTTTCTTTTTTTAATTATTGCAAATTTTAAATTCTTCTAAATGTTCAATATTTTTCATTATCTTACTATGAAAAATTTCCCTTATCAGTGATCTCTCCTCATTATTACAATTAAACAACATCATTTATGATTTATTCCAGTTTATTTGTAGACCCTTTATTTCCCGTTTCTTCGAAATGAGCTTTTATATGATGCTTAACCTTAGACGGGTCCTTAACAAAGCAGCCTCAGCTAATAAACTAGTCACAGACCTAATGTTTTGGCAAGCATCCTCTATTTATTTATTTATTTAATTAATAAATTGATTTCCTTTTCCTGAGAGCATTCAACAACAATTCTAGAACCAAATTGAGTAGTAACAGGGAAAAGCGGTATCCTTATCTGGTATCCCAGCCTCAAGATATGTGTTCTGGTTACTAATACTTTTGCAAATCTTTCTGTATACAATCAACGTACCATGTGCCAGATCGAAATTTTTATGTCTGTGCTTTTAATGCTGCCTGTTCCATGGAATTGAACCATTTAAAAATATTGAATGTTATTTTTTAATTCCTGCTTTCATTTTACTTTCAGGGGTGATCTTGGTCAGTGGAAAAGCAGATCACGGCAGAGGGTTGCAGCCTGTGATGGATGGGGAGCAAGATCTTCTGGATCCAGGGTAGAGAGGTCTCCACAAGGACAAAGAAATCTGCAGAATTCTGGAAATGAGGTAACTCCTGGTAAGGATCCCTCTGCCACATGTGATATTGCAAAGGGTGTTTCCAATTGTCCTGCTGGGATGCCTTGATTCTAACATGTGACCATTGATAGAAATGACCAAACTTTCAAAGCTTCAATGAAGGTCACAACAAATTGATCTCAAATAATCCAAGAACTACCAGTCAACCTCAGAGCTGTTCTGCAATGCGGGCTATTTATTGGAGACAAAGATCATGGAATGGCACAATTCCCATCAAGGCCAATTTGCCAAAGTCACCATCTGCCCCAAACAGTGGCCTTTTCTACTCTGGTCACCCCTGGTGTCCATCGCAGGTATCTTTTAATTTCCTCATCACCAATTCCAACACTGGACTTAAGTCACTATGCATTTTAACCTGTGCATTTTTAGATCTGTGGTTGATCTCTGGTTAAGTTGTTTTTATCAACATTGTGGTTAATTTCTGTAGTTAATTTCCTGACTGCTGATATAGTTTCTTATCTTCTTACTCTGAAGATAAAATGTTACATTCGAGGATAAAGTAGAAGTTCCATCTGCCTGTTCTAAATACATTTCTTGATTAATAAGATTAATTAAAAATGACCTTTCCCAGCCAAAACTGTGCTCACGACCTGGAGTTGACTCAGCCTTCTATCCTTCCGAGGTCGGTAAAATGAGTATCCAGCTCGCGCGGGTGGGGGCAATGTGTAGCCTGCATAATTAACTTGTAAACCGCCCAGAGAGTGCTTGAAGCACTATGGGCTGGTATATATGCAGCACGCTTTGCTCTTTTGCGTTTTTCTTGACAGTGTGAGATGTTTGATGTGAACTCAGGGAACTGCTGTGACTGAAGCACTTCCCACATTCCATGCATTAATATGGCTTCTGACCAATGTGAGTTCTTTGATGGGAACTCAGGCCACCGCTCTGACTGAAGCACTTCCCACATTCCATGCATTTATATGGTTTTTCTCCAGTGTGAGTTCTCTGATGTAAATGCAGGTTGTCCTTCCGGCTGAAGCTCTTTCCACATTCCATGCATTTATATGGTTTCTCTCCAGTGTGAGATCTTTGATGTGAACTCAGGGAACTGCTGTGACTGAAGCTCTTTCCACATTCCATGCATTTATATGGTTTCTCTCCAGTATGAGATCTTTGATGGTAACTCAGGGAACTGATGTAACCGAAGCTCTTTCCACATTCCATGCATTTATATGGTTTCTCCCCATTGTGAGATGTTTGATGGTAACTCAGGGAACTTCTGTGACTGAAGCACTTCCCACATTCCATGCATTTATAGGGTTTCTCCCCAGTGTGAGATGTTTGATGTGAACTCAGGGAACTGCTGTGACTGAAGCACTTCCCACATTCCATGCATTTATATGGCTTCTGACCAATGTGAGTTCTTTGATGGTAACTCAGGGAACTGCTCTGACTGAAACACTTCCTACATTCCATGCATTTATATGGTTTCTCCCCAGTGTGAGTTCTTTGATGGGAACTCAGGCCACCGCTCTGACTGAAGCACTTCCCACATTCCATGCATGTATATGGCTTCTGACCAATGTGAGATCTTTGATGTGAACTCAGGGAACTGCTGTGACTGAAGCTCTTTCCACATTCCATGCATTTATATGGTTTCTCCCCAGTGTGAGTTCTTTGATGGGAACTCAGGTGACTGCTCCGACTGAAGCTCTTTCCACATTCCATGCATTTATATGGTTTCTCCGCAGTGTGAGATCTTTGGTGTGAACTCAAGTGACTGCTCCGACTGAAGCTCTTTTCACATTCCATGCATTTATATGGTTTCTCCCCAGTGTGAGTTCTTTGGTGTCTACTCAGCTCACTGCTCTGACTGAAGCTCTTTCCACATTTTATGCATTTATATGGTTTCTCCCCAGTGTGAGATGTTTGATGTGAACTCAGGGAACTGCTGTGACTGAAGCTCATCCCACATTCCATGCATTTATATGGTTTCTCCCCAGTGTGAGTTCTTTGATGTGAACTCAGGTTACTGCTATGACTGAAGCTCTTTCCACATTCCATGCATTCATATGGTTTCTCTCCAGTGTGAGTTCTTTTATGGGAACTGAGGCTACTGCTATGACTGAAGCTCTTTCCACATTCCATGCATTCATATGGTTTCTCCCCAGTGTGAGTTCTTTGATGTGTACTGAGGTGAGTGCTTCGAGTGAAGCTCTTTTTACAGTGTAGGCATTGGTACTGTCTCTCACCTCTCAGAGGGTTTTCATGTGAAGTACAATCACTGTGCATTGTGATGCTTTTTCCTTATTCTATGTATTGACTTCGTTTCTCATCTGGATGGACTGCGTCAAATCTATTGTCATCTGAGGTTCCCTTGAATGCTTATCTGGCCAGAGAACCTTTTCTCCTTCCTTTTCCCTGTTGATTATTTCAGGTGATCAGAAATGCATCAATAGCAATAGCAAGAGAAGGTGCAGATTTCTTCTGGCTTCTCATCTTCCCTTTTCCTCCTTTTAAATGTGCCCAATTTTTTTGGTGCTTTACACTTGGTGTTTTTTTTTCACTGAAAGAACAACTGGCTCCACAGAATTCCTGTTGTCCTATTCATCACCTGATGGGGGAGAAAAAGAGATAAAAGAGGAGTGCAACATAAAATAAACATCTTACTTGTTTAGATGAGTTTAAATCCTCAGGGCCAGATAAACTGCATCCAAGGACATTGAAGGAATTGGCTGAAGAAATTGCAAAAGCACTGTCTAATATTCTCTTGTCATCATGGGAGATGGGTGAAGAGCCAGACAGGTGGAGGAGTGCTGAAACTGTCCCTATCTGATGGAAACGGGGAACTGCAAACCATTCAGCCTGACATCCATCTCAGGGAAAATTCTTGAGCAGTTTACAAAACAGACACTCTGCAAGCAACTTGGAATCTCAGGGGATGAGTGAAAACCTCGGGCTGGATGTTCTTCTTAGAACATCAGAGGATGATCAGAGTGGTCCCCCCCCCGCCTGACAGCAGTCACTTAATTAACATTCAGAAAATCATGGGAACCGAATGATCCATTCATGATGGACAGTCTAATCTATCAGGACTTAGCTGATTCTGTTTCCGAAAGGAAAGGACATTTTGGGTCCTGCTGACAACCTGGATTAGCATCTAATTTAATCTCCATCTTAAATTTTGGATTAGGCTTCCACAACGCAATGCTGATCCTAGCGCCACTTATAGAAAATGGTGCTGGCTAAGAAGACGAGTGGTTCGAATCCCTAACATCATTACTATCTGTACTCAGGACAAGATTTACAGGACATTTACTTTTAACAACATAATGAGATTTAAAAATGAATAGGATAATCAAAACTTTTCCACCAAGATTTCTTGATACACTGCTCATTAGAGAGAGGGATGATAAGAAATTCTGGTTTGGATGTTGTAGCGGAATCCAAAAAGGGGACGTAGTTCCTGCCTGTCCATCACAGCATCTAAGGGGGAGGAGCCTAGGATAGAGCAGGAGGGACGGAGTAAGAATGACAGTTAGAAGGAGTTGAAGAACAGTTAGAGACAGTTGGAGTTAGGGAGAGGTAGAAAAAGTCAGGGACCAGAAGATGTACAGAAAGTGTTAGGGTTTAAGAACAGGCTAAAGAGGTTTAGGAGATAACATTGAAAGTAAAACACATGTAACAAGCAGGAATGAATGCATAAGCACAACAAGAGAGATATTAAATTGATAGTAAAGTAATTGATTGCATGATCTAAAAAGTACTAACACTCATATATGACTTTCCTGTTTTGGTTAATAATAAAAGAATTCTTACTCATAAACCCTGCTTCCTAAAGTATATGATTTATTTGGGGTGCAGCTCCTGTGAGGGACTTGAAGTGGTATTGAGAGAATACCTGGTGGCAGCGAAAAGGGCGTGTTTACCTGTGTGGAGCCCAAGGAAAAAGGGGCCACAAAGGGGTGATCACCACAGATGTATTTGGAACATTGTGTGGACATGAAGGAATGACTGTCTCAAGATGGCGAGAAAAGAGGAGGTGAAGTTCAATATTTCTGGTCCTCCCTGCCCCAGAACCACTGCTGCTGGTAAATCCAGTTCGTAACTTCCATAATGCACTAATCACTATACCGCCATATTTTATGCTATTATTTATATAATTTGATCCATTGTTTTCCACTCGTCCTTCACTTTATTTTTAGTTTGCATATGCAGATGACACGCATGTGTAGTTTGCATTTTAAATCTGAAGTTTTATTTTGTTATTTGATGTTTATTATTGTTGTAAGCCACCCAGAGTAGCAGTGGCTTCCAGATGGGCGATAGATAAATGAATCAATCATAGGACTTTTTTGTAAACATCGGCCTGAATTAATATGGGCAACATCGACAAAATTCATGGGCGCAGAATCAAACTCCCATGAACACCTCACAGGCCAGCTGGGCCAGTCATGTCTCGTCATGCACTGCTGGAGTCATTCTTCTCCAGTGGTGTGTCGATCCAGAACAGAGCTCAGCTGGCCCTTCCCTGCCTCCTCCTGCAGTCAACCAATCATTAGCTCAGTCCTTATTTCTCAGGACTTGCAGGTTTTCATTGTGACTAGAAACTGTTCGTTCCTCTGAAGAGGAGACGATGCCGTTTCTCAGGACTGATAACCAAAACATTTGCGAATGGCGGACCAGCGAACCAGCCTGGGGTGGGAGAGGGAGCTCTGGGAAGTTACCAGTCGGGCATGGAATTGCGGACAAGGGACTGTATGCTGATTGGATGTCATCATGATTCATGAAGAAGAGACTTTAATTAAAGTTATAGAAAAATGAGGTTAAGTCATTGGTGTGTGAGTGTAAGTTGGAGAAGATGGAGGACAGGTTGACAGCCTTCGATGATGATTTGGAGTCTTAGCCATGGTAATTTAGAACAGCCAACAATTAAGTATTAAAGCTCTTAGTTAGTAAGTACTGTATTTTAATGTTTTATGGGAAGAACATTTCAAGAGTTTTCTTAATACTTAGATGCTTTGCATTTAATCAGTACAATTGTATCTTTTGGTATATCTTTTGTTTTTCTGACTTTTTGCTATTTTTGAATAAATATTGTATCTTTTAGCCAAGAGTGCTCCTTGGGAGCAAGGGTGAGAGTGCCTAAAGAGAGTGCTTTAGCCACGAGGACTTTGGTTTGCTGTTTTGTGGTTATTTGGGGTGTCCTACCTGGAAAGGCTGGTGTGCGAGGGACAAAGTACCCAGTTAAGGAATTTTAAGTAAGTAGTTGGAAGTCTAGGGACAGAAGATAGCCCTTAGTTCACTCACACCCTTCTAGATCTCACCTAGTCTAGGTTAGACAAGTGGTGGATGTTGGGAACTATAATTTGGCTCCTTCCCCTCGTGGAAGGGATCCTTGAAGGAGACGCCTTACTGAGACACATGTTTATCTCTCTGAGACAGAAACCTTGAAGAGGACGACTTTGGGCAGATGAAACAAAGCTGCTTCCCAGGCAAATTCTGAAAAACATGTACTACAAAATCCATTTCCTCACATAGACCAATCAGCCTAACATCAATCCCACGGAAAATTCTGGAATATATTATAAAGCGGACATTACACAAGCACCTAAGAAACAATGCACTAAAAAACATAAGCTCATGTAGATTTGTCAAGAACAAATCCTGCCAGACTAACTTGATCTCATTTTTGACCTCCCTGACAGAAAGAGGGAATGCTGCAGACATAGTATATCTTGACTTCATCAAAGCTTTTGAGAAAGTGCCCCATGATTTTATGATTAGCAAGCTAACTAGGTGTGGGCTAGTAAAACAACCATCAGATGGATACAAAGTTGGCTACAGAATCGTACTCAGAGGATAATGATTAATGGCTCCTTCTTCAACTGGGAGAAGATAACAAGTGGGGTACCCCAAGGTTCAGTCTTAGGCCCGTTGTTTTTCAACATTTTTACTAATGATGTGGATTTGCAGGGAATCCAAATCAAATCTGCGGATATCATAAAATTGGGCAGAATAGCTAACACCCTAGGAGACAAAAACAAAATTCAAAATGAGCTTGATAGGCTGGAGCCCTGGGCTAAAAACAACTGAATGAAATGTAACAAGGAGAAGACCACAGTACTACACCTTGAAAAAAGACACCAAACACACAGTTCTAAGATGAAGTATTCCTGGCTCAGCAATACTAAAAAAGATCTTGGAATCATCATAGATCACAATCTGAAAATGTGTCAGCAGTGTGATGTGGCAACAAAAAAAGCAAACACTATTTTATGAGGGATTAACAGGAATAGAGTCTCCAAACCCCACGAGGTCCTGGTTCCCCCGTTCAGCATTAGTTAGGCCTCATCTAGAGTACGGTGTCCTGTTCTGGACATGACATTTTAAGAAGGACACTACCAAATTGGAGCAAGTTCAGAGGAGGCCAAGAGTGTTCCACCATAAGAGGACATAAGAAGAGCTCAGAACCCATGAGCTGACAAGTAAAGGTTCGATGGTTTGCCCCAACGTGCATTACTTTACATTTTCTTAGACTGAAACACATTTTCCATTTTTCCGCCCATTCTCCCAATTTGGAGAGATCCTTCTGGAGTGCTTCACAATTTATTTATTTATTTTATTTATTTATTCTATTTATATCCCACCTATCTGGTCAGTTATGACCACTCTAGGTGGCTTACAGCATAAAATACATGAATAAATTTAAAAAGGATTATTATACAATCCCTTCTGGTCTTCACCACCTGGAAAAAGTTGTGTGTCATCTGCAAACTCGGCCACTTCACTTCTTATCCCTGTCTCCAGGTCATTGCTGAACAGGTTGAAAAGCACCGGTCCCAGGACAGATCCCTGAAGGCACACCGCTCTTCACCTCCCTCTATGGTGAAAATTTGCCACCTCCTCTCTGTTCCCTGGCTCTCCACCAACTCTCAATCCGTAAGAGGACCTGCCCTCTTATCCCCTGACTGTAGAGTTCTCTCAGCAGCCTTTGGTGAAGGACCGGGTCAAACGCCTTCTGAATATCCACAGGTTCGCCCACATCCACATGCCTGTTGACCTTTCCAAAGAACTCTTAAAAGTTTTGTGAGGAAAGACTTGCCCTTGGGGAAGATAGGATTCTCCCTCAACAAGACTTGTTCTTCTCTGTGTTTTAAGATTTTCCTCTTGAATGAGGCTTCCACACAGGGTCCCTCCTCTCAGGTGAGCCATATGCGGAGAAGCAGCCCTGGACTGTATGTCCAATATTTTTTCTGCATTTTTTTTTAAAAATTATATTTTTAATTTTTATTTTTTGGGAGAAAGTCTCAATGGGGATGTGTGAGTCCACCTCTCAGCTGAGAGCAAAGGGTTACCTTTCTCCTTCTTACACCCGGTGGGGCAGAGAAAGGAGCAGTGGATGGAAAAAGCTGGGAGGAAGGAGGGAGGGATGGGCCTTTTGTAAACAGGATGGCTCTGAATGGTGCCTCCAGGAGAAAAGCCCCCGCCTGGAGAAGCCTCTTCCTTGCAGCCAGGAGTGCTGGCCAGATGATCCTCTCCTTTGGGGGGGGAGATTTCCTTTCTGCTTCTGCCCCAAATCCATGGCCTTCCAGGGCCTCTTTCTCTTTCTGCCTTGCTTTCCTCTGGGGTGTGTATGGAAAGGCTTTTCCTGCAATGCCACCATGAACACCCCCCCAAAAAAACACAAACACCCCCAACACTCACACACAGGCACAGGGAAGGAGGGAGGCAATCTGTCCACCCCCCACCCCCTTTCCTGCAGCCTGGGATCTGGTTGGGAGGGAGATCTGGTCTGCCCCTCCATCTTCTAGATCCAGAGCCATTGAATGGAGTGCTTCTTAAGAGTCCCCTTCAAAAAACATATGGGGAGGGGGATCCAGAGGACGCTCAGGATAGCAGGCCAGGTATGGGGGGAAAGGAGGGGAGCCCCATCGCCCCCAGCTGACCCCCCCTTTCCCCCCAAAAGCCCTATTTCTGGGACCCCCTCGTGTCTTCCCTTTGCAGGCCCCTCCCTCCTTCCCACTGCATCCCATATCCCGCTGCCGACCAGGGGGGTGAAGTTTGGGAGGGTTTGATGGAGGAAGGAGAAATTGGGGGGGGGAGAGAAAGAGCACGGGGGGGGAATGGTCCTCCCTTTCCCCGCTCTGCCCCCCCCCAAGAGTGCCTGCAGGATCTGGGGAAAGAAGGGGTCGAGGAGGACTCACCGACACGCACAGAGAAACGGCCTGGGTGTCTTTCTGGAGGGGGGGAGGCGGGATCGCGCTGGGAGCAGCTGGGATCGAGACCCGTCCCAGACTTCCAGATCGCTCCCCCCCCCGTTCCCAATTTAGCCCCCCCCATGCGAGGAGGAAGAGGAGAAGGGCAGGGACAAAAACAATGAGACGCCTCCCCCTCCCTCCCCCGTGCAAGGCCTTCGTGCATTGCACACTGAGTGGATTGTACGGTCTCTGGGGTTGGGAGGGGGGGTCTGTTTTTCTCGGTCTCTGCAACTCCTTAGCCCTCCCAACCGGTCCTGCAACCCCCCCCCCCCCATTGCTCACCTCCTTGCAGGTCCTCTGGCAGGAAACTCGCGAGGAAGCCGCTCCCCCCTTCTCTAAACTGGCCTTTCCCCGGGAATCCTAGAGGGGCGGGGCAGGAGGAGGCCAGAGCCGGGCTTCTCACCTCCGGTTCCCCTTCCACGCAGCAGCGCTGGGAGCAGCTCCTCTTTTTTTTTTTCCTGAATGGAAAGAGGGAGGTGGGAGAGGAGGTCGAGAACAAAGTGGGTGGGGGAGGGAGGAGGAGCAGAAGGGGCGGAGGGGCAGGGGGGACCCACGTGGGGGCGGTGCGAGAGCCTCTCCCCCCCCCCCCCCGCCAGGGCCAGGGACCTCCCCGTGGAAAAAAAGCCAGGCCGGGATTGATCCATGGGGAGGGGAGGGGAAGGGTCGTCCGAGGGGAAGCCGTGTCAGTCTGTGCAAGATCCTTTCCCCAGACATCGGACCACCCCCCTCCACTCCCTGATCTACTTTGACTTGGATTCAAACCAGGGGGTTGGACTCGATGGCCTTAGGGGTCCCCCTTCCGATTCCATCTTCTGTGATGCTATGATTTAGTTCTGATGAGATTTTTCTTGTCCTTCAGTCCTACTCTATATTTTCAAACGCAGCACACAGAACAAAGCATATGGCGACCATAAAGTGCTTTTCCTAAATTGCCTGTTTAGATAATAAGCAGAGCACTTTTTTGCTCGTCAGAAGGAAAATCCCATCTATCTATCTATCTATCTATCTATCTATCTATCTATCTATCTATCTATCTATCTATCTATCTATCTATCTATCTATCTATCTATCTATCTATCTATCTATCTATCTAATAGATTTATATCCCCCCCCATCTAGACCAATTATGTCAGTATCACTCAAGATGGAGAAATTATAGAAAGAAATTAAGATAGAAAATAGGAACCAAGTATTGACGGGAGGGAAGGGCTGCCTAAAGAGCCAGGTCTTAAGTTGGCTCTTGGAGACACCCAGCAAAGGTGCCAGGCAGATTTTCCATATGAGGCCCCTTTCCTTTTCCAGCCTTCGGTTCATTCACCCCGAACACACACACACAGAGAAGCCTTCCCACAAGAACGGCTGCCTTACAAAGCACACACACCTCTGATCTCTCCTTTTTTTGCAGAATGCAAACCCATCTGAAATCAGATTCAAGCACGGTTTTGGGAAGGCTGAGGACGGCGCGCACACACACACACACACACACACACACACACACACACACACACACACCATTTCTACTTCTCCTTCAGGTCCTGGGACACACACACACACACACACACACACACACACACCATTTCTACTTCTCCTTCAGGTCCTGGGGTCTCCTGTAGGCCCATAGATCTGAATCAGAGAGAGGGCAGGGAGCAGGAATCCCCACTTGCTTCCTCCATTTTATCTGGGAGAAGTCCCCCAGAGATCCGCTCGACCCACCCACCCCCAGTGGATCTGTCTTCCTCACAAGAGCTGGAAGGGAAATGGTTTAAGGGCTGATGAGGAGTCATTAACATGACAAAAGACCTGCCTCTTAATGGTTGACATGGCTCCTTCCACGTGCCTCCTTTTGGGGTGTGTGGGTAGGTTGGCTTTCGAGGTGTCCTGACGAACGCATGTGTCCTGAAATCTCTCACTGGCTACCCAAAAACGATCATCCACCCGTATGTCCAAGAGAGACGCCTCCTTTTAAAGCCTCCTGGCACATCGGTTCAACTGCAATCATGCAGCCGAAACTCTGCTCAACACCTGGGGTTCCACCTCAGGGAGCCGGCTCAAGGGTCACTCAGCCTTCCCTTTTTCTGAGGTGGGTCAATCGACCACCCAGCTCCCTGGGGTGGTGTAGGAACAAAATGTAGCCAGTTGTTTTCTTCTAGCACAAGGCCTTGAGCAGAATACCCATAATAGCCAGAGAAGTGTAGAGAAAAATGGGACTACAGCAGCTGAGGCTTTCATGCACCCCCACAGAATCAGAAGAATGGAAACCAGAACTCTTTACATTTCAAAAAGAACTTCAATGTATGATCTATTACTTATGGGTAACCAGGTGGGCTTGATGAACATCATGTGGCTTTGCAGTTCCCAGCAGGGAAATTCTTTCTGGCCTCCTCTAGTGGCCAGTTCTGATATGGCGCCTTGGACATCTTTTCACAGCAAACAGAAGCCAAATAATCTATCTTTCCATTGCCAGATGGGATTGATTAAAAGATATCATAAAACGCTAGAAAAAACATTTCAACATGGCTCTAAATTGCACAAACAAGCCCTTGAAAAGTATCTTTTGAAAGTAACCATGTGTTACTTTTTACACCTGAACAATAACAATTAGGTTATTGAAGCTAGAATGTAATTTCTAAATGGGATTTGTAGTCATAGAAAGGTGTGGAAAGAATCCATCTTGGTCTGTGTCATTTTACTAGAAGCATCAAGAAGCTGTTTTCTCTTGCAGCCAGTAGGAATGTCAACAACACCTGCCAGTCTCATGAGAAAAGGAGGTGGAGAGAGATGAGCATGCCTTCGTCCTGATTGGTGTACGTCTGTGGAGAGTGAAGAAGGGGGGTGTTCCAGCATGAGAAGAAAATGGAGGAATGCTGGCACAGAGATACTTTTTTGTGTTTATGGATTTTTGGACTTTACCTTGGATTATGGATTTTTGAATGGTCTTTGGAGTTCCCATTTATTTGCTAGGATGTAGTTCATAGTAGGAGAATAGAAAGGGAGGCTCAGCCTTACCTATTTCTTAGGTAGTAGTTTTTTTATTTTATTTTGGTAGCTGGGATTTGCTAGATTTCTAACTACCTTAGTAATGGAAATGTTTTTGAATGCTATGCTTTGCAACAAACTGAATTTATCTAAATCTTTATTTTTCTAATAAAACAATAATACTTAAAACTTATGCTTGGTCTCTTGAACAGATAACCTGCTACCATACCTATTTTGTTTTCTTTAAGGCCACAAATTCAATCAATCAATCAGACCTTTATTGGCATAGACAAGACAACGTATAAAAGGAAAATTAAGAGAAGAGTGCAGTTTGCTGGTCTTTGTTGCACAGGATTGTAACATAGTGTAAAAAGGATGCTACGTTCGCAGATACATCCTGTAGTGAGTCACTCAACATAAAATAAACTTTATCAGCTTCGGAGAGGCCTGATTTGTTTTTTAAAATTGGTTCTAAAAGTTGGATACGAGGGGCAGTATACTTGGGACACCCTAGTAGGATATGGGAAATTGGATCAATACAGTTTTGTTTGCATGAACAAAGCCTATCAGCATAGGGGGTCCTTAAAAATCTGCCAGTCAGGACTGCAGATGGGATCACATTAAACCGGGCCAATGAAAACGCCCTCCGGTGCTGGGGGTTACTTAGTGCAGAAAGATATGAAGCTAAATGTCCAAATTTGCAAGGAAGAGACAATTTCGTTGGTGAACAAGTCTTGTTAGCCGCATTATAGAGATTTTGTTGCTCAATGTCCAGGACTCTTCGTTTAATTATTTGAAACATTTCAGAGGCAGACAGCATATAAAAAGAGTCCAAGCATAGACCCAAAGCACTAATTTTTTTCTCGATGATGGCAAGCCAGTTGGAGGGGGACACATCTTGAAGTAGTTGAAAAATGAGACTATTTGGATCAGGGTCGTTATGAAGTCTCAGCCAGTATTTGAAGGTGATCAACCAGGCTCTAGATTCAATTGAAGTCTGTCCGGTTTCCAGGCAAAGAGCAGCGTAAGGAACGCAATTAGGCAGCCCTAATATTTTGCGAAGAAATTTTGACTGGATACACTCAATAGAATGGTCGAATGAGCTAATCCATATAGGGCAACCATATAAAATTTGGGCCTGAACTTTAGCGTTAAAGACCTTTATGGCTGCAGGGATGAATTGGTTGCCAGTATTGTAGAAAAACCGGGAGACTGCAAAGGCGCTGGAAGTGGCTAAATTTGTAACAGAATTACGGTGTTGTGTCCAAAATAGGTTATATTGAAAGTTGATACCAAGGTATTTGTAATGTTTAACCTGTTCTATTATGTTACCATTGATTACCCATTTTAAGGGTCGCCAGGATTTGGAGAAAACAAGAATTTTTGATTTTTCGTAGTTTAGTAGTAGCTTGTTTTGGTTGAGATATTCGAGGCACCTGGAAAGTAGGCGTTTCAAACCCACACGGGTGCGGGAAATTAGAACGGCATCGTCCGCGTAAAGGAGCAGAGGGACTTGTAGGGAGCCGATTTTAGGAGAGTGAGCATCTATTTCAGCCAAGAAAGGAGCCATATCATTGAGGAACAGATTAAATAAAGCGGGCGCTAGGATGCAGCCCTGTTTGACGCCTTTATTAACCGGGATCTTTAATGTTAGTATTCCAGTGGGGGAGCACTTGACTTGGCATGTTGTAGAAGTATGCAGTCTTTTGATGAGGAAGAGCAGCCTTGGATCAATGTTCAGTTTGTTTAGTTTAGTCCAGAGAAGATCTCTGTCAATAGAATCAAAAGCTCCCTTCAGATCCAGGAAAGCGGTGTAGAGTTTGCAATTGGGCTTCTGTGAATATTTGTTGGCCAGATGATAAAGAACCAGACAGTGGTCTGTAGTTGACTTCCCTTTAGTGAACCCGATTTGTTCAGGCCCGGGGATTTTGGACTGTGCCATCCAGGAGGCAAGTTTGGCCATTAGATGCTTTGCATAGAGTTTCCCGATGATAGACAAGAGACTAATTGGCCTATAGTTGGAGGGAAGTGAACGGTCTCCCTTCTTGAAGATGGGAGTTATAATGGCATTCGTCCATGCTTCTGGCATTAAGCCAGTTTGGTCAGCCATTGAAAAGGTGGAAGCAAGAAGGGGGGCCCAAAAGTCCGAGTCATGCTTTAGCATTTCAGCTGAGATGACATCGGGGCCAGGGGCTTTTCCATTTTTGAGTTGAGAAATTAACTCACGGACTTCGCCGGGTGTGGTCAAAGGCCAGTTGGGTAAGGCGATCAATGGGGGATCTAAAAAGTTTGAAGCATCAGTTTGATTTTCATAGAACAGAGCTGAGAAGTGTCGACGCCACTCCTGTGATGAAACTGTGGAAGCCTCTGGGTCAGCGTTGTGAGAGGACCCAGATATTATAGACCAGAAGAGTTTAGGTTTATTATGGATTGTGGCTTGATATAGCTGTTCCCATTGGAAAGATGAAAGGTCTTCTTTCTTTTTCTGGATAAGTTGTTGGAGTTGTTTTTTAAGGTCAAAGTATCTTAGAAGTAGAGATCTGTCATTAGAGTCCCGGAATTGGCGGTAAGTATCACGAATGAGACATTTCAGTTCACGACACCCCTTGTCTGCCTAGGGAAAACTATAAGGCGTTCTTAAGATCCTTTGAGGTCTTGGGCTCTGGATCAAGGAATCAGCTATGTGGGAAAGTATAGCCTCGTATCTTTTAATAAATTCAGGGGGGTCGTCAGATAAAGTACAGTGTAGCCGGAGTTCTAACATGGTGTGGGATTTGATTAAGATAGAAAATTTTTGAATTGAGGCCTCGTTCCAATGGATTTTGCATAGGGCCTCAGTAGATTCAGCAGGGAATTGTTTGGCTAAAACAGAGCTTGGCTGGTAGTGAAGCTTAATTATCAATGTTAGAGGAACGTGGTCGCTGTCTGTGTGGTCGCCCACTGCAAAATCAGAAACGTATGGCAAAAAAGAAGAAGAGATCACTATATAGTCAATTACGCTGCAGCCTCTGGGTGACAGGAAAGTAAAATCACCGGAATTGGCGAAGTTCGTTGACCCATTAAGCCATATTCTGTTAAACTGGAAACAGAATTTTGTTAGACAAATACCAGCACGGTTTAGTAGTTTGTCTTTTGAATATCGGCTTTGAGAGTAAGGAGGTGGTAAAAAGGTGTCGTGGTCAATATCAAGAGCCTTGTGGAACAACAAGGCATCGTTACCAACCCTTGCATTAAAATCTCCTGCCAGAATAATTTCTGAGGAGGGAAATTTTCTTTCCAGGTCCTCTATAAGAGAAGTTAAGTGAGACCAATAGTAATGTAGAGAGGCAGAATTGGGGAATGGTGGAATATATATATTAAGTATGATTAGCGTTGTTTTAGCAAAAGTAAGTTTTATGGCTTGAATTGAATGAGGAAAGTCCGACAATAAATTGACAGCTTCAGAGGTTAGATGCGAGACCACCAGACTTGCTAGACCGGCTTGTGGACGGCCTCTGTTGTTAGTTTTTAGGGCTGTAGAACAATAAGAGTTGAAACCTTCGACGTTAATTTGCGTTAAAGCCCAGGTTTCTTGGAGGAGCACGACATCGAAGGATCGAAGGTAATTCAGGAAGTCTTTGTCCTTGGACTTGCTCCTCCATCCTGAGAGGTTCCAAGAGATTAGCTTGATAGGTGAAGTGGAGGAGGAGAATGAAAGGGGGTTGCCCAGTCAATCAGATTCAGTAAGTGGGTCAAGAAGGTTGTTGGATTGGGATGGAGCGCAACCATTAGCAATTGCCTCAAGGTCGGAATTGTGACCCACGAGAAAGTTAGAAGGGTCTCTGGTTTGGTGCAGAACAGCATTAGAATCCGTTGTCGAAGGGCTCACTGTCGTTCTGCTGAGTTCGCTAGGAGGGACTGCAATGGGATCGACGTTAAAAATTGTAGGACACTTATGTTGGGGCGGAGCCTGAGTATTCGTTACAGTGGCTGCTTCAGCCCCAACAGTCTCAAGCTGCAAGAGTGAATCTTTTGGAGTAGGTTTAGGGGCTGGGAGATTTGCCTCTCCTGAGCTTGGGACAGAACTTGCAAGGTTTTGAAAAGAAATTGTCAGACTAGAATCGGATGGCCTAACTGGATCCATTACTGCAATGATCTCTGCGTCCGGCTGAGGTTTGTTATGGGAGTTCGTTAAGAGGTCAAAAATGTCTTCATGGCCAGATGCTGGAACAGCTGTGGGAGCAACCCTTCGGTCATCTTGGAGTCTAGGGTCAGCTACTTGGTCTTGTTCAATCCCCAGGAAATTCTCGATCTCCATCAGGAACTCCTGGGGGTTTACTGGGCCAATATTCCGAAGCGTATCAGAATTTCCTTGGATGCCTCTTTTGAGCGAGGAGCCTCTGATGTTGGCTAAGGATTTCTCTAGGCTGAGAGTCAGACTCTGTAGGGCAGATTGGTCTTTTTCAGTAAGGATATGGCTGTGGGGATTCACCTGTTTAGTTTGTGAGTTAATTGCAGAAGGCTTATCGGAGGTCTGGGAAGCTGGCCAAGAGGTATTTTGAGCAGCCCGGAAAAAAGGGAGGCTTGCCAAGGATTTTTCTTCTCCTGTAAACAGAGGTTTTAACCCTGTGGTTGCAAAAACTCTTTTAGTTGTTATTTGAAAATTTCCTAAAAACCTCCCCATGCGCAAGAGCATTAAAGGTAATGTGTTTGTGGAAAAGGTAAGGTGAATTCTTTCTGAGTTAGGAGATCCAGGAAGCCATTCTATTTTTTCCAGATCTACGTGGCTGATCTCTGTACGAAGAAGTTTACTTAAAGAGATGAGGGCACATCGTTTGTTAAGCCATTTGTCCTTGTTAACTAGTGCATTTTGAATTTCAAGGACTATTTGATTAGGTTGGAAACGTTGCGAGCAAGCAGAAAAGTAGCTCGGTGTTTCGAGTTTTAACTTATGTTCTTCATTCCCTTTGTCAGGTGAGTCAACCGAAAAAGGCTTCTCTCTATTTCGACTGTTGCATGGATCTAAACAGTGAAGAGTTCCAGAAGCATTTTGTGGGGCACTTTGCTTCATTTTCTTCTGGAGGGTTTCAATTTGGGATGATATTTCTTTAAGCCGGTGGAAAATAGACATAACTGTCCTACCAGAGATAATGCTATATTCTCCCAAGAGGGACAGGAATTGTTCATAGTCCACTTCGGCATTCTTACACAGCATTTGATGGGTTTGTTTAAGGTTTCCCACCGAGGCTGCGATTGTTGGGAGGGAGTGTTTGGTGAAAAGCTGGCCGTTTTCAAAAGAAGGGAGGTTAGCTAGGGTTGAGCAAGTATCACTCTCTTCCCCCTTATCATTCGCCGTCAGGGCAGAGTTTTTCGAAGCAGAGTGGCTGTTAAAATCACTTACTGGAAGTAATTCGGTCCATTGGTCCAGCTTCTGTTGTTTTGGAGCCTTGCTAGGAGAACCGCTGGAGGGACGTTGTCTTTTCTTTTTCTTGCCCATTGGAAGAGGAGCTGGGAGCTAGGCTGCCATGCAGCCAAGGCCACAAATTAAGCTATTTCGATTCCAGTATTTTCCTGAGTTTTTGGAGTTCTGGATGACTCTAAGACTCATGATTTTAACTTGATTTCTCAGTGGTTTTTAAGTGGGAATAGACTTGGTAGAAGAGTGTCAGTTAGCCTGGTTGAGACAAGGACTCATCTCAACTTAAATAGGGGTCAACTGGACTTGGAACCTCTCTATTCCAGCTTTCAGCATTATCTTAGGAGAACTAAATGTTACACTCATGACACCCAGAAGTAACTTGATAACTTCTAATTTCATTAGTTGTTACTCTAAAGTAACTAATTATAGAAAATTGACCTCCACCCCCTCCACAGCCCCAATGGACCAAGAGCAAATCCAGGTTGAGGACTATTTTCCTTTTTGGAAAAAACTGCAGCAAAGAAGGTGTTCTGCCTTTTCCCTGTCCCTTGTTAGTATTTGGCCATCATCTCAACGTAGAGATCCTATTGTTTCCTTCTTTTTTCTTTTAATGCTGACAGAACTTTTAAAAATCTCCTTTTATTATCTTTAAACTCTCTAGCAAGCCTCAGTTCATGCTGTGCTTTAGCTTTTCTTTCCATCCCCCTACAGGTACTATTTGCTTGGATTCCTCTTTGGTGCGTTCCCCGTTTTTCCATTTCTTGTACATGTTTTTTTTACACTTAGCTGAATTGAAAGTTCTTTATTCAACCATTCTGGTTTCTGTAGAAATCTCCCATTTTTCCTTCTTGTTGGAACAGTCTTATAATGTGCCTTTAGTAACTAAATTCTAAAAAATTCCCATCCATCCTGCACTTCCCTCTCCTTTGGTGCCTCTGTCCATGGAATTTCAGCCATTAATTAATTAAGTTTACAAAAATTGGCTTTCTTGAAGTCTAGAATGCGTGTGCAATTACGCTTGGCTTCCCCTTCCCACTCTATAACAAATTCCAAGAGAGCATGGTCACTCCCACCTAAAGCTCCCAACACTTCAACCTCATCCTCCCTGTTGGTTAAGATCAGATCTAAAATAGCTGTTCCCCTTGTTGCCTCTTCCACCTTCTGGACCATGAAATTGTCTGCAAGGCCAGTAAGGAATTTCTTGGATCTTGTGTTCTTGGCAGAATTTGACTGCCAACATCTATCGGGATAGTTGAAATCTCCCATTACTACTGCATCTTTCCCCTTTGAATGTCTGGCCATCTGCTCCGGGAAGGCTTCACCCAACTCCTCAGACTGGCTTGGGAGTCTGTAGTATACATCCAAAATGACATTCCTCACATTTTTCTCCCCCTTAATTCTTACCCAGATGCTCTCAACCTGGCTTCCTAGATTTATTTATTTATTTGATTTATACCCCGCCCATCTGGCCTAAAAGGCCACTTTAGGCCTGGATTTCTTCACCAGTATAAGTGCTCTTAACATATAAAGCTACTCCTCCTCCTTTTTTACTAGCTGCTTCTCTGAAATAGGTTATACCCTCCAAGAACTACATTCCAATCATGAGGGCTTCCCAGAAGCAGCAGCGGTTTTCCCATGATGCTGAAGCCAGGCAAGGAGATTTTGTGTTCCTGATTTGGTGTTGGTCTTGAATCCTATTAAGATAAATAAAGTCCACATTCTGTGGGAGGGGTTTGGAAAAAGAATTCAAATGTTGAATCCAGTGAATTCGGTGGTAGAAATGACAGAGAAAGGAAACCTTGTGTTTATCGTGCTAACAGTTCAAACTGTTATGGGAGCACAGAGAGGGTCATTTTAAAATGAAATGGTGTACGAAATTCAGAAGAGGAAAGAGGATATTATTGATGCTTTGGCAGAATTTGAAAATGCCCTTTATTTCTTGTGTTTCTTATTTTTACTTTTGATTTTTTTATTATTACCAAGGCCCTCACTTCGTTTTGTTGCTCAGGGGAAAGTAAAGGACTAACTCTGACATCTTCAGGGTTAAATTTGGCTTTTCCCCTCCCTTCCCAATATGGTAAATCATGTTTTTCATTGTCTGCTTCTTTCATTGCAAACAGGACAATGTTTTCCTTCGTATAGTAAGGCTTAATCATGTTTATATGGACCACTCTCCTGATTGGTTCTCCATCCTTCTTGATGACATAATTAATTTCATTCATTTTGGAAATTACCCTGAATGGTCCTGCCCCATTTAATTTTAATTCATTCCCTTTGATAGGTCTCAACATTAGCACCTCATCTCCGGGATTAAGCTCTTTCTCTGGCTTCCTCATCATACCAGACTTCTTGTTTCTTTTGCTGCCCCTGTAAATTTATAGCAGTCACTAATTGCTTCTGATTGTTTTCCCCTTCCCTCCTGGGATTCACTAAGATCTTCCTGTGTAATAGATCCTTCTCTATAAGGTACCTTTCAGGATTTTCAGGGGTTAATGGTTCTTCAGTAAGTTTTTCAAAGCAATGTTGCAGCCTGGAATCTGCTTTTTGTTCTTGTTTAAATGCATTGTCTTGGGGATTCTCAACATGTATTAGCTCAGCTGGGTCATTAGTATCTCTCATTACCTCTATAGGAACTTCAACTTTTTCCTCAGCTATTTTTTCATTTTCTTTCTGGGAATGAGTCTGCACTAAAACTCTCTTCACATGCTCAGCGAGGTCAATCCCTATTAAAACTGGCACTGGCAATTGTGAAGCTACTCCTGATCTCCATTTTCCTTCCCAGCCTTGATATCTGGTGGGTATTTCAGCTACTGGAGAATAACAGCTGCTTCTCCAATCCCCTTAACTGTCATGCTTTCCCCTTTCAAAATACACTCCTGAGGGACAATGTCAGGATGGCATAAGGTTACCTGAGAGCATGAATCCTTCAGAGCCATAAATTTAATGTTATTAATAAAAATATTATCACCAGAAGTTTTAAAGAGTTCTTGGTTCATTTCAGTTAGATAACAATGCAGTATTTCAGCCTCTGGAAGTTGATCTGGTTCTCTGTTCTCATTTTGTGCAGGAAGATTAGCCTGGGTTGCCATGGCACCCAGTTCCTCCCTCTTGGTGGTATCTTGGTCCTGCTGTAAACAGTATACAGCTTTAGGCTTAGGCAAAATTCCCTTTTGTGATGCAACTTCTCTGTTCTTATTACACTGGGCTAAGAAGTGTTCCTTCTCCCCACAACGAAAGCAAGTTCGAAAGTTTTTTGATAATAGACCCTTTTTCTCCCTTTCCTTCCCAATCCTTGTTTCTGATTTGGTTATGATCTGAGATCTTGCCTACAAAATGGCCCCCAAACGTCTGTTGGTTCTTAAACTGCCCTCTGGGATCTATTTTCATGTCCTCCCAAGCTTTCCTTTCAACTTTTACATCAGAGAAGTTTGGATTTTGAATGTGTGAAATAAAATCAGCGGCTTCTCCTGGTTTCTGAACATCTTTGGGCCTTATTCTTTCTTTCAGAATCATTACCCTTTTCCGCTTCAGCTTTGGGCTGTAAAACTTTTCCCTCAGCCCCAGCCCCTATGTCAAATATCTCCTTAAAAGCTAGCTCCATTAGTCCATACTCAGATCTCTGTTTCTGTTGTTCAGTGTATTCATGTTTCAGTCGATTAAAAATATTATTAATATCTTCAATATAATTATTACAGTCATCTCTATTATTCTTTTTCTCCCTATTGGTTTTTTCATCACTATTTCTTTTCCTTTGACATGTGTCACAATTCTGACAAAATTCTTTTATTTCCTTTCCCATTTTTGGCCAGTAGTTATTCTGGGATATTCTCTGCTTAGTCCCTGTAATACCTAAATGTCCAGATAAGGTGTCTGTGTGACCTTTTCCCATTATTTCTGTCTATATTCAGGAACTATTAGCAGTTTTTGAAGGTTCTCCCCTTCCCTCCTGGAGTTTATTAAGATCTCCCTATATAAAAGGCCTTTTTCCTCAGACCTGGCCTGTACAGTAGCTCCAGTTCCCATTTTCGGAATTCTATAGAGTCCTCCCCCCTTGAGGTCTCCATTTCTTTTCCTGAGGTGATTTCTTCCTCAGATTCTTCCCTTTCCTGATCTGAGCCAACTGCCATCTCAGTAGGCACTTCTGCTGCCTTTTTACCCCACGTGGAAGGCATGTTTAGTTATTTAGGCGTCTTCTCCAATTTACAAGCCTAAAATTTAAAAGGTACACTTTTTTCCTTTCCTTTTTTTTCACAGTGAGATGTCTTCTGCAATAAAGTTGCTTCCCCAGCAGTCTTCCACTGCTAAGATACTGTGTTTAGAACTCTGGCTCCCAGCCAGGCCTTTTCCTGAGACAAAATTTCGCCCTGCCTCTAGGCACCAAATAAACAGAAATATCAGCTTTAACTCTTTCCAGTTTTTGCTGATTTGAGTCACCTCAGCTTCTTCTGACCTTGGCCTCCGTTTAGTCCCCTCAGAACTCTTTCCTTTGAGCTCAGGACAAACTTGCCAACTGTCCTTTCTCTGCTTGAAGTAAAACTCCCTCCAGAAATGGTTTCCTCAGAGCCTGTCCCTGTCTTAGCCCCCTGATCTGAGCTTAGAAGCCTTCCCACTAAGCTTTTCCCCTTGAAAAAGTCCTAGGAAGTTTACCCACTCCTTTCGCTCACATCCTCTGGCTAAAATATATGTTTATGATCTGGGCACATTTCTGTTTTTAGACGTTACTGGATTATATTCGAATCCCAACCACTTGCCAACACTTGTGAAGCACCTCTGTCTCTGTGACCTATATTATGTTCTGGTACCTCACAAAGATGCAAGCTGCATCTATCTTCTCACTCACTGCCACCAGATGTTTACTTTTAAACATCAATTAATTCAAGGACACATCAGTTAACAAACACATTAAGTTTATCAGGGTGGGGTTAATGATTGGTTGAAAATAACAGTGTCAATCACAGGAAGCAAATCACATATATAAACTAGGCTGTATTTAACTTCTTCTGTTATTTCAATATATATCCTTTGAACCTCTGATCTGAATCTATGTTTGTCCTCTCACTATACTCTCACTGTCCCACACTCCTCCAGAACTTCACACAGAATCTAGCTCACACAGAACTGGACTCCAATCTAATCTAGTTCACACAGAACTCTAATTGAATCTAGCTCACACAGAGCGGAACTGCCTATCTCCTCTAGACTCCTTTTGTACCCCCCTTCTCCCTTGCTCCCGCCTTCCGTCCTCCTTATTGGCTCTCCTGCCAAGGTTCCATTGTGACAGGCAGGTGCTGACTGGGGTACCCGCTACAAAGACCTTTTCCACATTCCATGCATTTATATTGTTCCTCCCCAGTGTGGGTTCTTTAATGTGAACACAAGGATCTGCTTTCACTGAAGCTCTTTTGACATTCCACGAATGTAAATGGTTTCTCCCCAGTGTGAATTCTTTCATGTTTACGAAGATTACTGTAGTCACTGAAGTTCTTTCCACATTCCATGCATTTAAATGGTTTCTCCCCAGTGTGAGTTCTTTTATGTGTTCTAAGTGTACTGCTTACACTGAAGCTCTTTCCACATTCCATGCATTTATATGGTTTCTCCCCAGTGTGAGTTCTTTGATGTGATGTAAGTGTACTGCTTAAACTGAAGCTCTTTCCACATTCCATGCATTTATATGGTTTCTCCCCAGTGTGAGTTCTTTCATGTTTACGAAGGCTACTGCTCTCACTGAAGATCTTTCCACATTCCACACATTCATATGGTTTCTCCCCAGTGTGAAGTCTTAGATGTGAACTAAACTGGCTGCAATCACTGAAGCTCTTTCCACATACCACGCATTCATATGGTTTCTCCCCAGTGTGAATTCTTAGATGTGTACTCAGGGATATTCTGTGACTGAAGCTCTTTCCACATTCCATGCATTCATATGGTTTCTCCCCAGTGTGAATTCTTAGATGTGAACTCAGTGACATTCTGTGAGTGAAGCTCTTTCCACATTCCATGCATTCATATGGTTTTTCCCCAGTGTGAATTCTTAGATGTGAACTATAGGGACTGCTCTCACTGAAGGTCTTTCCACATTCCATGCATTTATATGGTTTCTCCCCAGTATGAATTCTTAGATGTGAACTCAGGGATATTCTGTGACTGAAGCTCTTTCCACATTCCATGCATTCATATGGTTTCTCCCCAGTGTGAATTCTTAGGTGTGAACTCAGGGATATTCTGTCAGTGAAGCTCTTTCCACATTCTATGCATTCATATAGTTTCTCCCTTGTGTGAATTCTTAGATGTAAACACAACTGAAAGCTACGACTGAAGCACTTCCCACATTCCATGCATTTATATGGTTTCTCCCCTGTGTGAATTCTTAGATGTAAACTAAAGGGACTGCTCTCACTGAAGGTCTTTCCACATTCCATGCATTTATATGGTTTCTCCCCAGTGTGAATTCTTTCATGATTACGAAGGCTACTTCTCTCACTGAAGCTCTTTCCACATTCCATGCAAATAAATGGTTTCTCCCCAGTGTGAGTTCTTTCATGTTTACGAAGGCTACTCTTCTCACTGAAACTCTTTCCACATTCCATGCATTTATATGGTTTCTCCCCAGTGTGAATTCTTTCATGTTTACGAAGGCTAGTGCTCTCAGTGAAGCTCTTTCCACATTCCATGCATTTAAATGGTTTCTCCCCAGTGTGAGTTCTTTGATGTGTTCTAAGCGTACTGCTTACACTGAAGCTCTTTCCACATTCCATGCAATTATATGGTTTCTCCCCAGTGTGAGTTCTTTGATGGGAACGGAGGATACCAACCCGACTGAAGCTCTTCCCACATTCCATGCATTTATATGGTTTCTCCCCAGTGTGTGTTCTTTGATGGGTAGTGAGGCTACTTCTGTGACTGAAACTCTTTCCACACTGTAGGCAATTGTATTGTCTCTCACCTATCAGGCATGAAATATAATCACTGTGCATCATAATGCTCTTTGCTTTTTCTATGAATGGACTTCGTTTCTACTCTGGGAGGACTGTGTCAAGTCTATTGTCATCTGAGGCACCTTTGAATGTTTATCTGCTCAGGGAAACTTTTGTCCTTTCTTTTCCTTGTTAATTTTTTTCAGTTGATCAGAAGTACATCAACTTCAATAGCAGGAGAAGCTGGAGTTTTCTTTGTCTCTCTTTTTCTCCTGGTTTCCCTTCTTCCCATTTCCTACTTATAAGCGAGTAGAATTTTTTGGTTTTCTTTTCAATGAAAGAATGACCGGCTCCATTGAATTGCCATTGTCTTCTTCATCACCTAATAGAGAAAAAAAGAGATCAAAGAGGAGTGCAATGTAAAAAACAAAGACCTTACTTGTTTGGAGGAATTCAAATCCCCAGGGCCAGATGAAGTGCATCCAAGGACATTGAAGGAACTGGCTGAAGAAATTTCAGAACCACTGTCTTATATTCTCTTGTCATCATGGGAGGGGGGTTAAGAGCCAGACTGGTGGAGGAGAGCTGACCCTGTCCCTGTCTTCAAAAAGGGGAACCCAGGAACTGAAAATCATTCAGTCTGACATCCATCTCTAGGAACCTTCTTGAGCAGATTACAGAACAGACACTTTGCAAGCAGATTCAAAACAATGCAGTAACAACTAAAAGCTAACATTGAAATATTGAACAAACTGGGCATGTTTGGCTTTGAGAAAAGGAGCCTGGGGAGCGAGATGTGATTTCTTTCTTATTTTTTTTCAACGTAGACGGGTGCTACTTTGTATTGATCTGGTTGCTGTGGTTTGTTGTTTTCTTTTGTTACGTTATGTCTAGTTATTTTTACCTCACTTGATCCTAATTTCTACTGGTCTTAATTAATTGGAGAACTATTCACCCTCTGATGGGACGGCTTCCAGCACGAAAGCTAGTCCGTGCCGATCTAAGGACAAAACAATCCAAAGCTGGCATTTCGACAAGGGACAGAAATGAATGTCAGAGGCATGGAATCTAAGGGAGTGAGAGAAAATCTTAGGGTGGGTGTTCTTCTAAGAACGTAACAGAAGGTTCAGACACAGCTAACAACCAGAAAATCATGGGAACCGAATGATGCACTTATGACAGACAGTTACTCTCTCGGGACTTAGTCCATTGAATTTCTCAATGGGAAGGGCATTTAGAGTCCTGCCGACGTCCTGGATTAACATCTCATTTGAATCTCCATCTTAAATTTTAGATTAGACTCCCACAACACAATGCCAATACTATCGTTACTTACAGAAATTGATGAAGGCTCAGAAGATGTTCGGACCGAAGCCCTAACATCGTTACCATATGTACTCAGGTCAAGATTTATACGGCATTTTCTTTTAACAACATAAGGAGAGTTTATAGTTTTTAGGATACTGAAAATTTTCCCACTGGGATTTCTTGATACACTGCTTCTCATGGAGAGGGAAGGCAAGATATTCTGGTTTGGATGTATTTGAAACATCATGTGGACATGAACGAATGCCTGTCTCAAGATGACTAGGAAAAGGAAGTGAAGTTAATCCATCCTTTACCACTAGGGGGAGATTTTTTTCTTCTTTAACCTACCACAGTGGTACCTCGACTTACGAATGTCCTTACTTATGAGCATTTCGACTTACAAACAGCTCTGGTCACAACTGTTTGCTTCGACTTGTGAACGGAGCTGTTTGTAAGTCGAAATGCTCATAAGTAAGGACATTCGTAAGTCGAGGTACCACTGTGGCAATTCAGATTTCTAACTGTAGGTGGCACCGAGGCTGCTTCTTTGTGATGTAGCTCTTTTGGCAGTTATAGGGAGTGTCGCAGTTGGAGGCTTGGGAGAGCTTCCGGCTTCGGAGTGAGCCTGTGTGTGCGTCTGCAGGGGGGTAAGCTGCTGTTTTCTCCTTTTTAAACATTGTTCTGAGTGGGTTTTGGTGGCTCTGCTTCGGAGTGTGTATGTGTGTCTGCAGGGAGGGTTTGTTTCTGTGATCTGCTTCGAAGTGGACATGTTTGTGTGTGTGTGTGTGTGTGTGTGTGTGTGTATTTTTGGTTTTTTTCCTTCTTAAACCTCAGCAACGGAGGTGGCTCTAGTGTCTCTTTTTTGACTTTTTTTCTTAAAGCCTCAGCAATGGAGCACCTCCCAACTGGTCTTGCTGTGCTCTTTTTAATTTTTTGGTTATTTTTTCCTCTGGGCAGCAGGGGGCGAAGCCGTGGCTGCTGACCAGAGTGAGGGAAGCTCCGGAGGAGCAGGAGGAGGCAGGTGGGCAGGCAGGCGAGTGCTTCCCGGTTTACAGCAGAAAAATGTTCTGATTTTTTTTAAAAAAACCTTGAAGTGTAAAACCAATTTTACAGCATGCCAGCCACCACAGACCCTTGCAGAAAATGTTCTGATTTTAAAACAAACAAAAAAACCTTTGGAGTCACATTTTAATCCCACACATTTTAAAACAAAAGACAGGTCACACTACACAAACCCTAGGAGCCACAGAATGCAAAAATAAATAAATACATTTTACATTTTAAAATTAATTTTCACATTTAATTTTAATTTAATATTACAGTCTACAGTACTTTTCACATTTTAAATACACACTGCATGACCCATCAGAACACAGAAACATAAACACCCTTAGCCCAAACCCAAGCTGAAAAAAAACCCTGTACAGTAAATCCCTGCCTCCCCCACTCCGTTTTTTTTTGGTCGTAAGTCAAAGCTCCGGTCACAAGTCGAAGCAAAATTTTGCGACCAGAGCTGTTTGTAAGTCAAAATGATCGTAAGTAAGGGCGTTCCTAAGTCGAGGCACCACTGTACCTCAAGAGGTGGTGAACTAGCCCTGGAGGCACTTAAGAGAAAACCAGACAACCATGTGGCAGATATCCTTTGATTTGTAGACCTACGTTGATCTGGAAGTCCCCGATGGCCTCAGAGGCCCCTTCCAAATTCGTGGTTCTGTGGATTTGTTAGTTTATAAACGTTTTGATAAAGGGAAACGGCTCTCTTCCACCTTTCCCTCTTGAAAAGAACTCCCACAGGCAGGAGCGGCTTGGAAGGAGAAATTCGGGAGAGCCCCACACCATGCTGCATCACACCTCCTGCAGTTATCATAGGCTTGAGTCAAGCAGGATTGGGAACTAAAGTAATAATAACACTCTACGCATGTTCAGAGAGGCAGCATGGTAGATAACCAAACAGGGACTCCTGCAGCCTGGGCTCAAAGCACCACTTGGTTTGGGAAACTCACCGGTCATGTGCGTGCTTCTGGGGATTTCCTTTGGCCAACCGAAGGTCTCTCCCCCTCCCCACCCGGGTTGGTGGGAAGTCACTTCAGATGCTATGAAATGAAGCAGAAAGAACATAATGAAATTGAAGGGTGGAAGAGTGGCTACGGGAGACCTGGGGTTGGCGGCCCCCTCCCCAAAGGCTCCCAGGGGCTTCCGGCGATGGGGCTCAAATGCTCTGACATCCTTATCCCAGGTGCAGAAAGAAAAGGCATTCTGCTGATGGGAGAGCAGGTGGCTGGGAGCTCTGGGGTTCATGATCGGTGGCTGCGGAGCCAGAAGTTCAGGACTTCAACTCACCCCCTTCTGCAACAAAGGCCAGCCAGGGTGGCCTTGGGCCAGCTCCACCGTCCCAGGAGAAGGAAAAGGGAAACCTCTTCTGAGGACTCTCTCCCTAGGAAAAAAGGTCACCCAAGTCAGAACTGGGATGCTGGCACATCATGATGATGATAATGATGACTCTTTTAATAGTACGGCAATAAAAAGAGCTCACCTGCCTTACAAAGTTTGGAGGGATCTGGCGTTTGGTCACTTCTCTTTTGGTTCTAGGAAGAATAGGGACAGATTGGCTCCGTCTCCCCTCCCCCTCCCTGGGAGAAGCTGCCAGAGGATCCCTCTAGAGAGATCCTGGGAGAAACGAAGAGCAAAAGCTTTCCTTCTGGAGGGCTTCCTTTCTCCTTCTTACATCTGGTGGGGCAGAGAAAGGAGGAGCGGATGAAGGAACAGCTGGGAGGGAGGGGCCTTTTGTAACTGGGATGGTTCTGAATGGCCCATTCAGGAGTAAGGCCCCCGACCGGAAAAGCCTCTTCCTTGCAGCCAGGAGAGCTGGCCAGAGGATCCTCTCCCATCACACTCACACCCACACACCAGGATCACATGAAGGAAATCCCTCTAATCTACCCACCTCATTTCCTGTAGTGGATCCCCAGCATGTGATCTGGTCAGGAGGGAGATCTGATCTTCCCTTTGCTTTTCTCGATCCAGAACCACTGAACCAAGTGCTTCTTAAGAGTCCCCCTCAAACACTACGGAGGGAAAGGTACAGAAGAGGCTCAGGAGGGCAGGGCAGGCATTTGGGGGGTGAGAGAGCTCCATCACTCCCAGCTGACCCCCTTCTTCTCCCCAGAGCCCCATTTCTTGAACATCCTTGTTTTCCCCCTTTGCAGCCCCCTCCCGCCCTCATTTCTTCCTGCACCCCATAGCCCGCTTGCCACCTGGGGGGAGAGTCTTGGGGGGAGAAAGTGCATCCAATGGACACTCCCTCTTTTCTCCCCTCTGCCACACTCCCGAAGGGATCTAGCAAAATCTGAGGAAAGAAGGGAGTCTCCTCACAGGCAAGCCGAGGAGGACCCACTGAGACACAAAGACAAAGGGGCCAGGTGTCTTCCTTGGGTGAGATCAAGACCTCTCCCAGGCTCCAAATTCCCCCCCCCGAGGAAGAAGAGGAAGAGGATCCAGAGAAAAAGAAAATAGAGGCCTCCCCTTCTTGCAAGGCCTTAGCGCATTGCAGATCGAGCGGGAGGAGGGGCCCAATTACAATTGCATGGGGGAAGGCTCTTTTTCTGGGTATTTTTAAAATACAGTGGTGCCCCGCATAGCGATGATAGTCCGTTCCGGAAAAATAGTCTCTATACGGATTCATCGCTATGCGGGGAAAAAAACCCATAGGAACGCATTAAACCCCATTTAGTGCATTCCTATGGGGGAAAAACTCACCTCCATAGCACGGCCATTTTGGCTGCCTGTTAAGTGAGGAATCCGTCCCAGAAAACAGCCGGCGGCCATTTTGAAACCTCCAATCAGCTGTTAAAAAAAGCTTTGCTTTGCGATGATCGGTTCCCCAAGCAAGGAACCGATCATGGCAAAGCACCGCCAGCCAGCCAGCCCCATGGCCGGGCAAGAGTGAGGGAGAGGGAGCGCGAATGTCTCCAGCCAGCAAGGGCTCGGAGGCAGGCAGCTGGGAAGGGTCGTGCCACTCACCACCAGCCAGCCAGGCAACCCCGGACGCCCGGTCTCCTTGGTGGGGCGCAGATGGGGCAAGGAGGGGGTCTCTGGCGCGCTGCACCCCCCGTCCAGCCGCTGCCACCCTGATCCCGGGCGGGCGCCTCCTCCTTTGCAGCACTCTGGTTTGGCACCCACCCCAGGGGTGCGGGCGGGCATTGGGGCCAGGCCCTTCGCCCCTCCTTCCCTCCCTCCTCCTGAGACGCCAATCCGGAGCACCCGCTACCCCCAAGGCCCGCCCATCAGCTGTTCCAAAAGGCGGGCCTTTGGGCTGCTTCCGGAGAAGTGCTTCTCCAGGAGCAGCCCGAAGGCCGGCCCGTCACCTGTAGCTTTGGGCTGATCGCGCGGGAGCGCTTCTCCGGGAGCAGCCCGAAGGCCCGCCCATCAGCTGTTCCAAAAGGCGAGCCTTTGGGCTGCTCCCCGAGAAGCGCTCCCCCGCGAGCAGCCCAAAGGCTGGCTTTTTGGAACAGATGACGGGCGGGCCTTTGGGCTGTTCCCAGGGGAGTGATCCCCCGCGAGCAGCGCAAAGCCCGTTTTTTGGAACAGCTGACCGGCGGGGGCCTTTGCAATGATCATGGTGGAGCGCTCCCCACGATCATCGCAAAGCGAATTTTCTCCATAGGTGCCATCGCAAAGGACTTGGAAGAGCGTCCAGTGTGGCTGAGAAGGCCAATTTGAGAATGACCATCCCTTCTCCACTGAAGACAAACACAACCTGTACTTGTCCAGCTCCCTGATTTTGCTACTTTCGGGACTGACTCTTTGACTCAGCCTGCTGGACAAGTGTCTCCTAAAATTGGGAGAGGCCATGATGGACCGCCTGCCTCCAAGCTGAATGCTCAGATGTCAAGATTTCCCATGTGTTGAGGTCATGTATACATACTAAAAAATTCCAGGTCATTCTAGGACTACTCTGTTTGGAACTTTGTCTTGTCAAGTTATACCAAAAATGCATCGGAGACAGCGTCCATGGAACGTGTTCAGCTTCCTCTCCTGCCGTGCACAAAGGGTCCAGGACTCACTGCAGTACAGGACTGTGCTCAGGGCGCAGGCTGTATATAGACCTGGATCTTGCTATATTCTGTCAGCTTCTTATTAAGCCATACCCTTTTTGTGAGTCTAGAGAACATGGGAGCTGCTTTGCCAAAGCGTTTAACCAGCTCGACATCTAGGGAGAGAGTGTCAGAGACTGTTGAGCCAAGGTACACAAAGTCATGAACAACCTCCAATTCTTGTGTAGAGATGGTAATACAGGGAGGTGAGTCCACGCCCTGATCCATGAAGTGTTTTTTTTTCCAGGCTGATCATTACTCCAAAGTCTTGGCAGGCCTTGCTAAAATGATTGGGAGTGAACAAATGTATGGGAGACCCCCCAACAGGGTCTGCCCAGAATTTCACGCCACCCCCCCGGGGAAAAAAGCAGGGAGTGCCCCTGATGGAACACTTTCCCGGTTCAGCTCAACCCCTTTGGGGGGAGACGCCTCCAGCATGTCCTCCCTTAATGGCCCTCCTATAGGGGAGCCCTGCTGCCATGGCCAGTGCCCTCCCCACGGAAAGAAAGCCAGGCTGGGATGGATCCAGGGAGAAGGAGGGGGCATGCGAGGTGATGGCAGAACCCATCCAGATGAGGAAGGGGGGAGGCAGGAGGCCCTGCTAGCCCCTCCGTCTCACACACACCAACCTAGGAAGGAAGGAAGCTCTGGCTCTCTCTCTGCAAGTTGAAAGGTGGCAAAGAGCCTTCCTCTCAGTCTGTACAAGTCACACACAAGTGTGCGTGCGCACGCACGCGCACACACACACACACACAGATCTAGTCCCGCCGACCCACCTGTCCCCATCCAGTTTTGGCAGAGGTGGGAGAGTAAGAAAGGCTAGGAGGGTTGCTAGATGGGGTTTTGCTTCTCCCAAATCCCACCGCCCTCTTCACCCACAAAGCCCCATTTCTGGGACATTTTCATGCCCCCCCTGTCCAGCCCCCTCCCTCCCTGCACCCCACAGGACAGGAGGCCTTAAAGTAACTTTTCCAAGCCTAGGCAAAAGGGGGGGTGAGGCCGAGGGGGTTGTATGGAAGAAAGAGCACTTGGGGGCTCCCTCCACTCCCCTTCTACCACCCCCCCCCCGAAAAAGGTTGCCTGCAGGATCTGGGGAAAGAAGGGGGGGTCTCCTCGCAGGAAAGCCGAGGAGGTCCCACTGACACACACACACACACACACACACAGACACACAAAGGGCCCGGGTGTCTTTGTCAGGTGGGATCGAGCCCCCTCCCAGAGACTTCCCATCTGCCCCCTCCTCCATATTTACCTCATAGGTCTCATCATCCACCACCACTGAGCGGGTCGGCCAGTGATGATGGGAGCTGGAGACCATAAAGATATGGGGGAGGATGGGGGGAGGGAGTAAAATAGGCGCCTTCCCTTTGCAAAGCCTTCAAGCGGGAGGAGGGAGGGGGCCCAATCCGGACTGCACAGTCTCTGCGGGGGGGGGGGAGAAGGGAGGCTCTTTTTTGGTTTTGTTCCTTAAATGTCTCTCTTCAACCCCTTAGCCACCCCCCCCCCCCGTCCTGTCCCGGTCTTGCACCTCCCGATTGCTCACCTCCTTGCAGCTCCTCTGGCGGGAAACTCGCGAGGAAGCCCCTCCCGTCCCCTGCAAAGCACCCTTTTCCCTGGGGGGGGGGATCCTAGAGGTGGGGGGGGCAGGAGGAGGAGGCCGGACTCCCAGCTTCCCACCTCCGGTTCTGCCTCGACCCCCACCCTTTGGAGCGGCTCCTCTTCTTCCGCCCCCCCTTTGAGAGCTCTCCGTTTTTCCAAAGGGGGGGAGGAGGAAGGAAGGAGCGGAAGGGGCGGAGCTTCAAGGTTGGGGACCACTGGAACAACGTTAGACGGATTCCTAGAGAGGAACTCTCTTAGATCAGTGACATTCTGGTTGGCTTGAACAGAGAGAGAATATTCCTAGAGCGTGAGCGTCCGAGACAAGAAAGAGATCAGAGAGACGCGGATTCCTAGAGGGAAAGCACGCCAGACAAGGGAGACGGATTCCTAGAGGCGACTGGAAAGGTGACCCGGAAGACTGTGGCTTTCAGAGCAAATATACCCCCCTCGCACACAGACACATACAGACACACACGTGCTCAATCCCGTCTTGTGGGGATTTGATACCTTGCACATTGTTAGAAACAGGATGCTTGAAGAATCAAAAAGCGGTGGCTGTTTTAAGGGCAGGTTTTGGCTTCCTTTTCCTCTGCCCTCCGGGAATTGCATGGAGGCGAGATGAAAGCTGGGTGGTCTTCCCTGCCCTTTTGTTAGGATTGGGTGTCCGTTGCCCTTCCCGCCCCTCTGGCACTCTGGCTAAGCCTTCCAGGGAAAGGGGGAGTAGCAGTCAATTCAAAAAAGCGCACGCACACGCACACGCACACTCGCATATATATGTGTGTGTGTGTGTATATCTTGAGGGTCCTTGCTTTCTCCTTCTCTGCCAAGCCAGGAGGCCTCCCAGTTTCCAAGCCGTTTGGACTAGTAATTGAGGTAAAATGGGATCTAATGAAGGAGAAAATAATTGTATACGGGGAGGGGGGGAAGAGGGTCTCTGGTTGGGAAAGGATGGCGAGACAAAGGAAGGCAGCCTTTTGCAGGAGGGGGGGGGAGGAAAAAGACCATGTAGAAGTCTGATGAGAAAGAGAGACAGAGCGAGAGATAAACCAGTGGGAACAGGTCTTAAATGCCTTAGGTTTTAATCTTCCACTCTGTGGAAGGATCATCACTTGTTTATATAAACTGGTCATTAATTTTGTATATACAATGAAATTAACTTTAATATATTCATTTATAAATACAGTGGTGCCTCGCTTAACGATTGCCTCGTTTAGCGATGAATTCGCATAACGATGTGGTTTTTTAGAAAATAATATGCCCCGTATAACGATGTTTCCTATGGGCGATTTTCGCTTAGCGAAGTTTGGGACCATGCTTCGCATAACGAATGCGATTTTAGGTCCCCTGCTTCACTTAACGATGTTTCTTTTTTCATTTAAAAAAGTGTCTTAGAAGGGTCAAAAACGGTTCTAAATGCTTGGATTCGTTAGAGGACCCCCTAAGCCATGTGCAAACCTGATTTGGCTTTGATCTGACTTTTCGTTAATTTATGGTTAATTTTTTTTTCCGGCCCATAGGAATCAATGGACCTGTCAAAATCTGACAGCTCCATGTTTTCCTATGGGGGAGAAAACAATTCGCCATAAATTAACGAAAGTTCAGATCAAAGCCAAATCAGGTTTGCACATGACTTAGGGGGTCCTCTAACGAACCCAAGAATTTAGAACAGTTGCTGAGTCTTCATTAATTTTTTGTGAATTTTTTCTTCCCCCATAGGAAATAATGGAGCTGTCAGATTTTGACAGCTGTCAAAAGTTGGGAGAAAAAAATTCACCATTAATTAACGAAAAGTCAGATCAAAGCCAAATTAACTTTTGCATCCGTTTTAGAGGGTGCAGAAGCTAATCCAAGCATTTAAAACCATTTTTGACCCTTTTATGACACACTTAATTTTGCAAAAATTGACTTCGCAAAGCCATTGGAATGTATTGAGTCAGCTACAATACATTCCAATGGAGGAAACATTGTATCGTATAATGATGTTTCCTATGGGTTTTTTCGCTTAAGGACGGCAATCCGTGCCTATTGGAACGGATTAACCGGTTTCCAATGCATTCCTATGGAAAATGGCGTTTCGCATAACGATGTTTCGCATAACGTTTTTTTTGGAACCAATTAAAATCGTTATGCGAGGCACCACTGTAGTTCACTATGGTGCCCAAATTAAATTACCACGAATCAAGCAGAAATGTAAGCAAGGAAGGCTTTAGTTCCAGTTATGGGTTGGATTGAATGTACTATTTCATAGATGCTGTAGTGTGTAGAGGATACCCGGCAAAGGCCTATGATTTGGGTGAGTGTATCTAAATATAAGCAGAGACATCACCTTGCCAATAAAAGTACGCATAGTCAAAGCTATGGTTTTTCCTGTAGTGATGTATGGAACTGAGAGCTGGACCATAAAGAAAGCTGACCGCCGAAGAATTGATGCTTTTGAACTGTGGTGCTGGAGGAGGCTCTTGAGAGTCCCCTGGACTGCACGGAGAACAAACAAAGAGGAGAAGGGGACGACAGAGGATGAGATGGTTGGACAGTGTCATCGAAGCAACCAACATGAATTTGACACAACTCCGGGAGGCAGTGGAAGACAGGAGGGCCTGGCGTGCTCTGGTCCATGGGGTCACGAAGAGTCAAGACATGACTGAACGAACGAATGTAAATCTGAGTAATGGGAATTGCTTGTTAGGTAGACCTGATATGTCAGAAGGGTGAGGGTTTAAAACAAAAGAGAAATAAAGAAGACAAAAATGTTCTGGCACGTTAAAGACTAACTGCTATACTTTAATACGCGCTTCCTTAGAAATATATAATTCTTTGATACGGGTTCTTCTAATCTGTTTAGTTTGAACAGGGGATATTCTGTACTAGTCATGATTGACATCTAAAGGCTGGGGGCAATGCTCAGCCAGAAGCAGATGTTATGCAAAATCTTATTCTGTTTAGCTTATTGTTTGCTGATTGCACTTGAATGTTATTTAGGTCCTTGGGAAGCGAGAATCCTTCAGCCGTACAATGAGAACGCTAGAGATGATCGCTCAAGGCTTATGTGGCAGTGACACAACACTGTTCTCTAGAGCTTTCCCATTCAAAGTCATCATGGCCATGATGACGCCCAGCCCTAGGAAAGACAAGAAGCCAGATACTTGTTTATATCTTTGTCTCTTTATTTAAGGCAATTAAGTAAACCTTTTATTTTAACATAAATATTTTCCTGGTTGCCAGCAAGCATCTGATTGCAAAGCCTCTTCCAACCTTGAGAGTATTATTAAGCATTTCTTCACTGAACCTCTCTTTGGCTCCATAGGACTTGATTTTCCTTCGGACACTTTTTGCCTTCAGAGAGAGCTGGCAGAAGAGGAAAGCCATTATTGATCACGTCGGACGCAGACTATATCAAGAATTGGAGAACAGAGAAGAGGACTTGACCAACCTAGAAGTTAGAACTCCTCAAGCCACTCAGAATTACTTTGGGATAAAAAAGGGGGGGACCCCTTCAGTTCCGGCATCCAGTGCTGAAGCCACAGCAACAAGCAAAGGCTGAGGATTTGAGCCTTGTGACCCTGGAAGAGTTTCTAGCTTTCCTCAGACTCAAGATGGAGAGCTGTGTGAGAAAGGGTGGCATGGAGACCAGTTCTCAGGGCATAGCTATGGCTGAAAGTTTCCTCCTAAGCCAGGCAAGGGAGCAAAGGCTGGAGAGAACAAAGTAGGTGAGAACATTTCATTGTGGTCATTTCAACGGGTTCCCAAAGAGGGGGGATCCAGTTACAATGTCACTCATACTGGCATAACTCTGGGAGGTAAATGTCTTCAAGGGTAGGAAGATCCACAGATGACACCTGTGGCGCTCCTCATCGTGCAACTTGATGTGCATGAGGTCATGCCTATGGAGGTTTCTTAACTTGAGGCAATGTGCATAACAGCTTCAAAGGTTCATGGGAAGGGCAGCTCTCTGAGAAAGGCCCACTAGTGTAGGAAGTATTTAGTGACAAGTATCTTAGTTTAGAGCTCCATCTTGTGGCTATTAAGGGGTACATCAGTGGTGCTTAGCCTAACCAAACATTGTTCTATGATTCTCTCTCTGCGCATGTGTGGAATTTCTGGAATGTGTAGACTAAGACGTTTCGTTGGCTGAATCTTCTCTTTATGTAAATGATGCTACTTAATAAAAAGACATGCCTCCGGGGAAGAGGAGGAACATTATTAACAGGCAGACATCCTCTTCACCGGTGATATGCCTCATAACTAAAGACTGCAGTCTGTCTGTCTTCATTCTATCAGAGATCTCTCCCTGGTGTTCAATTCAACTGTTGCCTGGGGCTGTTCCTCAGCAACGGTTCCCTGGGGATTATTATCCCTACACACTAGAGCAGAGGTCGTCTACCCCCGGTCCGTGGCCTGAGCCAGATCGGTCCATGAATAGAGACCCCCCTCCCGCACGCAATCCCCTCCCCACATCTGCTTTGCGCATGCGTGCCGGCGTGAGCGCTGCCCCACCCCACTCTCTGTTCCATTCTTAAGAACCAATAGGTCGCTGGATCACAGCCCAGGGACCAGTTAGGGCAAGGATCCCAACTTGTAATCAGCTGGGCCCAATCCCAGTTTTTTGGGGGTATTTTGATTCCCTATTTGTAAACAGGAGATATGTCTCTGACCAATGTTTTCTTTTTGGGATCTCTTCTCAGGGTCCCAGCTTTCTGCTTTGGTACACTTTGTTTTCTCAATAAAATGTGTTGGATCACAGCTGACTCGGCTGTGTCCAATCCTCTGCCAGAGATTAGCTTACATTTTCCTAAAATCCTTAAAATTTAGGCCAACAGAACTTTGACTACCAGTTGCCCAGAACTCCAACCGATGTCTCCTGTGCTTAAAGTCAAGGGCTTTTTAATCACAGGAGAGGCAGTCTCCACATGCCACTCGCTAATAAGGTGTTCGCTGACAAGACTTCAAAGCTTCCCATACCCTACATATAAGCAGGCGAAACAATTCCCACCGATTCTCATTTTAATGGTCTCCAATGGTGGAAAGGTAGAAACTTCAATTAATGAGACAAAATCCTGTCGCTTACTGTAGAAAACTGCTATAGAGTTTGGCCCATTGAATCAGTTGGGATTTGATAAATCAACGCACCACAGATTTAAATGGCTTTCCTTTAACTATAAACTACTTTAGCATAATCCCCACTGATTCAGCTACTCTAACTACTCTTAAGTGACAGGTTTTTGGTCATACGGATGGAACAGGAGCAATGACAGACTGACAGGCCATAAAGCCTTTTCTCCCGAGTAAGGACAGGATTTTTAAAGGCTCTTTAAAGGCTGAGATTTGCCTCTCCTGACCAATGTCTGCCAACTGACCTCCTGCACCTATGGACCATGGATATGTTGTTCTGGGTTTGCTACCTTTGTTCCCTAGACAAGCATCTTGAGTCTTTAACAGCAGGATGGTTGCAAGTCCAACAGGTACTGTTCCTCTACTAGTGCTCCTGCATGATGAAAAAAGTTGTACCAGGTGAATTTCTACCTGCCTTCTCTCTACTAAGAGAAAGAAAGATGGTTTCCTAGTTCTTGGTAAGGAAAGAATTGGCTCATGACTCCGTAGCTGGTTGTATTTACAGTGGTGGAGTGTTGCTTTTAAAGACCAGTTAGTCTTTCCTTTGGTGATGCCAATTCAGTGGCTTTTAAAAGATTTTTTAAACTAATAATTAAAACACGTTTGTAAATAATGATATGCAATCTGGTCATGACAAAAATTTGAGATGCCCACGGCAGGTTGAACAACTTCGTCCTCCATCCCCCTTCCACACTAACATATCACGGGAGCTTTCTCTACATTTCAATCCATGCAAAGGCAAGCTTACTCTTGTCCCTTCCAGATAAGGGACAAAGGTATGTATGTATGTAGGTATTTATGTATTGCATTTCTGTCCCACCTATCTAGTAAAAGAGTTCTATTCTGAGCACCTAACAACAATAAAGCAAACAGATATGACAACTGACTCACAACAGTTTGTGGTTTTTCAACTCCAGCAGTTCCTGGATGAGATGGGTTATCTACTGTAGATCTATATCAACCTGGTTCAGGCCTGGTTATGGGTTGGAGGCCACCTCAGTGGATGACCTATACTGGAAACTGGATAAGGGATCTGTGCCCCTGTAGGTTCAGCTGGGCTTCTCTGGGGTTTTGGAGGTGGGTGTCAATAGGATGTGGATGACATCCAACTCTATTTCTCCTTTTCATCTAAATCTGAGGAAATTGTTTAGATTCTAAATCAGTATCTGGTGTCAGTAATGGACTGAAGGGTGAGAGCCTGGTCTCTCAGTTGTTGGAATGATGCAGCTGTGCCACAGAGGCCAAAAGGCAAGTTGCTGAATTGAAAAAGTTCCTTGGCGGTCAAGAAGACTGTTTTATTTCTGTCTTCTTTCTGCAAGGGTATCTGCCAGTAATCCCTGATGAGGTGCAAGGAGGTGGTAATGTGTGCTTCCCATAAACTCTCTAACGTCTTATCCTCTCAGGGCATTAAGATGTCACAGGTTGATGTAAAATTGATAATTGCCATCCCGTTTGGACACTAAGACAGGTTGGCACCTCCATGGGCAATGGGATGACTCTATGACTTTGCGATGGATGACATTGTTCGCCTCCCCATCAATTTCCCGCCATAGCTGTATTGACCTGTTTCTCCCTGGAGCCCTCATTACTACACCTGGGTCAATGTTGATGGCAGAATTCTCCCAGAAGTCAATGAAAATACATCCCAAAATTCTAGCTTTAGTTGAAGCTCTTTGTCAAGGGGACAAATCCTCCCTCGGGGCTATTTGCTTCTGGGATTTCTGCTCTACCAGGACAGCCTCAAGTTCCAGCAAGCCATCTGCTACATTCCCAGATATAGGGAATGGCACTTCCACTCCTTCACCAGATTTACATGAAAGAGTCACAGTGGGTGTGATGACTGGGCATATAATTCATATACTCAATGGGCCCAACACCCTGGATTACCTCAAATGGGTTCTGTCACTGGACAAGGAGCTTTGCTGCGGTGGAGGAGAGCAGACAGACTATTTTTGGTCCCAGTTGGAACTCCTGGGGTTTCAATTTGGTGTTGTAACCATGCTTCTGGGCCAGTTGGAAACTACTGGTAACTCTTCTCACATTCCATGCTGCTTCTGTTTTTTGCACTTAGGTATCTTTCAGGTCAAGTATGCAATTGGTGCTCAGATGAGACCAGGGAATATGGTGTTGGCTTTACGGTTAGAAATACTCTGCTGAGATTCATTGTTCCACTTACTGCAGGAAGTGAAATAATCCTGTCTCTGAAGCTCCTCTCGTCAGCAGGACCGGTCACCCTCATTAGTGCATATGTACCAAAACTGTAATCTACAGCAGGTCAAAGACAAATTCTAGGATAATCTGGCAGCTACTATAAAAAAACCATTGAGAGAAAGCTGCTGTTTTTGTCTTTGCTGGAAGGAAGGTGGAGTACCAGAGGACATGAAGGATGCAAGCATTGTCACACTGTACTGCAAGAAGGCGACAGGGGCAACTACAGTAACTGTCATGGCATCTCTCTTCTCAGCATTGAACGGCAGCTGCTTGCCTTTGTTGTGCTGAAGAGACCCTACGGGCTTGCAGACCGAGTCTATCCAGAATCACAGTGTGGATTTTGTATTGGTATTTTCCCTTCAACAGCTGTAGAAGAAATGTAGGGAACAATGACGACCACTCTTTGTGGACTTCATAAATTTCACAAAGGCCTTTGATTTGGTTATCAGAGACAGTCTTTTTAAAATACTTCCCAAGATTGGATGTCTACCTTGACTCCTTAACATCATCAGGTGTAGTTTTTGATGCCTCAACATCAGATCCCTTTGACATCTGAAGAGGAGTGAAACTGCGCTGTGTCTTCGCACCGACTCTGTTTGGCCAGGATTCTCTACTTCATTAATTAATAAATTGATTTGTCTTTCCTGATAGCACTCACCAACAATTCTATAACCAAATCAAATAATAACAGCGAAAGCGGATATCCTTGTATTCCAGCCTCGGGAAATCTGTTCTGGTCAGTAATAGTGCCATAAATTTTTTCATATATAATTGCAGTGCTATGTGCTAGATCAAAATTTTTCTGTCAGAGAAATGCTGCCCATTCCATGGAATTCAAAAATTCAATGCACTTTACTATTTCTTCTTTCAGTTTACTTTCAGAGGTGGTCAATGGAAAAGCAGATCACGGAGGAGGGTGGCAGCATGTGCTAGATGGGGAGCAAGATCTTCTGGATGCAGGGTAGAGAGGCCTCCTCAATGACAAAATGGTGGAGATTTCCCGAAATGAGATATCTCCAGGTAAAGATCCCTTTGCCTCCTGGGCACAGACTGACTGATATTTCTAACGTGCCACTGTTTATATAAGTGGGCAAACCTTCAAAGAAGGTCATAACAAATTAATCTCAAATAATCCAAGAACCACCAGTGAACCTCATAGCTGTTCTGCAGTACTGGCTATTTATTGGAGACAAAGATTATGGAATGCCATGATTCCCCTCAAGGCCAATGTGGCCAAAGTCACCATCTGCCCCAAATGGTGGCCTTTTCTGCTCCTGTCACCCCTGGTGTCCATCGCAGGCATCTTTTTATTTCCCCATTACTGTCTCAAATGCTTACCTTTCCTATCTAAGTCTCTACACATTTTAAGCACTCCATTTTATGGTCTGGTGTCAATTACTGGTTTTCAACTTTGTGGTTAATTTCTGTGGTTAATTTTGTGACCGCTGAAATAGTTTCTAACCTTTTTACTCAGAAGAGAAAATCTTACATTGAAGGATGAAGTAGAATTCCTGTCTGCCTGTTACAAATCCATTTCTCGATTAATATGGCTAATTAAATTAATGGTCCCTCCTCTTCACTGTTCATAGCAAACCAATATACTTTGTCCAGAAAGTGAATAAGTATCTTGATGTGAAGGCTTCATTGACATGGAAACCTCCAGTCTAATTCTTATTAAGTCTGTCCTATTATTCTTAAAGCATAAAACATAGAAAAATTCTCAACCTATGGTTAAGAAAAGTGCACTATTTAATTTCAAAAAAGCATTTCCGAACAATTAAAAAAACACCACAAACTGATAAGAAAGAGATTGTATTCTAATTAGCTTATAAATGCTCAAATACTAACACACTGACAGGCTGCATTGTAAAACTTCGTCAAGGTTTACTTTCATTCAAAATAATTACATTTCAATCCAAATGTTTTTCACAATAAAAGCCTCAAAAGAAAAATGCTTGGCTGTGTTCTTTCCTATAAAGTCCACGACACTAGGAGCACCTCCTTTGACGTTCAAAGTATTCAAAAAGTTTCTCCCTAGTGTGTGAATCCGATTCATTGGAACCGAGAACCATTTCACATTCCCTAGACTGTTCTGCTCCTTTTGTGAATTTTTAAATGTGAACAAATCTTATGACTTTGAAGTTCTTCCCAGATTCCATGCATTTCTATGATTTTCCGCTGTGCGACTTCTTTATTGCAAACAAAAGAGACGGCTGAAACTGAGACCTTTTACAAATTCCATGTGTTTATATGGTTCCTCCCCAGTGTGGGTTCTTTGATGTGAACACAAGGTCTGCTTTCACTGACGCTCTTTCGACACTCCATGAATGTAAATGGCTTCTTCACAGTGTGAATTATTTCATGTTTATGAAGATTACTCTGGTCACTGAAGCTCTTTCCACATTCCATGCATTTAAATGGTTTCTCCCCAGTGTGAGTTCTTTGATGTGTTCTAAGCCTACAGCTTACACTGAAGCTCTTTCCACATTCCATGCATTTAAATGGTTTCTCCCCAGTGTGAATTCTTTGATGTGTTCTAAGCGTACTGCTTACACTGAAGCTCTTTCCACATTCCATGCATTTATATGGTTTCTCCCCAGTGTGGATTCTTTCATGTTTACGAAGGCTACTGCTCTCACTGAAGATCTTTCCACATTCCATGCATTTATATGGTTTCTCCCCAGTGTGAATTCTTAGATGTGAACTAAAGTGCCTGTAATCACTGAAGATCTTTCCACATACCATGCATTCATATGGTTTCTCCCCAGTGTGAATTCTTAGATGTGTACTCAGGGATATTCTGTGACTGAAGCTCTTTCCACATTCCATGCATTCATATGGTTTCTCCCCAGTGTGAGTTCTTTGATGAGAACTCAGGTTAGAGCTGTTACTGAAGCTTTTTCCACATTCCATGCATTTATATGGTTTCTCACCTGTGTGAATTCTTAGATGTAAAGTCAACTGACTGCTACGACTGAAGCACTTCCGACATTCCGTGCATTTATATGGTTTCTCCCCTGTGTGAATTCTTAGGTGTAAACTAAAGGGACTGCTCTCACCAAAGGTCTTTCCACATTCCATGCATTTATATGGTTTCTCCCCAGTATGAATTCTTAGATGTGAACTCAGGGATATTCTGTAACTGAAGCTCTTTCCACATTCCATGCATTTATATGGCTTCTCCCCAGTGTGAGTACTTTCATGTTTACGAAGGCTACTGCTCTCAGTGAAACTCTTTCCACATTCCATGCACTTATATGGCTTCTCCCCAGTGTGAATTCTTTCATGTTTATGAAGGCTATTGCTCTCAGTGAAGCTCTTTCCACATTCCATGCATTTATATGGCTTATCCCCAGTGTGAATTCTTTCATGTTTATGAAAGCTACTGCTCTCAGTGAAGCTCTTTCCACATTCCATGCAATTATATGGTTTCTCTCCAGTGTGAGTTCTTTGATGGGAACTCAGGTGAGCTCTCTGTCTGAAGCTCTTTCCACATTCCATGCAATTATATGGTTTCTCTCCAGTGTGAGTTCTTTGATGGGAACTCAAGTGAGCTCTCTGACTGAAGCTCTTTCCACATTCCATGCAATTATATGGTTTTTCCCCAGTATGCGTTCTTTGATGAGTACTGAGGCTACTTCTCTGACTGAAACTCTTTCCACACTGTAGGCAATTGTATTGTCTCTCACCACTCAGTGGTTTGTCACATGAAATACAATCACTGTGCATCATGATGCTCTTTCCTTTTTCTATACATTGACTTCGTTTCTACTCCAGGAGGACTGTGTCAAGTCTATTGTTATCTGAGGCACCTTTGAATGTTTATCTGCTCAGGGAAACGTTTGTCCTTTCTTTTGATTATTTCAGCTCATCAGAAGTGCATCAACATCCATAGCAGGAGAAGCTGGAGTTTTCTTTATCTCTTTTTTCCTGGCTTCCATTCTCCCCTTTTCTTCCTTTTAAGTGAGTAGAATGTTTTTGGTGCTCCACACTTTGGTTTTCTTTTCAATGAAATAATGACTGGCTCCATAGAATTCCCGTTGTCTTCTTCATCACCTTATAGAGAAAAAAAGAGATAAAAAAGGAGTGCAATGTAAAAAACAAACACCTTATTTGTTTGGAGAAGTTCAAATCACCAGGGCCAGATTAAGTGCATCCAAGGACATTGAAGGAACTGGCTGAAAAAATTTCAGAACCACTGTCTTGTCCAAGTTCCAAGTTTAAGTTTATTGTATTAGCTAAAAGTCGTCACAATTGTTTAAAATACAAATATTATTGAATAAAATCAGAATGAAAACGCGGAGATATAAAATAATAAGAGACTGTTCATATCTGGGAGTCTCCAGCACAATTGATTGCAATGGCTCTCAGGGAATTAGCGCGAATGTTTCTGGCCGCTTTTGCTAACAGTGCTGTTCTGTAAGTGATATATGGGTCACAATCCAAAAGCAACCTGACCACCTTTGTCTGGGGGCTTTCGTCCTGTAGAGCAGCCAAAATGTTACCCAGGAATTTTTTTCTGGGGTTTTGATAGAGCTGGCAATTAAGTAAATAGTGGACAACATCCTCTATCTCACCTGCTCCACAAATACAGAGCCTCAAATGCTTAGGTACATTCATGTACCTGCTGTCTAAGACAGCAGTTGGCATGGTTTGATAACGGAGTTCTGTGAATGCGGTTCTCAAGGATGGAAAAGTAAGTGTTTGTAAATATTGTGCCCTTGAGTGGTTTGTTTTCAGCAGATGGTACCACTGAGAGAAATTTGAAGAGTGGATTGAGGATAAGTCCTGGTCGTTATCCAATTTGTAGAGCCAGTTCCTCAACATTCTTTTAACACCAGAAAAAACAAAAATATCTGTAGAGAGGGATATAGATTTTAGTAGGGCTTGAACTGAGGTTGCCCAGCCGCCACTCTTCCATTGCTCTACCATGCAATGTTTAGGTAGACAGTGGTCGGGCATATCCATCACCCTCTTATAATAACAGAGTATAGCTAGCGTTGCCCTAGCTTTAATGGACACCATACCTGTCTCTGTTCTGAGAAAAGCTGCTGGGGTCCCCTGGGGTACCACGAGGATGTGTCTCAGAAATTTGTTTTGTCCTACTTCAAGATGGTGTAGGTTCTGATTTACACCCCAGATCTCAATTCCATAGAGTATTTGAGAGATGACCCTCCCTGAAAAAACTTTTAAAGCTGGTGTTACAAGTTTACCACCTTTGAGATGGAAAAATTTGACCAGAGCATGGCTAGATTTCTGAGCCGATATTTTCGTGCTCTGTTTCTGGGATTTCCAGCAGTTTTTCTCATCAAAATGCACTCCTAGGTACTTAAAGGTCTGGACTTGTTCTATTTTGTTTTCACCTATAGTCCAGCTAAATTTTTTTGGGGGGGGGTGCTTTCCAAAAATCATCACTTTAGATTTTGTGTAATTTATTTTTAGTTGCTCTAGGTGGCTGAACTCTTGGAGTTTATTTAAGCTTCTCTTCAGTCCCTTTTTGTTCATAGATAATAATACAATGTCATCAGCATATATAAGGCTTGCAATCTTATAATTTCCAATTGAGGGGGGGGAAGTGATCTGGATGGTTTAAAGCTGATACAATGTTGTTAATATAAAAGTTAAAAAGTAGGGGTGCGAGTAAGCACCCTTGTTTTACCCCTTTGTTAGTATGAATTTCCTCTGTCAGCCTTCCATCTGTGCTAATCCTTACCCTCAACGTTGTGCTGGAGTATAGTTCTTGTATTAGGGTTAGGAGTCTCTTATCGATGTTGGTTTCTGTGAGCTTGTCCCACAGGTGGTTTCTGGTGATTGTGTCAAATGCAGAGGAGAAGTCAATAAAAGCTGTGAACAGCCATTTGAATGGCCTGGTGGTGTATTTGCATACTAGATGATGTAGCACGTAGATTTGATCTACTGTGCTATGGCCCTTCCTAAAACCTGCTTGTTCCTGGTGAAGGATATTATTTTCCTCCATCCATTTAGCCAGCTTCTGATGAAGAAGTCGGGTATAGAGCTTGGAGCTGATATCCAATAAGCTGATTGGGTGGTAGTTCTGGGGGATGGATTTATCACCTTTTTTATAAATTGGGAAAATTATGCTCTGCCTCCACCCCTTGGGAAAGATTCCTGTAGCATTAATGTAGGAGAAGAGCTGTGCTAAGACTGGGGCCCACCATTCCGGGTTGTTCAAATCACCAGGGCCAGATTAAGTGCATCCAAGGACATTGAAGGAACTGGCTGAAGAAATTTCAGAACAACTGTCTTGTCAGCATGAGAGGTGGGTGAAGAGCCAGATTGGTGGAGGAGAGCTGACCCTGTCCCTCTCTTCAAAAAGGGGAACCCAGGAACTGAAAATCAGTCAGTCTGACATCCATCTCTAGGAACGTTCTTGAGCAGATTACAGAGCAGACACTCTGCAAGCAGATTCAAAACAATGCAGTAAGAACTAAAAGCTAACGCTGAAAGACTGAACAAATTGGGCATGTTTGGCTCTGAGAAAAGGAGTCTGGGGGGAGAGACGTGATTTTTCTAATCATTTTTTCCTATGTGGTAGACAGGTGCTACTTTGTATTGGTCTGGTCTCTGTGGTTTGTTATTTGTTTTCTTTTGTTACGTTATGTCTAATTATTTTTACTCACTTGATCTTAATTTCTATTGGTGTTAAGTAATTGGAGAACTCCTCTTCAACCTTTGATGGGATGGCTTCCAGCACGAAAGCTAGTCCGTGTTGATCTAAGGACAAAATCATCCAAAGCTGGCATTTTGTCAAGCGACAGAAATGACAGTCAAACGCATGGAATCTAAGGGGGTGAGAGAAAACCTTGGGGTGGATGTTTTTCTAAGAACGTAACAGGAGGTTCATAGACAGCGGTACCGTTGCTAACATCCAGAAAATCATGGGAACCGAATGATGCACTCATGACAGACAGTTTAATTTCTCGGGACTTAGTCCATTGAATTTCTGAACAGGAAGGACATTTAGGGTCCTGCTGACGTTCTGGATTAACATCTCATTTGAATCTCCATTTTATACTTTGGATTAGACTCCCACAACATACAGTGGGGTCTTGACTTGAGAACTTAATCCGTATTGGAAGGCGGTTCTCAAATCAAAAAGTTCTCAGGTCAAATCTGCATTTCCCATAGGAATGCATTGAAAACCATTTGATCCGTATCTGCTCTTTTCTGTCCATAGAAACTAATGGGAAGCTGCTATTCCGCCTTCGACCACTAGAGGGGGATATTTTGTTTCTTTTTTTCTTAGGTCAAGAAAGGTTCAGGGAAGGCAGGAAAAATACAGTCCAGGCAGTACAGTACCAGGCAGTCTGAAGACTGTCTCCCAATCCACTCTCTAAACGCTGGGAGGAGTGAGGAAGCAGACAGGCACCCTTTTCACTGGCCAACAGTTAACTGAAAGTTCACATTTTGCACTTTCCCTGCCTCCCACGTGGGTTTTTTTCAGTTCTTAACTGAAATCTAAGTACTTAAGTCAAGTCAATATTTTCCTATGAGAGCGGTTCTTAAGTCAAAATGTTCTTAACTCGAGCCGTTCTTAAGTCAAGACCGCACTGTAATGCCAATACTATCATCACTTACATAAATTGATGAAGGCTCAGAAGATGTTCGGACTGAAGCCCTACCATCATTACCATATGTACTCAGGTCAAGATTTATAGGGCATTTTCTTTTAACAACATAATGAAACTTTTACTTTTTTTAGTGTACTGAAAATTTTCCCACTGGGATTTCTTGATACACTGCTTCTCATGGAAAAGGAAGGTGAGATATTCTGGTTTGGATGTATTTGAAACATCATGTGGGCATGAATGAGTGACTATCTCAAGAAGACAAGATAAAGGAAGTGAAGTTAATCCATCCTCTACCACTAGGGGGAGATTTTTTCTTCTTTAATCTACCACAGTGGTACCTTGACTTACGAACATCCTTATGAGCATTTTGACTTATTTTATTTATATTATTTTATTAATTTTATTTGTATCCTGCCTATCTAGTCAATTAAGACCACTCTAGGCGGCTCCGGTCACAACTTTTTGCTTCGACTTGCGAACGGAGCTTCCACTTACGAACAGAAACAGGCAGTGGAAAAAAGCGGGCAGTTCAGATTTCTAACTGTAGGTGGCGCCGAGGCTGCTTCTTTGTGATGTAGCTCTTTCGGCAGTTATAGGGTGTGTCACAGTTGGAGGCTTGGGAGAGCTTCCGGCTTCGGAGTGAGCCTGTGTGTGTGTCTGCAGGGAGGTAAGCTGTTGTTTTCTCCTTCTAAAAATGTTCTGAGTGGGTTTTGGTGGCTCTTCTTTGGAGTGTGTGTATGTGTCTGCAGGGAGGGTTTGTTTCTGTGCTCTGCTTTGGAGCGAACATGTGTGTGTGTCTGCATTTTTGGAGTTTTTTTCCTTCTTAAACCTCAGCAACGGAGGTGGCTCTATTGTTTTTTGAGTTTTTACTAAAGCTTCAGCAATGGAGAACCTTCCGATTGGGCTTGCTGTGCTCTTTTAATTTTTTGTGGTTAATTTTTTCCTCTGGGCAGCGGTGGGATGGCATTGTTGCTGACTGGAATGAGGGAAGCTTCGGAGGAGCAGGAGGCGGGCAGGCAGGCGAGCGCTTCCCGGTTTACAGCATGCCAGCCAACACAGACCCTTGCAGAAAATATTCTGATTTTAAAACAAAAAAACTTTGGAGTCACATTTTAATCCCACACATTTTAAAACAAAAGAGAGGTCACAGTACACAAACCCTAGGAGCCACAGAATGCAAAAATAAATAATTTTTTCATTTTAAAATTAAAGTCTCATTTTCACATTAAATTTTAATTTAATATTACAGTCTGGGGTAATTTCATATTTTAAATACACTGCAAGACCCATCAGAACACATAAACATAAACATCCCTAGCCCAAACCCAGGCTGCAAAAATCCTGTACAGTAAATACAGTGTACTCACCCAGAACAGGCAGTATGATTTAAAAAAGAAAGTCACAAATGCAAAAAGCAAAAATTATTTTTAACCCCCCCCCCAAAAAAACAACAACAACAGTATGCACAGTACAGTACCAGGCAGTCTGAAGTTATCCACACTCTCTGACCGCTGGGGCAAACGAGGTACAGAGAAGCAGCCTCTTTGCTGGCCAGCAGTTAACTGAAAGTTCAAATTACCCGCTTTCCCTGCCTCCCCTGTGTTTTTGTCCCGGTCATAAGTCAAAGCCCTGGTCAAAAGTTGAAGCAAAATTTTGCAACAGGAGCTGTTCGTAAGTCGAAATGGTCGTAAGTAAGGGCGTTCCTAAGTCGAGGCACCACTGTACCTCAAGAGGTGGTGAACTAGCCCTGGAGGCACTCAAGAGAAAACCAGACAACCATGTGGCAGATATCCTTTGATTTGTAGACCTACGTTGAGCAGGGAGGTGGCCTCGACGGCCTAAGAGGCCCCTTCCGACTTCGTGATTCTGGGGCTCTCTTCCACCTTTCCCTCTGAAAAAGAACTCCCACAGGCAGGAGCGGCTTGGAAGGAGAAATTCGGGAGAGCCCCACACCATGCTGCATCACACCTCCTGCAGTTATCATAGGCTTGAGTCAAGCAGGATTGGGAACTAAAGTAATAATAACACTCTACGCATGTTCAGAGAGGCAGCATGGTAGATAACCAAACAGGGACTCCTGCAACCTGGGCTCAAAGCACCACTTGGCTCAGGAAACTCACCGGTCATGTGCGTGCTTCTGGGGATTTCCTTTGGCCAACCGAAGGCCTCTCCCCCTGCCCACCCGGGTTGGTGGGAAGTCACTTCAGATGCTATGAAATGAAGCGGAAAGCACAGAATGAAAGTGAATGGAGGAAGAGTGGCTACGGGAGACCTGGGGGTGGCAACCCCATCCCCAAAGGCTCCCGGCGATGGGGCTCAAATTCTCCCACATCCTTATCCAATCTGCACAAGAAACGGCATTCTGCTGACAGGAGAGTAGGAGGAGGATCCAGAGAAAAACAAAGTAGAGGCCTCACCCCCCCTTGCAAGGCCATAACGCATTGCAGACCAAGCAGGAGGGGGGGGCAATCACGACTGCGTGGGGCAAGGCTCTTTTTCTGGGTATTTTCAAAATATATCTCATTGCAACCCCTTGCACCCCTTTAGCCCCCCCCACCCTGGTTCTGCATCCCCCATTGCTCACTCGTGAGGAAATCACCCCTCCCGCCCTTTCAAATCTGCCCACCTGTTCCCTCCTTTCATAGCTTTTGGTTTTCCTGTTTTCCAGAACAGAAAGAGGGGTGGGGGAGGGGTGTGGAAGGGGCGGAGCCTCACCCTCAGGAGGTCATCAAAAAGGGCGACCAATGCTGTTTCCGTGCCATGACACAGCCTGAAGCCCAACTGGAATGGATCCAGAAGAGTCTGTAGTCAGCCACCACCCTCTCGACTACCTTGCTAAGAAACATTGGTGACGGGTCTATAATTACCAATATCGTCCGCCGCCAAGCTTGGTTTCTTCATAATGGGCCTAACGAGTGTCTCCTTGAGGACATCTCAGCTCAATCTACTGTTTTCAAATAGGGCGTAAGATCCCAGCAGATGGCCTCCACTTTTGATTTTTTTAAAAGGCTGCAAATTGGTCAGGTGACATGCTAGTGGGAGGCCAATCACTATGACCAACTCCGGATAGATCACGAACCGTAAGGAAAAGTTCCACCTGCTGGTTGGAGGCTTCACTTTCCAGACAGCGAAGTAATTTTACTAGCAGCCTTCACCTTAGATTGGTAGAGTTAGTCGTGATCCTGACAGCTATTTAATTATTTTCCATCGGGTTTCACCTGCATATGCACTCTAGCCTTCTCCTATTTCGCTTCATTGATTGGAGCTCTGGATTAAACCAGGGTGAAGGGTGATCTCTGCGACAGAGAGGGCATTTAGCTGCGATCATATCAACAGCCCTGGTTGCAGCGGCCAGCCAGCTATCAACCACAGCCTTGACAGGAGAGCCATTCAAATCAGCCATAATCCCTCTCATGGTGTCCTGGAGTCCTATAGGATCCAATAACCTTCAAGGGTGAACCATTAAAACAGGTCCTTGGTCCCTGCAGGGAGGGAAAGCCACTGCAAGATTGCATTTAATTAGGCAATGATCCAACCATGACAAGGGGACAGGCACTAGGTCAGTCACCATCAAAGCACACTCACTCTGCTCAGTGGGTGTGTGGCCACCCACGTGGGTAGGGCCGTTGACATGTCAGAACATGTCCAAGGAGGCCATGGTCTCCAAGAACTCAAGAGCTGGACTGGAAACTTCCACCTTCACATGCACATTGAAGTCACCAAAGATCAAAAGACTGGTGGACCCCAACAGTGCCAGGGAGACGAAATGACTGGGTTGCAGGGAGCGCAGTAACCGTATACCATCCCTGGCCCCAATCGAAATGTGGAGGGCCTCTAGACCCGGTGTCATCAGAGCAGAGCACCTAGCAACCTGAAGGGTGTTTTTTTAACTCCTCCACCCCACCCCTCCAGTCTACCCTGGTGTTGGACTGCATAACTGGGGGAGGGCAGGCAAGAGTCAGGGGGACGCTCCCTTCCCTGCCCATCCATGTTTTGGTTATGCATGCCAGACCTGCATCCTCCTCCAGAATCAGATCTTGTATAATCTGGGACTTGTTTGATACAGATCTGGAATTCAACAACACCAGGTTTAGAGTGGAGGGCTGGCTGAGTTGAGTACCTCGCGTCTGGCAGGAGGTCACAGTGCCAGAACAGTGAACATATTTCAGGCATCTGTTCACCCTTCCTCTGGAATGAATGGCAACAGCACCTTCACCGTATCTCCCTCTGCCAGAAATCACTCTGATGTTAAAAAGTCATCCTCTGGGGGAAGGGCAAGACTTCCACTCTATGCCAACCAAGAAAGAAAAAAGAAACCAAAAGATTTAACAACTGAAGAGTAGCTGATAATTAGTAACAGAATTAACAATCAAATAAATGATCAAACAAAATAAACAAAATGTAACATAATAAATGCAATACAGATTAATCAGACATCAGCAAGAATATAAACAAATTAACAATTAACACTATAACTCATATAGAATTATGCAAAAAGAAAACAATTTAAGAAAAACTAAACAAAATAAAAATAAAAAAGAGCATAGGCAAAAGGTCTCCCTATCACCCCTCCCTCCCCATTGCACTTAGATAACAGAGACTTTACCTCCTCCAGCCAGCCAGAACAAAAGGTGTAATTGAATAGGATTACTGGGTTTAATGTCTATCTTCCTCTCGGTATTTTTTTTTAATAACACAAACAGACATACAAAACAAACACAAACATATATACAGGGATATAATTTCCATATATCCATCTGGTACAGTGGGGTCTCGACTTACGAACGGCTCGACATACGAATGTTTCGACTTACGAACTGCTCTCATAGGAATATATGGACTCGACTTACGAACTTAGATTCGAGTTACGAAGTCTTTTTTTCCTTTTTTAAAAAGCTAAGTCATCTTAGGTTAAAAGGAAAAAAGAAAAATATATATCCCCCTCTAGTGGCAGAAGGCAGAATAGCAGCTTCCCATTAGTTTCTATGGACGAAAAGAGCAGATACGGATTAAATGGTTTTCAATGCATTCCTATGGGAAATGCAGATTCGACTTAAGAACTTTTCGACCTGAGAACTGCCTTCCAATACAGATTAAGTTCGTAAGTCGAGACCCCACTGTATATAATTCTGACTACGTAAACCATATTACCCTACTAACATATTTAGGCCATATCTATCTAGTATATAATTCTGACTACATGCACCATATTACCCTACTAACATATTTAGACCATTACTGTATTAAGATCAAAATGTGACTTCCTAGCTTTATAATGATTACCATACATACATTATCTAAAATGTAAACTTAGACCTACAGTGGTGCCTCGTACAACGAGCACCCCGTAGAGCGATGAATTCACTCTACAGGGATGTTTTTCCGATCGCTAATGAGATCGCAGAGCGACGGCCCCAATGGGCGAAAATCACAGAGCGAAGGTCGGTAAGCAGTTCGCTTACTGACCTTCGCTTTGCGACCTGCCGATCAGTTGTTCCACGGCTTCAAAATGGCCGCGTGCAGTGTTTTTGCGCCCTCGTTAAGCGAGGGGAGGGCGTGAAAATGGCTGCCAGCCATAGAGGAACATCGCTGTACAGTGAGTAAATCAGCCGATTGGAACGCATTAAACTAAGTTTAATGCATTCCAATGGCTTTTTTCTTTCCGTACAGCGATGTTTCACACAGCGAGGGTTAATCCGGAACGGATTAACCTCGCTGTGCGAGGCACCACTGTATATTGATCTTATATTCAAACAATTCTTAACTACACAATGATTCATATATTATTTAGTGTCTTTATATTTCTGTCTTAGCATCAATAACTTCTAAACAATTATAATCAAAAGACCTTTGAGTAGAGTGGATGGCATATAAGTTAAATAAATAAATATATAAATAAGATACTTATTTTAATTTAAATGTTATATGCATTTATCAAAGATTTAAAATATTCAGCAAGTAACTTCCAATTTTTGTTATACAGTATTTCTCTGCTCCATGTATAGATCAGGGACTTCAGATTACCTATAGCCTTGTAAATCTAGAATTCATTTCTTGCATTCTTTTCACCAGCTTTGAAGTGCCATCTATGAAATCTCTATCAATTCTTTCACCTGTGTACCCACCTATCCAATACTCATCATAAACATTTCTAATTTCATCTTTAAGATTACTTATCCCTCAAAAAACTCCAAGCCAGGACAATGTCATGAGTGCAGCCGATGATCTGGAACCTGAAGGGTTAACTGTAGCTGAGGAGAATGCTGAGCAATTAGAAATACAAACACCTGAATTGCCTCCAGATTCTCCTCCCCCAGTAGACAGGCTGAGGGCCAGGCTTTGGGGAAGACTCATGCCAAAAAGGTCAGAAATTCGCTTGAAGGCTGCCCGCAGAAAGATCCGATCAATTAGCCCTGAGTTCTGACAGGATGAAAAGGCTTCCAACAGTTCAAGGAGCTGTTTTACTAAATAAACAGCTCTCAGATGGCTGAAAATCCGTGGAAGCAACAAGTCAAACCTCTGGCTTGCATCCACGCACCTGACAACCTTGAACCTTGTTCTCTGGACTTTTGGCTTTGGACCCTGGACTACGATGTGCGTTTTAGCTTTGGACTCTGACCCTGGACTATGTTGTGTCAGTTGGCTTTGGTTTTTGGATATCGGCTCTGCAATCCCTGAATTCCTGACATAGGACTGGTTTATTGGACTCTGCTGTTGTAACCCCTGGGAATGTGACACGTTCGCAGCTTGGGGATCCACCTGGACCCAGCACTCACCATGGAAACTCAGGTGGCGTCAGTGGTCCGTACTGCTTTTTTTCATCTGGGACAGATATCTTGATGTTGGGGCACTCACCACTTTGCTACATGCACTCGTAATCTAGAGATTAGACCACTGTTATGTACTCTATGTGGAACTACATTTGAGGCGGATGCGGAAACTCCAAATGGTGCAAAATGGGGCTGCCAGACTCCTTAGCGGAGCGAGAAAATACCATCATATCTCTCCTAGTCTGGCCGCCTTGCATTGGCTGCCCATTCGGTTCCGTGTTGACTTCAAAGTTTTAATGCTTACATACAAAGCCTTAAAAAGTTTAGGGCGTCAATACTGTATTTGGTGGAACGCCTACTCCCACTGAAATCTACCCGTATCACCCGATCTAGTCAGGAGGTGAGGCTGAGAAGCCTGATGCCGAGGGAGGTCCAGAAGGAACAAACAAGAAACCAGGCCTTCTCAGTGGTTGCTCCTCGCCTCTGGAATAATCATCCTCCTGAGATTTGTGCGGCCCCCTCGCTGGGCATTTTTAAAAGCCAATTGAAAACCTGGCTGTTTAGGCAGGCCTTCCCGCCAGTTATTATTTGATTTATTTCTTCTTATTCTTTCCATCTTGAACAATTTGATTATTGATGTTTATAACGTTATTTTTATAATGTTTTATTATACATGTTAAAAACCACCCAGAGTAGTCAATTGACTAGATGGGCGGGGTATAAATGCAATAAATAAATAGACCAAGATCTGTTTTGGGTTTTCCTTGGGAAAAAGTAGAAGCTGGAAAATGACTCATTCAGGAAGAGGACTTTTGGTCAACATGTTTACTCTCATTTACTATAAAAGTTAGGGATATTTCCATGGCTGGTGTGCTCCAGGACAGCGCTGCAACTGGGCATCCACACTTTTGTGTCTACGGCTGATCACCAAGAGACAGCGAAGCAATCACCTTTCTGTCAACTGAGAGACTTCAGGGTCGGTATGTAAGTATAGGATGAATGAGTGAGTTAGACGTCTCTTGATATCTGGTATACCATTATATGCATTGGAAATATAATAAATGTTACATGAATAAATGGAAAACTATAAGTAGTTGTTCAGTCTCTTCTTATGGGCCAGCTTCTTGGGAACTCGGATCTCTATCTCTCCATTAGAGTAGAAGACCATAACGTACATGGGGTAACAGACTCCACTCTATCCGTGATGTTGTTAAACGCCAGATCCATGTCAAATAAAACCCAATGACTCCAGGATTTAATCCTGGATGATTTAATAGATTGAGCTTGTCCAACTGAGCCCTATTTGGGTGCAGAAGGCAGCGTTACCTTTTACGACTTTGCCCACTCGGATATGCCATCCCGGTTAGACTCTCTGCCTTGAGCATCCCAGGCCGCGAGACCCTCCACATTTCAGTGGGGACCAGGGATGGATTTGGGATGGGGCTGGTTTTCCTTTTCTCCCCACGATCCAGCACTCCCTTTTCCGGAGCTGGTGGACGTCATGTCTGTGGCAGCACTGAGGTCCCCCAGAGTCTTGGTTCTGGGTGATTTCAATGTCATTCAGCTTCAGGCTCTCTTGGAGGAAACCAAGGCCCTTGGTTTTTAGGCCACGTCATGGCATGGAGCCTTTCAAGATGACTGGGGCAAGACGTCCTTGTTGGTCCTCCTCGATCTTTCAGTGGCCTTTGATACCATTGACTACAGCATCCTCCTGGGGAGAATCTCGGGCTTAGGGATGGGGGGGGGGACAGGCCTTGGCCAGGCTTCGGTCCTACCTCAGGGACCGTCCCCAGAGAGTTCAGCTTGGGGAGATGCTGTCCGCTCTGTGGACTCTCAGTTGTGGAGTCCCGCAGGGGTTAATTATCTCCACAATGCTATTTCATATCTATATGAAGCCGCTGGGGGACGTCATCAGGTGTTATGGAGCTTTGTGTCACCAATATGCAAAAGACACGAAGCTCTATCTCTCTAAGAGAAACTTAGATTTCCTGCCTTGAGCAGGGCGTTGGGCTTTATGGCCTTGTAGGCCCCTCCCAACTTCACTTTTCTATGATTTTTATGAATGAAATTCAACAGGGTAAGTGAAAAATACTGCACCTTGGAAATAGAAACCAAATGCACAGTGAGAAGATCGGAGATAACTGTCTCAGCATTACTACAAGCAAGAAGAACCTTGGAATCATTATAAATCACAAGCTGAATAGGAGCCAGCCTTGTGATGTGGCTACAAAAAGGACAAACATTATTTCAGGAGCCATTAAAAGGAGGAGACCTACAGTGTGCAGGTGATTGGACTCAATGGCCTCAGAGGCCTCTTCAAACTTCATGATTCTGGATTTTTGTTAGTTTATCAATGTTTTTATAAAGTAGAAAGGTTCTCTTCCACCTTTCCCTCTCCAAAAGAACCCCCCACGGAGGAGCAGCTTGGAAGGAGATATTCGGGAGAGCCCCACACCAAGCTGCGTCTCACCCACAGCAGTTAATACAGGGTTGAGTCGAGCAGGATTGGGAACTAAAGGAATAATAACAACAGTCTGCACATGTTCAGAGGAGCAGCGTGGTAGATAAGCAAATGTGGTCTCCTGCAACCTGGGCTCAAAGCGCCCCTTGGCCTGAGAAACTCACCAGTCGTGTGTATCCTTCTGGGTCTTGTCTTTGGCAAACCAAAAGTCTTTCCCCCCCTCGGGTTGACTGGAAGTCACTTCACAGGCTACAAAACAAAGCAGAAAGAACAGAACCAAAGTGAAAGGAAGAAGAGAGAGGTTTCACACCTGACTAGTCCTCTGCGAGGGGCAGAGAAGAACAGGTCAGGTCAAGCCCATCTCAGTGGCCTCTCAGTCCCCCGAGAGTGGTCATGGGAGACCTGGGGGGGGTTGGCCCCCTCCCCAAAGGATCCTGGGGCTGTCAGCGATGGGGCTCAAATGCTCCGACATCCTTATCCAAGCTGCAAAAAGAAACTGCTTTCTGCTCACAGGAGAGTAGCTGGCTGGAGAGCTCTGGGGTTTTGGATCTGTGGCTGCAGAGCTGGAGGTTGGGTGTTCGATTCCCCCCCGCGGGCCCCCTCCCATGAGAAGAGCCAGCCAGGGTTGCCTTGGGCAGCCCCACCGTCCCAGAAAGGGGGAAACCACTTCTCTCCCTGGGAAACTTTGGGAAAAGGGTCACCCAAGTGTTGGTGCCTCTTATGGCAATAAAAAGAGCTGACCTGCCTTCCAAAGGCTGGAGGGATCTGGCATTTCATCTCTTCTCATTCAGTCCTGGGAAGAACCGGAAGAGATCAGCTCCGTCTTCACTCCCCCTCGCTGGGAGAAGAGAAGAAGCCAAAGGATCCCTCTGGAGAGATCCCGGGAGGAAGGAAGAGCAAACACTTTCCCTCTGGAGGGCTGCCTTTCTCCTGCTTCCATCCGGTGGGGCAGAGAAAGGAGCAGCGGATGGAGGAACAGCTGGGAGGGAGGGAGGGGCCTTTTTTAAACTGGACGGCTCTGAATGGCACATCCAGGAGAAAGCCCCCCCCCCAGAAAAGCCTCTTCTTTGCTGCCAGGAGTGCTGGCCAGAGGATCCTCTCCTTTTTTGGAGGGGGTTTCCTTTCCGCCTCTGCCCCAAACCCATGGCCTTCCTGGGCCTCTTTCTGCCTTGCTCTCCTCTCCGGATAAAACAAAGGCTTTTCCTGCAGTGCCACCAGGATGCCGCCCCCTTCAACACACACACAGGGAGGAAATCCCTCCAATCTACCCACCCACTCACCTGTAGTGGATCCCCAGCCTGGGATCTGGTCAGGAGGGGGATCTGGTCTGCCCCTCCCTCTTCTCGATCCAGAGCCACTGAACCAAGTGCTTCTTAAAGAGTCCCCTTCAAAAACCAGAGAGGGAGGGGGAGGGGGATCCCGAAGAGGCTCAGGATGGCAGGGAAGGCATCTGGAAGGGAAGGGAGCTTCGTCATGCCCAGCTGACCTCCCCTGTTCTCCTCCCAAAGCCACATTTCTGGGACCCCGGCATCCCTCTTTTGCAGCTCGCCTCCCACCCACCCTCCCTGCACCCCCGAGGACAGGGGGCCTTAAAGTAACTTTTGCAAGCCTTGGGCAAAAGGGAGGGTAAGGTGGGGGTGTTGGTATGTAGGAAAGAGTAATTTGGGGAGAGAAAAAGCCCGGGGGATGCTCCTTCTTCTCTCCCTCTTTTGCTTTGTCCCATTAATGTCTCCCTGCAACCCCTTAGCCCCCCCCCGTCCCACCATTACACCCCCGATTGCTCACCTCCTGGCAGGGAAACTCGCGAGAAAGCTGCCCCCTCCTTGCAAAGCAGCCTTTCCCCCGGGGGGGGGAATCCTAGAGGTGGGGGGGCAGGAGGAGGAGGGGGCCGGACTCCCAGCTTCCCACCTCGACCCACCCCCTGGGAGCGGCTCCTCACCTTCCCTCTTTGACAGCTGTCAGGTTCTTCCCGTTTTCCAGAATGGAAAGAAGGGGCGGCGGGAGGGGGAGGAGGAGGAGGGAGAGGAGAGAGCGGAAGGGGCGGAGCCCCAAGGGTGGGGACGTGAGATGGATTCCTAGAGAGGAAGTCTCTTAGGTTGGACTTTCTGGTTGGCTTGAACAGAGAGAGAAGATTCCTAGAGAGTAAGCGTCCGAGACAAGAGATCAGAGACACACGGATTCCTAGAGGGAAAGCACGCAGGACAAGAGAGACATGGATTCCTAGAGGCGACTGGAAAGGTGAGGCAGGAGGACTGTGGCTTTCAGAGCAAATATACTCCCCCTCCCACGACATACTCAATCCCCGTCTCGTGGGGATCTGATACCTTGCAGGTTGTTGGAAACGGGATCCTCGAAGAAGCCAAAAGCGACGGCTGTTTTAAGGGCTTCCTTTTCCTCTGCCCCCTAAGATGGCGGACCGGTGACCGGTCGGCTCTCTTTTCCTCCTTCCCCCCCTTCTTTGTGTATTGTGTGTTTTTTGTTTCATTTGTCCTTCGTTCCCTAATCCTTCCCAAGACCAGCAAGGAGTTGTAAGCGAACCGACTCGTTTGGGGGGAAAAAGCTACAACAGCGCCATTTTATTTTCCAACCTTCCTGATGTTGCTTCTCTCTCTCTCTCTGCTTATCATTGAAACTCATTTGAAACTTAAGATCGGACTCACAAGTGTTCTAATAAACCTTCTTGGAAAGACAAGATTGCCAGACAGAACAGGACAGAACAGGACAGTGAGAAAAACTTGTGGAGTTAATCCTCTACCTATTATTTTGTTGCACTGAGGGGGGGGGGGATTTTCTGGGCTTAATTTTTGCTTCTTTTTATACATTTTCTATTTTATACTGTTTATTTTATTTTAGTTTAATTTATGGGTATTTTTGCTTTATGTTAAATTGTTTTGTCATATTTAATTTGTCTGTTTTAATACTTACTGCTTTATGCACTCCTTTTGTATTTTATGCACTTTATATTTAATTTGATTATAGTTACTGTTTATTGTTTAGTGCAGGGGTCAGGGAACTCTTTTACCTTTTACTCCCCTCCCAGAATTATATAAGCCAACATTACCCCCTTGATTTGAAAGAAAGGAAATGATACAGTATTTGATGAAGCCACCCTTTTCCCCACCTTAATTCAATACTTGCCTATTCTTTTCATAGTTTTGAGTCAGTCTCTCTCTCCCTCTCTCTCACACACACATCCACCCTCCCTCCACCCTTTCCCCCGCCTTAATTCAAGCCTTGCCTGTTCCTTTTTTCATAGTTTTGAGTCAGTCTCTCCCTCTCTCTCACACACACACACAAACACCCTCCCTCCACCCTTTTTTCCTGCCTTAATTCAAGCCTTGCCTGTAGCTTTTTTCAGTTTTTTCATAGTCAGTCTCTCTCTCTCTCTCTCACACACACACACAAACCCTCTCTCTCGCTCACTTACACACACACACACACACACACCATCCATCCATTTTCTCCATACATTTAAATGATCTTATTTAGGGTCTCTCGCACCTTCCTTCCCCTCGTTAACTTGATCCTTTCCCACCTCCTGCTTGCTTGCATTCATTTCCAGAGGAAGCGGTCATTCAAAGCCCTGGATTGATTGATCGGGTCTATTCCGCAGCTGTAGCCAATTAAGCAGGCTTATCTCCGATCTCTGAACCAAGGGAGGATTTACAACTGCCTGCTGCAACCAGGAAGTAACAGGGAGAGGTGGCTTACAATTTGAGGTTTGGCTGCAGGGGCAGGGGGGGAAGGGTAGCGCTCTGCTCATTACCCCCAGGATTTTCACTTTTACCCCATTTGGGGTAATTTAGGGTACAGCCTGGGGGGCTGTACTGCAGGAAAATGGGGTGAGGCTGAACCCAGAGAAGATGGAGGTCCTGAGGGTGGGTGGACCCACTGTCAGTGGTTTGGGAAACTCCCTCTCTTTTCGGGGGGTGACTCACTGCTGAGAATGAGATTCGCAGCTTGGGGATACATCTGGACTGGGTGCTCACCATGGAATCCCAGGTGGCGTCAGTGGTCCACACCACCTATTTCCATCTTTGGCGGATTGCCTGGCTGCGTCCCTTTCTTGACATTGGTGCACTCACCACCTTGGTCTATGCTCTCGTAATCCCGAGATCAGATCACTGTAATGAGCTCTACATAGGGCTGCCTTTGAGATTAATGCGGAAACTACAAATGGTGCAGAATGCAGTGGCCAGACTTCTTAGTGGGGTGAAGAAACATCAACATATTACTCCCACTCTGGCTGCATTGGCTGCCCATTTGATTCCCTAACCCTAACCCTAACCAGTTTAGGACCTCAATACTTGGCAGCACTCCTCCCACCTAGATCTACTCGTGTCACCCGATCTATCCAGGAGGGGCGACTGAGGAGCCTAACGCCGAGCGAGGCCCGGAAAGAAAAAACAAGACACCGGGCCTTCTCAGCAGTGGCTCCTAGGCTTTGGAACACGCTCTCCCCTGAGATTTGTCTGGCCCCCTTGCCGGGCACTTTCAAGAACCAGCTCAAGACCTGGTTATATAGACAGGCCTTCCCTCCAGACTCTACGTAATTCTCTCTCTTTCTTTATCTATTCTGTTTTGTGCTAATGTAGGTAAAGGTTATTTTATATTAATTATTTTTATTATGTGTTTGAGAGCCGCCCAGAATAGACAGCGCCAACCCCTCCCTGTAGAAAGAAAGCCAGCCCGAGATGGATCCACCATGAGGAGGCGTTGGAGGGGAAGGCGGGACCTGTCCTCCTGGGTGAGCAAGAGGGAGGCAGGAGCTCCCGGCTGGCTCCTCCAGATCATACACCAACCTTGGAGGGAAGGAAGGAAGGTCTGACTCTCTCTGCAAGTTCAAACATGACAAGAAGAATTCACACTTGGAGAAAGGGGTGGCTGGGTCAGTCTGTGCCAGTGACAGGTACAAACAGACACACAGACACAGAAGGGCATCCCTCCCGCTCTGCCTGTGAGGAAGGCCAAACAGGCCAGGAAATCCTTCTGAAAGCAAAAAGGAGCAGATCTGGAAAAGAGGCCAAAAAAAACGTGCAGTCTCCCTTCTTTGCCCTCGCTTTCTCCTCTTTCTCCAAGGCTTCTATATGTTTGAGAGATTTTCCCCTGTTTTCCAGCGATGGGATTTCTGCAAGGTCAGCATCTGGGCCGAATCCTAAGGGCCAGGGTCCCCTGAGCAAGGCCGGCCCAGTGGGGCCCCTCCTGACTGGACGGGGAGCGTCCCTCCCTCTGCTCGCCCACCCAGGCCACCTCATCCACCCAGGTGTGGCCTATGCACGGGGGGTGGGCACCCCAAAAAAGGACAAGACAACCACCCCCCTGGAGTGGGGCTTTCTCAGTGGTGGCCTCCAGGCTCCGGAAGTGGTTTTCCTCAAGAGCAATGCCCGGCTTCCTGCCTGTCGACCTTCAGGAAAGAGAAGGAAGGAAGGAAAGCTGAGCTTCTCAAAAGAAGCCTTTGGGCATAAGGGTTTTTATTGTTATTGCTGTTGTTGTTGTTGTTGTTATCATCATTGTCATCGTCATCATCATCATCATCATCATTATTATTATTATTATTATTATTATTATTATTATTATTATTATTATTATTATTGATGGGTCTCTCTCTCTCTCTCTCTCTTTCTCTCATATCCCCTCCTCTCTCCTCAGAAAGAGCCCAGGATGGCTTTCTTCATAAGATAATATTTAAAATTAAAAACAGGAAACAGGCAAATAATTTTTGAAAAATCAAAGAAATACCATATTTATTTATTTATTTATTTATTTATTTATTTATTTATTTATTTATTTATTTATACCCCACCTATCTGTTCAAAATGACCACTCTAGGTGGCTTCCAGACATATAAAAACACAGTAAAATGTTCATATAACAAAAAAAACCCCAACATACTAAACAATAACAATAGGCAGCCAACAATAAACAGTAGACATATTTTTCAAGATGGCAATATAACAAAAATAGATTAAAAAGAAAAGATTAAGTGTTATCTGGAGGGAAAGCCTGCTTGAACATCCAAGTTTTAAGATGGGTCTAAAAATAGGATACAAAAGCAATGCCAAACACACATTCGAAGCAACAAGCAGGAAAACAGAACAAACTTTTTTTAGAAACCCCACTGAGGAAATCATTCATAGGGGGGGGGGAAACAGATCCTCGAGGGACCTCATGGGTCAAAGGCCAGGGTGTCCAACTGGAGTCCCCCAGCATCACCCGCTGGGTTTTTCCCTCCAGGAAGGACCAGATCCACCATAAAAAAGATACCCCCAAGTCCAATCCTGGAGAAAAAGACCCAGAAGGACACCGTGAACGATGGTATCGAACGCTCAGGAGAGGCCCAACAGAACCAAAAGGGGACACGCACTCCCCTTGTCCAGATCCCAGCCGAGGTCATCCACCAAAGGGACCAAAGCTACAGTCTCTCTCATCTAACCAGGCCTGAAATGGCCAGATTGAAAGGGATCCAGGTAATCCGTCTCCTCCAGGAACCACTGGAGCTGAGAAACCACCACACGCTTGTCAAGAGTGGTGCAGTTTTTAGCAGCATCCATTGCCAAAGCTCCTTGTTCCAGTCACAGACGTCAAGAAAATCAGGCAGAGACAACTATGGAAAAATATACAGTGGTGCCTCGCTTAACGGGCGCCTCATTTAACGACGAATCCGCATACCGATGAAGCTTTTGCGATCGCATACTGATGTTATCTATGGGGAAAAATCGCTTTGCAATTTTTCCCCATACCTTTCCCCAGCTTACCGGCAGTGGCGACTGGGGGGGGAAGCCGGGAGGGAGAGCAAGCCCTGGCTGCTCTCCCTTTCCGGGATTGGGGACTGGGGTGGGGGGAAGAAGGGACGGAGAGCAAGTCCCGGCTGCTCTCCCTTCCCGGGATCGGGGACTGGGGTGGGGGGAAGAAGGGAGGGAGAGCAAGCCCCCTCCACTCTCCCTTCCCAGGATCGGGGACTGGGGTGGGGGGAAGAAGGGAGGGAGAGCAAGCCCCCTCCACTCTCCCTTCCCGGGATTGGGGACTGGGGTGGGGGGAAGGGAGGGAGAGCAAGCCCCCTCCACTCTCCCTACCCGGGATCGGTGACTGGGGTGGGGGTAATTCCGGAGGAGAGGCAATCCCCGGCTGTGCTCCCCTCCGGGCATCGGGGACTGGGGTGGGTGGGAGCCCGGAGGAGAGGCAAGCCTCAGGAGGCAGGAGCCGATCCGGTCTTTTTCCCCCATCATCGGGCGCAGCACTTTGGGAGAAGCCTCCCGCTGGGGGGGAAAGATCGGATCGGCTTCAGCCTTCCTTCTCCACAGCCCAGCTCCTCCCAAAGGGCTGTCCCGATGGTGCTTACAACAGCGGAAGAGGTGCCCGGTGGAGGAGAAATGACAGATCGGCTCCTGCCTTCTCCCCCACCGGGCACCTCTTCCGCTGCTGTAAGCACAATCGGGGCAGCCCTTTGGGAGAAGCCGGGCTGTGGAGAAGGAAGGCTGAAGCCGATCTGATCTTTCCCCCCCAGCGGGAGGCTTCTCCCAAAATGCTGCGCCCGATGATGGGGGAGAAAACTGGATAATCTGTTCCTATTGGAACGGATTATCCAGTTTTTGATGCATCTCTATGGGAAAACGCGTTTCAATTAGCGATGTTTTCCCATAGCAATGTTTTTTGTGGAACCAATTAAAATCTGTAAGCGAGGCACCACTATATACAGCAGCAACCCCATGACAGCTGTGAGACATGAGCCAAGAGATCACTACACAGTGTCTCTCTATATTCTCACTCTCCAATCAGTTGTCAGAGATGATTACATCATCTTCACCCTAAAGAGGTGTATTCCAGTCTCCTTGTCAGGCACCCCTGCTGACACTTTGTACCTGATCTCTGTGCTTCGTGTTCATGGCTATAAAATTCAGGTTCCATTTTATTTGGCGTATTTTATATAACCTTGCCCAGGAGTTGGAATCTGGAAGACTGGCCTCTCGTTTTCCAGTAGACTGGGATCCCAGGAGGGCTCTTCCATCATGGTCTTCTTCCTGCCTCCTTGAAAGCAAATGGGGATCCTGCCCTCCCTGCAAAGAGGCCTTCGACACACGCATTAAGCACTCCAGGAATCCTGTCCACATCATCCGGCTGACCCACCTGAAAAGCACCTACGAAAACTGGACGAGCAAGGGCCAGAATGTGTACAGTGTGTTTCCAGGTCCAGGAGCCGGAAGCATGTGAAGTTATCCCCCGTGCTTGTGGGAGCTGGAAATTCACATACAAACAAGGGGATTTTTCTCAGCCTGAGCAATTGCAAAGGGTGGAGAAAATGGCTTTGTGTGCACGTGTGTGTGTGTGTGTGTGTGTGTGTGTGTGAGAGAGAGAGAGAGAGAGAGAGAGAGAGAGAGAGAGAGAGAGTTCTGTCCAAAGAATTCCTGGGACAACAACCTACGGGAAGCAAACTCTCTGTGTTTGTGTGGGTCAACCCATTCGGTGTGGCTGGCATTAAAAACTAGCCCGTTTAGATCAAACACAAGCAAGGCTGGCTGACTTGGCTGTTCATCTGTGCCATCATCATGCTCCAGACTTCCAGGGAGAGTTAGAGAATTTCCCAAGCATTATAGGTGCAAACACAAAAAAATTAAAAATAAAATGATGCCTCTTAAAGACTAACTTTTTTTAAAAAAAATGTGAGGTAGGTAGGCAGGTTCAATGTATATATGTATGTGTGAATGTATGCATGCATATACTATGTATTGTATTACTGTCCCACCCATCTAGTAAAAGAGCTCTGAGCACCTAACAACAATAAAGCGAACAGATATGACAACTGACTCACAGCAGGTGGCGGCTTTTCAGCTCAAGGGGTTCCTGGATGAGATGGGTTATCTACTGTAGATCCATTTCAACCTGGTTCAGGCCTGGTTATGGATTGGAGGTCACCTTAGTGGATGACCTATACTGGAAACTGGATAAGGGATCTGTGTCCCTGTAGGTTCAGGTGGACCTCTTGGTGGCTTTTAATACTGTTGATCATGATATCTTTCTGGGTAGTCTATCTGAGATGGAACATGGGGGGCACTGTTTTACAGTGGCTCTGGTCCTTCCTGAAAGGAAGAACTCAAGAGAGGGGTGCTAGATGATTCCTGTTCACCACCCTGGCCACCAGCCTGTGGCGTCACTCAGCATCAGTTTTGTCCCCTGTGCTATCCAACATCTGCATGAAACCACTGGGAGAAGTTGTCTGGGGTTTTGGGGGTGGGACTCAATAGGATGTGGATGACATCCAACTCTATTTTTGCTTTTCATCTAAATCCGAGGAAACTGTTTAGGTTCTAAATCAGTGTCTGGTGTCAGTAATAGATTGGAGGGTGAAAGCCTGGTCTCTCAGTTGTTGGAAGGATCCAGATGTGCCACAGAGGCCAAAAGGCATGCAGTTGATTTGATAGAGCTCCTTGTTGGTTGAGAAGACTGTTTTACCTCTGTCTTCCTTCCGCAAGGGTATCTGCCAGTAATCCATGATGAGGTCCAAGAGTTCCGGAAGTCTAAACTCTCTAATGTCTTATCCACTCACGGCATTGAGATCTCACAGGCTGATGCAAAACTGAACACTGGCCAAGGAGCTTTGCTGAGGTGGAGGGGAGTAGACAGACTACCTTTGGTCCCAGTTCGAACTCCTAGGGTTTCAATTTGGTGTTGTAACCATGCTTCTGGGCCTGTTGGAAACTACTGCTAACTGTTCTCACATTCCACGCACCTTCTATTCTTGCACTTAGGTGTCTTTCAGGTCAAGTATGGAACTGGTGCTCAGATGAGACTAGGAAATATGGTGTTGACTTTGCAGTTAGAAATACGCTGCTGAGATCCATTGTTCCGCCTACTGCGGGAAGTGAAAGAATCCTGACTCTGCAGCTTCACTCATTAGCAAGACCGATCACCCTCATTAGTGCGTATGCACCAACAGCAGAAGTCCAAGACAAATTCTATGATGATCTGGCAGCTACAATTTAAAAAAGCCTTGAGAGAAAGCCACAGTTTTTGTCTTTGCTGGAGGGAAGGTGGAGTACCACAGGAAATGAAGGATTCAGACATCACCACATTATACTAGAAAAAAGGCGACAGGAGTGACTGCAATAACTACCATGGCATTTCTCTTCTCATGATTGTACAGCAGCTGCTTGCCCATGTTGTGCTGAAGAGACTCCAGGTGCTTCCAGACAGAGTCAATCCAGAATTACAGTGTCAGTGCTTTGATGTAAACTAGTTTCTCCCCAGTGTGAGTTCTTTGATGTGAACTCAGGTGAACTCTCTGACTAAAGCTCTTTCCACATTCCATGCATGTATATGGTTTCTCCCCTGTGTGAATTCTTAGATGTGAACTAAGGTTACTGCTGTGACTGAAGCACTTTCCACATTCCATGCATTTATGTGGTTTCTCCCCTGTGTGCGTTCTTTGATGGGCACGAAGGCTACTGCCATCAGCAAAGCTCATTCCACATTGCATGCATTTATATGGTTTCTCCCCAGTGTGAATTCTTTGATGAGAACTCAGGTGAACTCTCTGGCTAAAGCTCTTTCCACATTCCATGCATGTATATGGTTTCTCCCCTGTGTGAATTCTAAGATGTAAACGAAGGTTACTGCTGTGACTGAAACACTTACCACATTCCATGCATTTATGTGGTTTCTCTCCTGTGTGCGTTCTTTGATGGTTACGAAGGCTACTGCCATCAGCAAAGCTCATTCCACATTGCATGCATTTATATGGTTTCTCCCCAGTGTGAATTATTTGATGTGAACTCAGGTGAACTCTCTGACTAAAGCTCTTTCCACATTCCATGCATGTATATGGTTTCTCCCCTGTGTGAATTCTAAGATGTAAACTCAAACTACTGCTACAAGTGAAGCTCTTTCCACATTCCATGCATTTATATGGTTTCTCCCCTGTGTGAGTTCTTTGATGTCTACTCAGGGCACTGCTCTGACTGAAGCTCTTCCCACATTCCATGCATTTATATGGTTTCTCCCCATTATGAGTTCTTTGATGGGAACTCAGGGCACTGCTGTGACTGAAGCACTTTCCACATTCCATGCATTTATATGGTTTCTCCCCTGTGTGCGTTCTTTGATGAGAACTCCGGTGAAATTGGGAACTGAAGCTCATTCCACATTGCATGGATTTGTATGATTTCTCCCCAGTGTGAGTTCTTTGATGTGAACTCAGGTGAACTCTCTGACTGAAGCTCTTTCCACATTCCATGCATGTATATGGTTTCTCCCCTGTGTGAATTCTTAGATGTGAACTAAGGTATCTGCTCTGACTGAAGCTCTTTCCACATTCCATGCATGTATATGCTTTCTCCCCTGTGTGCATTCTTTGATGGGAATTCAGGTAACTGCTACGACTGAAGCTCTTCCCACATTCCATGCATTTATATGGTTTCTCACCAGTATGAGTTCTTTTATGGGAACTCAAGGTACTGCTGTGACTGAAGCACTTTCCACATTCCATGCATTTATATGGTTTCTCCCCTGTGTGCGTTCTTTGATGGGTACGAAGACTACTGCCATCAGCAAAGCTCATTCCACATTCCATGCATTTATATGGTTTATCCCCACTGTGAGTTCTGTGATGTAAACTCAGTTGAACTCTCTGACTATAGCTCTTTCCACATTCCATGCATGTATATGGTTTCTCCCCTGTGTGAATTCTTAGATGTGAACTAAGATGACAGCTGCGCTTGAAGCTCTTTCCACATTCCATGCATGTATATGGTTTCTCCCCACTGTGAGTTCTTAGATGTGAACTAAGGTGACTGCCCTGACTGAAGCACTTTCCACATTCCATGCATTCATATGGTTTCTCCCCTGTGTGCGTTCTTTGATGGGTTCTGAGGTTACTGCTGTTACTGAAGCGTTTCCCACAATGTAGGCATTTCTTGCCTCTCAGGGGTTTGTCACGTGAAGTACATTCACTGTGCATTGTGACGCTCTTGCCTTTTTCTATGCACTGACTTCGTTTCTCCTCTAGGTGGACTGTGTCAAGTCTTTTGATATCTGAGGCACCCTTGAATGTTTATCTGCCCAGGGAAACCTTTGTCCTTTCTTTTCCGTGTTGATTTTTTCAGGTGATCAGAAGTGCATCAACTTCCATAGCAGGAGAAGCTGGAGTTTTCTTTATCTGTTTTTTCCTGGCTTCCCTTCTTCCCCTTTTCCTACTTCTAAGTGTGTAGATTTTTTTGTGCTCCACACTTGGGTTTTGTTTTCAGTGAAAGAATGACTGGCTCCATAGAATTCCCTTTGTTGTCCTCTTCATCACCTTATAGAGAGAAAAAAGAGATAAAAGAGGAATGCAAAGTAAAAGAAATATCTTACTTGTTTGGAGAAGTTCAAATCCCAAGGGCCCGATGAAGTGCATCTAAGGATACTGAAGGAACAGGTTGAAGAAATTGCAAAACCACTGTCTAAATATTGTCATGTCATCATGGGTGACGGGTGAAGAGCCAGACAGGTGGAGGAGAGCTGACACTGTCCCTATCTTTAAAAAGGAGAACCCGGGAACTGCAAACCCTTCAGCCTGACATCCATCTCAGGGAAAATTCTTGAGCAGATTACAGAACAGACACTTTGCAAGCAGATTCCAAAGAAGGCAGTTAGAACTGAAAACTAACATAGAAAGACTGAAAGAACTGGCGCCTGGGGGGAGAGACGTGATTTTTTTCTTTTTCTTTTTTCGAACATGGCGGACGGGTGCTACTTTGTATTGGTCTGGTCTCTATGGTTTGTTATTTGTTTTCTTTTGTTAAATTATGTCTAATTATTTTTTTCCTCATTTGATCTGGCATTTCGACAAGCGACAGAAATGACTGTCAGAGGGATGGAATCTCAGGGGATGAGAGAAAACCTTGGGCTGGGTGTTCTAAGAACATCATGGGAGGTCCAGAGTGGTTCCCCCACTTGACAGCGGTACTAACATCCAGAAAATTGTGGGAACCGAATGATCCATTCATGATGGACAGTCTAATCTCTCGGGACTTAGTCCGTTCGATTTCTGAATGGGAAGGACATTTAGGGTCCTGCTGAAGTCCTGGATTAACATCTCATTTGAATCTCCATTTTAAAGTTTGGATTAGGCTCCCACACCTAACGTCATTTACAGAAATTAATGAAGGCTCAGAAAATGTTCGGATCAAATCCCTAACATTGTTACCATCTCTACATCTTTTAACAACATAATGAGACTTTAAACTTTATAGGATACCAAAAACTTTCCCACCAGGGTTTATTGATACACTGCTTCTCATGGAGAGGGAAGGCAAGAGAATATGGTTTGGATGTATTTGAAACATCATGCGGACATGAAAGAATGACTATCTCAAGTTGGGAAGGAAAAGGAAGTGAAGTTCGATACTTCCTGTCCTCCCTGCCTCAGAACCACTGCTGCTGGTAAATCCCATGTGTAAATTGCCCTTCAGGTCACACAAATCATGATTTCTTAATGTTATAGTTACTAACGTGAATTGATATTGACAGAGTGGTGATTTGGAAGAGGGGGTGAAATTGACCGGCACTAGCATTTCATTGCCAATGAAAAGTGCTCGAAGCGCCGGCTGCTTGCACTGGGACTTCAGATGGTTTGCTCCTTGCTTGTCACAGGAAGTGCTGGAGGGTTTGAGAATGGGTTGTAGAAGAGGAAGGAGATTGTATATAAGGGATGGAATGCTTTACCTATTAATTTAAGTCTGATGAATTTACCTATCATCCATCTTATGAAATCCAACTCAGATATCCAAGTTTAAATCCCATTGAGTACTGCTTTTGCTTCTCTATCACTTGAGGGAGTGGGGGAGATGTAAATTAACCTGGAAATTTAGCTCATAACTATTGACCCATTAAAACTAAAATTAAAAGTTCAAATTTTAGAATTGATCAGCCCTACTTAAAATTATTTCTGCAACCAGAACTGGTTAACTGTCAAATTATATTATGGCAATTTTATAAATTGTATACACCAAATGATTAACTGACTCTTTTAAATCAGATATATACTATTTATTCTCACATTGCATTTTAACCACAACAGCATTTGTCATCTGAGTCTGTAGTCCTGTGTTCTAGTGTAGGGAATGAATAACATCCAAGTGGTAACGGGCAGGGAAAAGTACGCTGCTGGCCCAAGAGCAAGTAGGTCTAGAAGAAAGGGGGTCAGATATCTGAAGCCTGTCCCTTCTAGCTTGGATGCCAGCGGCCAGATACGAGATAACTTGCTCAGGCAACCCTTGTGACCGTGTGAGTGGGTTTATTTATTTATTGGATTTCTATCCTGCCCATCTAGACCAAAGGCCTACCCTGGGCGGTTTACAAATTTAAAAACAATAAAACCGAAACCATATATTATAGGTCGAAGATGGCAAAGTATAAGAAATTAAGATATGGCATGAAGGATAGCATGCCCAAATAGCCAGGTTTGAAATTTATTCCTGAAAACACCCAGAGAGGGAGCCAGGCGGATCTCCATTGGCAAGTTGTTCCAAAGGCGAGGGGCCACTGCCGAGAAGGCCCTGTTCCTCATTCTTTCCTTCTAGACCTCCCTCAGTATTAGACCCCTCAGCCGCCCAGCATGGCTGGAACGAGTGACTCTGGTAGAACTGGGTGGGAGAAGGTGCTCCGCCAGATATTGAGGTCCTAAACTGTTAAGGGTTTTATATGTCATCGTAAGTACTTTGAAATCAATATGGAAACAAATGGGCAGTCAATGCAAGGTGGCCAGCCTGGGGGAAATATGTTGGTACCTTTTCAGCGCTTTAAGAAGTCTGGCCGCCACATTTTGTACCATCTGAAGTTTCCGTGTCAGTCTCAAAGGCAGCCACATGTAAAGCACATTACAGTACAGTGGGGTCTCGACTTACGAACTTAATCCGTATTGGAAGGCGGATCTGCATTTCCCACAGGAATGCATTGAAAACCATTTAATCCGTATCTGCTCTTTTCCGTCCATAGAAACTAATGGGAAACTAATGGGAAGCTGCTATTCCGCCTTCTGCCATTACAGGGGGATATTTTTCTTTTTTCTTAGGTCAAGAAAAGTTCAGGTATGGAGGGGGGGAGGTAGGGAACAGTTTTAAAAGCACTTTTGAAATTCTTTTTTTCAATGAAGCCAATTTTAAAGCATGTTTCAAAGCATGTTGTGCTGATTTTTTCAGCACAAAGACACACAGGCAGGAATCTGAAACTCACACCTTGACCCAGGTTTTGCAAGCCAGAATAAAGCTCCCCCGCTTTCAGAAGCCTCCCGGGGGCAAGGGAAAAGCTGCAATGCTTTACTTCCAAGCCTTTTTAGGTGCTGAGCAAGCCTCCTGAAGCCTCTTCAGAGCCAGCCGATCAGCTGTTAGGCGGGGAGAGGAGGGGCAGGAGCGGAGCAAAGCAGAAAATGGCTGCCAGGCTCCCTTCTGGGTGTCGGCTTTCATCTGTTTGCTGCTCTTTTTCCTGCAGTTTGGGGGCTACCACTATATACAGCAGCAACCCCATGACAGCTGTGAGACATGAGCCAAGAGATCACTACACAGTGTCTCTCTATATTCTCACTCTCCAATCAGTTGTCAGAGATGATTACATCATCTTCACCCTAAAGAGGTGTATTCCAGTCTCCTTGTCAGGCACCCCTGCTGACACTTTGTACCTGATCTCTGTGCTTCGTGTTCATGGCTATAAAATTCAGGTTCCATTTTATTTGGCGTATTTTATATAACCTTGCCCAGGAGTTGGAATCTGGAAGACTGGCCTCTCGTTTTCCAGTAGACTGGGATCCCAGGAGGGCTCTTCCATCATGGTCTTCTTCCTGCCTCCTTGAAAGCAAATGGGGATCCTGCCCTCCCTGCAAAGAGGCCTTCGACACACGCATTAAGCACTCCAGGAATCCTGTCCACATCATCCGGCTGACCCACCTGAAAAGCACCTACGAAAACTGGACGAGCAAGGGCCAGAATGTGTACAGTGTGTTTCCAGGTCCAGGAGCCGGAAGCATGTGAAGTTATCCCCCGTGCTTGTGGGAGCTGGAAATTCACATACAAACAAGGGGATTTTTCTCAGCCTGAGCAATTGCAAAGGGTGGAGAAAATGGCTTTGTGTGCACGTGTGTGTGTGTGTGTGTGTGTGTGTGTGTGTGTGTGTGTGTGTGTGTGAGAGAGAGAGAGAGAGAGAGAGAGAGAGAGAGTTCTGTCCAAAGAATTCCTGGGACAACAACCTACGGGAAGCAAACTCTCTGTGTTTGTGTGGGTCAACCCATTCGGTGTGGCTGGCATTAAAAACTAGCCCGTTTAGATCAAACACAAGCAAGGCTGGCTGACTTGGCTGTTCATCTGTGCCATCATCATGCTCCAGACTTCCAGGGAGAGTTAGAGAATTTCCCAAGCATTATAGGTGCAAACACAAAAAAATTAAAAATAAAATGATGCCTCTTAAAGACTAACTTTTTTAAAAAAAAATGTGAGGTAGGTAGGCAGGTTCAATGTATATATGTATGTGTGAATGTATGCATGCATATACTATGTATTGTATTACTGTCCCACCCATCTAGTAAAAGAGCTCTGAGCACCTAACAACAATAAAGCGAACAGATATGACAACTGACTCACAGCAGGTGGCGGCTTTTCAGCTCAAGGGGTTCCTGGATGAGATGGGTTATCTACTGTAGATCCATTTCAACCTGGTTCAGGCCTGGTTATGGATTGGAGGTCACCTTAGTGGATGACCTATACTGGAAACTGGATAAGGGATCTGTGTCCCTGTAGGTTCAGGTGGACCTCTTGGTGGCTTTTAATACTGTTGATCATGATATCTTTCTGGGTAGTCTATCTGAGATGGAACATGGGGGGCACTGTTTTACAGTGGCTCTGGTCCTTCCTGAAAGGAAGAACTCAAGAGAGGGGTGCTAGATGATTCCTGTTCACCACCCTGGCCACCAGCCTGTGGCGTCACTCAGCATCAGTTTTGTCCCCTGTGCTATCCAACATCTGCATGAAACCACTGGGAGAAGTTGTCTGGGGTTTTGGGGGTGGGACTCAATAGGATGTGGATGACATCCAACTCTATTTTTGCTTTTCATCTAAATCCGAGGAAACTGTTTAGGTTCTAAATCAGTGTCTGGTGTCAGTAATAGATTGGAGGGTGAAAGCCTGGTCTCTCAGTTGTTGGAAGGATCCAGATGTGCCACAGAGGCCAAAAGGCATGCAGTTGATTTGATAGAGCTCCTTGTTGGTTGAGAAGACTGTTTTACCTCTGTCTTCCTTCCGCAAGGGTATCTGCCAGTAATCCATGATGAGGTCCAAGAGTTCCGGAAGTCTAAACTCTCTAATGTCTTATCCACTCACGGCATTGAGATCTCACAGGCTGATGCAAAACTGAACACTGGCCAAGGAGCTTTGCTGAGGTGGAGGGGAGTAGACAGACTACCTTTGGTCCCAGTTCGAACTCCTAGGGTTTCAATTTGGTGTTGTAACCATGCTTCTGGGCCTGTTGGAAACTACTGCTAACTGTTCTCACATTCCACGCACCTTCTATTCTTTGCACTTAGGTGTCTTTCAGGTCAAGTATGGAACTGGTGCTCAGATGAGACTAGGAAATATGGTGTTGACTTTGCAGTTAGAAATACGCTGCTGAGATCCATTGTTCCGCCTACTGCGGGAAGTGAAAGAATCCTGACTCTGCAGCTTCACTCATTAGCAAGACCGATCACCCTCATTAGTGCGTATGCACCAACAGCAGAAGTCCAAGACAAATTCTATGATGATCTGGCAGCTACAATTTAAAAAAGCCTTGAGAGAAAGCCACAGTTTTTGTCTTTGCTGGAGGGAAGGTGGAGTACCACAGGAAATGAAGGATTCAGACATCACCACATTATACTAGAAAAAAGGCGACAGGAGTGACTGCAATAACTACCATGGCATTTCTCTTCTCATGATTGTACAGCAGCTGCTTGCCCATGTTGTGCTGAAGAGACTCCAGGTGCTTCCAGACAGAGTCAATCCAGAATTACAGTGTCAGTGCTTTGATGTAAACTAGTTTCTCCCCAGTGTGAGTTCTTTGATGTGAACTCAGGTGAACTCTCTGACTAAAGCTCTTTCCACATTCCATGCATGTATATGGTTTCTCCCCTGTGTGAATTCTTAGATGTGAACTAAGGTTACTGCTGTGACTGAAGCACTTTCCACATTCCATGCATTTATGTGGTTTCTCCCCTGTGTGCGTTCTTTGATGGGCACGAAGGCTACTGCCATCAGCAAAGCTCATTCCACATTGCATGCATTTATATGGTTTCTCCCCAGTGTGAATTCTTTGATGAGAACTCAGGTGAACTCTCTGGCTAAAGCTCTTTCCACATTCCATGCATGTATATGGTTTCTCCCCTGTGTGAATTCTAAGATGTAAACGAAGGTTACTGCTGTGACTGAAACACTTACCACATTCCATGCATTTATGTGGTTTCTCTCCTGTGTGCGTTCTTTGAAGGCTACTGCCATCAGCAAAGCTCATTCCACATTGCATGCATTTATATGGTTTCTCCCCAGTGTGAATTATTTGATGTGAACTCAGGTGAACTCTCTGACTAAAGCTCTTTCCACATTCCATGCATGTATATGGTTTCTCCCCTGTGTGAATTCTAAGATGTAAACTCAAACTACTGCTACAAGTGAAGCTCTTTCCACATTCCATGCATTTATATGGTTTCTCCCCTGTGTGAGTTCTTTGATGTCTACTCAGGGCACTGCTCTGACTGAAGCTCTTCCCACATTCCATGCATTTATATGGTTTCTCCCCATTATGAGTTCTTTGATGGGAACTCAGGGCACTGCTGTGACTGAAGCACTTTCCACATTCCATGCATTTATATGGTTTCTCCCCTGTGTGCGTTCTTTGATGAGAACTCCGGTGAAATTGGGAACTGAAGCTCATTCCACATTGCATGGATTTGTATGATTTCTCCCCAGTGTGAGTTCTTTGATGTGAACTCAGGTGAACTCTCTGACTGAAGCTCTTTCCACATTCCATGCATGTATATGGTTTCTCCCCTGTGTGAATTCTTAGATGTGAACTAAGGTATCTGCTCTGACTGAAGCTCTTTCCACATTCCATGCATGTATATGCTTTCTCCCCTGTGTGCATTCTTTGATGGGAATTCAGGTAACTGCTACGACTGAAGCTCTTCCCACATTCCATGCATTTATATGGTTTCTCACCAGTATGAGTTCTTTTATGGGAACTCAAGGTACTGCTGTGACTGAAGCACTTTCCACATTCCATGCATTTATATGGTTTCTCCCCTGTGTGCGTTCTTTGATGGGTACGAAGACTACTGCCATCAGCAAAGCTCATTCCACATTCCATGCATTTATATGGTTTATCCCCACTGTGAGTTCTGTGATGTAAACTCAGTTGAACTCTCTGACTATAGCTCTTTCCACATTCCATGCATGTATATGGTTTCTCCCCTGTGTGAATTCTTAGATGTGAACTAAGATGACAGCTGCGCTTGAAGCTCTTTCCACATTCCATGCATGTATATGGTTTCTCCCCACTGTGAGTTCTTAGATGTGAACTAAGGTGACTGCCCTGACTGAAGCACTTTCCACATTCCATGCATTCATATGGTTTCTCCCCTGTGTGCGTTCTTTGATGGGTTCTGAGGTTACTGCTGTTACTGAAGCGTTTCCCACAATGTAGGCATTTCTTGCCTCTCAGGGGTTTGTCACGTGAAGTACATTCACTGTGCATTGTGATGCTCTTGCCTTTTTCTATGCACTGACTTCGTTTCTCCTCTAGGTGGACTGTGTCAAGTCTTTTGATATCTGAGGCACCCTTGAATGTTTATCTGCCCAGGGAAACCTTTGTCCTTTCTTTTCCGTGTTGATTTTTTCAGGTGATCAGAAGTGCATCAACTTCCATAGCAGGAGAAGCTGGAGTTTTCTTTATCTGTTTTTTCCTGGCTTCCCTTCTTCCCCTTTTCCTACTTCTAAGTGTGTAGATTTTTTTGTGCTCCACACTTGGGTTTTGTTTTCAGTGAAAGAATGACTGGCTCCATAGAATTCCCTTTGTTGTCCTCTTCATCACCTTATAGAGAGAAAAAAGAGATAAAAGAGGAATGCAAAGTAAAAGAAATATCTTACTTGTTTGGAGAAGTTCAAATCCCAAGGGCCCGATGAAGTGCATCTAAGGATACTGAAGGAACAGGTTGAAGAAATTGCAAAACCACTGTCTAAATATTGTCATGTCATCATGGGTGACGGGTGAAGAGCCAGACAGGTGGAGGAGAGCTGACACTGTCCCTATCTTTAAAAAGGAGAACCCGGGAACTGCAAACCCTTCAGCCTGACATCCATCTCAGGGAAAATTCTTGAGCAGATTACAGAACAGACACTTTGCAAGCAGATTCCAAAGAAGGCAGTTAGAACTGAAAACTAACATAGAAAGACTGAAAGAACTGGCGCCTGGGGGGAGAGACGTGATTTTTTTCTTTTTCTTTTTTCGAACATGGCGGACGGGTGCTACTTTGTATTGGTCTGGTCTCTATGGTTTGTTATTTGTTTTCTTTTGTTAAATTATGTCTAATTATTTTTTTCCTCATTTGATCTGGCATTTCGACAAGCGACAGAAATGACTGTCAGAGGGATGGAATCTCAGGGGATGAGAGAAAACCTTGGGCTGGGTGTTCTAAGAACATCATGGGAGGTCCAGAGTGGTTCCCCCACTTGACAGCGGTACTAACATCCAGAAAATTGTGGGAACCGAATGATCCATTCATGATGGACAGTCTAATCTCTCGGGACTTAGTCCGTTCGATTTCTGAATGGGAAGGACATTTAGGGTCCTGCTGAAGTCCTGGATTAACATCTCATTTGAATCTCCATTTTAAAGTTTGGATTAGGCTCCCACACCTAACGTCATTTACAGAAATTAATGAAGGCTCAGAAAATGTTCGGATCAAATCCCTAACATTGTTACCATCTCTACATCTTTTAACAACATAATGAGACTTTAAACTTTATAGGATACCAAAAACTTTCCCACCAGGGTTTATTGATACACTGCTTCTCATGGAGAGGGAAGGCAAGAGAATATGGTTTGGATGTATTTGAAACATCATGCGGACATGAAAGAATGACTATCTCAAGTTGGGAAGGAAAAGGAAGTGAAGTTCGATACTTCCTGTCCTCCCTGCCTCAGAACCACTGCTGCTGGTAAATCCCATGTGTAAATTGCCCTTCAGGTCACACAAATCATGATTTCTTAATGTTATAGTTACTAACGTGAATTGATATTGACAGAGTGGTGATTTGGAAGAGGGGGTGAAATTGACCGGCACTAGCATTTCATTGCCAATGAAAAGTGCTCGAAGCGCCGGCTGCTTGCACTGGGACTTCAGATGGTTTGCTCCTTGCTTGTCACAGGAAGTGCTGGAGGGTTTGAGAATGGGTTGTAGAAGAGGAAGGAGATTGTATATAAGGGATGGAATGCTTTACCTATTAATTTAAGTCTGATGAATTTACCTATCATCCATCTTATGAAATCCAACTCAGATATCCAAGTTTAAATCCCATTGAGTACTGCTTTTGCTTCTCTATCACTTGAGGGAGTGGGGGAGATGTAAATTAACCTGGAAATTTAGCTCATAACTATTGACCCATTAAAACTAAAATTAAAAGTTCAAATTTTAGAATTGATCAGCCCTACTTAAAATTATTTCTGCAACCAGAACTGGTTAACTGTCAAATTATATTATGGCAATTTTATAAATTGTATACACCAAATGATTAACTGACTCTTTTAAATCAGATATATACTATTTATTCTCACATTGCATTTTAACCACAACAGCATTTGTCATCTGAGTCTGTAGTCCTGTGTTCTAGTGTAGGGAATGAATAACATCCAAGTGGTAACGGGCAGGGAAAAGTACGCTGCTGGCCCAAGAGCAAGTAGGTCTAGAAGAAAGGGGGTCAGATATCTGAAGCCTGTCCCTTCTAGCTTGGATGCCAGCGGCCAGATACGAGATAACTTGCTCAGGCAACCCTTGTGACCGTGTGAGTGGGTTTATTTATTTATTGGATTTCTATCCTGCCCATCTAGACCAAAGGCCTACCCTGGGCGGTTTACAAATTTAAAAACAATAAAACCGAAACCATATATTATAGGTCGAAGATGGCAAAGTATAAGAAATTAAGATATGGCATGAAGGATAGCATGCCCAAATAGCCAGGTTTGAAATTTATTCCTGAAAACACCCAGAGAGGGAGCCAGGCGGATCTCCATTGGCAAGTTGTTCCAAAGGCGAGGGGCCACTGCCGAGAAGGCCCTGTTCCTCATTCTTTCCTTCTAGACCTCCCTCAGTATTAGACCCCTCAGCCGCCCAGCATGGCTGGAACGAGTGACTCTGGTAGAACTGGGTGGGAGAAGGTGCTCCGCCAGATATTGAGGTCCTAAACTGTTAAGGGTTTTATATGTCATCGTAAGTACTTTGAAATCAATATGGAAACAAATGGGCAGTCAATGCAAGGTGGCCAGCCTGGGGGAAATATGTTGGTACCTTTTCAGCGCTTTAAGAAGTCTGGCCGCCACATTTTGTACCATCTGAAGTTTCCGTGTCAGTCTCAAAGGCAGCCACATGTAAAGCACATTACAGTACAGTGGGGTCTCGACTTACGAACTTAATCCGTATTGGAAGGCGGATCTGCATTTCCCACAGGAATGCATTGAAAACCATTTAATCCGTATCTGCTCTTTTCCGTCCATAGAAACTAATGGGAAACTAATGGGAAGCTGCTATTCCGCCTTCTGCCATTACAGGGGGATATTTTTCTTTTTTCTTAGGTCAAGAAAAGTTCAGGTATGGAGGGGGGGAGGTAGGGAACAGTTTTAAAAGCACTTTTGAAATTCTTTTTTTCAATGAAGCCAATTTTAAAGCATGTTTCAAAGCATGTTGTGCTGATTTTTTCAGCACAAAGACACACAGGCAGGAATCTGAAACTCACACCTTGACCCAGGTTTTGCAAGCCAGAATAAAGCTCCCCCGCTTTCAGAAGCCTCCCGGGGGCAAGGGAAAAGCTGCAATGCTTTACTTCCAAGCCTTTTTAGGTGCTGAGCAAGCCTCCTGAAGCCTCTTCAGAGCCAGCCGATCAGCTGTTAGGCGGGGAGAGGAGGGGCAGGAGCGGAGCAAAGCAGAAAATGGCTGCCAGGCTCCCTTCTGGGTGTCGGCTTTCATCTGTTTGCTGCTCTTTTTCCTGCAGTTTGGGGGCTACCAAGTCCTGGTAAGTGACTTTCTTTTACAGTACAGTACTTTATTTTTAAGTTTCTGACCCTTTTTCCCTTCAAAAGCCTCTAAGGGGAGGGAGGGGGCACTTTTTTCCTGTTCGTAACTCGAGGGAATTTCGTATGTCGAGTTGTTATTTTCCTATCGGGCGGGTTCGTAAGTTGAATTGTTCGCAAGTAGGGCCGTTCGTAAGTCAAGACCCCACTGTAGTCTAATCTTGATACTAAGAGTACATGGACCAAAGTGGTGAGCACCGCCACATAAAGATAAGGACACAGCTGGGCAATCTGCTGAAGGTGGAAATGTGTGGAATGGACCACAGACGACACCTGGGTCTCCATGGTGAGCACCGGGTCCAGATGTACACCCAAACTGCAAACCTCAATTTTGGTGGTAAGAGTCGCCCCCCCCAAAGGAAAGTGAGTTTCCCAGACCACTGATGTCTGGGAGACCCACCCGAAGGACCTCCATCTTGCTTGGATTCAGCCTCAGTCCATTCACCTGCATCCATTGCTGAACAGCCCCAAGGCAGCATTCAAGGGACGAAACAGTGGTTGGAAAAAAGGAGATGTAGAGGGGCGAAGCAACAGGCAGTGAGTACAGAGGAATTCTCAGGACTCTGAAAACCCCTGGGTTTTATTTTGTGTCAGCAGACCCTCCAAGAAAGGGGCCACGTTTTCAACGGGAGAAGTGGGCTTGCAGCAGGGAAGCTTGGAGACGCTGGAGAATTCAGACTTGCAATCAGCTTTTTTCGGAAGAGTTTCCTTTCCTCATTGCAACTGACTTCTGAAGTCACCATGATGAATTGGTGTGTAGCTGCCCGGAGAAGGGGAGAATGAAGATTTATGATCTGACTGCATGAACAGAAGATGAACGACTATTTTTTATGGCAAGGAACAGACCAGATATGTGGGGGTGCCATTCCCAAGGTTGCTAAGCCACATGGGTGTTGTAGTGTAGAGAAAACTCTCCTAGCATCCTGTGGCTGCTTCTGAGGGGAGGAGCTGCCACCATTCTGCCTCTTTCTCATTATCATAGAGAGCTTGCTATAGAGGCCTTTCCTTAGGGCAGTCAGAGGACTTGATCAATTGCCTTTCCCCAGACCAACCCTAATAACATGATGTAACCATTGTCCTATCTGAACCCTGTCTACTATCTGTAATGCTGTCACGACCTGTGACCTTGTAATGTTAATAAAAGAGCACCCTCCTGGGGGAAGGGCAGAGATGGACAGAGAGAGAGAGATGGACAGAGAGCGAGAGAGAGGCAGAGACAGAAGAAGTCAGACTTCTCATTCTGCTTCCTTGATGAGTCGCCCACCAGGAGTACTGCTGGCAGACATCCATCTGTGTGTGTGGGACTGACTTCCTTAATCTATTGCTAAGAGACTCTTTGCTATCCTATTATCTGGTGATCACCACAAAGACCATCAGCCTGCTCATTGCCCCCTTTCCTGGGGGAATCCGCTGACTAAGAGTAAAACCCAGGGATTCTCAGACCTCTGTGAATTCCCATTCCCGCTGCCCGTTGCTCCGCCCCACACTTTGAATACCCCTCTGGGTATTGTTAATGGACAGCAGAGATGGAATGGCCTGCCCTCTCCAAGGGCCCAATTGTCCTTGTTGGAACTACAACAGCTCTCCAAAAGGTGACAGACCAGACAGGTTTGCCTTTCAATATCAGCCAGGAGAGTCAGGGAACAGAAGCAGGAGTAACAGCAGCTGAAGCCAGGGTAATCTGTGAGAGAACGCCAACAATCGCACCCCCAGGGGATGACGGCTGCAAGAGGTAAAAAGCCACCCAGGGCAAGCACAATACCCTCACAATGGGGCCAGATACCAGCAGCGTTGTCTCGGCGTCCTTAGCAACCACACCTCCCCTCAGTTCCAGTGCATTACCAGGAAGTTCCATGGTGGTCAATGTTTCAACCACCATCAGAGTCATCATATTCTCATGGTGGAATCGAAACCTCCGCGGTGCAAGCAGTAGCTCAATCCCGCGGGGTTCCAGAATAAGACTATGTAACAAGGACTTATTAAGAATATGGAGAATGACAATTGCCATCTGGGAATGGATAGGTGCACTAGTAAGGCTATGGAAAAAGCTGAAGTAAGCAGAATGAGAAAGGGAGGCAACATGAAAAGGATGTGCGACATTGAGGGGCCCAGAGAAAAGCATATCTACAAACGGATTATCTGGACAGGTAGAGAGAGAGAGAGCCAAAATAGCTGAGGGAGAGAAAGATCTGCTTGTTGTGGTTTTACAAGTCGCTATGTTGAGAGCTGCAGCAATAGCAATATTGCCAAGACCCTCTTTCCCCGCTCGTCTCCCTAACATGGACACTGACAACTTTTCAACTGTTCTCCAAAGGAGGAAAATGGCAACAGTGGTACCATACCCAGTTCTAATCTTAGTGCTACTGTTGCTTCCTCTGTCTATTGCCGAAACTCCTGAAATCTGCCTCGTCTGTAGGAACTTAATAAGTAACCTAATAACATCTAGAAGGACAAGATCATGAGGCAAAGTAAGGCAGATCAGGACTATAAGAGGAGGGAAATAATCTGTGGGTTTTTTCTTTTTTTCTTTAAATGTTATTTATTTTATTCCATATTGTATTTTTATATTATATCTTCTAATTTATTTTCATAATGTCAGATTATTAGTTTATTATATTGCACTTGGCTTATGTATTTATTTTATTGTGGGTTTTTTTCTTTCTCTCATCTTTTTCCTGTTTTCTGCTCAATTTGTACTTTAAATTAATTATTCTTTAATAATAGATATTTAGTTAAATAGCATATACATTTTTCTTCTCTTATGTTAATAATTTTGTTATTATTATATAATTTGTCTGTATTAATTTAGGGTCTTTCTGTTTTTTCTTTCTTTTTTGATATGGAATGGAAGGCCTGCCCTCCCAGCAAGGGGCCATTGAACATCTCGGTGATTATGGGTAGAGGGAGATATGGTGCTGGCACAGCCCCCACTCGTGTTAGAAGAACGAGGAACAGATACTTGAAGGCTGTTCACCGTTCTGGGACTGTGATCAACCGTCAGTATCAAGGTAGCCAGATCAGCCAACCCTCAACTCTTAAAACTGGTGTTGTTGAACGCCAGGTCTGTATCTAACAAATTCCAGGTTATTTACAACCTTATTCTGGAGGAGGATGCAGACCTGGCATGCATAACCGAAACATTGATAGGTGGGAAGGGGGGCCCTCCCCTCTCGCCTGTCCGCCCAGTTATGCCGTCCAGCACCAGGGTAGGCTGGAGGGCTGGGGGGGAGTAGCCATTGTATATAAAATCACCTTGGAGGTTACTAGGCACTCCTTGGTGGTAAAGCCGGGTCTGGAGGCCCTCCACGTGTCGATAGGGGCCAGGGATGGTATTGGGATCTTGCTGGGTTACCGCGCTCCCCGCAACGTAACTACCTCCCTACTGGAGGTGGCGGACTTTGTCTCCGCGGCACTGTTGAGGTCACCGAAGCTATTGGTTTTGGGTGACTTCAACATTCATGCGGAGGCAGAGACTTCTGGGCCGGCTCTTGAGTTCTTGGAAACCATGGCTTCCTTGAACATGTCCCAACATGTCAACGGCACCACCCAATGGGTGGTCATATGCTAGACCTGGTTTTTTCTACCAATTGGAGTGAGTGTGGTCTGATGGTGACCGACCTTATGTCAATCCCTTTGTCATGGGCAGATCACCACCTAATAAAATGTAACCTCTCAGAGGCTGTCCCCCCTCGCAGGGAGCAAGGACCTATTTCTATGGTCTGCCCTTGAAGGCTACTGGATCCTGTAGGATTCCAGGATGCCATGCGAGGTCTACTGGCTGATCTGGATGGCGCTCCTGTTGAGGCTCTGGTTGATGACTGGTTTACAGCTGATACCAGGGCTGTAGACACGATTGCTCCTAAACACGCTCTCCAACGCAGAGCTTGGCCTGTGTCCTGTTTTAATCAGGACCTACAAGCGATGAAGCAAACTAGGAGAAGGCTAGAGCGTAAGTGGAGAAAGAACCCGATGGATTATAATTGGATACCTGGCCAAGGTAAAGCCTGCTAACCAAATACATCTCACTAACCGGATAAGCAAAGCTTCAAACCAGCAGGCGGAGCTCTTCCGTATAGTGTGTGACCTATCAGGAATTGGTCGAAGTGACAGGCCTCCCCCTAGTATCTTACTGGACCAATTTGCAACATTTTAAAAAGCTAAAGTGTAGGCCAGCCGCCAGGAGCTCTCTCCGTTTTTGGACACAGTCGAGCAGAGATGTCCAGTGCTCCGCCTTGCCCAGTGACTCTTGAATTCTTTCAGCCTTTGACGCCAGATACTGTGGACAAAGCGCTTGATCGCTGTCGGGCCATTACCTCATCCCCTGACCCTTGCCCAGCCTGGCTAATCAAAGCAGCCAGGCCTATAACAACTGAATGGGCTACAACAATAATTAATGGGTCTTTCCTTGAGGGCAGGGTACCTCCTGCCCTCAAGGAGACACTCATTAGGCCCATAAGGAAGAAACACAGTTTGGCAGCAGACAAAACTGGCAATTATAGGCCCATCACCAGCATTTCTTTCATTAGCAAAGTGGTGGAGAGGGTGGTAGACGATTTGTTTCGGGCTCATTTGGATGAAACAAATGCCCTGGATCCATTCTAGTCGGGATTCAGGCAGCGCCACAGTACAGAGACGGCACTGGTCACCCTGTATGATGACCTACTGAGAGAGGCTGACAGGGGTAAAACATCCCTGTTGGTCCTCCACGATATCTCAACCGCCTTTGATACTGTCAACCACGGTATCCTCCTGAGGAGGCTCACCGAGTTAGGAATTGGTGGGTTGGCGTTTGCCTGGCTCCAATCCTTCCTCGGGGAAGAGAGCACAGTTTCGAGAGAGGGTATCGGCCCCATGGAGCCTCAATTGTGGGGTTCCGCAGGGCTCGATCATCTCCCCAATGCTGTTTAATATCTACAAGACGCCACTGGGTGGGGTCATCAGGGGTTGTGGGGCATCGTGCCATCAGTACGCTGATGACACTCAGTTCTACATCTCCTTTTCACCAGCTACAGGGGATGCTGTTCTGTCCCTTCAGCACTGCTTGGAGTCTGTGTTGCAATGGATGCAGGAAAATGGGCTGAGGCTGAACCCGGACAAGACGGAGGCCATGAGGGTGGGTGGCCCGACCATCAGCGGTCTGGGAAGCCCTCTCACATTTTGGGGGGGGTGACTCTTACAACCTGGACCCGGCGCTCACCATGGAAACTCCGGTGGTCAGTGGTGTGTACCACCTTTTTTCATCTTTGGCGAATAGCCCAGCTGCGCCCCTATCTTGAAGTTGGGGCACTCACCACTTTGGTCCATGCACACGTAATCTTGAGATTAGACCACTGCAATGTGCTCTACGTGGAGCTACCTTTGAGGCTGATGCTGAAACTCCAAACGGTGCAAAATGCGGCAGCCAGACTCCTTAGTGGAGTGAGAAAAATATCACCATAAATCTCCTACTCCGGCCACATTGCTTTGGCTGCCCATTCGGTTTCGTGTTGACTTCGAAGTTTTAACGCTTACATACAAAGCCCTAAACAGTTTAGGGCCTCAATACTTGGCGGAACGCCTACTCCCACCGAAATCTACCCGTATCACCCGTATCATCAGTCAGGAGGTGAGGCTGAGGAGTCTGACTCTGAGGGAGGTCCAGAAGGAAAAAAATAAGAAACCGGGCCTTCTTGGCAGTTGCTCCTCGTCTCTAGAATAATCTTCCTCCTGAGATCCGTGCGGCCCCCTCACTGGGCATTTTTAAAAGCCAATTGAAAACCTGGCTGTTTATGCAGGCCTTCGCTCCGGTTACTATTTGATTTATTACTTCTTATTCTTTTCATCTTGAATAATTTGATTATTGATGTTTATAACAGTGTTATTTTTATAATGTTTTGTTATACATGTTGGAAGCCGCCTAGAGTAGTCAATTAACTAGATGGGCGGGGAATAAATGCGATAGATAGATAGATAGATAGATAGATAGATAGATAGATAGATAGATAGATAGATAGATAGACAGACAGACAGACAGACAGACAGACAGACAGACAGACAGACAGACAGACAGACAGACAGACAGACAGACAGACAGACAGACCGACCAAGATCTGTTTTGAGTTTTCCTGGTGGAAAAATAGAAGATGGAAAATGACTCATTCAGGAAGAGAACTTTTGGTCAACATGTTTACTCTCATTTACTATAAAAGTTAGGGATATTTCCATGGCTGGTGTGCTCCAGGATAGCGCTGCAACTGGGAATCCATGCTTTCGTGTCTACAGCTGATCACCGAGAGACAGCGAAGCAATCATCTTTCGGTCAACTGAGGGACTTCAGGGTCGGTGTGTAAGTATAAGATGAATGAGTGAGCGAGAGGTCTCTTGATATGTGGTATACCATTATATGCATTGGAAATATAATAAATTTTACATGAATAAATGGAAAACTATAAGTAGTTGTTCAGTCTCTTCTTATGGGCCAGCTTCTTGGGAACTCGGGTCTCTCTCTCCATTAGAGTAAAAGACCATAACCTACATGGGGTAACAGACTCCACTCTATCCCTGATGTTGTTAAACGCCAGATCCATGTCAAGTAAAACCCAATGACTCCAGGATTTAATCCTGGATGATTTAATAGATTGAGCTTGTCCAACTGAGCCCTATTTGGGTCCAGAAGGCAGCGTTGCCCTTTTACGACTTTGCCCACCTGGACATTCCATCCAACGTCTGGGGAGACTGGAGGGGTGGGAAGGGGGAGTTACCATCATTTACAAAAACACCTTAGAGGTTGTTAGGCTCTCTGCTTAGAGCATCCCAGGCCTCCAGACCCTCCACATTTCAGTGGGGACCAGGTATGGTTTTGGGATGGGGCTGGTTTTCCTTTTCTCCCCACGATCCAGCACTCCCTTTTCCGGAGCTGGTGGACTTCATCTCTGTGGCAGGACTGAGGTCCCCCAGAGTCTTGGTTCTGGGTGATTTCAATGTCATTCAGCTTCAGGCTCTCTTGGAGGAAACCAAGGCACCTTGGTACATTCCAATCCATTTTTAGGCCACGTCATGGCATGGAGCCGGCGTTGGTCACCTTCCAAGAAGACCTCTCAGGGGAAGCCAACTGGGGTAAGACGTCCTTGTTGGTCCTCCTCGATCTTTCAGTGGCCTTTGATACCATCGGCCACAGTATTCTCCTAGGGAGATTCTTGGGGTTAGTGATGGGGGGGCAGGCTTTGGTCGTCAGAAAGTCTCCAGAGAGTTCAGCTTGGGGAGATTCTGTCCGTTCTCTGGACTCTCAATTGTGGAGTCCCGCAGGGGTTAATTATTTCCACAATGCTATTTCATATCTATATGAAGCCGCTGGAGGAGGTCACCAGGTGTTATGGAGCTTTGTGTCACCAATATGTGGAAGACACGAAGCTCTATCTCTCTAAGAGAGACTTAGATCATCACTTGGCAGATCTGCTTTGATTGTATTCCTGTCTTGAGCAGGGCGTTGGGCTTTATGGCCTTGTAGGCCCCTCCCAACTTCACCTTTCTATGATTTCTATGAATGAAATTCAACAGGGTAAGTGAAAAATACTGCACCTTGGAAATAGAAACCAAATGCACAGTGAGAAGATCGGAGATAACTGTCTCAGCAATACTACAAGCAAGAAGAACCTTGGAATCATTATAAATCACAAGCTGAATAGGAACCAGCCTTGTGATGTGGCTACAAAAAGGACAAACACTATTTCAGGAGGAATTAAAAGTAGACTTACAGTGTGAAGGCGACTGGACTCAATAGCCTCAGAGACCTCTTCAAACTTCGTGATTCTGGATTTTTGTTAGTTTATCAATGTTTTTATAAAGGAGAAAGGTTCTCTTCCACCTTTCCCTCTCCAAAAGAACCCCACATGCAGGAGCAGCTTGGAAGGAGATATTTGGGAGAGCCCCACACCAAGCTGCATCTCACCCACAGCAGTTAATACAGGGTTGAGCCGAGCAGGATTGGGAACTAAAGGAATAATAACAACACTCTGGACATGTTCAGAGAGGCAGCATGGTAAATAACCAAATGTGGTCTCCTGCAACTTGGCTCAAAGCGCCCCTTGGCCTGAGAAACTCACCAGTCGTGTGTGTGCTTCTGGGTCTTGTCTTTGACAAACCAAAAGTCTTTCCCCCCCTCGGGTTGACTGGAAGTCACTTCACAGGCTACAAAACAAAGCAGGAAGAACAGAAGCAAAGTGAAAGGAAGAAGAGAGAGGTTTCACACCTGTCTAGTCCTCTGCAAGGGGTGGAGAAGAACAGGTCAGGTCAAGCCCATCTCAGTGGCCTCTCGGTTCCTAGAGAGCAGCCACGGGTGACCTGGGGGGTGGCGGTCCCCTGCCCAAAGCCTCCTGGGGCTGTCAGCGATGGGGCTCAAATGCTCTGACATCCTTATCCAAGCTGCAAAAAGAAACTGCTTTCTGCTGACAGGAGAGTAGCTGGCTGGAGAGCTCTGGGGTTTTGGATCTGTGGCTGCAGAGCCGGAGGTTGGGTGTTCGATTCCCCCCCCCCCCGGGCCTCCTCCCGTGAGAAGAGCCAGCCAGGGTGGCCTTGGGCAGCCCCACCGTCACAGAAGGAAAGGGGCAAACCACTTCTCTCCCTGGGAAACTTTGGGAAAAGGGTCACCCAAGTCAGAACAAGCTTGATGATAATGATGATGATGGATGTTATAATAGTATGGTGGCGCCTCTGATGGCAATAAAAAGAGCTGACCTGCCTTCCAAAGGCTGGAGGGATCTGGTGTTTGATCTCTTCTCATTCGGTCCTGGGAAGAACCGGGAGAGATCAGCTCCATCTTCGCTCCCCCTCCCAGGGAGAAGAGAAGAAGCCAAAGGATCCCTCTGGAGAGATCCCGGGAGGAAGGAAGAGCAAAAGCTTTCCCTCTAGTCGGCTTCCTTTCTCCTTCTTACATCCTGTGGGTCAGAGAAAGGAGCAGCGGATGAAGGAAAACATCTGGGAGAGAGGGGCCTTTTGTAAACCGGACAGCTCCGAATGGTGCATCCAGATGAACCCCGTCCCCATGGAGAAGCCTCTTCCTTACAGCCAGGAGAGCTGGCTAGAGGATCCTCTCCTTTTGGGGTGTGTGTGTGAGATCTCCTTTCCGCCTCTGTCCCAAACCCGTGTCTTTCCTGGGCCTCTTTCTCTTTCTGCCTTGTTTTCCTCTCCAGATAAAACAAAGGCTTTCCCCGCAATGCCACCTGGAAGCCCCCCTTCAACACAGGGAGGAAATCCCTCCAATCTACCCACCCACTCACCTGTAGTGGATCCCCAGCCTGGGATCTGGTCAGGAGGGAGATCTGGTCTGCCCCTCCCTCTTCTCGATCCAGAGCCACTGAACCAAGTGCTTGTTAAAGAGTCCCCTTCAAAAAACCAGAGAGGGAGGGGGAGGGGGATCCTGAAGAGGCTGAGGATGACAAGCCAGACATCTGGGAGGGAAGCTCCATCACTCCCAGCTGGCCCCCCTCTTCTCTCCCAAAGCCCCATTTCTGGCACCCCCTGTGTCCCTCTTTTGCATCCCCCCTCCCACCATCCCTGCATCCTGAAGGATAGGGGGCCTTAAAGTAACTTTTCCAAGCCTGGACTAAAGGGGGGAGTGAGGTGGGGGTGTTGTATGGAAGAAAGAGTAATTGGGGGGAGAGAAAAAGCACTGGGGAAGATGCTCTGTCCTTTCCCCCTCTGCCACCCCACCCCTCGGAGATGGGGAAAGAAGGGGGGTCTCCTTGCAGGAAAGCCGAGGAGGTCCCACCGACACACAGAAAGGGCCTGGGTGTCTTGCTCGGGATCGAGACCCCTCCCAGAGACTCCCCATCTGCCCCCTCCTCCACATTTACCCCATAGGTCTCATCCACCACCACTGGGCGGGTCGGCCGGTGATGATGGGAGCTGGAGACCATCGAGATCTTAGGAGGAAGAGGAGGAGGATGATCGGGAGAAAAACAAAACAGGCGCCTCCCCCTCCCTTTGCAAGGCCTTCCCGGGTTGCAGACCGAGCGGGAGAAGGGGCCCAATCCGAACTGCAGGATCTCTCTGGGGATGGGAAGGCTGTTTTGTTCTCTTTCTTCAATGTCTCCCTGCAACCCCTTAGCTTCCCCCGTCCTGTCCCGGTCTTGCACCTCCCGATTGCTCACCTCCCTGCAGGGCCTCTGGCAGGAAACTCGCGAGGAAGCCCCTCCCGTCCCCTGCAAAGCAGCCTTTTCCCTGGGGGGGATCCTAGAGGTGGGGGGCAGGAGGAGGCCGGACTCCCAGCTTCCCACTTCCGGTTCCGCCTCGACCCCCACCCCCTTTGGAGCGGCTCCCCTTCTTCTCTCTTTGACAGCTGTCAGGCTTTCCCGTTTTGGGGGAGGAGGAGGAAGGAGCGGAAGGGGCGGAGCCTCAAGGTTGGGGACCACTGTAACAACGTGAGACGGGTTCCTAGAGAGGAACTCTCTTAGGTTAGACCCGTGGTGTCCAATTCTGGTTGGCTTGAACAGAGAGAGAAGATTCCTAGAGCGTGAGCGTCCGAGACAAGAAAGAGATCAGAGAAACGCGGATTCCTAGAGGGAAAGCACACCAGACAAGAGAGACGGATTCCTAGAGGCGACTGGAAAGGGGAGCAGGAGGACTGTGGCTTTTATACCAAATATACACCCACACACATACGTGCACAATCCCGTCTTGTGGGGATTTGATACCTTGCAGGTTGTTGGAAACGGGATCCTTGAAGAAGCAAAAAGCTACGGCTGTTTTAAGGGCAGGTTTCGGCTTCCTTTTCCTCTGCCCCCTAAGATGTCCGACCGGTGACAGTTCGGCTGCGCTCCCTCTGCCCTACCGGTGGGCTCTCTTTTTCTCCTCTCCCCCCCCCCTTTGCGTATTGTGTGTTTTTTCTTTCATTTCTCCTTCCTTCTCTAATCCGTCGCTGTTCCTGGTGGTCTGTCTGAGCTTGTGAGGCTGAGAGCAGCTGTAGCCCCACCCCTTCCCCTGAGGAGACCAGCAAGAACTTGTCAGCTAACCCAGTGGTTCTTAACCTTTGTTACTCGGATGTTTTTGAACTGCAACTCCCAGAAACCCCAGCCAGCACAGTTGGTGGTGAAGGCTTCTGGGAGTTGCAGTCCAAAACTCCTGAGTAACCCAAGGTTAAGAACCAGTGAGCTAACCCACTGGTTCTTAACCTTTGTTACTCAGATGTTTTTGGACTGCAGCTCCCAGAAGCCTTCACCATCAGCTGTGCTAGCTGGGGTTTCTGGGAGTTGCAGTTCAAAAACACCTGAGTAACAAAAGTTAAGAACCACTGAACTAACCTCCAGATGTTCTTGGACTTCAACTCCCAGAAATCCTGGCCAGCAGATGTGGTGAAGTCTTCTGGGAATTGTAGTACAAGAACATCTGGAGGCCCAAGGTTGGGGGACCAGTGAGTTAACCGACTCGATTGGAAAAAAAAACAGCTACAACAGCACCATGTTATTTTCCAACCTTCCTGATGCTGCTTCTCTCTCTCTCTGCTTATCATTGAAACTCATTTGAAACTTAAGATCGGACTCACAAGTGTTCTAATAAACCTTCTTGGAAAGACAAGATTGCCAGACAGACCTGGACAGAACAGGACTGTGAGTGCAGGGAGAAAAACTTGTGGAGTTAATTCTCTGCCTATTATTTTGTTGTACTGAGTTGGGGGGGGGGGTTTCTGGGCTTAATTTTTGCTTCTTTTTATATATTTTCTATTTTATACTGTTTATTTTATTTTAGTTTAATTTATGGGTATTTTATTTTTGCTTTATGTTAAATTGTTTTGTTGTATTTACTTTAATTTGTCTGTTTTAATACTTACTGCTTTATGCACTCCTTTTGTATTTTATGCACTTTATATTTAATTTGATTATAGTTTATTGTTTAGTGCAGGGCTCAGGGAACTTTTTTACCTTTTACCCCCTCCCAAAATTATATAAGCCAACATTACCCCCTTGATTTGAAAGAAAGGAATGATACAATATTTGATGAAGCCACCCTTTTCCCTGCCTTAATTCAATACTTGCCTGTTCTTTTCATAGTTTTGAGTCAGTCTCTCTCTCACACACACACACACACAAACACCCTCCCTCCCTCCCTCCACCCTTTTTTCCTCCCTTAATTCAAGCCTTGTCTGTTCCTTTTTTCAGTTTTAAGTCAGTCTCTCTCTCTCACACACACAAACACGTCCACCCACCCACCCTCCATCCATTCATTTTCTCCATACAGTGGGCCCTCTACTTACGAACGGCCCTAGTTACAAACGTTTCAAGTTACGAACCCAACCTCATAGAAAACAACAGGCCCTACTTACGAACAATAACCAAGTTACGAACCCGATCCATAGAAACAGTGGACCCTACTTACGAACCTGTGGTTCAAGTTTCGAACAAAAAAAAACGGTGAGGGAGGCAGGGAAAGAGCAAAATTTGAACTTTCAGTTAACCGTTGGCCAGCAAAGAGAGTGGTTGTCTGCTTCCTCACTCTTCCCAGCATTTACAGAGTGGATAGAGAGACAGCCTTCAGACTGCCTGGTACTGCCTGGTACTGCCTGGTACTGGTACAGTGCTGTACGGACAGTACAGTACAGTATTCTAAAAAATTTTTGGCTTTTTTTTAAAAAATGGATTTTTTATTTGTTATTTTTGACATTCTTTTTTTAAGCAGAGAGACTGCCCGTTCTGGGTGAGTACACTACAGCAGTGGTTCTCAACCTTTGTTACTCAGGTGTTTTTGAACTGCAACTCCCAGAAACCTCAGCCAGCATAGCTGATGGTGAAGGCTTCTGGGAGTTTGTGAAGGTGTAGAAAGAGAGAGTGTGCCGTCCACAGAGACAAAGGTGGAAAAAGATGATGAAAAGAAAGAACAGCTGAATAGCAGCAAAAGTAATAAAGAGGAGAGGAAAGGGTTAACAGATAAAGAAGGAGAGGTGAAGGTAGAAGGGTGTTTAGCTGAAGGGGAGTGGGAGGAGTCAGAAGTGACAGTTGGAGGAGGATATAAGGATGAGGAGGGGGTAATGTGGTTCAGTGCTGTGGTGGAAGAATATGAAAGAAAGAGGAGGGAAGAAAAATGGCAAGCATTTGAGAAAGTCCGCACCCAAGGTTTAATCAGAGATTTCCCTAACCTGCGAGTGGGTGGACTATTGCCTAATCCCTCAACTCAGCGAAACCCATCTGTGAATGTGCCGGCAAAAGAGTGGAAAGTGATTGTCGCTCCGTGGGAAGAGGAGTTACAGAGGGAGCGTAACTGGAGAAGAGAGGAGTTTGATGAAGGTCCTGACGAGAGGGGGTGGATTCGGCACAAATGCTGTGGGACAATCTGTGCCAAGAGGAGTCCCCCATCCCCTCAATGGGGTTACAAGAAACCCTTTGGGGACCAGCACCGCTAACCCCCTGGGACTATGTTCAAAGTTTAGAGCATGTTGATGAGAGTTTGTTTCCCAGTTGTAAACCGTTGGAACCGTTAAAAGATGTGCTGGAGAGTGGAGGAGACAATAAAAGTTCAGCTGTTAAAATTATAAGGACTCAACCTTTATTGTTGCCTGCTGACATAGAGGGCCTGAGGGAAAAGGCGAACCTTTTGACAGTGGCGCCCAACGTGGGGCGGCCCCTATAGCAGGAAATGAAGAGATGAAAGAGTTGCACGCCAATTGTTAATGTTAAATACAGGGGAAGAAAAAGTTAAAAATGAGCAAAAAGATGTGAAGAACCCATGGGTAGCAAGTCCCACGCCAATCCGTATGCAGAAGATGAGTGCCTCAGACGACCCAGAAGCTTATCTGCATACCTTTGAGAGGGTAGCCACTGCAGCAGGGTGGCCAAAGGAACAATGGACATTAATTTTAACACCATGCTTGACAGGAGTATTACAAGAAGTAGTGGACACGTTACCCACCCAAGAAGCAACTCAGTATGAAACAGTCAAAGGCGCCATTTTACAAACTTTGAACTTGACAGAAGAAGCCTATCGCAAAAAGTTCCGTGAGCTTAAATTCAAATCAGGGATGCATCCGCGCCCAGTAAGCCAGCGTATGAAAGCCAATGTAATCAGATGGTTAAAACCAGAAGAAAAAACAAAGGACGAGATAATAGAAACTTTTGTTATGGAACATTTGATATCAACATTATCCGTTAATATGCATAGCTGGGTACAGAGGAATAGACCAAAGCGGTTGGAAGAAGCCATTAGCCTAATTGAGAATTATTGCGCGGCAGAGGAGGGGACTAAAGAGCACGCCGGAACTACTTTTGAGAGAACCCGCCCGCAAGACAAGATGGCGACCGGGAGCAGCAACGCACCGCGCGGTCCGTCTTCTTTTTCGGTCATCGGCAGAGGAAGGCCTCAAAACTTCGAACCCATGCGCCCCAAACCAACGCGCCCTACAACTTATGACCAACGCTTATTCGAACCGGGCACAGGGTTAAAAGAAGGAAAGGACGGCAAACCCGTATGTTTCGATTGCGGCCGCGTCGGCCACGTGAAAAGGTAATGTCCCGGACTGGATTGCTCATGGGTAGGACAGAACAACGAACGAATTAAAATATTAGGATCAGAACAGGAGGGTTGGGAAGTAATGGCTACGGTCAATGGACATGCAAAGAGGGCTTTGATTGATATGGGATGTAGCAAGACGTTGGTTCGGCAATTGGAGGGGGTGGTAATACCGGATGATGTGACTGTAAAATGTATACATGGGGATTCAAAGAAATATGCCACCACTTGGTACAGATTGGAAAAGATTGTCGGAGGATGAAAGTGGGAATTGTACCAGGGGTTTCAAGAGAAATGTTGTTGGGACGTGATTGGGAGGGTGCGAGTGAATTGCTTAAGAATAAAGAAGGGCTAGCTGGGGATTGTGATGCTAGTGGAACTGAAATGGATTTTTTAAAAGGAGCCTCTCGGGATCAAATGAGGCTATGGCAACAAGATGACCCAACATTACAAAAGGTATTACATGAGGCTCAACCTACGGGATCTATTGTATCCGGAGAGACTGGGTTTGAAATAGATGATGGTTTATTATACCAAGTAAACCAAGAAGGGGAGAAGCAGTTAGTGGTGCCCATAAAATGGAGGAAAGATATATTAAGAATAGCCCATGATATACCCACTGCTGGTCATTTAGCCACAGATAAAATGATTGCTCGAATAGCCCATAGATTCTGGTGGCCAGGGCTTAATGGTGAAATACAACAATTTTGTAAAACGTGTAAAGAATGTCAAATGACTCAAACCAAACCCAGACCAGGCGCCCCGTTGATGCCAATGCTTCTAATAGACCGCCCCTTTGACAGAATAGGAGTCGACATTGTAGGGCCTTTGACGAAGTCAGCAGGGGCACATACCCATATTTTAGTATTGATTGATTATGCAACAAGGTACCCAGAAGCTATACCATTACAATCTACAAGTGCTAAAATAATTGCAAGAGAGTTAATGCAAGTTTTTACTAGATTGGGATTCCCCAAGGAAATATTAACAGATCAAGGCAGTAATTTTATGAGTTTAACATTGAAAGAAATGTGGAAACTCCTAGACGTAGAACCAATACATGCCTCAGTTTACCATCCACAAACAAATGGATTGGTGGAGCGATTTAACAAAACGTTGAAAGGAATGTTAAGGAAGTTGGTTATGGAGAAACCCCGGCGGTGGCATCTGCTGGTGGCTCCGCTTATGTTCGCAGTCAGGGAAGTACCACAAGCCTCTACGGGGTTTTCTCCATTCGAAATGATATACGGTTGGAACCCTCGAGGAATTTTAGATTTGATCAAAGAAAAATGGGAAAGTGGAGTAGATAATTCTCAGCTGACAGTACAACATGTACTAGAGATGAGAGAACATTTAAAGAAAGTAGCCGAAATGGCCAAAGAACATTTAGGACAAGCTCAAGCCGGGCAAAAGAAAAGATACGATGCAAAAATATCACCAAGATCATTCGTAGCAGGACAGAAGGTTCTCTTATTGTTACCAGCAGAGAATGCCAAATTATTTGCGTGGTGGCAAGGGCCTTATGAAATTATCAGACAAGTAGGAAAGGTAGATTATGAGATAAAAACACCAGACAAGAAAAAGAAAACTGGTGTTTACCATGTGAATCTGTTAAAGGAATGGCATGAGAGAGAAGCTTTATGGGGTGAAAGTGTAGAAGAAGATTTAGGGCCAGAATCGTCCTTGTATCAAGAGGAACGATTGGAAATTCCACAAGGGAAAACTTAGATACCCCACAAAAAGCACAAATAAAAGAAATAGAAGAGGAATTCCAAGATGTATTCTCCACTAAACCAGGCTATACCCGAATGGCAGAACATTGTATTAATACTAAAGAGGGGACAGTGATACGTAGCAGAAATCGAAATTGGCCTTTCCATTTAAAAGATGTAATCAATAAAGAAGTAGATGAAATGTTGAAATTAGGAATAATCGAACCCTCAAATAGTCCATGGAGAAGCTATCCAGTAGCAGTCCCAAAACCTGATGGAAAGGTGAGACTATGCATTGATTTTAGGAAACTCAATGAGGTGTCAAAATTTGATGCATATCCAATGCCACGCATTGAGGATTTATTGGAAAGGCTAGGGGGCGCTAAATACCTCAGTTCGTTAGATCTTACTAAAGGTTATTGGCAAATTCTGGTGAGGGCTGAAGATAAAGAAAAAACGGCATTCGTCATCCCAAAGGGGTTGTACCAATTTCTGAAAATGCCATTTGGGTTGCATGGGGCAGGAGCTACGTTCCAACGCTTAATGGACAGAGTTCTAGAGCCTGTTAACACATTTGCTGGCGCTTACATCGATGATATACTTATTTTTAGTAAGAGTTGGGAAGAACACATAATTCATATTAGACAAGTACTAGAAGAACTCAGGAAGGCAGGATTAACCATTAATCCTTCTAAGTGTAAGGTTGCCCAAGAGAAGGTAAAGTTTCTGGGTCATGTTGTAAGCAAAGGAGAGATACGCCCATCAGAAGAAAAAATTGACAAACTATCTGATTGGCATATTCCCAAAACAAAGAAAGAAGTGCAACAATTTTTAGGTTTGGCTGGATATTACCGACAATTCGTACCTAATTTTTCCGGAATTGCAGCCCCACTAACTGATCTTACTAAAAAGAAAGTGAATAAATATGTTAAATGGGGCAACTTAGAACAAGAGGCTTTCGATAAGTTAAAGAATATTCTTAATGAGTTACCTAAGAGATACGCACCAGATTTCTCTCTTCCTTTCATAGTACAAACAGATGCGTCAGATAGAGGTATCGGGGCAGTGTTGGCACAAGAAAAGTTAGGGGTAGAATACCCAATTATGTATCTGAGTAAAAAATTGAGTCCTCGAGAACAAAAATATGCAACTATTGAGAAAGAGGCATTAGCAGCAAAATGGGCCATTTTGACATTAAAATATTATTTGTTGGGAGCACCTTTTATATTAGTAACTGATCACGCACCCCTTCAATGGCTAAATAGAATGAAGGATGCTAACCTACGACTGACACGATGGTATTTTAGTTTACAACCATATGCATTTCAGGTGAAATATAAAAAAGGGACCAATCATGCTAATGCTGATTATTTTTTGCGACAGGGAGAAGGAAATATGCGCGGTGATGAAGAGCAGACGGCCCACTCCTCCGGGGGGGGCGTGTGAAGGTGTAGAAAGAGAGAGTGTGCCGTCCGCAGAGACGAAGGTGGAAAAAGATGATGAAAAGAAAGAACAGCTGAATAGCAGCGAAAGTAATAAAGAGGAGAGGAAAGGGTTAACAGATAAAGAAGGAGAGGTGAAGGTAGAAGGGTGTTTAGCTGAAGGGGAGTGGGAGGAGTCAGAAGTGACAGTTGGAGGAGGATATAAGGATGAGGAGGGGGTAGTGTGGTTCAGTGCTGTGGTGGAAGAATATGAAAGAAAGAGGAGGGAAGAAAAACGGCAAGCATTTGAGAAAGTCCGCACCCAAGAAGTCCGCACCCAAGGTTTAATCAGAGATTTCCCTAACCTGCGAGTGGGTGGACTATTGCCTAATCCCTCAACTCAGCGAAACCCATCTGTGAATGTGCCGGCAAAAGAGTGGAAAGTGATTGTCGCTCCGTGGGAAGAGGAGTTACAGAGGGAGCGTAACTGGAGAAGAGAGGAGTTTGATGAAGGTCCTGACGAGAGGGGGTGGATTCGGCACAAATGCTGTGGGACAATCTGTGCCAAGAAGAGTCCCCCACCCCCTCAATGGGGTTACAAGAAACCCTTTGGGGACCAGCACCGCTAACCCCCTGGGACTATGTTCAAAGTTTAGAGCATGTTGATGAGAGTTTGTTTCCCAGTTGTAAACCGTTGGAACCGTTAAAAGATGTGCTGGAGAGGGGAGGAGACAATAAAAGTTCAGCTGTTAAAATTATAAGGACTCAACCTTTATTGTTGCCTGCTGACATAGAGGGGCCGCCTGAGGGAAAAGGCGAACCTTTTGACAGAGTTACAGTCCAAAAACATCTGAGTAACAAAGGTTAAGAACCAGTGCACTACAGTATGTTTTTACTTTACTGTACAGGTTTTTTTTGCATATCGTTGGTGGGGGGGTAGGGCTAGGTGGGGGGGTTCTGAGCTCTGATGGGTCTTGCTTGGTAGATTTTACAGTTTTAAAATGGCTGCATGCTTGCTGGAATCTTTCTATGCTGTGTGTGTGTGTTCTGAATCTGTCTGGTTAAAATGTGGACCCAGAGGGCATTTTTGCAATGGAGGCATGGGTCTTGCTGGGTAGATTTTACAGTTTTAAAATGGCTGCATGCTTGCTGGAATCTTTCCTTGCTGTGTGTGTCTCTGGGGGTGTGTTGTGTACTGAATCTGTCTGGTTAAAATGTGGACCCATGTCTCTCTTTGTGCTGAGATTCTGTTGGGAAGAAAGCTTGCTTGCAAGCAGGGTAAAAATGGAATTCAGAGCCATGTCTCTCTTTGTGCTGAGGAATTCTGCTGGGAAGAAAGCTTGCTTGCAAGCAGGGTAAAAATGGAGTTCAGAGCCATGTCTCTCTTTGTGCTGAGGAGTGTTTTTCAAGGTGTTCTGTTGTCTGAAAGGTGCTTGTTCCCTCTCTCATTTCCTGTCCCTCCCCCCCAAAAAAGTTTCCTGTCTTGGCTGACAATGTGCTTTTCAAAGTGTTCTGTTGAAAAGGTGTCTGTTCCCTACTTCCCTCCCTCTTTTCTTTCCTTTTTAAAAAAACCTAAGTCATCATAGGTTAAAAGGAAAAAAAGAGAAAAATCTGCCCCTAGTGGTAGGAACAGATTAACCGGCTTTGCATTAGTTCCTATAGGAACTAATTATTCGAGTTACAAACCGTTGCTCAATTTAAGAACCAGAAACAGCCAGAACGGATTAAATGGTTTTCAATGCATTCCTATAGGAAATGCTGATTTGACAAACTTTTCGACTTACAAACTTGCTTCTGGAATGGATTAAGTTCATAAGTAGAGGACCCAATGTACAGTGGTGCCTCACACAACGATGTTAATTGGTTCCAAAAAAATCAACGTTGTGTGAAACATCGTTCTGTGAAACACCATTTCCCATAGGAATGCATTGAAAACCAATTGGAACGGATTGCCATCGCTGAGTGAAAATCCCCATAGGAAACATCGCTGTGTGAAACAATGTTTCCTCCATTGGAATGTATTGAAGCCGACTCAATACATTTCAATGGCTTTGCGAAGTCCTTTTTCGCTCCTGTAAAAGTGTCTTACAATGTTTGGAAGCTGTTTTAAATGCTTGCAATGGTTAGCCCACCTCCTGAAACCTACGCAAACTTAATTTGATGTTGTTCTGACACTTCGTTAATTTATGGTAATTTTTTGTTTTCTCCATTGAAAACTATTGAATGGTCTGTCTAATGGTTTCCAATGGAGAAAATTCAAAAAATCACCAAAAATTAACGAAGTGTCAGAACAACACCAAAATCAGTTTGCATAGGTTTCAGGAGGTGGGCTAACCATTGCAAGCATTTAAAACAGCTTCCAAACATTGTAAGACACTTTTACAGGAGCGAAAAGGGAGATCCGGAAAGGGCTCTTTGATCTCCGTTTGTCTTTTAAAGGTCTTCCCGATCTCCCTTTTCGCTCCTGTAAAAGTGTCTTACAATGTTTGGAAGCTGTTTTAAATGTTTGCACTGGTTAGCCCACCTCCCGAATCCTACGCAAACTGATTTTGGTGTTGTTCTGACACTTCGTTAATTTATGAAAAATTTTTGTTTTCTCCATTGGAAACCATTAGACAGACCATTCAATGGTTTTCAATGGAGAAAACAAAAAATTACCATAAATTAACGAAGTGTCAGAACAACACCAAAATCAGTTTGCATAGGTTTCAGGAGGTGGGCTAACCATTGCAAGCATTTAAAACGGCTTCCCAACATTGTAAGACACTTTTACAGGAACAAAAAAGAGACATCGTTGTGTGAAAATCCCCCATAGGAAACATCGCTGTGTGAGGTGGCAAATTTAACAGAAAAAGGCATCGTTGTGTGAATTCATCGTTGTGTGAGGCACCCGTTGTGCGAGGCACCACTGTACATCTAAATAAGCTTGATCTTATTTAAGGTCTCTCGCACCTTCCTTCCCCTTGTTAACTTGATTCTTTCCCACCTCCTGCTTGCTTGCATTCATTTCCAGAGGAAGCAGTCATTCAAAGCCCTGGATTGATTGATTGCTCTGGGCTATTCCACAGCTGTAGCCAATTAAGCAGGCTTATCTCCTATCTCTGAACCAAGGGAGGATTTACAGCTGCCTGCTGCAACCAGGAAGTAACAGGGAGAGGTGGCTTACAATTTGAGGTTTGGCTGCAGGGGCGGGGGGTGGGAGGGAGGGGTAACGCTCTGCTCATTACCCCCAGGATTCTCACTTTTACCCTATTTGGGGTAATTTAGGGTACAGCCTGGGGGCTGTACTGCAGGAAAATGGGGTGAGGCTGAACCCGGACAAGATGGAGGTCCTGGGGGTGGGTGGACCCACTATCAGTGGTTTGGGAAACTCCCTCTCTTTTGGGGGGTGACTCTCACTGCTAAGAATGAGGTTCCACACCACCTATTTCCATCTTTGGCGGATTGCCGGGCTGTGTCCCTTTCTTGACATTGGTGCACTTACCACCTTGGTTCATGCGCTCGTAATCCCGAGATCAGATTACTGTAATCCGCTCTACATAGGGCTGCCTTTGAGATTAATGCAGAAACTACAAATGGTGCGGAATGCAGTGGCCAGACTTCTTAGTGGGGTGAAGAAACATCAACATATTACTCCCACTCTGGCTGCATTGGCTGCCCATTCGATTCCCTAACCCTAACCAGTTTAGGACCTCAATACTTGGTGGAACACCTCCTCCCACCTAGATCTACTCGTGTTACCCGATCTAGCCAGGAGGGGTGACTGAGGAGCCTAACGCCGAGGGAGGCCCGGAAAGAAAAAACAAGACACCGGGCCTTCTCAGCAGTGGCTCCCAGGCTTTGGAACACACTCCCCCCTGAGATTCATCTGGACCCCTCGCCGGGCACTTTCAAAAACCAACTCAAGACCTGGTTATATAGAGAGGCCTTTCCTCCAGACTCTACGTAATTCTCTCTCTTTCTTTATCTATTCTGTTTTGTGCTCATGTAGGTAATGGTTATTTTATATTAATTATTTTTATTACGTGTTTGAGAGCCGACCACAGTAGACTATGTCTAAATGGGCCTCATATAAGCTCAATAAATAAATAAATAAATTGCATGGAAATGAGACGAAAGTTGAGTGGTTTTCCCTGCCCTTTTGTTAGGCTGGGGTGTCTGTTGCTCTTCCCGCCCCGCTGGCACCTTGGATCTGGCTGACCCTTCCAGGGAAAGTGGGGGGGGGGACAGCCAATTTAAAAAGGGGCAGATGCATCCCCCCAAACCCACCCACCCACAGGCAGCTGTTGGTTTTTCCTGTTTTCCAGAATGGAAAGAGGGGAAGGGGCAGGAGCAGAAGGGGCGGAGCCTCAAAGGGGGGCAGAAACAGGAGAGGGAAAACATTCCTGGGGGTTGCAAGAGCCTCCTTATTCCACACCAACAGTGTGGGACAAGCATTTCATGCCCCCCGTGAAAATAAAGCAGGGAGTGTCCCCGCCCCCATAGAGCCTTTTCCCGGCTCCACTCAACCTTTTCAGAATGGAAAGAGGGGAGGGGGAAGAGGCAGAGCCTCAAAGGGAGGCAGAAACAGGAGAGGGGAGACCCATGTGGGGGGTACCAGAGCCTCTTTATTCCTCTCCCTCATGGCCAGGGCCAACCCCTCCCTGCAGAAAGAAAGAAAGCCAGACTGGGATGGATCCACTGTGAGGAGGCGTCTGAGGGGAAGGTGAGACCTGCCCTCCCAGGAGAGCAAGAGGGAGGCAGGAGCTCCTGCCTGGCTCCTCCAGATCACACGCCAACCTTGGAGGGAAGGAAGGAAGGTCTGACTCCCTCTGCAAGTTCAAACATGACAAGAAGAATTCACACTTGGAGAAAGGGGTGACTGGGTCAGTCTGTGCCAGTGACAGGTACAAACAGACACACAGACACAGAAGGGCATCCCTCCCGCTCTGCCTGTGAGGAAGGCCAAACAGGCCAGGAAATCCTTCTGAAAGCAAAAAGGAGATCTGGAAAAGAGGCCAAGAAAAGGTGCAGTCTCCCCCCCCCATGCCCTTGCTTTCTCCTCTTTCTCCAAGGCTTCTATATGTTTGAGAGATTTTCCCCTGTTTTCCAGCAATGGGATTTCTGCAATGGCAGCATCTGGGCCGAATCCTAAGGGCCAGGGTCCCCTGAGCAAGGCCGGCCCAGTGGGGCCCCTCCTGACTGGACGGGGAGCGTCTCTCCCTCTGCTCGCCCACCCAGGCCAACTCATCCACCCAGGTGTGGCCTATGCAGGGGGGGGTGGGCACTCCAAAAAAGGCCAAGACAACCACCCCCCAGGAGTGGGGCTTTCTCAGTGGTGGCCTCCAGGCTCCAGAAGTGGTTTTCCTTGGGATCAACGTACGGCTTCCTGCCTCTCGACCTTCAGAAAAGAGAAGGAAGGAAGGCTGAGCTTCTCAAAGGAAGCCTTTGGGACATAAGGGTTTTTATTGTTATTGCTGTTGTTGTTCTCTCTCTCTCTCTCTCTCATATCCCCTCCTCTCTCCTCAGAAAGAGCCCGGGATAATATTTAAAACTAAAAACAGGAAACAGGCAAATAATTTTTGAAAAATCAAAGAAATACCATATTTATTTATTTATTTATTTTATTTATTCCCCACCTATCTGTTCAACATGACCACTCTAGGGGCGGCTTCCAGACATATAAAAACACAGTAAAATGTACATATAACAAAAAAAACCCCAACATACTAAACAATAACAATAGGCAGCCAACAATAAACAGTGGACATATTTTTCAAGATGGCAATATAACAAAAAATAAATTAAAGAAGAAAAGATTGTGTTATCTGGAGGGAAAGCCTGCTTGGAGTCCCCTAGCATCACCCGCTGGGTTTTTCCCTCCAGGAAGGACCAGATCCACCATAAAAAAGAGTCCAATCCTGGAGAAAAAGACCCAGAAGGACACCGTGGATGATGGTATTGAACGCTCAGGAGAGGCCCAACAGAATCAAAAGGGGACACACGCCCTTTGTCCAGATCCCAGCCGAGGTCATCCACCAAAGGGACCAAAGCTATGGTCTCTCTCTTCTAACCAGGCCTGAAATGGCCAGATTGAAAGGGATCCAGGTAATCCATCTCCTGCAGGAAACGCTGGAGCTGAGAAACCATCACACGCTTGTCAAGAGTGGTGCAGTTTTTAGCATTGTGTGTTGCCAAAGCTCTTTGTTCCAGTTGCAGACGTCAAGAAAATCAGGCAGAGACAACAATGTGGAAAAATATATACAGCAGTAACCCCATTACAGCTGTGAGGCATGAGCAAGAAAAGAAATCACTACACAGTGTCTCTCTATATTCTCACTCTCCAATCAGTTGTCAGAGATGATTACATCATCTTCAACGTAAAGAGGTGTATTCCAGTCTCCTTGTCAGGCACCCCTGCTGACACTTTGTACCTGATCTCTGTGCTTCATGTTCATGGCTGTAAAATTCAGGTTCCATTTTATTTGGTGTATTTTATATAACCTTGCCCAGGAGTTGGAATCTTAGAGACTAACCTCTTGTTGTCCAGTAGACTGGGATCCCAGGAGGGCTTCTTCCATCATGGTCTTCTTCCTGCCTCCTCAAAACCAAATGGTGATCCTGCCCTCCCTGCAAAGAGGCCTTCACCACTTCCTGACGGGTTCATTGGCAGGAACTCTCCCACCCTTTTCTGGGTCTTCCCCTCCCTGCCAGAAGCCTCTTTTGCTTTTTACTCCCACCTTGTTGGGGGAGGGCAGGCCCCCTGCAGTGTAGGGTTGCCAGACGTCCAGCAAAAGGAGGACATGTCCTCTTTTTAAGGTTAATGTCCTCCGTCCGGCAGGCAAAGGGAAAGCTCCAATTAAGGCAGGAAGAAAGGTGTGAGAGAGGGACGGGTGGCTTCATCAAGCTTGTTTAAAGGTAAGATTGTAGAAAATTTAGGGAGGAAGGTACGGTGTGTGTATGTGTGAGACTGACTTTAATAAATCATTGAAAAAAGGATGTGACTGCAAGGGAGAGAAGGCTCCAATTAAGGTGGGAAGTAAGGTGCAAGAGAGGAACCGGGTGGTTTCATCAAGCTTGTTTAAATATATGTAGAAAATTGAGGGAGGGAGGGAGGGAGGGAGGGAGGGTGTATGAGAAAGACTGAATCAAAACGATGAAAATAGGAACTGATGCAAGCAGGAGCGAAGGCTGGTCTGGAGTTCTGGGGGGGCAGCGGTTGCCGAGGGAAAGGAGGCAGAGAGAGAGTTCTGTCCAAAGAATTCCTGGGACAAAAACCTACGGGAAGCAAACTAGCAGAAGGCTTGTGAGGGTTGTGACTTTTTCAAACTCTCTCTCTTTGTGTGTTTTTGTGGGTCAACCCATTCGGTGTGGCTGGCATTAAAAACTAACCCGTTTAGATCAACCACAAGCAAGGCTGGCTGACTTGGCTGTTCATCTGTGCCATCATCATGCTCCAGATTTCCAGGGAGAGTTAGAGAATTTCCCAAGCATTATAGGTGCAAATACAAAAAAATTAAAAATAAAATGATGCCTCTTAAAGACTATTTTAAAAAAAATGTGAGGTAGGTAGGTAGGTTCAATGTATATATATATGTGTGAATGTATGCATGCATATACTATGTATTGTATTACTGTCCCACCCATCTAGTAAAAGAGCTCTGAGCACCTAACAACTATAAAGCGAACAGATATGACAACTGACTCACAGCAGGTGGTGGCTTTTCAGCTCAAGGGGTTCCTGGATGAGATGGGTTATCTACTGTAGATCCATTTCAACCTGGTTCAGGCCTGGTTATGGATTGGAGGTCACCTTAGTGGATGACCTATACTGGAAACTGGATAAGGGACCTGTGTCCCTGTAGGTTCAGGTGGACCTCTTGGTGGCTTTTAATACTATTGACCATGATATCTTTCTGGGTAGTCTATCTGAGATGGAACATGGGGGCCACTGTTTTACAGTGGCTCTGGTCCTTCCTGAAAAGAAGAGCTCAAGAGAGGGGTGCTAGATGATTCCTGTTCACCACCCTGGCCACCAGCCTGGGGCATTGCTCAGCATCTGTTTCGTCCCCTGTGTTATCCAACATCTGCATGAAACCACTGGGAGAAGTTGTCTGGGATTTTGGGGGTGGGACTCAATAGGATGTGGATGACATCCAACTCTATTTTTGCTTTTCATCTAAATCCGAGGAAACTGTTATAGGTTATAAATTAGTGTCTGGTGTCAGTAATGGATTGGAGGGTGAAAGCCTGGTCTCTCAGTTGTTGGAAGGATCCAGATGTGCCACAGAGCCCAAAAGGCATGCAGCTGAATTGAGAGAGCTCCTTGGTGGTTGAGAAGACAGTTTTAACTCTGTCTTCCTTCCACAAGGGATCTGCCAGTAATCCATGATGAGGTCCAAGAGTTCTGGAAGACTAAACTCTCTAATGTCTTATCCACTCACGGCACTGAGATCTCACAGGCTGATGCAAAACTGAACACTGGCCAAGGAGCTTTCCTGAGGTGGAGGGGAGTAGACAGACTACCTTTGGTCCCAGTTCGAACTCCTAGGGTTTCAATTTGGTGTTGTAACCATGCTTCTGGGCCAGTTGGAAACTACTGCTAACTGTTCTCGCATTCCACGCACCTTCTATTCTTTGCACTTAGGTGTCTTTCAGGTCAAGTATGGAACTGGTGCTCAGATGAGACTAGGAAATATGGTGTTGACTGTGCAGTTAGAAATGTGCTGCCGAGATCCATTGTTCCGCCTACTGCGGGGAGTGAAAGAATCCTGACTCTGCAGCTCCACTCATTAGCAAGACCGATCACCCTCATTAGTGCATATGCACCAACAGCAGAAGTCCAAGACAAATTCTATGATGATCTGGCAGCTACAATTTAAAAAAGCCTTGAGAGAAAGAAACAGTTTTTGTCTTTGCTGGAGGGAAGGTGGAGTACCACAGGAAATGAAGGATTCAGACATCACCACACTATACTAGAAAAAAGGCGACAGGAGTGACTGCAATAACTACCATGGCATCTCTCTTCTCATGATTGTACAGCAGCTGCTTGCCCATGTTGTGCTGAAGAGACTCCAGGTGCTTCCAGACAGAGTCAATCCAGAATCACAGTGTCAGTGCTTTGATATAAACTAGTTTCTCCCCAGTGTGAGTTCTTTGATGTGAACTCAGGTGAACTCTCTGACTAAAGCTCTTTCCACACTCCATGCATGTATATGGTTTCTCCCCTGTGTGAATTCTTAGATGTGAACTAAGGTTACTGCTGTGCCTGAAGCACTTTCCACATTGCATGCATTTATGTGGTTTCTCCCCTGTGTGCGTTCTTTGATGGGCACGAAGGCTACTGCCATCAGCAAAGCTCATTCCACATTGCATGCATTTATATGGTTTCTCCCCAGTGTGAATTCTTTGATGAGAACTCAGGTGAACTCTCTGACTAAAGCTCTTTCCACATTCCATGCATGTATATGGTTTCTCCCCTGTGTGAATTCTAAGATGTAAACGAAGGCTACTGCTCTGACTGAAGCACTTTCCACATTCCATGCATTTATGTGGTTTCTCCCCTGTGTGCGTTCTTTGATGGTTACGAAGGCTACTGCCATCAGCAAAGCTCATTCCACATTGCATGCATTTATGTGGTTTCTCCCCAGTGTGAATTATTTGATGTGAACTAAGATGACAGCTGCGCTTGAAGCTCTTTCCACATTCCATGCATGTATATGGTTTCTCCCCTGTGTGAATTCTAAGATGTAAATTCAGGCTACTGCTACAAGTGAAGCTCTTTCCACATTCCATGCATTTATATGGTTTCTCCCCGGTGTGAGTTCTTTGATGTCTACTCAGGCCACTGCTGTGACTGAAGCTCTTCCCACATTCCATGCATTTATATGGTTTCTCCCCATTATGAGTACTTTGATGGGAACTCAGGGCACAGCTGTGACTGAAGCACTTTCCACATTCCATGCATTTATATGGTTTCTCCCCTGTGTGCGTTCTTTGATGAGAACTCCGGTGAAATTGGGAATTGAAGCTCATTCCACATTGCATGCATTTGTATGATTTCTCCCCAGTGTGAGTTCTTTGATGTGAACTCAGGTGAACTCTCTGACTGAAGCTCTTTCCACATTCCATGCATGTATATGGTTTCTCCCCTGTGTGAATTCTTAGATGTGAACTAAGGTATCTGCTCTGACTGAAGCTCTTTCCACATTCCATGCATGTATATGGTTTCTCCCCTGTGTGCGTTCTTTGATGGGAATTCAGGGAACTGCTACGACTGAAGCTCTTCCCACATTCCATGCATTTATATGGTTTCTGACCAGTATGAGTTCTTTGATGGTTACTCAGGGTACTGCTGTGACTGAAGCACTTTCCACATTCCATGCATTTATAAGGTTTCTCCCCTGTGTGCGTTCTTTGGTGGGTACGAAGGCTACTGCCATCAGCAAAGCTCATTCCACATTCCATGCATTTATATGGTTTATCCCCAGTGTGAGTTATTTGATGTGAACTAAGATGACAGCTGCGCTTGAAGCTCTTTCCACATTCCATGCATGTATATGGTTTCTCCCCACTGTGAGTTCTTAGATGTGAACTAAGGTGACTGCTTTGACTGAAGCTCTTCCCACATTCCATGCATTTATATGGTTTCTCCCCATTATGAATACTTTGATGGGAACTCAGGGCACAGCTGTGACTGAAGCACTTTCCACATTCCATGCATTCGTATGGTTTCTCCCCTGTGTGCGTTCTTTGATGAGAACTCCGGTGAAATTGGGAATTGAAGCTCATTCCACATTGCATGTATTTGTATGATTTCTCCCCAGTGTGAGTTCTTTGATGTGAACTCAGGTGAACTCTCTGACTGAAGCTCTTTCCACATTCCATGCATGTATATGGTTTCTCCCCTGTATGAATTCTAAGATGTAACCTCAGCCTACTGCTACAAGTGAAGCTCTTTCCACATTCCATGCATGTATATGGTTTCTCCCCTGTGTGAATTCTTAGATGTGAACTAAGGTATCTGCTCTGACTGAAGCTCTTTCCACATTCCATGCATGTATATGGTTTCTCCCCTGTGTGCGTTCTTTGATGGGAATTCAGATAACTGCTACGACTGAAGCTCTTCCCACATTCCATGCATTTATATGGTTTCTCACCAGTATGAGTTGTTTGATGGTTATTCAGGGTACTGCTGTGACTGAAGCACTTTCCACATTCCATGCATTTATATGGTTTCTCCCCTGTGTGCGTTCTTTGATGGGTACGAAGGCTACTGCCATCAGCAAAGCTCATTCCACATTCCATGCATTTATATGGTTTATCCCCACTGTGAGTTCTTTGATGTAAACTCAGTTGAACTCTCTGACTATAGCTCTTTCCACATTCCATGCATGTATATGGTTTCTCGCCACTGTGAGTTCTTAGATGTGAACTAAGGTGACTGCCCTGACTAAAGCACTTTCCACATTCCATGCATTCATATGGTTTCTCCCCTGTGTGCGTTCTTAGATGGGAATTCAGGGAACTGATATGACTGAAGCACTTCCCACATTCCATGCATTTGTACGGTTTCTCCCCTGTGTGCGTTCTTTGATGGGATCTGAGGTTGCTGCTCTTACTGAAGCTTTTCCCACACTGTAGGCATTTCTCGCCTCTCAGAGGTTTGTCACGTGAAGTACAATCACTGTGCATCGTGATGCTCTTGCCTTTTTCTATGCATTGACTTCGTTTCTACTCTAGATGGACTGTGTCAAGTCTTTTGATATCTGAGGCACCCTTGAATGTTTATTTGCCTAGGGAAACCTTTGTCCTTTCTTTTGATTTTTTTCAGGTCATCAGAAGTGTATCAAATTCCCTAGCAGGAGAAGCTGGAGTTTTCTTTATCTCTTTTTTTCCTGGCTTCCCTTCTCCCCTTTTCCTCCTTTTAAGTGTGTAGAATTTTTTTGGTGCTCCACACTTGGGTTTTGTTTTCAATGAAAGAATGACTGGCTCCATAGAATTCCTGTCATCCTCTTCATCACCTTATAGAGGAAAAAAAAGAGATAAAAGAGGAGTGCAACGTAAAAGAAATATCTTACTTGTTTGGAGAAGTTCAAATCCCGAGGGCCCGATGAAGTGCATCTAAGGATATTGAAGGATTAGGTTGAAGAAATTGCAGAACCACTGTCTAAATATTCTCGTGTCATCATGGGAGGTGGGTGACGAGCCAGACAGGTGGAGGGGAGCTGACAATGTCCCTATCTATAAAAAGGAGAACCCGGGAACTGCAAACCATTCAGCCTGACATCCATCTCAGCGAAAATTCTTGAGCAGATTACAGAACAGACACTTTGCAAGCAGATTCCAAAGAAGGCAGTTAGAACTGAAAACCGACATAGAAAGACTGAAGGAACTGGACATGTATTGCTTTGAGAAAAAGCGCCTGGGGGGAAGAGAGACGTGATTTTTTTCTTTTTCTTTTTTCGAACATGGCGGACGGGTGCTACTTTGTATTGGTCTGGTCTCTGTGGTTTGTTATTTGTTTTCTTTTGTTAAATTGTGTTTAATTATTTTTTACCTCATTTGATCCTAAAAGCCGGCATTTCAACAAGAGACAGAAATGACTGTAAGAGGGATGGAATCTCAGGGGGTGAGTGAAAAGCTTGGGCTGGGTGTTCTTCTAAGAACATCATGGGAGGTTCAGAGTGGCTCCCCCACTTGACAGCAGTACCGTCACTAACATCCAGAAAATTGTGGGAACTGAATGATCCATTCATGATGGACAGTCTAATCTCTTGGGACTTAATCCATTGGATTTCTGAACAGGAAGGACATTTAGGGTCCTGCTGAAGTCCTGGATTAACATCTCATTTGAATCTCAATTTTAAATTTTGGATTAGGCTCCCACACCTACCGTCACTTACAGAAATTGATGAAGGCTCAGAAGATGTTCGGATCAAATTCCTAACATTGTTACCATCTGTACCCAGGACAAGATTTATAGGGCATTTTCTTTTAACAACATAATGAGGCTTTAAACTTTATAGGATACAGAAAACTTTCCCACCAAGTTTTATTGATACACTGCTTTTCATGGAGAGGGAAGGCAAGAGAATATGGTTTGGATGTATTTGAAACATCGTGTAGACATGAAAGAATGACTATCTCCCTGCCTCAGAACCATTGCTGCTGACAAAACCCAGGGGGGATTGCTTTACCTTTTAAGTTTGATGAATTAACCTATCATCCATTTTATGAAATCCAACTCATATATCTGAGTTTAAATCCCATTGAGTACTGCTTTTGCTTCTCTATCACTTGAGGGAGTGGGGGAGATGTAAATTAACCTGGAAATTTAGCTCATAACTTAACTATTGACCCATTAACACTATAATTAAAACTTCGAATTTTATAATTGATCAAACCTACTGAAAATTATTTCATCAACCAGAACTGATTAACTGAGAAATTATATTATGGCAATTTTATAAACTGTATACACCAACTGACTAACTCTTTTAAATCAGATATACCGTATTTTTCGCTCCATAAGACGCACCTCTCCATAAGACGCACCACATTTTTAGGCGAAGAAAACAGGGAAAAAATAATCTGGGAATTTCGGCCTGCTGGGCCAGTGGGAGTGAGGGTGGGGGAAGCCTCCAAAGGGTCCGAGAGTGCCTTCCAGGACCCTTCGTTTAAGATGTCAGCATCAGAGCTGAATAAGAATATGCTATTAAAGGGCATTAAATTAAATACAGTATATCATCCTACAACTTCAATCAGAATTTCAGACCAACTGTTATTTAGTACAGCTCTCAAGTGGAGCAGAATAACAAATCGCACACTTTGCTTTACCTTCTTTGAGTGCCAAATGGAGACAGGTGATAAAGAAAGCACTCATGCACAAGCTATGAAGTTTCCCCCAGAAATTAATTCTAACCCCCAGATTCCTATCTCAGAAAAATTTCCAAAATGGCACACAAATATGCCTCTGCTGGAGAGATTACTGGAGCTGTCCCAGCAAATACACTTATTACCAATGTAATACCAGACTCCTAAAGAAACAGAACTCTCTGGTTTGGTGGGGGAGGGCAGCTGGGGGCAGAGGGAGAAAGCAAAACTGGTATTTATGTGTTGGCTTTTTTTCCCCTCTACAATTCTGTGTGCAGGAAACCAGGATGTTGCTGAAGACATTATTAGTAATATACAAGTGCTTTTGCAGTCACTGGAGAGAAAAAATTGAATGTTCCTAGCTAAAAGGGAAGTAAAGGAATGCTAAACTCAGGCTACTAGAAATTTCATCAAGATGATGTATTCCCATCATAAATATATCCAAATATAGCTGGAGGTGGAAATGCAACAGTTTATACTATGAACAGAGCACCAAGTATAGCATGAACAAAAGCAGCCTATTTGGATTTAAACCTATTTAGAAAATGAGATTATATCAACTCAAATCCAAACAATTCACCAGAAGTGATATACAGATCACATCCTCCAATACCTGTTGTCATGACAAGCATACAGATTTACACTTCACCTTTACTTTGACACTGACATTTTCCTTTAAAAGCCAGATGTTACCATTTATCAGTACAAAACACTAACTACAATATTAACTACACTCTCTAATATTAACACTAACTACACTCTCTAGTAATCCATTCTACCATGTTTAGATGTATACTTTCTACATATTTCAAAAACCTCATTGGAAGATAGATTATTCAGTAAGCTATACAGAAAAAGCTATCTCACCCCTGGGCTACCCAAACAGAACTAGCACCCAGTACCTAGTAATGCTAATGGGGCAGAAAAGAGGAAAAAAAACAATATGTGCTTCGACATTCTTTTGCTGATATGAAACTGAAATCACAATCTAAAAATTTCACTATTCAACAACTTTTAAACTTTGCAATGTTTGAAACATTATACAGAGAAGCTTGTCTAACTGAGATAGCAGAGAAGCCATACAAGCTTCTCTGCATAATGGCAATTCCCATGCCATACCCAACTGATCTCTTTAACTTCTTCCTTGCCATTTTCACTCCCAATTCACCCTTCCACTTTCTTTTCTGCTGGACTTGCTAGGAATGAAGGGAAATGCTGAGCTTCAATTTTGCCTAGACTCACACACCTTGTGGTAACAAAGCTCTGCCTCTTAATTCTATTTCTACAAAAACTAGTTGCAATCACCCAGAAAGTACTTTGCACAGGCTCAGAGGGAACAGATTGACCAAGCTTTGGAGGTCCCTAACTCAAACTGCCACCTCAGCTTTCCCTTTTTTAAAAGGCTACAGCTGACTTCCCCTAAAAACTCACATCTCTTTAAAAAGCTTTCACACCTTAACTCTGCCACTCAGTCCCATTGTTTCCCATGGCTCTTCCAGATGTGCTCACTTTCAATGGGCCAGGCATTAGTCTTTGTACCAACAGTCTCATCACTAAAGATGCCCTTTATTTTGACTCAGACTAGAGCAGCAGACATGCCATCAGCCACAGAGTTGCCCAAGAGCCACACTAAAAGTGAAGGGATTGGAGCTGGGGGCGGGGGGAGAAGAGGAAAAGAGTGCAAAGATTTGGGAACTGAGAACGAACCCACTTCTCGCCTGTAGTGTCAATGCAAACTCTTCTCCCGAGTACCGCGAAGGAAGTCTTAAGTTTAGAGGCTAATTCCCAATCGCGAGTGGTTGCAACCGGCAGCCCCAGGGGGCGGGGGAGGGTTTAAAGGCACAGCGCTCTGCAATTGTTGCTGGACTTCCATTCAACTTACCCCAGGAGACCTCACGAAGAGGCCAACCAGCTCTCTTCTCCTCTAGTTTTTGTCTTAACAGCAGGAGCCTCGTCAGCCCCTCTCCCTGCCTGCCCATCTCCCTCTCTACACGCTCCGTCAAGACCATCCAGCCAAAAAGTTGTCTCCCGGGAATTCTGCCTCAGACCCCCTTCCTTCCCTCCCTCCCGTCCCTTTTCTCCCACCAACGCGCCTAAGCAAAACACTGACGCCTGCAATGTGGGGAGGTGCAGACCCGCTGCTGATGCTGTTGAGGGAGCAGCCGAAAGTGTGCGGTGTGTCTGCACAGCACCAGCAGAAGCGCTGCCGCCAAATATGCATGCAGCAAGCGAAACTCCCGAGACCCAGCAGTGCGAGCGAGCGAGTCTCTGCTAGCAGAGAGGATAGTCGCCGCCGGCTCTGCCAAGACCCAGCAGTGCAAGTGAGTCTCTGCGTCTCTGCTAGCAGAGAGGATAGTTGCAGCCATCTCCTGAGACCCAGCAGTGCAAGCGAGTCTCCGCTAGCAGAGAGGATAGTCGCTGCCACCAACAATCCCCCCTCCATTTTTCCTTTTCCCGGTCGTGGAATCCAACCAAAACAAAAGCCTCAAAAGCTGCCGATTTTGCCCCCGCTGGCCCCGTTGGGAGTTGGGGGAGCTCCCAGGAGTTCTGGAAGGCAGACTCGGACCCTTGGGAGGCTCCCCCCCACGGGGTCAGTGGGGGTGAAATCGCTGCCTTCACTCAATAAGACGCAGAGACTTTCCCAAGCACGTTTTGGAAGAGAAAAAGTGTGTCTTATGGAGCAAAAAATACAGTATACTATTTATTCTCACATTGCACCTTAACCACAACAGCATTTGTCATCTGAGATCGTGGTCCTGTGACCTAGTGTAGGGAATGAATAACATCCAAATGGCAATGGGCAGGGAAAAGTACAGTGCTGGCCCAAGAGGAAGTAGATCTAGAAGAAAGGGGGTCAGATATCTGAAGCCTGTCCCTTCTTCTAGCTTGGATGCCAGTGGCCAGATATGAGGTAACTTGCTCAGGCAACCCTTGTGACCGTGTGAGTGGGTTTATTTATTTATTGGATTTCTCTCCCGCTCATCTAGACCAAAGGCCTATTCTGGGCGGTTTACAAATATAAAAACAATAAAACCAAAAACATATATTATAGGTCAAAGATGGCGAAGTATACTAAATTAAGATATGGCAGGAAGGAAAGCCTGCCCAAATAAACAGGTTCTAAGGTTATTTCTGAAAACACCCAGAGAGGGAGCCATGCGGATCTCAACTGGCAAGTTGTTCCAAAGGCTAGGGACCACTGCCGAGAAGGCCCTCCTCCTTTCCTTCTAGACCTCCCTCAGTATTAGACCCCTCAGCTGCCCTGCATGGCTGGAATGAATGATTCTGGCAGAACTGGGTGGGAGAAGGTGCTCCGCCAGATATTGAGGTCCTAAACCATTTAGGGTTTTATATGTCATCATAAGGACTTTGAAATCAATGTGGAAACGAATGGGCAGCCAATGCAAGGCGGCCAGCGTGGGGGGATATGTTGGTACATTTTCAGCCCTGTAAGAAGTCTGGCCACCGTGTTTTGTATCATCTGAAGTTTCCGTGACAGTCTCAAAGGCAGCCCCACGTAGAATGCATTACAGTAGTCTAATCTTGATACTATGAGTGCATGGACCAAAGTGGTGAGCGCCGCCACATCAAGATAGGGACACAGCTGGGCAATCTGCCAAATGTGGAAATGTGTGGAATGGACCACAGATGACACCTGGGTCTCCATGGTGAGCACCGGGTCCAGATGTACACCCAAACTGCGAACCTCAATCTCGGTGGTAAGAGTCACCCCCCCAAAGGAAAGTGAGTTTCACAGACCACTGATATCTGGGACACCCACCTGAAAGACCTATGTCTTGCTTGGATTCAGCCTCAGTGCATTCACCTGCATCCATTGCCGAACAGCCCCCAGGCAGCACTCAAGGGACGAAACAGCATCCACTGTTATTGGGAAAAAGGAGATGTAGAGGGGCGGAGCAACAGGCAGTGAATTCTCAGGGCTCTGAGAACCCCTGGGTTTTATTCTGTGTCAGCAGACCCTCCAAGAAAGGAGGCAAGTTTTCAACAGGAGAAGTGGGCTTGCAGCAGGGAAGCTTGGAGACGCTGGAGAATTCAGACTTGCAATCTGCTTTTTTTGGAAGAGTTTCCTTTCCTCATTGCAACTGACTTGTGAAGTCGCCATGATGAATTGGTGTGTAGCTGCCCGGAAAAGGGGAGAAATGAAGATTTATGATCTGACTGCATGAACAGAAGGTGAACGACTATTTTTATGGCAAGTAACAGATGTGTGGGGGTGCCATTCTCGAGGTTGCTAAGCCACATGGGTGTTGTAGTGTAGAGAAACCTCTCCTAGCATCCTGTGGCTGCTTCTGAGGGGAGGAGGAGCTGCCACCATTCCTCCTCTTTCTCATTATCATAGAGAGCTTGCTATACAGGCCTTCCCTTAGGCCAATCAGAGAGCTTGATTAATTGCCTTTCTCCAGACCAACCCTATAACAAGATGTAACCATTGTCCTATCTGAACCCTGTCTACTATCTGTAATGCTGTCACGACCTGTGACCTTGTAATGTTAATAAAAGGACAGTCTCCTGGGAACAGGGCAGACCAAGAGAGAGGAGGCAGACAAGAGGGAGAGAACCTCACAGATGGAGAAGACTTCTCATTCTGCTTTCTTGCTGAGTCACCCACTAGGAGTACTGCTGGCAGACATCCATCTCTGTGTGTGGCTGACTTCCTTAATCTATTGCTAAGAGACTCTTTGCTATCCTATTATCTGGAGATCACCACAAAGCCCATCAACCTGCTCATTGCCTGAACCCAACATAATTTTTTTTCTTTCTTGGAAGCCAGTTTGTGGCGATAGATCTCTTAAGCGGCAGAGAATCTTTTGGCAATGTTGGAGGGCTTTTTTAACTGCGCCACAACTGATAGGTTTTCCACCTTAACCCTCCCTCCCTAAGATTTGGCTTTTTTTAAATTAGAAGCTTGAGAATCTTGAATGACTATGAACAACTTAATCCATGGAACTTTACTTTGAGCCATAAAGGGGGATTATAAATCAAATAGTCACTTTTATGACCAGAGTGTTCTCCGCAGGACTCTGAATTCATTCAGAGTCAAGGAGCTAGGAGGGAAACCTGAGCAATTTAGTCTGTTTGACTCTTATGGTTTTGGATGAGAGATTGAGGGTGAGAATCATTATTGGGATTTAAAATGGAGGCTTATCTTGTATGCTGTCTTCAGGAATTTCAATTTAATCTCATCAATTATCTCAAGGCTCCTGTTTCAGAACTGGAGACAGAAATCAAAACAATACTTCTTGGCTGGGACATTAAGATAGAGACAGGAGACAAAGACTGTATTTACTGAATTTTCTGAACAACTACTATCGCCAGAGAAAGAGACTACTGCTCTTAAGAAGGAGATGGGACACAAAATTACTGACTGCTTTGAATTCATTGGACGATTGCCTCTGGAGAGGGAGAGAGAGACTTTAAAAAAAACAGAACAAAATATTTAAAAATGAGGAAAGGAGGGACAGGGACAAGGTGGGAAAGCATATGGAGATTACCTTGATGGAAAAGAATGTAAAAGGGAAGGCATGGGTGAATTTAGAGGCAGAAATTTATGATCAGAGATGGGATAGATCTGTGTTGCTCCAAAATCAAGACATCGATTATACTGGGAGGAAATTAGTAAATCGGATAGAAAATACCTTCAAGAAATTTCATAGATGGCATTTCAAAACTGGCAAAAGGGGAGCAAGAGATTAATCTTTAAAGTATGATACTGGAGATGAGAAGCAAAAATGAAAATGGGAAAGGTAACCTGCAGATTAAATGATAAAATTTCTTGGTTTGAGAGATATGTAGTCACATATAAAGCAATATGAGTAATTACACTATGAGCAATTTTGGCTAGGTGGGAATCTAAATGGTAGACAAGCATATGTAATTATGAATTTTAGAAAGGTTAATAAAGAATAATAATATAAGATGCTTTTGTTTCTATGGTACATATATAGAGATTAAATATGAGTGAATTACTATACCGATTATATAGACACAAGTAGGTATACAATGTCTTTTTACCTGCAAAAGTGGGGATCTTTGAGAAATGTATTAATCTGGCTTAGAACTTGTGTGTGTGTGTGTGTGTGTGTGTGTGTGTGTGTGTGTGTGTGTGTGTGTGTGTGTAAGTTATCTTAATGATTAAATTAGAATTGCTTATGATGAGTATTGGATAGAGGGTTATGCAGGTTAAATAAATAAATAAATAAATAAATAAATAAATAAATAAATAAATAAATAAATAAAATATTCTAATTTAAATGTTATATGCACTTATCAACCATTTAAAATATTCAGCAAGTAACTTCCAATTTTTGTTATACAGTATTTGTCTGCTCCATGTATAGACCAGGGATTTCAGATTACCTATAGCCTTGTAAATCTAGAATTCATTTCTTGCATTCTTTTTAGCAGCTTTGAAGTGCCATCTATAAAATCTCTATCAGTTCTTTCACCTGCATACCCATCTAATTTCATCTTTAAGATTACTTATCCCTCAAAAAAACTCCAAGCCAGGACAGTACATTGCTCAAAGATCTCCATTTTTACAAATAAAAATGTATTATATACCTAATCTTATCTACATAGTCACTATAGTAATTAACACATATTTGATCTCTGTACATTTGATCTCTGTACCATAAAAACAAAAACATCTAATATTATTATTCTTCATCAACATTTCTAAGAGTCATAATTACATATGCTTGTTTACCATTGAGATTCCCACCTGGCCAGAATTGCTTATAGCATGATTACTCATATCTCTTTATGTGTGATTATATATCTCTCAAAGCAATTTTTATTATATAATCAGCAAGCTACTTTCTCCCTTTTCATTTCTGCTTCCCAGCTCCAGTGTCATATGTCCAAGATTAGCCTCTTGTCTCCTTTTTGCCAGTTTTAAAATGCCATCTGGGAAATCTCTTTAAGGCATTTTCTATCCGATTTACTAATTTCATCCCAGTATAATCGATGTCTTGAATTTGAAGCAATATAGATCTATCTGATCTCTGATCATAAATTTCTGCACCCCAATTCACCCATGTCTCCCCTTTTACATTTTTTCCTATTGAGGTGATCTCAGTATGCTTTCCTCCCTCATTCCCGCCCCTCCTTCCCTCATTTTTAAACATTTCATCCTGCTTCTTAAGGAAAACAGTCTCTTTCTCTCTCTCTCTCTCTCTGACGATAGCAGTTGTTCAGTGAGTTCAGTGAATTCGGTCAGTTTGTCTCCCATCTCCGTCTTAAAATCTAGGTCAAGAAATGTCGCCTTAATTTCTGCCTTCGCTTCTGAAATTTGAGCCATGAATTGATTAATGACATTGAACTGTCCTGAAGATAGCACTTGAGATAAGCCTCCATTGTGAATTCCAATAATGAGTCTCACACTCTATCTCCAATCTGCAACCATAAAAGTCAAACAGACTAATTGCTCAGATTTCCCTCATGGTTCCTTAGCCAGCCCAAACTCAAAGTCCTGCAAAGAACACTGGTTGTAAAGATGATTATTTGATTTCTAATCCACCTTTATGGCTCAAAGCAGAGTCACATAGGTTACATTGTTCAGAGTTATTTAAGGTTCTCAAGCCTCTAATTTATGAAAAGCCAGTTCTTGAGGAGGGAGAGTTGAGGTGGAAAAGACAAAGTTAGTTTCATTTTCCCAGTTCTCTCAGTTGTGAAGCAGTAAAAAAAACCCTCCAAAGTTGCAGGGCTTACCAAAGATTCTATGTCGCTTAGAGATCTTCCTCCACAGTCAGCTTCCAAGAAAAAAACATCTGATCTATTACTTGTCATAAAAGTAGCCATTCATTTAACCTCTGTTCATGCAGTCAGATCGTAAATCTTCTTATCTCCCCCTTCTCTGGGCAGCTACTCACCATGCATCATGGCAACTTCACGAGTCACTTGCGATGAGGAAATGAAACTCTTCCGAAAAAAAGATCGCAAGTCTGATTCTCAGCGTTTCCAAGCTCCACTTGCTGCAAGACCACTTCTCCTGTGGCAAACTTGTCCCCCTTTCCTGGGGGATCCGCTGACTTGGAGTAAAACCCAGGGATTCTCAGAGCTCTGAGAATTCCCGTTCCCACTGACCATTCCCACTTGAAAAAGCCACCCAGGGCAAGCCCTCAACAATGGAGCCAGACACCAGCAGCGTTGTCTCGGCATCCTTAGCAACTGCACCTTCCCTCAGTTCCAGTGCATTACCAGGAAGTTCCACGGTGGTCAATGTTTCAACCACCATCAGAGTCATCACATTCTCAAGCTGCAATCCAAACCTCGGCAGCGCAAGCTGTAGCTCACTCCCGTGGGTAGCCATTATATATAAAATCACCTTGTAGGTTACTAGTCACTCCTTAGTGGTAAAGGCGAGTTTGGAGGCCCTCCACGTGTCGATAGGGGCCAGGGATGGTAGTGGGATATTGCTAGGTTACCGCACTTCCCACGACCCAGCTACCTCCCTACTGGAGCTGGAGGACTTTGTCTCCGTGGCACTGTTGAGGTCCCCAAAAGCTATTGGTTTTGGGTGACTTCAACATTCATGCAGAGGCAGAGACTTCTGGGCTGGCTCTTGAGTTCTTGGAAACCATGGCTTCCTTGAACATGTCCCAACATGTCATATGCTACCATGCTACGTGGGTGGTCATATGCTAGACCTGGTTTTTTTCCACCAACTGGAATGAGTGTGGTTTGATGGTGACCAACCTTATGTCAGTCCCTTTGTCATGGGCAGATCACCACCTAATAAAATGTAATCTCTTAGTTGCTCTCCTCCCTTACAGGGAGCAAGGACCTATTTCTATGGTCCGCACTCAAAGGCTACTGGATTCTGTAGGATTCCAGGATGCCATAAGAGGTGTACCGGCTGATCTGCCTGGGGCTCCTATTGAGGCCCAATTAGTGATTAGTTTACTGCTGCTACCAGGGCTGTTCGCTCCTAAATACCCTCTCCAACACAGAGCTCAGCCCGCATCCTGATTTAATCAGGACCTACAAGCGATGAAGCAAACTAGGAGAAGGCTAGAGCGTACATGGAGAAAGAACCCGATGGATTATAATTGGATAGCTGTCTAGGCCGCAACTAACCTTTACCTGGCCACGGTAAAGGCTGCTAACTGAATACATCTCACTAACCGGATAAGCAAAGCTTCAAACCAGCAGGTGGAGCTTTTCCGTATAGTGCACGACCTATCTGGAATTGGTCGAAGTGACGGGCCTCCCCCTAGTATCTCACCGGACCAATTTGCAGCATTTTTAAAGCTAAAGTGGATGCCAGAAGCCGGGAGCGCTCTCCTTTTTTGGACACTGTGAGTCGAGCAGAGATGTCCAGTGCTCCGCCTTGCCCGGTGACTCTTGACCTCTTTCAGTCTGTGACACCAGATACTGTGGACAAAGTGCTTGATCGCTGTCGGGCCACCACCTCATCCCTTGACCCTTGCCCGGCCTGGCTAATCAAAGCAGCCAGGCCTATAACTGACTGGGTCACAGCAATAATTAATGGGTCGTTCCTTGAGGGCAGGTACCTCCTGCTCTCATTGAGACACTCATTATGCCCATAAGGAAGAAACCCGGTTTGGCAGTGGATGAAATGGGCAATTATAGGCCTGTCGCCAACGTTTCATTAGCAAAGTGGTGGAGAGGGTGGTGGCCGATCAGCTTCAGGCTCATTTGGATAAAACAAATGCCCTGGATCCATTCCAGTCAGGTTTCAGCTGTTCCATGGTACAAAAACGGCATTGGTCACCCTGTATGATGACCTATTGAGAGAGGCTGACAGGGGTAAAACATCCCTGTTGGTCCTCAACGGTATCTCGGCAGCCTTTGATACCGTCGACCACAGTATCCTCCTGAGAAGGCTCTCTGAGTTCAGAAAGAGTGGCCTGGCATTTGCCTGGCTCCGATCCTTCCTTGGAGGCAGTCCTCAGAGAGTACAGCTTGGGGTCAGGGTATCGGCCTCATGGAGCCCCAATTGTGGGGTTCTGCAGAGCTCGATCATCTCCCCAATGCTGCTTAACATCTATATGAGGCTGCTGGGTGGGGTCATCAGGGGGTGCAGGGCATCGTGCCATCAGTACGCTGATGACACCCAGCTCTACATCTCCTTTTCACCAACTACAGGGGATTCTGTCCCTTCAGCGTTGCTTGGAGTCTGTGCTGCAATGGATACAGGAAAATGGGCTGAGGCTCAAGACGGACAACACGGAGGTCCTGAGGGTGGGTGGCCCCACCATCAGCGGTCTGGGAAACTCACATTTGTGAGGTGACTCTTACTGCAAAGAGTGACGTTCGCAGCTTGGGGATCCACCTGGACCTGGCGCTCACCATGGAGACACAGGTGGTGCCAGTGGTCCATACTGCCTTTTTTCATCTGGGGTGGATAGCTTGATGTTGGGGCACTCACCACTTGGTACATGCACTCGTAATCTAGAAGTTAGACCACTGTTATGCGCTCTATGTGAGACTACCTTTGAGGCTGATGTGGAAACTCCAAATGGTGCAAACTGGGGCAGCCAGACTCCTTAGTGGAGTGAGAAAATACCACCATCTCTCCCACTCTGGCCACGTTGCATTGGCTGCCCATTCAGTTCCGTGTATGCTTACATACAAAGCCCTAAACAGTTTAGGGCCTCAATACTTGGTGGAATGCCTACTCCCACCGAAATCTACCCGTATCACCCAATCTAGTCAGGAGGTGAGGCTGAGGAGCCTGATGCCGAGGGAGGTCCAGAAGGAAAAGCAAGAAACCAGGCCTTCTCAGCGGTTGCTTCTCGCCTCTGGAATAATCCTCCTCCTGAGATTTGTGCGGCCCCCTCGCTGGGCATTTTTAAAAGCCAATTGAAAACCTGGCTGTTTAGGCAGGCCTTCCCGCCAGTTACTATTTGATTTATTTCTTCTTACTCTTTCCATCTTGAACAATTGGATTATTGATGTTTATAATGTTATTTTTATAATGTTGGAAGCTGCCCACAGTAGTCAGTTGACTAGATGGGCGGGGTATAAATCCAATAAATAGATAGATAGATAGATAGATAGATAGATAGATAGATAGATAGATAGATAGATAGATAGATAGATAGATAGATAGATAGATAGATAGATAGATGATAGATAGATAGATAGATAGATGATAGATGATAGATGATAGATAGATAGATAGATAGATAGATAGATAGATAGATAGATAGATAGATAGATAGATAGATAGATAGATAGATAGATAGATAGATAGATAGATGATAGATGATAGATAGATAGATAGATAGATAGATAGATAGATAGATAGATAGATAGATAGATAGATAGATAGATGATAGATAGATAGATAGATAGATAGATAGATAGATAGATAGATAGATAGATGATAGATAGATAGATAGATAGATAGATAGATGATAGATAGATAGATAGATAGATAGATAGATAGATAGATAGATAGATAGATAGATAGATGATAGATGATAGATAGATAGATAGATAGATAGATAGATAGATAGATAGATAGATGATAGATAGATAGATAGATAGATAGATAGATAGATAGATAGATAGATAGATAGATAGATGATAGATAGATAGATAGATAGATAGATAGATAGATAGATAGATAGATAGATAGATAGATAGATAGATAGATAGATGATAGATAGATAGATAGATAGATAGATAGATAGATGATAGATGATAGATAGATAGATAGATAGATAGATAGATAGATAGATAGATAGATAGATAGATAGATAGATAGATAGATAGATAGATAGATAGATGATAGATAGATAGATAGATAGATAGATGATAGATAGATAGATAGATAGATAGATAGATAGATAGACAGACAGACAGACAGACAGACAGACAGACAGACAGACAGACAGACCAAAATCTGGGGAAAAAGTAGAAGCTGGAAAATGACTCATTCAGGAAGAGGATTTTTGGTCTACATGTTTACTCCTGTTTACTATAAAAGTTAGGGATATTTCCATGGCTGGTGTGCTCCAGGACAGCGTTGCAACTGGGCATCCATGCTTTCGTGTCTGTGGCTGATCACTGAGAGACAGCGAAGCAATCACCTTTCTGTCAACTGAGGGACTTCAGGGTCGGTGTGTAAGTATAGGATGAATGTGTGAGTGAGAGGCCCCTCAATATCTGGTATACCATTATATGCATTGGGAATATATATGTTACATGAATAAGTGGAAAACTATAAGTGGTTGTTCAGTCTCTTCTTGTGGGCCAGCTTCTTGGGAACTCGGATCTCTCTCTCCATTAGAGTAAAAGGACCATAACCTAAGTAGGGTAACATACTCCACTCTATCCCGGATGTTGTTAAACACCAAATCCATGTCAAATAAAACCCAATGAATCCAAGATTAATCATGGATGATCTTCCCCTTTTTTCCAGCGATGGGATTTCTGTAAGTTCAGCTTTTGTGCCAAATCCCAAGAGCCAGGGTCCCCTGAGCAAGGCCGGCCTGGTGGGGCCCCTCCTGACTTGACCGGGAGCGTCTCTCCCTCCGCTGGCCCACCCGGGCCACCTTATCCACCCAGTTGTGGCACTTACAAGGGGGAGTCGGCACCAGAAAAAAGCACAGACAATCATCCACAGCAGTTAATGCAGGGTTGAGCCAAGCAGGATTGGGAACTAAAGTAATAATAACAACACTCTGCACATGTTCAAAGAGGCAGCGTGGTAGATAACCAAATGTCTCCTGCAACCTGGGCTCAAAACACCACTTGGCGTGAAAAACTCACCAGTGATGTGCGTGCTTCTGGATCTTTTGTTTGCAAAGCGAAAGTCTTTTGCCCCCCTCGAGTTGGCTGGAAGTCACTTCACAGGCTACGAAACAAAGCAGAAAGAACAGAACCAAAGTGAAGGGAAGAAGACGGAGGTTTCACACCTGACTAGTCCTCTGCGAGGGGCAGAGAAGAACAGATTGGGTCAAGCCCATCTCAGTGGCCTCTCGATCCCTCGAGAGTGGTTATGGCAGACCTGGGGGTGGCGGCCCCCTCCCCAAAGGTTCCTGGGGCTGCCAGCAATGGGGCTTAAATGCTCTGACATCCAAGCTGCAAAAAGAAATGGTCTTCTGCTGACGGGAGAGTAGCTGGCTGGAGAGCTCTGGGGTTCAGGATTGGTGACAGCGGAGCCAGATGTTGGGAAGCCGACTCTCCCCCCATGGGCTGCCTCCCGCGAGAAGAGCCAGCCGGGGTGGTCTTGGGCCAGCTCCACCCTCCCAGAAGGAAAGGGGGAAACCACTTCTGAGGACTCTCTCCCTGGGAAACCTTGGAAAAAGGGTCACCCAAGTCAGAACAAGCTTGATGATAATGATGATGATGTTATAATATTATAATATTATAATAGTATGGTGGTGCCTCTGATGAAGATAAAAAGAGCTGACCTGCCTTGCAAAGTTTGGAGGGATCTGCCGTTTCATCTCTTCTCATTCGGTCCTGGAAAGAACCGGGAGAGATCGGCTCATTCTTCCTCCCCCTCCCTGGGAGAAAAGAAGAAGCCAAAGGATCCCTCTGGAGAGATCCCGGGAGGAAGGAAGAGCAAAAGCTTTCCCTCTAGTCGGCTTCCTTTCTCCTTCTTACATCCTGTGGGGCAGAAAAAGGAGCAGGGGATGAAGGGAAAAAGATGAGAGGGAGGGGCCTTTTGTAAACCAGACGGCTCTGAATGGTGCACCCAGGAGAAAGCACCCACCCATGGAGAAGCCCCTTCCTTGCAGCCAGGAGAGCTGGAGATCTCTTTTCCGCCTCTGCCCCAAACCTGTGGCCTTCCTGGGCCTCTTTCCCTTTCTGTTTTGCTTTCCTCTCCGGATAAAACAAAGGCTTTTCCCATAATGCCACCAGGATTTCCCCCCTTCAACACACACACACACACACACACACACACAGGGAGGAAATCCCTTCAATCTACCCACCCACTCACCTGTAGTGAATCCCCAGCCTGGGATCTGGTCAGGAGGGGGATCTGGTCTGCCCCTCCCTCTTCTCGATCCAGAGCCACTGAACCAAGTGCTTCTTAAGAGTCCCCGTCAAACACTACAGAGGGAGGGGGATACAGAAGAGGCTCAGGAAGGCAGGCCAGGCATTCGGGGGGGGGCTCCATCACTCCCAGCTGACCCCCCCTCTTCTCCCCCAAAGCCCCATTTCTGGGACCCCCGTGTCTCTCTTTTGCAGCCCCCCTCCCATTCTCCCTCCCTGCATCCCCCAGGGCAGGGGGCCTTAAAGTAACCTTTGTAAGTCTTGGGCAAAAGGGGGGTGAGGTGGGGGTGTTGGGGGAGTGAAAAAGCACAGAGGAACGATCCATCCTCTCCCCCTCTGCCACCCCCCCTGGAAAAGGGTGCCTGTAGAATGTGGGAAAAGAAGGGGGTCTCCTCGCAGAAAAGCCGAGGAGGTCCCACCAACACATGCAGACAACGGTCCTGGGTGTCTTGCTCGGGATTGAGACACCCCCCCCAAGAGACTTCCCATCTGCCCCCTCCTCCACATTTATCCCATAGATCTCATCATTCATCAGCACTGAGCAGGTTGGCCATCAAGGTCTAGGAGGATCAAGAGAGAAACAAAATAGGAGCCCCCACCCCCCCGGAAGGCCTTTGCGGGTTGCAGACTGAGCAGGAGGAGGGGCCCAATCCAGACTGTAGGATCTCTCTGGGGTGGGGAGGTTCTTTTTTTGTTTTGTTCCTTAAATGTCTCTCTGCAACCCCTAGCCCCCCCTCCTCCTGCCCCAGTCTTGCACCTCCCGATTGCTCAACTCCTTGCAGGTCCTCTGGCAGGAAACTCGCGAGGAAGCCACCGCCCCCCCTTGCAAAGCGGCCTTTCCTGGGGGCGGGTGGATCCTAGGGGTGGGAGGGCAGGAGGAGGCCGGACTCCCAGCTTCCCACCTCCGGTTCTGCCTCGACCCCCACCCTCTGGGAGCGGCTCTTCTTCTTTCCTCTTTGACAGCTGTCGGGTCTTTCCTGTTTTCGAGTACGGAAAGAGGGGTGGGGGCAGGAGGAGGAGCGGAAGGGGCGGAGCCTCAAGGTTGGGGACCATTGTGACGTGAGACGGATTCCTAGAGACGAACAATCCTAGATTAGAGACGTTCTGGTTTCTTGAGCAGAGATTCCTAGAGAGTAAGCGTCAGAGACCAAAAAAAAAAAAGAGATCAGAGAGACATGGATTCCTAGAGGGAAAGCATGCCAGACAAGAGAGACGGATTCCTAGAGGCGACTGGAAATATACCCCCCCACGTGCTCAATCCTGTTTTGTGGGGATTTCATACCTTGCAGATTGTTGGAAACTTGAAGAAGCAAAAAGCGACGGCTGTTTTGAGGGCATCTTTTCCTCTTGCATGGAGTTGAGGTTAAAGTTGAGTGGTTTTCCCTGCCCTTTTGTTAGGATTGGGTGTCCGTTGCCCTTCCCGTCCCTCTGGCACCTTGAATCTGGTTAAGCCTTCCAGGGAAAGTCGGGGGGGGGGAGCAACCAATTAAAAAGGGGGGTAGATGCAGCCCCCACACCCATACACACAGGCAGCTGTCGGTCTTTCCTGTGTTCCAGAATGGAAAGAGAGGAGGGGGAGCAGCAGAAGGGGCGGAGCCTCAAAGGGGGAGGAAACAAGAGGGGGGAGACTCACGTGGGGGTTGCGAAAGCATCTTTATTCCACCCCCAACAGTGTGGGCCAAGCATTTCATGCGCCCCCCGTGGAAAAAAAAATCAGGGAGCGGCCTCGCCCCCGTAGAGCCTTTTTCTGCCTCCTTTGGGGGGGGTGACGATGTCCAGCGATCCCCCTCCCTTGGTGGCCTTCCTGGAGGGGCGCCCCCTCCCCCGCCGGGGCCAGAGCCCTCCCCACAGAAAGAAAGCTAGCCTGGATCGATTCAGGTCGGCGGGAGGGAGGGGACGTGGGGTCCGAGGGGAAGGCGGGAGGGCCCCTCCCCCCGCGAGAAAGGGAGAAGCAGAAGATCTTGTTCTCTGCAAGTTGGAACACTGCAACAAGGGTCTCAACACACACACACACACACACATATAAATACACACAGAGAGAAATCATGCAGAGCCAGCGCCCTCCCCCGCAGAAAGCTCGCCTGTCCTCCCAGCGCATCCGCACCCTCCTGGCAGAGGCTGGTGTGTGTGTGTGTGTCGGAAAGAGAAGGCTGCGGGGGGGGGGTTTGCTGGATGGGTTTTTACTTCTCCCGAATCCTTCCCACCCCTCGGCCCCTTGTTTTCTTCCGGCCCTAGACCCTGAGCACAATACCCAGAATAGCCAGAGAAGTGGGGAGGAAAAAAAGGGACGGCCTCGGCTGGTGCTTTCTGCCACCGGGTTCAGGCACCGCAGCAGAGACAGAAGAAGGGAAACCACCCGCTCTTTCCATTTGAAAAGGAACTCGACTGGATGATCTCTGATGACCCCTGGGCCACGTGGGAGGGGCTGATTCACGCGTGGGTTTTGCAGTGACCACGCCGGGAGAGGCAGACTCTCTGGCCTCCTCTGGTGGCCAGTCCTGGCATGGCACCTTGGAGACCTTTTCACAGAGAAGGCCAAGAATCTGTGTTTCCATTTTCAGATGGGATTGATAAAAAGAGATCATAAAACCCCATAAAATAATAGCTCTAGATTTTCATGTTTTCCAGAATGGAAAGAGGGGAGGGGGGAGGGGTGGAGCCTCAAAGGGGGGCAAAAACAGGAGAGGGGAGACCCACGTAGGGGGGGGTGCCACAGCTTCTTTATTCCTCCCCTCCATGGCCAGCACCCTCCCTGCAGAAAGAGCAAGCCCCAGATGGATCCACGGCGAGGAAGCATCCCAGGGGAAGTTGGGACCACCCCCAACAGGGAAAGGGGGAGGCAGGAGCCCCCCCCCGGCTGGCTCCTCCGGATCACACACCGACCTCGGAAGGAAGGAAGGTCTGACTCTCTCTGCAAGTTCAAACATGGCAACAAGAATTCACACTTGCAGAAGGGGGTAGCTGGGTCATTCGGTGCAAGTGACACACACACGCACCACACAAACACACACAAAAGGGTGTCCCTCCTGCTCTGCCTGCAAGCCAAAAAGTCCAGGAAATCCTTCTGAAAGTAAAAAGGAGCAGTTCTGGAAAATAGGCCAAAAAAAAGAGGCACACTCACCCCACCCCCCATTTTCTCCTTCTCCAAGGCTTCTCCGTGTTTGAGAGATTCTCCCCTGTTTTCCAGCGATGGGATTTCTGCAAGGACGGCATCTGGGCTGAATCCTAAGGGCCAGGGTCCCCTGAGCAAGGCCGGCCCGGTGGGGCACCTCCTGACTGAGAAGGACACCATAGACGATGGTATCAAACGCTCAGGAGAGGCCCAACAGAACCAAAAGGGGACACACACACTCTCTTTGTCCAAATCCCAGCCGAGGTTGTCCCACAAAGGGACCAAAGCCGTTGTCTCTAACCAGGCCTGAAATGGCAGATTGAAAGGGATCCAGGTAATCCATCTCATGCAGGAACCGCTGGAGCTGAGAAACCATCACACGCTTGTCAAGAGTGGCGCAGTTTTTAGCAGCGACTGTCGCCGAAGCTCCTTGTTTCAGTCACAGCCTTCAAGAAAAGCAGGCAGAAAAAATTCAGTCTATAATACAGCAGCAACTGCACAACAGCTGTGAGGCATGAGCCAAGAGGAATGTCTCTCTATATTCTCACTGTCCAATCAATGGTCAGAGATGATTGCATCATCTTCACCCTAAAGAGGTGCATTCCAGTCTCCTTGTCAGGCACCCCTGCTGACACTTTGTACCTGATCTCTGTGCTTCGTGTTCATGACTGTAAAATTCAGGTTCCATATTATTTGGCATATTTTATATAACCTTTCCCAGGAGTTGGAATCTTGGAGACTGGCTTCTCGTTGTCCTGCAGACTGGGATCCCAGGAGGGCTTCTTCCTGCCTCCTCGAAAGCAAGCGGGGATCCTGCACTCCCTGCAAAGAGGTCTTCGCCACTCCCTCCGTCCAGCTGCTTTCCTGAGCCAGGAAGGGCAAGGCTCCCGCATGGCTCGGGGAAATGCATTCATCTCTCCAGGAATCCTGTCCACATGATCTGACTGCGCCGACCTAAAAGTGGCCATGAAAATGAAACAAGCAGGGGCCAGGATGGCATCCACCGGACCTCCATTGATTATAGCAAAGTCTACCTCACAGGAGTGATGTGTGCAATGCCTTGAAAAGGCCTCTGGTGGGCAGGGCAGGTGGCAGAAATCCACTCGCCCTTTTCTGGGTCTTCCCCCTCCCGCCAGAAACTTTGTTTTTTGTTCCCATATTGTGGGGAGAGGGCAGTCCCCCCTCCTGCAGCTCCCCCCTGGGAGGCCCCAAAGATGGAGGGGGGAAGCAGGTGGAGGCCCCCACCTTGTTCTTCTGGTTCCCAGTCAAAGGCAGCCATGGGTCGCTTCATGAAGGGGGGACAAGAGGGGCTTTTTGTGCTCCTTTGTCACTCTGGGCACCCCTCCCTTTCCCAGGCATCCACCTCTCAGGTAGAAACCGCCCCCCTTGGGATCCTGAAAGAAAACCAAACCAATATACAAATATACAGACCAACCAATAGACCAATTGGCAGCCTCTCTGCCTCTGAGGAAACATGAGTTCTCAGAGCGGATGAGCTCATATAGCATCGACAGCATCCCTTCTTCTATACAGTGGACCCTCGATTTACAGACGGCCCTACTTACAGACTTTTTGAGTTACAGACTTCTCTGGCTGCAAAATTTAGGTTCAACTTGCAGCCGGAGAATCAACCTACAGACCGGGGGGAAAAACAAAATGGAAGAAAAACGGCCGGTTATGGAATAATTGGTTTTCAAAGCATTGTAGGTCAATGGAGCCTCGACCTACAGACTTTGACCTGCAGCCACCATTCCAATACGGATTAATTTTATAAGTTGAGGGTCCACTGTATACAGTAGCAATATCAAAATTATTTACTACGTAGTGATGTGACACTGCCACAGTCAAGGCTAATTTCAGTTTCACTTCTCACTATTGGAGCAAGCGCCGGATCTTAATGTACAAATTCTCTTTTTGCGAACCCCTGTGCCACCCGCCTAGCCTTGTGTTTCGGCTCTCCCATAACAGAAGTTTTTCATTTGAAAACCCACCTACGTCCTATAGCCTTTTGATTCTCCGGTAACTTCACTGCAGTAAAAAACCTTATGGTCATCTCTTGCATTGATTTCTTTGTTCATTGCTTCCTGCCATTTAATACGTTCTACTCTAGGCAATCCTAAGATCGAATCCACACAATGGAGTTAGCTCTGGTTGCTTGTCCCAGCTCCTGCCAACCTAGCAGTTCAAAAACATATAAAAATGCAAGTACAGTGGTGCCTCGCTTAACGAGTGCACCGTTTAATGACGAATCTGCATAGTGATCTATTTTTTTAGATCACTAATGTGATCGCATTGCGATGTTTTAATGGGTAAAAAAATGGCCACCATTTTTGCGCCCTGCCCTCGCTTACCAAGGGCACGAAAATGGTGGTGCTATGGAGGAACTTCGCTGAATGGTGAGTTTGGTAGTTTCCTCATAGCGACATTAATCCGGAACGGATTAACATCGCTATGCGGGGCACCACTGTAGATAAATAGGTACCAGCATGGTAGGAAGGTAATGACATTCTGTGTCTAGTCGTGCTGGCCATGTGACCACAGAACCTGTCTTTGGACAAACCCTGGCTCTGTGGCTTGGAAATGGGGATGAGCACCACACCCTCGAGTTGGAAACAACTGGACTAAATGTCAAGGGGAACCTTTACCTATATATAAACCAGGCCTATTTTTCAAATGGATAATATAATCCATTATTTATACTGGCTCTTTTGTTGCCCTTATACTCACTCTTGAATTGGCCTTCTCAGCCACACTAGATGTTGTTCCAAGACCTCTATTCAGAGCACATTGCCATAGTCTCTCAAGACTGACGGATGCCTATAATAAAGTTGATCTCTGTCTATATTATTTACAGTGGGGTCTCCACTTAAGAACGTCCCTACTTAAGAACAATCCAACTTAAGAACAGCTCCATTTGCTAAATTTGCTAAATTGCTACTTGAGAACAGAAATCCAAGATAAGAACAGGAAAAAAAACTTTCCTGCTCTTTTTTTAACCTTAGGTCATCTTAGGTTTAAAAAAATTCTCGCCCTAGTGGTAGAGTATGTATTAACCAGCTTTGCATTAGTTCCTATGGGAACTAATGCTTCAATGTACGAATGCACCTCTACATAACAAAAAAACAGCCAGAACGGATTAATTGGTTTTCAGTCCATTCCTATGGGAAATTTTGCTTCAACTTAAGAATGTTTCAACTTAAGAACACCATTCCAAAATGGATTAAGTTCTTAAGTAGAGGTTCCACTGTAGTTTCTATGGATGGAAAAGAGCAGATATGGATTAAATGGTTTTCAATGCATTCCTATGGGAAATGCAGATTCAACATAAGAACTTTTCAACTTGAGAATCACCTTCCAATATGGATTAAGTTCTTAAGTAGAGACCCCACTGTACACTATTTTTCTGCTTTGGCAGAATTTTAAAATGCCCTTTAATTCTTGTGTTTCCATGTTCAGCCAAATCAAAGTATTGGGTAGATATAATATCTGGAATAAATCTTTCTTCTTTGGCTAAATAAAATGTTATATTAGGAAGACCTAACCCTGTCTAGTTTTCAGACGGATAAAATAATCTATTATTTATGATGGCTCTTTTGTTGCCCTTAAATTCAGCCATTCTTGTCGATATTTGTAGAATCCAAAATAGAAAAGTTAATCTTCACCAAGATTTTCATTTTATGTTGTGCAATTTGATCAAACACGGATAACCTGATGTTCCTATATTCATTTAATTTATTTTTAACTTCTAGTATCAATGTATCATTTGTTCTTTTTTAAATTCTTGTCAATTTTATAATCTTGTAAATGTCCAATATTTTTCATTATTTTACTATGAAAATCTTTCCTTGATCAGTGCTTTCTCATCATTATTACAATTAAACAATATCATTTCCAATTTCTTAATAGATCCTTTATTTTCCCAGTTTCTTCCAAATGAGCTTTTATACGATGCTTAAACTTAGGCGGGTCCTCTATTGTTAACAAAACAGGCTCAGCAAATATTTTAACCACAGACCTAACACTTTGGCCAGCATCCTGTATTCCATTAATTAAGAAATTAAGTTGCCTCTCCTGATAGCATTCACCGATAATTCTATAAACAAATCAAGTAAGAACAGGGAAAAAGCGGGTATCCTTATCTTGTATCCCAGCCTCATGAAATGTGTTCTGATCACTAATACACACGTTATTATTCAATAAGTCATCAGACTGTTTCAAAATTAGATATCAAAACATATTAATAGAAATAAATTGATCAAATGATAGTAAATGAGAATACACACACAATAAATTACCTTTCAAACAAGATTTTAAAACAAATACTTAGATATAGGTAACCTCCTATATCTAAGTATTGAACCTCTAGAGCGCCATATCTCAACTAAACAGACCCCTCACCCACTTCTTGTTTCCTCAGGACTGCTGCTTCTACAGCAAAAATTGCCACTTTAAAAGTTAAATGGGGGTTATCCCCTTGCAGTAAATAAATCAAATTCCTCTCATCACCCGAAGCCACCTGTAGCGATTTCCTCTGAAGCCCCTATTCCCCAGGCCTTCAGGAGGTTCTTGCTTTTCTTTCTTCGCTGCCACCAGGTATTGCTGCTGCAATACCATCCAATCAAAGAGACGTGTGTGCTTTTAAAACTTAACTCATGTATTAGATCAGGGAAGTCAACATAAGATTAATATTCAGTAAGTAAATCACAGGTTGCTAATCACTTGTATTTGAAATCAGCTCTACTTTAACTTTAAAACTCTATTAACTCTCTGTTCCATTCAGCGTTCTTACAGATCTCTAACTCACTCTTGGTTCATTTTTAAGTTTCATACTGTCTCTCACCAGGATCTCTCTCATACTCCATATGCCAGCCCTTATATCCAGCCCCCTCCCCCTTGGCTCCACCTTCCGTCCTCTCATTGGCTCCTACTCCACTGTTCTGCTGTGATGGACAGGTGAGGGCGGGGCTGATCGCTACACACCTCCCCCCTTAAAAAGTTGTTTCATGGGGTAAAAGCTATAGTGTTTTACCCTGATGAACAACAAGCTTTACAGTAGTTGATCAATCACTACATAACATTCCAATCAAAAATCCTTTCAACATAAGTAATAATCAAACAACTTATATGCATACTATACATTGCCTTTGTAATTCCGTTACTAGTTCAATTACATTCCGCACCACTACAGTCATTTACACAGGTAAATGTCATTTACCCACCAGCAACAACACATAACACTTTTAATATTTACATAATTTTTTTTTCTTGAACACACAGCATATAACATTTAATGAGGAGCAAATGAATACTTTATCGCTTTAGCTTTATTAACAAAGTCCATTTCCTTCTTCAGCCTTCGGCACGCATCACCATGGCATCTGCCACAACAATATGAATCCCTTTTAATTGTTCTCGGTTTAAGTATTATGACAGATGAGCTTTCTCTCACCACCACATATTTGTCTTTTTCGAAAGTCCAAAACCGTAGTCATGGTGGAGTGGTAGCGCTCATACAGGAAACTTCCTACCCTCCGGCACGCCTGGAGATGTGGTGAAGTCAACCTCCCTCTGCATCTCCACAATACTCACTACATACTGACAGCTGGGGCCCCTCACCAACCTGCAGCTTCCCTCTCAGAAATGACCTTGAAGGATCTTGCAGTCATCTGCCTGGCTCAGTGCGACCCCTGTCTCGAATCTGGACCTCTTCGCGATGGTGCCGCCTCTTCAGCACTCGGAACCTCTCCGTATGCAGTCAGCCACCGGCACAGTCATACATGTCTCCTTCCGTGTAATTTTAGCTGCTCTATAGAGTTTAACCTCTCCCTCTGGAGCTGCTAACATGCTGCTCTTGGTTAAACCCTTCAGGTAGGGCCTCACAAGATTGAACCTAACTTGCAATCCTTTTGTACTTTGCACCACTGGTAGGGTTAGGCTACGTCTCAACCTATTTAACTTTTGATAGGTCAACCCTCTGCCTTCCCAATACAGACATGTATGTTTTCTCAGGGCCTTTCTCCTTCTCTTATCTCGAACAAACTTTGCTTTCTGGCCCCAAAGTTTGGCTAGATAGGTTCACTCTCTATAAGGTGCAACTACCTGTGGGTGTGCAACTCCGGTGTCAAACCTGTGCACTACACTCTTGGCTACTCCTGGATCGCTATAAGCAGGGCTATATCTTCTTTTTGTGCTTCTGGGGAAACTGAGGGACTGATTTGGTCCTCCTCTGAGGTGTATTTGAGTTCACCCCTCCCTTCCCCACAAAGTTGTAGGGAATAATTAATAATTCCCAGGGAACCGTTACTTGAGGCCAGTCTCAGGTACAGTTGAATTAAATACCAGGGAGAGATCTCTGATAGAATAAAATATGCAGACTGCAGTCTTTAGTTATGAAGCATATCACCGGTGAGGAGGATGTCTGCCTGTTAACAACGAATCCTGTTAACCATGTGTTCCTCCTCCTCCCCAGAGGCATGTCCTTTTATTAAGAATCATCATTTACATAAAAGAGATAGCCAATGAAACGTCGTATTCTACACATTCCAGAAATTCCACACATGCGCAGAGAGAGAATCACAGAACAATGTTTGGTTAGGCTAAGCACCACTGTTGTACCCCTTAATAGCCATAAGATGGGGCTCTAAACTAAGATCTTTGTCACTACATTCCCTCCATTTTTATTATATTTTGGCCAAGTAAAATTCTGCCAATAAGACTCTGATAACTCCTGATTCCATAAAACCTCTTCAGTGACGGAGGGGAATGAATCTATGTCATCCAACCAATATGTTGTGCATAAAAATCCTCATCTACTCTAGAAAGTAACACAAGATATTAGGTTGATACAGTTGCTTAACAGAAAAAGACAGTGATTTTACAATTTTTGATAACACAGTAAAAACAGTAATCAATTAAGGAATACATCATATAAAATGGTATATAAGATAATACAGATTACCAATAAAATAATACCATATGTTAGTAGTATGCAAAGCCATCCCATAGGGAAGTGTTAATATTATTAATAATAATGGCATCAAGCAAATCAGCTAATTTATGCTAAATAGAATGCTGCAAATTACAGAAGCAAAATAATACTTTGAGTATTTATTACAGTACAAACGCCTGTATGAATATGTGCAAGCGAATATTGATTCTTTAACTGAAAGCTACTTTAACTAGTTTAACTGTTTTTCACTCTGCAGATCTACCATAATTCATGCAGTAGCATTAACTGTTTTTTCCAGGTGACAAGTCAGACCCTAAATGCTATGCCTGTTCTTGTGCAGAAATGCCTTGATATGACCCTAGTGTGAGCACACCTGTAATAACATTTGGGTGCCCACTATTATTCCATCCTTAAAACCCTTAAGCATAACCTGGGTGAAAATTGATAGCCTATAGATCAAAAAAGAACCAGAAATTTGGATCTATTAGAAACATGTGAGCACAGATTGAACTTGATCACACAAACCATGAGTGTAATGTGTAAACAGCTTCTAAGCATTACATATTATCACTACAGCATTTCTTCATTCTAAGATTTCTACTGGGCTTAACTTATACACCCCTATTGTACCTAAATATAGAAAGATACATAGACATAGAAAATTCCAGAATTAGCTAATAGCTCTATGTTCTGTCCCATCAGCAGAACCATTTACTAACATTTCCCTCTGTTTTATTGTGTGTTTTGTATTTGAAACCATCCATCACTAGTTATACACGTCAGAAAGTTCTGTGTCTAGGGATCCACGTCGTTCAGTCATCGAGTGGTGGTAAAATCCATCGTTGAGCAATCAGCAAGTCATAAACATCATTTTCATGGAGGATATGATATTCAGCCTGGTAACTGCTGAGGGCTAAGAAAATTACATGGCACAGTCCAATGACAGCCGTATCACAGCGTAGATTAAAGAAAACACAATATTGGATAACAAAAATCACAATTAACAATACAGGAAAAGAAAACATATTGATCACTTTTGCATAGAAACATTTGCCACAGAAACTCCCCTGCTTGAGGTCAGCCTCTGCAAAAGAGAATCAAAAATTAAATGTGCTCTTTCCACAATTGCCCTGTGGAAGTAAAAGAAATCCTATGCAATGTGATTCTCAACTGAACACACACACACACACACATCTGGCAAAATAACATCAAGTTTAAAAACAACAACTTTAAAACCTATAATCTGTCAGTCATATCCTATAGCTGTTTTGTCTTTTATTCTGTACAGTGTTTATTTTTATTGTGTGGGATAAGGAGTAAAAAAATATAGATGCTTGCAGGCATCTGCCTCGCTCTTGGGCAAAGCTCTTCCTAAAAACAATCCATTGCTTCAAAACAAAACTTTAATGTGACCTAAAACTACAGGAGATAACATGATCTAGTTGGTGTGAACAGTGGAACTGACTAAATTAAAAAGGTGCTTGCTAGTGTCCTTATTTTTCCCCTTGTTTCTGGACTAGAATGCTACTTTCAGAAGTTATGAAAAGAGCTTTAAGCTCATCCTACATGATGGTTACTGAAAATGTGTTTCTACAAGAACAAGGATTTCACCTAGTCACTGTATTATTCCTTTTATTTATACATACAAAACTGTCTACTGTGGGGCCTACTTGTGGCACATTCTTACTCCCATTTATATTAACTGTGGAGGATTGACTGGTCTCATAATAAAAAAAATACCTGTAAAAATGTCCAGGTGGCATCATGGAGCAATGACCATAACACAGTCATATGCAGACTTGAACAGTCATAAACTCAGAGCAAACTTACACCCACGCAGTCATGGCTCTTTGACAGCAATCTGAAACAATCATTAGCATATGTTGAATTGGTCCTAACATGAGACACACTGACACAACTGCTTCAGGCAGAAACTTTAGGAGCCATGGAAGGTTAAAAGTTAAGTTATTTTGCTTCTTATTACTGTAAGAAATAGGGAAAATGCTTTTAGATTTTCTCTCCTCATGTGCTAAAGTGAAACCATGTCCCTTATCTTGTGTATGTCCCTCAGGGGAAAAATTTGTTTCTCTGTCTCAGGCATAAACAAAGTTTTCAAAGTTTTCAAGGAAAGCTTGTGACATATTTAGAAGACAGCCTCAGTGAGCTAAAAGTCTCTCCATCTACAACAAAAATAAATTCAACATTATATAAAAAACTCAAAGGATAAACTGCAGCTAATTCTGAGTATTAAAGCCGAAGCTCTGCCCTGTAAGACCTGGTTAACAGAGGTCTGTTATCAGCATCACCCTGCAGTAAAAAGAAGCAATTAATTATTCTGACAGTTTAACAACCATCAGGAATGTAGAACTGCATTTAGCAGCCATGAAGTAAACCAAAATAGCTTGTAAACCACAGCTTGCAGATGAAAATTTGTTGAGAAAATTTGTTGTAAGAAACCTTCATTGATGACATGATAGGGATGATGTTAACTGGAGATAAGTGGAGTTTGCAGAAATTTAAGCTCAAGTTTCTTATAAGGTGTAGTCTGTTGATTTTCTCTGAGGCTGCACAATAACATTCTGCAGGAGCTGTCCTCCCATTTGCTGAGACAAATGGCATTCTCTTGGAACGCTTGGAATTGCTGATAACACAGAGGCAGCATCTGCAACTGAACATTCAGGAAACTGCCATCATGCTGAGCTATCATTTGGATCCCTTACAAGTGGTGTGAGAGTAAACAATGCTTTCTCCAGATTGGAAGGTGATGGGGAAAAACTTTTAAGAAGCTGGTTCACGTCCTCCCCCTCCCAACGTCTCTGAAGACACATGGCATGCCTGTAAAGCGTCTTTTGTATACCAGCCCGTGACATCAAACCTTGCAGACCTCCTAGGTTGTCATCCTATTATTTTCTCTTGGCCTGGGGGCTGCCCTAAATCCCACCTCCACGAGATGAAATGTGATCTCGGCCGATCTGTTTCCAGGCTTGCCAGGGACGGAGGCATGCAGGCAGGCAGTTTTGCTGAATGGAATGTGTGCTTCAAAGCTTTTACAGCTACTTCTGCTGTTTGAGTTAAAGCTGCTGCCGTGAAGCTTTGTTTAAATGCTAAATCCTGCCATTCATGAAGGCAAGTGAGTCCTTCTGCTGGAGGAGACCCCTGCTCCAGTCACTAGGGGCCAGCCATTGGGCAGATGAGAATTCTGGGAGAGCCTCTGTCTCTTTGTCTTTGAAACTGAGTTGCAGTTCGCGGACGCTTTGATATGGGAGCAGTTCAGAACTATGAGAAACCGCTACTCGTGCTGTGCTCTCAAGGACAGGAGAATAAATCATACAGTCAGGTTGCAAAGCAGTATCAATCGTAGTATCCATTAAAGGACTGTTAAAAGTCTTGTTCTCAGCTGCCTGATGAACGGCAGAACTGGGAGGCAATGCCTGGGTTTTCCAGGAGGTGTCCTCAGGCTGGTCAAAATGCAGCAGGGAAGCCAAAGAGGCTGAAGGGAGGGGGGGCAAAATTTGAGGAAGTTTTTTGAGCAGATTAACCTCGAATTCTGGATCGAAAAGGAGGTTACGTTGCACTGATGGGGCCATGATGTGTAGCTTATTTAGACCAATTCCTACTCACCCTAGGGGATCCTTTAAAAGGATGAAAGGCGCGCCGAGCTCATGCCGAGTGAGGTGGTAGAACAGAACATGGCTTTCCTACCATTGTTCCGTGGTCGTTAGCTGAAGAGTTATGGCTCCTGTTTTGCTCGAAGTCTAGGTGTCTTACTTGACAAATTCCACTTACCGAGGGATCCTTGCGGATGATTGATGCGTCTTGGGGCCCGTGCCGGGCGAGGCAAGTGTGAATTGTCGTGCTGGTGCCTTGCGCAGCTTCTCCCATGCGTCTAGCCTCGCACGGGGCGCCACGTGTAGGGAATAATTAATAATTCCCAGGGAACCATTAACTGAGGACCAGCTTTAGCCAACAGTTGAATTAAATACCAGGGAGAGATCTCTGATAGAATACAACAGGCAGTCTTTAGTTATGAAGCATATCACCGGTGAGGAGGATGTCTGCCTGTTAACAACGAATCCTGTTAACAATGTGTTCCTCCTCCTCCCCAGAGGCATGTCCTTTTATTAAGAATCATCATTTGCATAAAAGATAAGAGATAGCCAATGAAACGTCGTATTCTACACATTCCAGAAATTCCACACATGCGCAGAGAGAGAATCACAGAGCAATGTTTGGTTAGGCTAAGCACCACTGTTGTACCCCTTAATAGCCATAAGATGGGGCTCTAAACTAAGATCTTTGTCACTACACAAAGTAACTCAAGTCTTTCCATGTCTACTCCTTTCAAGGCTAGCAAGACAATGTCTTCTTTCCCATAGAAGGGATTATTTTCCCTTGGTCCCCTACCTGGCTTGTCTTTCCCTCTAACACAGTGGTCCCCAACCTTGGGCCTCCAGATGTTCTTGGACTACAACTCCCAGAAATCCTGGCCAACAGAGGTGGTGGTGAAGGCTTCTGGGAGTTGTAGTCCAGGAACATCTGGAGGCCCAAGGTTGGGGACCACTGCTCTAACACATTGACGTAATCTCGCCCGTTCACTTGGGAGGTTACTTGCATCATCTTGTAAGGGAAATAGGTTCCCAAAAACTTGGATGAGCTCAGCAGTAAACCTCATGCTACTCAATTGCCTCAGCAGAGCATCACCAATGTTCTGAGCCTCGATATTTTCAAGGGGAACTGATTTGGGACAATGTGTTGCCCAGTCAACACATTGTAATTTTATGATTTTATATATTTTTACACTGTTTTGTTTTATTTTGTAAGCCGCCCCGAGTAGACATGGTCTAGAGGGGCGGGGTAAAAATCAAATAAATAAATAAATAAATAAATAAATAAATTCAGACTGACGTTGTCTCCCCTCAGGGTAACTCTGGCCCATGGTTCAATTATGTCTAAACCCAGGCGTTGTACTGAGCTCCAAATGACAGGTACAGGACACAGCTTGGCATCAGAGTGATCACTGTAATCCCCTTGCTCCTGACTTTCTTCACACCTCTGGGCCAAATTCTTTTAACTGCTCCTCAATTTCAAGGCGGTAAAAGTTTTGTCCTAATTTCTGCTCAGTGTTTGCCAAGTCTATATTAGCTGCAAAGGTACCAGCGTGGCCCTCCTCCTCTATCCCCCCTTGATCCTTGAGAGGAACAATCAGTTGCCTGAGGTGAGTCTCCCCTCCTCCTCATAACGGTGCTGCAGATGCCCTTTCAAGAAGACCCGATGAATGAAGAAGGGAAAAGGATTATGAAATGAAACTAAAACAATAAAATGTATTAAAATGTAAATGGTTCAAGAATAAAAATGCAATAAAAAGTGTATTGAAATGAAAAGTAGATTAAAATGAAACAGTGTTGAAATGTACATATATAAATGTTGAATAAGTTTCCATGCAATTGGAGATGCTAAGGTTATTTAAATGTTTATAAGAAAATTTGTTTTTAAATAACTTATCGGCATAAAGTAATAAGATTAAAATGTAATTGGTAAAGTAATGTTTAAATATAACATGCCATAAAACACTGCTTTGTTCCTAGGGCTGACCACTGTAGGTTCACCCCAGGAAACAACTTTAAAGAGGAAGGTATGTAGCGGGTACCCCAGTCGGCATCTGTCTGTCACCAGGGAACCTTGGCAGAAGAGCCAATGAGCAGGATGGAAAGCGGGAGCAGGAGAGAAGGGGGGGTACAAAAGGAAGAGTCTGGAGGAGATTGGAGTTCAGTTCTGTGTGAGATTAGAATTCTGTGTGATATAAGATTAGAGTTCTGTGTGAAGCTCTGGAGGAGTGTGAGATGAGATTAGGGTTCTGTGTGACAGTTTAGGTGGAGTGTGAGATAGATAGGAGTGTGAGAATGGAGGAGTGTGAGACAGTGAGAGTAAAGTGAGAGGACAAACAGAAAGACTGAGATCAGTGGTTCAAAGGGGACTGATTAAGGTAGATTGAGATCAGAGATTGGGGCATATATTAAAGTAATAGAACGAATTAAATGCATACTTGTTTATCTAAGTGATTTGCTTCCTGTGATTGACTGTTATTTTCAACCAATCATTAACCCCACCCTGATAAACTTAATGCCAAGGTTCCCTTGTGACGGACAGGTGCTGACTAGGGTATCCACTGCACTCTTTTTCTAGAAAGAGCCTTTCAAGCTTCTTGGGGGCTACCTGACCTTCTCCACCTTTCCCCAAATGTTGACCCAACGTGGGATCTGTTTTCTGTTCCCTTTTAAATGTAGTTTTCATTGGACTATTTCAGTGACATGGAGAGGGGGAATTAGCTGCTTGGGTAACAACCTATCCTCCATATTATTTTACCCAGGCCTCGCGCTCTGGAAAGGACACGCCAGGTTTACATACAGCATCAAAATAACATGGGAAGTAGCAGTTACCAGTCATAAGTCTTTTCTCTATTGGCGTAGAGCATGACACCAGGGGCTACGTCTGACTGTGGGAGACAGCATTGGACCTCAATAGGTAGCTACTGCCCTCCTTAAACTGGACAGCCCCCAGCCAGTAAGGTGCTGCGTCACCACGGTCTTTTAAGCCCATGGGGTGTGTGGGGTTCAGGGTGAAAGCTGACAAGCAGATCAAGGCACAGCAGAAGACATCTAACAATTCCTCCTGTACACCCACGAGTGCTACAAATTTTGGGGGTGAAGATCTGATTCAAACATTAAAGTCACCTGAGAAGTAAAGCATTTGGAAAAAACTATGCATTTGTTCCATTTGTGTCCAGATTTCATCACCGAAGTACTTAAGAGTTTGCAGGTAGAATGTATATGTTATGTAGAATTATGAGTAAAATTAAACTACATAACTTAATAATTATTAAACAGTTCTACGACATAGCGATTTCCGACACCAAGACGGTCTCCCACCCTAAAACTTCTTTAACTGCTGTTAAAGAAGATGCTCTTCTTTAAGATGCTCTTCATGCTCTGCCCTTTAACTTTCCAGTTCCTGCCACAAAAGGTAACCTGGAAGTATAATCCTATCTTTTTCGGTAAGCCATGTTTCCTACAGCACAATCACATCCTATTCCGATAGCAAACCTGGGAAGTCCTCCTTAGGGAAGGGGAGCTGGGAGTCCATGAAGGAACAAGCATAACAAACCCCCAAAAACAGAAATAATTTTCCCAGTAAAATCTAACATTTCCTATCAAAGTTTTTCTAAAGAACAGTTAATTTGTGAAGACCTAACAAATTCCTGACTAATTGAAACGGAGATAACACACCTGCAGCTGAGGTAGAGGGAGCAGTTAAGCCTCTGTTGAGTTAAATAGTTTAAAGCCATGAAGGAGGAAGTCCTAGGAATGTAAAAAAATGAATGATGGGTTATGTGAGACAGCATTTTTTTCCTAAGAGAAGTTCAGGATGGATTGAATGGTACAGAATGTAGCATGGTAACAAAGAAGGAGGCAGTGATAAGTCCTCTTAGTTCAGCTTTGTAGTGTTTCTTAATTTCATGGGAAGTAGTTGTTTTATTTAACTGATGCAACTGCATGAACATAACTTTACGCTAATGCTTAAGGAAACAATGTGTTTCTATGAAACTATATTTTCTTAATAACAAATAATTATAAAAATTCTAACTGAGGACTAGTGTCTGGGACCAGCAAGGTTTGGCTAAATCCAATAGAGTAGAAAAGCTCGCTGATTAGCTACCATAGAGAAGTCCTCTTTAAGTGAGCTGTTGCGAGTTCTATGGAATCACAAAGCCCATGTTGAAGTACTTGCAAAGTATTGAGTAAAGTGTTCTTTAAGGGTCAGGCTTGTTCAAGGGACATATGCTATGCACTGCTGTTAGAGGACTTGAGTCAGTAGAAAGCAGTAGATTTGTTGCCTGTGGAACTCTGCCCGAATGCCATATGCTTCTTAGGCAGACTTGAGCATCACACCAAGTATTCATATGGTTTCTCCCCAGTGTGTGAAGCTGTTGCATTTCAACCACATACGTTCCCTGGATGGTTCTGCTCCTTCTGTGAATTTTTCGATGTGAACAACTCTTATGATTTTGAAGCTCTCCCCACATTCCATGCATTTCTATGGTTTTTCCCATTATGATGTCTGTGATGCGAGCAAAGGAGACTCCTGACACTGAGACATGTTCCACATTCCATGAACTTCTATGCTTTCCATTCCACATGATTTCTTTGATATAAGGTAAGGCCATTGCTCAGACAGAAGCTCTTTCCACATTCCATGAATGTCTATGGTTTCGCTCCAATGTGAGTTCTTTCATGGGAAGTCAACTGAGGTCTCCGACTGAAGCTCTTTCCACATTCCATGCATTTATACAGTTTCTCCCCAGTGTGAATTCTTTGATGGGAACTGAAGCCACTGCTCTGACTGAAGCTCTTTCCACATTCCATGCATTTATATGGTTTCTCCCCAGTGTGAGTTCTTTCATGCACACTCAGGGATCTCCTGTGACTGAAGCTCTTTCCACATTCGATGCATTTATATGATTTCTTCCCAGTATGAGTTCTTTGATGTGAACTCAACTGATTTCTCGAAATGAAGCTCTTTCCACATTCCATGCATTCATATGGTTTCTCCCCAGTATGCGTTCTTTGATGTGAACTCAGTGTATCACTCTGACTGAAGCTCTTCCCACATTCCATGCATTTATGTGGTTTCTCCCCAGTGTGAGTCCCTTGATGGGAACTGAGGCCACTGCTATCACTGAAGCTCTTTCCGCATTCCATGCATTTATATGGTTTCTCCCCAGTGTGAATTCTTTGATGGTAACTGAAGCCACTGCTCTGACTGAAGCTCTTTCCGCATTCCATGCATTTATATGGTTTCTCCCCAGTGTGAGTTCTTTGATGTGTGCTCAGTTCACCTCTCCAACTGAAGCTCTTCCCACATTCGATGCATTTATATGGTTTCTCCCCAGTGTGAATTCTTTGATGGGAACTGAGGCCACTGCTCTGACTGAAACTCTTTCCACAGTCCATGCACTTATATGGTTTCTCCCCTGTATGCGTTCTTTGATGTGACCTCAGTGCATAACTCCGACTGAAGCTCTTCCCACATTCCATGCATTTATGTGGTTTCTCCCCAGTGTGAGTCCTTTGATGGGAACTGAGGCTACTGCTATCACTGAAGCTCTTTCCGCATTCCATGCATTTATACGGTTTCTCCCCAGTGTGAATTCTTTGATGGTAACTGAAGCCACTGCTGTGACTGAAGCTCTTTCCACAATCCATGCATTTATATGGTTTCTCCCCAGTGTGAGTTCTTCCATGCACACTCAGGGATCTCCTGTGACTGAAGCTCTTTCCACATTCTATGCATTTATACGATTTCTCCCCAGTGTGAGTTCTTTGATGTGAACTCAACTGATTTTTCCAAATGAAGCTCTTTCCACATTCCATGCATTCATATGGTTTCTCCCCAGTGTGAGTTCTTTGATGTGAACTCAACTGATTTCTCCAAATGAAGCTCTTTCCACATTCCACGCATTCATATGGTTTCTCCCCAGTATGCATTCTTTGATGTGAACTCAGTGCATCACTCCGACTGAAGCTCTCCCCACATTCCATGCATTTATGTGGTTTCTCCCCAGTGTGAGTCCTTCGATGGGAACTGAGGCCACTGCTCTGACTGAAGCTCTTTCCGCATTCCATGCATTTATATGGTTTCTCCCCAGTGTGAATTCTTTGATGGTAACTGAGGCCACTCCTCTGACGGAAACTGTTTCCGCATTCCATGCATTTATATGGTTTCTCCCCTGTGTGAATTCTTAGATGTGAACTCAGCTGACTGCTCTGACTGAAGCTCTTCCCACATTCCATGCATTTATATGGTTTCTCCCCAGTGTGAATTCTTTGATGGTAACTGAGGCGACTGCTCTGACTGAAACTCTTTCCACAGTCCATGCACTTATATGGTTTCTCCCCTGTGTGAATTCTTATATGTAAACTCAGCTGATTGCTGCGACTGAAGCTCTTTCCACATTCCATACATTTATATGGTTTCTCCCCAGTGTGAGTACTTTGATGGGAGCTCAGGTGAACTCTCAGACTGAAGCTCTTTCCACATTCCATGCATTTAAATGGTTTTTTCCCTGTGTGCATTCTTTGATGGGAATGGAGGCTACTTCTCTGAGTGTAACTCTTTCCACACTGTTCGCATTTGTATTTTCTCTCGACTCTCAGGGGTTTTTTATGTGATCTACAATCACTGTGCATCGTGATCCTCTTTCCTTTTTCTATGGACGTATGTTTTTTTTTTCTTCTTGATTTTTTCATGTGATCAGAAGTGCATCAACATTAATAGCAGCAGAAGCTGGAGTTTTCTTTATTTCTCTTTTTTCCTGGCTTCCCTTCTTCCCTTTTCCTCCTTTTAAATAGGTAGAATTTCTTTGGTGCTCCACACTTGGGTTTTGTTTTCAATGAAAGAATGACTGGCTCCATAGAATTCCCATTGTCCTCTTCATCACCTGATGGAGAGAACAAAAGAGATCAAAGAGGAGTGCAATGTAAAAAACAAAGACCTTACTTGCTCGCAGGAGTTCAAATCCCCAGGGCCAGATGAACTGCATCCAAGGATATTGAAGGAGCTGGCTGAAGACTTCCAAAGAATAGCAAGGAGAGACAAGAGGGCCTTCTTAAATGAACAGAATAGGAAAATAAGAGAAAGGGATATAACTGAGAGCTGTTCAGGAAAATTGGAGATATTAAAGGAAACTTTTGTTCAAAGATGGACATGAAAAACCACTGGGCTAGTCAGGTATAAGCTAGCGTAAATTAGCAGAGAAGGGAAACAAAATGCAAGGGAGATAGGGAAAGTTACAGAAAACTCAACACAGGCCCTCTTCTCTCTCCTTGCTATTCTTTGGAAGAGGGCCTTCTTAAATGGACAGTGCAAAGAAATATTGGAAAATAAGAGAAAGGGATAAACCAGTGATCTTTTCAGGAAAATTGGAGATATTAAAGGAAACTTTTGTTCAAAGATGGACATGATAGATGACCTTACAGGAGAAGACATCAAGAAGAGGTGGAATTATATCAGAAAGATTTGGATTTCCTGAACAACCTAGATAGTGTGGTTGCTGACTTTGAGCCAGACATCCTGGACAGCGAAGTCAAGTGGGGCTTAGAAAGCATGGCTAACAACATGGCCAGTGGAGGTGATGGCTGTGACACAATTCCATCTCTGAGACCTTTATATTGTTCTGATTCCTCAAAAAGACGCAAGCTGCACCTATCTTCTCACACTATCACCAGATGTTTTCTTTTAAACATCAATCAATTCCAGAACACACCATTTAACAATCGCATTAAGTTTATTTATCAGGGTGGGGTTAATGATTGGTTGAAAATAACAGAGTCATTCACAGGCAGCAAATCACTTAGATAAACAAGTATGTATTTAACTCCTTCTATTACTTCACTATACTTCCCAATCTCTGATTTGAATCTACCTCAATCAATCAATACCCTTTGAATCTCTGATCTCAATCGTTATGTTTGTCCTCTCACTCTACTCTCACTGTCTCACACTCCTCCACTCTCACACTACTATCTATCTCACACTCCACCAAAGCTTCACACAGAACTCTAACTCAAATCAAATATAAATAAATAAATAAACTCCCAGAAGTCCAAGCTGGATTTTGAACGGGCAGAGGAACTAGGGACCAAATTGCTAACATACGCAGGATTAGGGAGAAAGCCAGAGAGTTCCAGAGAAACATCTACTTCTGTTTCATTGACTATGCCAAAGCCTTTGACTGTGGACCACAGCAAACTATGGCAAGTTCTTAAAGAAATGGGAGTGCCTGACCAACTTAGCTATCTCCTGAGGAATATATATGTGGGACAGGAAGCAACAGTTAGAACTGGATATGGAAAAACTGATGGTTTCAAAATTCGGAAAGGAGTAGAATAAAGCAATATATTGTGACCCTCCTTATTTAACTTATATGCAGAATACATTATGCGAAAAGCTGGACTGGATGAATCCCAAGACAGAATTAAGATTGCTGGAAGAAATATCAACAACCTCAGATATGCAGATGATGCCACTCTGATGGAAGAAATTGAGGAGAAATTAAAGAACCTCTTAATGAGGGTGAAAGAGGCAAGCACAAAAAATGGTCTGAAGCTCAAAAAAAACCAAAAAAGATCATGGCCACTGGTCCCATCACCTCCTGGCAAACAGAAGGGGAAGATACAGAGACAGTGACATATTTTACTTTCTTGGGCTCCATGATCACTGCAGATGGTGACAGTAGCTAGAAAATTAAAAGACACCTGCTTCTTGGGAGGTGATCTCTCCTTTATCTCTGTGAAGGACAGAAGACAGTGTGCCATCCTCTATCCCCATAATGTTGACCGAAGAGAACAAGTGCTTGGAGGGGATATTGGTTAAAATAGAGCAGGACCCAGTAGTGCAGAAGGAGGCTCTAGAAGTGTGTCTAGCTGATGAAGAAAGGGAGAAGTTAGATCTAATCCTCCCTAGATCTGACTAAGGGATACTGGCAAATTCCCTTGTGCCGCGAGGACTGTGAAAAGATGGATTTTGTCACCCCCAAAGGCCTCTTCCATTAAAAAAAAAGCCTTTTAGTTTGTTTGGGGTGGCGGCTACTTTCCAAAGGTTAATGGACCAAGTCCTGGAGCCTGTGCAGGAGTTTGCTGGAGCCTACATTGATGACATCTTGATTTACAGCAACAGTTGGGAAGAGCACATGATGCACTTAAGACGTGTGCTAGCCAAGTTAGGAAAAGCAGGCCTGAAATTAAACCCCTCCAAATGTAAGATTGCCTGAAAAGCAGTGAAGTTTTTAGGATTTCAAGTTGAAGAGAGTAAAATACATCTAGTGACTGACAAAGTGGACAAAGTGGTAGCGTGGAACACCCCATGCACTAAGAAGGAAATAAAACAGTTTCTAGGGCTTGCTGGGTATTATAGACAGTTTGTGCCTAATTTTTCAGAAGTGGCTGCTCCCTTCACTGATCTTACACAGAAAAGGAAAGGGAACCACTTCCAAAAGAACAAGCTTTTGATTTGCTGAAAGACATTCTATCTCAGTTACCTAGTAGGTATGCCCCTGACTTTGTACTTCCATTCATAGTACAAACTGATGCGTCTGACAGAGGAATAGGCACTGTTCTAGCTCAGAAATGAGGAGAGGTAGAATACCCTATCATGTACCTGCGTAAAAAGCTGAACCAGCGGGAGCAGAGGTATGCCACTATAGAAAAGGAGACCCTTGCTGCCAAGCGGGTGATACAGACCTTACGGTATTATCTGTTAGGAACCTCCTCCACTCTAGTCACAGACCATGTGCCACTTCAATGGTTGAACTGAATGAAAGATACTAACCTGTGGTTGACTCGATGGTATTTGAGCCTGCAACCCTTTTCTTTTGAGGTACAATACAGGAAAGGTGGTGCCCACTCTAACGCAGACTATTTTTCCTAACAGGAAAGGGAAGGAGCTCGGCCTAAGGTGAGGATGGCACTCTCGGAGAGGGGGGCGTGTGAAGGAGAGAAGACCAGTGTGCCATCCTCTATCCCCCTAATGTCAACCAAAGAGAACAAGTGCATGGAGGGGATACTGGTTGAAATAGGGCAGGACCCGGTAGTGCAGAAGGGGGCTCTAGAGGTGTGTCTATCTGATGAAGAAGGGGAGGAGTTAGCTCTAATCCTGTGAGAGGATATAAAAGAGGGGGAAAGCACGCGGTTTTTCAATCTGGCAACTGACAGGGAACTGTCTGGAAGGAAGAGCCGAGGGGTACAGACTGATCCCATGCTCGGCCCAGAAGGAGCTACCTGCTTATTGAGAGACTTTCCGAACATGCAGATAGGAGGTTTATTACCTGAACCACATGGTTTCTACAAGAAAGAGGGTGAGCTGAGTCCCTTAGAATGGATGGTTGTGGTTTACCCGCACAATCAACATGGGGGCGGAGCTTCAAACAGCGAGGCAGCAAGAGTCCGGCTCTCCGGACTCTTGCTGTATTTGCCGAGAATCCAGGATTCCCTCAAAGATTTGAGGGACGGGGGGTGAGGAGATACCCTCCTTTAGGTTGTAAGAGAGCGGAGGATTTTGGAGGGGGTGAAAAGCAATCACCTCCCCACATTACTCTTGTCTCTAGACAAAGGATTCCGTCGACGCCATGTTTATGGTTGTCCCAGCTGTAAAGCTCCGCGGCAGTAGGGAGAAGCATGAAAGATTTATGAAGGACTGCATCAACTGACCCAATCAATTTCAACTTTTGTAAGTACAAAAGAAATTTAAGCGACTGTTTTTGAGAACTGTAATCTGGAAGCGGCAAAGGAATTTAAAACCCAAACAGCCCAGTACTTTTCTACTGCGTCACAAGTGATCATAGTGGACAAAGACAGAGCTTTCACTATCTATCTTACTACCCTCGATGGGAACACACGCACAGTAATTGTCAAGCTGGAGAAGCTGCAATTTGAGACGGTATGAATCACTAGCCCCGTCGGAGAACTGACTTTTATGGCTTTTACGACCGAAGTGCTTTATTGCTTGTAGCCGGAAGAAGCAAAATAAACTGGGTTAGAAAGTACTTTTGTCCAGCTACTTTTCAATAAAGATGGATATAACCTGGGAGTTTTTAAATGAACTTCAGAATATGGAAACCAACATCATGAACTGCATTCAAGAGCAGTTTTTAGGGCTCCGGTCTGTTCTTTTGGACCTAGGAAAAACAACTGAGAATTGGGAACCCCCGCAGTATATGGGAACAGTTGCCGGAGATCATCTCATCAGCAGCACAAGAAAGCACCACCTAGTGGCACAAAAGACAGAAGCCGGAGATCATCTTATCAGCAGCACAAGAAAGCACCACCTAGTGGCACAAAAGACAGAAGCTGGAGATCATCTCATCAGCAGCACAAGAAAGCTCCATCTAGTGGCACAAAAGACAGAAACCGAAGATCATCTCATCAGCAGCACGAGAAAGCCCCACCTAGTGGTACAAAAGACAGAAGCTGGAGACCAAGTCATCAGCAACATAAGAAAGCACCACCCAGCAGCACAAGAAAGTCCGGATTTATTGGACCTTAGAAAGAAGGGTAAAAGCCTTAAAAAGCTTAGGAAAATTGAGGGGCATTGTGAAATAGAGATCCAGAGGAGGGAAAACGGGACATGTCCTAAGTTGATAGGTGAATTTGGTAATCAGGAAAGTGAAGAAAGGCGTAAGGGTAGTTGGAATGATTACAAACCAAGCATCCTTTGGCTTCAGTGGCAAATTCTTATGATGGGGGAAAATCCAAACCAGAGACAAAATAGCTTAATTGGGCTCTACGGAAGGTACTATAAAACTAGGGAAAAAAATAAAAATAAAATAAAATAATTGATGTCTATAATAATAAAATGATGCTGATCATATTTGGAGATAAATGATAGTTGAGAACTAGCAATTGTACAATCTGGAATATGTATGTCAAGCTAGACGAAATAATTGATGTCCCTGATTGTAAAACAATTTTGATTATATTTGGAGATAAATGATGAGTAAGAACTACCAATTCTATAATCTGGAATATGTATGATGAATATAATATTAGAAGTCTCTCAAGGTATACTTTAAGAGGTAAATCTATTGTAGATTAATAATGTAATGAGTGATCGGGCTAATTTCTGAATTATTGGTGAAAGGGAAAATCTAGATATGAAATACTGGTATGTGTTGATAGAAAATAGAGGTTTAATAGAACATGGGAGACTGTCAAGCTAGATAAATATATCTGGTGATTCTGTTTTATGATGAATATAACATTAGCAATTGATGATTTTAAGGCATATACTAAAAGACATGAATCGCAACATGTTTGAATTTAGAAAGTAAGATATTTGAACACACCTATTCTTTGAAATATTGATATCATATGAAACTCTCATATAGAATTCATATTTGTATAGATCTTAAACCTTCTTATGGTCTTGTTAGTGGTTGAAATGCATTTTGCCTTTTCTTTCTTTTCTTTTTTTTTAACTTTTTTCTTAATGATGGCAGTATAGATATTCTGAGGAATGATTTGAAGCCAAAGAGGTGAGAGAAATAACTAATAGAATTTAGTACAATTTTAGGATGGATCACACTTTGAATTCTCATAGAGTAATAAGGTTGATGGCAGCCAGATTTTTAAGAATGGAAACTTTGTGTGGAATGCCTCCCCCTGCCATATGTGTGGGGTTTTGTTTTGTATTTGTTTTTGATTGTATTTGTATTGTTAGGTCTTGTTTTTATGAATTAGGTTTTGTTTTTTATGAGTAGTTTTTTTTTTCTGTATTTAGGAAAAATAAAAAATAATAAAAAAAACATGGGGGCAGGAGGGTGATCCGTCCCAGTCCCTCTTTACTCCGTCAACCACACGAGGGGGATTGGGCACGTCACCCTTGCTGTGGAACAATTTGCACTGTGAGGAGCACTCCACTCAGACCGATGACTGATCGGGAGCGCTTTGAACCGGCCCCTCTATAAGGAGTGATTCGAAGACGCCCGATGTTCGAGTTAAAAATTATAAGGTTTTACCAGAGCTGAGTTTGTTGGACCCGTTCGATGCAGTTGAGTTAAGTGATTTGAATAATAAAAAGACTCATCTTAAAAATTCAGAACTGCCTCTGCGTCTCTTTCCCGCCCAAACCCATGGCACCCCCCCGGCTCCAGATGAACCTGTTTACAATCTCACGTGGTGGAATTAAGGAATTTTCTGGAAAATCTAAAAAATTTCAAAAATATATTAAAAAGTAAAGAGAGAAGTAGATTAAAAGATTGGACAGAGAAGATAACAGATAAAGAAGATATTAAAATGGTGTTATGAGGAGAGGGGATTTCATGGTTAAATATAATTCAATTAGAAAGGTGGACAAGGGAATGGAACACTAAAAAAGGGAAAGGTAGAAAAATGACAAAATTTGAAGAGATTATAGAAAAAAACATTAAAAGTAGAGGAAAAGACAGAAAGAAAAGGAACTGTAAACCAAATATATAAATTATTAATGCAAGCTGAACAGGGTAAACAAGGATTAAAAACGCAATGGCAAAATGATTTGGATAAAGAAGAAATGGGAATGGGTTAAAATATGGGATCAGAGAATTATGAAGAACATGTCAGTAAGGATAAAAGAAAATTGTTACAAAGTAACATGGAGGTGGTATTTAACGCTGGTTAAAATGAATATAATGGATAAAAGTGTGTCAACATTATGTTGTAGGTGTAAAAAAGAGAAGGGGGCGTACTTACACATGTGGTGGTTATGTGAAATAAGAAAGAAAGAATGGAATTTAATTTTTAAAGAAATATCTGAAATAATTGGATTGAACATTCAAATGGCTTTACTGAACGTGATTAAGAAAGATCAATTGTTGAAAGAAAATAACTGCAGATGGTGACAGCAGCCACAAAATTAAAAGACACCTGCTTCTTGGGAGGAAAGCGATGACAAACTGACAGCATCTTAAAAAGCAGAGACATCACCTTGCCAACAAAGGTCCACATAGTCAAAGCTATCGTTTTTCCAGTAGCAATGTATGGAAGTGAGAGCTGGACCATAAAGAAGGCTGACCTCCGAAGAATTGATGCTTTTCAATTTTGGTGCTGGGGGAGACTCTTGAGAGTCCCTCTGGACTCCAAAGAAAACAAACCTATCCATTTTGAAAGAAATCAACCCTGAGTGCTCACTGGAAGGACAGATCCTGAAGCTGAGGCTCCAATCCTTTGGCCATCTCATGAGAAGATTCCCTGGCAAAGACCTTGATGTTGGGAAAGAGTGAAGGAAAAAGGAGAAGGGCACGACAGAGGACAAGAGGTATGGACATAATAACCAAAACTACCAACATGAATTTGACCCAACAAAACCTAACAGATTTACCGGATCTCATTTTTTTTTACCTCCCTGACAGAAAGAGGGAATGCTGTAGATGTAGTATATCTTGACTTCGGCAAAGCTTTTGATCAAGTGCCCCATGATCTCCTGATTATAAAGCTAATTAAGTGTGGGCTCGATAGAACAAAGTATTGACATTTAGTTCATTTAGTCATGTCCGACTCTAGGGCGCGGTGCTCATCCCCGTTTCCGAGCCGTAGAGCCAGCGTTTGTCCGTAGACAGTTGCCATCGTCACGTGGTCAGCACGACTAGACACGAAACACAGTTACCTTCCCAGCGTGGTGTACCAATTTATCTACTCACATTTTTACAGGCTTTTGAACTGCTAGGTTGGCAGGAGAAACACTATTTTAGGCATTAAAAGAAGTTTATTCTCCAAATCCCACAAGGTGCTAATTCCTCTCTATTCAGCATTGGTTAGGCCTCCTCTTGAGTTCTGTGTTTAGTTCTCAACACCACACTTCAAGAAAAGTACTGACAAATTGGACCAAGTTCAGAGGAGGGCAACCAGGATAATCACAGGGCTGGAAACCAAACCGAGGAAAGATGGAAAGAACTAGGCGTGTTTAGCATTGAGAAAAGAAGGCTGAGGGAACATATGAGTAGGACCCACCTGGGGGTGTTGAAAACCCTGGCCAGAGGGAAAATGCGGTTCTTCTGGCCAAGCAGGAGGAAAGAGGTGGTTGAAGGCTACCCATCCCCAAGGCCCATTCCCTCCAGCGAAGCCACCCCGAGCAGAGCCATGAACACTGAGGCCCCCACCGAGCACAGGCCTTTCGACAGAATACGGAGATTGTCAACAACGGGTTTCTTTAAAAAAGGTCTTCACTGACCAAGGATCTCACTTTTATGAGCTGGACCTTTGGACTGACGGGGAAATTGTAAGGGGTGAAGCCACCAAGTGTTTCCATTTGTAGTCCCCACAAATGGGCAAGTGGAACGGTTTAATTGGACATTGACTGGAACATCTTTACACCTGTGGAAGAACCGGTGGAGGGAGGGGAACCACCAAGAACAAGCCTTAATTTTGGAAAAAAAGACATTTCTTGACACTCCTTGTTCACCTCCTTTCTCGTTTCCTGAAAATAACCCCTCTCTTCCACAGCCTGGACAACGCCTGCCACCTGGCAGCAGCTGAGGTTCCCCCCACAGCCTGGGATCGGGGCCCCAGTGGTCCAGGTGCAAAGTTCTGCCTCCCTTCCTTGGCTGTGGTTTTTATCCCCTTCCTTCCAGATCACTCCCTTGATTGCCCACAAGTTTAGGAGACCGAGGCACCCCATCCATGCCGGATGCAGGGGAAGAGGGGTCTCTGGAGAGAGGGGGGGCTTGGTGCACTCGGGAGCATCTGGTTGGGGCACGGGGAGAGACAGGAAGGGGGGCTAAGAGGGGCTCCGGGCCTGATCTGTCAAGGAAAATTAAAGGCCTGCTAAAACCACGATTTGTGCTAAGAAATGCTGACATGATCCACCACAGGGCTCTTTTTAGGTTCTTATGTAGCTTCATCTACGAGGAATTCAGAGAAACTATGGGCTATGCCGTGCAGGGACACCCAAGACGGACAGGTCATAGTGGAGAGTTCCGACTAAACGCAATCCACCTGGAGCAGGAACTGGCAAGCCACTCCAGTATCTTTGCCAAGAAAACCCCATCATCAGAAACAAAAGGCTAAAAGATATGACGCTGGAAGATGGGAACCTCAGGTCAAAAGGCGTCTAACATGCTACTGAGGAAGAGCGGAGGACAAGTATAAGTAGCTCCAGAGCTGATGAAGTGGATGGGCCAAAGCCGAAAGGACGCTCAGCTGTGGACGTGCCTGGAAGTGAAAGGAAAGTCCGATACTGGAAAGAAAAATACTGCATAGGAACCTTGAATGTAAGATCTATGAACCTTGGTAAGCTGGATGTGATCAAACAGGAGATGGCAAGAATAAACATTGACATTCTGGGTGTCAGTGAACTAAAATGGACAGGAATGGGTGAATTCAAATCAGATGATTATCATGTCTACTATTGTGGGCAAGAATCCCGTAGAAGGAATGGAGTAGCCCTCATAGTCAACAAAAGGGTGGGGAAAGCTGTAATGGGATATAATCTCAAAAATGATAGAATGATGTCAATATGAATCCAAGGCAGACCTTTCAACATCACAATAATCCAAGTGTATGCACCAAGCACCAATGTGAGGAGACTGAAATTGACCAATTCTATGAAGACTTACAACACCTTTTAGAACTGACACCAAAGAAAGATGTTATTCTCATTCTAGGGAACTGGAATGCTAAAGTAGGGAGCCAAGAGATAAAAGGAACAACAGGTAAGTTTGGCCTTGGAGTTCAGAACGGAGCAGGGCAAAGGCTAATAGAGTTTTGTCAAGAGAACAAGCTGGTCATCACAAACTCTCTTTTCCAACAACACAAGGGGCGACTCTACACATGGAAATCACCAGATGGGCAATACCATAATCAGATTGATTATATTCTCTGCAGCCAAAGATGGAGAAGCTCTAAACAGTCAGCAAAAACAAGACCTGGAGCTGATTGTGGCTCTGATCATCAGCTTCTCATAGCAAAATTCAAGCTTAAACTGAAGAGACTAACCCCACTGGGCTAGTCAGGTATAATCTAAACCACATCCCTTATGAATACAGAGTGGAAGTGAAGAACAGATTTAAGGAACTGGATGTGGTGGACAGAGTGCCTGAAGAACTTTGGATAGAGGCTCGTAACATTGTACAGGAGGCAGCAACAAAAAACATCCCAAAGAAAAGGAAATGCAAGAAAGCAAAGTGGCTGTCCAAAATAGCAGAGAAGGGGAACAAAATGCAAGGGAGACAAGGAAAGTTACAGAAAATTGAATGAAGACTTCCAAAGAATAGCAAGGAGTGAAAAGAGGGCCTTCTTAAACGAACAATGCAAAGAAATAGAAGAAAAGAATAGAAAAGGAAAAACCAGATATGTGTTCATGAAAATTGGAGATATTAAAGGAACATTTTGTGCAAAGATGAACATGATAAAGGACAAAAATGGTAGAGACCTCACAGAAGCAGAAGACATCAAGAAGAGGTGGTAAGAACACACAGAGAAACTATACCAGCCCGGACAACCCAGACAATGTGGCTGCTGACCTTGAGCCAGACATCCTAGAGAGCGAAGTCAAGTGGGCCTTAGAAAGCTTGCCTAACAAGGCCAGTGAAGGTGATGGCATTTCAGTGGAACTATTTAAAATCTTAAAAGATGACGCTGTTAAGGTGCTACATTCAATATGCAAGCAACTTTGGAAAACTCAACGGTGGCCACAGGATTGGAAAAGATCAGTCTACATACCAATCCTAAAGAAGGGCAGTGCCAAAGAATGCTCCAACTACCATACAATTGCACTCACTTCCCACGCTAGCAAGGTTATGCTCAAAATCCTACAAGGTAGGCTTCAACAGTATGCGGACCAAGAACTCCCAGAAGTGCAAGCTGGATTTCGAAGGGGCAGAGGAACTCGAGACCAAATTGCTAACATGTGCTGGATTATGGAGAAAGCCAGAGAGTTCCAGAAAAACATCTACTTCTGCTTCATTGACTATGCAAAAGCCTTTGACTGTGTGGACCACAGCAAACTATGGCAAGTCCTTAAAGAAATGGGAGTGCCTGACCACCTTATCTATCTCCTGAGAAACCTATACGTGGGACAGGAAGCAACAGTTACAACTGGATACGAAAACACTGATTGGTTCAAAATTGGGAAAGGAGTACGACAAGGCTGTATTTTGTGTCCCTGCTTCTTTAACTTATATGAAGAATACATCATGCAAAAGGCCGGACTGGAAGAATCCCAAGCTGGAATTAAGATTGCCGGAAGAAATATCAACAACCTCAGATATGCAGATGATACCACTCTGATGGCAGAAAGTGAGGAAGAATTAAGGAACATTGTAATGAGGGTGAAAGAGGAGAGTGCAAAAAATGGTCTAAAGCTCAACATCAAAAAAACTAAGGTAATGGCCACTGGTCCCATCACCTCCTGTGAAATAGAAGGGGAAGATATGGATGTAGTGACAGATTTTACTTTCTTGGGCTCCATGATCACTGCAGATGGTGACAGCAGCTACGAAATTAAAAGACGCCTGCTTCTTGGGAGGAAAGCGATGACAAACCTCGACAGCATCTTAAAAAGCAGAGACATCACCTTGCCAACAAAACTCCAAATAGTCAAAGCTATGGTTTTTCCTGTAGTGATGTACAGAAGTGAGAGCTGGACGATAAAGAAAACTGACCACCGAAGAATTGATGCCTTTGAATTGTGGTGCTGGAGGAGACTCTTGAGAGTCCCCTGGACTGCAAGGAGAAGAAACCGATCCATTCTAAATGAAATCAACCCTGAGTGCTCACTGGAAGGACAGATCCTGAAACTGAGGCTCCAATACTTTGGCCATCTCATGAGAAGAGAGGACTCCCTGGAAAAGACCCTGATGGTAGGAAAGTGTGAAGGCAAGAGGAGAAGGGGACGACAGAGGATGAGATGGTTGGACAATGCTATCGAAGCAACCAACATGAATTTGACCCAACTCCGGGAGGCAGTGGAAGACAGGACGGCCTGGCGTGCTCTGGTCCATGGGGTCACGAAGAGTCGGAAGAGTCGGACATGACTAAACGACTAAACAAACAAAAATGAGAAACGCGAGAGGGAAAAAGGCTTTCTCTGCCACCGTTCCCTCTCCAAAAGAACCGGACACCCAGGAGCAGCTTGGAAGGAAAAGCCCTCACGCCGAGCTGCCTCTCACCCACAGCAGTTAAGACAGGGTTGAGCTGAGGAGGATTGCAAACTAAAATAATAACACTCTGCACATGTTCAGAGGGGAATCTTGCAATCTGGGCTCGAAGCTGCACGTGGCCCGGGAAACTCACCGGTCGTCTGTGTCCTTCTGGGGCCTTCTTTTGGGAAACCCGAGGTCTCTCCCCCCCCCCCCGGGTTGGCTGGGAGTCGCTTCACAGGCTCTGAAACAAAGTGGAGAGAACTGAACCAAAGGGAAGGGAAGAAGATGGAGGTTTCACACCCGCTCAGTCCTCTGCGGGGGGGGGGGGGGAGAGAAGAACATGTCAAGTCCCGCCCAACTCTGTGGCCTTTCTGCCCCTCGGCTACGGGAGACCTGCTTTCCTCTCTGGATAAAACAAAGGCTTTTCCAGCAATGCCGCCAACACAGAGAGAAAGGGGGGTAGAGGGAGGAGGAAATCCCTCCACCCACCCCAAAGACCTTCCTGTAGTGGATCCCCAGCCTGGGATCTGGTCGGGAGGGGGATCTGGTCGGCCCTTCCCTCTCCTGGATCCAGAGCCACGGAACCTAGTGCTCCTTAAGGGGGAGGGGGATCCCGAAGAGGTTCAGGAGGGAAAGGCAGGCATGAGGTTGGGAGGGAGCCCCTCACAGCCAGTGCAAACCCCCTCTTCTCCCCCACAGCACCATGTCTGGGACCCCCATGTCCCTCTTTTGCAGCCCCCTCCCTCCCTCCCTGCACTCCCCCTGGACAGGGGGCCTTAAAGTACCTTTTCCAAGCCTTGGCAAAAGGGGGGATGAGGCGGAGGTGTTGTACGGAGCATTTGGGGGGGGCAGAGAAAGAGCATAAGGGGAAAGAGCTCCCTCTTCCCCCCCCCCCGCTACACACACCCAAAATGCAGCCTGCAGGATCTGGGGAACGAGGGGGGGCTCCTCAAAGGGAAGTGGAGGAGGAGCCATTGACACACATAGACAAAGGGTCCAGGTGTGTTACTCAGGCGGAGGGCGGGATCGAGACCGCTCCCAGACTTCCTATCTGTCTCCCCTCCAAATTCAGCCCCCCTCTAGCAGGAAGAGGAGGAGGATCGGGAGGAAAACAAAATAGGCGCCTCCCCTCCCCCCCTTTGCAAGGCCTTCCCGCTTTGCAGACCGAGCGGGAGGAGGGGCCCAATCCGGACTGCAGGGCCTCGGGGGGGGGGTGTTTCTTAAACCTATTTCTGCAACTCCTTAGCCCGCCCTCTTGTTCCGGCCCTGCGCCCCCCACCCCGGATTGCTCACCTGCTTGCAGGTCCTCTGGCGGGAAAATAGCGAGGAAGCCCCTCCCGTCCCCCCTTGCAAAGCGGCCTTTCCCCGGGGATCCTAGAGGTAGGGGGGCAGGAGGAGGCCGGACTCTCAGCTTCCCAGTTCCGGTTCGCCTCGACCCACCCCTGGGAGGGGCTCCTCTTCTCCCCCCCCTTTTGAGAGCTCCCGGTTTTTCCTCTTTTCCTGAACGGAAATAGGGGTGGGGGGAGGAAGAGGAAGGAGCGGAAAGGGCGGAGCCTCAACCTTGGGGACCACTGTAACGTGAGACGGACTCCTAGAGGGGAGCTCTCTTAGATTACAGACGTTCTGGTTGTTTGAACAGAGAGAGAGAAGATTCCTAGAGAGTGAGCGTCCGAGACAAGAAAGAAATCACAGAGATACATATTCCTAGAGGGAAAGCACGCCAGGCAAGAGAGATGGATTCCTAGAGGCGACTGGAAAGAGGGGCAGGAGGGGGTGAGGAGTGGAAGGGGCGGAGCCTCAACGCGTGGGGGGGCAGAGTGCACAGACAGGCGAGGGGAGGACTACGTGGGGGGGTCTGAGAGTCTCCTTTTTCTTCCCCCACCAACAGGGTCTGCCAAGCATTTCAGCTCCCCCCCCTCCGTGGGAAAAAAAAAGCAGGGAGCTCAAGTCCTTTGGGGGGGCAACAGCGTGGGGGGGCTTTCTGCCCACCCAGATCAGGCACCGCCACAGAGGTAGAAGAAGGGAACCCACCAACTCCCCTCGATCCACTGGGGGAGGAGGCGGAGGCTGAGTTCATGCCTGGCTTTGCAGTGACCACGCCGGGAGAGCCTCTCTGGCCTCCTCTGGTGGCCAATTCTGGCCTTTTCACAGAGAAAGCCAAGAATTGGCAGATGGGATTGGTAAAAAGTGATCCATAAAACCCCAGAAAACAAGGCTTTTCCCGCCATGGCACCAGAAAGCACCCCTTCAACACACACACGCACAGAGAGGGAGGGTTCAAATCCTTCCACCCATCCACTCACCCCAACCCCCTTCCTAGACCGGATCCCCAACCTTATATCTGGTCAGGAGGGAGATCTGGTGGGCCCTTCCCTCTTCCTGGATCCAGAGCCACTGAACCAAGTGCTTCTTAAGGGGGAGGGGGATCCAGAAGGGGCTCAAGATGGCAGGCCAGGCATGGGGTTGGGAGGGAGGGAGCCCCGTCGCAGCCCCCTCCCTCCCTCCCTGCACCCCCCAGGAAAGGGGGCCTTAAAATAATTGTTCCAAACCTGTGCAAAACGGGGAGGTTGAGGCTGGGGTCGGTGCCTAGACGAAGGAGAAATTGGGGGGGGGGTGCTTTGTTTCTTAAGAGTATCTCTGCAACCCCTTAGCCCCCCTTCCTGTCCCGGACCTTCAGCCCCCATCGCACACTCCAACCTGATCACTTACCTCCTGCCTGGTCCTCTGGCGGGAAAATGCGCGAGGAAATCGCCCCTCCCCCCTTGCAAAGCAGCCAGCCTTCTCCAGGGATCCTAGAGGTGGGGGGGCAGGAGGAGGCCGGAGCCCAGCTTCCCACCTCCGGTTCCCCTTGGACGCAGCGCTGGGAGCAGCTCCGCCTTTCCCTCCTTTGGGAGCTCTCGGTTTTCCTCTTTTCCAGAATGGAAAGAAGGGCGGGGGGGGGGGGGTGAGGAGCGGAAGGGGCGGAGCCTCAAAGGAGGCAGAAACGGGAGAGGGGAGACCCACGTGGGGGGGGGGCGAACGAGAGCCTCTTCATTCCTGCCCCTCAGGACCAATATTAGGGGAAGGTATAATATCTGGAAGAAATCTTTTTTTCGTTGGCTAAATAATAAAATGTTATATTAAGAAGACCCAACCCTAGTTTTCAGATGGATAAAATAATCTATTTTTAAAAATGGCTCTTCTATTATCCTTACAAATTACTCCTCATATTCAGCCGTTCTTGTCGATATTGGTAGGATAACTTGATGTTCCTATATCCTTTAATTTATTTTTGACTTCTAGTATCAATTTATCATTTGTTCTTTTTTCTCCTCTATAACAACATAATTTTTTATTTATGCCGGTTTATTTATGTTGTTGTTGTTTAGTCGTGTCTGACTCTTCGTGACCCCATGGATCAGAGCACGCCAGGCTGTCCTGTCTTCCACTGCCTCCCGGAGCTAGGACAAATTCATGTTGGTCGCTTCGATGACACTGTCCAACCATCTCATCCTCTGTCGTCCCCTTCTCCTCTTGCCCTCACACTTTCCTAACATCAGGGTTAGGAGCCTCAGCTTCAGGATCTGTCCTTCCAGTGAGCACTCAGGCTTGATTTCCTATAGAATGGATCGGTTTGTTTTCCTTGCAGTCCAGGGGACTCTCAAGAGCCTCCTCCGGCACCACAGTTCAAAAGCATCAATTCTTCGGTGGTCAGCTTTCTTTATGGTCCAGCTCTCACTTCCGTACATCACTACAGGAAAAACCATAGCTTTGATTATTCAGGCTTTTGTTGGCAAGGTGATGTCTCTGCTTTTTAGATGCTGTCGAGGTTTGTCATCGCTTTCCTCCCAAGAAGAAGATGTATTTTAATTTCGGGGCTGCTGTCACCATCTACAGTGATCATGGGAACTAAGAAAGTAAAATCTGTCACTACATCCATATCTTCCCCTTCTATTTCCTAGGAGGTGATGGGACCAGTGGCCATTACCTTAGTTTTTTTGATGTAGAGCTTCAGACCATTTTTTGTGTTTGCCTCTTTCACCCTCATTAAGAGGTTCTTTAATTTCTCTTAACTTTCTGCCATCAGAGTGGTATAATCTGCATATCTGAAGTTGTTGATATTTCTTCTGGCAATCTTAATTTTGTCTTGGGATTCATCCAGTCCAGCCTTTTGCATGATGTATTTTGCATATAAGTTAAAGAAGCAGGGAGACAATATACAGCCTTCTCGTGCTCCTTTCCCAATTTTGTACCAATCAATGTTTCCGTATCCATTTCTAACTGTTGCTTCCTGTCCCACGTATAGATTTCTCAGGAGATAGATAAGGTGGTCAGGCACTCCCATTTCTTTAAGGACTTGCCATAGTTTGCTGTGGTCCACACAGTCAAAGGCTTTTGCATAGTCAATGAAGCAGAAGTAGATGTTTTTCTGGAACTCTCTGGCTTTCTCCATAATCCAGCGCATGTTAGCAATTTGGTCTTGAGTTCCTCTGCCCCTTCAAAATCCAGCTTGCACTACTGGGAGTTCTCGGTCCACATACTGTTGAAGCCTACCTTGGAGGATTTTGAGCATAACCTTGCTAGTGTGGGAAATGAGTGCAATTGTACGGCAGTTGGAGCATTCTTTGACACTGCCCTTCTTTGGGTTTGGTATGTAGACTGATCTTTTCCAGTCCTCTGGCCACTGATGAGTTTTCCAAACTTGCTGGCATATTGAATGTAGCCCCTTAACAGCGTAATCTTTTAAGATTTTAAATAGTTTCACTGAAATGCCATCACCTCTACTGGCCTTGTTGTTAAACAAGCTTTCTAAGGCCCACTTGACTTCACGCTCCAGGATGTCTCGCTCAAGGTCAGCATCCACACTATCTGGGTTGTCCGGGATATCCAAATCTTTCTGGTATAGTTCCTCTGTGTATTCTTGCCACCTCCTCTTGATGTCTTCTGCTTCTGTGAGGTCTCTCCCATTTTTGTCCTTTATCATGTTCATCTTTGCACAAAATGTTCCTTTAATATCTCCAATTTTCTTGAACAGATCTCTGGTCTTTCCTTTTCTATTCTTTTCCTCTATTTCTTTGCATTGTTTGTTTAAGAAGGCCCTCTTGTCTCTCCTTGCTATTCTTTGGAAGTCTGCATTCAATTTTCTGTAACTTTCCCTGTCTCCCTTGAATTTGTTTCCCTTCTCTTCTCTGCTATTTGTAGAGCTTCGTTGGACAGCCACTTTGCTTTCTTGCATTTCCTTTTCTTTGAGATGGTTTTTGTTGCTGCCTCCTGTACAATGTTACGAGCCTCTATCCAAAGTTCTTCAGGCACTCTGTCCGCCAAATCCAGTTCCTTAAATCTGTTCTTCACTACCACTGTGTATTCATAGGGGATTTGGTTTAGATTATACCTGACTAGCCCTGTGGTTTTTCCTACTCTCTTCAGTTTAACCTTGAATTTTGCTATGAGAAGCTGATGATCAGAGCCACAATCAGCTCCAGGTCTTGTTTTTGCTGACTGTATAGAGCTTCTCCATCTTTGGCTGCAGAGAATATAATCAATCTGATTACGGTATTGCCCATCCGGTGATTTCCATGTGTAGAGTCACCTCTTGTGTTGTTGGAAAAGAGAGTTTGTGATGACTAGCTTGTTCTCTTGACAAAACTCTATTAGCCTTTGTCCTGCTTCGTTCTGAACTCCAAGGCCAAACTTCCCTGTTGTTCCTTTTATCTCTTGGCTCGCTACTTTAGCATTCCAATCCCCTAGAATGACAAGAACCTTTTCCTATGGTGTCAGTTCTAGAAAGTGTTGTAGGTCTTCATAGAATTGGTCAATTTCAGTCTCCTCAGCATTGGTCGTTGGTGCATAAACTTGGATGACTGTGATGTTGAAAGGTCTGCCTTGGATTCGTATTGACATCGTTCTATCATATTTGAGATTATATCCCATTACAGCTTTTCACAGTCTTTTGTTGACTATGAGGGCTACTCCATTCCTTCTACGGGATTCTTGCCCACAATAGTAGATAAGATAATCATCTGAGTTGAATTCACCCATACCTGTCCATTTTAGGTCACTGACGCCCAGGATGTCAATGCTTATTCTTGCTATCTCCTGTTTGATCATACCGAGCTTCCCAAGCTTCCTAGATCTTACATTCCAGGTTCCTATGCATTATTTTTCTTTGCAGCATTGGACTTTCCTTTCACTTCCAGGCACATCCATTAGCTCTGGAGCTACTTGTACTTGTCCTTCGCTCTTCCTCAGTAGCATGTTGGACGCCTTCCGACCTGAGGGTCCCATCTTCCAGCGTCATATCTTTTAGCCTTTTTTCCCTGATCATGGGGTTTTCTTGGCAAAGATACTGGAGTGGCTTGCCAGTTCCTGCTCCAGGTGGATTGCATCTAGTTGGAACTCTCCACTATGACCTGTCCATCTTGGGTGTCCCTGAACAGCATAGCCCATAGTTTCTCTGAATTACTCAAGCCCCTTCCCTACGACAAGGCAGCAATCCATGAAGTTTATTTATAGACCCTTTATTTCCCCAGTTTCTTCCAAATGAGCTTTTAAACGATACTTAAGCTTAGATAGGTCCTTTTTTAAAACAAAGCAGAATGAGCAGATCAGTTAATCACAGACCTAACACTTTGGCCACCATCCTATATTTCATTAACTAAGAAATTGAGTTGCCTCTCCCGATAGCATTCACCAAGAATTCTATAAACAAATCACGTGATAACAGAGAAAAAGTGAGTATCCTTACCTTGTAGGCCCCTTACCGACTTCTTGTTTCCTCAGGATTGCTGCTTCTACAGCAAAAATTGCCACTTTTTGAGTTAAATGGGGGGTTTCCCCTTGCAGTAAATAAATCAAATTCCTCTCATCAGCCCAAATCCCCAAACGCTCCAGATAGGGTGTGACATAAAGTTTTCTGATGTTACCATTTAACTGACAAGGTAATAGATAATGTGCCAGATCTTCAACTTTTGCTGTCCCACAAATACACAATCTATCCTGCATGGGAATGCCCTGATATCAGCCTTCTAGCATCCTTGTCTCCATTAGCTCAAAACGGAGGTGGGTAAAAACCTCACAAAGATCTTTTTTCATTGGAAACAGCATGTATTTTTCTACCTGAAAAATGGTTTTAGCGCTCGCTAGCCATTTCATAGATTCCCTGAGGGTAAGGCCACCATATCTGTTTCAGCTCTGAGGTCAAACACTCTTAGCAAGCCCAAGATTCCCCTTATAAATTTGCTCTGACTCTTTCAATGCTCTTACTAATACCCAGGTCCTATATTTCCGCACCAAAGATGAGTGTCCCTTAAACACTTTTATAATTGGTTGGAGGGAACTGGGGTATTTATAATTAAGTAGTTTATTCAGAGAGTTAGCTGCTAGTAAATATTTCATTTCATTCCCCTTTATCTGTTGGGAACAAGATCCTGTTGCAGAGAAAACTGCCAAGATAATTATAGGTTCCAGTCTTTTCTTACCAAAGACAACAACCTTTGGTGTACTGTTATTAATTACTAAATTGTTAAGCTGGCAATATGTTCTGAATTTTCTCAGTTGCCTACACAGACCAACTGGTGTTGTAAAATCATGTCATCTGCACAGAGATGTGTGAGAGCAATAATACCTGCTCCCCCTACAAACCTGACACTTGTGACACTAAAGGGTCTCATGACACCAGGGAGGGAAAATGGCTACTTGGGCTCAATTTGGACATTGTCACTTAGGGGTGTACTCACATTTCTTGCCAGCGGTTTAGACATTAATAGCTGTGTGTTGCGTTATTTAGAGGCGCCAACACATTTACACTGTTATACAATCTGTATACTCACTGCTTTACATCGTAGCCAAGTGTCATTTCTTCAGTGTTGTCACATAAAAAGATATACTAAAAATGTTTGTTTGTTTGTTTGTTTGTTTGTTTGTTTATTTATTTATTTGATTTTTCCCCCACCCCTCTAGACCATGTCTACTCGGGGCGGCTTACAAAATAAAACAAAACAGTATAAAAATATATAAAATCATAAAATTACAAATTTCAATTTAAAACAATTAATTTAAAGAGAGGATTACCAAGATGGAATAGCCAAAGAGAGAGAGAGAGAGAGAGAGAGAGAGAGAAATGTTTATGAAATGTGAGGGGTGTATTCACTTCTATGATATACTGTACCTTTAAAAGTGGGACTCTTATTAGTTAAAGACCTCCAGGGTAGGTGGGGCTGATCAGACCTGGAAGGCAGCCCATCTAGGAGAAGGAAAACTCCAATTCCAAACCTCCACTACCTTGTGGCTATATCCACCTATGGAAAAGGCTTCAGGAGTTGACCTCGAGGCAAAATCTGGAGCCGGAGTCTCAGAGGCAGTTCATGTCATTGTGGGAACTCATGCAGTGTTGCTGGAACCAGTTGTAGTGGCTCTTGCCTTTCCCTTGGACTATTTCAGTGACGTGCAGAGGGGGAATTAGCTGCTTGGGTAACAGCCTATCCTCCATCTAATTTTACCCAGGCCTCGTGCTCTGGAGAGGACACGCCAGCTTTGCATACAGCATCAACATGACATGGGAAGTAGCAGTTACCGGTTATAAGTCTTTTCTCTATTGGCGTAGAGCGTGACACCAGGGGCTACTTCTGATGATGGGAGACGGCATTGCACCTCAATAGGTAGCTACTGCCCTCCTTAATCTGGGCAGTCCCCAGCCAGTAAAGTGCTGCCACACCATGGTCTTTTAATCCCACGGGGTGTGTGGGGTTCACGGTGAAAACCGACAAGCAGATCAAGAAGATTAGTATGACTCAATGACAAATGAAAACCCGCCCCTATATACTCCTGTTAAACTAGTATCCTGGAACATAGGTGGTCACTAATACTGTCGCAAACCTTTCTGTAGAAAATCGACATACTATCTACCAGATCGAAATGTTTCTGTCTGTGCTTTTAATACTGCCCTTTCCATGAAATTCAACCACTTAGACATATTAAATGCTATTTATTATTCCTGCTTTCAGTTTACTGTCTTAGGTGATCCTGGTCAGTGGAAAAGCAGATCGTGGAAGAGGGTGGCAGCCTGTGCTGGATGGGGAATGAGATCTTGTGGATCCAGGCTAAGGCCTCCAAAAGGAAAAAATGCTGGAGATTTCTCGAAATGAGACGTCTCCAGGTAAGGATCCCTTCGCCACTTGGGCACAGATTGTGACTCATATTTCTAACCTGCCACTGATTATAGAAGTGGCTAAACCTTCAAAGAAGGTCACAACCAATTAATCTCAAATAATCCAAGATCCACCAGTCAGCCTCAGAGCTGTTCTGCAATATGGGCAATTTTATTGGAGACAATGATCGCGGAATGCTATGATTCCACTCAAGGCCAGCCTGGACAAAATCACCATCTGCCCCAAACGGTGGCCTTTTCTGCTCTCGTCACCCCTTGTCTCCATCGCAGGCATCCTTTTATTTCCCCTTTACTGACTCCAACACTGGCCTTTCCAATCTAAGGCACTACACATTTTAAGCAGTCCATTTTATGATCTGGTGTTGATTTCTGGGTAAGAACCTTTTTTCAAGATCGTAGTTAATTTCCTGACTTGATTAATATGGCTAGTTATCCATTTATTGATTAATATGGCTAATTAAAATAATTGTCCCTCCTTTTCACTGTTCATAGCAAATACAATATACTTTGTCCAGAAAGTGAACAAGGATGTTGATGTGAAGGCTTTATTGAAATGGCAGGCATCCAACCTCCAGTCTAATTCTTACTAATTCTTACTACAAATCTTAAAGCATAAAACAGAAAAATTCACAACCTAAGGTTAAGAAAAGGACACTATTAACTTCTAAAAAAGCATTTCCCAACATTAAAAAAACCACCACAAACAGACAGGTTACAGATTGTATTCTAAATAGCCTATAAATGCTCAAATACTCACACACTGACAGGCTGCATTGTGTAACATCTTCAAGAATTACTTTCTGTCAGAATAATTAAATTTCAATCCAAATGTCATTCCCAATAAAATCCTCACCAGAAAAAGGCAGCTCTCTAACAAAATATTTAATTTTGCCCATTGAGATTAATTTTGCTACTCCTGAAAGAAGAAAAGTCACAACGCTGTTCTTCTAGCAGACAGCTTCAAAGAGTTGCTTCTCTCACGTTTCAATAAGGTTGCCTCTGGAACGGTGGGGTGGGCTCTTTCTGCACTCCACATAGCTGAAGTAGTTTTGGCCTTGGATGTGTTCTTCCCTATAAAGGCCACGACTGTAGGAGCAGATCCTTCCACAATCCAAGTGTGATGATATTGAAGGAGAATGGGACTTGTAGAAAATGGAGTCAGTTAGGTCTCAAAGTGAAAGCAAGGCATGGGAATGTGGAAAAGGCTGAGAGGCTCATTTCCTTAATTTACAGCCAGGCTGGTAGAGAGTGAATCCTGATGAGAGGCAAGGTCGAAGAGGCCCCAGGGCAGAAGACCGAAAAAAATCCTGACTAATTGGAACGGAGATAACACACTTGCGGCTGAGGCAGAGGGAGCACTTACGCTTCTCTTGAGTTAATTGATTTACAGCCATGAAGGAGGAGGTCCAAGGAATGTAGAAAAATGAACGATGGGTTAGGTGAGAGAGCACTTTTTTCCTAAGAGAAGTTCAGGATGGATTGAATGGTACAGAACGTAGCACGGTAAAAACGAAGGAGGTGGTGTTAGCTCCCCTTAGTTGAGCTTTGTAGTATTTCTTAATTTCATGGGAAGTAGTTGTTTTATTTAACTAATGCAACTCCATGAACATGTCTTTATGCTAATGCTTAAGCAAACAATGTGTTTCTATGAAACTATATTTTCTTAATAACAAATAATTATAAAAATTCTAACTGAGGACTAGTGTCTGGGACCAGCAAGGTTTGGCTAAATCCAGAAGAGTGGAAAAGGTCATTTATTAGCTACCATAGAGAAATCCTCTTTAAGTGAGCTGTTGTGGGTTCTATAGAATCACAAAGCCCATGTTGAAGTACTTGAAAAGTATTGAGTAAAGTGTTCTTTAAGGGTCAGGCTTCTTCAAGGGACATATGCTATGCACTGCTGAGGTTTGAGGACTTGACTCAGTAGAAAGCGGTAGATTTGTTGCCTGTGGAACTCTGCCCGAATGCCATATGCTGCTAAGGGAGACGTCAGCATCACACCAAGTATTCATATGGTTTCTCCCCTCTGTGTGAATCTGTTTCATTTGACACACATACATTCCCTGGATTGTTGTGCTCCTTCTGTGAATTTTTCGATGTCAACAACTTTTATGACTTTGAAGCTCTCCCCACATTCCATGCATTTCTATGGTTTTTCCCAAGTGTGATGTCTGTGATGCAAGCAAAGGAGACTGCTGACACTGAGACCTTTTCCCCATTCCATGCACTTCTATGCTTTCCATTCCACGTGACTTCTTTGATGTAAAGTAAGGCTATTGCTCAGACTGAAGCTCTTTCCACATTCCATAAATTTCTATGATTTCTCCCCATTGTGAGTCCTTTGATGTGAACTCAATTGATTTCTCCAAATGAAGCTCTTTCCACATTCCATGCATTCATAAGTTTTCTCCCCGGTGTGAATTCTTAGATGTGAATTCATCTGACTGCTGTGACTGAAGCTCTTTCCACATTCCATGCATTTATATGGTTTCTCCCCAGTGTGAATTCTTTGATGGGAACTGAGGCCACTGCTCTGACTGAAGCTCTTTCCGCATTCCATGCATTTATATGGTTTCTCCCCAGTGTGAGTTCGTTCATGGAAAGTCAACTGAAGTCTCCGACTGAAGCTCTTTCCACATTCCATGCATTTATATGGTTTCTCCCCTATGTGAATTCTTAGATGTAAACTCAGCTGATTGCTACGAGTGAAGTTCTTTCCACATTCCATGCATTTATATGGTTTCTCCCCAGTGTGACTTCTTTGATGGGAACTCAGGGTACTGCTGTGACTGAAGCTCTTCCCACATTCCATGCATTTATATGGTTTCTCCCCAGTGTGAGTTCTTTTATGGGCACTCAGGTTAGCTCTCTCACTGAAGCTCTTTCCACATTCCATGCATTTATATGGTTTCTCCCCTGTGTGAGTTCTTTGATGTGAACTCAATTCATCACTCCGACTGAAGCTCTTTCCACATTCCATGCATTTATATGGTTTCTCCCCTGTGTGAATTTTTAGATGTAAACTCAACTTAGTGCTACGAGTGAAACTCTTTCCACATTCCATGCATTTATATGGTTTCTCCCCAGTGTGAGTTCTTTGATGGGAACTCAGGTGACCTCTCTCGCTGAAGCTCTTTCCACATTCCATGCATTTATATGGTTTCTCCCCAGTGTGAGTTCTTTGATGGGAACTCAGGTGACCTCTTTGACTGAAGCTCTTTCCACATTCCATGCATTTATATGGTTTCTCCCCAGTATGAGTTCTTTGATGGGAACTCAATTCATCTCTCCGACCGAACCTCTTTCCACATTCCATGCATTCATATGGTTTCTCCCCAGTGTGAGTTCTTTGATGGGAACTCAATTCATCTCTCCGACTGAAGCTCTTTCCACATTCCATGCATTCATATGGTTTCTCCCCAGTGTGAGTTCTTTGATGGGAACTCAGGTGACCTCTTTGACTGAAGCTCTTTCCACATTCCATGCATTTAAATGGTTTTTCCCCAGTGTGCGTTCTTTGATGGGAACTCAGGTTACCTCTCACACTGAAGCTCTTCCCACATTCCATGCATTTATATGGTTTCTCCCCAGTATGAGTTCTTTGATGGGAACTCAGTTCATCTCTCCGACTGAAGCTCTTTCCACATTCCATGCATTTATATGGTTTCTCCCCAGTGTGAGTTCTTTGATGGGAATGGAGGCTACTTCTCTGAGTGTAACTCTTTCCACACGTTTGGCACTTGTAGTGTCTCTCGACTCTCAGGGGTTTTTCACGTGATGTACAATCACTGTGCATCGTGATGCTTTTTCCTTTTTCTATGAACGTATGTCCTTTCTTCTTCTTCTTGATTTTTTCATTTGATCAGAAGTGCATCAACATTAATAGCAGCAGAAGCTGGAGTTTTCTTTATTTCTGGCTTCCCTTCTTCCCTTTTCCTCCTTTTAAATAGGTAGAATTTCTTTGGTGCTCCACACTTGGGTTTTGTTTTCAATGAAAGAATGACTGGCTCCATAGAATTCCCATTGTCCTCTTCATCACCTGATGGAGAGAACAAAAGAGATCAAAGAGGAGTGCAATGTAAAAAACAAAGACCTTACTTGCTCGCAGGAGTTCAAATCCCCAGGGCCAGATGAACTGCATCCAAGGATATTGAAGGAGCTGGCTGAAGACTTCCAAAGAATAGCAAGGAGAGACAAGAGGGCCTTCTTAAATGAACAGTGCAAAGAAATAGAGGAAAATAAGAGAAAGGGATAAACCAGAGATCTGTTCAAGAAAACTGGAGATATTAAAGGAAACTTTTGTTTATAGACGGACATGAAAAATCACTGGGCTAGTCAGGTATAATCTAAACCAAATCCCTTATGAATACACAATGGAAAAAAAGAACAGATTTAAAGAACTCGATTTGGTGGACAGAGTGCCTGAAGAACTATGGTTGGAGGCTCGTAACATTGTACAAGGGGCAGCAACAAAAACCACTTTAGATCTTCTAAATTGCTAGCGTGCTACAAAGATTCGGAGACGACTTGACAACATGTCCCATGGCAATTCAAAACTCAGCCAGACTCCCTGAACATCCGATGGGGGCTGAAGCAGAGATCCACCCCCTACTGGACTCGGGGATGATCAACTCTATGCAGCCCAGAGTGGTCAACCCTACGTACCCTTCCCCTGATGTACCCAGTGGTTCCAGCCTCAACAATGGCTGCATCCATTTTGACCCAAACAGTTCACTTGATCAGCTGACTGAAATCAACTGATGGTCAACATAGCCCCAGCCTTCAGCAGTGAAACTGTTATCCTGGAATATAGCTGGCTGGGCAGCCAAGAATCGGGACCTTGACCTCTGCTCTTACCTTCAACAATTTGAAATCATTTTCTTCCAGGAAACTTGGACGGACTCCCTGATCCACCTAGAGGGCTTTTTAGTGTACTCCCTGCCCGGATTCAAAAGTAATACACGTGGCCGGTTCCAAGCAGGCCTCTTCCTATTAGTTTCTCAGCAATCTAAATTTAAATTTAGTCATAGTTTTGTGTTTATTGTCGTTAACGTTTACCTTCTCCCCTCTCCCGACACAGCCTCACTATGCCTCCTTGGGGAGTGTCTGACTACATACCTTGAGCATCTTGAACACCTCTTCCCCACGACAGACATTATTCTACTTGGAGACTTCAATGCTAGAATTGGCAAAGATGACTGGGACCTCTTGGAAGCCTTGAATCTAGACCCTAATGTTCCTCTCCCCTGGCTTTTTAGGTCTGGCAAGATCTCTAAAGATGCTCACATCAACCAGGCCAGCATCCAATTTACTAAGTTCTGTATCCAATTCAACAAACTAGTGCTAAATGGCTCCTCTGTCGGGGACTCCCCAGGGGAAATTACTTTCGCATCAACCCGAGGCTGCAGTGTTTTAAATCACATTTTAATTCCCCCATCCTTTACAGATAACTTAAAGCACTTTAATATTGATAATTGTTCCGAGAGTGACAACTTCCCCATGGTTTTTATATTTAATAATCCATCATCCCCCGATGATAACTCAGTCCGCGAAATAGTACATATGCCTGCTGGGTCTATTCCCAGATTAAACTGGTCATGCAATCTTGCTATGAAAACCCAGCTAATAACCACTGAGCAAGCACTTGAGAATTAACGTTTTACCTTTATGTTTTCTTTGAACCCCAAGGAAGTCATCCTCTCTTATGATAATCTTATTAATCTTATTTCCCTCCTCAACCCCTCCTCACCCATGGTTCCCAAGAGCAATTCCAACAATAATCCTTGGCACAACAAAGAATGTCTTCGCTTGAAATCCACCCTACGCTCCATTTTCCATTGTTATAGGAGCCAAAATAAGCCCGGCCTATTAAAAGATTACTTTGTCGTCAAACACCAGTTGTCAGATATGGTCAAGGCTAAGAAGCTCCAGCTCGCCAGGACCCAATGGAGGCATTTGATTGAAGCTTCCAGGTCCAACAATAGCGGGAAATTTTGGGCTTTAATCTCCAGAGACCTGCAGGGGATACCTCATCAACCAATAACAATTCCTCCTCAGATCTGGTTCTCATACTTTATAAACCTTTTTAGTAGTGACAGGGCAATTCTCTCCACTGACCTTGACTCTGATATCGGTGAATAACCTGAGTGGCCACCAGTATCTCCTAAGGACATTATCTCCTCGATTTTGCAACTTAAATCCAAACAGGCCCCTGGCCCCGATGCAGTCATCCCAGAACTACTGAAGTTCCATCCAGATTGGTGGGCTCCTCCTCTAGCTGCCCTGTTTACCACGATAAATAGCACCGGAATAATGCCCAAGACATGGACCAATGCCATCATTGTTCCTATATACAAAAAAGGCAATCCTTCATTTCCCAAGAACTATCGGCCGATTAGCCTTTTATCGGTTATCGGCAAACTTTATGCTGAATTTCTTTTAGCGAGGCTGGCTGACAACGTCCAACATATTAGGCCCATAACAAATAGGGTTTTGTCATGGCAAGACCATCTTCGACCACTGTGTTGTATTAGCACATTTAGCCTCTAAATACAGTGGGAAATCAGGAAATAAACTCTTTGCTGTCTTAGATCTCAAGGCAGCATTTGATTCAATCTCGAGAGAGTTGCTTTGGGTTAAGCTAGCCAAGATGAACATGGACCCCAGACTGCTCTCCTTGATTAAAAACCTGTACACACGCACCAGCTGCCAAGTTAGATACAATCTTCACGGGAATTTAACCCCGGAAATTCCAATTAGCAAGGGTGTGAAACAGGGCTGTATTCTTGCCACAACACTTTTTAACCTATTTTTAAATGATTTAGCCCCAGCTGTACATGCAATTGTAGCAACCCCAGACCCACTGGAGTACCCCACCCTGTAGTTATGCTGCCACCAACCATCCGCTCTACCAAGTCACCCAGACCAGGAATGGATTTTAATAAACAAAAGAACAAGGTTTATTGAAAAAACAAATAGGGTAAATAAAAGGATCAGGTAAATAGGATACTGGAACTTGGTATAGTCCCAATCATACACATACAATAGATTGGTTCCCACGGAACACTTTAAGGTAACACACAGACCCTGAACCTATCAGTTCTGGCTACCTAGATAGAAACCTGAACCTATCAGGTATGTACTATCTGACGAAGAGTTGTACCCAGTCTGACCCACAGACTCCAACTCCACTTCTCCACGTCAGCTCTCCTACGATGGACTTCCCCCAAATATATATACAGTACAGCTCCTCCCCCCTGATGTCCCGCCTTCCACTCCCCATAGGATGGAACTTTCCCTCCAAACCCATGACAGACAGGTACCATCAGTGCTGTATGTGACACCTCCCCCCTTTATAAGTTGTTTTGCGGGGGGAAAGCTAAAGTGCTTTTCTCCAAAAAAACAACCTGGTTAAAACACACAAAACCAGTTATACATACAATACCATACTTACTTATACTTACATTCTAAGTTAACCATATCAATTAGGCATTTAAACATTTACCATATACATTACATCAAGTTACCTTTATTCATACAAACCAAGTTCAAAAAACAGGTACATTTAACTTTTTGTCATCAATATATATACATAGTCCATGTTTCTTTCGCCGTCTTCATTCTTCAGGTCTTCTTGACAAGGCGTCAGCAACACAGTTCACTGACCCTCTGACCACCTTCACTTCAAAGTCATAGTCTTGTAGGTTTAAAGCCCACCTCATAAGTTTACTATTGTGGGTTTTCATTGTCTTTAACCATTGCAGTGGTGAATGGTCAGTGCACAGAATAAAATGTCTTCCCCAGATGTAAGGCTTGGCCTTCTGGATCGCGTAGACTATGGCCAGGCACTCCTTCTCCACGGTTGCCAAATGTCTCTCACCTTTCTGGAGTTTCCTACTCAGGTAGGACACTGGATGCTGGTCACCATTCTCATCCTCCTGGCAAAGAACTGCTCCTACCCCGCTGTTAGACGCATCGGTGTAGATGATGAACTCCCGGTCGAAGTCTGGAGCACGCAGCACTGGATAGTTGATGAGCGCCTGCTTCAACCTCTGGAACGCCTCCTCACAATCGCTGGTCCACGGGATGCGGTCATCAGCCTTCTTCCTCGTCAGATCGGTCAGCGGAGCCGCAATCTCGCTAAACCTCGGGATGAACTTTCTGTAGTAGCCCACCAACCCAAGAAATGATTTGACTTTTTTCTTGGTGTTGGGTCTGGGCCAATCACGAACGGCTTCTATCTTGGCCTCTAGGGGTTTGATCACTCCTCCCCCTACTACGTGACCCAAGTATTTTATTTCTGGGCTACCCAGCTGACACTTGCTTGCCTTTACTGTTAGCCCTGCTGCACTTAACCTCTGCAGCACTATCTCCAGGTGTTTCAGGTGATCTTCCCAGGTATTGCTGAAGATCCCTATATCGTCAATGTAGGCCACAGTAAAGTCACTGAGCCCTGCTAAGGTCTGGTCCATCAGCCTTTGGAATGTGGATGGTGCATTTATGAGACCAAAACTAAGGACTCGAAACTCATAGAGACCAAAAGGGCTGCAAAATGCGGTCTTTTCCTGATCCCTGGGATCAATCCTTAATTGCCAGTAACCCTTTACTAGGTCCAACGATGAAATGAACCGACAAACCCCTATGGTTTCAATCAGGTTGTCTAGCCTGGGCATTGGGTAGGCATCAGGAGTGGTTACACGGTTTAATTTCCGGTAATCTACACAAAATCTAATGCTCCCATCAGGCTTGTCCACCAGGACTATCGGAGAGGACCAAGGACTAGAAGAGGGGACGATTATGTTCTCCCTAAGCATCTCGTCCAGCTCCTTCCGCACCTTGTCCCTATAGGGTCCCGTCACTCGGTATGGGGATACTGCTTGCGGGGGTGCATCCCCTGTGTGGATCCGATGCATCACTCCCTTCACTATCCCCGGCTTATTTGAAAAAACCTTATGATATTTAGTGAGCAGCACTTTTAGTTCTTGCTGCTGGTCTTGGGTGAGTGCAGGACTGATCTTCACCTCATCTGGGTTGTATTTCACTTCCCCTCTACCCTCCCAGAAGGGCAATTCAGCTTCCTCACTCTCAGCTGCTTTTATGGCAAATAAACCCCTCTGTTCCCCTCTGTAGTAGGGTTTCAGGGCATTCACATGTACCACCCTCCGTGCTTGGTGTTCCTCCTGTTCTATAAGGTAGTTCAGGTCCGACATCTTGGAAATGACCCTGTATGGTCCTGCCCATTTGAGCTGCAGTTTGTTCTCTTTGCAGGGCCTAAGCCAAAGCACTTCCTCCCCTGGGTTAAAGTGCCTCTCCCTGGCTTTCTGGTCATACCAGGTTTTCTGTCTGACCTTCTGAGCTTGCAGGTTTTCTGCTGCTAGCTCTAGGTTTCTCTTCAGGTCATTCATTAAAGTGTCTATATACGTCACAACATCTTGTGGGTCATCCTGGGTGATCTGCTCCCAATTCTGTTTGATTAAATCAAGTAGACCTTTTACTTTTCTCCCAAACAAAAGTTCAAACGGACTGAACCCGGTACTGGCTTGGGGCACTGATCGGTAAGCAAACAAAAGGGATTGCAGCTTCTGGTCCCAATTGTTTGGATTCTCTGCCAAGTAAGCCCTAATCATGCGCATCAGAGTCCCATTGAACTTCTCCGTTAACCCATTACTTTCAGGGTGATAGGCAGTGGTTTCCTTGTGTTTAATTCCATAGATTTGCCATAACCGTTTCATGAGCTTTGATGTAAACGATGGGCCCAAATCTGTGATTATTTCTGAGGCAAATCCCATCCTGGACCTATACCCCACCACGGCATCTGCCACGGTGTTAATTTCGATGTTAGTCAAGGGAATGGCTTCGGGGTACCTCGTGGCATGGTCCACAATGGTGAGAATGAACCGGTTCCCCCTCTTTGTGGCCTTGGGCAAAGGTCCCACAATATCCACTCCTATACATTTGAACGGGGTGTCAATCACAGGCAAAGGGCACAACTTCGCTTTGGTCCTTTCACGGTTATTCCCCTGCCTCTGACACACATCACATTGTTTACAGAACTCCTTGATCTGCTTCCCTATTTCAGGCCAGTAAAAATTTTGTGTGATTCTCTGCTGTGTTTTGTTCACCCCCAAGTGCGCAGCAAACATGTCAGAGTGCCCCCTTTGTAAGATCATGGGGCGATACTTTTCAGGTACCACTAGCTGACTTCTGATCCCATCTCCGCCTTTTGAGATATTCATCAGGGTCTCTCTATATAAAATTCCCTTTTCCCCCGTGAAATCTCGCTGGGGTTTCAGTTGTTAGCTGGGTGTCTGTCACCTTTTCAAAACACCTTCGGAGAGTGGCGTCTGCCTTTTGCTCTTGGCCAAATTTGCTGTCTGTGGTTAAGGTTTCTGCCACAGCTTCGGGACTACCCTCATCTGCTTCCGTCTCGGGCTCTTCAGTACCCCCCTGAACTGTCCCCGTGGTAGCTTGTGAGCGTGTAATCACTAGCACCCGTTTCACATGTTCAGCCAGGTCATTTCCCACGAGCACGGCTGCTGGCAGAGTCGATGAAATCGCTAGCCGCCAAACTCCCCTCCAGCCTTGAAAGTTCACAGGTACCTCAGCTACTGGCAGCGAGATCACCTGTCCCTCAATCCCTGCCACCTTTATGCTCTCATTCGGGATTATATACTCCCTAGGAATAATATCTGGATGGCATAGGGTCACCTGGGAACAAGTATCCCTTAACCCCCGATACTGATGGTCAAGTATTCCTATGTCCGCCCCTGCTGTTTCAAACAACTGTGAATCTGTTCTCACAAGTAAGCAGCGCTTGACCTCCACAAGAGGACCATTTTCCTCAGCCTGATCAGCAGATGTCACTGTTCCAGATTGAGTAGCCACGGCAACAGGCTCCCTCAGTGACAAGGAGCTTTGCTCTTTCTGGACACAGAACACAGCTTTTGGCTTGGTTCCACTCAAATCATGAGGCACATTTCCTTTTAGCTGCTTTAATTTCTCACACTCTGAGATTAGATGGCCCTTTCCTTGACAGAAATAACACTTTCTGCTGTATTTTGAGTCTTTCTCATCTTGTTTTGGTTTTCCCTCCAAAATCTGAGGTCTTGGTTTCATGTCTGAGGGCTTCCCTTCACCATGGGCCCCTCCCACTTGCTGGTTTTTTCCTGGTCCCTGAGAGTACTTGCTGTAGGTTTCTTTGGGTTTACCTACAGATTTCCCCTCACCTAAGGGCTTTCTTATTTGGGAAATAAAATCTGCGATCTCGGCCACCTCCGCCACAGATTTCGGTTTCCTTTCCCTCACCTGGAACTTCAGTTCCCCATGCAGGACTGAATAGAACTGTTCCAGCGCTATCAAGTCTTTGAGCTGCTGAAAGGTCTCTGTTGCCTCCTGAGATAGCCATTTCTCTAGCAGCCTCACCAGTTGGGCCCCCACTTGGGTAAAAGTCTGCTCTGGTTTCTTTGTGAGGGACCTGAATCTTTGCCTCAGCTGTTCCGCATTTATCCCATGTCTGGCAAACACCAGTTTTTTAAACTCAGAGAAGTCTTTTAGCAGCTCCTCTGGCATCTCTGCATAGACTTCTGCCAGGCTGCCACTGATTAAAGATCGCATAATGGTCATCTTCTCAGTTTCCCTTACTGAGAAGACCACAAACGCTCTTTCCACTAGGGAAAAGAACACCTCAGGGCAATCTCCCTTGTGGTACACAGGGAATTTCTTCAGGTCAGTTTTAGACAATTGGCCTCCCTCAGAATCCCTATTGTTATTATTATTCTGGTTCATCAGTTCCAATTTTCGTAACTCAAATGCCATTTTCTCTCTCTCCAATCTTTCTTCTCTTTCCATTCTCTCTATTTCAAATTGTCTTAGTCTCTCTCTTTCCCTTTCCTGTTTCTCTTCCTTTTCCCTTTCAAACGCCATTCTTTCTTTTTCTAATCTTTCCTCCATTTCCCTCACCCTCAGTTCATGCTGTTGGGCTAGGAGCATTTTCCTGAGTTCTGGGTTCTGTTCTCCCGTGCTGTCATCCTGCACTGAGCCAAATTCATCCTCAGAACCTTGGTCTACCTGGGGTTCTTTCACTTCACCCATTTCTGCCATTTGGCTTCGAGTCAAGGGCATAATCCCCCCCCAGAACAGGCTGCTTTCAAAAGTCAAGCCTCAAAATAAAGCGACCACTTTTTTTTCCTCTTTTTTCTTTTGCCTCAGAACCAGCCTTCTATAGATTGCTGCTGTTCTTCAGCACTAACTTGCAACTGTTGCCAGCCAGAGTCTACCCCCCTCTGCTAGGCCTCTCAGCAGACAAGCTAGATCACTGCTACTTCACTCAGCTTTGCCTCAGCTTTTTTCCCGCCAAAACAGGTTGCCTCAGAGCTCCCTAATCTGGTCCCCAATCTGAGGTGGCACGTTCTTCCACTAGCGTACCTCCCCGTGAGGTAAGCCTAGAAGATTACCTACGCGCTCTCAGATTGTCCCTGACTAGACCCCCCTTGCTCTGGGCACACTTGCCAAGGCTTTGCTGGACCACTGGACAACTGGACCAGTCGTATCCCACACGCTGGACACCAATCAATGTGACAACCCCAGACCTACTGGGATATGCCACAGTTTCACTAAGCTGCCACCAACCATTCCCTATAAGGAGTCACACAGACCAGGAATGGATTTTTACTAAATAAAAGAAAAAAGGTTTATTTAAACAACACACAGGGAAAATAAAATGATCAAGTGAATAAGATACAGTAACGTGGCTTAGTCTCAATCATACATACACCAGTTTAGTTCACACAGAACACCTTTAACTACAGCACAGACCCTGAACCTATCAGTTCTGGCTTCCCATACAGACACCTGAACCTATCAGGTTGGTACTGACTGACACACAGTAGTACCCTGTCTGACACACAGACTCCCACACCAGCTTCTTCTCTCAGCTCTCCTCCAGCTTCTTCTCTAGCTTCTTCACACACGCTCCACATATATATACAGTACAGCCCCTCCTCCTGATGTCCCGCCTTCCACTCCCCATAGGATGGAACTTTCCCTCCAACCCATGAGAGACAGGTAACATCAGTGCTGTATGTAACAAGCATACCTGGCCTTCATTCCCAGGTAGTAAGGATAAAAGAAAATGAATAAAAATGAATATAATGGATAAAAGTGTGTCAACATTATGTTGGAGGTGTAAAAAAGAGAAGGGGACGTACTTACAAATGTGGTGGTTATGTGAAAAAAGAAAGAATGGAATTTAATTTTTAAAGAAATATCTGAAATAATTGGATTGAACATTCAAATGTCTCAGTTAATGGCTTTACTGAACGTGATTAAGAAAGATCACTTGTTGAAGGAAAATAAGGATTAAATTGTAATAAGGCCAGTTGAAAAATAATGATATTAAGAAAATATGGAATGTATTTTTGGAATATGTATTTCGGAGATGTAAGGGGTATACACCGAGGGAAGAAACAATGACATTTTGGAGTGAAAATGGATTGAATGAACTTTAATGCTAGTCCTGAAGGTGATGGGGGCACATGTGTAAGTATATCTTATTGTTTTGTATTTTTTAAAATTGTTTTTATAGTTCTTTGTGTGATAGTAGGTTTATGTTGTATTAAGAAAAAAATTTTAAAAAAGAAGGGGAAGATATGGAGGCAGTGACGTTCGTTCGTGACCCCATGGACCAGAGCACGCCAGGCCCTCCTATCTTCCACTGCCTCCCGGAGTTGTGACATATTTTAGGCAGTGACATATTTTACTTTATTGGGCTCCATGATCACTGCAGATGGTGACAGCAGCTACAAAATTAAAAGACACCTGCTTCTTGGGAGGAAAGCGATGACAAACCTAGACAGCATCTTAAAAAGCAGAGACATCAACTTGCCGACAAAGGTCCGCATAGTTAAAGCTATGCTTTTTCCAGTAGCAATGTATGGAAGTGAGAACTGGACCATAAAGAAGGCTGACCGCTGTAGAATTGATACGTTTGAATTGTGGTGCTGGAGGAGACTCTTGAGAGTCCCCTGTATTACAAAGAAAACAAACCTATCTATTTTGAAAGAAATCAACCCTGAGTGCTCACTGGAAGGACAGATCCTGAAGCTGAGGCTTTAATACTGTACTTTGGCAATCTCATGAGAAGAGAAGATTCCCTGGCAAAGACCTTGATGTTGGGAAAGAGTGAAGGAAAGACGAGAAGGGGACGACAGAGGACAAGACGGATGGACAGGGTCACCAAAACTACCAACATGAATTTGACCCAACTCCGGGAGGTAGTGGAAGACAGGAGGGCCTGGTGTGCTCTGGTCCATGGGGTTACGAAGAGTCGGGCACGACTTAACAACTAAACAACAATGCAAGCACCTAGAAAACAATGCAGTAATAGAAGCTCATATGGATTTGTCAAGAACAAAACCTAACAGACTTACCTGATCTCATTTTTTGACCTCCCTGACAGAAAGAGGGAATACTGTAGATGTAGTATATCTTGACTTCAGCAAAGCTTTTGACCAAGTGCCCCGTGATCTCCTGATTATAAAGCTAACTAAGAGTGGGCTGGATAGAACAAAGTATTGCATCTTGAAGAAAGAAACCCATCACAGTTATAAGATGGGCTATCCCTGGCTCAGCAATATTATAAGCAAAAAAAGATCTTGGAATCATCGTAGATGACAAGCTGAGCATGACCCAACAGTGTGATGTGGCTACAAAAGAAGCAAAAAGTATTTTTTTAAAAGGTAACAGTTCCCCTTGACATTTAGTCCAGTCGTGTCCGACTTTAGGACGCGGTGCTCATCCCCGTTTCTGAGCCATAGAGCCAGTGTTTGTCCGTAGACAGTTTCCGTAGTCACGTGGCCAGTGCGACTAGACATGGAACACAGTTACCTTCCCACTGTGGTGTACCTATTCATCTACTCACATTTTTACAGGCTTTCGAACTGCTAGGTTGGCAGGAGAAACACTATTTTAGGCATTAAAAGAAGTTTATTCTCCAAATCCCACAAGGTGTCAGTTCCTCTCCATTCAGCTTTGGTTAGGCCTCCTCTTGAGTTCTGTGTTTATTTCTGAACACCACACTTCAAGAAAAGTACTGACAAATTGGACCAAGTTCAGAGGAGGGTAACCAGGATGATCAGAGGGCTGGAAACCAAGCCATGGGAGGAAAGATGGAAAGATGAGAAAAGAAGGCTGAGGGGACATATGATCACACTCTTCAAAGACTTCAAAGGCTCTCCTTCAAAAAAGGGACAGGATCATCCCAGAGTGCGGGAAATGCAAAAATGGGCTGAACTGTACAGAAAGCCAGATTTAGGCTGAATCAGGCGAAACGTCTTACCACAATATACTGTGTTAAATAGTAACATATGGTATATGATTTAATAGTTAACATATTATTGTAATGATCGCTTGGATTGTTCCCTGCAAAGTTCATTGTTCATAAGGGTAAACTATAAGGTTTCCCCCATGAAACAAACTTTTCCAAGGGGGGAGGTATGTGACGGTTGCCTCGCATCACTCCTATCACTCACAGGCTGGTTCTCATTTGCATGAGCCTATGAGAGGAGTGGAGAGGCGGAGTCAGTAGATATAAGAAGGTTTGGCAGAAGAGATGAGAAGGAGTGATAGAATTGCAGAGAGAGAAGTAGAGAAAGAAGCAGAGAGAGATTGCGAGATAGTCAGGGAGACAGTGAGAAGGAATAATAATAGAGATAAGCTGGTCAATAGAAATAGAAAGAGCAGGTGGTGAAGGTGGCAAGATATATGATATCTGAATGATTATATATTATGCATTGAATAAATAACGCCTGTGATTAGAATTAAAGTTAATACATTTCAATTAAATCAGTTCCGTTGGCAGCAACCTGACAAGTGTTTGAATAAAGTCTTTATATACTGCGGATAAAGGAAATCCACTGGTGGCAGTGAGTAAAAGGGGGAACGTTCCAATTGTTATCTGCTGGTGGGAAGACAATTGTCCCCAGAAACTGATGGTTCCCCAAGGGAGCTGTCACCTATCCGGCTGCTGCCTTGTGAAACCGCTGATGTTCCCTGACCCTTTCCATCAGCAGCCCCACATTGAGGGTGTTACAGTAATCCAGCCAAGGAAATACCTAGCGTGTGTGAGTCACAGTGCCCAGATTAGATCTCTCCGGAAATGGATGTCGTTGGAGTACTAGTTTTAACTGTGCAAATGCACTCACGGCCGCCGCTAAAACCGGGACATGCAGGCTCAGGGACGACTCCAGGAGGACCCCCAAGTTGAGGACCTGTGTTTTCAGGGGGAGTGTAATCCCACTCAACAGAGGCTGTATCCCTCTGCCTGGATCTGCCACCAGAAGCACCTCTGTCTTGTTTGGATTAAGTCTCAGTTTATTCAGCCTCATGACTGATACCAAAACTGATTTAGAACTGAAACAGGTCCCTCAGATTTAGTTAGCAAGGAAGGGAGCGTTGGGTATCATCGACATACTTTTAACTCCCAACCCCCAACTCCGGACACTCTCTCCCAGTGGTTTAATGTAGATGCTAGATAACAGAGAAGATAAAACAGAACCTTGAGGGACCCCACAGGTTGGCAGCCAGGATGTCAAATAGGAATCTTATGGCACCACCTTCGGAGTTCCCTCTTCCAGGACGGACTGGAGCCACCATAAACAGTGCATCCACGTCTCTTTGTAGACGGGTCAGTTTGGAAAAGAGTAAAAACTCAGGTATACTGTATTCTGTACTATTCATGAAAATGCAGATGTCTTTGTACTGTCAGTGCATTAACATTAGTCTAGCTGGTGGTGCTCAAATGAAGAGGAATATTTTTTGGGTCCAACCTGGATGGCCAAGAATTTGCCAAGCCAACCAAGCCTTAGAGATGCATGAAGCTGGGTTTTGACAGTCCCAGTCAGAGAAAGCCTTGGGCTGAGACACCTTGTGACCTGAAAGATGCAGGCTCAGGGGAATATTTAGGCCATATTTACCTCACAGGAAAAATATGACCTAGAGCAGTGGTCTCCAACCTTGGGCCTCCAGATGTTCTTGGACTACAACTCCCAGAAGCCTTCACCACCATCTCTGCTAGCCAGGATTTCTGGGAGTTGAAATCCAAGAACATCTGGAGGCCCAAGGTTGGGGACCACTGGCATCTGATGAAGTTCCTGCTCTGACAGCCACTAGCCCAGCATTACGACAGAGTAGTAGAGGGTAACTCTGGTCCAAATTATTTTCAAACACCCTTCTCTACTTTTCCACTCTCTGTCATCGGGGCATTCACAGCTTTGGGCTAAGATGGCGCCCACTCAGTTTCAGCTTCCAGATGCACCTTCAAAGAGAGGCCAATCCAGGAATCTCCTGGGCCATGCTGGATAAGGCATCGTTCAGTCTCAAGAGACTATGGTGACGTGCTCTGTATGGAGCAGCTGGAGTTTTCTCTCCAGAGCAGGAAGCCTGGGTAAAATAATGTGAAGGATAGGCTGTTACCCAAGCAGCAAATCCCCCCTTTCCATGTCAAAAGAAAGAAAGAAAAAAAGAAAGAAAGGATAAGAGGGAAGGAGGGAGGAAGAGCTCTCACCTGCTTTGCAAACGCTGGAGGACTTGGATTCTTCCCTTTTGCACCAGAGAAAAGCCACTGAGTGGTAAGCTCCCCTCTCAGGCCTTCCTGTGGACAACAGAGTGGGGGGGGGGAATTAGTCAAGAGGCTTCTTGGACAAAGGAAACATCAGAAAAGCTCCTGAGTTCTTTTCTTACTGTTTGTGGAGGAACAGCCCTCTGTCTGTCCTTTCTTCCAAGAGCATAAAAACAGACGATGGAACGGTAGGGATGAAGAGAACAAGAGGGAGAGAGGAAAAGAAAGATGAAGAGCGTGGAGCTGCCTCGGGTTGTCCCCCCCCCCCAGTGGATTCCCTGGGATCTTCTTCGGCCATTTCCCCCTTCCCCCCCCCGCCTATTTCACTTCCCTACAATTGGGATCCATGGCAACGCATGCCCCCCCTCTTCCTCCTCTTCCCCCTTTGCCGCCTTCTTCCTCCCCCCTTGCCCCCCACCCTTTGGGGGGGAAAAGGGAAGGCTGGTAAAGGTGGGGTGCTTCCCTCTCCCACCCCCACCCCGAGTTTTACACCCTCCGGTCCAGGCAGGATTCGCGGGTGGGTGGGTGGGTAGGTAGGAAGGAAGGAAGGAAGGAAGGAAGGGGGGGTCCCGTCCGAGGAAAAACCAGCAGGATTTCCATCCCCTAACCCAGTGGTTCTTAACCTTTGTTACTTGGATGCTTTTGAACTACAACTCCCAGAAACCCCAGTCAGGACAGCTGGTGGTGAAGGCTTCTGGGAGTTGCAGTCCAAAACTCCTGAGTAACCCAAGGTTAAGAACCAGTGCCCTAACCGATGTCCAGATCCTCTTCATGCAAGAGGAGGGAGGGAGGCAGGGAAGCGGAGCGGGGGGGGCAGAAACGAGGCTCCGTCCCAAGGTGAGTTGGATCCCCCTCCCTCCGCACCCGCATGGCCCCCACCTTCCTTCCCCCCACGCCACCCCCTTCCTCGGATCCCAACACCTTGGGCAGCCTCCCCACCTCCTCCCCGAGACCTGGCCCTGATCCTGGCCGCCTTCCTTGACCCCCCCCCCGCTTTGCCCAAGCGATTGAGGGGAACGAGGAGTCTTTTCCAGGTGGGGGGGGGGATCTCAACCCCGTCTGAATATTCTCCCCCCCCCCCGCAAAGGAGGAGAGCTTGCAAGGGAGGGGGGGAAGAAGGCCGAAGCCCCCCCCCTTGCAAGCCGGAGCCGGTCGTGCAAACTAAAAGGGAGAAACCGGTTTCCGATCCGGATTGCCCGGAGGAGACCCCCCCTCCCCTCCCCTCTCCTTGGGGAGTCCCTTATTCTCCTCCCCCCCCCGCCTCCCCAAGGAGTGAAGCAAGCGGGGAAACTTACGAGAGGAGACCTCCTTCTTTGGGAAGAGCGACCGCCTGAGACCATAGAGGTGGCGGGGGAAAGAGGGGCCAGGAGCACAGATTCCCTCTTCCGGTTCCTGATGACGGGAGGGGGGCGGAGGGATGGAGGGGGAGGGAGAAGGAGGCCCCGCCCTCGCCCTCCTTTTCCCATTGGGGGGCGGGGGAGGGAGGAAGGGAGAGGAAGGGAAAGACTGGGGCGCTCAGGAGGGACCCCCCAGATTTAGGGTGGGTGAAGGGCAAGACCCCCCTCTCAGGGACGGAGCAGCCCCTCCCCTTCCCAAGGGGGAACCTGTGGCTGCTTCCGCGGGGGGGGGGGGCGGGGAGGGATCGTCGGGCTCCTGCTTGGCTCTCCCTCCCCATCTCTAGGGCTTTTTCAGGGGGGGAAGCTAGTGGGCGTTGCAGGCCCCCCTGCCCTTCCAGGCCTTCCCTGCCTAAGAGGTCGACCTCCTTCTGGGGTCGTGTGTGTTTGGGGGGGATATGGACAGGAGGAGGCAGCCCCTCAGAAGCTCCCTGGCGAAGCCCCCCCCCCTTGCCAGGGAGGCTTTCGGAGCCCCTGCAGGATCTCCTTCGGGTCCGCAGCCTGGAAGGGACCTTGGGAGGGGGGGCAAGGGGGCCTCTTGACCCATAGAGGGGGGTTCGGGGGGGGGGCTGAGAGGAGGCCACGCTGGGACCGAGCTCTTCCATCCGGGGAGGATCATGGAGGGCAAAAAAAGGTGTCCAGGATTCCTTCCAGCCGGGAAATTTTTCAGAGGGAAGGAGGGAAAAAAGAGAGAAACGGGAGAAGGGAAGAGTCTGGCCAGGCGACGAGGTGGATGATGATGATGCCCACCCGTCACAAAGGGATGATGGAGGGGGAACCAGTGCCTGTGAAGGGAAGGCGGGAAAGCTGCTCGGAAGAGGGAGAGAGGAGGGGGGGGTCTCGGTCCAGGGCTCCCCTCCCCTTCCCCCCTTGTCTGCCTCTCCTGTCCCCACACCCGATCCCCCCCTCTGGGACAGGGAGGCGGAGACCCTGCTGGGACTCCCGTTCTCCCTCATCCACGTGTTTGAGCATCCGCGGAGAGGATTACCCCCCTTGCCCATGGGGTGGGGGGTCCCTCCTGCATAGCAAAGGACTAGGCAGCCCCTCCTCCCCCTTGGAGAAACACGGACCCCCTGAGGCAATGGTGAAGGTGTTTGCCCGGCCTCAGGCAGAAGGAGCGGAGGAGAAGACATTGGCAGAGGGGGAGGGGCTTGCACTGAGTGAAGGGCGATTGGCTCCTCCTCCGCCCTCGGTACTTTTCCTGCCCGCCCAGTCTCTCACCTGGCGGGTGGCGCCTTCCTGCCCTCTCTATGGTCGCCGGAGGGAGGGAACTCAACATCAAAAAAAACATAAGGTTATGGCCACTGGTCCCATCACCTCCTGGCAAATGGAAGGGGAAGATATGGAGGCAGTGACAGATTTTACTTTCTTCTGCTCAATGATCCCTTCAGATGGTGACAGCAGCCACGAAATTAAAAGACGCCTGCTTCTTGGGAGGAAAGCAATGACAAACCAAGACAGCATCTTAAAAAGCAGAGACATCACCTTGCCAACAAAAGTCCGAATAGTCAAAGCTATGGTTTTTCCTGTTGTGATGTATGGAAGTGAGAGCTGGACCATAAAGAAAGCAGACCGACGAAGAATTGATGCTTTTGAATTGTGGTGCTGGAGGAGACTCTTGAGTGTCCCCTGAACTGCAAGGAGAACAAACCTATCCATTCTAAAGGAAATCAACCCTGATTGCTCCCTGGAAGGACAGATCCTGAAGCTGAGGCTCCAATACTTTGGCCATCTCATGAGAAGAGAGGACTCCCTGGAAAAGACCCTGATGTCAATAAATAGAGCAGACCTGCCTCGCAAAGGTTGAAGGGATCTGGCATTTGATCTCTTTCGGTCCTGGGAAGAACCGGGAGAGATCAGATCACTCGCCCCTTCCCCTCCCTGGGAGAAAAGAAGAAGCCAAAGGCTCCCTCTGGAGAGATCCCGGGAGGAAGGAAGAGCAAAAGGCTTTCTCTCCGGAGGGCTGCCTTTCTCCTTCTTACATCCAGTGGGGCAGAGAAAAGAACAGCCGAGGAAGGAAAAAACGCTGGGAGGGAGGGGCCTTTTGTAGACGGGATGGCTCTGAATGGCGCCTCCAGGAGAAGCCTCTTCATTGCAGCCAGGAGAGCTGGCCAGAGGATCCTCTCCTGGGGGGGGGGTGAGATCTCCTTTCCGCCTTTGCCCCAAACCCATAGCCTTCCTGGGCCTCTTTCTCTTTCTGCCCTGCTTTCCGGGGGGGGGGGGGGGACGGACGGAGGCTTTTCCTGCAATGCCACCAGGAAGCCCCCTTTCAACACAAACACAGGGAGGGAGGGAGGAAATCCCTCCACTCCCCCCCACCCCCCCTTCCTGCAGTGCATCCCCAGCCTGGGATCTGGTTGGTAGGGGGAATCTGTTCTGCCCCTCCCTCTCCTCCATCCAAAGCCACTGAACAAAGTGTTCCTTAAGAGTCTCATAGGGGTGTGTGGAGGGAGGGAGCCCCGTCACCCCAAGCTGAACCCCCCTCTTCTCCCCTAAATCCCATATCCCGCTTCCCACTGGGGTGGTGTGAGGTTTCCGGGGTGGGGTTGCTGGAGGAAGGAGAAATTGGGAGGGGAGAGAAAGAGCACGGGGGGGGGGACGACGCTCGCGAGGAAGCAAAGCATCCTTTCCCGGGGGATCCTAGAGGGGAGTGGGGCAGGAGGAGGCCAGAGCCCCGCCTTCCCACCTCCGGTTCCCCTTGGACGCAGCGGTACTGGGAGCAGTTCCTCCTCCTCTTTCCCCACTTTGATCTGGAAGGAGGGGCATGGGCGGAGCCTCAAAGGGGGGGGCAGAAACAGGAGAGACCCACATGGGGTGGGTGCGAGAGCCTACTTATCCCCCTCTTCTGCCAAACCAGGGGAGATGGAAAAGCCGAAGGGAGGGGGGGGGTCTGGCCTCCTTTGCTCTCTCTTTCCTCCGCCCCTCCCCCCAGACCTCTTTGATCTCCCAGTCTCTCAGCATTATCTTTCTTTACACATCCACTATTTTAACATACTTAATTAACTCTTTGAAAATATTACATGCCAGCAATCCAAATTACTTCCCATTTTTCTTTTCTTGAGCTAATTCCATATGCTAATAATGGTTGCCAGGTTTTCATAAATGTATCCGGTTTTATTTCTCCTCCATATATTTTGATTGGTCAACTTTTCCATCCGGACCATTTGCCAGATTCTGTTCTCCCAATTTTTTTATTTTATTTTATTTTATTTTATTTTATTTATTTATTTATTTATTTATTTATTTATTTGCACTGAAAGATCTCGAGCATTTCACCAGTTTTGTGTAATTCCAGCTCCTGCTGCATCGACTAGATGCACAATTAGGTCTTTATTAAATACCTTTTCATTTCCATCCTTAAATATTGGAAATATTTTTGATTCATTTTTTTAAAAAATTTTTCTAGCCGTTTAATTATTTTCCGCCAATAGGCTTCCATGTTGGGGCAAGAGATCCACATGTCTTCTAGTGTGCCTTTATTTCCACAGTTTCTCCAGCACCTATGTGAGATTTCTCCATTCATTTTGTGTAGTTTTGTGGGGTGCCAATACCATCTGGGATACCTTCAAAACCATTTCTTTAAACAAAAGTTTGATATAACTGATATTGATTTATATGGATCGTTTGTTCGTTTAGTCGTATCCGACTCTTCGTGACCCCATGGTCCAAAGCACGCCAGGCCCTCCTGTCTTCCACTGCCTCCCGGAGTTGCGTCAGATTCATGTTGGTTGCTCCATAGACACTGTCCATCCATCTTGTTCTCTGTCGTCCCCTTCTCCTCTTGCCATCACACTTTCCTAACATCAAGGTTTTTTCCAAGGACTCTTTTCTTCTCATGAGATGGCCAAAGTACTGGATATGTGGTCCATATTCCCATCCATTCCTTCTCTGATATACTGATATTCAAATTTGTTTCCCATGTTATTTTAGATCCCATATACCTGGGAAATGCTTTCTCAATTAAATGTTTATATATTGCTCAAGTTATTTCCATCTTTTTCAATGCTACATTTTTCTAGTTCAATGAGCATTCTCATAGATCCATAACTTTGGTATAAATGAGTTGCCAAATTTCTTACCTGTATTAATTGTAACCAATTAGTTTTTATTTCCTTTGTTTTGTCCTTTATCTGACTAATCGTCATTGGTTTCTCTGCATTAAATAAGTCTCTTTTTCTATAAATTCCAATTCTTTTCCAATTTTTGAATTGTACATATTTATCTCTTGATTTAAAATTTGGATAATCCAACATAGGGCATAGAGGGGATTATAGGCGGAGCAAATAATCTGATGTATTTACACCATATTTTTAATGTCTCACAAGTATAAGGATTTTGTATCTGCTCCTTTCTAATTGGTTCCATTGTGTAAATATAAGTGTTATCTACACCAATACAGTGGACCCTCGACCTATGAATGGCCCCACTTACAGACTTTTCAATGTACGGACAGCTCCAGCCGCAAAATTTTACATCGACTTGCAGCCGGAGCTTCAACATACGGACCGAAAAAGGCAGGGAAAAGGGCGGGAAATTCAAACTGTTGGTGGCGAAGAGGCTGCTTCTTTAGCTTTTTAGCCCCAACAGTTTGGAAAAGGGAGGCTCAGCCTCCCGGGCTTCCACCACTGCTGCTACCGCCGCTGGGAGGCGAGGCACCAGACATTCCGGCAGGGCTCAGCCTCCCAGGCCTCCAGCACCATCGGGGTAGCCCTTCAGGAGAAGCTGCGCAGTGGGGGAGAAAGGCCAGATTGGCTCCCGCCTTTCTCCCCTGCCGCCCGGCTTCTCTGCTGCCAAAACCACCATTGGGGCAGCCCTTTAGAAGCCAGGTGGCGAACAAAGGCGGGAGCCAATCCAGCCTTTCTCCCCCACTGCCAAGCTTCTCCCAAAAGGCTATCCTGATGCTGGTTTCAGAAGAAAGGCAGTGGCGGAGGCCAGGCCTGGAAGCAGGGGTTAGAGTCCAGGAGGCCTCCTGGCAGCAATTGTCGCAGTGGTGGAGGTAGGGTGCTGCTTTTTGCTTTTTAAAACTTTTTTTGTCTTTTGCAGGGTGGGATTGGGCTGGTGGGTTATGCTTGTGTTTGTTTTGTTTTTTGCAGCCCCAGGGGCTTGCAGTGTTTTATTTTTATTTTGGGGGGGTATTTTTTTTCTTGGGCCGGAATGGATTAATGGGTTTTCAGTGCATTCCTATGGGAAATGCATATACGACCTACGGAATTTTTGACCTGTGGCCACCGTTCCAATACGGATTAAGTCCGTAGGTCGAGGATCCACTGTATCCTTATCTCTTTCTATTTCAACCCAATCTGGGATTTCGTCTCTCTGTATAAACTTTAGTACTTGAATAATTTGAAAGACTTCATAATACTCCCTCATCGTCGTTTAGTCGTGTCTGACTCTTTGTGACTCCATGGACCAGAGCACGCCAGGCCCTCCTATCTTCCACTGCCTCCCGGAGTTGTGTCAATTTCATGCTGGTTGCTTCGCAGACACTGTCCAGCCATCTCATCCCCTGTCATCCCCTTCTCCTCTTGCCGTCACACTTTCCCAACATCAAGGTTTTTTCCAAGGAGTCTTCTCATGAGATGGCCAAAGTACTGGAGCCTCAGCTTCAGGATCTGTCCTTCCAGTGAGCACTCAGGGTTGATTTCCTTTAGAATTGATAGGTTTGTTCTCCTTGCAGTCCAGGAGACTCTCAAGAGCCTCCTCCAGCACCACAATTCAAAGGCATCAATTCTTCGGCGGTCTGCTTTCTTTATGGTCCAACTCTCACTTCCATACATCACGACAGGAAAAACCATAGCTTTGACTATTCGGACTTTTGTTGGCAAGGTGATCTCTCTACTTTTTAAGATGCTGTCAAGGTTTGTTATTGCTTTCCTCCCCAGAAGCAGGCGTCTTTTAATTTTGTGGCTGCTGTCTCCCTCTGCAGTGATCATGGATCCCAAGAAAGTAAAATCTGTCACTGCCTCCATATCTTCCCCTTCTATTTCCCAGGAGGTGATGGGATCAGTGGCCATGATCTTAGTTTTTTGATGTTGAGTTTCAGGCCGTTTTTTGCACTCTCCTCTTTCATCCTCATTACAAGGTTCTTTAATTCCTCCTCACTTTCTGCCATCAGAGTGGTATCATCTGCATATCGGAGGTTGTTGATATTTCTTCCAGCAATCTTAATTCCGGCTTCAGATTCCTCCAGTCCAGCCTTCCGCATGATGTATTCTGCATATAAGTTAAATAAGCTGGGGGACAATATACAGTCTTGTCGTACTCCTTTCCCAATTTTGAACCAATCAGTTGTTCTTGAATAGTACTTGAATAATTTGAAGGACTTCATAATACTCCCTTGTCGTCGTTTAGTCGTGTCCGACTCTTTGTGACCCCATGGACCAGAGCATGCCAGGCCCTCCTATCTTCCACTGCCTCCCGTAGTTGTGTCAATTTCATGTTGGTTGCTTCAAAGACACTGTCCAGCCATCTCATCCTCTGTCATCCCCTTCTCCTCTTGCTGTCACACTTTCCTCTTGCCATCACACCCTCCTCTTGCCGTCACCTGACCACAAAACCCCCCACAAAAAACATAAAAACATCAAAAGTAAACATCCATATTGCACCTATAGATCAGAGATTTTGCCATAATCTGATCATCTAAATATCATCAAAGGATTCTATTGAACACTGATTCGCCATAAACTATGACCACAGGTCAAAAAGTCTGCGGTGCAGAATGCGGCGGCCAGGCTCCTAAGCACAGTGGGAAACTTCTCCCACCAAGGTCTACCCGTATCACCCACGCGAGTCAGGAGGTGAGGCTGAGGAGCCTGACGCCGAGAGAGGCCCACAAGGAAAGAACTAGAAATCGGGCCTTCTCGGCGGTGGCTCCACGCCTTTGGAATAATCTCCCTCCAATGATTCGTGCGGCCCCCTCGCTGGGTACCTTTAAAAATCAGTTAAAAATGTGGATGTTCGTGCAGGCCTTCCCCCTGTTAATCCATGATCCTCTTCTTCTTTCTTTTTCTACTTTTTGCCATCTTAAATAATTTATTAATTGTTAATTTATGTTATTTTTATGTGTTTATGTTTTAAACTTATATATATGTGTTGGAAGCTGCCCAGAGTGGTCGGAAGACCAGATGGGCGGGGTATAAATAAATAAATAAATAAATAGATAAATAGATAAATAGATAAATAAATAAATAGGTCGTAATACTCCCTAGCCCTCTTTTTATGCTTTGACCATATTTGACACTGCTTAAGAACTTTAGCTTTTCCCCCTTTCCGCCGATAAACTTTTCCAGATTTATTTTTTGGCCATAATTTAATTTTTTAAATTTCAGGTTGTAATGGTATGTTAAAATTTGGTAATATATGTGATTTAACTTATGCTCTAATGCTTTTAATGCTGCCCTTTCCATGGAAGTAAACCATTAAAAATTTTTCAATGCTATTTATTATTCCTGCTTTCATTTTCCTAGTCAGTGAAAAAGCAGATCACAAAAGAAGGTGGCAGCCAGTGCTTGATGGGGAGCGAGATCTTCTGGATCCAGGCTAGAGAGGTCTCCACAAGGACAAAGAGTTCTGGAGAATTCTGGAAACGAGGTCTCTCCTGGTAAGGATCCCTTGAAAACCTGGGCACAGATTGCGAAGGGTGTTTCTGATTGTCCTGCCAGGATGCCTCGATTCTAGCATGCTACAGTTGATAGAAGTGGCCAAACCTTCAAAGAAGGCCACAACCAATTAATCTCAAATAATCCAAGAACCACCAGTCAACCTCAGAGCTGTTCTGCAATGTGGGCTATTTATTTACTGGAGACAATGATCGTGGACTGGCACAATTCCCATCAAGGCCAATCTGGCCAAATTCACCATCTGCCCCATACGGTAGCCTTTTCTACTCTGGTCAACCCTGTTCATCGCAGGCATCTTTTCATTTCCTCATTACCAATTCCAACACTGGACTTTCCAATCTAAGTCACTACACATTTTAAATAGTCCATTTTAGGCCTGGGCCTGATTTCTGGTTAAGTTTTTTTCTCTTTTTTTATTATCATTATTATTATTCATGCGTACAAATATGCAAAACAGAAAATGAAGACCTGACCAAAAAAACCCCCCACCAATAACAACATAAAAACATCAAAAGTAAACATCCATATTGCACCTATAGATCAGACATTTCGCCATCATCTGATCATCTAAATTTCATCAAAGGATTCTATTGAACACTGATTCGCCATAAACTATTTCTTCCCCTAAGTTCCTGTCTTTTCCTACAGGAGACAATATTTTATTTCCTAATCAATAATTTCTGGCATTATATTCAATAATAACATTTCAGATTTAAAACTTAATTTTCCCAAACCTGTAATCATTTTTTGGGGGGCTTTTTTGCATGACCACCGTACATGATAATACATGATAAGTGCCTGGATTTCCAACAAACATTACTGATCCCTTCTTACATTTGTGCCAATCTTACCCAAGTAAAATGACATCTGTGAAACATTTTAAGGATGTTTTCACTAAGATTAACTGGTTCAATCATCTTATAGTTATCTTTCTACATTTTTGTCCATTCAGCAATATCAATATTATACCCAAAGTTTTGGGCCCATTTTACCATCACCTCCTTCACCCTCTCATCCTCTAGATCATACTCTGATAGATATGTATACATTTTTTGGGATTATTTTCTCTTTTGTGTAAATCCATAATTTATCCACCTGAACTTTCCCCTCAAAAAAGCCCATGTTTTTGTCCTTTTTATATCTTGATCCTAGTTTCAGCATTGAGCACCAATCTGTTGCTATACCCAATTTCTCAAGATCTTGTTTATCTTTCATAGTTCGATCTTTAGTTAAAAAATCTTTATACATGAGTAAAACTCCCTTCTGATTCAGTACTTTCAATGTAAATGCCTCTGTGCTCCCCATATTGGGACTTTCTTATAAGTCTGCATTTGAAAATTTTGCCATACTTGACATAACGCTTTACTCACAATGTGTTCTGAGAAATATATCTGTTCTTTGAATTTTCCATACCACACATATGCATGCCAACACATTTTTAAATCATGGCCTTCCAATTTCAGCAGTCTTTGATTTCCTAATGTTATCCATTCTTTTATCCAGACCATAGCACATGCCTTGTAATATATAGTGGTGCCCCGCATAGCGACGTTAATCCGTTCCAGGATTAACGTCGCTATACGAAAACATCGCTGAACGGAATAAAAAACCCCATAGGAATGAATTAAACCCTGTTTAATTCGTTCCTAGGGGGCAAAAACTCACCGTTCAGCGAAGATTTTCCATAGGGCTGCCATTTTCGCTGCCTCGGTAAGCGAGGCACCAAACCGGCAGCCATTTTGGAACCACCGATCAGCTGGGCGGCGGGCTCTTGGGGAGGAGTGCGGGAACCTCCTCCACCCTCCTTCCCAAGAGCTGGCCGGCCTTTCCCCCCAGCTGGGCGGCAGGCTCAAGCGGCAGCAGCTGCAGGGTGGGTGGGGTGTCTGGAAGGCTTCGGGACACCCCCCCACCCTGCAGCCGCCGCCGCCGCTTGAAGCCGCCCACCCCAGCCGTTCTCGGACTTCCAGGCGTCCGAGAACGGCTGGGGTAGGTGGCGCGGGGTGGCTGCCGGCGGTGGGGCCAGCACATCCGAGCGGCAGTGGAGAAGCCTTCCCCCGAGGCCTCTCGGAAGTGCTGGCCGGGAAAATGCCGGCCAGCGCTTCCGAGCGCCGGTGGTGGAGCCTTCCCCCTCCTCCTGGCTCTGGACGATCCACCCCTCACCCTCATCTCCGCCGCCGCCGCCGGGTTTCAGAAGCCCCTTCCGAAACCCAGCATCGGTGGTGGAGAAGGGGGTGAGGGGTTGAGAGGAGGGCAAGGCTCGGGGAATACCCAAGCCTTGCCCTTCTCAACACACCCCTCACCCTCATCTCCGCCGCTGACGCTGGGCTTGGAAGCGGCTTCCAAAGCCCAGCAGCGGCGTCGGAGAAGGGGGTGAGGGGTTGGGAGGAGGGCGGCCATGATCCGCATCGCAGCTGGCTACCCCATCCATGGACGGACTCCAGAGAGTCCATCCATGGATGGGGAAGCCGGCTGGGGGCGGATCCAAGCCCTGGATGCCTGAAAGGTATCCGGACCCCTCCCATCCTGCCGCCGCCGCTTGGATCAGTCCCTCCCTGGCGAGGGTAGGGATCCCGGCCGCGGGGGCAGGGTGGGAGGATCTGGATGCCTTTCAGGCATCTGCAGGGGAATCCCGGGGGTGATCTCGGAAGGACCCTTCGGAAGGGTCCTTCCGAGGCTACTGCCTGCATTTCCCCCCAGCTGTGGCGGGAGTGGTCCTTCGAAGGCTCCCGCCGCTTAGCTGCGGGAAAATGGTGCCTATGGGGAAAAATCGCAAAGCGATTTTTCCCCATAGGCAAAATCGTAATGTGATCCGAAAAGCGATGGCAAAAAAGCCATTGCTATACGGATCCATCGTTAAACGGGGCGCTCGTTAAACGAGGCACCACTGTAATAGCCAATTCAGCAGTCCTAAACCACCTTTCTCTTTTAAATCTTGCAATGTTCTAAGTTTTATTCTTCGTTTTTTGGCCTTCCCTGCAAATTTTGAGATCGGGCTGTTCAGGTCCTTAAAGTAGTTATAATTTAATAGAATTGGTATGTATTCTCAAAGGATTTCACAGCCTGGATCTGATGGTTGTTGTGGGTTTTCCGGCCACAGAGACTGGTGAAACATCAGGAAGAACAACCTTCAGAACATGGCCAAAGAGCCCAGAAAACTCACAACCATCAGAATTGGTATGTTTTGAAACAAAAATAACAATTTTGGTAAAATCATCTTCTTTATTATCGAGATTTTTCCCATCACTGAGATTTGTAGCTTATTCCAATCCTCCAGGTTTTTCTGTATTTCTTTCTGAATTATTATATAATTTTCTTTCATTAAATAAGTTGGGGTTTTTCTTCTGATGATAACTCGTAGATATTTCACCTTTTGTACCTCCTCAAAGCTAGTTTTCATTATCAATTTTTCGAAGTCTTTATTCAGGTTTTTGGTCAAGTATTTCGTATTTTGGTAGTTTATTTTAAGATCTAAGAAGGCTCCAAATTCTTCTATATTTCCCAATAATCTTCCATACTTTCTAGGGGATTTTCTAATATTAGTACTAAATCATCAGCTTATGCTTGTAGCTTAAACTCTTCTCTCCTGATTCTAAGATCTCTAATTCCAGTATTTCCTCTTAAGTGTCTATTCAAAATCTTTAATGTTAGAATAAACAGCAACAGAGAAATGGGGCAAACCTGTCTCGTGCCTTCTTCAATTTAGATATCGTCTCTTATTTGGCCTTTGACTTTCATTTTGACCTTCTGTTCAGTATATATTGCTTTAATTTATGTAGAAAAGTTCCTTCTCCCATCTTCTTCAATTGCAGCAATATAAACTTCCAGCTAAGTTGTTTTTTTCAACATCATGGTTAATTTCAGTAGTTAATTTCCTGACTGCTGAAATAGTTTCTTCTCATTCTGAAGATAAAACTTAGCATTCTAGGATAAAGAAGTCCCATCTGCTTCTTCTAAATACATTTCTTGATTAATAAAACTACTTAAAAATGACTATTTCTACATTGCATCCATGCATATGATTTCTTGTCAGAGTCCTATGTGAGTTCTCTGATATAAACTAAGTCTATGGTTTTGACTGAAACTCTTTCTGCATTCCATGCATTTATATTGTTTCTCCCCTGTCTGAGTTCTTTGATGGGAACTCAGGGAACTGTTCTGATTGAAGCTCTTTCCACATTACATGCATTTATATCATTTCTCCCCAGTGTGAGTTTTTTGATGTGAACTCAGGTGAACTCTCTGACTGAAGCTCTTTCCACATTCCATGCATTTATATGGCTTCTCCCCAGTGTGAGTTCTTTCATGTGAACTCAGGTGAGCTCTCTGACTGAAGCTCTTTCCACATTCCATGCATTTATATGGCTTCTCCCCTGTGTGAGTTCTTTGATGTAGACGCAGGGAACTGCTGTTACAAAAGCTCTTTCCACATTCCATGCAATTATATGGTTTGTCTCCAGTGTGAGTTCTTTGATGTGAACTCAGGTGACTGCTGTGACTGAAGCTCTTTCCACAATCCATGCATTTATATGGCTTCTCCCCAGTGTGAGTTCTTTGATGTGAACACAGGTGACTGCTGTGACTGAAGCTCTTTCCACATTCCATACATTTATATGGCTTCTCCCCTGTGTGAGTTCTTTGATGTAGACGCAGGGAATTGCTGTGACGGAAGCTCTTTCCACATTCCATGCATTTATATGGTTTGTCTCCAGTGTGGGTTATTTGATGTAAAATCAGGGCACCACTCTGACTGAAGCTCTTTCCACATTCAATGCATTTATATGATATCTCCCCGGTGTGAGTTCTTTGATGTGAACGAAGGTTGCCCTTTTGATTGAAACTTTTTCCACATTCCATGCATGTATATGGTTTCTCCCCAGTGTGAGTTCTTTGATGGGAACGAAGGTGACCCTTCTGGTTGAAGTTCTTTCCACATTCCATGCATTTATATGGTTTCTCCCCAGTGTGAATTCTTTGATGTGAACTCAGGTGAACGCCTAGACTGAAGGTCTTCCCACATTCCATGCACTTATATGGTTTCCTCCCTGTGTGAATTATTTGATGTGAACGAAGGTTACTGCTGTTATTGAAGCTCTTTCCACATTCCATGCATTTATATGGTTTCTCTCCAGTGTGAGTTCTTTGATGTGAACTCAGGTAAGCTCCTTGACTGAAACTCTTTCCACATTCCATGCATTTATATGGTTTCTCCCCAGTGTGAGTTCTTTGATGTGTACTCAGGTGAGTGCTGTTATTGAAGCTCTTTCCACATTCCATGCATTTATATGGTTTCTCCCCAGTGTGAGTTCTTTGATGTGTACTCAGGTGAGTGCTGTTATTGAAGGTCTTCCCACATTCCATGCATGTATATGGTTTCTCCCCAGTGTGAGTTCTTTGATGGGAACGAAGGTGACCCTTCTGGTTGAAGTTCTTTCCACATTCCATGCATTTATATGGTTTCTCCCCTGTGTGAATTCTTTTATGTGAACTCAGTTCATCTGTCCGACTGAAGCTCTTTCCACATTCCATGCATTTATATGGTTTCCTCCCTGTGTGAATTATTTGATGTGATCGAAGGTTACTGCTGTTATTGAAGCTCTTTCCACATTCCATACATTTATATGGTTTCTCTCCAGTGTGAGTTCTTTGATGTGAACTCAGGTAAGCTCCTTGACTGAAACTCTTTCCACATTCCATGCATTTATATGGTTTCTCCCCAGTGTGAGTTCTTTGATGTGTACTCAGGTGAGTGCTGTTATTGAAGCTCTTTCCACATTCCATGCATTTATATGGTTTCTCCCCAGTGTGAGTTCTTTGATGGGAACTGATGCTACCGCTCTGACTGAAGCTCTTTGAAAACTGGTACAGTCTCTCACCTCTCACAGGGTTTTCACATGAAGTACATTCACTGTGCATTGTGATTTTCTTTCCTTGTTCTATGCATTGACTTTGTTTCTCCTCTGGGTGGACTGTGTCACGTCTGTCATCTGAGGTTCTCTTGAATATTTATCTGCCCAGAGAACCTTTTCTCCTTCCTTTTCCTTGTTTATTTTTTCAGGTGATCAGAAGTGCATGTTCATCAACAGCAAAATCAGGAGATTTACTTTTTCCTCCTGTTTTCTGGCTTCTCCTCTTCCCTTTTCCCTTTTTTCAGTTAGTAGAAGTGTTTTCGTCCTTCATCCTTGGGCTTTTTTTCCACTGAAAGAATTACTCCCTCCATAGAACTCCAGTTGTCCTCTTCATCACCTAATGGAGAGAGAGAAAGAGATGAAAGAGAAATCCTATCTTCAAAAAGTGGAACCAGGGAACTACAGACCTGTCAGCCTGAAATCAATCTCAGGCAAAATGTTTGTTCTGATTACAAAGCAGACACTCTGCAAGCAGATTGAAAACATTTCAGTATAAACTGAAAGCCAACAGAGAAAGACTCAAAGAATCGGTCATGTTTAGCGAGAAAATTCAATGGCGCAGAATCACTGATAACATCTCCACATCCAACAATTGACAGTCAACTTTTTGTTGTGCACTGCTGGGGTCGTTTTCTCCAGCTGTGTGCCAATCCAGAATGGAGTTCAGCTGGCCTTCCCTGCCTCCTCTTCCAGTCAACCAATCATTAGGTCAGTGAGGGGAATTCTTGTCTCGCTTCCTCACCAGAGTGGTCAGCTGCAAGAGGAGGCAGAAAGGGCTGATCCACTGCCCAGACTGGATTGTCAACAAAGATGAAGGACCTTGGTGATGCATGACAAAATGTGAGTGGCCCAGCTGGCCCAGGGGCTGGGAAGAGGTTATGAATTTTGTTGTACGGTCAGAATTAATTTGGGTCCATCTCTACTTTCTTGATATGATAGCATCGAGCAGGGGATGGAACTTGATGGCCTGATAGCCCCCTTTAAAGTTGAATTATTCTATCATTCGACACCACGGCTGAGGGACTCGCAGTTGCATGATAGGGGATGTCAGGAACATCCTCTTCACTCCTAATCATCTTTGCTGCCCTGACTGGTTAAGCAAAATAACACAGGGGGGGAATTTCCACTGTGGTCATTAACCTTAAGAACAGCACCCTTCCAAAATGCCATTATAGTCTCTTCCATGTGCCACCTGAGATGCAAACTGTGGCAAGTTCTTTAAAAAGTTGTGATACATAAGATACTCAAGAGAGGTACAAGATGTACTATTAAAATGCAAAGCTGCCAAAGATTAGCTGAACTTTTGGAAGCAATTCCTCCCCTAAAACAATAAAGGCTAGCTACCTAGGGTATCTGGGTATAGCATTAATTATAGCATTAAATACAATATAGCATTAATTACAGCACTAAATACAATGCAATGCTATGTTACCATTGCTACATCTCCCAGTCAATGAAAAGGCTGAAAAACCTGTCACACTCTCCTCCTCCTTTGACACACTCCTAATCCCCCTTCATATAACTTAAATCAAAGTCTCTGCGTTGTGATGGTATCCTCATTCCCAGACTGTTAAGCAATTAGATGGTATCAAGTATTTCTCACTCTTAGACTGCTACCTAGAAGAGGACATTGGGCAGATGAAACAAAGCTGTTTCCCAGGCAGAGTCACACCACCTGTGGAAACTCTGAAAAGCAAATACTACAAAATCCATTTCCTCACATAGACCAATCAGCCTATCATCAATACCAGGAAATTCTTGAACACATTACAAAGCAGTCATTGTGCAGGCACCTGTGGTAAAAGAGACAAGAATGCAGAGGCTCTCGCCATCTCTCCCTAAAGGAATACAGACCACTCCGCCTCCTACCTTGCCCCAGATGGTACATCAGAACATAAATACCTGGGAATTGGAGATGAACCTACGGGGGTTAAACGTGTCTACCCAAACAGAGCAAGATTTGGCGGGAAGAGAGGAACGGGGGCGGTCCGTGGTTGAGGCGAGAATGGGGAATATAAACGTGGGCCGGGACAATATACCGGGTGATTGGGAATTGATCTGCGTACAAGATCCCTGGACTGGACAATGGGAACAGGTCAAGGTCCCAGGGAAGAAGCACTCCTTTGCACACCATGCCCGACGTTCCTAAATAAGACTTCAGATTTTGATTTACAAATGACTCCTGATTTATTGAACAAATTTGGGGAGGCCACCAGTGAACATTCATTCACAGCACCTAGAAAACAATGCAGTAATAACTAGAACAAATCCTACCAGACTAACCTTATCTCATGTTTTGACCTCCCTGACAGACAGAGGGAATACTATAGACATAGTATATCTTCACTTCAGCAAAACTTTTGACAGAATGCACCATGAACTTCTGATAAACACGCTAACTAGGTGTGGGCTGGATAGAAAAATTGTCAGGTGTACGAGCTTCTAACCCTAGATTTCTGCACACCAGGCTGAGCAGGTAGGACACCTAAGTAATTTTAAGTTTAGAAAAAGTCTCCCCTAATGGACAGATTCTCTTATTTCCAGAGGATTTTCATTGTTTTCCTCACGGGCTTCAATTTGCCCTCCCTGGAAGCAAGTTGTTACAAAAACACTCTTCACGTGCTCAGAATATCCAGGCCTATTAATCATGGGGCAGGAATTTAATCGGATGTGGCCACTTTCCAACTTCCAGCCCATCCCTTATGTTGTATGGGAATTTTTGTCATGGGCAATATCACTATTTCGCCTCCAATTCATTTAATAGAAATATTTTCATTCTCTAACATATTTTCTTTAGGAATTATGTCTGGGTGACACACTGTGACTTGCAAGCAAGAGCCTTTTATTGCAAGATACTTATTAGAATCTACATAACATCATCGGAGCTACAAAGAAGATCTTGGTTACTTTCTATCAAGTAGCACTGGACTATCCTCACCACAGGAGGCCCTTGCTCTTGGCTCTCTGCCCTTGCTTTAACTGGAGTTGCTATGGCAATAGTTTCAACTGCCTCTGTGGTAGCTCCCTTATGCTGTACACAATATATCTTCTTTGCCTGATTGGAATTTCCCCCTTTTTGTTGGTTATTTTCCCTTGTATTTTGGATCTGACACTAGGCCCAAAAGTGTCCTTTCTCTTTGCACCCGTAACATAGTTTGTTGGCTCTGAGTTTGAAATACGGGACTTTGCTAACCTTTCCCTCAGAGCTATTATGTTGATGGTGATTCAGATCGGGATGAGGGCTTTCCAGTAGCTTGAGTACTTCTGAGGTATTCTTTGCTGTGTGGGGTCCCTCTCCTCCTGTCATCCTACATTTTCCTGCCAATTTTACCTCAGAAAACCTGAGGTTTCTTATTTAATTAATGGAACCTGCATTTTCACTTGCTTCCAGTACAGTGGGGTCTTGACTTAAGAACGCCTTGAGTTAAGAACATTTTGACTTAAGAACCACTCTCATAGGAAAATATTGACTTGACTTACATACTTAGATTTGAGTTAAGAACTAAAAAAAACCACGTGGGAGGCAGGGAAAGTGCAAAATTTGAACTTTCAGTTAACTGTTGGCCAGTGAAAAGGGTGCCTGTCTGCTTCCTCACTCCTCCCAGCATTTAGAGAGTGGATTGGGAGACAGTCTTCAGACTGCCTGGTACTGTACTGCCTGGACTGTATTTTCCCTGCCTTCCCTGAACCTTTCTTGACCTAAGAAAAAAAGAAACATAATATCCCCCTCTAGTGGTCGAAGGCGGAATAGCAGCTTCCCATTAGTTTCTATGGACAGAAAAGAGCAGATACGGATCAAATGGTTTTCAATGCATTCCTATGGGAAATGCAGATTTGACTTGAGAACATTTTGACTTGAGAACCGCCTTCCAATACGGATTAAGTTCTCAAGTCAAGACCCCACTGTACAGCTTTAGGATTTTTGTCTCTCACTAAATGCCGTAAAGAATTGCTCCGGCCGTATCACATTTTTCATTTGATTTAATGAAGTGCCATTCTCACGCTTCAACCACTTCTCCAAGTACTGAACTAATTTCACTCCCAATTGGGAATAGGATTCCTCAGGCTTTTTGGTCAGGGCATGAAATGTTCACCTCAGGTGCTCTGCATTAATGCCATATCTAGCATAAACCATTTTTCCAAAAGCCTCAAAGTCTCTGGCTTGCTCTAAAGGCATTTACGAATACAAATCTGCTAAATCTCCACTTATTTGGGATCTTAGCATGATCATCTTCTCTTGCTCTTTCACATTAAAGTTCCAGCAAGCATGTTCAAAGGAAATTATGAAAGCTTCTGGGCAATCACCTTTTCTATATTGGGGAAATTTCTTTAAATCTATTTTTGAGAGATTTCCCTCAGCATTGCTGTTGTTGTTGTTATTTTGAGATGCCAATTCCAATTATCTCATTTGTAATTGAAACTCCATCTCTTTTTGTCTTAATTCCATTTGTCTAGCCTCAGACTCAGCTTTTAGTTCCTGAGCTTTTTCTTCAGCCTAGCTTGTTCTCTAATTTCTAATTCCCTAAGCTTGAATTCCTGTAGTAACCTCCATTTTGCAAACCCTTGGGAGCTTAGATCACGTTCTCTTCCTGAGGCACCCTCATGAGTTTCTTCCTGTTCCCCAGATAGAGGAACTCCACTTCCCTCCATTTCCTGAGGTAAACCTTGTGCCTCTTCCATTACCTCCATTACTAGCTTTTTACTTCGTTTAGGTGGCATACATATGTGTATTTATTTAGATAAGAGCTGGTTTATATTGCAGAGAGATAGTCAAGCCTCTTTTTAAAATACTTTTTTCTTTCTGAGATACAGTGGTGCCTCGCATAACGTTTGTTTCGTTTAACGTTTTTTTCGTTTAACGTTTATTTTTTCAGAGTCAGATTGTGCTTTGTATAACGTTTTTCCCTATGGGCGATTTTCACATAGCGATTTTGGGACCATGCTTCGCTTAACGTATTTTGTTTTAGGTCCCCTGCTTCACTTAATGATGTTCATTTTTTCAATTACAAAAGTGTCTTAACATGTTGAAAAATGGTTTTAAATGCTTGGAATCGTTAGTGCACCTTCTAAAATGTGTGCATACTTAATTTGGCGTTCATCTGACTTTTCGTTAATTTTTTGTGAATTTTTTTCTCCCCCATAGGAAACAATGGAGCTGTCAGATTTTGACAGCTGTCAAAAGTTGGGGGGGGGGGAAATTCACCATAAATTAACGAAAAGTCAGATCAAAGCCAAATTAACTTTTGCATCCGTTTTAGAGGGTGTAGAAGCTAATCCAAGCATTTAAAACCATTTTTAACCCTTTTATGACACACTTAAATTTGCAAAAATTGACTTCGCAAAGCCATCGAAATGTATTGAGTCGGCTTCAATACATTCCAATGGAGGAAACATTGTATCGTTTAACGATGTTTCCTATGGGTTTTTTCGCTTAAGGACGGCAATCCGTGCCTATTGGAATGGATTAACCGGTTTCCAATGCATTCCTATGGGAAATGGTGTTTCGCATAAAGTTTTTTTCGCATAAGGTTTTTTTTTTTTTTGAACCAATTAAAAACGTTATGTGAGGCACCACTGTACTCTGTTTCCCTTGGCAGCTAAGGGTTGCTACACTTTTTCTTTCTGGCACCTCACCAGCCATGCTGTTCCTTGGTCTGAGACAATCTTTTTTGCCTCCAGACACAAAACCACTTCTGATCTTTTTCAAGCCTCTGCTTCTTCCTATTACCTCAGACCTGTTTTGACCCTGGCTTCCACTTTTTCTCCTCAAGCACTCTCTTAACACTTGGAGCCTTGGATTCTAATTTAGCCCAATGGGTCTGTTCAAATCCTGAGGTAAATTCAACCATAATTTTTCCCTCAGAGTCGTTTCCTGCCCTTAGTCCCGCCTAAGATCTGTGTTCAGGAGCCCCGCTACTAAGCTTTTCCACAAAAGCTCTAGTGAGTAACCCACTCCTTCACGACATCTTTCTCTCTGACTAATAGGTACCTTTGACTCAGAAAAATTCCCTTTTACTTTGGCTTTACTGAACTCTATTTGGATCCCGCCGCTGGTCACCACTTCTGACATTTACCCACATGGCCCCTGCCTGCTTCTCCACACAAGGAGCTCACGCTATGTCTTCTGACCACTTGAGACATTTCTTCTTTTCCTTGCTGCCACCAATGGATTTTCTTTTATCCACAATACCAAGAAATGTAGACAAACACTTGTCTGATTACTGCCAACAAAAGTTAGTTATTTGTTCAGGTTATTAAAGTTGTTAAGGATCACAGATGTTCTTTCATTTAATACTTACAATCAAATCATTCAAGTGTCAGATAATTTTCGACATAAACAATCACCACCTAGTATATTTATTGATCTTGACCAGCTTATCACTATTATTTATCTTATCTCAATCTCCCTGACTCTCTCTCTTTCTCTGCAATTTCTCTCTACCCATCTCAAAAACCACCCTCAACAACCAACAATCTCCACCATCAACCCCCCTTCTCTCTCTTGCCAAGCCCCTCCACTCCTCTCATAGGTTCATGTAAATGAGACCCTGAATGTGATTGACAGGAGTGAAATGGGGCGGCGTAAAGCAGTGCCATCTAACCACTTCAAAATTCGACAACTGAAGAATGGATTACAACAAGCCATAGATTTCTGATAATAAAAAAGGGCAATGAACCCAGTAATTATTAACCAACTACAGTGATGCCTCGCATAGCGATCACTCCGTTGAGCGATGAAATCGCTTACCGATGGAGTTTTTGCTATCACAAAATCGATTGCTTTGCGATGGTCCCTATGGGTTTTTTCGCTTTGCGATGATCGCAGGGAAGCGATCATGGCAAAGCGACCCTTTTTTAACAGCTGATCAGTGGTTTCAAAATAGCCGCCGGGAAAACAAAATGGTTGCCCGCTGTTTTTCCTCGCTTAAGAGGCACCGAAAATGTCCGCCCCTATGGAGGATCTTTGCTTAAAGGTGAGTTTTTAGCCCATAGGAAAGCATTAATCATGTTTAAATGTGTTTCTATGGGCTTTTTAATTTTGCTTAGCGATGAAATCGCTTAGCAACGTTTTTCCCAGAACGGATTAAAGTCGCTAAGTGAGGCACCACTGTACATGCCTTCAAACAACGTTCAAGCTCCTCACAGGCATGCTGGCAAGATCAATATCTGCACACTTAACTGAAAACTCCGTGCACCCAATTGAACAGAAAGGGAACTTTGAAAGTCAAGAACCACAAAAGATCAGCTGCTTATTGATAAAACTTTACTGAAGAATACAAAAAGATGAAAAACAAACCATAACATGCCCTGGACAGACAATAAAAAGGCATCTGACTTATTGTCACACAGCTGGATTAACACCTGCCTAAATTTTTTTGGGATTAGTAAAAACCTGGTAAATAAATCGAGGAAGTGGACAAATGTGCAGCTCTGTCTATACACCATTGCAAAAACTAGAGTAAATAGAGTTAAAAATGGCAATATTATAAAATCACTTTCAAGTGATGAAAATTTTAAATACTTTGGAATAATAGAAGTAGACAACATCATGCACACAAAAGTTAAAGAATTGTCAGAAAGAGATCAAGTAACTGTGGAAAATCTTAAAATCAAAATTAAATAGGGGAAATACAATCAAAGCCATAAAAACATGGGCTGTTCTAGTAAGTAGATACCCAGCTGGAATAATGAATTGGACTCAAAATGAAATAGAAGAATTGAAAAACATGGAAACTTTTGAAGACGTACCACACACTACATCCAAAAAGCAATGTGGACAGATTATATTTACCACAAAAAAATCAGAGGCCATGGATTACTGCAAATGCAGCTGGTAGTAGAGGAAGAAAGAAGAAGCCTAAATAACTATATCGTTATAAGCAGAGAAAAATTACAGAAAGCAGTGAAAATGAAGAATATTTTGAAAACAACAGAAACCAAGGCTCAGTATAAGAAACAACCATTTGAAAAGAAATTAAACAGCTGGAAAAATAAACCACTACGTGGACAACACTTGAGAAATACCGATGGAAAGCATGATGCTAATTCAACATGGGCATGGCTAATACTGGGGACCCTTAAGACAGAAACTGAAGGCTTGATTTTTGCTGTACAAGAACAAGCACTCCAAACCAACGTGATGAAAGCTAATATACAAGGAGTAAGTGCTAACAGCACATGTTGACTCTGCCAAGAAAAAGATAAAACTGTATCCCACCTCATCTGTGAATGTCTGATTTCACAAACAGATTACAAAGTCAGAGGTGAGAGAGTGGCAAAGTTAGTGGGGTGGTCATTATAAAAAACAATATAACTTGCTAGTCTCCAAAAACCCACGGGAACATCAAGTAGAGAAGGTGTCAGAAAACAAGGAAGTCAAGATCTTGTGGGATTTCTGGATCCAAACGGACAGACACCTTGAACATGGTAGTAATGGAATGAAGAAATGCCTGGATCATTGTCATTGCAATTCCAGGGGAGGCCAGAGTTGAAAATAAAGAATTGGAAAAACTAACAAAGTACAGAGAAGTGGCCACTGAAACATCTTGCCTCTTGGTGCTGCCAGTTCAGCCATATTAAAAAATATTGGGGACAAGAGAAAGACTTGAAGATCCCAGGATCTTAATCCCAGGATCAAGAGGAAATCCTTCAAGGTAGGCTTCAGCAGTATGTGGACCGAGAACTCCCAGAAGTACAAGCTGGATTCCGAAGGGGCAGAGGAACTCGAGACCAAATTGCTAACATGCGCTGGATTATGCGGAAAGCCAGAGAGTTCCAGAAAAATATCTACTTCTGCTTCATTGACTATGCGAAATCTTTTGACTGTGTGGACCACAGCAAACTGTGGCAAGTTCTTAAAGAAATGGGAGTGCCTGACCACTTTATCTGTCTCCTGAGAAACCTATATGTGGGACAGGAAGCAACAGTTAGAACTGGTCATGGAACAACTCATTGGTTCAAAATTGGGCAAGGAGTACGACAAGGCTGTATATTGTCCCCCTGCTTATTCAACTTATATGCAGAATACATCATGCGGAAGGCTGGACTGGAGGAATCCCAAACCGGAATTAAGATTGCCGGAAGAAATATCAACAATCTCAGATATGCAGATGATACCATTCTGATGGCAGAAAGTGAGGAGGAATTAAAGAACCTTGTAATGAGGGTAAGAGGAGAGTGCAAAAAACGGTCTGAAACTCAACATCAAAAAAACTAAGATCATGGCCACTGGTCCCATCACCTCCTGGCAAACAGAAGGGGAAGATACAGAGACAGTGACATATTTTACTTTCTTGGGCTCCATGATCACTGCAGATGGTGACAGTAGCTAGAAAATTAAAAGACGCCTGCTTCTGGGGAGGAAAGCAATGGCAAACCTTGATAGCATCTTAAAAAGCAAAGACATCACAGTGCGAACAAAAGTCCGAATAGTCAAAGCTATGGTTTTTCCTGTCGTGATGTATGGATGTGAGAGCTGGACCATAAAGAAAGCAGACCGTCGAAGAATTGATGCCTTTGAATTGTGGTGTTGTAGGAGACTCTTGAGAGTCCCCTGGACTGCAAGGAGAACAATCCTATAAATTCTAAAGGAAATCAACCCTGAGTGCTCACTGGAAGGACAGATCCTGAAGCTGAGGCTCCAGTACTTTGGCCATCTGATGAGAAGACTCCTTGGAAAAGACCTTGATGTTAGGAAAGTGTGAGGGCAAGAGGAGAAGGGGATGACCGAGGATGAGATGGCTGGACAGTGTCTGCGAAGCAACCAACATGAAATTGACAGAACTCTGGGAGGCAGTGGAAGACAGGAGGGCCTGGCGTGCTCTGGTCCATGGGGTCACGAAGAGTCGGACACGACTAAATGACTAAACGAACGAACAATGTTCTTGGGGAGAAACTGGCCAGGAATAGAAGACCTGGCTGAAACGGTAGCAGAAGGATGAACTGGGGAGGGGGAGGAAACAACACCAGAAGAAGAGGTGTTGCACCTTTCGCGAGAACAATTATGAAACTGGCAGCGAGATGATTCAGAACTGGAGACATTAGAGGGGAAAAGGGACCTGAAGGGAATACAAAAAGAGGATAAGATGGAATTGAGGAATGGGATGCTCTACAGCACGGATCCCCAACTCCCAATCTGTGGCCTGGTGCCAGTCCGTGGGCTTCCTTGAACTGGCCCGTGGACATGGATCTCTGCCCCCCAGCACACATGAATGGTGGGTGCGTCATGCTTTCAGAAGGGCGTGTTGTGCTTCTGTGTAGTGTGACACCCCTCCGTGAGCGCGACACACCCCTCCATGAGCATGACATGCCCACCCGTGAGCATGACACACCCCTCCACAAGCACAGGAGTGCACCCGCACATGGTGCCCACACTCCACAACCACTCCATGGTGCCAAAAAGGTTGGGGACTGCTGCTCTACAGGGTACTAAAATTGGGGGGATTAAGAGAGACAAATGCGGTGCTTCGATTGGCTCATGACCTACCCCGAGCAGGACCCACATGGGGGTGCAGAAAACCCTGGCCAGAGGAAAACGGTGGTTCTTCTGGCCAAACAGGAGGAAAGAGGTGGACGAAGGCTACCCATCACGTCCCCAAGGCCCATTCCCTCCAGTGAAGCCACCCCCAGCAGGGCCATGAACACCGAGGCCCCACCGAGGACAGGCCTTTCGACAGAATAGGGAGATTTTCGACAATAGGTTTCTCTAAAAAAAGGTCTTTCCTGACCAAGGATCTCACTTTTATGAGCTGGACCTTGGAACCGACGTGGAAATAAATTGTAAGGGGCAAGGCCACCAAAGGTTTCCATTTATCATCCCCAAGCAAATGGGCAAATGGAAACATTTAATCAGACATAAAAGGGTACGTCTTGACACCTGTGGAAGAATGGGTGGGAAGCACCAAGAAAAATCCTTAATTTGAAAAAAGTAAAGCCTCCTAGTGCTGCCGGCAGTGGGGCTGAAATGCTCCAACATCCTTATTCAAGCGGCACAAGAAAGGGCATTTTGCTGATGGCAGAGTAGCTGGCTGGAGAGCTCTGGGGTTCAGGATTGGTGGCTGTGGAGGTTGGGGGTTCAATTCCCCCCCATGGGCCTCCTCCCATGAGAAGAGCCAGTGGGGGCAGCCTTGGGCCAGCTCTTTCGTTGCAGGAGAAGGGAAGGGGAAACGGCTTCTGAGGACTCTGGGAAACTTTGGGAAAAGGGTCACCCAAGTCAGAATGGGGTTGCTGGCAGACCATGATGATGATGATGATGATGATGATGATGGCTGTCTTAATCGTATGGTGGTGCCTCTGATGGCAATAAAAGGAGCTCACCTGCCTTGCAAAGGTTGGAGGGATCTGGCGTTCAATCTCTTTCGGTCCTAGGAGAGATCGGCTCTGTCTGCCTTCGCCCTCCCTGGGAGAAAAGAATAAGCCAAAGGATCCCTCTGGAGAGATCCAGGGAGGAAGGAAGAGGAAAAATATTTCCCTCTGGTCAGCTGCGTTACTCCTGCTTACATCCGGTGGGGCAGAGAAAGGAACAGCCGAAGAATGAAAATAACTGTGAGGGAGGGAAGGGACAGGCCTTTTGCAAACGGGACAGCTCTGAATGGTGCCTCCAGGAGAAAGGCCCTGATTGGAGAAGCCTCTTCCTTGCAGCCAGGAGAGGATCCTCTCCTGAGGGGGGGGGGAGTCTTTCCGCCTCTGCCCCAAACCTTCCTGGGCCTCTTTCTCTTTCTGCCCTGCTTTCCTCTCAGGAGAAACAAAAAAGGCTTTTCTTGCAAAGCCAAAAGGAATGCCCCCCCAAACACACACAGAGAGAGAAAGAGAAAGAGAGAGAGAGAGAGATGGAGAGGGAGGAAATCCCTCCACCCGCCCCCCTTCCTGTAGTGGATCCCCAGCCTGGGATTTGGTCAAGAGGGCGATCTGGTCGGCCCTTCCCTCTCCTCCATCCACAGCGACTGAACCAAGTGCTCCTTAAGAGTCACCTTCAAACATCCTAAACTGGGAGGGGGGAAGGGGGATCCCGAAGAGGCTCAGGAGGGCAGGGCAGGCATCTGGGGGGGGGGGAGCCGCCTCACAGCCAGCTGAGCCCCTTATCCCCCAAAGCCCTATTTCTGGGGCCCCTTGTGTCCCCCCCTTTGCAGTCCCCCCTCCCTCCCTGCTGCACCCCATAGCCTGCTTCTCACCTGGGAGAGTGAGGTTTGAGGGGGGTTTCCTGGAGGAAGGAGAAATTGCGGAGGAAGAGAAAGACCACGGGGGGGGGGGACGCTCCCTCCCCCTCCCCAAAAAAGTACGCCTGCAGGAACTGGGGAAACAAAGGGGGTCTCCTCACAGGAAAGCCGAGGAGGACCCATCAACACGCACAGAGAAAGGGTCGGGGTTTCTTGCGGGGGGGGGGGGAGGGCGGGATCCCAGACTTCCCATCTGTCCCCCTCCCAATTTACACCCCCTCAGAGAAAGCAGAGGAGGAGGGACAGGAGAAAAATAAACAGACGCCTCGCCTTCCCTCCCCCCCCCCATTGCAAGGCCTTTGTGGATTGCAGACCGAGAGGGAGGGAAGAGGGGGCTCGATCCGAATTGCACCTCCCCCCCATCTTGCAACATTGCCCCCCCCCATTCCTCACCTCCTCGCCGGTCCTCATTCGGGAAACTCACGAGGCAGCCCCTCCCTTGCAAAGCGGCCTCTCCCGGGGCGGGGGGGGGGGAATCCGAGAGGGCCGGAGCCGGGCTTCCCACCTCCGGTACCCCTTCGGCGCAGCCGCACTGGGAGCAGCTCAAAGGTGGGGGGGAGGGGGAGCCGAAGGGGCGGAGCCTCAAAGGGGGGGCAGAAAAAGGAAAGGGGAGACCCGGGTGGGGGGTGCCAGAGCCTCTTTATTCCCCCCCCCCCCCCGCTGTCGCCGCAGGGCTAACGCCGTCCTCTCGGAATGAAAGCGAGACAGATCGATCCACTGGGGAGGGAGGGGGAAGGCAGGGGGGGTCCGAGGGGGAAGGCGGGACCCCTCCCCCTCCCAGCGAGGAAAGGGGAAGAAGGCGCCCCCCCCGGCTGGCCCCTTTGGGGTCACATGCCGGGCTCGGAAGGAAGATCAGAGGATCTGCAAGCTGAAATATGTGCAAGCCTTCCTAGTGACAGAAAGGGCAGCCGGGTCACTGTGCAAGTGACACACCCACCCACCCACGCACCCACCCACAGAGAGAGAGAGAGAGAGAGAGAGAGAGAGAGAGAGAGAGATGGGTCACTGTGCAAGTGACACACACACACAGACACAACTGGGTCACCGTGCAAGTGACACACACACACACACACAAAGTCATTCATAAGAGGCAAAACAGATCCCCATCACGGGTCAAAGCCCAGGGTGTCCAACTGGAGTCCCTGGGTTCTCCCCTCCAGGAAGGACCAGAGCCACCATAAAAAAAGATGCCCCCAAGCCCATCCTGGAGAAAAAGACCCTCAAGGAGACTGTGGATGATGATATTGGAAGCTCAGGAGAGGTCCGACAGAACCGTAAAGGGGACATGCCCTCCCCTGGTCCAGATCCCAGCCAAGGTCGTCCCTCAAAGGGGACCAAAGCCCTCATCTCTGTCCTGGAGGAGTTTCCATTAGAGTTTCAAAGTGGCTATGAGTTCAGATCATTCCCCAGAGGTGCCTCCTTGGATGCCACAGATCTGGAGGGTCCCATCCAGCTCTGAAGCTCTTAGGATGATTATTATATTGTTGCACTAAAACCTCTGTGTGGATGGCTCTAGGTGTGGGTGGCTTTCACTGGGCCTTAAACAGCTGGGGTCAGGAGGGGAGGCCTTCTGGAATAGGCAGATCTCTTCCCCTCCCATCCTCCATGGCATTCAGTTGGCTGACCATCATCCACGTGCCTTGCATGTCACCGTCCTTGCTCTGTGATTGGTTGCTGGGAGGTAAACACAGACTTAATTTGCACGTCTGGTAGTTGAGACATGCATCTCTGAGGAAATGCCATGAGGCCTGGAATGTGGACAGGTGGTCCTAGAGAAGGTGCTTTCTCCTTAAGGTTCAGCCTGACCCCGCTTGTTGTGGGGGGGGTCTGTTGGGGGGAACCTTGCCCTGGGCTCTGGACCCCCGTTGCTTTCATCTCGGCATTTTTCTTTGTTAGAGTTTCACACTTTGCGGTGCATTGACGGCTGTGAGTGCGGGGACGATGGGCAAGAGAGTTCCTTCTCCTGGGAGGCTTACGACAGGTGAGAGATCCCCAAGTGGGAGCCCACCTGGGACCTTTATAAACATTACTGGAATCTACCATCAACAGACAACCACTACTACTGCAGATTTCAGATGTGAGATGCGCTTTCCAGAATATTAATGTTCGAAAGGCAGCTGGACCAGATGGAATCATGGGACGAGTTGTTAGGGGTTGTGCTGCAGAATTAGCTGGAGGTTTTAACGAATATTATCAATCTATCCTTGTTGCCTACTTGCCTGAAGACATCTATTAGAGTGCCAGTCCCCAAGCAGTCAGCTGTGGTATCTCTCAATCATTCTAGACCAGTAGCTTTAACATCTGTTATTATGAAAAGTTTTGAGAGCATTAAGGCTAGTCTTCCACCTTATTTGGACCCATGGCAATTTGCATACAGGAGAAATAGATCTACTGATGATGCTGTGTCCATTGTACTCCATACTGTATTGAGCCACTTAGAACAACAGGGAACTTATGCGAGGCTGTTGTTTGTGGATTATAGCTCTGCTTTTAATAGCATTCTACTCAATAGGTTGTTGTTGTTTTTAAATGATCAACCTGGGATTACCACCCCACTGTATAACACCAACGCAATTATTAAATTTGCAGATGATACGACAGTGGTGGGGCTCATAAATAAAAACAATGAGTCTGCTTACAGAAAGGAAGTACAAGGGTTGATAAGCTGGTGTAAAGAAAATAATCTTACATTTAACATAAAAAAAAACCTAAAGAACTCATAACTGATATTAGGAGGAAGAGAAATGTAAATTTACCACTGTACATAAATGGCGAGGAAGCGGAGAGAGTTGGTAGTTTTTAATTTCTGGGCATTTACATCTCAGAGGACCTCTCATGGACTATAAATGCCAACATGCTAATGAAGAAGGCACAGAAGAGACTGTATTTCCTGAGAATGCTCAGGAAGTTAAATTTATCTCGGCATTTACTTCTGTCCTACTATTGTAACACCATTGAGAGTGCCCTAACCTATGGCATTCTGGTATGGTTTGGGAGTAGCTCTGTAGCAGACAAAAAAGCTCTACAGAGAACCCTTAAAATTGCCCAGAATATCATCGGGCTCCAGCTACCAACCCTGGATGACATCTTCACATCCCGCTGTCTAAGGAAATCACACAGCATCCTGAGAGACTCTTCCCATCCTGCTTACAATTTTTTTTTTGAACTGTTGCCGTCTGGCAGAAGATACAGAACAATTAAGACTCGGACCACACATTTTTCTGAACAGTTTTTATCCCAGAGCTATAATTGCACTTAATAAAGACCTTAAAGACCACCAGTAGTGAATAGTTGGACAGTGTTACTTAGCCTGCGGTGTAGATGTTTGCATTCTTAGTGGGGGATTTTTAGTGGGTGGGGAGTGTTTGGGGATTTTTTATGTGTGCGCATGTGGGTCTGGTCTCTGGGTGTCTGTGTGAATTCCGTTGTATGGGTATACTATGTATATACTTACAATGACAATAAATTTATTTCAATTTGAATCTGAAACCAGAAAAGCTTCTGGGGCAGCAACTGCACTGGGTGGCTGAAGAAGCATCTGACATACCTGGAGGAGGAGGAGCTGCTGAGGAAAGGTGGGGGTGGGAGGGGGCAGGTTGGGTTTTCTGGACTACAAAGCCCAGCCTTCCCCAGCTGCGTTTGTAGTCTTCGAACACAAACCTACACAGGATGGGGAGGGAAACGCAGTCATGTTTTATCCAGCTTAATGGCTGTGTATATGCAGTTCTCAAAAAAGAGAAAAATAACATTCCAAGTGAGGATCCTGATGGGCAGAAAAGGACACGTGCTAATTGAATTGCACAGGGGCACAATGAGAAATCGAGTGTGTGACCCTAAAAATCGGATGTGGGCTGGATAGCCTTCCAAACCGAGGACGCCTTGAAACAGAGGGAAGGGCCTCCCTAAGAAAAGGACACAGTCAAACATTATTGAAAAGTTACCTGTTGGGTGTTAAGGTTATTTAAAAGTTACAAATCAGGTTTATATAGTGTGGAAGTCTCCGAGTGAAATCTTTTCCCACTCGTGCCTGTTTCCGAGGCTCACAAACCCGATTCTGAACTGGAAGCAAATCAGCCTGTAAGTGGGGGCAGATGCCGCTCGCCCCAGTGACCACTCTGATCACCCACCACAAGATTCGCCCTGGGGAAGAAGAGGCAGGGGGCACAATGAAGGAGGCAGAGCAGAAGCTGGCCTGGAAGGGTCCCCAGTGCCCAGGCCCTAATGACTTGGGGATTTGGGGATTTGTAGTCCTCAAAGCTCACATCTCGAAGACCTGAGCTCTCTTGCTGGATAATGCCCAGAAGCACACCCGGAATCCAAACTGAGCCGCCTCATGTGGTCAAATGGTCTTCCTTTGATCGTTTCTTCTGCTGTCTTCTTTTTCTGTTTCGCCAGAGCCCCCAGCCATGAGGGTGACCCGCGTTGGGACCAGCCGGAGCCTGGAAACGCTGGTGTGCCACGCGGACGGCTTCTACCCCAAAGAGATCAACGTCTCCTGGGTGAAGGACGGCCAAGTCTTCCTGCAGGAGATGCTCCGTAAGGGTGCCCTCCCCAAAGCGGATGGGACTTTCCAGACACAGCTGAGCCTCCAGATTGACTGCAAGGAGAGGGGCAATGACCGGTGCCGCGTGGAACATGCCAACTCCTCAACATGACCTGGTAGGGGCCAGGTGAGAGGCAGCCCGTTGGGTGGGTTTGGGGGCTTGGAAGAGGGTTTCTTCCAAGGGCTCCCTAAGACAAGTGTCTCCTTTGTGGCAGATTTTGGGAAGACGTGAGGTCTCAGACTAGAGGTCGAAGCAGGGGTTGGAGCAGCTCCAGGGGTTCAGAGGTGGCCAACACAGTTCCAGTATCCTGTTCCTATAATCCATTTTTCTTTTAACTTCCAAAAATGATTTTCCCTCTGAAAATAAAATCCCCCTACAGCCCTCTAGAGGCGATATGGCTTAAATTCAAACTTGTGCTTTACTTGGGATCCGGTGGGGGGGCTCAACACGTGGCAGATTACCCCCCCCCAGAGAGCACAGTGGAGCTGCTTGAGATAATACAGTAGGAGGAGATGGGTTTTTGGGGGTGACCCCCCTCCCCACCCTTTCCCTCATTTCTCTCCCCTTTCAGGCTCAGCATGGCCTCTTCTGGGGGGGGGGGTTGTCTTGGAGGCTGGGGCCATCCTCCTGCTGCTGGCTGGGATGGTCTACTACTCCATTCGTAGGTGCAGCCCTGAATGACGTTGTTGGGCATGGGGGGGTCACTTGGACAGGACTCAAGGGGGTCAACAACATCCCAAGGCATTTCAGGGAGCTGGGACCAAAGCTGCCATGCCCTCAACCACTTGGGTGTGATTGTATCGGAGAGATACAGAAATAGTCCGGGTTGGGATGTGGGTTTTTTTAATCCTTCCTTGGCCTGGTGGGTCAGACTAGAGCACCTTTGGGGTCTCCATCCGAACCAGTGACTCTGAATCTGGGTTTTCCGTAGGAACCCGGACATCATCCTCCAAAGCCGCCTCCGAATCAGCCTCCGGTGAGTGAAACTTCCTCTCCTGGAAATACCGAGCAGAACCATCGCGGGAGAAAAGGAAGGGAAACGGGGGGACTCACAGTGAGGAACAGTAAAGCAGGGAGTTGAGCTCATGGTGACCATTTGGGGCTTTCAGGGAACCACACTCCTTTCCCCCATTGAGATCCATTTCCACATCAGATGTTTCAAACTAAGTTTGATACCAGATAAAATAACAGCTTCTCAGCCTTTTAGCCAAGATCAAGTGTAGTAATATCACATTTCATTTCTCCAACCTTAATTCTGCCAAGTATCCAAGTTGGTTTCACCCTTGAGTTCCTGCTCCTGCCTACAAACCCAACAAAAGCAATCCTTCCAAGTCTTTATAAACGTACAGGTCGGGTCCCCCCACCCCCACCCCGGCTTCACTCTTCCCTCATGCATTGACTTTTCTGCCAAACCTCTTAACAGTTGGAGCAGTATGAGGGTGGAACCAGTCACCTCAGGAGTTGGGGAGGGCTCCAACCCTAGAGGCCTTCAAGAGAAACTGAGACCATCACCTGCTGTGATTTGTTTTCCTGCCTTGAGCAGGGGGGGGGGTTGGCCTTGATGGCCTTGGAGGCCCCTTCCAACTTTATTTTTCTAGGATTCCCCTTTCATTCCAAACAGTAACAGGTAATGTTGCAATAGACATCTGTCCTTTGGCTGTTTCCATTCCCTCAAGGCCCTGATGTGGTCCCCTGTACCTCCTTGATCATTGGGTGCTCTCCCTCTCCCCCCACGCCAAAGACCTTTTAAAAAGGGCTCAGCAATAGGCAGGATGAGCAAAGCAGTGGGATGAGCTGGTTTTTAAAAATGCTGGTCAGTTAGGGGAGTTTGTCAGACACAGCTGTGGGCAGGGGCTAAAGCTGTGTTGTTTAATTGTTAAGTCGTGTCCGACCCTTCGTGGGCACTCCTGTCTTCCACTGACTCCTGGAGTTGTCGCTTTGATGACCCTGTCCATTCATCTCATCCTCTGACATCCCCTTCTCCTGTTGCCTTCACATTTTCCCAACATCAGGGTCTTTTCTAAGGAGTCTTCTCTTCTCATAAGATGGTCAAAGTATTGGAGCCTCAGCTTCTGGATCTGTCCTTCCAGTGAGCAATCAGGGTTGATTTCCTTCAAAATGGATACGTTTGTTCTCCTTGCAGTCCAGGAGACTCTCAAGAGCCTCCTCCAGCACCACAATTCAAATCCATACATCACTACTGGAAAAGCCATAGTTTTGACCATGCGGACCTTTGTCTGCAAGGTGATTTCTTTGGTTTTTAAGATGCTGTCTAGGTTTGTCATCACTTTCCTCCCAAGAAGCAGGCGTCTTTTAATTTCAGGGCTGCTGTCACCATCTGCAGCGATCATGGAGCCCAAGAAAGTAAAATCTGTCACTACCTCCATATCTTCCCCTTCTATTTGCCAGGAGCCAGAGTCCCAGAGGCAGTTCGTGTCGGTCTGGCAACTCCTTCGACATCGCTGGAACCAATTGTATTGGCTCTTGCCTTTCCATTGAACTATTTCAGTGACATCGCACTTCCTTCAGGCAATTCCTTCTCCATCTCCTCCCCTTCCAGCCATGGGACTTAACAGCTGGACCTGAAATACTCAAGTCACTGCAGGAACATTCAGTGTAGCGAGCAGAGGTTCACGGGAACCCTAAATTTATTTTATTCACCAGTGCTACAAGATGATCTCCTGATTTTCTTCCCACTATTTTGAACAACAAAAATAGTCTCATACCACTTTAAAAACAAACACTATTTATTCTGACACAAGTGTTCATAACCAGTGCCAACAGTGATCGAGTGAAGGAAATCTGGGAAGCCCTGCAAGGCCATCCCTGGACTGCAGAGGGTGCTGCCTGTGACCTACATATTTTCCTCAGAATTCTTATAAAAATGGTGTCTGAAAACGGAAATGCTCCTTGCTTCCTCTAGTGGCCACTTTTAGTTTCTTGAGAATGATGTGGTTTTTCCAGAAGTGCGCCCCTGGAACACAATTTCTCCCAGATACTCTGGAGAGCACAAGCAGACATTTTGAGCCAAAAATATCTTCCCCCCTCTGTCCCCAATGAGTATAACTGATAGCAAGTAGGTATTGAATAAAGGAATAAAAGAATTAAATAGAATAGAAAGTGATTGTGAAAGTAATAGGTAAAGGTAAATGTTCCCCTTGACCTTTAGTCCAGTCGTGTCTGACTCTGGGGTACAGTGCTCATCCCCGTTTCCAAGCCATAGAGCCAGCATTTGTCTGAAGACAGTTTCCGTGGTCACATGGCCAGCATGACCAGACACGGAATGTCGTGGTACCTATTTATCGACTCACAGTTTTACATGCTTTCAAACTGCTAGGTTGGCAGGAGCTGGGACAAGCGATGGGAGCTCACTCCTTCAGTTGGATTCAATCTAATGACTGCTGGTCTTCTGACCTTGCAGCACAGAGGCTTCTGCAGTTTAACCCACAGCGGAAATTAACATAAATCCTCAGCTGATGACAAGCTTTTAGGCTTAGACATCATATATGAAGAACAGTTACCTTCACATTCATATGATGCAGTATGATGGTCAGCCATCCAGCAAGGAAATTGGTCCCAAACCCAAAGGTACAAGTTCTGCTAGTAGTATTGACAATGTACTTGGAAGAAGTGAACAGAAACGACTACCTCTCTCTCCAAGTCTTAACAGGTGTCTTAGTAAAACCATATCCTGGAACATTGCAGGCTGGCCTTCCAAACTGATAGATAAAGACTTTAAAGACTTCTGTTCTCAATTTGAAATTATCTTTATTCAGGAAACCTGGGTAGGTGACCTCTACGGTTTTCTCTTCTCTCCCAGGTTTTGCTGCTCATGCACGACCCGCCAGCAAACTGGAAACTAGAGGCCAGGCATAGGGAGGCGTGGCAACTTTAATATCAGTCAATAGTAACCCAGAAATTCTATAACTTGATATGGGCCTCAGCAGTAACATCCTAATCCTACAGGTTATCTGGCCACCAGGCATCAAAATCTTCTTGATAAATGTGTATTGTCCCCCACAGTGTTTGAGGCATGAAGATAACATTATCAGACCAGGCTTTCGCAACTCTCTTCGAGCAGTATACTGACCCTCCAATCTTGTTAGCAGGTGATATGAATGCCAGAATAGGGGGAAATAACTATAAAATAGGAGATGCATTGGCACTTACAGCAGAAGATTTAAATTATCTTCCCTTCCTAAGGACCCAGGGATTAATAAAGCCGGCAAATCTTTTTTTGGTCCCATATATAAACATCACCTGTATATATGTAATGGAACAGGGATAGACCCAGACTCAAGTCTATATACATTCATTGGCCCAAAGGGCAAAAATGTGATAGATTATATGGTTCTCTCACACTCAGTATTGCCGTTCTTTGAAAATTTTAAAGTTCTTAGTAGGCCTGAAAGTGATCATATGCCAATTCAGCTGTCCCTTTTTTAGCAATTAGAAAATCATTAACAATAATGCCATGCAAGGAAAATGTGATTGTTCATGGTGAGAGAAGGTTGCGATGGACTGGAAATCTATAAGAACAGATAAATTTATTTCTAATGTCTCCCAACCTCTTATTTTTAAGAGAACAAATCTTTACTTCATGTGATCCAGAAACGAATCCTGGCAGGAGCAATAAGGAGACTGAGGTTAGACGATTCTCCAGAAATCTTTTCTTCCTATGTTCAGCTCCGCAGAGAATATAAAATCCTGCTACGGCAGAAGAAGGAAGAACACCTAAGGAAATCTTGGTGAGAGTTAGGCGCAGCAGCCTTGAAAAGAGATACGGCCAGATTTTGGTCATTAGTGTCAAAGGGAACCAATACCTATTCTGGTGCTTTAGACAATCAAATAACCTCCTCACAATGGCAAGTCCACTTCTCGGCTCTTTATAGTCATTCCACTTCTGGGCCTAAACTAGAGCCATCCCTTAATACAGACTCACTTACTCTCTCATTTTCCCCTGAATGGGACCCAGTCACCCCAGATGAAATAAACGACTTGATCACCTCTTTGCCCAGCAACGAAACTCCTGGTGAAGACACGCTCCCAGGAGACTTGTTTAAGTCGAATACCACCTGGTGGTGTGCAGTGCTTGCCAGAATGTTCACATATATAAACCAGCATGGGAAAACACCTCAGGGTTGGGGTGTAAGTATAATAGTCCCTATTCATAAAAGAGGCTCTAAAGCTGACCCAAACAATTTTAGACCAATCAGTCTCCTTAATGTAGTCTCTAAACTGTACTCCAAATATTTACTGGGCAAATTAGAACACTGGGCTGTAGAAAACTCAGTAATAACAGAAGAATAGGCAGGGTTCCAAAATGGAAAATCTACTTTAGACCAATATTTTGTACTCCATCATCTAATACAAAAATATTCTCAATTAGGTAAGAAGGAGCTCTATGTTGCCTTTGTGGATTTCAGTTCAGCCTTTGACCTCAAAGATAGATCCCATCTGTGGCAAAACTTTCTACCACTAACATAGATAGGAGGCTGTTGTTTTTAATTCAGATGCTTGTCTAATACCAGCTTCAAGGTCAGGCTTGGAGCAAATGGCCTGTTGTCTGAGTCAATTCCAACAGAAAGAGGAGTCTGTTGACTCCTTTCCTCTTCAATTTCTATATTAACAATTTAGTCCAAGAATTGAGTGGCTTCGAATTTTTCCCACCCCACAATTAGGGATGTTAAGCTCTCGGTCCTTCTATATGCAGATGATATTGCAATGGTCTCCACATCATTAGTTGGTATGCGAAGACTTTTGATCAATTTGTAAATTGTAAAAGAACACCTGACCATCAATTATACCAAAACTAAAGTTGTAGTTTTTGGAAAGAAGAGGAAATCCCATACATGAAAGCTTGATGGCAAATTCATCGAGCAGTTATGCAATTTCAGATATCTTGGCCTTTGTTTCAATGCCCAACTTTCACGGAAATATTATCTGAAAGCAATTAATCTGAAAGCATCTCATTCCTCTCAGTCTCTTTTGCGGTTTACCTCAACCCATGGCGGGAGGTTGGTGGCCCCTGCAGTTGAGGTGTTTGCCAAGAAAACAGTACCCCAAATAACATATGGGACAGAGATATGGGGATATATAAAGACTCACACTGAAGAAGTGATCCAAAATTCTTTTATCCATTCTCTTCTAACTTTCCCTCACAATATACCCTCTGCATATCTAAGGGCCGAAATAGGATTGATTCCAATTGAAATACACTCTCATATTGCGCTGGCCATGTATTGGCTGAAATTAGCCAGTATGAATGACTCTAACCTTCCTAGGAAGTGCTACATAGAACAGTTTCAGAATCTATCTCAAAAATCCTGGGTGAATTTAGTTAGACCCATTTTGCAGAACTATGGGATTGAACACAGACTCCCTTCCTACCTTTGTTTCAAACAAAGCTAAGAAATTGGTTAAAGAAAAAATATGTCTTTACTCTAAGTGGCAGGATTTCTGTACCATCTCACAAATGTCCTATAACTGTTGGCTTCGTGTAAAACTTCATTCTGTTTGGAAGACTACTCTTTTTTTAACCTCAGCCCCTCTAAGAAAAGCGTTTACAGCTGTGCACTTTCAGTGTATGCCATCTGCAATATTAGTAGGAAGATATGAAAATGTTCCTTTTGATCAAAGACTTTGTATATGTGGATCAGGAGAAGTTGAAGAAGTTTCTCATTATTTGTTAAGATGTCCTCTATATGATCACCCCAGGAGCAAATTCCTTGCACGCATACTTAGAACCTTGTGTGACAGCTCTCCTCTGGCTCAACTCTGCATGCTGCTTATGGACAGGGATGTATTTATTACCCACCAAGTAACAAAATTTGCCCTTGCAGCAAAGAAGATTCATGCCAAGCATCCTAAATCCTAAATCTTTCTTTGTAAATGTAATTGTGATATGACAGTGCTATATGTTTGATGCTGTCATTGATATATTGCGATGACCTATTGTTTTAAGCAATCAACCAATAAAGTAAAGATTTACAATACAATAAATCCTCAGGGCTCAGGAAGAATCACATCACTACACAGATAAGGAATACACTTCTGGGGGTTGGTCAGGAAGTCTGAAAGTCAGAAGTACAGAGAGGAGATGGAGAAGGAGTCCCATCACTCTTCCTTCCCTTCTTGAGAATCAATAGGTCACTGGATCCACATCCCAGGGACCATTTGGGGCAAGGATCCCAACTTGTAATCAGCTGGGCCCAATCCCGGTTTTGGGGCATATTTTGACTCTCTATTTGTAGACAGGATATATGTATCTAACCAATATTTCTTTCATGAGCAAAGTAGTCGAGAGGGTGGTGGCTGACCAGCTTCAGGCACATCTGGATGAAACAGATGCCCTGGATCCTTTTCAGTCGGGCTTCAGGCCATGCCACGATACAGAGACGGCATTGGTCACCCTGTACGATGACTTGTTGAGGGAGGCCGACAGTGGTAAAATTTCTTTGTTGGTCCTCCTCGACAGCTCAGTGGCCTTCGATACTGTCAACCACGGTATCCTCCTGGGGAGATTCTCCGAGTTGGGTATCAGTGGCTTGGCTCTGGCCTGGCTCTATTCCTTCTTGGAGGACCGCTCCCAGAGAGTGCAGCTTGGGGAGAGTATTTCGGCCCCATGTAGTCTCAATTGTGGGGTTCCACAGGGGTCGATCATCTCCCCAATGCTGTTTCACATCTATATGAGGCTGCTGGGGGGGTCATCAGGGGATGTGGAGCATTGTGTCATCAATATGCTGATGACACCCAGCTCTATATTTCCTTTTCACCAACTGCAGGTGATGCCGTCCTGTCCCTCCGGATTAACCTTCGCTATGGGCAAACATCGCTAAATGGAACGGAAAACGCCATTGGAACGCATTAAACTTCGTTTAATGCATTCCAAATGGGCCCAAACCTCACCGTTCTGCGATGTTTCCCCATCCGGCCATCATTTTCGCGCAGGGCGCCAAAACGCTGCACGTGGCCATTTTGGCTGTTCTGACGGCCATTTTGGGTGTTCCGGCGGCCATTTTGGGTGTTCTGGCAGCCATTTTGGGTGTTCCGTTGGCCATCTTGGGTGTTCCGGTGGCCATTTTGGAACCGCCGAACAGCTGTTCCCCGACATGACAATGCGAAGATCGGTAAGCGAAATGCTTACCGATCGTCGCAAAGCAATTTTCGCCCTATTAAAACATCGGTATGCGGTCGCATTAGCGATCGCAAAATCGCATCGCTATGCGGATTCATCGTTAAACGGTGCACTCGTTATGTGAGGCACCACTGTATATGTTTTTGTTTATGTTATAGTTATAGAAAACATTTTTAAAAGGATGGCAGGCCAGGCATCTCGGGGGCAGAGGGAGGGAGGGAGCCCCATCGCCCCCCCCAGCCGATCCCCCCTCTTCACCCCTAAAGCCCATATCCTGCTTGCCACCTGGGGTGTGAAGTTTGGGAGGGTTGGTGGAGGAAAAAGAAATTGGGAGGGGGGAGAAAGAGCATGGGGGAATGCTCCCCCTTCCCCCCCTCTGCCAGGGCCTGGGTGTCTTGCTTGGGGGGGCAGGATCCAGACTTCCCATTCGTCCCCTCTCCCAATTTAGCCCACCACCACACGAGGAGGAAGAGGAGGAGGGCAGGGACCAAAACAAAGAGATGTCTCCCCCCACCCCCGGCAAGGCCTTCATGCAGAACAGACCGAGTGCATTGTAGGGTCTCTGGGGTTGGGGGGAGGCTGGTTTTTTTGGGGTGGGGTGGGGTTATTTTAATTATCTCTCATTACAACCTCTTTTTACTCTTTAATCCCTCCTACCCCGTCTTGCAACCCCCCCAATCGCACTTTGCTGGTCCTCTGGCGGGAAACTCAGGAGGAAACCCCTCCCCTTCCCCTGCAAACTGGCCTTTCCCCGGGTATCCTAGAGGGGCGGAGCAGGAGGGGGCGGAGCCACACCGGGAGCAGCTCCTCGTTTTCCCCCTTTCCTCTGGAAGGAGGGGCGGCAGGAGGGGGAGATCCAAGAACAAAGCAGGTAGAGGGGAGGAGCCTCAAAGGGCAGAAACAGGAGAGGGGAGACGGGGGGGCGAGAGAGCCTCCTTATTCCTCCTCTCCCCCCACCAATAGGGTCTGCCAAGCATTTCATGGAAGACTCCCCCTCCAGAAAAAAAAAGCAGGGCACTCAGAGGTCCTCCAGCTTGGTGCCCCCCCATTAAGGTTGCCTGAATGATCTGGGGAGGGGGTGGTACAAGAGGACCCACCTACACGCACCCAGAGAAAGGGTCCGGGTGTCTTGCTGGGGGGTGGGTGAGGGCGGGATCAGGACCCTTCCCAGACTTACCATCTACCCCTTCCAAGTTTAAACACCCCCCCTCGCGCGACGAGAGGGGGAGGAGGCCCGGGACAAAAATAGATGTCTCCCCCTCCCCCCTTTGCAAAGCCTTTGTGGATTGCAGACTGGGGAGGAGGAGGGGCCCAATCCCGGATTGCACAGTCTCTGGGGGTGGGAGGCTTTTTTTCTGGTTATTTTTTAAAAATATCTCTCTGCAACCCCTTCTAGCCCCTTCTCGCTGGTCCTCTGGCAGGAAACTCGCGAGGAAGCCGCTCCCTTCCCCTGCAAAGTGGCCTCTGGGGGGGGGGCTGGGATCCTAGAGGGGAGCGGGGCAAGAGGAGGCTTCCCACCTCCGGTTCCCCTCCGACACAGCTGCGCTGGGAGAAGCTCCTCGTTTTCCCTCTTGTATAGCTCTAGGTTTTCCTGAATGGCAAGGGGGGGGAAGAGGGGAGGTCTGACAACAAAGTCGGTGGGGGGGAGGAGAGGAAGGGGCGGATCCCCAAAGAAAGGCAGAAACAGGAGAGGGGAGGGGGAAGGTGCAAGAGGTTTCTGATTTTCCCCTTGAAAGCAGGGAGTCACCCTTGGTGGCCCTCCAGGAGCCCCCCTTCTTCCCCCATGAGGGCCAACGCCCTCTCCAGAAATCCAGCCCGGGATCGATCCATGGGGAGGGGAGGGGAGGGGAGGGGAGGGGAGGGGAGGGGGGAGACCGAGGGGAAGGCCTTGGGGGGTGAGGAAGGGGGAGGCCCCTAGAAAGATGTTCTGTCTCTCTGTGAAAGTTGAAAGATGGCAGTGAGCCTTCCTCCTTGCAGAATGGGGGGGCAAGTACCCCCCTACCCTCTCACACACATAGACACGCACTCGCACACACACAAAAAGCACATCTGGAATACAGGTCGAAAAGGAACCTGTGATGATTTGCACTTTTGAACATTCCCCCCCAAAAGCGACTCCAGGATCGATCCCCGGGGAGGGAAGGCTGGCAGGGGGGCAAGCAGAGGGAAGGGGGATGGGAGGTTTGTGGGGCAGAGGAAAGAGAAAGCTTGAGGGGGAGGCCATGTGGAGGGGGAGAAGTCCCCAGCCCTTCTCCCTTTCATGAACCAGCCCTTCACACACAAAAGGGCTTCTCCTCCCGCTCTGCCTGCCAGGAAGGCCAAACGGGCCAGGAAATCCTTTCTCAAAGCTAAAAGGAAAGAAAGCGAGCCCGGGATCTGGAAAACAGGCCAAAAAGGCACAATGCCCCCCCTACAATAATGAAACTTTCTCTATTAGTTTAGGAATTTATGCAAATATCCAAGTGTGAAACAGACTGCGGATTTATTTTGCCAGGTCTTGGGGTAATGCACAAGCCATCCAATTGGACATTACTGCAAAAAATGATGGGGGGGGGGGTTACCTGTCCACAGTGCCATTTATCCTAGGGTTTCAGAACACAGGGCCCATAACTATGGCTCAAACTAAACCAAAAAGACTGCAAAACCCTTCCTGACCCTGTGAATTAATCACTCAACGACAGAGAGAATACCTCCAAAGGTTGCAGACCCTTCATCAAAAGTGATTTGTGTTTCTAAGCGGTCTGGAAACCACCTATTAGGGATGTTCTCAGTGGGATTTCTCTCTATTTGTTTCTCCACTGTCAACATTAAAGTTCTGCAGTTGCTCTGTAGTCATTATTTTTGTCATCTTAATGTTCAACTGAAATCCTGCTTTGGCACTTTCTTCTTTAATTTTCACTAAAAATCATTTCAAGGCATTGCTACTTTCTGACAACAGGATGGTGCCATCCACATGTCTTAAGCGACTGATGTTTCAAATGTAGACTACAGCTAAGTAATCAGTGTGACAAACCCAGACCTACTGGGATCTATCACACAGTTACTAAGCTGCCACCAACCATTCCCTATAATAAGTCACACAGACCAGGGATGGATTTTTAAACAACAAAAGAATAAGGTTTATTTTAAATACAAACAGGGTAAATAAAACAATCAGGTGAATAAAATAAAGTAACGTGGCTTATCCTCACACACACAAGCATACAGTTTGGTTCACCTAGAACCTTTAACTTAAAGCACAGACCCTGAACCCATCAGTTCTGGCTAACCCACAGACACCTGAACCTTTCAGGTTGGTACTCTGACACACAGTAGTACCCTGTCAGACACCCAGACTCCCACAACAGCTTCTTCTTCCCCAGCTGCTGCTTCGTCCCAACCCAGTGTCTCACAGTCTGTCTCAGCATCTCCTCTTCACCACACAGGCATCACATATTTATACAGTACAGCCCCTCCTCCTGATGTCCCGCCTTCCACTCCCCATAGGATGGAACTTTCCCTCCAAACCCATGACAGACAGGTAACATCAGTGCTGTTATGTAACACCTCCCCTCTTTAAAAGTTGTTTTGTAGGGGGAAAGCTAAAAGTGCTTTTCACCAAAAAACAACCTGCATAAAATACACAACAACATTTATACATACCATATAATACTTACATATACTTACACTCCAAGTTAACCATAGCAAATATGCATTTAAACATTTTACCATATACAGTACATCAATTTACCTTTATTAATACCAACCAAATTCAAAACCAGGTACATTTTAACTTTTTGTTTTCATTATATACATATAGTCCATGTTCTTTCGCCGTCTTCAGTCTTCAGGTCTTCTTGATAAGGCGTCAGCAACATAGTTCACTGACCCTCTGACCACCTTCACTTCAAAGTCATAGTCCTGTAAGTTCAAAGCCCACCTCATAAGTTTGCTATTGTGGGTTTTCATTGTCTTTAACCATTGCAATGGTGAATGGTCAGTACACAGAACAAAATGTCTTCCCCAGATGTAAGGCTTGGCCTTCTGGATCGCGTAGACTATGGCCAAACACTCCTTCTCCACGGTTGCCAAATGTCTCTCACCTTTTTGAAGTTTCCTACTCAGGTAGGACACTGGATGCTGGTCACCATTCTCATCCTCCTGGCACAGAACTGCTCCTACCCCGCTGTTAGACGCATCGGTGTAGATGATGAACTCCCGGTCGAAGTCTGGAGCACGCAGGACAGGATAGTTGATTAACGCCTCCTTCAACCTCTGGAACGCCGCCTCACAGTCGCTGGTCCACGGGATGCTGTCATCAGTCTTCTTCCTCGTCAGATCGGTCAGCGGAGCCGCAATCTCGCCAAACCTCGGGATGAACTTTCTGTAGTAGCCCACCAACCCAAGAAATGATTTGACTTTTTTCTTGGTGTTGGGTCTGGGCCAATCACGAACAGCTTCTATTTTGGCCTCCAGGGGTTTTATCACTCCTCCCCCTACCTTGTGACCCAAGTATTTTCTTTCTGGGATACCCAGCTGCAGTTTGCTCTCTCTGCAGAGCCTAGGCCAAAGCACTTCCTCCCCTGGGTTAAAGCGCCTCTCCCTGCCTTCCTGGTCATCCCAAGCTTTCTTTCTGACCTTTTGAGCTGGCAGGGTCTCTGCTGATAGCTCTAGGTTTCTCCTTAGGTCATTCATCAAGGTGTCTATGTAAGTCACAACGTCTTGTGGGTCACCCTGGGCGATCTGCCCCCAACCCTGCTCGATCAAATCAAGGGGCCCCTTCACCCCTCTCCCAAATAAAAGTTCAAATGGACTGAACCCGGTACTGGCTTGTGGCACTGATCGATAAGCAACCAAAAGGGATTGCAGCTTCTGGTCCCAATTGTTTGGATTCTCTGCCAAGAAAGCCCTAATCATGCGCATTAGAGTCCCATTGAACTTCTCAGTTACCCCATCACTTTCAGGATGATAGGCAGTGGCTTCCCTGAGCTTAATTCCACAGATTTGCCATAAGCGTTTCATGAGCTTTGACGTGAACGATGTGCCCAAATCTGTGATTATCTCTGAGGCAAATCCCATCCTGGACATGTACCCCACCAAAGCATCGGCCACTGTGTTAGTTTCGATGTTTGTCAAGGGTATGGCTTCAGGATACCTTGTGGCATGGTCCACAATTGTTAGTATGAACCTATTCCCCCTCTTTGTGGCCTTGGGCAAAGGTCCCACAATATCCACCCCTATGCATTTGAACGGAGTGTCAATCACAGGCAAAGGGCACAACTTTGCTTTGGTCCTGTCGCGGTTATTCCCCTGCCTTTGACACACATCACATTGTTTACAGAACTCCCTGATCTGCTTCCCTATGTCAGGCCAGTAGAAATTCTGTGTGATTCTCTGCTGTGTTTTGTTCACTCCTAAGTGTGCAGCAAACATGTCAGAGTGCCCCCTTTGTAAGATCATGGGGCGATACTTTTCAGGTACCACCAGTTGACTTCTGATCCCATCTCCCCCTTTTGAGATGTTCCTCAGGGTTTCTCTATATAAAATCCCCTTTTTCTCCAGAAATCTCACTGGGGTTTCAGGTGTTAGCTGGGCGTCAGTCACCTGTTCAAAACACTTTTGGAGAGTGGCGTCTGCCTTCTGCTCCTGTCCAAATCTGCTGTCTGTGGTTAAGGTTTCCACCACAGCTTCTGAACTCCCCTCTGCCTCCGTCTCTGGCTCATCATTACCCCCCTGAACTGTCCCTGTGGTGGCTTGTGAGCGTGTAATCACTAGCCCCCGTTTCACATGTTCAGCCAGGTCATTTCCCACGAGCACGGCTGCTGGCAGAGTCGATGAAATCGCTATCCGCCAATCTCCCCTCCAGCCTTGAAAGTTGACAGGTACCTCTGCTACTGGCAGAGAGATTATCTGCCCCTCAATCCCTGCCACCTTCATGCTCTCATTTGGGATTATAAACTCCCTAGGGATGATATCTGGATGGCACAGGGTTACCTGGGAACAAGTGTCCCGCAGCCCCCTATACTGACGGTCAAGTATTCCTACGTCCACCCCAGCTGTCTCAAACAACTGAGAATCTGTTTTTACCAGCAAGCAGCGCTTTACCTCCCCAAGAGGACCATTTTCCTCAGCCTGATCAGCAGAGGTAGCTGTTCCAGACTGAGTAGTCATGGCAACAGGCTCCCTCTGTGACAATGAGCTTTGCTCTTTCTGGACACAGAACACAGCTTTTGGCTTGGTCCCACTAGAATTCTGAGGCACCATTCCTTTTAGCTGCTTTAATTTCTCACACTCTGAGATTAGATGACCCTTTCCCTGACAGAAATAGCATTTTCTGGTATATTTTGATTCTCTCTCATCTTGTTTTGGTTTTCCCTCCAAATTCTGAGGGCTTGGTTTCATATCTGAGGGCTTCCCTTCACCATGGGCCCCTCCCCCTTGCTGCAATTTCTTCCCTTTTATTCTCAAATCCAGCTCCTTTTGCTTGGCCTCAAACTCAGCCCTGATCTGTAAAATTTCTTCCTCAGCCCTAGCTTTTATCTCTTTTACTTTTTCTTCAGTCTCATCTCTGATTTCTTTTAATTTAATGTCTTTTTGCTGATTATATTTTTCAAGATCTTGCTCACTTTGTCTGACCTGAGCCTCATACTTTTCTCTTTCCGCAATTTCTTCAACTGATAAGTTGTTATTTTTCTTATTTAGGAATGTTAATTTTAATTGTGCCATTCTAACTCTGTGTTCCAGTTCCATCTCTTCTATCCTCATGGCCATTCCCCTTTTCTTGGCATCTGCCTCTGCCTGACTGATTTCAGCTCTTTCTCTGGCCTCCCTATCCAATTGTCTCATTCTAAATTCATGCTGTTGGGCTAGGAGCATTTTTCTGAGTTCTAAGGTCTGTTCTCCCGTGCTGTCACCCTGCACTGAGCCAAATTCATCCTCAGAGCCTTGGTCAATCTGGGGGTCTTTCACTTCACTCATGTCTGCTACTTGGCTTCGAGTCAAGGGCATACCCCCCCCTCAGAACAGGCTGCTTTAAAAAGTCAAGCCTCAAAATAAAACGACCACTTTTTTCCTTCTTGCCTCAGAACCAGCTCTCCCTAGAGATTGCTGCTGTTCTTCAGCACTACTTGCAACAGTATCGAGTCAGAGCCTACCCCCCTCTGCTGGGCCTCTCAGCTGGCAAGCTAGCTCGCTGTTGCTACGCAGTTTTGCCTCAGCGTTTTCCCGCCAAAACTAGGCTGCCTCAGAGCACCTTAATCTAAGTCTCCCCAGTTGGCACGTTCTTCTACTAGCGCACCTCCCCGTGAGGTACACCTAGAAGATTACCTACGCGCCTCAGACTGTCCCTGACTAGATCCCCCTTGCTCTGGGCACACTTGCCAAGGCTTTGCTGGACCACTGGACAACTGGACCAGTCGTATCCCACACGCTGGACACCAATCAATGTGACAAACCCAGACCTACTGGGATCTATCACACAGTTACTAAGCTGCCACCAACCATTCCCTATAATAAGTCACACAGACCAGGGATGGATTTTTAAACAACAAAAGAATAAGGTTTATTTTAAATACAAACAGGGTAAATAAAACAATCAGGTGAATAAAATAAAGTAACGTGGCTTATCCTCACACACACAAGCATACAGTTTGGTTCACCTAGAACCTTTAACTTAAAGCACAGACCCTGAACCCATCAGTTCTGGCTAACCCACAGACACCTGAACCTTTCAGGTTGGTACTCTGACACACAGTAGTACCCTGTCAGACACCCAGACTCCCACAACAGCTTCTTCTTCCCCAGCTGCTGCTTCGTCCCAACCCAGTGTCTCACAGTCTGTCTCAGCATCTCCTCTTCACCACACAGGCATCACATATTTATACAGTACAGCCCCTCCTCCTGATGTCCCGCCTTCCACTCCCCATAGGATGGAACTTTCCCTCCAAACCCATGACAGACTCAAAACCAGGTACATTTTAACTTTTTGTTTTCATTATATACATATAGTCCATGTTCTTTCGCCGTCTTCAGTCTTCAGGTCTTCTTGATAAGGCGTCAGCAACACAGTTCACTGACCCTCTGACCACCTTCACTTCAAAGTCATAGTCCTGTAAGTTCAAAGCCCACCTCATAAGTTTGCTATTGTGGGTTTTCATTGTCTTTAACCATTGCAATGGTGAATGGTCAGTACACAGAACAAAATGTCTTCCCCAGATGTAAGGCTTGGCCTTCTGGATCGCGTAGACTATGGCCAAACACTCCTTCTCCACGGTTGCCAAATGTCTCTCACCTTTTTGAAGTTTCCTACTCAGGTAGGACACCGGATGTTGGTCACCATTCTCATCCTCCTGGCACAGAACTGCTCCTACCCCGCTGTTAGACGCGTCGGTGTAGATGATAAACTCCCGGTCGAAGTCTGGAGCACGCAGGACAGGATAGTTGATTAGCGCCTCCTTCAACCTCTGGAACGCCGCCTCACAGTCGCTGGTCCACGGGATGCGGTCATCAGCCTTCTTCCTCGTCAGATCGGTCAGCGGAGCCGCAATCTCGCTAAACCTCGGGATGAACTTTCTGTAGTAGCCCACCAACCCAAGAAATGATTTGACCTTTTTCTTGGTGTTGGGTCTAGGCCAATCACGAACAGCTTCTATTTTGGCCTCCAGGGGTTTTATCACTCCTCCCCCTACCTTGTGACCCAAGTATTTTCTTTCTGGGATACCCAGCTGCAGTTTGCTCTCTCTGCAGAGCCTAGGCCAAAGCACTTCCTCCCCTGGGTTAAAGCGCCTCTCCCTGCCTTCCTGGTCATCCCAAGCTTTCTTTCTGACCTTTTGAGCTGGCAGGGTCTCTGCTGCTAGCTCTAGGTTTCTCCTTAGGTCATTCATCAAGGTGTCTATGTAAGTCACAACGTCTTGTGGGTCACCCTGGGCGATCTGCCCCCAACCCTGCTCGATCAAATCAAGGGGCCCCTTCACCCCTTTCCCAAATAAAAGTTCAAATGGACTGAACCTGGTACTGGCTTGTGGCACTGATCGATAAGCAACCAAAAGGGATTGCAGCTTCTGGTCCCAATTGTTTGGATTCTCTGCCAAGAAAGCCCTAATCATGCGCATTAGAGTCCCATTGAACTTCTCAGTTACCCCATCACTTTCAGGATGATAGGCAGTGGCTTCCCTGAGCTTAATTCCACAGATTTGCCATAAGCGTTTCATGAGCTTTGACGTGAACGATGTGCCCAAATCTGTGATTATCTCTGAGGCAAATCCCATCCTGGACATGTACCCCACCAAAGCATCGGCCACTGTGTTAGTTTCGATGTTTGTCAAGGGTATGGCTTCAGGATACCTTGTGGCATGGTCCACAATTGTTAGAATGAACCTATTCCCCCTCATTGTGGCCTTGGGCAAAGGTCCCACAATATCCACCCCTATGCATTTGAACGGAGTGTCAATCACAGGCAAAGGGCACAACTTTGCTTTGGTCCTGTCGCGGTTATTCCCCTGCCTTTGACACACATCACATTGTTTACAGAACTCCCTGATCTGCTTCCCTATGTCAGGCCAGTAGAAATTCTGTGTGATTCTCTGCTGTGTTTTCCCTAGGCTGCTGTTCTTCAGCACTGATGTTACCTGTCTGTCATGGGTTTGGAGGGAAAGTTCCATCCTATGGGGAGTGGAAGGCGGGACATCAGGAGGAGGGGCTGTACTGTATAAATATGTGATGCCTGTGTGGTGAAGAGTAGATGCTGAGACAGACTGTGAGACACTGGGGTGTGACGAAGCAGCAGCTGGGAAGAAGAAGCTGTTGTGGGAGTCTGTGTGTCAGACAGGGTACTTCTGTGTGTCAGAGTACCAACCTGATAGGTTCAGGTGTCTGTGGGTTAGCCAGAACTGATGGGTTCAGGGTCTGTGCTTTAAGTTAAAGGTTCTAGGTGAACCAAACTGTATGCTTGTGTGTGTGAGAATAAGCCACGTTACTTTATTTTATTCACCTGATTGTTTTATTTACCCTGTTTGTATTTAAAATAAACCTTATTCTTTTATTGTTTAAAAATCCATCCCTGGTCTGTGTGACTTATTATAGGGAATGGTTGGTGGCAGCTTAGTGTAACTGTGTGACATATCCCAGTAGGTCTGGGTTTGTCACATTGATTGGTGTCCAGCGTGTGGGATACGACTGGTCCAGTTGTCCAGCGGTCCAGCAAAGCCTTGGCAAGTGTGCCCAGAGCAAGGGGGGTCTAGTCAGGGACAGTCTGAGGCGCGTAGGTAATCTTCTAGGTGTACCTCACGGGGAGGTGCACTAGTGGAAGAACGTGCCAACTGGGGAGACTTAGATTAAGGTGCTCTGAGGCAGCCTAGTTTTGGCGGGAAAACGCTGAGGCAAAACTGCGTAGCAACAGCGAGCTAGCTTGCCAGCTGAGAGGCCCAGCAGAGGGGGGTAGGCCCTGACTCGATACTGTTGCAAATTTAAGTGCTGAAGAACAGCAGCCTAGGGAAAGCTGGTTCTGAGGCAAGAAGGGAAAAAAGTGGTCGTTTTATTCTGAGGCTTGACTTTTAAAGCAGCCTGTTCTGAGGGGGGATTATGCCCTTGACTCGAAGCCAAATGGCCGAAATGAGTGAAGTGAAAGACCCCCAGATTGACCAAGGTTCTGAGGATGAATTTGGCTCAGTGCAAGGTGACAGCACAGGAGAGCAGGACCCAGAACTCAGAAAATTGATCCTAGCCCAACAGCATGAACTGAGGGTGAGGGAAATGGAGGAAAGGTTAGAGAGAGCGAGAATGGAGAGGGAAGAAAGAATGGAGAGAGAGAGAATGGCGTTTGAATTAAGAAAACTGGAACTGATGAACCAGAACAATAATAACAATAGGGATTCTGAGGGAGGCCAACTGTCTAAAGCTGACCTGAAGAAATTCCCTGTGTACCACAAGGGAGATTGTCCTGAGGTGTTCTTTTCCTTAGTGGAAAGAGCGTTTGTGGACTTCTCAGTGAGGGAAACTGAGAAGATGACCATCATGCGTTCTTTAATCAGTGGTAGCCTGGCTGAGGTTTATGCCGAGATGCCTGAGGAATTGATGAAAGATTTTGCAGAGTTTAAAAAACTGGTGTTTGCAAGACATGGGATAAATGCAGAGCAGCTGAGACAAAGGTTCAGGTCCCTCACTAAAAAACCAGAACAGACTTTTACCCAAGTGGGGGCCCAATTGGTGAGGCTGCTTGAGAAATGGCTATCGCAGGAGGGAATAGAGACCTATGAGCAGCTTAAAGACTTGATAGCCCTGGAACAGTTCTATTCAGTCCTGCAGGGGGAATTGAAATTCCAGGTGAGGGAAAGGAAACCGAAATCTGTGGCAGCAGCCGCAGAGATCGCAGATTTTATCTCCCAAATAAGAAAGCCCTTGGGTGAGGGGAAATCTGTAGGTAAACCCAAAGAAACCTACAGCAAGTACTCTCAGGGACCAGGGAAAAGCCAGCAAGGGGGAGGGGCCCATGGTGAAGGGAAGCCCTCAGACATGAAACCAAGACCTCAGATTTTGGAGGGAAAACCAAAACAAGATGAGAGAGAATCAAAATATACCAGAAAATGCTATTTCTGTCAGGGAAAGGGTCATCTAATCTCAGAGTGTGAGAAATTAAAGCAGCTAAAAGGAATGGTGCCTCAGAATTCTAGTGGGACCAAGCCAAAAGCTGTGTTCTGTGTCCAGAAAGAGCAAAGCTCATTGTCACAGAGGGAGCCTGTTGCCATGACTACTCAGTCTGGAACAGCTACCTATGCTGATCAGGCTGAGGAAAATGGTCCTCTTCTGGAGGTAAAGCGCTGCTTGCTGATAAAAACAGATTCTCAGTTGTTTGAGACAGCAGGAGTGGACGTAGGAATACTTGACCGTCAGTATAGGGGGCTGCGGGACACTTGTTCCCAGGTAACCCTGTGCCATCCAGATATCATCCCTAGGGAGTTTATAATCCCAAATGAGAGCATAAAGGTGGCAGGGATTGAGGGGCAGATAATCTCTCTGCCAGTAGCAGAGGTGCCTGTCAACTTTCAAGGCTGGAGGGGAGATTGGCGGATAGCGATTTCATCAACTCTGCCAGCAGCTGTGCTCGTGGGAAATGACCTGGCTGAACATGTGAAACGGGTGCTAGTGATTACACGCTCACAAGCCACCACGGGGACAGTTCAGGGGGGTAATGATGAGCCAGAGACGGAAGCAGAGGGGAGTTCAGAAGCTGTGGTGGAAACCTTAACCACAGACAGCAGATTTGGACAGGAGCAAAAGGCAGACGCCACTCTCCAAAAGTGTTTTGAACAGGTGACTGACGCCCAGCTAACACCTGAAACCCCAGTGAGATTTATAGAGAAAAAGGGGATTTTATATAGAGAGACCCTGAGGAATATCTCAAAAGGGGGAGATGGGATCAGAAGTCAGCTGGTGGTACCTGAAAAGTATCGCCCCATGATCTTACAAAGGGGTCACTCTGACATGTTTGCTGCACACTTAGGGGTGAAAGAGCCCCTTGATTTGATCAAACAAAATTGGGAGCAGATCACCCAGGATGACCCACAAGACGTTGTGACTTACATAGACACCTTGATGAATGACCTAAAGCGAAATCTAGAGCTGGCAGCAGAAAACCTGCAAGCGCAGAAGGTCAAACAGAAAACATGGTATGACCGCAAAGCTAGAGAGAGGCACTTTGACCCAGGGGAGGAGGTGCTTTGGCTTAGGCCCTGCAGAGAGAATAAGCTGCAGCTCAAATGGGCAGGACCATATAGGGTCATTTCCAAGATGTCAGACCTGAACTACCTAATAGAGCAAGAGGAGAACCAAGCAAGGAGGGTGGTTCACGTGAATGCCCTAAAACCCTACTACAGAGGGGAACAGAGGGTTTTATTCGCGATAAAAGCAGCTGAGAGTGAGGAAGCTGAATTACCCTTCTGGGAGGGTAGAGGGGAAGTAAAATACAACCCAGAGGAGGTAAAGATCAGTCCTGCACTCACCCAAGACCAGCAGCAAGAACTAAAAATGCTGCTTAGTAAATATCAGCAGGTGTTTTCCAACAAGCCGGGGATAGTGAAGGGAGTGATGCATCGGATCCACACAGGGGATGCACCCCCGCAGGCAGTATCCCCATACCGAGTAACGGGACCCTATAGGGACAAGGTGCGGAAGGAGCTGGACGAGATGCTGAGGGAGAACATAATCGTCCCCTCTTCTAGTCCTTGGTCCTCTCCGATAGTCCTTGTGGACAAGCCTGATGGGAGCATTAGGTTTTGTGTTGATTACAGGAAATTAAACCGTGTAACCACTCCTGATGCCTACCCAATGCCCAGGCTAGACAACCTGATTGAAACCATAGGGGGTTGTCGGTTCATCTCATCATTGGACCTGGTAAAGGGATATTGGCAATTAAGAATTGATCCCAGGGATCAAGAAAAGACTGCCTTTTGCAGCCCTTTTGGTCTCTATGAGTTTCGAGTCCTGAGCTTTGGTCTCAGAAATGCACCAGCCACATTCCAAAGGCTGATGGACCAGACCTTGGCAGGGCTCAGTGACTTTACAGTGGCCTACATTGACGACATAGGGATCTTCAGTAATACCTGGGAAGATCACCTGATACACCTGGAGTTAGTGCTGCAGAGGTTAAGTGCAGCAGGGCTAACAGTAAAGGCCAGCAAGTGTCAGCTGGGTAGCCCAGAAATAAAATACTTGGGTCACATGGTAGGGGGAGGAGTGATAAAACCCCTGGAGGCCAAAATAGAAGCTGTTCGAGATTGGCCTAGACCCACCACCAAGAGAAAAGTCAAATCATTTCTTGGGTTGGTGGGCTACTACAGAAAGTTCATCCCGAGGTTTAGCGAGATTGCGGCTCCGCTGACCGATCTGACGAGGAAGAAGACTGATGACCGCATCCCGTGGACCAGCGACTGTGAGGCGGCATTCCAGAGGTTGAAGGAGGCGTTAATCAACTATCCTGTCCTGCGTGCTCCAGACTTCGACCGGGAGTTCATCATCTACACCGATGCGTCTAACAGCGGGGTAGGAGCAGTTCTGTGCCAGGAGGATGAGAATGGTGACCAGCATCCAGTGTCCTACCTGAGTAGGAAACTCCAAAAAGGTGAGAGACATTTGGCAACCGTGGAGAAGGAGTGTTTGGCCATAGTCTACGCGATCCAGAAGGCCAAGCCTTACATCTGGGGAAGACATTTTATTCTGTGTACTGACCATTCACCATTACAATGGTTAAAGACAATGAAAACCCACAATAGCAAACTTATGAGGTGGGCTTTGAACTTACAGGACTATGACTTTGAAGTGAAGGTGGTCAGAGGGTCAGTGAACTGTGTTGCTGACGCCTTATCAAGAAGACCTGAAGACTGAAGACGGCGAAAGAACATGGACTATATGTATATAATGAAGACAAAAAGTTAAAATGTACCTGGTTTTGAATTTGGTTGGTATTAATAAAGGTAAATTGATGTACTGTATATGGTAAAATGTTTAAATGCATATTTGCTATGGTTAACTTGGAGTGTAAGTATATGTAAGTATTATATGGTATGTATAAATGTTGTTGTGTATTTTATGCAGGTTGTTTTTTGGTGAAAAGCACTTTTAGCTTTCCCCCTACAAAACAACTTTTAAAGAGGGGAGGTGTTACATAACAGCACTGATGTTACCTGTCTGTCATGGGTTTGGAGGGAAAGTTCCATCCTATGGGGAGTGGAAGGCGGGACATCAGGAGGAGGGGCTGTACTGTATAAATATGTGATGCCTGTGTGGTGAAGAGTAGATGCTGAGACAGACTGTGAGACACTGGGGTGTGACGAAGCAGCAGCTGGGAAGAAGAAGCTGTTGTGGGAGTCTGTGTGTCAGACAGGGTACTTCTGTGTGTCAGAGTACCAACCTGATAGGTTCAGGTGTCTGTGGGTTAGCCAGAACTGATGGGTTCAGGGTCTGTGCTTTAAGTTAAAGGTTCTAGGTGAACCAAACTGTATGCTTGTGTGTGTGAGAATAAGCCACGTTACTTTATTTTATTCACCTGATTGTTTTATTTACCCTGTTTGTATTTAAAATAAACCTTATTCTTTTATTGTTTAAAAATCCATCCCTGGTCTGTGTGACTTATTATAGGGAATGGTTGGTGGCAGCTTAGTGTAACTGTGTGACATATCCCAGTAGGTCTGGGTTTGTCACATTGATTAACCCCCTATGGTTTCAATCAGGTTGTCTAGCCTGGGCATTGGGTAGGCATCAGGAGTGGTTACACGGTTTAATTTCCTGTAATCAACACAAAACCTAATGCTCCCATCAGGCTTGTCCACAAGGACTATCGGAGAGGACCAAGGACTAGAAGAGGGGACGATTATGTTCTCCCTCAGCATTTCGTCCAGCTCCTTCCGCACCTTGTCCCTATAGGGTCCCGTTACTCGGTATGGGGATACTGCCTGCGGGGGTGCATCCCCTGTGTGGATCCGATGCATCACTCCCTTCACTATCCCCGGCTTGTTGGAAAACACCTGTTGCTCTGTAGTCATTATTTTTGTCATCTTAATGTTCAACTGAAATCCTGCTTTGGCACTTTCTTCTTTAATTTTCACTAAAAATCATTTCAAGGCATTGCTACTTTCTGACAACAGGATGGTGCCATCCACATGTCTTAAGCGACTGATGTTTCAAATGTAGACTACAGCTAAGTAATCAGAAGAGGAAGGCTTTGAAGGCAGCCATGTAGCAATTAGAAAAGATCATTAAGTGTGAGGAGGTGTCATTGGAGACCAAGACAAAGCCCATCCAGGCTCTTGTATTTCTGATCATAATGTATGAGTGTGAAAGCTGGATAGTAATGTGTAATACCCGAGCCCCGGGTCGCGAGGTGATGTTAGGAGTGCCGTCTCGCCCTAAGGCAACCGCGGGTACACAAACTGCTCCCAGACCGTTCCCTCCACGGATGCTCCATCAGGCCGTGGATACTGAGGATCTAACCCGGGAGCTGAAAGGGTTAAGTGTAGCCACCCAGACTCCTGCAGTTTGGGCGGGAAAAGAGAGAAAGGAACCAGAAGGGGGAGCTGTGGGGGAAGTTAGTCAGGTGAAGGAGAGAGGGGGAGACGGATGGGAATGGGTGTCAATCCAAGACCCGTGGACGGGTAAATGGGAGACGGTGCGTCTCACCCATAAAGAGGCTGAGGAGAAGAGAAGAAGAGAAATGTCTATACGACCCTCTTACTGGGGAGAAAGAGAAACCCGTGAGTGGCGTCGGAAGTTAGCTGAGGAAAAGAGACGGGTAGAAAGGGAGAGAGAGGAAAAGCGCCAATGGGTTTTGGAGGAGCTGAGGAAACTGGGTGGCTACCCGGACCCTGGGGTTACACCGAGGGGGAGGACCACATACCCTGGGGATACACAGGGCATGAGGAAACAACCCCACTTCTGAAGAGGGAAGGAGACGACCTCGTACCTGAAGACACCTCATCAAGACCACCAGGTCTAGGAGCGATGAGGACCAGTAACCCTTTTGTTGAAGATTGGACACCCCTGAGAGAACCGTTGTTCGAACAGGAGAAGTTTTGTGCAGACTTGATTGACAGTTCTATACCCTTTCCCCCTTTAATAAATGAAGACAAATTGTTTGGTTTAAAAGAGTCTCCGAGTTTATTTGGTACGGGGGAGGTGAAGAAAAGCGAACCCTCACATAAAGTTGACAGGGAAAAATATGTTTGAAATGTGGTGCTGGAGGAGAGGTTTACGGATAACGTCGACTGCCAGAAAGACAAACAAGTGGGTCCTAGATCAAATCAAGGCTGAATAGTCTCTGGAGGCAAAAATATTTAAACTGGGGCTGTTCTACTTCGGGAACATCATGAAATGCCTGTTAATTGTCCATTGTAGACCAAACCACCCTCAAATACCATACATGACAACAAGAGTTGCTTCCAACAATATGCTAGTCCTTGGAAAATACATTTCTTTTGGTTGCTAAGAGAATTAGGTTCAGAGGAAAACTTGGGAAAGATGATGGATGATATCACAGTCACAGATCTGTGAACCTTACCAGTTTTAAAAAGTTTTGAAAATAACAGGCATACTCTGAAGTTCAGCTTTAGCAACGTGAGTCGCATGTCCAATTTTCTTTCTTTTTTTGCAGAGAATTTTTTTATTTTAAACACAAACATATATGCGGGGAGATAATTTCCATATATCCATCTATCATATAATTCTGACTACATAAACCATATTACCATTAAACCATTATTAAGCTCAGAGAGTAACTTCTTAGCTTTATAATGATTAACATACATACATTGTCTAATATACAAACTTAGACCCATATTGATCTTATATTCAAGCCAGTCTTAACTCCCATCTCCTTTTTCTTAAGAGCAGTAGTCTCTTCCTCTCTCTCTGGCGATAGTAGTTGTTCAGAAAATTCAGTAAACACAGTGTTTGTCTCCTGTCTCTATCTTAATGTCCAAGCCATGTAGTATTGTTTTGATTTTGGTCTCCAGTTCTGAAACTTGAGCCTTGAGATGATTGATGAGATTAAATTAATTAAATTTAAATTCCTGAAGACAGCATACAAGTTATGCCTCCATTTTAAATCCCAATAATGAGTCTCGCCCTCAACCTCTCATCCAAAACCATGAGAGTCAAACAGACTAAATTGCTCAGGTTTCCCTCATAGCTCCTTGGCCAGAATGAATTCAGAGTCTTGCGGAGAACACTCTGGTCATTAGATTTATAATCCCCCTTTATGGCTCAAAGCAAAGTTCCATAGATTAAGTTGTTTATAGTCATTCGAAGATTCTCAAGCTTCTAATTTATAAAAAGCCAAATCTGTCAGGGTATAGAATTTTATAGGCCTGAACCCATATATGTTTCATTAACGAGCTGCCATTATGTGCAGATGAGAGAAAAGCTGAATCATCCTAAGCTGATGCAATGAGGTGAAACCAGAGAGAGCCCAGGTGCAGAGATGAGGTCACCTGGAACCCGATTGGACTGGACAGAGACAAGATTATGTATAAATATGGACTGTGTCTGTGATACTTTCTCTCCTTCTGATGTGATTTTCTGCCACGCATGCTGTCGGACTGTGTGAAGACTTCTAGATGTGCTGTAGAGACCTGCCTGTATATAAGTGTACATATATGTAAATATAACCGTCAAAAAAGAGCTGGTAAAGTGTCTTCATTTACTCTGCGCCAGAAGCGTAACAGAGGTTCTGGACCCAGAAACGTGCGCTGCGCAAGACAGACGGTGGTGAGTAAACGTGGGTGAAGTAAATAAATGAAGGAAGAGAGCAAAAGTGACAGTGGCAGTGAAGTAGAAGACTTGGGAGAAGACAGTTCGTCTGTTAGCCCAGGAGGAGAAAGGAAACAGAGAACTGCGAGAGAAGGCAGGATGGCATACAGCACGGGAGGCGTAGGAGGCTTGGCCATAAATAGACTGAATGGTAAAAATTACAGGACATGGGCAAAGCAGAAATGTTATTACGAAGAGAGAGCCTATGGTCTTATGTGAGCCGTCCTCCAGCCCATTTAACAGAAGAGCAAGAGGAAGAGCATGAGAGAGCTCTGAGTACTATTATTTTGTCATTAGAAGATGAAGAATTAGTACATATACAAGGACTGAACACAGCCAAGGCAGTCTGGGACAGACTGAGAGGCATCTATCTGAGAGAAACAGCAGGCACAAAGATTTCCCTAACCAGGAGGCTTTATAAATGCCAACTGAGGTCTGGGGAAAGTGCCTCAAAGCACTTACAAACCATGAAGGGACTGTTCAATGAACTGCAGTTAATGAACGTTGTTTTCCCTGAGGAGCAAAAGGTTTACCTGATTTTGAGCAGCTTAAGTTCAGAATTTAATATGCTTATTACAAGTTTAGAAAGCCTTTCTGATACACAACTAACTCTTGAATATGTAAGAAGCAGAATCTTGCAGGAGGAGGAACATTGGAAAGACAGATTCCAAGCTGCAGAAGAAAGCCACGTGGGAGCTGACCGGGAGAGACGGAGTCCAGACGGCAGCGTGTCCCGAAGACGAAAGCCAGAGACAAACAGAGAGCAGCGTGGGTGTGCCATGATGATCAAAGCCTGTTACCAGTGTGGGTCCAAAAATCATTTGCAAAAGGATTGTTTGAGAGGAGAGACGTTTCCAAACAGAAAGGATTCCGAGGCAGCAGTTTGCAGGCGCTCTGCAGAGAGCAGCAGCAAGAGATCAGTCTCTCTTGTCAGCAGAAAAACAACAGATAACTTCAAGGACACTCACGCAGCTCAATGGCTGATTGACTCGGGGGCCGTAAATCATTTGACTAACAATGTAGAGATGTTTTGTTTTCTAGGAAAGACGGAGCTGAAGAACGTGACGCTGGCAAATGGACAAAAAGCAGACATAACAGGAGAAGGAAGAGTGTTTGTTCCCAGTCTGAAGTTGGAGATAAGTAATGTGTTACTTACACCCACAATTAATTATAATATTCTAAGTGTCTCAGCACTCGATAAACAGGGGTTTTGTGTAATGTTTGAAAAAGGAGAATGTATAATTAAGAAAAATAACAAAGTAGTGGCCAGAGCGAAGCAAGAGGGCAATTTATACATATTAAAAGGCCAAACACACAGAGACACACACATGGTACACAGAAATGAACCCCAACATGACAATTGTATACACTTACTACATAGAAGACTGGGTCATGTAAACTTTAAGACAGTGCAAAAAATGGAAAATGTGGCTAGAGATGTGAGCATAAGAGACTGTAAGAATTACCTGGACTGTCAAATTTGTAAGCAAAGCAAAACACATGTTGCTCCAAAAGGGAGTCAGAGTACCAGAGAGACAAATAGACCATTTGAATTGGTACATGCTGATCTAATAGGGCCATTTCCACCTTCATTGGGAAGGGCAAAATTTGCATTGGTAATTGTGGATGATTATACACGATTTTCGTTTTGTTTCACACTGAAATCCAAAACAGAAGTTTTTCAAACATTTAAGAATTGGCTTAGATCTATTGGGCGGCGCTTTGGCCACCAGGTGGCGCAGTTGCAGACTGACCGAGGTACAGAGTTTACAAATACACAATTCCAGAGGTGGTTAGAATCCACAGGAACCAGACATGGAAAAACAAGCCCTTATAGTCCATTTCAGAATGGAGTGGCGGAGTGAAGGAATGGGGTGCTCCAGAACATGAAAGATGCACTGCTGGCTGACGCAGGGTTGCATCATGCGCTGTGGGCCGAAGCTTTGAAAACTGCGAATTTTTTAATTAACAGAATTTGGTCATCCTCGATAGATCAAACCCCATATTATTTAATGTTTGGTAAGAAACCTTGTTTGAAATATTTAAGAGTGTTTGGATGTACCGCTTGGGTACATGTGCCAAAGCAACTCAGGAGAAAAGGTCAAGCGAAGACAAAGAAAATGAGGTTCCTGGGTTATGAGCCTAGCTCAAAGGCATATAGATTTCTAGATGGTGATAGAAGCGTTGTAATTTCTAGGTCTGCCAGTTTCAATGAGGGGGAGAACTGGGACAAAGTACATGCAAATTCACAATTATACGTTCCACTGAGTGAAAAAAGAAGAGGTCAGTTTAGACAGAAAGAAACACATGAGCAAGACATGAGGTCCTCTGCTGATGAAGATGGAGAAGATAAAAATGGAGAAGATGTTGAAGAACACGAAGAAACACACGCTAACGAGATTAGTGAGCCAGATGCACAGACAGAAACACAAGGTCCCAGAAGGTCCCAAAGGACAAACAAGGGTGTACCACCCAAGAGGTTTGGAATGGGTGGTGTGAGAGTGTGTCATATTTATGTTAAACACAAAAATTACAAAGAAGTTCCTGTATTTGAAAAAAGAAAATGTCTGGGGGCCATAGGTGAGAAAATGGAGTACATGGAGAAATGTAAAGTGTTCACAGATGCAAAGATGCATACAGAACACACAGAGGTTACAGGTAACAAGTGTGTGTTAAAAATTAAAAGCTAAAAATTATGTGGTTTTGAATGAAACAAGTGATGTAATAAATGGTAATGCAAGATGACAGTGCATGACTAAAACAGAAAAAGTGAAACACAGGAGCATGAGAAATGTGTAAATGTGTTGGGATTATGCTGTGTTCAGGCATAAAAAATTAGGAGGGGTGTCAGGGTATAGAATTTTATAGGCCTGAACCCATATATGTTTCATTAACGAGCTGCCATTATGTGCAGATGAGAGAAAAGCTGAATCATCCTAAGCTGATGCAATGAGGTGAAACCAGAGAGAGCCCAGGTGCAGAGATGAGGTCACCTGGAACCCGATTGGACTGGACAGAGACAAGATTATGTATAAATATGGACTGTGTCTGTGATACTTTCTCTCCTTCTGATGTGATTTTCTGCCACGCATGCTGTCGGACTGTGTGAAGACTTCTAGATGTGCTGTAGAGACCTGCCTGTATATAAGTGTACATATATGTAAATATAACCGTCAAAAAAGAGCTGGTAAAGTGTCTTCATTTACTCTGCGCCAGAAGCGTAACAGAATCTTAGGGAGGGAGGGTTAAGGTGAAAAAGACAATTAGTTTCACTTTCTCAGTTCTATCAGTTGTGGCACAGTAAAAAAAAACCTCCAACATTGCCAAAGATTCTCTGCCGCCTAAGAGATCTATGTCCACAATCGGTTTCCAAGAAACAAATTATCAGGTCTGTTACTTGCCATAAAAAATAGCCGTTCAACTTCTGTTCATGCAATCAGATCATAAATATTAATTTCTCCCCCCTCTCCAGGCAGCTACACACCCAATTCATCATGGCGACTTCATGAGTCAGTTGCAATGAGGAAAGGAAACTCTTCCGAAAAAAGCAGATTGCAAGTCAATTCAATTTCCATGAAAGAGCCTTATAAAAGCCCTTTGCTTATCTCCCCTCTTGATTGGACAACTTATTACTGTAAAATATTCTCCTCCAGGACCCAGCTCCAATATTAAGGAATCTTCCCTCTGATCTCCCTCCCTGGCCACCAGTTTCCAGGGAAGAGGTTATAAAACTTATTCACTCTCTGAAACGTGGGAAGTCCCCTGGCCCAGACGGGATTTCCAATGACCTCCTAATTAACAATGCTCAATGGTGGGCTGACCCCCTGGCAAATTTGTTCACCTTAATTGACGAGCATGGGTTTATCCCAGCAGACTGGTTCACCTCCATCTTAGTGCCTATTTTTAAAAAAATGACCCTTCTAATCCGGGTAACTATATTTTATTTTATTTTTTAATTTTATTTATTTCATTTATTTCATTTATACCCCGCCTATCTAGTCAATTGTGACCACTCTAGGCGGCTTACAACATGCACTTTAAAAATAAACATATAACAAACCACATCACAGCTAACAATTTACATAAATTAAAAGATAGAATAAAAAAATTTTTTCCCAAAGATGGCGAGAAACGGGATATATTATAACAGAAAAAGAAGGTATTAGGTAGAAAGGGGGGAACATCCATGTTTTCAGTTGTTTCTTGAAAATACCCAGCAAGGGAGCTGCGCGAATGTCAGGAGGTAAGTTGTTCCTATAAGCCTGCTCCTGGCAATTGGAAAGCTGTATAGTAAACATCTTTTAGTTCACCTTGCTACTTGGTCCTCCTCTGTGAACCTTCCAGGATGTGAGCAAATTGGTTTTCACTCGGGCTGCTCAACATTAGACCATGCATTCTGTTGTTTCTAGCAGAGAAGGATACACACCAAATTAAAGGAAACCTGTATGCGGCTTTTATTGATCTGAAAGCTGCTTTTGACTCTGTCAACAGACTTATTTTATGGGAAAAGTTAGCCTTACGGGGAATTATCCCACATCTACTTTTCTTAATTCGTAAATTACATTATGCCAATTTTTGCCAAGTTCGTTATGATTGCTATGGTTCTGTCTCCGAGAAGATCCCAGTTACTAGAGGAGTGAGGCAGGGCTGTATCTTAGCCCCGTTTCTATTTAACCTTTGCTTAGCAGATCTACGCCCTCAGTTGTCACCAGCTGAAAAGTCTGCCCCGTTTTTAAATAAGGTGCCAGTACCTCTTTTGTTATATGCGGATGATGCCACCCTTCTTTCTATATCTAGCTCAGGCTTAAGACAATCTCTCCCTGTTTCAATCATATTGTTCACGCGACAATCTTGTTATCAATGTGGAGAAAACTAAAATTATGCTTTTCTCAAAATCTTGGAAGCCCTTTCAGGGGAAAATTAATAACCAGTCCATTGAACAAGTCAAACCCTTTAAATACCTAGGAATATCACTCCATTTCCAACTCAAGTGGACTACACATAGAGATTCTGCGATAGCTTCTGTTTCACACCTTCTTGGAGCTATAACTAAATTCTATCATAATGCTGGGAATCAGTTTGTTCCAGCTGCCATTCATATCTTCCAGGCTAAATTGATTAATCACCTGCTCTATGATGTCCCTATTTGGATCAACACCATGAATAATAAAATCAATCTATTGGCTGCCTCCTTCTTTAGATGGATTTTAGGGATCCCCAACTTAATTAAACTATCTACTATAGCCATAGAGCTAGGCCTGCACCTTCCCTCTACGACGGCATGGGCACTTACTTTTAAATTCTGGTTGCGTCTCTTTTTTAAAATAGGCCCAGACTCTCTCCCTGTTCATCTTCTTAAAGATCCTTACCAATCTACATGGTTTACACAATGTGAAACCAAACTTATGTCTATTGGCATATCTTTAAACTCCCTTCTCAATAGTAACTTTAATCAGGCACTTTCCCTTATTAAGGAGAGACTGCGGGAGTCTGAGTATCTCCAGTTAGTTTCCAACATAAACCAGATATGTTCCCCAATCCATTTCGGTATCTTTCCCTCCATTTCGGTATCTTTCCCTCCTTATTTTCAGTCCTTGGTAAACCCTCTTTTTGGGAGGGCTTTTATGTTAGCTTGGTTGAACATTTTCCCTTCTGAGGTTCTTAAGGAATGATATGCTCAGGTACCCTTTGCGCAAAGAATCTGCAATCTCTGTGGTTTAGAGCCGGACTCAGTCACACATATTCTCTGTTACTGTCCTGAGCTCAAAGATATTCGTGCTTGTATCTTAGGCCCAATTATCTCAGGCTTTTCCGGTCCCCCTCAGCTTCTCACAGGTTTCCTCCTCCATGACTACTTGCAAGAAACAACGGCCTTAGTAGCCGAGTTTCTTACAAAGGTTCTTTCTTTCCAGCCCCCCCAATTAACCAGATTGTCCCAAACATCTCCTGCCGTGTCCCCAGTCACATCTCTAGCTGTGTAACCATCAAGCTTACATCTATTTATTATTTTTATTTAACTTTTCTATTTGTATGCTTTTAATTTTCTTATGCCAATAAAGTCTGAATTCTCCAGCGTCTCCAAGCTTCGCAGCTGCAAGCCCACTTCTCCTGTAGAAAACTTGCCCTCCCTTTCTTTGGGGGTCCGCTGACCCAGAATACAACCCAGGGGTTCTCAGAGCCCTAAGAATTCCCCTTTCCTCGCTGCCCGTTGCTCCACCCCTCGGTCAGTGTAAAGAAATTTGCATGTCCAATTTTCTGACAAACAGGACAGCTGCGACAATTACATCTGACTGATTTTGAAACACTGGGCCAGTAGAAATGAGGAGTAATACTACTCAAAGTCCTTTGGAGGCCAAGGTGGCCAGAAAAAGCAGCAGCGTGGGCTAACACAAAAACCCTTTCTCGGTAAGGCTTTGGAACTCTGTCAGGGGAGGCAGGAGCTCGTTGCAAGAAAGTCCCAGACCAACCCTGATACACCCACCCACACCTATGGAGAGAAGGACGTGGGGTGGGTGGGCAGGAGAAACAAAGAAAGAAGAGGTGAAGCAAAAGAGAGATATGCCCCACCCACCCCGAGGCTCCTCCTCCCTAGGGGTGAGGCATCACCTCCTCCTCCTGGATGCCCCCTCTTTTTTCTCCATGGCCAGCAGAGGCCACAGTCATCCCCCCTCCAGAGCCCGTCCTTCCTGCCTGTTTTTGATCAAGTAACCTCCCTGATAGACAGAGGGAATGCTGTAGACATATTCTATGTTAATTTCAGTAAAGCTTTTGAGCAAGAGCCCCAGGTGGATACACAGTGGGCTACAGAATTGTACTCACAGCATGATTATTAATGGCTCCTTCTCTAACTGGGAGGTGTTCCCAAGAGGGGTAACCCAAGGCTCAGTCCTCGGCCCGGTGCTATCCAACATTTTTATTAATGATATGGATTGGGGATGCAGGGAATGCTAATCAAATTTGGAAATATCACGAAACACCCTGGAAGACAGAAAAATTCAAAATGAGCTTGATAGGCAGGAGCCAAGGCCTGAAAAGAACAGAATGAAATTCAATAAGGAGAAGTGCAAAGTCCTGCACATCAGGGGGAAAAAAAACAATTGCACAGTTAACAGATAGGGGAAAACTGGCACTGCAAAACTACAAACGAAAAGGATCTGGGGATTGTTGTGCATCACAAGCTAAATAGGAGCCAACAGTTTGATGTGACTACAAAAAAGCTAAATGCATTTTGGGATCATTGTGAGTTCTTTGATGTAAACTCAGGGAACTGTTCTGACTGAAGCTCTTTCCACATTCAATGCATTTATATGGTTTCTCCCCAGTGTGAATTCTTAGATGGGAACTCAGCTGACTGCCCCAAGGGAAGCTCTTTCCACATTCCATGCATTTATATGGTTTCTCCCCAGTGTGAGTTCTTTCATGTTTCATAAGTCCACCGCTCTGACTGAAGCTCTTTCCACATTCGATGCATTTATATGGTTTCTCCCCAGTGTGAGTTCTTTGATGTGAACTGAGGTGAGTGCTGTGACTGAAGCTCTTTCCACATTCCATGCATTTATATGGTTTCTCCCCTGTGTGAATTCTTTGATGTGAATTCAGGGAACCGTTCTGATTGAAGCTCTTTCCACATTCCATGCATTTATATGGTTTCTCCCCTGTGTGAATTATTTGATGTGAATTCAGGGAACTGTTCTGATTGAAGCTCTTTCCACATTCCATGCATTTATATGGTTTCTCCCCAGTGTGAGTTCTTTGATGTCTACTCAGGTCACTGCTCCAACAGAAGCACTTCCCACATTCCATGCATTTATATGGTTTTTCTCCAGTGTGAGTTCTTTTATGGGAACTCAGGCGAGTGCTTTTAATGAAACTCGTTCCACATTCCGTGCATTTATATGGTTTCTCTCCAGTGTGAGTTCTTTGATGTAAACTCAGGTCACCGCTCTGCCTGAAGCTCTTTCCACATTCCATGCATTTATATGGTTTCTCCCCTGTGTGAATTCTTTGATGTGAATTCAGGGAACTGTTCTGATTGAAGCTCTTTCCACATTCCATGCATTTATATGGTTTCTCCCCAGTGTGAGTTCTTTGATGTGCACTCAGATGACTGCTCCAACTGAAGCACTTCCCACATTCTATGCATTTATATGGTTTCTCCACAGTGTGAGTTCTTTGATGGGAAATGAGGCTACGGCTCCGACTGAAGCCCTTTCCACACTGTAGGCATTTGTACTCTCTCTCACCTCTCAGGGATGTATCACATGAAGTACAATCACTGTGCATTGTGATGCTCTTTCCTTGTTCAGTGCATTGACTTCATTTCTCCTCTGGCTGGAGTCTATTGTCATCTGAGACACTCTTGAATGTTTATTTGCCCATGGAACCTTTTCTCCTTCATTTTACGTGTTAATTTTTTCAGATGATCAGAAGTGCATCAACATCAATAGCAGGAGAAGCTAGAGATTTCTTTTTCCCTCTCTTTTTCTGGCTTCCATTCTTCCCTTTTCCACCTTTTGTCCTCTTATTCACCTGATGGAGAAAGAGAAACAGGTGAAAGAATTCTATGTTAAAAAGGGGAACTGCAGATCTGTTATCTTGAAATCCATCTAAGGGAAAATTCTGGAGGAGATTACAAAGCAGACATTTTGCAAACATCTTGAAAACTGAAAGCCAACAGAGAAAGACTGAAAGAATTGGGCATATTTACCTTTGAGAAAAGAAGCCTCAAGGGAGAGACATAATAGAACTCTTTCCTAAAGGTGGGCCTAAATTAATTTGGGCCCTACACAAAATTCATGTGCGCAGAATTAGAGGTGCAACACATAAACTCTCCCACACCTCACAGGCCAGCCATGTCTCCTCGTGCACATCTGGGGTCCTTCATCTCCAGCAGTGCGCCAGTTCAGAATGGAGCTCACCTGGCCCTTCCTTGCCTCTTCCTGCAGTCAACCAATCATTAGCTTAGTGGAGAGAATCCGCATCCCTCTTCCTCATAGGAGTGGTCAGCTGCTTGAGGAGGCAGGGAAGGGCAGAGCCACTTCCTGGACTGGAGCAACGACAGAGAAGAAGGACCCCGGTAGTTTCTGACAAATTGTTAGTGGTCCGGCAACCTCGAAACGTTCACAAATGGAGACGTTTGTAAGTCGAGGTACCACTGTATTATATCATTCGATACCACAGCTGGGGGACTTGCAGTTGCTTGACGGGGTATGACAGGAACACCCTCTCTCTTCCTAATCATCTTTGCTGCCCTGTCTGGCTCAGGAAAATAACACAGGGGGAAAGTTTCCACTGTGCTCATTAACCTTAATAACAGTGTCAGCGTTTCTTTGCACAAATCGCGGTTTTAGCAGAGTGATTCGCAGCCCAGAAATAACTCACACACAGTCCAGCAGCATTTCTTTCAGCAACGTGTATTTACTGCAGTATTTACAGCATTCTGGCAGCATAACGTGTAGAAGTCATCTTCAAGCAGGAAGAAGATACAACTGACTGTACAATTAACACATATATACATATGCAGGACAAATCAGATCACACATTGCATCACCTCTGAGTTGCATCATCCCTGAGTTGCATCAGCACTGCAGAGTCATCCTGACTCAGTTTTAACACACCTGATCATTATGGCTTCTCATTAATACACTCCATTCTGCTCAGGACTGTAGTTTTCCTTGACACCCCTTCAAATTTAAGGTCTGAGCAGAACATATACCTAGCTTTTCAGTTATTTTCATGTGTTTCTGTATGTTCAGGGGTTTTGTCAGAGTATCAGCTACGTTTTTCTCTGATTCAAAATATTGTAACTCAATTAATTTCTCCTTTATTGCTTCTGTGACATTATGATATTTTATGCTTACTTCTGCTTCGTATTTTATCAGTTGTTGCCATCTGGATGCACGTTTTTCTTTTGTGTGTACCCCTGAGCCACTAATCTAGCTTTATACAGTATCTGTAATCACCATTATTTTGCAATTTTCTCTTGTAAACCCACTTGCTGCCTATTACCTTTTGCCCTGGTGGCAACCTTGTTTCAGTGAACACCTCATGTTCATCCATTGATTTCAATTCATCGTTCATGGCCTGTTACCATTTTTTTCTTTCTATTTCAGGAAGAAGCATCACCTCCTCAAAATTCTTTGGCTCTTGGTATATGTGACACACTCTTATTTCTCCCACACCAAACCTTTCTGGAGGGATTCCCTTATTGGCCCTTTCTGACCTTCTTAGGATTTGTCTTTCTTCTTTAACTACAGGTTCACTTTCTTCCTGACTACACTCTCCATCATTCTCTTCTTCTGAGGTGCTGTGACTGGTACTTTCTTCAGCCTCTTCCTTTGGCTCTATCTGATTTCCCTGACTCTTCTGTCTTTCTGTGAAGGGAATGTACACTTGAGAGTTTGCATGCACCTTATCCCAGTTCTCATGTTCAAAAAAATTTGCAGATCTGGAAATTACTACATTGTTGTTTCCATCCAGGAAACAATACGCCTTTGACCCTCTTTCATAGCCCCCAAACCTCATTTTCTTTGCTTTTGGTTTTCCTTTTCTTCTGGTTTCCTTTGGTACATGTACCCAAGCACTACAACCAAAAACTCTCATATGCTGTATGGAAGGCTCCCTCCCATAGAGCATATAGTATGGGGTTTGCTCTATAGCAGAAGAGTAAATTCTGTTAATATAGCAAGAAGTAACCACAGCTTCTCCCCAATAGGTGTGGGTCATACCAGCATCAGCTAGTAGAGCATCCTTCATTGTCTGTAGGACTCCATTCCTACGCTCTGCAACCCCATTTTGAAAGGCAGAATATGGTTTGGTCTTCCTATGAAAAATGCCTGTGTTTCTCAGCCAAGTTTGAAACCTTTCTGACATAAATTCAGACCCTCTATCTGTCTGAATTTGTGCTACTTTTTTATCAAAACATTTTTCCACATAGGCTAATCAATTTCTGAAATGATTGAACACTTCTGATTTGTTTTTCATCAAGTAACAAAATGCATATCTTGTAAAATCGTCCACAATGACTAAAACATATTGCGCACCACCCATAGATGGTGCAAAAGGTCCAATTATGTCTGCATGAACCAGCTGAAAAGGTCGCTGTGTCTCATTAGTATGCTCCCTTGGTCTTGGATTAATCTGAGATTTTGCCAGTTTACAAATATTACAGTCCAGATAGTTTTTACATGATTTTACTTTCATACCCTTAGCAAAACTTCCCATTTTCTGTCTTACTCTGAAATTTGCATGCCCCAGCCTTCTATGTAACGGATGTGCACATTGATTATGAAAAGGGTACGTTCCTAATCATATTCTGTGCCACTTTGTTCTCCTTTAGTACATATAAATTATTTTCTAGTTTTGCTGTGGCACAAATCTCATTTCCTTTCTTAATTGTACATGTGCTGTCAGCAAACATCACTGTATAGCCTTCTTTATCAAGCTTAGAAACACTAAGTATGTTACAATCAATTTTGGGAACTAACAGAACATTTTTAAACTCTTTTTTCAAACCTGGCACAAAAACATGTCCTTCTCCAGTCACAGGAGATCGTTCTCCATTTTCCAAGGTCACAAAGCTGTGTTCTGAAGCTTCTAGAAAAGAAAACAATTTCCTATCATTAGTTAAATGAAAAACAGCTCCACTGTCCAGGATCCAAGTAGCTGTGACCTTGGTCTTATCAGCAGCTGCCTGCACAAGAAAAATACTCCCTTTTCTCTCAGTTTTATTTCTCCTGCTGGAGGCTTGTAAGCAGTCCTTCTGAAGATGTCTCTGAGAATTACAGATGAAGCAGCGTTACACTGCAAATGTCTTGTTTTCTTGTTCTCCCCTCCTGAAAGCAGTCCTCCTTTGCTGTGGACTGTATTGTCTCCTTTTCTCTGGGCTGTCATGTTTCCTTCTATCTTCCGATCTTCCTGCTGAATTATGAACATAAATTTGTTTCAGCGTGTCCCAGCATTCTTTTGCTGAAGTCAGTCCACCTACGTGAGTCAGTTGGCTGTCTTCTAGGCAAAGAATGATTGTAGATAGAGCTTTCTCATTTTTCCTTTGTTCCTCCTCATCTAGGGCAGCAGGGGGATTGCTTACTATCTCCCACAATTCCTCCCCTCTCACGAACATCTCAGCTTTCACCATGTCTGGTAGTTATTTTCATTCAATCTGGTTACAGGAAAACCTCCCATACTGGCAAACGGCTGCATTTTGCTGTTTTTCTCTTGGTCCTCCATTTTTCTTCACTCCCTGGGCTATAAAAGGCAGAACTCTCACTTTCCTGAACTCTCTCTTGCCTCTCTGGTACCCACTGGTACTCACCGGCTTCCTTGACGCAACGCAGGTATCGCAGGGCACAGTGCTGGTCCCATAACCTTCTGTCAGCGTTTCTTAGCGCAAATTGTGGTTTTAGCAGAGTGATTCGCAGTCCAGAAATAACTCACACACAGTCCAGCAGTATTTCCTTCAGCAATGTGTATTTACAGCAGTATTTACAGCATGCTGGCAGCATAATGTGCAGAAGTGATCTTCAAGCAGGAGGAAGATACAGGTGACTGTACAACTAACACACACATATATAACACATACAGGACCAATCAGATCACAGATTGCATCATCCCTGAGTTGCATCATCCATGTGTTGCATCAGCACTGCTGAGTCATCCTGACTCGGTTTTAACACACCTGATCATTATGGCTTCTCATTAATACACTCCATTCTGCTTAGGCCTGTAATTTTCCTTGACAAACAGCACCCTCCCAAAATGCAATTACAGCCTCTTCCACTGGCAAACTGTGGCAAATTCTAAAAACTTCACAAAAACTAAAAACTTCTTTGGAACAACTTGCCTGTAGCGATTCGCCTGGCTCCCTCTCTGGGTGTCTTTAGAAGCAACCTTAAGACATGACTATTTGAGCAGGCTTTCCGTAATGCTGTATCTTTTTATTTTATTTTATAACACATATGGACATACAAAACCAACAAAAAACACACAAAACAAGTAAAAACATATAGGCGGGGGGAGGAATTTCCACACAATATTATCCATTATATAAATCTGACTGCATCAACTTCCAAAGAATATCAAGGAGAGATAAGAGGGCCTTCTTAAATGAACAACGCAAAGATATAGAAGAAAATAATAGAAAGGGAAAAACCAGAGACCTGTTCAAGAAAATTGGAGATACAGCGGTGCCTTGCAAGACGATTGCCTTGCGGGACAATTAATCTGCAGGACGATTGGTTTTTGCGATTGCTGGTGTGCTTCGCAAAATGATGTTTTCTATGGACGATTTTCGCAACACAATTTTTCCCCATTGGAACGCATTAAATACATTTCAATGCATTCCTATAGGGAACCGCGTTTTGCAAGATGATGTTTTCGCAAAACAGCCTTTTTTGTGGGATGAATTAACATCGTCTTGCAAGGCACCACAGTATTAAAGGAAAATTTTGTGCAAAGATGGACATGATAAAGGACAAAAATGGTAGGGACTTAACAGAAGCAGAAGACATCAAGAAGAGGTGGCAAGAATACACAGAGGAATTATACCAGAAAGATATGGATGTACCGGACAACCCAGATATTGTGGTTGCTGACCTTGAGCCAGACATCCTGGAGAGTGAATTCAAGTGGGCCTTAGAAAGCTTGGCTAACAACAAGCCCAGTGGAGCTGATGGCATTCCAGTTGAACTATTTAAAATCTTAAAACATGACTCTGTTAAGGCGCTACAATCAATATGCCAGCAAATTTGGAAAACTCAGCAGTGGCCAGAGGATTGGAAAAGATCAATGTACATCTTCTCCTCTCCCTCTCCTATTGTTTCCTCCCTCTCCTAAGGTTTCTTCTATTTAAAAATTTTTATACTATTTTATGCTGTTAGCCGCCCAGAGTGGTCTTAACCGACCAGATAGGCGAGATATAAATAAAATTTAAAAAAAATAAAACCCAATCCCAAAGAAGGGCAGTGCCAAAGAATGCTCCAACTACCGTACAATTGCACTCATTTCACAAGCTAGCAAGGTTCTGCTCAAAATCCTACAAGGTAGGCTTCAGCAGTATGTGGGCGGAGAACTCCCAGAAGTATAAATCAAATCCAATATATCAAATAAATTTATTGTCATTGTAAGTATATACATACAATGAAATTCACACAGACACCCAGAGACCAGACCCGCATGGACACATATAAAAAGCTGGATTTCAAAGGGACAGAGGAACTAGAAATCAAATTGCTTACATGCTCTGGATTATGGAGAAAGCCAGAGAGTTCCAGAAAATCATCTACTTCTGCTTCATTGACTACACAATATCCTTTGACTGTGTGGACCACAGAAAATTATAGCAGGTTCTTAAAGAAATGGGAGTGCCTGACCACCTTATCTATCTCCTGAGAAATCTATGCGTGGGACAGGAAGCAACAGTTAGAACTGGATATGGAACAACCGATTGGTTCAAAATTGTGAAAGGAGTAATGACAAGGCTGTATATTGTCTCCCTGCTTATTTAACATATGCAGAATACATCATAAGAAAAGCCAGACTGAAGGAATCCCAAACTGGAATTAAGATTGCTGGAAGAAATATCAACAACCTCTGATATGCAGATGATACTACTCTAATGGCAGAAATGAGGAAGAATTAAAGAACCTCTTAATGGAGGTGAAAGAGGAGATTGCAAAAATGTCTGAAGCTCAACATTAAAAAAAACCCAAGATCATGGCCACTGGTCCCATCACCTCCTGGCAAATACTGTAGAAGGGGAAGATATGGAGGCAGTGAAAGTTTACTTTCTTGGGCTCCATGATCACTGCAGATGGTGACAGCAGTCATGAAATTAAAAGACCCCTGCTTCTTGGGAGGAAAGCAATGACAAACCTCAACAGTATCTTAAAAAGCAGAGACATCATCTTGGTGACAAAAGTCCACATAGTCAAAGCTATGTTTTTTCCAGTAGCGATGTATGGAAGTGAGAGCTGGACCATAAAGGAGGCTGACTGCCGAAGAGTTGATGCTTTTGAATTGTGGTGTTGGGGGAGATTCTTGGGAGTCCCCTGGACTGCAAGGAGAACAAACCTATCTATTTTGAAGGAAATCAACCCTGAATGCTCACTGGAAGGACAGATCTGGAAGCTGAGGCTCCAACACTTTGGCCATCTCATGAGAGAAGATTCCCTGGAAAAGACACTGATGTTGGGAAAGTGTGAGGAAAAGGGGACAACAGAGGATGAGATAGGTGGACAGTGTCATCGAAGCGACCAACATGAAGGGACCATTCTACCAAATAGGTTGTTTTTAAAATCATTAACCTGGGATTATCTCAGAAGATCTGTGTGTGGATAAAGGACTTTCTGACAGATAGGCCACAGTCAGTTAGAATGGGATCTCACCATTCTTCTATCCTGGTACTAAGTACAGGAGCTCCCCAGGACTGTGTGCTAAGTCCCTTCCTCTATTCCCTGTACACACATGATTGCACCCCACTGTATAACACCAACACAATTATTAAATTTGCGGATGATACGACAGTGGTGGGGCTCATAAATAAGAACAATGAGTGTGCTTATAGAAAAGAAGTACAAGGGTTGATACTTTGGTGTAAAGAAAGTCATCTCACACTTAACATTAAAAAAACCTAAAGAACTCATAATTGATTTTAGGAGGAAGAGAAATGTACATTTACCACTGTAGATAAATGGCGAGGAAGTGGAGAGAGTTGGTAGTGTTAAATTTCTGGGTACTTACATCTCAGAGGACCTCTCATGGACTATAAATGCCAACATGCTAATGAAGAAGGCACAGAAGAGACTGTATTTCCTGAGAATGCTTGGCAAGTTAAATTTATCTCAGCATTTACTTCTGTCATACTATCGTAGCACCATTGAGTGTGTCCTAACCTATGGCATTCTGGTATGGTTTGGGAGTAGCTCTTGTGATGAGATGGGTTTTTCAGTTAAAATCTTTTAAGGAATATGGGTTTTGTAATTAAGAAATGAGCAAGAGAGGTTCCATCTTATTCTCTGTATAAAGGATCTGTATAATATTGTCATGCTAGGCTTACAGGTTGTTTGTTAGAGCGAGCAGGAAAGAATGTTATTCTGAAAGCCTGAGAAAGGACTCTGTGTGATAAGAGAGATGGTTTTTGTTGACTCTTCACTAAAATACTGTAACCCAAATAACACCTGGTGTTGATGAGAAAGAAGTCATGTGGGGCAACAGGAATGTTTGCCTAGTAATAGACTCCTTCATGGATTGCTGCCTTGTCGTGGCGAAGGGGCTTGAGTAACTCAGAGAAGCTATGGGCTATGCCGTGCAGGGATACCCAAGACGGACAGGACATAGTGGAGAGTTCCGACTAAACGCAATCCACCTGGAGTAGGAAATGGCAAGCCACTCCAGTATCTTTGCCAAGAACGCCCCATGTTCAGAAACAAAAGGCTAAAAGATATGACGCTGGAAGATGGGCCCCTCAGGTCGGAAGGCGTCCAACATGCTACTGGGGAAGAGTGGAGGACAAGTACAAGTAGCTCCAGAGCTAATGAAGTGGTTGGGTCAAAGCCGAAAGGACGCTCAGCTGTGGATGTGCCTGGAAGTGAAAGGAAAGTCCAATGCTGTAAAGAAAAATACTGCATAGCAACCTGGAATGTAAGATCTATGAACCTTGGGAAGCTGGAGGTGGTCAAACAGGAGATGGCAAGAATAAACATCGACATCCTGGGCATCAGTGAACTAAAATGGACAGGAATGGGCGAATTCAGCTCAGATGATTATCATATCTACTACTGTGGGCAAGAATCCCGTAGAAGGAATGGAGTAGCCCTCATAGTCAACAAAAGAGTGGGGAAAGCTGTAATGGGATACAATCTCAAAAATGATAGAATGATGTCAATACGAATCCAAGGCAGACCATTCAACATCACAATAATCCAAGTTTATGCACCAACCAGCATTGCTGAGGAGACTGAAATTGAACAATTCTATGAAGATTTACAACACCTTCTAGAACTGACACCAAAGAAAGATGTTCTTCTCATTCTAGGGGACTGGAATGCTAAAGTAGGGAGCCAAGAGATAAAAGGAACAACAGGGAAGTTTGGCCTTGGAGTTCAGAACGAAGCAGGACAAAGGCTAATAGAGTTTTGTCAAGAGAATAAGCTGGTCATCACAAACACTCTTTTCCAACAACACAAGAGGCGACTCTATACATGGAAATCACCAGATGGGCAATATCGAAATCAGATTGATTATATTCTCTGCAGCCAAAGATGGAGAAGCTCTATACAGTCAGCAAAAACAAGACCTGGAGCTGACTGCGGTTCTGATCATCAGCTTCTCATAGCAAAATTAAAGCTTAGACTGAAGAGAGTAGGAAAAACCACTGGGCCACTCAGGTATAATCTAAACCAAATCCCCTATGAGTACACAGTGGAAGTAAAGAACAGATTTAAGGAACTAGATTTGGTGGACAGAGTGCCTGAAGAACTTTGGATAGAGGCTCGTAACATTGTCCAGGAGGCAGCAACGAAAATCATCCCAAAGAAAAGGAAATGCAAGAAAGCAAAGTGGCTGTCCAACGAGGCCTTAGAAATAGCAGAGAGGAGAAGGGAAGCAAAATGCAAGGGAGATAGGGAAAGTTACAGAAAATTGAATGCAGACTTCCAAAGAATAGCAAGGAGAGACAAGAGGGCCTTCTTAAATGAACAATGCAAAGAAATAGAGGAAGATAACAGAAAAGGAAAGACCAGAGATCTGTTCAGGAAAATTGGAGATACTAGAGGAACATTTTGCGCAAAAATGAACATGATAAAAGACAAAAATGGGAGGGACCTAACAGAAGCAGAAGACGTCAAGAAGAGGTGGCAAGAATACACAGAGGAATTATATCAGAAAGATTTGGATATCCCGGACAACCCAGACAATGTAGTTGCTGACCTTGAGCCAGACATCCTGGAGAGCGAAGTCAAGTGGGCCTTAGAAAGCCTGGCTAACAACAAGGCTAGTGGAGGTGATGGCATTCCAGTTGAACTACTTAAAATCTTGAAAGATGATGCTGTTAAGGTGCTACATTCAATATGCCAGCAAGTTTGGAAAACTCAACAGTGGCCAAGGATTGGAAAAGATCAGTCTACATCCCAATCCCAAAGAAAGGCAGTGCCAAAGAATGCTCCAACTACCATACAATTGCACTCATTTCACACGCTAGCAAGGTTATGCTCAAAATCCTCCAAGGTAGGCTTCAGCAGTATGTGAACCGAGAACTCCCAGAAGTACAAGCTGGATTCCGAAGAGGCAGAGGAACTCGAGACCAAATTGCTAACTTGCGCTGGATTATGGAGAAAGCCAGAGAGTTCCAGAAAAATATCTACTTCTGCTTCATTGACTATGCGAAAGCCTTTGACTGTGTGGACCACAGCAAACTATGGCAAGTCCTTAAAGAAATGGGAGTGCCTCACCACCTTATCCATCTCCTAAGAAACCTATATGTGGGACAGGAAGCAACAGTCAGAACTGGTCATGGAACAACTGAGTGGTTCAAAATTGGGAAAGGAGTATGGCAAGGTTGTATACTGTCCCCCAGCTTATTTAACTTATATGCAGAATACATCATGCGGAAGGCTGGACTGGAAGAAACCCAAGCCGGAATTAAGATTGCCAGAAGAAATATCAACAACCTCCGATATGCAGATGATACCACTCTGATGGCAGAAAGTGAGGAGGAATTAAAGAACCTTGTAATGAGAGTGAAAGAGGAGAGTGCAAAAACCGGTCTGAAACTCAACATCAAAAAAACTAAGATCATGGCTACTGGTCCCATCACCTCCTGGCAAATAGAAGGGGAAGATATGGAGGCAGTGTCAAATTTTATCTTCCTGGGCTCCATGATCACTGCAGATGGAGACAGCAGCCCTGAAATTAAAAGACGCCTTCTTCTTGGGAGGAAAGCGATGACAAATCTCGACAGCATCTTGAAAAGCAGAGACATCACCTTGCCAACAAAAGTCCGAATAGTCAAAGCTATGGTTTTTCCTGTCGTTATGTATGGAAGTGAGAGCTGGACCATAAAGAAAGCAGACCGCCGAAGAATTGATGCCTTTGAATTGTGGTGCTGGAGGAGGCTCTTGAGAATCCCCTGGACTGCAAGGAGAACAAACCTATCAGTTCTAAAGGAAATCAACCCTGACGGCTCACTGGAAGGACAGATCCTGAAGCTGAGGCTCCAGTACTTTGGCCATCTCATGAGAAGAAAAGAGTCCTTGGAAAAAACCCTGATGTTAGGAAGGTGTGACGGCAAGAGGAGAAGGGGACGACCGAGGATGAGATGGCTGGACAGTGTCTGCGAAGCAACCAACATGAACCTGACACAACTTCGGGAGGCAGTAGAAGACAGGAGGGCCTGGCGTGCTCTGGTCCATGGGGTCACGAAGAGTCGGACACGACTAAACGACTAAACACACAGACTCTGATTGGATGACATCGTGGGAACATACGATACGCCTTGCCAGTTACTCTTGAGAAAGGAACTTTTTGCCTATGGACATTGTCTTTCAAGACCGACCCTTCAGTCATTCGTGACCTACTCTTCAGCCATTTGGGACTCACCCTAATGTCTCTCGAGACGGACTTGTGGCCTACCTACATGGACTGATTCCTATGCTATACTGGATTACTATGGACTTATAATATATAATAATATATATAATATAATTTATTGTCATTGTAAGTATATACACAGTATACCCATACAACGAAATTCACAGACACCCAGAGACCAGACACATGCACACACATAACATTCCCCAAACACTCCCCACCCACTAGAAGTCCCACCACTAAAAATACAAACATCTACACCTCAGGCCAAGTAACACAGTCCAACTAATAATTCACTATTGGTGGTCTTTAAGCTCATTATTAATTGCAATTATAGCTCTAGGATAAAAACTATTTAGAAAACGTGTGGTCCGAGTCTTAATTGTTCTATATCTTCTGCCAGACGGTAACAGTTCAAAAAAGTTATAAGCAGGATGGGAAGAGTCTCTCAGGATGCTGTGTGACTTCCTCAGACAGCGGGATGTGAAGATGTCATCCAGGGTTGGTAGCTGGAGCCTGATGATATTCTGGGCAATTTTAATGCTTCTAGGAAGCCTGTGAGCATGTGATGGAGGTGGGAGGGGGGAAAGGAGGGGAAAATCCCCCAAAACACGGAGAAGCCTTGGAGGAGAAGAAAGAGGGGGAGAAACTGCGCCTTTTCGACCTTCCTGGAGGGATGCCCTTTTGTGTGTGTGTTTGTGGATGTGTTTGTGTGTGTGTCCCTTGCACAGACTGACCAGGGGCCGCCAACCCCCCCCTTTGTGCAACCAGGAAGGCTCCTTGCCATCTTTCAACTTGCCCTCCTTCCTTCCTTCCTTCCTTCCTTCCTTCCTTCCTTCCTTCTGAGAGCCGGGGCTCCTGCCTCACCCTTCCTTGCCCCCTCCCTGGGCGTGGGGGGGATAAGGGCCCCAGAGATCCCCCCCTCTCCCCCTTTGGATCCCCCTCCGCCTCCCTCTGGAGGAGACCCAGAGGGTAAAAAATGCCTTCGCTTCCCCTGGAAAAACAGGCCCCTTTCTCTACAGCTTTAAACGAGGCGCTGAGCCAGGGAGAGGGACGGGGGTGGGGGGAGTCCCTTCCTCCTCCTCCTCCTCCCCCCCCCCCCGGGCCAGGCTCTACCTTGAAGGGACGTTTTCAGCCTCCCGCTCCTCCTCACAAAGAGGCCTTGCCCGCCATCCTGAAACCTGTTGGGGAAAATTCAGCCCCGCCTCCCTACTCTCCCGTAGACGCGGGGGGGCTACTTACCAGAAGGGTTTTCTCTCTCTCTCTCTCTCTCTCTCTCTTTTTCCTGAGGGAGGAATTTTTAAAAAATCGGCGGTTACTGACACTCGCCGAACCGCCTTCCTGAGGCGAGACATTCTGACAGCCTTCTCAACTGCGCATGCGCCACAGCCCCCACCTCACCCCGATTGGCTGACCTATGCGCCCTCTCTGTGGGGAAGAGGGGCGCATGCGCGGGAAGGAGAGCGAGCCGAGCAGCCAGTGAGGGGATCTGGCGCCTGCGCAGAGATGAGCCATGGGTGGGCTTGGAGGGCAGCTTGTCAGTCACTTCAGGGGGAAGGAAGCGGGGGTGGGGAAAACGAGTTTTCTTGGCCAGAGAGTCTTCCAGACGGATGGGCTTCTGCCCCGATACATTGTCTTTTGGGCGGAAACAGCACCTCCTCCCCTGCGCGTCGCTGAGTTACCAGGCAACCCCCCCTCATAGACGCCATAATAAGGCAGGGGGACGCCCAAGGAGACCTGCCCTGGAGGGCTTCCGCCCAGCAACGGGTGATGCGCAGTAGTAGCGAGTTCTCATTGGTTCTCCATTGTTCTTCCCTGGGCGGAGCCAGAGCCTCTAGATGGAAGGCTGGCTGGGCAAAAAACTCGTTTCCCCCACCCCCAATCTCTGATTTTTTAAAAATTCCTCCCTCAGGAAAGAGAGAGGGAGAAAACGGGATGGGGGGATGCGCTGTTGTTCTCCCTCGGGTTCAGGGGTTCACTCGTGTCTGCCTCTTATCTGTGTGTTGTCATGTCCACACCCTGCCCTTCTAAACTTCAGAATCTTTTAGGCTTCTGTGACAGGCAGAAGTTCAACAGGGCGGGGCTTTTCCTCAGGGCCCAACCGTGTCCTCCTTCCCTACAAGTTTGAATGGGGCAAGAGAAGGACTCCTCCTCCCCCCCATCAAGGATGAGGCTGGGTGAGAGACTTGTGGTAGGAAGGAGACGTGGGCTTTTGTGGGGGGGTTTCCACACCTCGGAGTTTGGGGGGAAAGCCCCCCCCCAGAAAGGATGCCAGGAGTGAAGAGGGAACTCACTATCAAAAAGGACCAGTGACTCCACTCAAACTGGAAAGGGTTTTTTGGGAGGGTGTCTTTCCCAATGACTCAGGCTCAACTTTGAACCCACCCAACCTTCTCCCCTTTTTCAGAGGAAAAAAAGCTTGTATTTTTAATAGGGATTCAGACTTCGGACTCAAGGACTTTGACTCAAACATGGGACTTGGACTCCTCCTTGGAGGAGGCCAATACTCCCATAAAAAGGGGGGTCCCTTCTCCCCCCCATCTCTGCAGAGACACCAGGAATTCTGGCAAGGGGTCCTCGGTGGGGCAGAAGACAAGGTGGTGGGGTTGGCAGCATAGGAAGAAGCAGTAATTAGCCACTCAGTTCTTTTTTTTAACAGAAAAAAAATGGGAAAGAAAGGAAAGAGGAGCAGAAAGACATGACAAGCATTTGCAAACAGATTCAGGCGCTTTCTAGGAAAATATTCTACTCCATTCAAAATGGTGCCACTCATGCCAAGCTCAGGCCATGAGAGCGAAGGACGCGGGCATTTCCTGGCGAGTGACGCCCAGCGTTGTATAGTCCTCCATTTCATCCATATCGAATTAGGAAACTAATTAGAATCTGCGTCTGTTTTTCCGAAGATTAGTCACATCCTGCCACTGTATGCTAATCAAAGATTGAAAGTTTTTGCTTGTTAGAAGATTCACAATGTAAGAACATTATGGCAATTAACAAAATGATCACCTGTCATAAGGGACTTTGTATGGGTTCACCAGTATTGATTTTCAAGAGCTTCCTCAGTTCACTTCCACCTACAGATTTTTAGCAAAATAGTGCTGGGTTCCCATTTGGGCAGCTAAATTTTCTTTTTGTCCTTGTTGATTAGGTTAGCTAATGATTAAAAAAAGAAGAAACGAATGGTGATCCCATGATTCCAGACAGCCGTTTTCACTCTCTTCCTAAGCTTCATCTCCTATCTTACCTACCTGGACAACAAGTGTTTCCTTTGGAATAATCCTTGAAATGAGGTTGCAGGTAAACACTTGATATGTTGCAAGCCCTTGGCAAATCCGTTCATGCATGTGTTTATCAGGTGCCACTTTCAGGTCAAAAGTGTACCCTGGGCAAAAGGTCTCTGGACAGGTGGACTGAACTGGCCTAGATGTATGGCCTGTGAACTAGATTAATGACCACCCTGTGGAATCACACTGATAAAAGTATGTTCTGTAATGAGTGTGGTGTGCTCCCTTTTTTGTGAGAGAAGTTTGCAACTATTTGCTTTTCTTTCAGCTGAAAATAAATATCTATTGGATCTCTCTGCCTCTGGCTGATGGATTAATGCATTAGAGACAGGCAAAAAGCCAGGAAATAGTCTTGGCACCCTTCAGACCCTGGGGAGGGTGGGAGGCTCTCTTTCACCTCTGAAGGACACAATCGCAGATTCCTCTAAAAGAAGATCTGATTTGGATGGGAAAGCAGAAGGGCTTTCAAGCTGGTTTTCACCTGTAAGGTGTGGGAGATCCTGGCAACTGGTCAGGTAGGGGGAAGATTCGCTAGGGAGATGGGTGGGAGGCCACCTGGATGTTTTATCCCACCATCACTCCCTTCACACCTTGCCAAGTGGAAGCCATGGTTCCTCCTCTTTTTCCTTCTCGTCTGTCCGTTCTACAACCCGCCCTGTCTGGTCACTTTGGAAGAGGAATTGTTTCCCTTTTTCTTCCAGGACCTGTGGCCTTTGAGGAATTGGCTGTGCATTTTACAGAGGAAGAGTGGGCCTGGCTGGATCTGGAACAAAAAGCTTTGCGCAAAGAAATCACGGAGGAGATCTGCTGGATGCTGGACACTCTTGTTAAGCAGTCCTTTTTCCTATGGTTGGAGAGGCTGTATCTTTTGGTAAAACAAATGGTTTAAACATCAAGACATTTAGTTGCATCTCTTCTATTTCTCCATTTCACATTGCGTTTTTTGTCTGGCTTGGCAGAAGTTATGTGCTTTTAAGGATTAAAACACTGAGATACATTTTTCCAACTTAACTAAAATCTATGGCAGGAATTATTGTGTTAAGATGTAACACATAAGATGAATGCCTTAGAATGGCCAGACTTCCATTTAACTGGCAGGAACAGGATACTTGATTGTCAGGAGGTAGACTAGACATGTTTAGATTGGACAAAATGTCCTCTCTTATAATTTGACTTCAGGTCCTCCCCTGTGGAGATGCAGAAAACAACCTTGCTCTACATTCCAGATCTTCAAATATTGGAAGACAGTCATCCTATCATGCCTTAATCTTCTCTTCTCCAGGTTAAAGACACTCCTTTCCCGGCCCCTTCCCTGTCACCCTTCTGAGAAAAGGCGAAAGACATCCATCTCTTCAGGCAGGTTTTTGACAATTACAACTGAATCCCTGAACCCTATTTTAGCAGACAGTTTACGTTTTCATGTTTTCACCTATTTCATCATCATAGGCATCCTTCAGTCTCGAAAGACTATGGTAACGTGCTCTGTATGGAGGACTTGGAACAGCGTCTAGTGTGGCTGAGGAGGCCAATTTGAGGGTGACCATCCCTTACACATTGAAAACAAATACAATGTGTCCCTTGTCCAGCTTCCTGGTTTTGCTGATTTCGGGACTGCCTCTTGGCCTTGGCCTGCTGGACAGGGGTTTCTTAAAATTGGGAGAGGCCGTGATGCAATGCCTGCCTCCAGGCTGAACGCTCTCTCATCTGTTCAGGTCCATTCCTAAGGCCTTCAGATCCCGCTTGCAGATGTCCTTGTATCACAGTTGTGGTCTCCCTCTGGGGCAATTTCCCTGCACTAATTCTCCATACTCTTTGGAATCCGACCATCAGCCATTCTTATGACATGCCCAAACCAATGTAGACGTCGCTGTTTCAGTAATGTATACATGCTAAAAATTCCAGCTCATTCTAGGACTACTCTATTTGGAACTTTGTCCTGCCAGGTGATGCCAAAAATGTGTCGGAGACAAAGCATATGAAAGCGTTCAGCTTCCTCTCCTGCTGTGCACAAAGGGTCCAGGACTGAGGTTGGGAGGGTAGGAGAAACAAAAATATACTAACATCTATTTTATTCATATTGCAATATCCAGATTCAAACTTCACTATTCTACTATTTTCTGCCTTCCATATTTTAGTTCACATTTAGATCTATGTTATTCGAGCACTATCTGATGACCCTAACCATTTGTAGAATAAGTCCCATCTTTTAGTTGCCTTTTGTAATGGACAGTCCTTCATCACTTTTGATAAAATGTCAATTTCTGCTGTTTCTTTTATCATCTCCGTAAGGTCTTCTTGTTTCGGTACCACCTGACTTTTCCAATTTTTAGTATAAAGAATTCTAGCTGCGGTGACTGTGTATCTAACTATACATTTCTTTGCTTTAACTATATTATCTGGTATCATACTCAATAAAAACAGTTCTGAGGTTAATGGACCCTTACAAAGCAATATTTGTTGTAACATAGTATGCACTCGTACCGAATATTGTTTCGCTACTCTACAAGTCCACCACATATGATAAGAGCTTCCCACATGTGTTTCACATTTCCAACAGAAATCTATATACATCTTTGACAATTTTTCTGGAGTCATATGCCATCTGTAAAACATCTTATATATGTTCTCTTTAAAATTAACCGATTTTGTAAGCTTTATATTATTTTGCCATATTTGCATCCACTGATCATTATCAATGTTACATCCTATATTTTGTTCCCACTTAATCATACATTCTTTAACCATCTCATCTTGCATTTTAATTTGTAATAAATTATTATACATTTTCTTAATTATTTTATCTTTTGAGCCTAGTAAAGCTTTATCAAATGCCGTTTGTTCTAAATAGAAACCCTCTATTTTTTCTTTGCTATATCTGGATTCTAGCTGTGCTCTGGACCACCAGTCTATGTATATATTCTGTGTTTCTAGCTCTTCTTTAGACCTTAGCTCACAGTCCTTTTTCAATGAATCTTTGTATCTTAGGAGCTTCGCTTTCGTCATAAGATTGGGTTGTGTAAAGGCCTCTACAGTATAGGTGATACCCATATAAAGCTCTTCCTATCACATGTGAATTAAAATGTTTTGTTCTTTATCTTTTTTATACCAAAGAAAAGCATGCCAACTGAACTGCAAATCATGTCCTTCCAGGTTGAGTAATCTATCATTCTCCAAAGTTATCCATTCTTTTATGCAGTCTAGTATGCAGAATCTATAATATAGAACCCAATCTGGAAGACCAAAAACCACCCTCTGTTTGGGATCTTGCATTGCTTTAATTTTAATTCTTGGTTTTTCACCTTGCCAAAAAAAATCTCATAATTATCTTCTTGAGTTCTTGAAAAAAGGACTGTTTTAATATTATAGGGATTGTCTGAAATAAAAATAAGTTTTTGGCAAGACATTCATTTTAATAGTTGCAATTCTTCCCATCTACGATCTGTAATTTGTCCCATCTCCCCAAGCTGCTCTGTATATTTTTAATCAATTTCATGTAGTTATCTTTGAATAATGTGCTTGTCTTCTTTGTAATTTGAATCCCTAAATATCTACAGCAATTCTCTTTTCCTCTTGAAAGTTAGTCTTTTCTATTAAGTTCTGTCGTTCCTGTTCTCTCATATTTTTGACAAGTATTTTTGTTTTCTTTTGGTTTACGTGGCGCAGTGGTTAACCTGCTGTACTGCAGCTAAAACTGTGCTCACGACCTGGGGTTCAAATCCCAGGTAGCCGGCTCAAGGTTGACTCAGCCTTCTATCCTTCCGAGGTCAGTAAAATGAGTACCCAGCTCGCTGGTGGTGCAATGTGTAACCTGCATATCTAACATGTAAACTGCCCAGAGAGTGCTTGAAGCACTATGGGGCGGTATATAAGGAGCACGCTTTGCTTTGCTTTTTTTATTCTCATTCCTGCCACTTCACCAAAGTTTTTCAATATCTCCATCAGGTCTTCTATTGAGTCCAGTGGATCTTCCATTATAATGATTAAATCATCTGCAAAAGCTGTATTTCTATGCTTTGATGGGTCCTGCTGTCTGTGTTTTCAGTGGGGTTTTTTGGGCAGAATGAATTAATCACATTTCAATGTATTCCTATGGGAAATGGTGCTTTGAGTTACAACCAACTTGAGGTACGACCATCATTCCGGAACAGATTAAGTTCGCAACTCAAGGCACCACTGTAATCTTTTGTCCAACAACATATTCCAGTATTGTACACTTTGTCTAAAACCATATGAGGCTTGGTGTAAGTTTAGCATTAGCTTTGGATTCTCATCTTGAAAGCCTGGAATTTGCTTCATATATAAGTTTTCAGTGAAGTCAGCATGTAGAGATGCAGTCTCTACATCAAAATGATGTACACTGTGCCCTTATTTATTTATTTTATTTATTTATTTAATGCCTGCAAGAGTTAAAGCCACTCTAAAGGCGTCACTCTTCACTGTGGATGAAAAAAAACTGATCATGATGCACGTACTTTTGCTTAATGTAACTCTGAGCCACAAGACGAGCCTGATATTTAACCCCCTTATTAGTGCCCTGTTTGATCTTATACACCCATCTGCAACCTGGAGGTTTCTCTTCACTAGACAGTTTTACAAAGAGAATATGTTGTGCTCCTGTAATGAATCTATCTTAGCCGGCATTGCCTTTCTCCATTTACTTTGCTCTTCCAAAGAGAGTTGCATGATCTTTTCAGAACTCTGAGTTTCTGCTAAGACTAGAGTCACATTCGTATCCTGATAATGTTATTTTTTTTATTTTTTTATTTATATCCCGCCTGTCTAGTCGATTAAGACCACTCTAGGCGGCTTACAACAATGTTATAACAATATGAATAAAAACAGTTTTAAATAAGGGGAAAATTTAGGACAAGTGGGACAGACACTAGAAAAGGTGAGAAAGGGAAAGGCAGGAATTGGCTGAGGGGAAGGCCTGCCCAAACATCAGTGTTTTTAGTTGGTTTTTAAAAATACCCAGCGAGGGAGCCGCACGGATATCAGGTGGTAGGTTATTCCAGAGGCGAGGAGCCACCGCCGAGAAGGCCCGATTTCTTGTCTTTTCTTTCCAGGCCTCCCTGGGCATTAGGCTCCTCAGCCTCACCCCCTGACTCACAAGAGTGACACGGGTAGATCTTGGTGGAAGTAGGCGTTCCGCAAAGTATCGAGGCCCTAAGCCGTATAGGGCTTTATACGTAAGCGTCAACACTTTGAAGTCGATGCGGAATCGGATGGGTAGCCAATGCAATGTGGCCAGAGTGGGTGAAATGTGTTGGTATTTTTTAACACCACTGAGAAGTCTGGCCGCCACATTCTGCACCACCTGAAGTTTCTGCAGCAGCCTCAAAGGCAGCCCCACGTAGAGCGCATTACAGTGGTCTAATCTTGAGATTATGAGCACATGCACCAAGGTAATGAGGGCCCCCACATCAAGATAGGGCTGCAGCTGGGCTATCCGCCTAAGATGATAGAAGGAGGTTTGGACCACAGACGCCACCTAGGATTCCATAGTAAGCGCCGGGTCCAGGTGGATACCCAAACTGCGGACCCCATCCTTGGCAGGGAGGGTCACCCCCCGAAAGAGAGGGAGTTTCCCAAACTCCACACTGTGGGGACACCCACCCTCAGTACCTCCGTCTTGTCCGGGTTCAGCCTTAGCCCGTTCTCCTGCATCCATTGCAGTACGGTCTCCAGGAAGCGCTGAAGGGACAGAACGGCATCTCCTACGGTAGGTGGAAAGGAGATGTAGAGCTGTGTATCATCGGCGTACTGATGACACCGAGCTCCACATCCCCGAATGACCCCTCCCAGCGGCCTCATATGGATGTTAAACAGCATTGGGGAGATAATCAACCCCTGTGGAACCCCACAATTGAGACTCCACGGGGCCGAGACATTCTCCCCAAGCTGTACTCTCTGGGGGCGGTCCTCCAAGAAGGAATGGAGCCAGGCCAGAGCAAGGCCCCCAATTCCTAACTCAGAGAGCCTCCCCAGGAGGATACCATGGTCAATGGTATCGAAGGCCGCTGGGATATCGAGGAGGACCAGCAGGGACACATTTCCCCTGTCAGCCTCCCTCAGTAGGTCATCACATAGGGCGACCAATGCCGTTTCTGTAACATGGCGCGGCCTGAAGCCCGACTGAAATGGATCCAGGGCATCTGTTTCATCCAGGTGCGCTTGAAGCTGGTCGGCCACCACCCTCTCAACTACCTTACTTAGGAAAGAAACGTTGGCGATGGGGCTGTAGTTGCCAATTTAGTCTGCCGCCAAGCTTGGTTTCTTCCTAATGGGCCTAATGAGTGTTTCCTTGAGGGCAGATGGGAATCTGCCCTCCAGGAAAGACCCATTGATTATTGTAGTGGCCCATTCTGTTGTTGTAGGCCTGACCGCTTTGATTAGCCAGGCCGGGCAAGGGTCCAGGGAAGAGGTGGTGGCACGACAGCAATCAAGCGCCCTGGCCACAGTATCAGGCGTAACTGGCTGAAAGGAATCAAACATTTCCGGGCAAGACGGAGCGCTGGACATCTCAGCTCGACTCACTGTATACAAAAAAGGAGATACTGTAGGTCTTGGCGGATGGCCTCCACTTTAGATTTTTAAAATGCTGCAAATAGGTCAGGCGAAAAACTAGGGGGAGGCCCATCACCTGGACCAATTTCCGGATAGGTTGCGCACTATACGGAATAATTCCGCCTGCTGGTTGGACGCTTCGCTTATCCGGTTAGCGAAGTATGATTGACTGGCAGCCTTTACCTTAGCCAGGTAAAGGTTAGTGGCGACCTTAACAGCTATCCAATTATAATCCATCGGGTCCTTTCTCCATTTGCACTCTAGCCGTCTCGTAAACCACTTCCATGCCCTGGGGTCCTGGTTAAACCAGGGCGCTGGGCGGGCTCTACGTTGGAGAGGGCGTTTAGGTGCGATCATGTCTACAGTCCTAGCCGCCGCAGCAAACCAGCTGCTGGTCAGAGCCTCAACAGGAGTGCCAGCCAGGTCAGCCATGACACCTCTCATGGCATCCTGGAATCCAATCGGATCCAGTAGCCTTCGAGGGCGGACTATAACAATAGGTCCCTGCTCCCTGCGAGGGGGGAGGGCCATGTTGAGGCTACATTTTATTAGGTGGTAATCCGACCATGACAAAGGAACCGACTCGAGGTCAGTCACCATCGGACCACTCTCACTCCCATTAGTGGAAAAAAACAGATCAATTGTGTGGCCGCCCACGTGGGTGGGGCCATTGACATGTTGGGACATGTTCAAGAAGGCCATGGTCTCCAAGAACTCAAGAGCTGGTCCGGAAGTCTCTGCCCCCGCATGCATGTTGAAATCCCTCAAAACGAATAGCTTCGGGGAATCCAACAGTGCCGTGGAGACAAAGTCCACCAGCTCCGGTAGGGAAATGGCTGGGTCGCGGGGAGCACGGTAGCCCAGCAAGATCCCAATACCATCCCTGGCCCCGATCGACATGGGGAGGGCCTCCAGACCGGCTTTACCACCGAGGAGCGCCTTGTAACCTCCAAGATGGATTTATAAACAATGGCAACTTCCCCCCCATCGGGGGGGAGGTGGGACACCCTTGTTGACTCTTTTAGAATGTCTAGGTACAGTGGTGCCCCGCTTGATGACGATAATCTGTTCCGTTAAAATCGCCGTTAAGCGATATCATTGTCAAGTGAAAAAAAAAATCCCATTGAAATGCATTGAAAACCAGTTCAATGCGTTCCAATGGGCGAAATACCTCATTGTCCAGCGAAGATCCTCCATAGGGGAAGCCATTTTCGGTCGCTGTCTTCCGGAAATACAGTAGGTCCAGAAAACAGCGGGCAGCCATTTTGAAAACCTGACGATCAGCTGTTTTTGATCATTGTAATGCAAAGAATTGTTTCCCGAAGCAGGGAACCGATTGTCGTGAAGCGGATTTTCCCCATTCAGTCATTGTTTTGCAATTGCAATAACGATTGCAAAAACCTCATTGTGAAGCTATTTTGTCGTGAAGCAGGGTAATCGTTAAGCAGGGTACCACTGTACTTCAAACTCATCTTGCTTAACTTCTTCCTGCTCTGTTCACTCCTCTGAACTTAAAGTCCTATCAGCGCCTCCTAGAGTTCTACTAGGATCTGATCTAGGAATTTGACTGCCTAAAGAAATTGGCAACAGATCTTCCTGATTTTCATGCATTTTTACCAATTTGCATGCTCTATGAAAGTTGCTGACGGACTATATACCAATTTTATCTGCAGCATTTATAAAACCTGTATGACTTGCTTCCTGGCCAATAGCCAACAAACTGCAACTTTCTTGCTTTGGGTTCTCCCTTTTGCCTGCTTTTATAGCTCTTGGATTCGTACTGAAGTCATTCTATCATTTTTGAGATTATATCCCATTACAGCTTTTCCCACTCTTTTGTTGACTATGAGGGCTACTCCATTCCTTCTACGGAATTCTTGCCCACAATAGTAGATATGATAATAGGTTCATAGATCTTACATTCCAGGTTCCTATGCAATATTTTTTCTTTGCAGCATCGGACTTTCCTTTCACTTCCAGGTGCGTGTGCAGCTGAGCACCCTTTCGGCTTTGGCCCAACCACTTTTTTTAAACATTTTTTAAAATTTTAGAATAATTTTACAACATACAAAAAACCATAAGGACACAAGAAGAGAGAGAGAGAGAGAGAGAGAGAGAGAGAGAGAAGAAAAAAACACCACGTACACAAGGGGAAAAAAGAAAGAAAACTAACTAACCCCTCTATTTAAACTAAACCCTCCCCCCTTTGGAGTCAGAAACTCCAGCCTCGTTAACCCCTCTACTCTCCCTGAATTGATTTCCAGTATATACTAAATGGATATACAGTGGTGCCTCGCTTAGCGACGTTAATCCGTGCAGGGAAAAACGTTGCTAAGCGATTTCATCACTAAGTGATTTTAAAAAGCCCATAAGAACGCATTAAAATGCATTTAATGCGTTCCTATGGGCTTAAAAACTAACCTTAAGCGAAGATCCTCCATGGGGTGGCCATTTTAAGTGCCTCTAAAGCGAGGCAACACAGTGGGTGGCCATTTTGTTTTTCAGTGGCCATTTTGAAACTGCTGATCAGCTGGCTGAAAATGGGGGCTTTGCGGTGATTGCTTCCCCGCGATCATTGCAAAGCGAATTTTTCCCATAGGAACCATTGCTAAGCGATCGCTTTTGCGATCGCTTCAACCCCGTTGCTAAGCGATTTCATTGCTCAACGGAGCGATCGCTAAGCAAGGCACCACTGTACATATATCATAAACTTTGCCCTACACTCCTGTATTCTTCTGGACCCAAGAGTATATTAGTTCCCAGCTTTGTTTTACATAGTCTCTTGGTTGTTCCTGTAGTGCTTCTGATAGAGTGTCCAGTTCTGCTATGTCCCATAACTTCTTTAACAGCTCTTCTATCATTGGAAGCTCTTCGGTTTTCCATTTTTGGGCCCAGAGTAATCTAGCTGCTGTGAGTATATACATGAGACAATGCTTCAATTTATCATCATTTATTCCTGACATGACATTCAGTAATGCCATTTCAGGTTTTATATCTAACTTATACTGAGTAATTTCTTTTGCTAAATCCCATACCTGGGTCCAATTAATTTTGACCTTTTCACATGTCCACCACATATGATAATAAATTCCTGCATTTTTTTCTTACGCTTCCAACATACGTATATTGCTGTTACCCTCTGACATTTTTGCTAGTCTTACAGGTGGCATCCTTTCGGCATTGGCCCAACCACTTCATTAGCTCTGGAGCTACTTGTACTTGTCCTCTGCTCTTCCTCAGTAACATGTTGGACGCCTTCTGACCTGAGGGGCTCATCCTCCAGCATATCTTTTAGCGTTTTGTTTCTGTCCATGGAGTTTTCTTGGCCAGGATACTGGAGTGGCTTACCAGTTCCTGCTCCATGTGGATTGTGTTTAGTCAGAGCTTTCCACTATGACCTGTCCGTCTTGGGTGTCCCTGCACAGCATAGCCCATAGCTTCTCTGAGTTACTCAAGCCCCTTCGCCACGACAAGGCAGCAATCCATGAAGAGGTGAGAAAGTGTACTATATTAATATTAATATAAATAATAGTAATAGTAATAGGTTTTTTTCCAATGTGGGGAAGGAAAGACTTAAAAGCCACCTTCTTAGCCCTTGCTCGCTGCATGTGATACACTCAACCAACTTCCAGGCACGGAGCCGGCCCCTCTTCCCAATCAGCCAGCTCAGCCTCAAGGCGAGAAAACCAATTTGGCCCCCATGTCTGTGACAGCCAATAGATTTTGACAGGAGCCCTGGGCCATCTTGCGTTAAACAGAAACAATGTGCTTTTTCCCAGGGTGATGGAAGATGCATTGAACTGTGCACGTGCCTGTAGGGAAATGATTCTGCTGTAGGCAGAACAGAGAGCATATTATTAATTAGTCTAGCAATTTTCCATAAGTCTATGTATCTTTTTATATACAGTGGTGCCTCGCAAAACGAGTGCACCGTAGAGTGATGAATTCGCTCTACAAGGACGTTTTCGCGATCACAAATGCGATCGCATATCGATGGCCCCTATGGCTGAAAATCACAGAGCGAAGGTCGGTAAGCGGTTTGCTTACCGACCTTCGCTTTGCGACCCACCGATCAGCTGTTCGGCGGCTACAAAATGGCCGCCGGAAGCCGCAAAATGGCCACACGCAGCGTTTTCGCACCCTCATTAAGTGAGGGGAGGGCGCGAAAATGGCTGCCGGCCATAGAGGAACATCGCTGAACGGTGAGTAAAGGAGCCTTTTGGAATGCATTAAACACTGTTTAATGCGTTCCAATGGGCTTTTCTGTCCCGCTCAGCGATGTTTTCACACAGCGAGGGTTAATCCGGAATGGATTAACCTCGCTATGCGAGGCACCACTGTATCTATGTGCCAATGTGGGCCTGTCCTTAAGGCAACAGGAAGAAGTGTTTCTTCATTTCCTCTTGTATGGTGTGATGTAGGTTAGTAAATTATTGTGGGATTCGGTACAGAAGCAGAGGTTGCAGAAATCCCCTTGCTGGAAAAAAAGGGGGCAATCCCCCAACCAAAAAGAGAAGCCTTGGAGGAGGAGGAGAAGGTGGGGGGTGCAAAGTGCCTTTTTGGCCTGTTTTCCAGATCCCGGGCTCCCTTTCTTTCCTTTTAGCTTTGAGAAAGGATTTCCTGGCCCGTTTGGCCTTCCTGCAGGCAGAGCAAGAAGAGAAGCCTTTTTGTGTGTGTTTGTGTGTGAAGGGCTGGTTCATGAAATGGAGAAAGGCTGGGGACTTCCCTACCCCAAAAAAGGCCTCCCGCCCAGCCTTCTCTTTCCATCCCCCCGCTCCGCCAGCTTTCCCTCCCCAGGGATCAATCCCAGACTTGCTTTCCATGGGGAATGTTCAAAATTGCAAATTGTCAGAGCTTTCTTCCTTTTCGGCCAGTTTTCCAGATGTGCTCCTTTTTGCTTTGGAGGAAGTGTTTGCGTGTGAGGGGGGGTGACTTGCAAAGACTGACCCAGCCACCACCCCCTTTCTGCAAGGAAGAAGGCTCACTGCCGTCTTTCAAGGGGCCCAGAGAGAGAGCCAGACCTTGCTTACTTCTGAGCGGGGAGTGTGAGCTGGAGGGGCCAGTGGGGCTCCTGCCTCCTTCTTCCTCGCCCCCCCCAAGGCCTTCCCCTCAGACTCCCCCCACCCCTCCCCTCCCTCGCCCATGGGTCGATCCCGGGCTGGCTTTTCTTTCCTCAGGGAGGGCGCTGTCCAATGGCCATGGGGGGATTGTGGGGGGGGGGCTCTGAGGGAAAATCAGAAACCTCTTGCACCCCCTTCCCTCTCCTGTTTCTGCCCTTCTTTGAGGCTCCACCCCTTCCTCTCCTCCTCCCTCCCGACTTTGTTGTGAGACCTCCCCTCCCCCCCTTTCCAGATCAAAGGGGGGGGAGAGGAGCTCTCAGGCCTCCTCCTGTCCCAATCCTCTAGAATCCCTGAGAAAAGGCTGCTTTGCTTCCTCGCGAGTTTTCCGCGAGGAACTGCGAGGAGGTGAACAATGGGGGGAGTTGCAAGACCTTGGGGGGGTTAAGTGGTAAGAAGGGGTTGCAGAGAGAGATATTTAAAAGAACCCCCCCCAAAAAGCCTCCCACCCTGCCCCGCCAACCCCAGAGACCTTCCAGTCTGCTCGGTCTGTTCTAAACGAAAGCCTTGTGGGGGGTTCTCTTTGTTTTGGTCCCTGCCCTCCTCCTCTTCCTCCTCGCACGGGGGGGGGGGGTTAAATTGGGAAAGGGACCAAATGGGACGTATGTATCCTGCCCTCAAGACACCCAGGCCCTTTCTCTGTGCGTGTTGGTGGGTCCTCCTTGACCCCCTTCTTTTCCCAGATCCTGCAGGCAGCCTTTTTTGTGGGGGTGGCAGAGGGAGGAAAGGGGGGAGCAACCCTCGGTGCTCTTTCTCTCCTCCCAATTTCTCCTTCCTCCACCAAACCCCCCAAACCTCACACCCCAGGTCGCAAGTGGGATATGGGCTTTGGGGGAGAAGAGGGAGGGTCAGCTGGGGCCCCCTCCCCCCAAGATACATGGGCTGCCATCCTGAGCCTCTTCTGGATCCCCCTTCCCTTAATGGTGTTTGAAGGAGCACTTGGTTCAGTGGCTCTGGGTGGAGGAGAGGGAAGGGCAGATCTGATCCCACCTCCCGACCAGATCCCAGGCTTTCCTCCCTCCCTCTGTTTGTGTTGGGGGGGCTTCCTGGTGGCATTGCAGGAATAGCCTTCCCCCACCCCCCAAGAAAAGCAGGGCAGAAAGAGGCCCAGGAAGGCCACGGGTTTTGGGACAGAGGCAGAAAGGAGATTCCCTCCCCCCAAGGAGAGGATCTTTGGCCAGCTGTCCTGGCTGCAAGGAAGAGGCTTCTCCAGGCGGGAGCCTTTCTCCCGGAGGTGCCATTCAGAGCCGTCCTATTTACAAAAGGCCCCTCCCTCCCAGTTTTTTTCCTTCATCCCCTGCTCCTTTCTTTGCCCCACCTGATGTAAGGAGAAAGGCAGCCCTCCAGAGGGAAAGCATTTGCTCTTCCTTCCTCCCAGGATCTCTCCAGAGGGATCCTTTGCCTTCTCTTCCCCCAGGGAGGGGGAGGGATCTGATCTAAAATAGGGAGCATGGACCTATTTTAATGGTCCGCCCTCAAAGGCTACTGGATCCTATAGGATTCCAGGATACCATGAGAGGGGTTTTAGCTGATCTGACCAGTGCTCCATTTGAGGCTTTGGTTAGCAGATGGTTTACCGCCGCTACCAGGGCTGTCTTGGCCTGTGTCCTGGTTTAATCAGGACCCGAGAGCAATGAAGCAAAATAGGAGAAGGCTAGAGTGCAAATGGAAAGGAGACCCAACGGTTCCGAACCGAGTAGCTGTCAAGGTCGAGACGAATCGTTACCTAGCCAAGATAAAAGCTGCTAGGCGAGCACACTTCGCTGACCAGATAAGCGAAGCTTCAGAGCAGCAGGCAGAGCTCTTCCATATATTGCGCGACCTATCCGGAATTGGTCTAAGTGACGGGCCTCTCCCTAGTATCTCACCAGACATTTGCAGCATTTTTAAAATCTAAAGTGGAGGCCATCCGCCCAGAACTCTCTCCTTTTTTGGATACAGTGGGTCGAGCAGAGATGTCCAGCACTCCGCCTTGCCTGGTGAGATTTGATCATTTTCGGCCAGTGACACCAGAGATTGTGGACAAGGTACTTGATCACTGTCGGGCCACCACCTCATCCCCTGACCCTTGCCCAGCCTGGCTAATCAAAGCAGCCAGGTCTATAACAACAAGAATGGGCAACAGCAATAATCAATGGGTCTTTCCTTGAGGGCTGCGGACCCGAGGGAGATCTTGCAGGGGCTCCGAAAGACTCCCTGGCAAAGGATGGGGGGGGGACTTCGCCAGGGAGCTTCTGAGGGGCTTTGCCTTCTCGAGTCCAGATTCCCCCCCCCCTAAGCACACACAGGCGAGTCCCCCCGCCTCAAGAGCCCCCACGACCCCGGAAGGAGGTCGGCTGGAGGTCGGCCTCCTAGGCAGGGAAGGCCTCGGAGGCCGGGGGGGGGGGGTCCTTCGCTGCCCACCGCCTTCACCCAAAAGGCCCTAGAGAGATCTGCAGGGGGGGGAGCCGACGATCCCTCCCCGCCCCCCCCAGCCAGAGTCAGCCTCGGGTTCCCCCTTGGGAAGGGGGGGAGGCTGCTCTGTCCCTGAGAGGGGGGTCCTGCCCTTCGCCCCACCTAAATCTGGGGGTCCCACCCAAACCCCACCCCAGTCTTTCCCTTCCTCTTCCTTCTCCCCCTCCTTCCCTCCGCCCCCCCTCCCGTCATCAGGAACCGGAAGAGGGAATCTCTCTCCTCCTGGCCCCTCTTTCCCCCGCCACCTCTATGGTCCGAGGCGGACGCTCTTCCCAAAGGAGGAGGACTCCTCCCGTGAGTTTCCCTGCTTACTTCACTCCGGCTGCTACTCCTTGGGGAGGCGAGGGGGGGATGCGAATAAGGGGACTCCCCAAGGAGAGGGGAGGGGGGTCTCCTCCGGGCAATCCGGATCGCAAACCGGTTTCTCCCTTGGTTTGCATGGCAGGCTCTGGCTTGAAAGGGAGGGGTTCCGCCTTCTCTCCCCCCCCCCGGCTCTCCTCCTTGGGGGGGCGATATTCAGACGGGGTTGAGATCCCCCCCCAACCGGGAAAGACTCCTCGTTCCCCAATCGCTTGGGCAAAGCGGGGGGGGCAAGGAAGGCGGCCAAAATCAGGACTAGGTCTTGGGGAGGAGGTGGGGGGGCTGCCCAAGGCGTTGGGAGGGGATCCCAGGAAGGGGTGGGGTGGGGGGAGGAAGGTGGGGGTCCGGCGGGTGGGGAGGGAGGGAGGGGGGACGGATCCAGGAGACTCGCCTCGGGGACGGAGCCTCGTTTCTGCCCTTCCCCCCGCCTCCCTGCCGCCCTCCCTTTCTCCCTTTCTGGAAATCGGGGGGGGGGGGGGGGAAGGGAGATCAGGCTTTTTTTCTTCCGACGAGACCCCCCCCCCCCTTTCCTTCCTTCCGACCCACGAGTCCTGCCTGGACCAGAGGGTGTAAAACTCAAGGGGGTGGGAGAGAAAGGCAATCTGTCAGACCCCCCACCTTTTGTTTACTTCGGAAGCCAAAATCAGAAAGTACTGTTTGGGGGGGAGGGAACCAGCCTCCCCTTTTTCCCCCAAAGGGCAGGAAAGCAAGCCTGGGGAGGGAAGAAGAGGAGGGGTGATGAAGAGGGGGGGTTCAGGGGGGAGGAGAAGAAAGAGTGGACGGGGGGGCATGGGTTGCCCTGGATGCCAATGCAGGGAAGTGAAATAGACCAGGAGGGGGGGAGAGAGAAAGGGGAAATGGCCGAAGAAGATCCTGGGAAATTGGAGGGGGGGGAGGACCAGAGGCAGCTCCACCATCGTCCTCCTTCTTTCCTTTCTCCCTCTTTTCATCCCTACCTTTCCATCATTTTTTTCCGGCTCTTGGAAGACAGGAAAGACAGACAGATGTTCCTCCACAACAGGGGTCTCAAACACGTGGCCCCGGGGGGGCATTTGTGGCCCTCTGGATGATAGTTTGCACCCCCCGCCTTGCCTGCCCCCCCGAAGCGCCCACAAGCCCTCTGCTGTCAAGAGTCTAAAAAGCGTTGCCTTGCTCGCCGGCTCTTGCACCCTCCATCTGGAACTGCAGCCTCCCAGCTGTGTGTGTGTGTGTGTGTGTGTGTGTGTGTGTGTGTGTTTGTGCGTGGGCGCCCGTGCGCACCTGGGGGGCACCCCATTCTGTTTAATTTCGTGGGTACCGATGGGGGCTTTTCTCCTTTGCAAGGCAATTCTGTGAGGGTTTTTTAAAATGGGCCCTCCTCCCCTCCCCAGCTAGGCAGTCGCCGGCGCTCCCTCCCTTCTCTGCTTCTCCTGCTGCTGGCGATGGTGGTAGTGAAGCCTCCTCGGCGCCCCAGACAGGCTAATGAAACTCCTGGGCGGCTTCCTCAGGCTCTTGCTGTGCTTGGCGGAAAATCTGGTGCAGCCCAGCCTCACCCAAACTCTTCCTCCAACGCCTCCCAGGTAAATTGAGACCCCTGCTCCACAAGAACTGAAAAATAATGATGTTTCCTTTGTCCAAGAAGCCTCTTGACTGATTTTTTTTCTTCTTCTGTTATCCAAAGTAGGGCCTGAGACGGGAACTGACCATTCAGTGGCTTTTATCTGGTGCAAAAGGGAAGAATCCAAGCCCTCCAGCGTTTGCAAAGCAGGTGAGAGTTCTTCCTCCCTTCTTCCCTCCTTCCCTCCTATCCTTCGTTCGTTCCTTCCTTCCTTTCTCAGGAGCACCTCTGTACACTTGATACCATGCAGTATTTGTAAAGCTTAGACTGTTAGGTAATTTATACTGACTAGCAAGCAACGTCAAGAGCAAGTTCGTACGCATTTACGGGTGGGCTTCTGTACGTATGTGTTCCCTTTACTTATACTGCTTTTGTTAAATCCACAGCTGATGGCACCATAGAAATCATAGAATTAGTGGAGTTGGAAGGGGCCTACAAGGCCATCCAGCAGGCAGTAGAAGACAGGAGGGCTTGGTGTGCTCTGGCCATGGCGTCACAAAGAGTCGGACATGACTTCACAACTAAACAACAGCAATAAGGCCATCAAGTCCAACCCCCTGCTCAAGGCAGGAATATCATCAGTGCATATCTGCTAAATGATTATCTCATTTTTTCCTGAATGCTTCCACTGTTGGAGTGCTCACCAACTCCCAAGGTCACTTCCACTGCTGTACTGCTCTAACAGTTTTTCCTGATATTCAACCGAAATACGGCTTCCTTTAACTCGAGCCCATTGTTGCATGTCCAATCGGGGGAGGGGTTCTCACAAGGATTTTTGCTCCTGTCCTCCCATTTTTTGATCTTGATTTGTCATTAAGTCGTGTCCGACTCCTCGACCCAATGGATGAGAGCACGCCAGGCCCTCCTGTCTTCCACTGCGTCCCGGAGTTGCGTCAGATTCATGTTGGTAGCTTCGATGACACTGTCCAAGCATCTCATCCTCTGTCCTCTCCTTCTCCTCTTGCCTTCACACTTTCCCGACATCAGGGTCTTTTCCAGGGAGTCTTCTCATGAGATGGCCTCATGAAAAGGATTGGAGCCTCAGCTTCAGGATCTGTCCTTCCAGTGAGCACTCCGGGTTGATGTGCATCAGAACTGATAGGTTTGTTCTCTTTGCAGTCCAGGGCACTCTCAAGAGCCTCCTCCCGCACCACAATTCAAAAGCATCAATTCCTTGGTGGTGAGCTTTCTTTATGGTCCAACTCTCACTTCCATACATACTGGAAGAACCATAGCTTTGACTACGTGGACGTTTGTCGGCAAGGTGATGTCTCTGCTTTTTAAGATGCTGTCATCGCTTTCCTCCCAAAAAGCAGCTGTCCTTTAATTTTGTGGCTGCTGTCCCCATCTGCAGGGACCATGGAGCCCAAGAAGGTAAAATCTGTCACTGCCCCCATATCATTCCCTTCTATTTGCCAGGAGGTGGTGGAACCAGTGGCCATTAGTGTTTTTGATGTTGAGCTTCAGACCATTTTTTGCACTCTCCTCTTTCACCCTCATCACGAGGTTCCTCTCCACCCCATTTCCTTTCCTCCCCCTCCAGGATCCTATCCACCCCATTTCTTTCCCAACCCATCCAGAGTCCTATCCACCCCATTTCTTTTGCAACCCATTGTCATGTTCCCGGGGGTTACAACGGCAGAGTCCGATAAGCCAGTCCTATGTCAGGAATTCAGGGAATGCAGAGGCGATATCCGGTTACCAAAGCCAACTCACAAAACGTAGTCCATGGTCCGTTCAAAGTCAAAACGCACATCGTAGTCCAGGGTCCAAAGCCAAGGGTCCAGAGAACAAGGTTCAAGATTGTCAGGAGTGCGGATGCAAGCCAGAGGTTTGCCTTGTTGATTCCATGGATTTTCAGCCGTCTGAGAGCTGTTTATATAGTAAAACAGCCCCTTGAACTGCTGGAAGCCTTTTCATCGGCTCTCAGGGCTAGTTGATTGGATGTTTCCGCGGGCAGCCTTCAAGCGATCCTGTGATCTTTTTGTCATAAGTCTTCCCCGAAGCCTGGCCCTCAGGCTGTCTACTGGGGGAGGAGAATCTGGAGGCGATTCAGGTGTTTGTATTTCTAATTGCTCAGCATTCCCCTCAGCTACAGTTAACCCTTCAGGTTCCAGATCTTCGGCTGCACTCATGACACCCACCCAGGGTCCTCTCCACCACATTTCCTTTCTTCCCCCTCTAGGGTCCTCTCCACCCCATTTCTTTTCCTCCCCCTCTAGGGTCCTCTCCACCCCATTTCTTTTCCACTGCATCCAGGGTCCTCGCCCCCCCACTTCCTTTCCGCCCTGTTAGGGAGCAGGCCGGGTAGGTGGGGCTCGTCAGGCTTGGAAGGCAGCCCATCTAGGAGAAGGAAAACTGTGATTTCAAACCTCCACTGCCTTGTGGCTATATCCACTGATGGAAAAGACCTCAGGAGTTAACCTGGAGGCAAAATCCGGAGCCGGAGTTCCAGAGGCAGTTCATGTCATTCTGTCAACTCCTGCGACTTCACTGGAACCAGTTGTATTGGCTCTTGCCTTTCCATTGGACTATTTCAGTGACGTGGAGAGGGGGGATTTGCTGCTTGGGTAACAGCCTATCCTCCATATTATTTTACTGAAGCCTTGGGCTCTGGAGAGGACACTCCAGCTCCTCCATACAGAGCACATTACCATAGTCTCTCGGGACTGAAGGATGGCTAATTTCTAGGGTCAGGATAAATAGTAATGGCGAGAGTGGGCAACCCTGTCTAGTACCTTTCTCTATTTGTATTTCTTTCATCAACTCTCCATTAATTTTCACTTTTGCATTTTCCTCAGTATTTCCTATTGTGAAGTATTGAGCTTCCAATGAAATTCTCTTGATTTGCTACCCAGTTGTAATGAAATTGGACTGTGGTCTTGAAATGTGCTAGGTAAAATGCCTATTTGCTCCAATTCTTTCATTAGGCACGTTGAGATCCAAAATGCATCAATTCTTGAACATGAATTATGTCTGTTAGAGTAAAAAGTATAAACTCTTGTCTTTGGGTAACACATCCTCCAAGCATCTGTGATATTTACTTCTGCCAATTGTAGGATTTCTTGAGATTGTTCCTCTCTCTCTTTTTGGTCATTTTATCTGATTTTGTGTCTAGTTCTTCGTCAAAAACAGCATTAAAATCTATCACACAATAGTAGTCATAATCTTTATTTGCTAGTTCTAGTTGTAGTTGTTTAATTTTTTTTCTTTATTTCCATTTGGTGCATAAATATTAATATTTAGTATTTTTGTTGATTCTCTTTGGATTGCCACCATTAATATCCTTCTGCTGTCAGAGGCAAATAGTTTTGGTTCCAGTTCTTTCTTTATATACATAGCCGCATTTTTCTTCTTTTTACTTATGTTCGAATTTTCCTAGCCTTGAACATTCCAACAGTTTCTGGTCTGCTCTTTTCATATGGGTTTCTTGAATGCAAATTACATCAGACTTCTGTTGCTGCAGTTGTAGAAAGGTCTTTTTCTGTTTTTGAGATGAGTTCAGGCCATTTATATTGACTGAAAACATCTTCACTTGTTTTTTAGTCATCTTCTTGTTGGTTACTACCTTTCTCTTTTTTCCTTGCCATGCCTCTGGTATGTCATGGCTCAGCTACTTCCTGTTTGGCTCTGTCTGATTCTGATTGTGACTGGGTGGTCTGATTTCTCTTGAGGTCTTTCTTCTGATTTCCCCTCCTTCTTTCTTTCTCCCTGTTTCCTCAAATTCTTCTCATTTTCCCCCATAAAGTCTTGCGCTTTCATTCTGTGTGTCAATTCAAAAGAATAAACCTTCTGGTATCAGCAATTTTCAAAAATTCCATTTTGTTGACGTAACAGTGCAAAGGAGGAGTATTTCTTCCTTCTCTGCCTCATTTGCCAGGGAATTTGTTTTAAGACATTAATTTTCTTATCTTCTATTATCAATTGTTTATCTGGTGAGGCTCTTAAAATCTTGTTTCTAATTGATTTCTTCATAAATCTCATGTGGATTTCTTTGGGGAGATTGTTTCTTTTTGCACACGCTGCATTCACCATGAAAGATGCTTCCATATATTGACGGAAATTGGCAGCTTCCATCCCTATTTCTGCAGCCAAGTCTTTACTCATTAATATCTCTAGATCCTCCCCTTCCTTTTCTAGTACATTTTGAAAACAAAGCATCACCGATGCTCTCTCCATCTCTAGCATTACTGATCTGTCGTCACTTTATTTTTGATTCTTCAGCACTGCCTCTAATGTTTCTTCAGTTTGATTCACTCTAGCATATGTTCTTCTCACTTTTCCTCAAGATCTTGTGTTTTTCTTTTGACTTCAGTTATATGTTGTTCGGCATCTTTAATCTCTAGTGTCATCTCTTTCATTTGATCTGCTATTTGGCTGAGACATTCATTTACTTGCTGAAATCCTGCTGTTAGTATATTTTGCATGGTAGACTGTCTATAAAAGAAGAAATTCTAAAAGCACAACTACAAATAATTCCAACAAGAATAAAAGAGGTAAGGCGTCAAAAAAGGCCAGTGTGGCTTTACCAAAAGCTCAGTGAGGACCTAAAAACCAAAAAGGACATGTACCGGAAATAGGAGGGACGTGGTGGTGGTGCGGGCTAAAACGTAGAAGCCTGTGCTGCAGGGTCAGAAGACCAGGAGTCATAAGATCGAATCCACATGACGGAGTGAGTGCCCGTCTCTTGCCCCAGCTCCTGCCAACCTAGCAGTTCGAAAGCATGCAAATGCGAGTAGATAAATAGGGACCACCTTGGTGGGAAGGTAACAGTGTTCCATGTCGTAAGTCGCACTGGCCATGTGACCACGGAAGATTTTCTTCAGATAAAATGCTGGCTCTTTGGCTTGGAAACGGGGATGAGCACCGCTTCCTAGAGTTCGACATGACTGGACAAAAATTGTCAAGGGGAACCTTTACCTTTTCCTTTAGGAAATATAAAGAAGGCCAAGCCACCAAGGATGAGTACAGACAACTAGCAAGGAAATGCAAGGATGGCATCAGGAGGGCAAAAGCTGAGAATGAGCTGAGGTTAGCTAGATAAAGTGGTGCCTCGCTTAACGGCGATAATACATTCCAGGAAAATCACCGTTAAGCGAAAACATCATAAAGCAAAAGAAAAACCCCATTGAAACGCATTGAAACCTCTTCAATGCATTCCAATGGGGTCAAAACTCACCGTACAGCGAAGAGCCTCCATAGGGCAGTCGTTTTTGATGCCTGTCTTGTGAGGAATCCAGAAAACAGTGGGGAGCCATTTTGTTTACCAGGTGGCCATTTTGAAACTGCCGATCAGCTGTTTTAAAATCGTCGTTTGGCGAAGAATCGGTTCCCGAAGCAGGGAGCTGATCATCGCAAAGCGAAAACGCATTTAGACCATCGTTTTGCGATCGCAATTGCGATCGCAAAAAGATCGTCATAATACGGTTTCATCATAATGCCGGGCACTCATAAAAGCGAGGCACCACTGTACACAAAATCAGTTAAAAAGCATTCTTCAGGTATGCGAGCAGCAAAAGACAAACCAAAGACATCATGTCACAGCTCCGTAATGGAGATGAAAAAATGATAACAGAGGACAAAGAACAGGCAGAGGTACTCAATTCCTATTTTAGTTCCATCTTTTCCCATAAGACAGACTATGAACTTCCAAACAAATTGGAAGTGCAAGTGGGAGAGACAGGATTGCAGCTGGAGATTGATAAACCAATAGTCAAGGAATACCTTACCACCTTGAAAAGGTTCAAATCTCCAGGGCTGGATGAACTGCTACCGAGAGTACTGAAGGAATTGTTTGAAGAACTCTCAGAACTGCTCTCCATTATTTTCTTGAAACCATTTATTTATTTATTTATTTATTTATTTATTTATTTATTTATTTATTTATTTATTTATTTATTTATTTATTTATTGTATTTATACCCCGCCTATCTAGTCATTTTGACCACTCTAGGTGGCTTACAACATAAAGGATAACAAGTTCAAGAAAAATTTATAACAATTAATTAATTAAATGATTGTGCAAGATGGGAAAAATACAAAATATATCAAATAAAGAGAAAAAGAATAAAAAAGGAAAGGACAGGAATTAACTGGAAGGGAAGGCCTGCCTATACATCTATGTTTTCAGTTGGTTCTTAAAAGTACCCAGCGAGGGTGCAGCGCAAATCTCCGGAGGTAGGTTATTCCAGAGGCGAGAAGCTACCGCCGAGAAGGCCCGGTTTCTAGTTCTTTCCTTCTGGGCCTCCCTCGGCGTCAGGCTTCTCAGCCTCATCTCCTGGCTCGCGCGGGTGACACGGGTAGAACTAGTTGGGAGTAAGCGTTCCGCCAAGTATTGAGGTCCTATACCGTTTAGGGCTTTATATGTAAGCATTAACACTTTGAAGTCAATGCGGAAAGGTTCCAGAGGATTGGAGGAGGGCCAGTGTTGTACCATATTGACTTCAGCAAAGCTTTTGACAAAGTGGCCCATGATCTCCTGATTAGCAAGCTCACTAGGTGTGTGCTGGATAGATCAAGTGTCAGGTGGATACACCATTGGCTACAGAATTGTACTCAGAGGGTGATGATGAATGAGTTCTGGAACACTGGACTGAAAGCAACAGAATTAAATTCAACAGGGATAAGTGCAAAGTCCTGCACCTTCGAAAAAGAAACCAATGGCACAGTTACAAGATGGGGGATACCTAGCTCATCAAAACTACTGTCAAGAAAGATCTGGGAATTGTCATAGATCACAAGCTAAATATGAGCCAACAGTGAGATGGGGCTACAAAAAAGGTAACTGCTATTTCAGGCCACATTAATAGAAATAGAGTTTTCAAAATCCCACAAGGTGCTGGTCCCCATCTATTCAGCACTGATTAGGCCTTACCTTGCTATTGTGTCCAGTTCTGGACACCACGTTTCAAGATGGATGTTGACAAACGAACAAATTCAGAGGAGGGCAACAAGGATGATCAGAGTTCTGGGAACCAAGCCTTACGAAGAAAGACTGAAAGAATTGGGCATGTTTAGCCTTGAGAAAATGAGACGAAGGGGTGATAGCACTGTAAGCTGCCCATTATCTCCAAAGAGATTTACAGGGGTGCCGGAGACTGGGATGAGTCCAAAGTCCAGACAAACCTCTGACTGCTGAGCAGAGCCCTTAGGTCTCAGCAAGATCTTGTCTAACACTTCTTCCTCAAAAGCCAATCTCCTTTATTAAGAAAGCAACACACACAGACAAATCCATGAGTTATACTCAGAATAATCTGGCTCTAAATCTTTGGTAGCAAACACACATGGCCAATTAGACATTCAGCTAGTCTGTACAAGAACCAATGCATGCAGATCAAATCATTATTGCTTTATTGAAAAGAATTGCTTTAGAAAAGGTTTCAGTTGATAGTAAAATAGTTCAGTAGGTACATTTTCATATCAAGACAAACGGAATACTCTCCTCCCCCACTCCAGCTAGAAAAATAAAGAAATAGAATTATGCTAATAAAAAGCATAACACAGTCCATCTCACGTGTCTTGGGTCTTCATAGGCTGATGCTAGATGAAAACCAGTTGACTTCCATCAGTCCATGGTAGGAAAAATAGTCCATAGCAAAGCTACAATCCATTATGGGAAAAGCACATGTCTGACCTTTCTCAGTCCAACTCCATCTTTTTTCAACTCCCTCCTTACCAACTTCCTTCTTCTTCCCAGAATTCTTCATAAGGAACACCCCCTCCTGGGTCTTGTTGTCCCGCCTAACTTTCTCATGGAGCTTCAGTTGTTATCATACTTTGTGGCAGAATTATTTTGACTATGAAAGTCTCTGCTCTCTACTCATCTTAGCAACAAGATAATCAGAGAGCGAAGCTTCTCTGAAACAGCATGAAAAACTTTCCTACTACAGAACAGACTTTAAATCAAGATGGATGCTATTGGGACAATCTTAGGACTACATATCCCATTCTAATACACATAAAAACACAAATCATGACATGCCACCCCTGATAATCGTTAAAATTCAGAGCAGTTAATCTGATCTAATTTTAAGAAATCAAGCAAAAGTAACTAAAAAGTAATTCAAAGTAATTAACTGGTTGTATCTCAAAATTCAACTACAGATTAACTATTACAATACTGAAACATAGCACACTGTTGAATACATTGTTTCAAAGTTCAGGTTCATAAGAATCTTCACAGTACATTCTAGAAAGACCATCTGCCACAACATTCAATTTTCCAGGAATGTGTTGAACTTCAAAATCAAAATCTTGCAATGCTAGACTCCATCTCAACAATTTCTGGTTGTGAGATTTCATCTTCTGCAACCAAACTAAAGCTCTGTGATCTGTTTGGAGTGTAAACTTACGCCCCCATAGGTAAGGTCTAAGTAAATTTAGAGACCAAAATATAGAAAGAGCTTCTTTTTCAGGTACTGCGTAATTTCTCTCTCTATCCAAGAGTTTTCTAGAGAAGTATGAGATAGGGTAAAGGTTCCCATCTTCTCCTTGCTGTAACAATACTGCTCCAAGGCCTAATTCAGAGGCATCTGTTTGTAAAATGAATGGTTTGTCAAAATCAGGGGATTTCAGTATAGGTGCATCCATAATCTTAGCTTTTAAAGCATCAAAGGCACCTTGACACTCTGGTGTCCACTTTACCTTGACAGGCTGTCTCTTCTTAGTGAGCTCTGACAGAGGTGAAGCCAAATGACTGAAATCAGGAATAAATTTTCTGTAGTAGCCAACTAGGCCCAAAAACGAGCGTACCTGTTTCTTAGTTTTTGGAATAGGCCAATCATTAATAGATTGCACTTTGGCTTGCAGAGTCTGAATTTCTCCTTGCCCAATCAAATGACCTAAGTACATGACTTTTCCTTGCATCCATTGACATTTGCTGGCTTTGACTGTCAGTCCTGCTTGCTGAAGTCTGGACAAAACAGTTTCAATGTGAGACATGTGAGAATCAAAATCAGAACTGAAAATGGCAACATCATCAAGATAAGCACTTGCAAAAGGTAAACCTTGTAAAAGTTTGTCTATCATCCTTTGAAATGAAGCACCAGCATTCTTCAAACCAAATGGCAATCTTCGGAAACGGAAAGTTCCCACATGCGTGATGAAAGCGGTCTTATCTCGTGAATCTTCAGCCAAATCGAGCTGCCAATAAGCATTCTTTAGATCGAGAATGCTGATAAACTTAGCCTTTGAAAGATGTTCAATTAAATCATCCATTCTAGGCAATGGGTATGGATCTGGAACAATAACACTGTTTAACTTTCTGTAATCAACACAAAATCTTACTTCCTCGAGAATTTCACCCATAGCGTTACGTTTTGGCACCAGAACCACCGGAGAAGCCCAAGGGGAGAATGACGGTTCAATCACCCCCAAAGATAACATCTTTTGTATCTCTTGTTCAATCTGGATAGCATGATTACCAATTGCTCTATATGGGCTAGACCGTATGGGCTGGGCATTGTTCTCAGTAGTTATCACATGATTGATCAATTTGGTGTAACCTGGTTTATCTGAAAACACATCTTGGTATTGTTCTAAAATTTGAAACAACCTTTCTTTCTGATCAACGGTACCTGTTAAAACAAGATTATCAGACCATGTACCTGCATCTTGCAATTCAGACAACATATCAATAGGTTCATTTGCAGCATGAAAATATTCAGCATGACATTGAAAAACCATTGCAGATCTATCTTTCTACAGTTTCAAACTATTGACATGGTAAAGAACAGGTTTCTTATTAGAATCCAACATTTTGACAAGATAATTGACATTTCCCAATTTTTGAACAATTTCACCTGGACCTTCCCAGACAACTTCTAACTTAGAAGGTCTGAGTGGGTTCAGAACAAGTACCAAATCACCCACAGAAAATTCCCTGTGTCTGGATCTCTTGTCGTGGAAGAACTTCTGACTTGCTTGAGCATCCAACAAATTGTCTCTGGCCAACTCCTGGACAGCCAAGAGTTTCTCTTGAAGTTTTCTGACAAAATCAGCAACTGGCACAGTACTACTTTTAACCACACCTTCCCAATCGGATTTCAGGAAGTCCAATGGTCCTTGTAGATTTCTTCCAAACACCACCTCACTTGGAGAAAAGCCACCTAGTGAAGAATGAGCTGAGCTACGGTAAGCAAACAAAGCAAAAGGCAAAAGTTCATCCCAAATGTTTCCATATTCTTGGGTCAAAGTTTTAATCATCCTAAGCAAAGTTTGTTGACCTCTTTCCACCATACCATGAGATTGAGGATGATGGGCCGTGCTAAAACTGATGGTTATTCCACTTATCTCGCAGATCTTACGCATAAGTTCACTTGTAAAGGCTCCTGCTTGATCACAAATTATTTTGGATGGTACTCCAATACGCGAGCACAAGTCCACAATGATTCTAGCTATGGTGGTAGCTGTAAGGTTGCTAATAGCATAGGCTTCGATCCACCTACTGGCTGAACAGATGAAAGAAATGATGTATTTCTTCTTAGATTTAGTAGGAACAAAAGGTCCTAGCACATCCATTTGCAAACACTGGAACACTTGGTCAGGAATCTCCATAATCTGCATTTCGGCCTTTACCTTGTCAGTTTGATGGCCTGTGTGTTGGCAATAGTCACAAGAACTAACATAGTCCTTTACAGTTTTTGAAATACCAGGCCAGTAAAAATGTTGAGAAATCCTCTTTAGGGTTTTTTGTATTCCCTGGTGCCCACTACTCGGATGGTCATGAGCCATTTCTAGTATTCTCAGTCTATATTCAGTAAGCACGACTAACTGTTGAATAGGTTGGGCATCCAAGTTGGATTTGGGGAAATATTCTCTGTACAAAAGTCCATTTTCTCCCCACAGGAAACTAACTTGCTGATGCGCAGGACGTTCAGCATAGTTGTCTGCTTGTGACCTCAAAGAAGCTAGAGAGGGATCATTAAGTTGCTTCAGTCTAAAGTCCTCTGATCCCTTAGGTATCACCTCCTCTATTGTAGTTTCAGTTTTAGCTGCATTATCAGGTTCGGTCACAAGAGGCTGCTGTTGGGTAAGGTCTCCATCTGAGCTATCCTCAGTGGATTCCTGCTCCGGTTCAGGACCATGCAACTCCCTACTTTGTGAACGTGTGACTACCTGCATCGAAGCTACATTTTGACTCTGCATGTGATCCAAAAAGGCAAGATCATTTCCAAGAAGAAAATCAGGTTTTCCCTCATGAGTTAAAATATGTTTTGCATCCGACCAGGACTTGTAGGTAATTTTTACATATGCCAAAGGAACATACTTCTGCTCAGCCTCTTTAGACCCATAAGTTTTTACTGGACACCTCAGGTTGTTCAGGATCAAAGTGGGGTCTAGAAAATGTCTGCTTATCGAAGAAATGTCGGCACCCGAGTCACGAAAAGCACTTAAAGCCATATCACCTCCAGGTGTGTGAAGAAAAACCACCTCAGAAAATGTGCGGGTTGCCCAGTCCCTTTGTGTAGCTGGTACTATGCAATCAGGATCCATAATGGAAAATTTCTCTCCTGAAGTTGTCTCTTTTACAATTTCTGATGAAATTGCAGCAATTTGTAAGTCCAAAACTCTAGGCACGTATTGGTTTACTGCTGCCTGCATTCCACTGGCTTGCGAAGGGGTTACAGTTAGGTTAACTCCTTCCTGACTCTGCGAAGGCACAATGCTTGACTGGTGAGGCACAGAAACTGCATTACTGGCAGCTGGCACTTGCTGAGTTCCCGCTGGCACAGAACTTACATACGCCATCTTGGGAGTGCCTGCTTTAGATCTGCGTGGAGCTGGAACAGGTGTTTTTCTAGCTGGCTCCTTAACTTGGCTAGCTGGCACATTCAACCTTGGGCAATCTCGTCGCAGATGAGAGCCACCACATTCAAAACATTTAAGAGGTGTTTTACTCTGGCTAGGAGCTAGGCTCCTGCGTTGTTCAAATGAACTTTGCCTGGGCTCTTGAGAAAAAGACTTTCTAAAATCAGGCTGACTCTGTCTCTTAGGCACTACTGGTGCAGTCTTTCCCCTAACAGCAGGTTCAGGCCTTTTAAAGGAGAGAATTTCATCAGTTTTTAAAGCAAGGGTTTGCAAGTCTTTGTAGTTTCTCTCCAACAAAGTACTCCTTATTTCTGAAGGCACCAAATTAAGAAAATGCTCCTTGTACAACACAGTTCTTAAATCCTCAAAGGTACTGACGCCCAAGGAGCTCAACCACTGATCACCTAGGTGTTCTATCTTGTCAGCTAGTGCAGAATAACACTCATTAGGCTGCTTTTTCAGTTTTCTAAAGTTCTGCCTCAGTATTTCCAAAATAAAACCAAATTTTCTCTTTACCACTTCTTTAAAAATAGGCCAGTCAGTGTCCTCACCAGATAATTTGGCTACAATGTTGGCAAGTTGCCCAGAACACTGCGTACGCATTAACTGGAGGTACCAGGCCTCAGGTATTCTAAGATCTCTACACGCTTGTTCATATATAGATAAAAATGATAAGATATCATCGCCATCATGGTAGTAAGGTAGATTGCTTCTATCCACACTGGCTATTGAGTTCTTAAACTCCTCTTTTTCCTTCAGCTCATAAACCAAATGCTCCACCTTTTTCTCTCTGTACTGCTTCAATAACTGATCAGCAATGTTCTGATTATGAATAGATTGAGTGTGACAAGCAACAAAATCTGCAAACATCATTGTTAACTTATCCACTGGTGATAGACTCTTGTTAGGATCAGGACCCTCAGCACCGGCTACTGCTGCTGCTGCTCCTGCTGTTCCATCAGAAATGTCTCTGGCTGGCACTCCCCTCCCTACCGGAGTGCTGGCACCCGCCATTTCCTCTGTCTGATCCATCTGTCGCAACCTAGACCAAGTCTGATCTGGATCAGATCCAAGTAGGTCCTGGATGTCCTCAGCTGTGAGACTGTACTTAATCCCACCTGTTTGCAATCCCCTAATCTTAATTGTTCTCTGAGTCACAAACTTCTCTCCAGGCAACTCCGAAAATTCTTCTCCTTCTAAGTGTTGCTCCATGCAAGCTGCAACTAACGCAGACGCCAAGTTGACCCAAAAGGAAAAATCCTCTCCCTGCCCCTGTAGCCGAAACTGTAGGGTGAGGGCAAAGCCATAAAACACTCTGGCAGAAAACAGCCCTACCCTGGAGCTTCAGAAAGGTGACCGCTTACTTGCATAAAAATGTCCACTCATTAAACAGCCCAATTACATAACCAAAGCATTAGTTCTTACAGACTTCGCTTAAAGCTAAGTCTTTCTTTAAGACCCTTAGCTGAAAAGAAAAATGCAATATAGATGATTTATAGCCCTTCAAAGTAAATAGCGTGGAAGAAACCCCTCTGCCAAGGCTTGGGATTTCCCAGCTGTGAAAAGCACATGCATCGAGATGCTTGCTGCTTTCAACTTAAGCCAAAGTAAACACAATAAATCAAAGCCCGTGTTTCATCCCACTGCTGCCACCATGTAAGCTGCCCCTTATCTCCAAAGAGATTTACGGGCGTGCCAGAGACTGGGATGAGTCCGAAATCCAGACAAACCTCTGACTGCTGAGCAGAGCCCTTAGGTCTCAGCAAGATCTTGTCTAACACTTCTTCCTCAAAAGCCAATCTCCTTTATTAAGAAAGCAACACACACAGACAAATCCATGAGTTATACTCAGAATAATCTGGCTCTAAATCTTTGGTAGCAAACACACATGGCCAATTAGACATTCAGCTAGTCTGTACAAGAACCAATGCATGCAGATCAAATCATTATTGCTTTATTGAAAAGAATTGCTTTAGAAAAGGTTTCAGTTGATAGTAAAATAGTTCAGTAGGTACATTTTCATATCAAGACAAACGGAATATTCCCCTCCCCCACTCCAGCTAGAAAAATAAAGAAATAGAATTATGCTAACTAATAAAAAGCATAACACAGTCCATCTCACGTGTCTTGGGTCTTCATAGGCTGATGCTAGATGAAAACCAGTTGACTTCCATCAGTCCATGGTAGGAAAAATAGTCCATAGCAAAGCTACAATCCATTATGGGAAAAGCACATGTCTGACCTTTCTCAGTCCAACTCCATCTTTTTTCAACTCCCTCCTTACCAACTTCCTTCTTCTTCCCAGAATTCTTCATAAGGAACACCCCCTCCTGGGTCTTGTTGTCCCGCCTAACTTTCTCATGGAGCTTCAGTTGTTATCATACTTTGTGGCAGAATTATTTTGACTATGAAAGTCTCTGCTCTCTACTCATCTTAGCAACGAGATAATCAGAGAGCGAAGCTTCTCTGAAACAGCATGAAAAACTTTCCTACTACAGAACAGACTTTAAATCAAGATGGATGCTATTGGGACAATCTTAGGACTACATATCCCATTCTAATACACATAAAAACACAAATCATCACAAGCACTTTTCAAATGTTTGAAAGGATGTCATATAGAGGATGGGCAAGATCTGTTATTGAATATCCCAGACGGCAGGACATGCAACAATTAGCCATTCTTCAGTCTCGAGAGACTATGGTAATGTGCCCTGTATGTAGGAGCTGGAGAGTCTTCTCCATAGCCCAACACCTGGGTAAAATAATATGGAGGATAGGCTGTTACCCAAGCAGCAAATCCCCCCCTCTCCACGTCGCTCAAGTTAAATAGCCAGATTTTGGTTGAATATCCTAACTGTTAGAGTAGTATGATGGGAACTCATGACCTCAGGAGTTGGCGAGTGGTCCAACACTGAAGGCATTCAAGAGAAACTGAGATAATCACCTGGCAGATCTGCTTGGGTGGTATTCCTGCCTTAGGCAGGAGGTTGGACTGAATAGCCTTGTAGGCCCCTTCCAACTCCACTAATTCTATGACACCATGATTATCAGAAGAACACCCATCCCCAGAGATTCCATCACTGACAGTCATTTCTCTCTCTTATTGAAATGCTGGCTTGGGGTTGTTTTGTCCTTAGCGAGATGGGTGGGAACTAGCTCAGTTTGTTTTCTGTTGGAAGCTGTCTCATTAGAGGATGGAGAGGAGTTCTCCAATTACATAAGACCGGTTGAAATCAGGATCAAGTGAGGTAGAAAATAATTAGACAGAACTTAACAGAAGAAAACAAAGAATGAACCACACAGAGATCGGACCAATACCAACTATCAATTGTCCACCCTGTTGAGAAACAAAAGGAAAAAAAATAATGTCTCTGCCCTCAGGCTCCTTTTCTCAAAGCCAAACATGCCCAGTTCCTTCAGTCTTTCTATGTTGGCTTTCAGTTCTTACTGCATTGTTTTGAATCTTCTTGCAGAGTGTCTGTTCTGTAATATCCTCAAGAACTTTCCCTGAGATGGATGTCAGGCTGACTGGTTTGCAGTTCCCAGGTTCCCCTTTTTGAAGATAGGGACAGGGTCAGCTCTCCTCCACCTGTCTGGCTCTTCACCCATCTCCCATGATAACAAGAGAATATTAGACAGTGGTTCTGCAATTTCTTCAGCCAGTTCCTTCAATACCCATGGATGCACTTCATCTGGACTTGGGGGTTAAAACTCATCCAAACAAGTACGGTATTTCTTTTACATTGCACTCTTCTTTCATCTCTTTTTTTCTCTCCATCAGCGGATGAGGAGGACAACAGGAATTCTATGGAGCCAGCCATTCTTTCATTGACAGAAAACCCCAATTGTGAAGCACCAAAAATTCTACCTATTTAAAAGGAGAAAAGGGGAAGAAGGGAAGCCAGGAAAAAAGAGATAAAGAAATATCCAGCTTCTCCAGCTAATGATGTTGATTCACTTCTGATCCCGTGGGGGGGAAAAACAACAGGGAAAGGGAAGGAGAAAAAGTTCCCTGGGCATATAAACATTCAAAGGAATCTTATATGACAATCGGCTTGACAAAGTCCACATACTGTACATAGAAAAAGTGAAGAGCATCACTATGCACAGTGATTGTACTTCACGTGCAAATCATCTGAGAGGTGAGAGACCATACAAATGCCTACAGTATGGAAAGAGCTCTTTGAGAAAAATCACCTGTGTTCCCAACTAAAAATTTACACAGATGAAAAACCATATAAATGCATGGAATGTGGAAAGAGCTTCAATCATAGTAGTAGCTTCAGTTGCCATAAAAAAATTCACACAGGGGAGAAACCATATAAATGCATGGAATGTGGACAGAGCTTCATTCATAGTAGTAGCCTCAGTCGCCATCAAAGAACTCACACTGCGGAGAAACCATATAAATGCATAGAATGTGGAAAGAGCTTCAGTCAGAGTGGTCACCTGAGTTCTCATCAAAGAATTCACACTGGGGAGAAACCATATACATGCATGGAATGTGGAAAGAGCTTCAGTGATAGCAGTAACCTGAGTTCGCATCAAAGAATTCACACTGGGGAGAAACAATATAAATGCATGGCATGTGGAAAGAGCTTCACTCATAGCAGTAGCCTCAGTTGCCATCAAAGAACTCATACAGGGGAGAAACCATATAAATGCATGGAATGTGGAAAGAGCTTCAGTCGTAGTTGTCACCTGAGTTCACATCAAATTACTCACACTGGGGAGAAACCATATAAATGCATAGAATGTGGAAAGAGCTTCAGTCAGAGCAAATGCCTTAGTTTACATCATAGAACTCACACAGGGGAGAAACCATATAAATGCATGGAATGTGGAAAGAGCTTCAGTCAGAGCAGTGGCCTCAGTTGCCATCAAAGAACTCACACAGGGGAGAAACCATATAAATGCATGGAATGTGGACAGAGCTTCAGTCAGAGCAGTGGCCTCAGTTGCCATCAAAGAACTCACACAGGGGAGAAACCATATAAATGCATGGAATGTGGAAAAAGCTTCACTCGTAGCAGTCACCTGAGTTCACATCAAAGAACTCACACGGTGGAGAAACCATATAAATGCATGTATTGAGGATGTGCTTCATAGACTTAGTTTACCTGAGAGAACTGACACGGTGAAAAACAGGGAATATGAAAGAGCTGCCATGACAGCTGTTGCCTCCATTTACATCAGAGGGCTCGCTCTGAGTATAATGCATGGAATGTGGAAAAGGTCATTTTAAAATAGTCCGATTAATCAAGAAATATATTTAGAACAGGCAAATCAGACTTCTACTTTATCCTGGAATGCAGTGTTTTCTGAGTAAGAAGATAAACTGTTTCAGCCGTCAGGAAATTAACCACAGAAATTATCCATGATATTGAAAACAACTTAAAGCAAAGCAAAGCAAAGCGTGCTGCTTATATACCGCCCCATAGCGCTTCAACCACTCTCTGGGTGGTTTACAATTTAATTATGCAGGCTACACATTGCCCCCCCAGCGAGCTGGGTACTCATTTTACCAACCACAGAAGGATAGAAGGCTGAGTCAACCTTGAGCCGGCTACCTGGGATTTGAAAACCAGGTCGTGAGCACAGTTTTAGCTGCAGTACAGCGGTTTAACCACTGCGCCACGAGGCTCCTCAACCAGAAATTAACCCCAGACCTAAAAATGGACTGGTTAAAATGCGTCGATTGCCTCGTTTAGCGATGAATTCTCATAACGATGTGTTTTTTTAGGAAATAATATGCACCGTATAACGATGTTTCCTATGGGTGATTTTCGCTTAGCGAAGTTTGGGACCATGCTTCGCATAACGAATGCGATTTTAGGTCCCCTGCTTCACTTAATGATGTTTCTTTTTTCAATTTAAAAAGTGTCTTAGAAGGGTCAAAAACGGTTCTAAATGCTTGGATTCGTTAGAGGACCCCCTAAGTCATGTGCAAACCTGATTTGGCTTTGATCTGAATTTCGTTAATTTATGGTGAATTTTTATTTTCGGCCCATAGGAACCAATGGACCTGTCAAAATCTGACAGCTCCATGCTTTCCTATGGGGGAGAAAACAATTCACCATAAATTAACGGAAGTTCAGATCAAAGCCAAATCAGGTTTGCACACGACTTAGGGGGTCCTCTAACGAACCCAAGCATTTAGAACAGTTGCTGAGGCTTCCTTAATTTTTTGTGAATTTTTTCTTCCCCCACAGGAAATAATGGAGCTGTCAGATTTTGACAGCTGTCAAAAGTTGGGGGGAAAAATTCACCACAAATCATCGAAAAGTCAGATCAAAGCCAAATTAACTTTTGCATCCGTTTTAGAGGGTGCAGAAGCTAATCCAAGCATTTAAAACCATTTTTGACCCTTTTATGACACACTTAATTTTGCAAAAATTGACTTCGCAAAGCCATTGAAATGTATTGAATCAGCTTCAATACATTCCAATGGAGGAAACATTGTATCGTTTAACGATGGTTCCTATGGGTTTTTTCGCTTAAGGACAGCAATCCGTGCCTATTGGAACGGATTAACCGGTTTCCAATGCATTCCTATAGAAAATGGTGTTTCGCATAACGATGTTTTCACATAACTTTTTTTTTAACCAATTAAAATCGTTATGCAAGGCACCACTGTAGTTCCACTGGAATGCCATCACCTGCACTGCCCTTGCATGCTGTCTAAGGCCCACTTGGGTTGTCTGAGACATCCCGATCTTTCTCGTATAATCCCTCTGTGTATTCTTGCCACCCCTCCTTGATGTCTTCTGCTTCTGTGAGGTCCCTTCCATTTTTGTCCTATATCGTTTCCATCTTTGCCTTACCATCTTATTTGTCTCCTGAGGAACCTATACGTGGGACAGGAAGCAACAGTTAGAACTGGATATGGGACAACTGATTGGTTCAGAATTGGGATAGGAGTTCATAGAGTTTTCCAGGCAAATATACTGGAGTGGCTTGCCAGTTCCTGCTCCAGGTGGATTGTGTTTAATCAGAACTCTCCACTATGACCTGTCAATCTTGGGTGTCCCTGCAAGGCATATCGCCATAGCTTCTCTGAATTACTCAAGCCCCTTCACCATGAGAAGGCAGCAATCCGTGAAGGGGCCTTTTATGTATATCTTCACCAATAGTTCTGCAAAATGCAGGAGATTGCTTAGTGTTATGGAAATGGTAGACAACCTTTGAAAAACCTACAAGAGAAGGAAACCTTATAAATCTTCCAAGTACAGAAAACGTATTTCCTGACATCTAGAATTGTAAGGGTGCAAATCCAAATTACTGGAATTTACTCTTCTTACTGGAAGAGATCTTGATTAGTATGGTGGGGAACACAGTTGATTTGCATTTTGGTTTATGTATTGAATGTTTATGTTTTAGTTTATCTAATATTTTTTAAAAATAAAAAAATTAAAAAGGAATTGAGAGATGGCATTGGGTGTCATCCGCATGCGAGTGAGCTCATCATCCCCTCCCTGTTTCATATCACTTTGAGACTGCATTCATCAGACCGCTGGCAGCAAAGGGACTGCTTGTCACTCTTTCCATCCTCGCATCCTTGCAGTATGTCAGGCTTCCTTCCTCCTCCTGCCCACCTCCATATTCCAGTCCCATGCCCACCCATTCCACCCCAAGCATCCTGCTGGGATTTCACCCATGCCTCACTTTAAACCAGGGATCTCCAAACTACAGCCCACGGGCCGTATCTGACTTGCCTTGTCTTTTTATCCAGCCTCGTCCAGACTCTAGGACCTTTCCCACCCCCTGCCTGCCTTTCCTAACAGCGCCTGGCAACAAGATTGGTCTTCTGCTCGTCTCCTGCCCTAATGCACGCTCTCTTTTAGCCTACTCATCATGGGGAAACAACAAAGCTCCCAGACTTCTCTCTGAAAAGTTTGGCAGCTCTAGAATCCCATCCTGCCCTGCACGTCTAAAATTAATGTTACAGTAAGAAACAATCCTCATTGGAACTGAGGTAAGCACAGAGGGGAAGCTAAACTGAACAGAGGGCTTTCTGCCTTTCCTCAGGTGTGGGTGTGTATGTATGAGGGAGGGCGCTCACCTGGATAGAGAAGACGAGGGCTGCAAAGCAGAGGAAGTAGTTCTTTTAAAAGGTGCTCATGTCACCCCTGGACGATGGCAGCTGCTGAGTAGGGGTAACAGAAGACAGCAACTGCCTCCTCCACATGTACTCCTTGGAAACAAGGCTGCTGGATGGAAATGGGCAGGAGGAGAGCTCGCGTAACCAGCTGCGGAGGGGGGAGTTTAACTTTGGCTATCACAGGTCCAGTTTTACTTAAGCAGAGCAATTCATTTTGAGGTAACTCAGTGGTGAAGTTCTCAAAAGCTTGGAGAAGTAGACTAGAGGTGTGTGAAAGGGGAAATGGCTGGAAAATAGATAGGAGAGATTCCATATCCTATTTTTCGCCTTGCAATCTCTGCATATAAAGAAAAATAGATTAAAAGTACGGACCAGTTTGCAGTCCATTAAACTTTTTAAACTGCAGTTATCCAGGTACTTTAATCCCAATTTTTAAAAAAATTTTAAACGGAAGTAATTCCCATGTTAATTTAGGTTGCTGAAATGTGGGGCTTTGCAGATCTTAAGGAAGTTCGAAGACAATTTTATTGGACCATCCTTGGAATTTCAAATTCCACCCCAGCTCATTTAGTTAGAGCAGAACTTGGTACAAAAACGATTTCAGGTCTGATAACTGAAAGAATGGTAAAGTATTGGTGCAGGACAAGTAGCTTAATAGAAGAAAGATTGCCCAACATTTGTTTGGAGAAGCAAAGGTAATCTCACCATGGAAATTCATGGGTGGAAAAACTGTTTAAGCTTTTTACAAAATTTGGTTTTACAGCACAGGCTCTAAATCCATTGCGGAAAGATACCATTCATATCGTTAAGCAAAGGATTTCTAATGAAGGAGCTGTGAGGGTTCGACTCTATGGTCCTTTTGTTTCGTAATAATTTCAGACAACACATTTGCGAATCAAGTAGTAAACAAATGTCCTGAACTGGTGAGCGTGCTTGGATTCCTTCCTCCAGCTGGTCCGGAAGGGGTTTCCAGCCATCAAATACAAAAAGGTTGCTATATTATTCCAAAGTCCCGGTAACTCGGGGGAGTCCACCCCTTCAGTCTTGTCCCCGACGGTACACCAAGCAAGAGTATGGCCTTGTCTTGAGCAAAATCGTCCCACTGGGCACCTCTCTCCAGTTCCAAGATCTCACAATTTGTTCTCTCTCTGCTAACCTCATCTCCATGGCTCTCCCTTCAATCCTTTCTTTTCTTTCCCTTTCTACTCATTCTTTCTCCCCACCCCCTCAGCTTTCTTCTCCACTCTCTTGCTTCTGCCTCTCCCCAATAAGAGGGTTGAGGAGGGATCCCTGTCCTCTGCCTATAATCAGCCTCTTGTTAGGGATCCTTAATCCCTCCCAATTCCACATCCAGGGGTCTTGCATCCATGGGAGACAATAGACTCTCCTTTCTCCTTACTTCCCCCTATCTCTGCCTCTATCTCCTCCCCCCGTTTTTCTCCCTATCCTGACTTTTCTGACAGGTCTTCCTTTATTTCCATTCCCCTCAGCTCCTCGGTCACCTCTTCTACTTCTGCCCCCTGGCAGAGACTCTTGGGACACTTCACTTGAGGTCCACTGGGGTTCTCCTCTCTCTATGTTCTGTCTGGTTGAAGATGAAGGACGAGCACCGACTCACCTGCTGTCTCACAGGAGCTACAGTTAAGCCCTGTAAGGTCTTTTCCAATTCCTGGGTATCTATTTCCCAGTGTACGCTTTCTTGAGGGGTTGGTAGAGGAGTGGTCTATACCTCTCTGGATACCCTACTGATGGACGGCACTCCAATGAGAGCTTCTATGCTCTCATCACACCTCTCCTACCACCTGCAAGTGCTGCCCTTGAGCACGCGAACAGATTCCAAACTCTTTGAGTGTGTTGTGCACATACGCGTGAGCACCCCTCTGTGAGAGTGATGTGCGTATGCATGCAAGCTCTGCCCCCGAGGGTGTGTCATGCCCCCCCAACCGGTCTGTGGTTGGGGAAAGGTTGGTTACCCCTGCTTCAGATGAAAGATTGTTGTGTTTGTGGAAACCCTGTTCATGAGGACTTGTCTCATTATGTGCTTGAGTGCCCCTTGTATATGGATACAGTGGTGCCTCGCTAGACAATGATAATCCATTCCACTGAAATCGCTGTTTGTTTGTTTGATTGATTGATTTATGCCCTGCCTATCTGGTCTACTCGATTGTCTAGAGAAAAGCATTTCCCCATTGGAATGCATTGAAACCTGTTTAATGTGTTCCAATGGGAAAGAATCGTCGTTGTCTAGTGAGGATCGGCCGTAGGAAAGCCGCTTTGTGAACCGCCGATCGGCTGTTTAAATCGCTGTCTTGCGAAGCTTAGGTCCCAAAAATGCCTGTTTTGCAAGGGCGGACGGAGCTGTCAAAATCATCGCCTAGCGAAAATCAGTTTGTGAAGCAGGGACCAAACATTGTCCAGCGAAATTCCCCCATTGGAATAACTTTTGCGATTTGCTATAGCGATCGCAAAAAGTGAATGTCTAGTGAAAAAACTGTCATGCGGGGTAACTGTCTAGCGAGGCACCACTGCATGAGAGAACAATATTTACAGCCCATCTTTAAGAAAGTGCAATATAGAAGCATACCAGAGAAATTAAGCTTGTTATTACAAACACCCAATTCACATAAAATAAATAGATTGCAATATTTGCTTTTGAAGCCACTGCAAATAAAGATTTAGATGTATGAAGATAGCCACATGGAACATAATTTAAATGTTATATTTAACTGTTATCATTGGATTTCATGAGGTTTCAGCTAATTTTTTAAAATAAGTGATTATCATATTTACAGGCCCCATTTTGAACTACTGATATTAGCATTATTTTAATTCATTGTATTTTTACTGATACCTATGGCATGATAGTACTATTGCTCGAACGCAGCGTATTCTTTTAAAATTTGCAATGATCTGTTGATTATGCAATAAAGATTTGAAAATTTTTGAAATTGGGATAGGAGAGAATCCATGTCCTATTTTTCACATTGCAATGTCTTTGTCGTGCTTTTTCAACCAAAAGGAAAAGCCCAAAGGGGAGGCAGTGATAAGAGAGAAACCAGCCGGACCGCAGTATCTCCGGGAAATTGGTTTCAAGCCTCCCATCCCAGAAAGCGTGGATATAAAAACACTCTATACTGTATAGCTCCTGGTTCCCTCTAGTGGCTAGTTCTGGTAATACATTTTAGAAAAGTGTATTTAGAAGACCAGCATGCAGGGAATATGGGGAAATGTATTTGCGAAGGCTTTCATGGCCGGGATCTAATGGCTGTTGTGGGTTTTTTAAGTCAATGAAGACCCGGGATCACTACACACAAAAGACCAGCTAATGATGCCCATCAATCCCAGATTGTGATAATCTCTCCTTATCACAACAATACACCCACAACAAGACACACTAATCACCCATCTCCTGAAAAGGACAAAAGCTGATCTCACAGCCATAAATACTCCACTCCGAAGCAAACTACATCAGAGCACAGAGTGCTGTCCTCTGAAGATGCCAGCCACAGAGACTGGTGAAACGTTAGGAAGAACAACCTTCAGAACATGGCCAAAGAGCCCAAAAAACCCACAACAACCAATATGGGGAATAACCTAGCCTTTCAGTTCAGTAACTCCGGCATCTCCACAGATCCATTTTTCAAAGGCTTTTTACAAGGAAATACTGGCTCTGCCAGACAGCAGAACTCTGAAAAGTACTCTTTTCAAAACTATGATATCTCAGTTCCTGCAGCTAGCATGGCCAACCCCCGTGCCGTTTGTGAGATTCTGGCATTGTAGTCTGAAAAAAAATAACTTTTCCAACCTCTGCCTGGAGAGAGAAAGAGACTGTAGATGCTGGGCTTGGATTCTGTATTCTTCCAGGGGCAGCAGTTCAGTGTCTGGATTAAAGTTGCTTGTTTTACTAGAATGATTTTGCTCTTGCAAATCTTGCAAGAATAAAGTATGTCAAGTCCAACTATCAAGCAAAAACCGCTGATGTTCCCTGACCCTTTCCATCAGCAGCCCCGCATTGAGGGTGTTACAGTAATCCAGTCAAGGAAATACCTAGCGTGTGTGAGTCACAGTGCCCAGATCAGATCTCTCCGGAGATGGACGTAGTTGGAGTACTAGTTCTAATAGTGCAAATGCACTCCTGGCCGCTGCTGAAACCTGGACATCCAGGCTCAGGGACGACTCCAGGAGGACCCCAAGTTTGTGAACTTATGTTTTTAGGGGGAGTGTAATCCCACCCAGCACAGGCTGTATCCCTTTGCCTTGATCTGCCACCAGAAGCACCTCTGTCTTGTTTGGATTAAGTCTCAGTTTATTCAGCCTCATGACTGATACCAAAACTGATTTAGAACTGAAACAAGTCCCTCAGATTTAGTTAGCAAGGAAGGGAGCGTTGGGTATCATCGACATACTTTTAACTCCCAACCCCCAAACTCCGGACAGTCTCTCCCAGTGGTTTAATGTAGATGCTAAATAACAGAGAAGATAAAACAGAACCCTGAGGGACCCCACAGGTGGGCAGCCAGGGTGTCAAACAGGAATCTTCCAGCACCACCTTCGGAGTTCCCTCTTCCAGGACGGATTGGAGCCACCATAAACAGTGCATCCATGTCTCTTCGTAGACGGGCCAGTTTGGAAAAGAGTACAAACCCGTGTATATTCTGTACTATTCATGAAAAATGCAGATGTCTTGTACTGTCAGTGAATTAATGTTAGTCTATCTGGTGGTGCTCAAAGGAGGGTGTAGGGTCATGAAAACTGAGAAGACTGATAGGCTAGGTGATCACCAGATAATTAGGATAGCAAAAAGTCTTAGAGAGAAGTTAAAGAAGTCAGCTACACACACAAGGATGTCTGCTAGCAGTGCTCCTGATGGACGACTAGTCATGCCACACACACACCCCTGGAGGACTCTCTTTTATTATTTTAGTAAGCTCACAGATAGTTGACAGAGTTCAGATAGGACAGTGGTTACATAATGCCAATTAGATTGGTCAAAGAAAGGCTTTGAAGTTAGCTCTCTAAGAGGAAGAGGAAGAATGGGTAGCCACACCTCCTCTCAGACGTCATCCAGGAGAGTGTTCTCTACTACTGTAGAATCAGACAACAGTTTAGCAACCTTGAGGAGGGGCGTTCCCCCACAGAGGGGGAATTTGTGTCCAACCTGGATGGCCCAGAACTTGCCAAGCCAAACAAGAGATGCAAGAAGCTGGGTTTGACAGTCCCGGTCGGAGAAAGCCTTGGGCTGAGACACCTTGTGACCTGAAAGATGTAGGCTCAGAGGAATATTTGGGCCATATTTTCCTCACAGGAAAAAACTCCCTAGAGTTTTGAGGGAGAGACATCTGATGAAGCTCCTGCTCTGAGAGCCACTAGCCCAGCATTACGACAGAGTACTGAGGGTCCCTCTAAAATTGCCCCCCTTCAGTCTAAGTGGAAATCTCCCTTCACCAAGCCTCAGATGAAGGGTGTGGTGGTGGAATGTTCGCTTATCTGGCCAGATATTGGTCTAATCACTTTCTCTGTCAGGTTACACCCACTCTCTTCAGTGTTTAGGTCCTTAAGAGTTCCATATGTTAAAAAAGCCAAGTCCTTCAAGCTCTGGTGCAGATTATTTTCCAACATCCTTCTCTACTTTTCCGCTCTCTGTCATTGGGAGATTCACAGCTTTGTGCTAAGATGGCGCCCACTCAGTTTTGGCTTCCAGGCCAATCCAGGAATCTCCCGGGCCAAGTAACCCTTTCTCAGTCAGATTATGTTACTTCAGACTTTCACTTCTCCTAGTAAAATACCTCACCCTCAAGTTTTGGAGGGCTCAAAATGGAATGGTCTCAGTCATTTTCAGGAGCCCTCCTGAAACCTGACCAATCTTGCTGCAACGAAGCCCCACCCCTCTCAAGCAGCAGTTTAAGGGGAATTTTAGTGGTTTACTTTTTCATCGTGAAAAGTGAGTTTCTTCTACATGGTTCTCTTATCACTTCACTTTCAACATACAGTGGTGCCTCGCTTGATAACGTTAATTCGTTCCAGGGAAATCGCTGTAGAGTGAAAATGTCATCAAACGAAATAAAAAAACCCATTGAAATGCATTGAAAACTGTTCAATGCGTTCCAATGGGCTGAATAGCTGCTCGTCCAGCAAAGATCCTCCATACAGCGGCTATTTTCGGTGCCTGTAAAGTGAGGAATCCATCCTAGAAAACAGCAAGGGGGCCATTTTCTTCAGCCAGCGGCCATTTTGAAACCCGACGATCAGCAAACAGTGAAAATCGGTTCCCGAAGCAGGGAACTGATCATCGCACAGCGGAAAAAACCCCATTTAAAACATTGTTTTGCGATCACAAAAGCAATCGCAAAAACATCAACATAAAATGGATTTGTCGTAGAGCGGGGTAATCGTCCAGCGGGGCACGACTGTACGTCTCTGAGGCACATTTAAAATACCTTTTCTGTTCTAGTGCAACACCTCTGCACCTCATAAAATCAATGTTTTGAACTCTTAAGAAAAAGATGCCAGATCTGGTCTTTTCCCACAATTTTCCCCTGGGTCATCAGCCCTTGCCATGGTCAGCCTGAGGCAGATCTCAGTGCCCCTCTTGGATGTTTCATCTAAGAAAAAGCAGCCAGCGAATGAAAAATTAAACCTCTCTGGCAATTTTGGGAGGGGTTGTGCAAGGCAACCACTGCTGTCTTGGGCAGGAGGGGTCCCTGGGAGTCCTCACCTGAAAAAGTACCAAGGTGAAGAGGGAGGGAAGAAGGTGACACAAGGCTTTTTTGTATTTTTGATGACATGCCTGAGCCACACAAGAGAGTCCTTTGAGGAAATGAAATCTCAGGCAGTGCGAAGACATGTCTATCTAACACCCCTTCAGCAGAGTCTCCTGATGTCCCCTTTCTCAGGGGGTTTGACCATCCTGCGTGTTCTGTGTCCCACACTTTTTTTCTCCCTCCTGCTTTCTGACCTCTATTGATATCCCTGTGGGGACTTCCTCCCCCCCCAAAGATACTCCTGTATCCTTTACCCTCCTGGCACGGTCTGCCGAATCTGGCCACAGATGTACGTTTTTGCTCATGTGATATGTTTTTTGCTCATAGGATATGTGCTATGTTCTACTTCTGTAGAAAGTCTTGTGGTCCCCAAAGGAATATTCCCTGCGAAATGCCTCCCCCCAAATTTGCAAGAAAAACCCAACTCTCTGCTCCCTTCAAAGGATATTGGTTTTAAGTCTTTATCGAACATGGGGCTACCAACTCACACACTAATTCTTACCTAATCTATCCTATTATTCCTAATCTCTAAAACATAAAGCATGTTGCACTCCTGCTGAAAACGGAGAGAGTGGGGTCTTTGGAATCTGGGCTGTGCATCACAACACTAGAGATTTCTGGGAACGTGGTCTCTCCAGGTAAGGATCTGTTTCCCTTCTGAGCAGAGATTTGAAGGATGTTTTTGACTGCTCTGCTGAGAGGCCACTGTGGACAGAAGAAGCCAGACTGTGTGGTGGACAAGGCTTCTGTGCTACACTGAAAACTCAGAATGCCACAAAAATGAAGAGCAAATAATTAATAAACCTCAGAGCTCTCCACTAAAGCAGACGGTTTATTTGAGATCACGGTCATAGAATAATTCCCCTCAAATCCAATATGTCCAAAGGCGCCATCTCCCTAAAGTCGCTAAACCAATATACTTCCGCCTGGACAACCAACAAGGATATTGGTTTTAAGTCTTTATTGAATGAGTGGCTACCAACTCACACACTTGTTGTTTAGTCATGTCCAACTCTTTGTGACCCCATGGACCAGAGCTCGCCAGGCCCTCCTGTCTTCCACTGCCTCCCAGAGTTGGGTCAAATTCATGTTGGTCACTCCGATAACACTGTCCATCCATCCTCTGTCGTCCCCTTCTCCTCTTGCCGTCACACTTTCCTAACATCAGCGTCTTTCTGCCTCCTGGAGTTGGGTCAAATTCATGTTGGTTGCTTTGGTGACACTGTCCAACCATCTCATCCTCTGTCGTCCCCTTCTCCTCTTGCCTTCAAACTTTCCTAACATCAGCGTCTTTTCCAGGGAGTCTTCTCTTTGGAGTCTTCTCTCACACACAAATTCTTACCTAATCTATCCTATTATTCCTAATGTCTAAAACATAAAGCATCCCTCCAGTTATGATTAAGAAAATCACATTCCTTAATTGCAAGGGGCGAAAATGTATTTCCCAACATAAGGTCAGAAAGGGTTCACTTTAAAATTTGAATAGATAGCTCATAACCGTGTAGCTTATCAACCATGTAAGTTGATGTCCACCTACATTAAAAATGATCGAACATTTAAATCCTAGGTTTTAAGTCAATCAGGTCCTCTTCTTCTCCATCTGTGACTTTTGCTTCAAACAATGGAGGAACAAACTCCTCTTTAGGTGAGTGACAGGCAATAATTCTTCAGGTGGATGCTTGTGGCAATTTGGTTCTTCAACAGAAGCCATTCATACCAGCTGTAGAGTGCCTGTGTTACTATCAGACATGATGGTATACAGTGGTGCCTTGCATAGCGATCACTCCGTATAGCGATGAAATCGCTTTGCGATGGACTTTTTGCCATTGCAAGAGCGATCGCTTTGCGATGGCCCCTATGGGGAAATTTCCCTTTGCAATGATCGCAGGGAAGCAATCATCGCAAAGCCCCCATTTTCGGCCAACTGATCTGTGGTTTCAAAATGGCCGCCAGGTAAACAAAATGGCCACCCACTGTTTTGCCTCGCTTTAGAGGCACCGAAAATGGCCACCGCAATGGAGGATTTCCACATATGGTTAGTTTTTAAGCCCATAGGAACGCATTAAACGCATTTTAATGCGTTTCTATGGGCTTTTTAAAATCGCTTAGCGATGAAATCACTTAGCAGTGATTTTTGCTGCACGGATTAACATCGCTAAGCGAGGCACCACTGTATGTGTTTAGAATTTGCTCTTGACTTTAGTAACTTGAAAAAGTCTCTGGAAAGGACCTCATTAAGACTGTAGTAAAAATAACCCTCATTGGAAGTTCATAATCTTCCTTTCCTCAACAAATTCACACACAACTCAGTCTTTTTCCTTACAGCTGTCAATTCTAGCATGGAAAACTCTCACACAAGTTATTCAAAGTGCAAAGTGTTTCCAAATGTAAACCATTAACGCAGGGGGATAAATTACCCCAAAAATGAACAAATAAGTAAAAATAAATAAAATATCAACCCATCAACCTTCAAGGTTTCATATAGGTTTTAGGTAAATTTCAGTCCAGTTTCCATCTTCTTTATTCATTTTATTTATTTATCCATTTGACTTGTATGCCACCCACACTCTGCAAGATATCATTTTAAAAATATTATTTTTCTCATAATATGCTAAAGAAATCACTGTAAGTATTGACTGCTAACTAAAGCATTCCCCTCTAAACTATATAGAATTGAATATTAGCATAAAGTAAAAGAAGAAATCTAAGCAAGTACAGTGGGGTCTTGACTTAAGAACGGCTCGAGTTTAAGAACATTTTGACTTAAGAACCACTCTCATAGGAAAATATTGACTTGACTTACATACTTAGATTTGAGTTAAGAACTGAAAAAAACCACGTGGGAGGCAGGGAAAGTGCAAAATTTGAACTTTCAGTTAACTATTGGCCAGTGAAAAGGGTGTCTGTCTGCTTCCTCACTCCTCCCATCGTTTAGAGAGTGGATTGGGAGGCAGTCTTTGGACTGCCTGGTACTGTCCTGCCTGGACTGTATTTTCCCTGCCTTCCCTGAACCTTTCTTGACCTAAGAAAAAAAGAAACAAAATATCCCCCTCTAGTGGTCGAAGGCAGAATAGCAGCTTCCCATTAGTTTCTATGGACGGAAAAGAGCAGATACAGATCAAATGGTTTTCAATGCATTCCTATGGGAAATGCAGATTTGACCTGAGAACTTTTTGACTTGAGAACCGCCTTCCAATACGGATTAAGTTCTCAAGTCAAGACCCCACTGTATTAAAATCATTCACTGCAACACCAGTTGTGAAAAGGTACCTAAACGTTTCCTGAATGGAAAAAAAATAAGTGGATGTCAACAGTTGAAAAAGACATATATTGGAAAAGACATCTAATTACTATACGTCCGATTCAGGGAATATATAAATCAAATTTTTAATGGATGATCAGCCTCCTTTTGTAACAGAAAATATCACTTAATATAAAAGAACACGCAACTAAAGGGTTCACATCCTTTGCTTCTAACCCAGGCTGGCTCATGTCCACTCAGATCTATCTAACAAAATATTTAATTTTGCCCATCTAGATTAGCAGTTTGATATCCTAAAAACAGCAAAGGGAACGTAGCACCATAGTTCTTCCAGTCAACAAACCCCTTACCGCAATTCAAAATCTGTCTAATATTCTATATTGACATTACTCCTATGGTTTTTCCCTCATTAGTGGATCTGATTAATCGGACAAGCACTACAGTTGACAAAAGGTTTTTCACATTCCATGGATTTTAACGGTTTCTCCTTTGGACCTTTTAGATGGGAATGAAGCCTAGGACTTTGACAGAGACTCTTTCTACATATCAAGTATTTCTATGATTTCTCCCCCAGATGAGTTCTATGATGAGAACTCAGGGTAGAACCATGACTAAAGCTCTTTCCACATTCCATGCATTTATAGGGTTTCTCCCCTGTATGAGTTCTTTGATGTGAACTAAGGGTACCTCTCTGACTGAAACTCTTGCCACATTCCATTCATTTATAGGGTTTTTCCCCGGTGTGAGTTCTTTCATGTTCATTAAGGTTACCACTTTGACTGAAGCTCCTTCCACATGCCATGCATTTGTAAGGTTTCTTCCCTGTGTGAGCTGTTTGATGTCTGCTGAGGCCACTGCTTTTGCTGAAGCTCTTTCCACATTCCATGCATTTATAGGGTTTCTCCCCGGTGTGAGTTCTTTGATGTGAACGAAGGTTACAGCTCTGACTGAAACTCTTTCCACATTCCATGCATTTATAGGGTTTCTCCCCGGTGTGAGTTCTTTCATGTACACTAAGGTTACTGCTATGACTGAAGATCCTTCCACATGTTATGCATTCATAAGGTTTCTTCTCTGTGTGAGCTCTTTCATGTCTCCTGAGGTGACTGCTCTGATTGAAGCTCTTTCCACATTCCATGCATTTATACTCTTTCTCCCCTCTCAGTGGGTTTTCACATGGAATACAATTTTTGTACATGGTGCTGCTCTTCCCGTGTTCTGTCCCTTGATTTTGTTTGTCCCTTGAGTTGATTCTTCCAGTTCTACTGTAATCTGGGGTACACATCAATGCTTATCAGCCCATCGAAAATATTCTCCTTCCTTTTTCCTCTTGGTATTTTTCAGATGGTGAGAAATGCAGAAACATCAACAGGAGGCAGAACTGAAGATTTCTTTCTTCCTGTCGTTGCCTTCACTCTTGGGTGTTTTTTCCCTGAAAGAACTATTAGCTCTATAGAAATCCAATTGTCTTCTTTGTTACCTGATGGAGAGAGAAAAAAAGAGATGAAGGACTACAAAGGAGTAGTGGAGCACAGAAGGGATTCACATGGGGAAATTAGCCAAGGTATTTTCTTGATCTTTGACTGACATGAGAAAAATCCCAAAGGAGAACCAAGGCCAGCAAAATGAAAGGGAAAGGATCCTTCTGTTTCAGTAAAAAAAGAAAAAGAGGAAGCAATGTTACAATTTTCTCAAACAAAATGTTCTGGATCCTGTTTTTCATTAGACTCTGCAGACAAATGGGAACTGAGCCATAAGGAACAGAAAACCTTTCCGAATAAATGTATTTGTGAAGGCTTTCACATCCTGTTGTTAGGGAAACCAACGTATGAGAAATGTTCAAGAGGTATCAAAATTTTTGAACCGTTTGGATCCTCTGTTTACTTGAATGACAAATATTTTAATTGGCGACATAAATATTTAAAGAATTGAAAAGAACAGTGTTCCTGATCATTTCAATTACACTCTCCCAGCCAATGAGAAAGCCTCCTTTATTGGGGAGAAATTGAAAAAAGAGACCAAAGAAGTAAAGAAAGTTTTGCCCAGGAAGCTACTAATAGAGTAACGAGACCATGCCCAGATTCCTCAGAGACCAATCATGGGAAGAACCAGGTGGGTGTCCATGTTCGCAATGATACAGGCCGCCAAATACAGTGGTGCCCCGCAAGACACTGTTAATCCTTTCCATTGAAATCGCTGTCTTGTGAAAACATTGTCTTGCAAAATGCGATTCCCCATTGGAATGTATTGAAATCTGTTTAATGCACTCCAATGGGGACAAATTGTTGTTGTTTTGCGAAAATCGCCCATAGGGAAGCCATTTTGCGAAGCGCTGATCAGCTGTTAAAATCGCTGTCTTGCGAAGCATCGGTCCCGAGGAAAAAACTGTCTTGCGAAGCACGGTCTGAAACATCGTATAGCAAAAATCACCCATAGGAAACACTGTTTTGCGAAGTGCCGATTGTTACATACAGCACTGATGTTACCTGTCTGTCATGGGTTTGGAGGGAAAGTTCCATCCTATGGGGAGTGGAAGGCGGGACATCAGGAGGAGGGGCTGTACTGTATATATATGTGGAGCTTGTGTGGAGAAGAGGAGAAGCTGGGAGAAGAAGCTGGTGTGGGAGTCTGTGTGTCAGACAGGGTACTACTGTGTGTCAGTCAGTACCTACCTGATAGGTTCAGGTGTCTTTATGGGTAGCCAGAACTGATAGGTTCAGGGTCTGTGCTTTATTTAAAGGTGTTCTATGTGAACCAAACTGGTGTATGTATGATTGAGACTAAGCCACGTTACTGTATCTTATTCACTTGATCATTTTGTTTTCCCTGTGTGTTATTTAAATAAACCTTATTCCTTTGTTTGTTGAAAATCCATTCCTGGTCTGTGTGACTCCTTACAGGGAATGGTTGGTGGCAGCTTAATTATAGTGGGGCATACTCCAGTAGGTCTGGGGTTGTCACATTGATTGGTGTCCAGCGTGTGGGATACGACTGGTCCAGTTGTCCAGTGGTCCAGCAAAGCCTTGGCAAGTGTGCCCAGAGCAAGGGGGGTCTAGTCAGGGACAATCTGAGAGCGCGTAGGTAATCTTCTAGGCTTACCTCACGGGGAGGTACGCTAGTGGAAGAACGTGCCAACTCTGGGGACTAGATTAGGGAGCTCTGAGGCAACCTGTTTTGGCGGGAAAAAGCTGAGGCAAAACTGTGTAAAGTAGCAGTGATCTAGTCTGCCTGCTGAGAGGCCTAGCAGAGGGGGGTAGACTCTGGCTGGCAACAGTTGCAAGTTAGTGCTGAAAGAACAGCAGCAATCTATAAAAGGCTGGTTCTGAGGCAAAAGAAAAAAAAAGTGGTCGCTTTATTTTGAGGCTTGACTTTTGAAAGCAGCCTGTTCGGGGGGGGATTATGCCCTTGACTCGAAGCCAAATGGCAGAAATGGGTGAAGCGAAAGACCCACAGGTGGACCGAGGTTCTGAGGATGAATTTGGCTCAGTGCAGGATGAGAGCACGGGAGAGCAGAACCCAGAACTCAGGAAAATGCTCATAGCCCAACAGCATGAACTGAGGATGAGGCAATTGGAAATGGAGGAAAAATTAGAGAGAGAGAGAATGGAAAGAGCAGAAAGATTGGAGAAAGAGAAAATGGCGTTTGAGTTAAGAAAATTGGAACTGATGAATCAGAACAATAATAACAATAGAGATTCTGAGGGAGGCCAATTGTCTAAAACTGACCTGAAGAAATTCCCTGTATACCACAAGGGAGATTGCCCTGAGGTGTTCTTTTCCCTAGTGGAAAGAGCGTTTGTGGACTTCTCAGTAAGGGAAACTGAGAAGATGACCATCATGCGATCTTTAATCAGTTGCAGCCTGGCAGAAGTCTATGCAGAGATGCCAGAGGAGCTGCTAAAAGATTTCGCTGAGTTTAAAAAACTGGTGTTTGCCAGACATGGGATAAATGCGGAACAGCTGAGGCAAAGATTCAGGTCACTCACCAAGAAACCAGAGCAGACTTTTACCCAAGTGGGGGCCCAACTGGTGAGGCTGCTAGAGAAATGGCTATCTCAGGAGTGGACAGAGACCTTCCAGCAGCTCAAAGACCTGATAGCGCTGGAACAGTTTTATTCAGTCCTGCATGGGGAACTGAAATTCCAGGTGAGGGAAAGGAAACCTAGATCTATGGCAGAAGCAGCCGAGATCGCAGATTTTATTTACCAGATAAGAAAGCCCTTAGGTGAGGAGAAATCTGTAGGTAAACCCAAAGAAACCTACAGCAAGTACTCTCAGGAACCAGGGAGAAACCAGCAAGTGGGAGGGGCCCATGGTGAAGGGAAGCCCTCAGACATGAAACCAAGACCTCAGATTTTGGAGGGAAAACCAAAACCAGATGAGAAAGACTCAAAATACAGCAGAAAATGTTATTTCTGTCAAGGAAAGGGCCATCTAATCTCAGAGTGTGAGAAATTAAAGCAGCTAAAAGGAAATGTGCCTCATGATTTGAGTGGAACCAAGCCAAAAGCTGTGTTCTGTGTCCAGAAAGAGCAAAGCTCCTTGTCACTGAGGGAGCCTGTTGCCATGGCTACTCAATCTGGAACAGATACATCTGCTGATCAGGCTGGGGGAAATGGTCTTCTTGTGGAGGTCAAGCGCTGCTTGCTAGTGAGAACAGATTCACAGTTGTTTGAAACCGCAGGGGTGGATGTAGGAATACTTGACCATCAGTATAGGGGGCTGAGGGATACTTGTTCCCAGGTGACCCTGTGCCATCCAGATATTATTCCTAGGGAGTATATAATCCCAAATGAGAGCATAAAGGTGGCAGGGATTGAGGGACAGCGGATCTCGCTGCCAGTAGCTGAGGTACCTGTGAACTTTCAAGGCTGGAGGGGAGTTTGGCGGCTAGCGATTTCATCGACTCTGCCAGCAGCCGTGCTCGTGGGAAATGACCTGGCTGAACATGTGAAACGGGTGCTAGTGATTACACGCTCACAAGCTACCACGGGGACAGTTCAGGGGGGTACTGATGAGCCCGAGACGGAAGCAGGTGAAGGGAGTTCCGAAGCTGTGGTGGAAACCTTAAACACAGACAGCAAATTTGGCCAAGAGCAAAAGGCAGACGCCACTCTCCAAAAGTGTTTTGAACAGGTGACAGACGCCCAGCTAACACCTGAAACCCCAGTGAGATTTCGAGAGAAAAAGGGAATTTTGTATAGAGAGACCCTGAGGAATATCTCAAAAGGGGGAGATGGGATCAGAAGTCAGCTAGTGGTACCTGAAAAGTATCGCCCCATGATCTTACAAAGGGGGCACTCTGACATGTTTGCTGCGCACTTAGGGGTGAACAAAACACAGCAGAGAATCACACAGAATTTTTACTGGCCTGAAATAGGGAAACAGATCAAGGAGTTCTGTAAACAATGTGATGTGTGTCAGAGGCAGGGGAATAACCGTGACAGGACCAAAGCAAAGTTGTGCCCTTTGCCTGTGATTGACACTCCGTTCAAATGTATAGGGGTGGATGTTGTGGGACCTTTGCCCAAGGCCACAAAGAGGGGGAACAGGTTCATTCTCACCATTGTGGACCATGCCACGAGGTACCCTGAAGCCATTACCTTGACTAACATTGAAACTAACACAGTGGCAGATGCCTTGGTGGGGTATATGTCCAGGATGGGATTTGCCTCAGAAATAATCACAGATTTGGGCGCATCGTTTACATCGAAGCTCATGAAACGGTTATGGCAAATCTGTGGAATTAAACACAAGGAAACCACTGCCTATCACCCCGAAAGTAATGGGTTAACGGAGAAGTTCAATGGGACTTTGATGTGCATGATTAGGGCTTACTTGGCAGAGAATCCAAACAATTGGGACCAGAAGCTGCAATCCCTTTTGTTTGCTTATCGATCAGTGCCACAAGCCAGTACCGGGTTCAGTCCATTTGAACTTTTGTTTGGGAGAAGGGTGAAAGGGCCCCTTGATTTGATCAAACAAAATTGGGAGCAGATCACCCAGGAGGACCCACAAGACGTTGTGACATACATAGACTCTTTAAGGAATGACCTAAAGAGAAACCTAGAGCTAGCAGCAGAGAACCTGCAAGCTCAGAAGGTCAGAAAGAAAGCTTGGGATGACCAGAAAGCCAGGGAGAGGCACTTTAACCCAGGGGAGGAAGTGCTTTGGCCTAGGCTCTGCAAAGAGAACAAACTGCAGCTGGGTAGCCCAGAAATAAAATACTTGGGTCACATAGTAGGGGGAGGAGTGATCAAACCCCTAGAGGCCAAAATAGAAGCCGTTCGTGATTGGCCCAGACCCAACACCAAGAAAAAAGTCAAATCATTTCTTGGGTTGGTGGGCTACTACAGAAAGTTCATCCCGAGGTTTAGCGAGATAGCGACTCCGCTGACCGATCTGACGAGGAAGAAGACTGATGACCGCATCCCGTGGACCAGCGACTGTGAGGAGGCGTTCCAGAGGTTGAAGGAGGCCCTCATCAACTATCCAGTGCTGCGTGCTCCAGACTTCGACCAGGAGTTCATCATCTACACCGATGCGTCTAACAGCGGGGTAGGAGCAGTTCTTTGCCAGGAGGATGAAAATGGGGACCAGCATCCAGTGTCCTACCTAAGTAGGAAACTCCAGAAAGGTGAGAGACATTTGGCAACCGTGGAAAAGGAGTGCCTGGCCATAGTCTACGCGATCCAGAAGGCCAAGCCTTACATCTGGGGAAGACATTTTATTTTGTGCACTGACCATTCACCACTGCAATGGTTAAAGACAATGAAAACCCACAATAGTAAACTTATGAGGTGGGCTTTAAACCTGCAAGACTATGACTTTGAAGTGAAGGTGGTCAGAGGGTCAGTGAACTGTGTTGCTGACGCCTTGTCAAGAAGACCCGAAGAATGAAGACGGCGAAGGAACATGGACTATGTATATATTTTGGTGACCAAAAAGTTAAATGTACTTGTTTATTAAACATGCTTGGTTTGTATGAATAAAGGTAACTTGATGTATTGTAAATGGTAAATGTTTAAATGCCTAATTGATATGTTTAACTTAGAGTGTAAGTATAAGTAAGTATGGTATTGTATGTTATTGTATAACTGTTTTTGTATGTTTTGGATCCAGGTTGTTTTTTGGAGAAAAGCACTTTAGCTTTCCCCCTACAAAACAACTTATAAAGAGGGGAGGTGTTACATACAGCACTGATGTTACCTGTCTGTCATGGGTTTGGAGGGAAAGTTCCATCCTATGGGGAGTGGAAGGCGGGACATCAGGAGGAGGGGCTGTACTGTATATATATGTGGAGCTTGTGTGGAGAAGAGGAGAAGCTGAGAGAAGAAGCTGGTGTGGGAGTCTGTGTGTCAGACAGGGTACTACTGTGTGTCAGTCAGTACCTACCTGATAGGTTCAGGTGTCTTTATGGGTAGCCAGAACTGATAGGTTCAGGGTCTGTGCTTTATTTAAAGGTGTTCTGTGTGAACCAAACTGGTGTATGTATGATTGAGACTAAGCCACGTTACTGTATCTTATTCACTTGATCATTTTGTTTTCCCTGTGTGTTATTTAAATAAACCTTATTCCTTTGTTTGTTGAAAATCCATTCCTGGTCTGTGTGACTCCTTACAGGGAATGGTTGGTGGCAGCTTAATTATAGTGGGGCATGTCATGAATTTGATTATGAAATTAGAATAGAATTGTATTTCATAGGATTTAGTTCAGAGCTGCAACGAAAAAACTAGAAATCTGCTTATGCCCAGGTGCTAATTAGAGAGAAAATGTACAAGGTCAGTTCTTCTCCAGCTAAAAAAAAAAAAAGTTAAGAAGAGCAAGCTGACCTTATCTTATCTCAACTCCTCGATGGACAAGGACATAGCTTCTTAATTTAAGGAAGATGGGCAAAGAAGAAAGAAGAGGACGGAGAAGATATGGAAGGGAGTGAGACGACACTGAGCGAAATGCAGCCGACAGAACTTTAATCAAAAGGATTGCGTAAGAAAGCTTATTTAAGATCTAGATAGACATTTTATTGTTTTCACTTTGTAGAGGAAATGACTGGTGGCTAAGGCTGGGGGTTATTTTGAAAATACTAAATGACGTTAAACTAATCTTGTTGAAATGGTATCTTTTGTAATAAAATATAAAAAGTCAAATTGTCTGTAAGCTGTCTCCTTGTATAGACCAAGCTACTATAGTAAATTTGATATTTTTGAACTAAGATTGTTTTGATCTGGCCACATTACCATATTACCAAAAGAGGGTCCTAAAGTAAAAAGAGGAAGAGCAGACCTTCCAGATTGTTTATATAAAATCGAGACAGACTTGGGTGAAGGAGTGAGAAGTCGCCTAGGGCAAAATTACAGGACCCGGTTTTGCTAGCATTAGGGACTAATCATTCTGAATCCCTCTCTGTCTCGTGTAAAGGCAGTTCTAAGGAACGCTTTTACCACATGGTGGCAGGTGGGATATTATTCACGTGCCGTGTTTACCACATGGTGGCATCTTGGGATCTGAGCCTTATGTGCCGTGTTTACAGTATAGTGGCAGATGGGATTTGATTTACAAGCCATGGTGGCTGTGTTTGGATACAAATCCATGTGCTGTGTTTATGCCATGCTGGCAGCTTAAAGAGTTGCAGCTTGGGTTGCGCTTTGCTCAAGGGCTGAATTAGCGCTGGTAATTGTTTTATGAAGGCAGATGTGTGAGCAAGCAGATACACACTGCTAAATAAAGGACAAGAGAAACTTCTCTGGCGTGAGCTTCAGAGCTAAGCAGGGAAGGTTGTAAATTATTGTGACTGGAGAAGACTCCTATGCAGAAAGCTCAGGCTAAAGTAATGCAAGGAGAGATTCTGCCAGTGGCTTAAGAGTTCTAAGGAACAAGCATTGTGCTGTTTAAAAAGTGCCAGCTCGATTCACTCAGGTGACAGAGTGGCAAAATTGTTTTGAGTGTAGCAGGAGTCTATAAGGAGCAGCCAGGATAATAAAAGTAATTTAAAAGTAATTAAATAAAATTAAAAAAGGGAAAATTTCCTACCCCAAGCCAGAGCCAAAAGGATTTCCTGGAGGGAAAGTAGGATCAGTCAAAGCTGACAGTTTAATTGTTTTATTGCTCCTCCCGTGCTTCGGCCAAGGCTGCAGGGAGAGAGGAAAAAAAAGGAAAAATGGCTTTTAGCAGTCGGTTTTCACTGCCTGAAGTATCAGTGGATAAGGAGATTTTGTCAGCAATGGAGCATAGTTCCTTACTGCAGAGTGGAGCAAGATCAACAACTATTAGTAGATCACTACAGATACCCAAAGAATTTCATATGAGGAGTGCTGTCACAAGATTTACTGAAGAGGATGCCCAAAGGTTAATGGAAGAAAATCCAGAAGTAGTTAAACCTAAAGTAATGCCAAGAAGGGCACAGCAGTACACTGGGGCGGAACAAGTTCCTATACAGCAGGACCTGCTAACAGAGAAAATTCTTGCTAATGACCAGAGGTCGTCAGGAGCAGCAATGGCAGAGGCCAGCAGCAGTCCAGCAGATAAAAGAGATGCGAGTTTCAGGTTGCAAGAGCAGTTTACCCTGATGATGGCAGACTTCATGGAGAGCCAGAGGCAATGGTTTGAAGCCCACTCCACGAGTCAGAGAAAAGCAAGGGAATACCATGAGATGAAACTGCATCTTTTGCAGAGGAAGATTGCTGAGGAAGAGTGGACCAGAGGTTCCTTAGGGAACACGGATAGTGGAAACCTGACTTGTGAACAGGAAGATGATGAATTAATTTCCTTTAAGAAGATTGAACCTACTCCCAGAGTTAGGCCTATTCCAGAAGTGCCTAGGAGGCAGAGCCTAGATGAAGCCAAGAAAACAGTGGTTCCTGAACCAAGACAGTCTTTTGCTGGAGAGCAAAGAAGCATGGACACTAGCCAGATTAGTTTACCCTTGGCTTGTTTCCATTGTGGAGGAGCCCATTTAAAGAAAGATTGTCCAAGACTGTCCATATCAGATAACCAAGACGGGAAGCAAGTTGGTAAAACACCCTTACCTGTCCCACGAACATTCCGACAGACACCTTTACCCACACCAAGAAAATTCAAGAAGGCAGCCTGTCAAGGTAAAATGGACCCCTGAATGTCAAAATGCTTTTGATGCATTAAAGACCAAAGCCATCAATGCCCCTATTCTAAAATCACCTGATTTTAACAAGTCTTTTGTTTTACAAACAGACGCCTCAGAATTGGGTCTCGGAGCAGTATTATTACAACAAGGAGAAGATGGGAACCTGTATCCTATTTCCTACTTCTCCAGAAAACTCTTAGAACGAGAAAAACATTATGCCGTACCGGAAAAGGAGGCACTTTCTGTTGTCTGGGCATTAAATCTATTAAGACCTTATTTATGGGGGCGCAAATTCACTCTGCAAACTGATCACCGAGCTTTGGTTTGGTTACAAAAAATCAAATCTCACAACCAGAGATTGCTAAGATGGAGTCTATCCCTGCAAGACTTTGATTTTGAAATACAACATATTCCGGGAAAATTAAATATTGTTGCAGATAGTCTTTCACGAATGTATGCTGATAATGAAACTGAGTAATTAAGATAACTGTATATACACATGTGATATTGTAAATAGTCACTTGCATAATCAAATGTTAAGTTAGTAACAAAATAAGAACTTTAATAGTCCTATATTTTGTATCTTTAAGGGGGGGCTTGTCATGAATTTGATTATGAAATTAGAATAGAATTGTATTTCATAGGATTTAGTTCAGAGCTGCAACGAAAAAACTAGAAATCTGCTTATGCCCAGGTGCTAATTAGAGAGAAAATGTACAAGGTCAGTTCTTCTCCAGCTAAAAAAAAAAAAAGTTAAGAAGAGCAAGCTGACCTTATCTTATCTCAACTCCTCGATGGACAAGGACATAGCTTCTTAATTTAAGGAAGATGGGCAAAGAAGAAAGAAGAGGACGGAGAAGATATGGAAGGGAGTGAGACAACACCAAGCGAAATGCAGCCGACAGAACTTTAATCAAAAGGATTGCATAAGAAAGCTTATTTAAGATCTAGATAGACATTTTATTGTTTTCACTTTGTAGAGGAAATGACTGGTGGCTAAGGCTGGGGGTTATTTTGAAAATACTAAATGACGTTAAACTAATCTTGTTGAAATGGTATCTTTTGTAATAAAATATAAAAAGTCAAATTGTCTGTAAGCTGTCTCCTTGTATAGACCAAGCTACTATAGTAAATTTGATATTTTTGAACTAAGATTGTTTTGATCTGGCCACATTACCATATTACCAAAAGAGGGTCCTAAAGTAAAAAGAGGAAGAGCAGACCTTCCAGATTGTTTATATAAAATCGAGACAGACTTGGGTGAAGGAGTGAGAAGTCGCCTAGGGCAAAATTACAGGACCCGGTTTTGCTAGCATTAGGGACTAATCATTCTGAATCCCTCTCTGTCTCGTGTAAAGGCAGTTCTAAGGAACGCTTTTACCACAGGGCATACTCCAGTAGGTCTGGGGTTGTCACACCGATCAGCTGTTAAAATTGTCGTCTTGCGAAGCATCGGTCCCGAGAAAAAACCCATCTTGCGAAGCACAGTCCGAAACATCGTACAGCGAAAATTGCCCATAGGAAACACTGTTTTGCGGCTATAGCGATCGCAAAACTCATGATCATGCGGATTTGTCGTTTTGCGAGATAATCATCTAGTGGGGCACCACTGTATGCGAATCCTGTTCAGAGTTCTGGGAACTTGCTTAAGTTCCAGTAAAATACACAGCGGAAGGACAGCTCCTTAAGATTAGAATTAGCTGTAGAAGTCCCCTTCTTTACCCAATTGTTCTTGGTATCCACCCTCACCAAAGCCTAGCACTTTAGAAAATAAGACCAGGAGGCAATCTTTAAGTATAAAAGGTTTTGTGTATTTTACTTACTTAAAACAGGCACTCATTAGGCTTAAAGTGGATAGAAAGGAAAATAGTAAAAATAAGGTGTGTTTCCTCAGCCCATGGCTGGGCGGATCTCTAGGGTTCAGAGATCCAGCCTGGAGATCTAGCATCTTCCAAGGTGAAAAAAGGGTCTGACACAAAATGGAGTCTCTCAAAACATGTGAGGAGGAGAAAGGAAGAAACAAGGGCAGAGTTTATCTAGCCCAGCAAAAACAAACCCCTCTGATTAGTTAGCATGCAAACAAACAATCAAATAGTCTATGATGGAGGCCCTTCCTCCCATATCTTGAAATTTACATCAAGATTGCTAACTAGCCAACACAAAGAAGTAAGGAAAGAGAAAGTTTTGCCCAGGAATGAGACCATGTCCAAATTCCTCGGAGACCAATTGTGGGAAGAACCAGGTCCCCACACCCCAAATCTAGATAACCCAGCTGTGTGGCCAGAGCTACACAGAGGAATTATACCAGAAATATCTGGATGTTCCGGACAACCCAGTGTGACTGCTGACCTTGAGCCAGACATCCTGGAGAGAGAAGTCAAGTGGGCCTTAGAAAGCATGGCTAACAACAAGGCCAGTGGAGGTGATGGCATTCCAGTTGAACTATTTAAAATCTAGCTGCCTAGAGTGGTCGCAACAACCAGATAGGTGGGATACAAATAGAATAAATAAATAAATAAAATAAAAGATGACGCTGTTAAGATGCTACATTCAATATGCCAGCAAGTTTGGAAAACTCAACAGTGGGCAGAGGACTGGAAAAGATCAGTCTATATCCCAATCCCAAAGAAGGGCAGTGCCAAAGAATGCTCCAACTACCGTACAATTGCACTCATTTCACGCACTAGCAAGGTTATGCTCAAAATCCTTCAAGGTAGGCTTCAGCAGTATGTGGACCGAGAACTCCCAAAAGTACATGCTGGAATACGTGATGCAGAATACATCATGCAAAAGGCTGGACTGGATGAGTCCCAAGCCGGAATTAAGATTGACGGAAGAAATATCAACAACCTCCAAAAAACGGGAGGACAGGATCAAAAATCCTTATGAGAAAAACCCCTCCGATCCTTCTTGATTGAAGATAGGTAGTGCTTCCCAGATCATCCCAGAGTGCAGGACACACAACAATGGGCTCAAGTTAAAGGAAGCTGCATTTCAGTTGAATATCTGGAAAAACTTCCTAAGTGTTAGAGCAGTAAGACAGTGGAAGTGACCTTGGGATTTGGTGAGCGCTCCAACAGTGGAAGCATTCAAGAAAAACTTGAATATATGCTTTGATGTTATTCCTGCCTTGAGAAGGGGGTTGGACTTGATGGCCTTGTTGTTGTTTCTTAGTTGTGAAGTCGTGTCTGACTCATTGTGACGCCATGGCCAGAGCATGCCAAGCCCTCCTGTCTTCCACTGCCTGCCAGATGGCCTTGTAGGCCTCCTTCAACTCCACTAATTCTATGATTTCTCTGGTGCCATCAGCTGTGGATTTAACATGTTGTTAATTGTACAGTGGTGCTCCTGACGAAAGAAAGAAAGAAAGAAAGAAAGAAAGAAAGAAAGAAAGAAAGAAAGAAAGAAAGAAAGAAAGAAAGAAAGAAAGAAAGAAAGAAAGAAAGAAAGAAAGAAAGAAAGAAAGGAGGGAGGGAGGGAGGGAGGGAGGGAGAAAGGCAGGAAGGATGAAGAGAGGAGGAAGGAATAGCTCTCACCTGCTTTGCAAATGCTGGAGGACTCTGGAGCTGGATTCTTCCCTTTTGCGCCAGAGAAAAGCCACGAGTGGCCAGCTCCATCTCAGGCCCTCCTTTGGACAACAGAGGGGGGAAAAATCAGTGAAGAGGCTTCTTGGACAAAGGAAACAGCAGTAAAGCTCCTTTGTTCTTTTCTTACATCTTGTGGAGGAACATCCGTCTGTCTGTCCTTTCTTCCAAGAGCCAAAAAAAGAAGAAAAGATAATAGAAAGGCAGGCATGAAAAGAGCAAGAGGGAGAACGGAAAGAAAGAGAATGAAGTATGAGCCGCCACAGGTCCTTCGTCCCCCCAGTGCAAGCATGGGCAATTAATTTCTATAGGGGGGGCCACATGAAAAATCTGAACTGTGTTAGGGGGGCTGAACCAACTTTACTTAAAAATAAAATGAAACAGTGATGTTATGATTGTTTTTATTTTAAACTTGTTAATCTTCACAAATACTAAAGAAGTTTTTTGCAGTATGTTAAAGATAAACAACTGATCAACTTTAGACAAAAAGCTATAAATGGTTTTGATGTTCAAAACTGTCCGTGGGCCGGAACAGGAGCGCCTCACAGGCCATATGTGGCCCTCGGGCCACACTTTGCCAAGGTCTGCCCCAGTGGATTCCCCAGGATCTTCTTTGGCCATTTCCCCTTTCTCTCCCACCCACCCCCGCCTATTTCACTTCCCTGTATTGGCATCCAGGGCAACCTATGCCCCCCCTCCACTCTTTCTTCTCCTCCCTCTGACCCCCCCAACTCTTGCTCACCCCTCCTCTTTCTCCCTACCCCAGGCTTGCTTTCCTGCCCTTTGGGAAAAAAGGCCAGGCTGCCCCCCCCTTCTAAACGGCACCTTCTGATTTTGGCTTCTGAAGTAAACAAAGGGGGGGGGGTCTGACAGATAGCCTTCATCTCTCCCCCACCGGGGGGGGCACGGGGGGGGACACGAGGAGTCTTTCCCGATGGGGGGGATCTCAACCCCCCTCTGAATGTTCCTCCCCCCGTAAAGGAGGAGAGCGGAGGGAGGTGGGAAGAGAAGGGGAAAGCCCTCCCTTGCAATCCGGAGCCTGCCGTGCAAACCAAGGGAGAATCCAGTTTGCGATCCGGATTGACCGGAGGAGATCCCCCCTCCCCTCCCCTCTCCTTGGGGAGTCCCTTTCTTCGCCTCCCTCCCCCTCCCCGCCTCCCCAAAGAGGTGCAGCCGGAGTGGAGCAAGCGGGGAAACTCACGAGAGGAATCCTCCTTCTTTGCAAGAGCGTCCTCCTGAGACCATAGAGGTGGCGGGGGAAAGAGGGGCCAGGAAGAGAGAGATCCCCTCTTCCGGTTCCTGTTTGGAAAGCGCCGCAGGGGGAGGGGGCTGAGAGAAGGAAAGGGAGGAAGAAGAAGGCCCCACTTTTGGGAAGTGAAAGTATTGCGTTCTGTTCCTTGGGGCGATATCTCTCAGCTAGCAGATGGAAGGCCATTGAGGCACTATGTGTTTTGATATGCAAGGGTGTGTTTGTAAAGAAGGCCATTGAGGCACTATGTGTATCTCTCAGCTAGCAGATGGAAGGCCATTGAGGCACTATGTGTTTTGATATGCAAGGGTGTGTTTGTAAAGAAGGCCATTGAGGCACTATGTGTTTTGATATGCAAGGGTGTGTTTGTAAAGTTAGCACCCTGGTGTGATTGTGGCAAGAGTCAGAAGAGATCTAAGTCAGGGTCAGTCTACAGTAAAAGCAGTTTCTAATACAGACCCATTCGGATACAGATACATTCAGATACATAAAGTTACACAAGTATTCATGTGCAAGACGTTACAATAATTAAGTTGTATTGAAACTAAATACAATTGCTGCGTTGTGGAAGAAGCAATGGGAATAAAAGCGGTGCATGGAGTGAGATACAATAATAATAAAATGCTTATTTGTTAACCCCAGAATGGGCAGCCTTCACCCCCCCCCGGACTTCCCTGCTTACAAGCTCGACCTCCAGCCGCCCTCCTTCCGGAGTCGTGAGGGCTGTTCAGGGGGGGATCTCGTCTGTATGTGTTTTTAGGGGGGAATCTGGACCCCAGAAGGCAAAGCCCGGCAGAAGCTCCTGGCAAGCCCCCCCCCTGCTTTGCATCCAGGGGAGAAACCATGGAAATGCATGGAAAGTCAGTGAAAGCAGATCCCTGAATTCGCGTCAAAGATCTCACACAGGGAGGGAACCGTAGAAATGCATGGAATGTGGGAGGAGCTTCAAAGTCATAAGATTTGTTCTCATCTAAACATTCACAGAAGGAGCAGAACACTCCAGGGAATGTGAAACGCATGTCCTCAAGTGCCATGTCTCAGATTCACACACTGGCGAGAAACCATATGAATATTTGGGAAGTGGAAGGTGCTGCTCCCACAGTCCTGGCCTTTACAGGAAAGAACACACCCAAGGGCAGAACTACATCAGCTACGTGGTCCTCTCTCTCCTCTTTCGTAGCTCTAGGTCCCCCCCAGTTGGGCAGAAGGGATGTATGGTCACGTGATCCTGTTGGCACAGCCCCTTCCCCCCCCCAGGATGGGGATCCCGATGGAAGCGCCCCACCTCCCTCCCGGTCCCGATCCGGGAGGGCCCCCCCAAAAAAAGAGCCCCGCTTCTTCTCTCCGAGTCGCTTCTCTCTCCTGGGGCCAAAGGGGAGGAGGAGGAGGAAGGCAGGCGCTGCAGATCCCGGTTCCGGTTCGAAGGGGCGTCCCGTGGATGAGTCCAGGAACAAGGTTGGGGGGGGGCTTGACTCACAATAGCCGAGGAGAAATGAGGTTCCATCAGCTTCTTCCATCATCTGCCTGCACAGCAGGACTCTGCACTTGGCCCCTCATCAATTCTACCTACACTGTTTCGCCTTTACTGCACACATCTCTCTCCCTCCCGCTTTTATTTTGGGTCAATAAATTCTAACTGCATGTCAATATCCAAACCTTGGCCGGCTCTTCCTTCATGGACCTCGTTGGCCCTGCCCAGGCTTGTTTATATAAAATTTCAAATAGTAACAGCTCACAACCCCAGCAGGGGAAGCTGGTGGGAGACAGAGTGATTTTATTTTATTTTTATCAATGAATGCGCTCTGTCCTGTTTGGTTGCTGATTATGCTGATCACACGACCCATTCATGTAGCCCAAGATGCTGCCTTTCTCCTAGCCCCAAAGAAAAATCAGGCTGGCTGTTCCCCCCCCCCCTTATTTATCCTCTTTCTCCTCCTCTGCCAGAATCATGGATTCCCCTCCTCTGACATTTATACTGGCTCCTACACCTTTTTCTCCAGACCTCCTTCCCCTGGTGTATAGGTGGGTAGAAACTACTAGAGTATTTTTTGGAGACAGGTGTTCTCCAGAATGTTCTTCTCTGCATGTATTTCCTGCTTCTCTTGCATGAAGCCATTGGCTCAGGCCAATCTTACATTTCACATGGAGTGGTTTCTGGTCTATGTCTATACGGTATATTCTATCATAAACATTCCTACAGGAGACAGAGAAGAGATGAGAGGTGTGAGCAAAAAGGGAGTGAGAAGAAGAGGGGTGTGCCTGTGTGTGTGTATGTGCTGACTATCCTCCCAGCACAAAATAAAACTAGATGACGCCCTCTCAATCAATTCCTTCTCTTGTACATCAGGGTTGTCAGGTGGAGTTTCAACTACAGTCCATGTTTTGTCTCTTTTTAAAAGCATCTCCATTTTTAAGAACCATGACATGTAGTTCTTACCATTTAACTTTACTAGAGGAAATCCTCCCATTGCTGCTGAGTTAGATAGCAGTTTTGAACATTAAATTCATTTCCTTCTGTCTCTGGCTGGCCTTTTACCCCTCCTGGGCTTGACAGGCAGGAACGCTCACCACCACTGGGCCCCTAAGAGCTCCTGGCACTTCTGGACTCCCTCGGGACCCACAAGTTGCTCGCCAGCGTCACACACGCTTTCTTGTGCAGCAGAAGTATGCCGGATGCAGAACTTGTGTCAAGTATTTGTGGGGTGCGCTGAGCAAAGCAGGGGTACCACCAGCCTCCAAGGTCTTCTCAGAGAAGAAAAATACGAGGCAACAGCTTCTTACTCAAAGCTTATATTACATTATGTACAGTCTTTGTATGAAATACTCCAACTGCATGTCGTCTAGCAATTCTCCAACTCTCCACAATATAGTGGTGCCCCGAATGACAACAATAATCCGTTCTGGGAAAATCACTGTTAAGTAAAATCGTTGTCATGCGAAAAGCCTTTCCCCATTGGAATGCATCGAAACCCGGTTTAATGCATTCCAATGGCGAAATTACCTCGTCATCCAGATCCTCCATAGGGAAGCCATTTTAAGAGCACCCATCAGCTGTAAAAATGGCTGCCCTGTGAAGCATGGGTCCGGAAAACACAGGGCAGCCATTTTAGGAAGCCGACAATCAGCTGGAAAAATGGTCGTCTTGCGAACAAAAGGTTCACAAAGCAAAGACCTAATCGATGTCCAGTGGAATTCCCCCATAGGAATGATTGTTTTGCGAATCGCTATAGCGGTCACAAACAGTCACCGTCCTGCGGATTCGTCGTACAGCGGGGTTGTCGTCTAGCGAGGCACCACTGTACATTTGTATTCCTCTGTACAGTATATAGTACAGGTAAACTATAAGGTAACCTTAAACTCATCCCAGGTGATCTCATATGAATCACCTCAGCCTTCGGCCTCATCAGCAGGATTCAGCTTGATGCCAGAATGTAATTAAGGTTATTGGCTGAAAGAGTAACACTTTCCTACAGGTTATCTACCTGGATATCTTGAGATGGGAGAATTTTGGAACGGAAAGGAAGAGAAGCCCCTGAAGATGGTTTATTCAGTATGAAATCCTTAAACTCTGTTTTTATTCCCCTTTTCATCATGTTCTCCCTTTTACTGCATGCAGATTTTGGGCAGGAAAGCAAATATTCACAGCCACCTGATGCTTCTCACCTCCGGTTTTCACATTGGGGAAGTCCTCCAGCAAACCTCTCATCCTATCATAATCTTTTTCGCTCTCCTTTTCTCCTCTCACTTTCTTATCCTTCCCCTCTCCTGTCACCATGATTCTGAATTACCTCTTCCCTCTCTGATCTTCTCCAACCTCCTCCCAAACTGGTTGGGTCAACTCCTCCCCTTCCCCCCCTTTCGCTACTGCTAGACAAACCTTAATATTTTCTTTTGCCTCTTTCAATTCTCTCTCTCTCCCCTTTCTTCTACATTCTCCCCTTCCATTTGGGTCTCTCTCTCTCTTCTTATCTATTTCATGCCGCGAAGTTATCTTTTGTGAAGGGGATGGCTCGCTCATAATTTTCTCCACCTCTATCTCTCTTTCACATGGACAACTGGATTTCTATGGAGCGAGGAGTTCTTTCAGGGGGGAAAACACTCTTGCTCCCTGAACCTATGGACTGGCCATTGCTGCTGCTCCTGCTTTCCAAAGCATGCTCTCATCGCCCCTCCCTTCGCAAGAGGAGCACCCCGGAGGCACCTTCCTCCTCCTCTTCCTCCCTCGTCCTCCATCCTTTCCCCATCAAGGACCAAAAAGGCCTTGAGCAGAGTCATCTTTCTACCTCAGCAGACTCTCTTGTCCCGTCTCGGTGACTCTCTGGCAGCTCCAGGCACCTGCGGCTGGGTGGAGATGTTTCCTGCTTACACTCTGAAGCCTTATGTTGCCAGAGTTCTTGGGACTGGCTAGCTTCCATGGAGGGAGTCAAGAGAAATTTAGACAGCTACTTGCAGATATCCTTTGATTTTTATCCCTGCATTGAGTAGGGGGTTGGACTTGATGAGTGGCAAAGGGATCTCCCAGCTGCTGTTCCACAGAGCCTTGAAGGAAACACATGGGTCCCCTCAGGGTGGGGGGCAAAGTGAAACTTCCTTCCCCCCACAAGCCATTCAAAAATTCATCTGTAGACTTCCACACTCTTATCTCTGTGCAGTGTCACGACTGACTATGAGATAAGGGAACACATCCCAACAACCGTTGGCATCAGCTGGGGTAGACCCATGGAAAGATCCCAAGCCATTTCCCTGTTTAACAGATCACCCACCTCTGAGATTTCATTGGATCATTGCCAGTTGTCGTCCACCTGTCAATGAAGCCTTTCCCACAACTCATGGAGGTTTACAGCTTTCCTTTTGGTGCCCCCTTGTTTTCAAAGCAAGCGCTTTATAAATACCTTATGTGGGAGAGCGTTGAGCCGAGAATGTAGAGGAACTGGTCTGACTTCATTTTGGAGCTGCTTCATCCTTCCCAAAGCTTGGAGATGGAACGAAAGATGGACAGGCAGCCCTCACCAGCTTTTGGGAAGAGAAGTGCGGATTCGTCATTTAGCAGGATCATCGTCTAGCGAGGTACCACTGTATAGCAGAAATGGATTAGCAACCTCTAACATATTGATGGAAATAGTAAAAAAACATATAAAACTGGGAATCGAGGCTTCATGCTTTGATTTCTGAGCCATGTTGTTATCTGCTTTAACTAACGGGTAATTCTGTCACTTACTTGGTGAAATTTTATCCATGTAAGGAACGTGGTGGTGCTGTGAGTTAAACTGCTGAAGCCTCTATGCTGCAAAGTCAGAAGATCAGCTGTTGTAATATCGAATCCATGCGACGGAGTGAGCCACCGCCTCTTGTCCCAGCTCCCGCCAAACTAGCGGTTCAAAAGCATGCAAAAAGCAAAAATGCGAGTAGATAAATAGGTACCACCTTGGTGGGAAGGTAAATGGCATTCCATGTCTAGTTACGCTGGCCACGTGACCATGGAGGATTGTCTGTGGACAAATGCTAGCTCTATGGTTTGGAAACGGAAACTACCTAGTGTCGGACACGACTGGACAAATTGTCAAGAGGAACCTTTACCTTTTTATCCATGGAAGGAAACATGGAGTTTGCCCGTCGTTGGGATCTTCTCCAATCTTACTCCCTTGGTAGGCGTGTGATACGGAGGGAATTCCCCATGTCCCTGAGGTCTTCAACATTTCATATGTGCTCCGCTGTCACTCAAACCCTTTCCTCACACCACAGACTTATAAAATTACTCCTGTGTGGGTTTTTGATGTATCCTTACGTTTTTGCTCAGACTGAAGCTATTCCCACATTCTTTGTATTTCAAAGGTTTCCCCTTTGTATGAGATCTTGGATGAATAGAATGATGACTGCTTTTATAAAAGATCCTCCTACATTCTGTGTATTTCTATGGCCTCTCCCCTGTATGACGTCTTTGATATCTACAGGTACTACAGAACTTCATTAGGATACCTGACTCCACAGGAATCCTACAGAAATTTGCAGACCTCCCAAATTTGCAAGGAGATTCTACAATTCATCCATGCTGATACGACTGCAGAAAAACAGTGATTCTCAAAATGAGAATCTGCGGTGGTTTGGTATTCTCAGACAGCTGGAGATGTGCGGTTTCTCCTGTGGGTTCCAATAAACACAACTGACCCACTGGGATGATGCTAAAAGCCCTCTCTGAGGGGAGGGGCTGTTCTATTTCTCCCTTCCTCTCTTTAGCTAGCTTGCCTCTTTCCTCCCTGATCTTTCTCCTCCACTATCTCTTCCCAATAGGAGGGATTCTCCAGTCTTACCTCTCTCTGACTCCTTTCTGCCACTCATGAGGTTTCATCAAGCTCTCCTACTGTTTGGTCCAGGGTTTCTCCATTAATATCCACTCCCAGCCTTGTGGTAATATCCTCTCCTTCTTTTGCCCTTCTACCTCTCCACCTTCCACTGTCTCCCTTCTGGATTGTTCCCCAAGATATAGTACTCTTCCCTCCTCCTGTCTTATTCCTTCCTTTTTCTCCTGCATCTCTGCTGCTCCTAAGGTTCCTTTACGCAGTGGATCCTTCCTTTCTTCTGAAGGACCTTCTGCTTCCCTCTCTGGAACTTCCACCTGAGACACGCCAGGCTCTTTATTTCCAGACTCTCCCATCCCTACATTGGTCCCAACCTTTCATTCTTCACCCGGAACTATTTCTACCCTCCTAGTTTTCTCTGTGACCCTTCTCAGCTCTCTATCTTCCCGTTCTCCCCATCGAGTTGTCACTTCTCTGATGGGTCATATGTTCTGACTCTGGGGCTCCATTGGGTTTTTCCCTCCTCTTCTTGGGAAAGGATGTCACTCCAGTCAGGATGGGTTCAGCCTGACTTTCTCCCTCACATAGACTACCAGTGACAAGGTGTTTGAAGCTCATCTGGGTACCTCATAAGAAGTCTTTTCGTTGTTGCAATGATTTCAGGCAATTCCAAAACTTGTTAATTCTGCACAAGTTCATTTATTTACATCATTTCTAGATTTCATACTTACAGGCGTGAGGAAAAAACTGTTGGTACAGATCTTCAAATCCAAACGTCATACAGTTATGCAAAAACTGCAGGCCTACTCAACATCAGTTCCATCGTCTGTTGTACTTCATGAAACCAAACATCTATGTTTCTCCGTTCCTTTCTAAGAACAGTTTGTGGGAGAGTTCTCCAAATATTTATATCCCTTTGTTCTGCATCAGTCAACAAAATCATATCTTCCCAAGGCTTGTGTTTCCCAGGCTCTCAGAAGCTCAGATGTTAAGGATCAAAGGAATTGGTCACCTCCAACCCACTGCGCTCCAGGGACCAAAGTGACCACACCTTAAATAAACAAAATTTTGACTCATTCTAACAATTCCTGACTATACGCTCAGTACAATAGCATAGAAACGCCTAATTCTTCATAATACAGAATATATATTCATTGGTACCCACTTAAAACTCAATTACTATTACAGTGGTGCCTCGCTTAACGGGTGCTCCGTTTAGCGGCAAAACCGCATTGCGACAAACTTTTTGCGATCTCAAAAGCGATCACTTTGCGATGTTCCCCATGGGGGAAGTTCGCTTTGCGATGATCGGTTTCCTTCTTCGGGCACTGATCATCGCAAAGCGATGATTTTTTAACAGCTGATTGACGGTTTCAAAATGGCCACCAGGTAAACAAAATGGTCGCCCGCTATTTTCTGGGATGCATTCCTTGCTTAAGAGGCACCAGAAATGGCCGCGCTATGGAGGATCTTCGCTGAACGATGAGTTTCAAGCCCATAGAAACACATTAATCGCATTTGAATGCGTTTCTATGGGCTTTTTTATTTCGCACTGTGACGTTTTCGTTCTGTAGCGATTTTTTTGGAACAAATTAATGTCGCAATGCAAGGCACCACTGTATTTATGAGGGTAAAGCCTTCTAAAACAAATGACAGCTTTTTTCTCTTCACTACTTGCTTTTCTTTCATCAGTCAGCCTTACAACATCCATCTTTTTATTTTTTACACTGATTATGTAAAAGCTTTCATTGTAAAATATATGATTCCCATTTTTTAACACAAGCTTTTACGGTTATTTTGTGATATTTCCCTTTTAACTAATGATAGAAGTAAAACACATGACAAGTGGCACTTCAAAATTCACTGCATTTTTTCTCTTTTCTCTCCGTTTTGCATTACGTCAGCATTAGGTTGCTTAGTCTTTCCAGTGGAAACCAGCACAAAACTGAATGAACTCCTCATGCCCTGCTAACTCATCAGGAGCTCTGAATAAAACTCTTTCCACATTCCACACATTTCTATTATTTCTCCCCAGTGTGAATCCTTTGATGTAACCTAAGGACAACACTGTGACCAAAGCTTTTTCCACATTCTATGCATTTATAAGGTGTGTCCCCAGTGTGAGTTCTTTCATGTTTCGTAAGGTCACCACTGTGACTAAAGCTCTTTCCACATTCCATGCATTTGTACGGTTTCTCCCCAGTGTGAGTTCTTTCATGTGACCTAAGGTTACAGCTCTGACTAAAACTCTTTCCACATTCCATGCATTTATAAGGCTTTTCCCCAGTGTGACTTCTTTCATGTCTCCTAAGGACACCACTCTGACTAAAGCTCTTTCCACATTCCATGCATTTGTACGGTTTCTCCCCAGTGTGAACCCTTTGATGTGAACTCAGTTCATCTGTCCGACTGAAGCTCTTTCCACATTTTATGCATTTATAAGGCTTCTCCCCAGTGTGAGTTCTTTCATGTTTCCTAAGGACAACATTCTGACTAAAGCTCTTTCCACATTCCATGCATTTGTACGGTTTCTCCCCAGTGTGAGTTCTTTCATGTGACCTAAGGTTACTGCTCTCACTAAAATTCTTTCCACATTCCATGCATTTATATGGTTTCTCCCCTGTGTGAATTCTTTGATGTGAACTAAAGTGACTGCTTTGACTGAAGCTCTTTCCACATTCCATGCATTTATATGGTTTCTCCCCAGTGTGCATCCTTTGATGTAACCTAAGGACACTACTGTCACTAAAGCTTTTTCCACATTCTATGCATTTATAAGGTGTGTCCCCAGTGTGACTTCTTTCATGTTTCCTAAGGACACCACTCTGACTAAAGCTCTTTCCACATTCCATGCATTTGTACGGTTTCTCCCCAGTGTGAACCCTTTGATGTGAACTCAGTTCATCTGTCCGACTGAAGCTCTTTCCACATTTTATGCATTTATAAGGCTTCTCCCCAGTGTGAGTTCTTTCATGTTTCCTAAGGACAACATTCTGACTAAAGCTCTTTCCACATTCCATGCATTTGTAAGGTTTCTCCCCAGTGTGAGTTCTTTCATGTGATCTAAGGTTACTGCTCTCACTAAAATTCTTTCCACATTCCATGCATTTATATGGTTTCTCCCCTGTGTGAATTCTTTGATGTGAGCTAAAGTGACTGCTTTGACTGAAGCTCTTTCCACATTCTATGCATTTATAAGGCTTCTCCCCAGTATGAGTCCTTTCATGGTTCCTAAGGTAACCACTCTTACTAAAGCTCTTTCCACATTCCATGCATTTATAAGGCTTCTCCCCAGTGTGAGTCCTTTCATGTTTCCTAAGGACAACACTCTGACTAAAGCTCTTTCCACATTCCATGCATTTGTATGGTTTCTCCCCAGTGTGAATCCTTTGATGTAACCTAAGGACACCACTGTGATGAAAGATTTTTCCACATTCTATGCATTTATAAGGTGTGTCCCCAGTGTGAGTTCTTTCATGTTTCGTAAGGTCACCACTGTGACTAAAGCTCTTTCCACATTCCATGCATTTGTACGGTTTCTCCCCAGTGTGAGTTCTTTCATGTGACCTAAGGTTACTGCTCTGACTAAAACTCTTTCCACATTCCATGCATTTATAAGGCTTTTCCCCAGTGTGAGTTCTTTCATGTTTCCTAAGGACACCACTCTGACTAAAGCTCTTTCCACATTCCATGCATTTGTACGGTTTCTCCCCAGTGTGAGTTCTTTCATGTTTCCTAAGGACAACATTCTGACTAAAGCTCTTTCCACATTCCATGCATTTGTACGGTTTCTCCCCAGTGTGAGTTCTTTCATGTGACCTAAGGTTACTGCTTTCACTAAAATTCTTTCCACATTCCATGCATTTATATGGTTTCTCCCCTGTGTGAATTCTTTGATGTGAACTAAAGTGACTGCTTTGACTGAAGCTCTTTCCACATTCCATGCATTTATATGGTTTTTCCCCAGTGTGCACCCTTTGATGTAACCTAAGGACACTACTGTCACTAAAGCTTTTTCCACATTCTATGCATTTATAAGGCTTCTCCCCAGTGTGAGTCCTTTCATGTTTCCTAAGGACAACACTCTGACTGAAGCTCTTTCCACATTCCATGCATTTGTATGGTTTCTCCCCAGTGTGAATCCTTTGATGTAACCTAAGGACACCACTCTGACTAAAACTCTTTCCACATTCCATGCAATTGTACGGTTTCTCCCCAGTGTGAGTTCTTTCATGTGACCTAAGGATACTGCTTTGACTAAAACTCTTTCCACATTTCATGCATTTATATGGTTTCTCCCCTGTGTGAATTCTTTGATGTGAATTAAAGTGACTGCTGTGACTGAAGCTTTTTCCACATTCTATGCATTTATAAGGCTTCTCCCCAGTGTGAGTTCTTTTGTATATATGCAGGTTTTTGTTCTGACTGAAGCTCATTCCACATTCCCTACTTGGATACACTTTCTCCCCAGCATATGTTGTTTGGTGTATACTGAGGTGACATGCATTTACGTGGTTTCTCCCCTGCATCAGTTCTTTTATGTCAAATCCATGCCTGTCCACTCCGATTTTCAATTCCCTCCTTTCTTGCTTGGTTATTAGTTCTTGTCCAGGTTGCTCCAGATGTTGCTGAGCAATTTTTCTTTTTCTGTTCATCATTTGGTAGGTTAGGGAAAAAAACAGAGAAACAACCACTTCCAAAATCTGCAGGAAAAAGAATGATGTATTCAGGCTTCCCCTGACTCACAGAGGAGGAAGGAAAGATAGCCAAAAAGGTGAGGGAAGAGAATCGGGGGGGGAGGATGAGGCCAGACCGTAGGTTGTTCTTTTGGGCTTGAAGTTGGAAGGGCTCTTCACTGAGGGACCTTTTGGAGGGAGGAGTAATGAAAGGAGGATCATTTCCACCCCCAAATAAATACATCAAATTCAAAGTATATTCAAAGTAACTTTTTTTCCCTTCTCAAATTCTCCCCAATGACTGGACTTACATTTCCAGAAAATTAGAAAGGAATTTCTCAAAGTTGATTAAAGAGGAAACAAATATTTGAATTAAAGGATTGTTTAGCAGAAATGAATAACAAGGTGGGAAAGGACAGTATTAGAAAGGAAGATGAAAAGTGGATGAATGGACTCGAGAACGGGTAAAGATCAGTGAGTGGTCAATGCAGGGAACTGACAAAGTCTGCAGAGATTATTATTCAGAGGGAGAAGAGAAAGGACAGGTCCTAGAAATGGATGGAATGTAGAGTTTATAAAATGCTGTTACGGGTAGAGAACCATCAGGAATTTCTGAAAACAGGATAGGAAGCAGAGAGGGTCAGTGTAGGAATTAGGACTGGGAGCTGGTCGTGTCGCTGCTGTCTGTGGCTGAGGAGGATGAGAGAAGGGGTGTTTCGTGACTGGAGCTGGGTTGGTCCTGCGGGATGAGGCAGTGGATCGGAGCTGGCGCCAGAGCTCATATCGCGGGACTCATATGAGGCTGCCTGCAGAGCTCACAAGGACAGCGTGCTGGGGACCAAAAGCTGGGTGCCTCTGTTGGGAGTTTCTGCAAGTCCTCAGCGGGTCCTGCCTGGAGGTGAATGGGGGCTCAATGGGGATAGGAAGCAGAGATGGTCAGGGAAATAGGTGCTGAAGCAATGGCATCTTAGAACTGCAGAGCTAGAAGGAAAGTGAACTCCTAACCTCTGTATCCACAGTTAGATACCTAAACCAATGTGTATGGAAAGAGGGGAGGGAAGAATATTAATAATTATAAATGCTGCATATTCCATTAGTATCTCGGTTTACAAAAATCAATGTTTCCTCTAGGACAGAATCCTGAAACCCTGGTCCGTAGTCCGGTGCCAGTCCGTGGCCTAAGCCGGACCAGGCATGCGCTCCCCCACGCCTTTCCACATGCACACAAGTGTATGTGCCCTGCACTGGCCGAACAGCCCTCCTTGAATAATGAATTAAATCAGATACACATTATTCTACTAGAGCCACAGATGTCACCAGGAGATCTTCTCCGGAGTTCTGGAAACAGTCAGCAGGGACTCAAATAGGAAGGAGAAGTAGAGGTGGCAGAAAACTATTGTGGGGGAACGCTTCGTCCCAACGTTGCTAAGCTGTTGGCTGATTCTTCAGTGCAGAGAACGCTCTCCTGGTTGACGTCATAGCTGCTTCTGAGAGGAGGAGCTACTACCCATTCTTCCTCTTCCTCATAGTGATAGAGAGCTAACTTCAAACCCTTTCTTTGGGCCAATCCTAATGTGAACTTGTAAGCTTAATAAAAGAGAGTCCTCCTGGGGGCTTTGCCCCAGAGAATCTGTATGCAGAGTTGGATCCAGAGGTGTGTGAGGAGGACTCTGTTGGCAGACATCCTTGTGTGTGTGGCTGACTTCTGTAACTTCTCTCTAAGACTATTTGCTATCCTAATTATCTGGTGATCACCAAGCCTACCAACTTTCTCATTTCATGACCCTACATATTGGCACCCAAACAAGGACCTTGGAAGCTATTAATCAAAGGCACGAAAGACTGGCTCCCAAGGAAAAAGGGCTTGAGGAACAGTTTTTTTCTGTCTAAACAAGAACATAGAGAACGCCTTTTCCCCCTCCTTATCTCCATCACAAGAAAAATACAAACAGGAGTTAATTCATGTCCTGCAAAGGGAAAAACATTTTACTGCTAGATCTGAAACATCATTGGAAAATTCTGCCCAAGATCGGCACAAATATCTCTCCCTAAAAACTCAATTAAGGAATTGTGTAAAAGAAAAAAGACAAAAAAATTATTTTGGAGCAATGGAACAAGCTCCAACAGGCAGTGAACCAGAAAAACAATACACTATTTTGGGCCATTGAGGCCAGCTCTTCCAGGCTGGAAGTAAAAGACCCTGCCATAATATCTCCACAAAGATGGGTCGAATATTTTTCAGACCTTCTTTTTGACAAAGATAGTGCTGTTAGACCATCTACACTCTTTGCTCTCTCTGATCTTCCTGTTTGGCCACCAGTAACCATAGAAGCCTTCCATGGATTGTTGCCTTGTCATGGAGAAGGGGCTTTAGTAATTCAGAGAAGCTATGGGCTATGCCATGCAGGGACACCCAAGACGGACAGGTCATAGTGGAGAGTTCTGACTAAATGTGATCCACCTCGAGCAGGAACTGGTAAGCCATTCCAGTATCTCCGCCAAGAAAACCCCATGAACAGAAACAAAACGCTAAAAAATATGATGCTGGAAGATGAGCCCCTCAGGTGGGAAGGCGTCCAATATGCTATTGAGGAAGAGCGGAGGACAAAGGCAAGTAGCTTCAGAGCTAATGAAGTGGTTGGGCCAAAGCCGAAAGGATGTTCAGCTGTGGACGCGCCTGGAAGTGAAAGGAAAGTCCGATGCTGCAAAGAAAAATACTGCAAAGGAACCTGGAATGTAAGATCTATGAACCTTGGTAAGCTGGATGTGGTCAAAATGACAAGAATAAACATTTTAGCGAACTAAAATGGACGGGAATGGGAGAATTCAATTCAGATGATTACCATATCTCATAGTCAACAAAAGAGTGGGAAAAGCTGTACCAGGAAACCATCTCAAAAATGATAGAATGATTTCAATACAAATCCAAGGCAGACCTTTCAACATCACAGTCATCCAAGTTTATGCACCAACCACCACTGCTGAAAAGGCTAAAATTGACCAATTCTGTGAAGACGTACAACACCTTCGTGGCACAGAGGTTAAACCGCTGTACTGCAGCTAAAACTGTGCTCACGACCTGGGGTTCAAATCCCAGGTGGCCGGCTCAAGGTTGACTCAGCCTTCTATCCTTCCGAGGTCGATAAAATGAGTACCCAGCTCGCTAGGGGGGGGGGGCAATGTGTAGCCTGCATAATTAAATTGTAAACCACCCAGAGAGTGGTTGAAGCGCTATGGGGCGGTATATAAGCAGCACGCTTTGCTTCTAGAACTGACACCAAAGTAAGATCTTTTGTCATTATAGGGGACTGGAATGCTAACGTAAGGAGTCAAGAGAGAAAAGGAACAACAGGTAAGTTTGGCCTTGCAGTTCAAAATGAAGCAAGGCAAAGTCTAATTGAGTTTTGTCATGGGAACAAGCTGGTCATCACGAACACTCTTTTCCAACAACACAAGAGGCGACTCTACACATGGACATCACCAGATAGGCAATACCGAAATCAGATTATACTCTATGCAGCTGAAGATGGAGAAGCTCTATACAGTCAGCAAAAACAAGACCTGGAGCTGATTGTGGCTCTAATCATCAGCTGCTTATAGCAAAATTCAAGCTTAAACTGAAGAACGTAGGAAAAACCACTGGACTAGTCAGGTATACTCTAAACCAGGGGTCAGGGAACTTTTTTACCTTTTACATCCCAAAAATTTATTTAGAAGTGTCAAACGTGCCTAGCAAGATGCATTAAATGTTTGCTAGTTCACAGAGGATTTAATAATCATCAGTGGCTGCCCGAGTGGTGCTAGCGATGTTATGCTTGCTAGGGACAGCCAAGGCAGAGTTGGGGGGGGCTTTTCCTATCACTTTAATCATTCTGTGTGTGGTGTGCAAAAAAGAACAAACCAGGCTAAATGTCATGTCACCTACCCTAGTGCCACAGCCCAACATCAAGATCAGCTCGCTTTTTTTAAATCATCATCAATGGAAAACTCAGCAGTGGCCAGAGGACTGGAAAAGATCAGTCTACATCCCAATCCCAAAGAAGGGCAGTGCCAAAGAATGCTCCAACTATACAATTGCACTCATTTCACATGCTATGAAGGTTATGCTCAAAATCCTACGAGGTAGGCTTCAGCAGTTAAGTGGACCGAGAACACCCAGAAGTAAAAGCTGGATTTCGAAGGGGCAGAGGAACTAGAGACCAAATTGCTAACATGCGCTGGATTATGGAGAAAGTCAGTTCCAGAAAAACATCTACTTCTCCTTCATTGACTATGCAAAAGCCTTTGACTGTGTCAACCACAGCAAACTATGGCAAGTCCTTAAAGAAATGGGAGTGCCTGACCACCTTATTTATCTCCTGAGAAACCTATACGTGGGACAGGAAGCAACAGTTAGAACTGGATACGGAAACACTGATTGGTTCAAAATTGGGAAAGGAGTACAACAAGGCTTTATATTGTCCCCCTGCTTATTTAACTTATATGTAGAATACATCGTGCGAAAGGCCGGACTGGAGGAATCCCAAGCCGGAATTAAGATCGCCGGAAGAAATATCAACAATCCCAGATATGACAGAAAGTGAGAAGGAATTAAGAAACCTTGTAATGGGGGGGGGGCAGAAGATGAGATGGTTGGACAGTGTCATTGAAGCGACCAACATGAATTTGGCCCAGCTCCAGGAGGCCGTGGAAGACAGGAGGGCCTGGCGTGCTCTGGCCTGTGGGGTCATGAAGAGTCGGACACGACTAAAAGACTAAACAACAACAACATAGAAATAATAATAGAAATAAATAAGAGTCTGGGGTCTAGGCAAAGAGAGGAGAGGGAGATGGAAAGAGAGGCAGGACTTCCTCTGATCAGTTTAGGCGCACCTCAGATTGCCCAGACCAAGAGGGAAACAAGGGTCGGGAGTAGGGTATAAAGATCATCCTGCCTGGATCATCCTGCCTCGTGGCGCAGTGGTTAAACCACTGTACTGCAGCTAAAACTGTGCTCACGACCTGGGGTTCAAATCCTAGGTAGCCGGCTCAAGGTTGACTCAGCCTTCTATCCTTCCGAGGTTGGTAAAATGAGTACCCAGCTCACTGGGGGGGGGGGGACAATGCGTAGCCTGCATAATTAAATTGCAAACCGCCCAGAGAGTGCTTGAAGCAGTATGGGGCGGTATATAAGCTGCACACTTTTTTTTTTGCTTTGCTTTGCTTTGCTTTGGATTGATGGGGTGCCTACCCAGTTCGGACACCCGCTTTTGCAAAATGGGTTTTGAATAAATGAGAGCTGCTTGTATTCGTGGTTGTCTGGTTCCTGCATTTAAGTAACAAGGGTGTGAGCATTTCTCACAATTGGGGGCTCATCCGGGATCCTAGTCTCCTGCCGTGTTCCGCTGCTGAGAAAACAGGGAGACGCATCCCATCGATTTCAACAGCCTACTGTCCCCTGGAGGGGACCTCGGCTGCGCAGGCGAGATAAACCGAGATGTCCGACACCCCGGTGAAGGAGACCGGGAGAATTTGATGGGCACAAATATAACAACCAGGCCACTCCGTGCTCGGACCAAGGTAAGAAGAGGGGACTGTTAAGCATTGCCTTGGTGGTTGGGATTGGGACCGAGGGACACGAGTGCGTGAAACACAAAGTCTTGGACCCAAAGGGAGTGTGGAGTCTTGATCCGTGGTTCCGTCGTCTCCGCGAGGAGGGTCCAGCCAGGAAAGAGGGGAAATGGGACAAAGGGAAAACGTTGCCACCCCCACATGGGATGTGAAGGGGAGAGAAAAGGAAGGAGACTAGAAATAAGAAGGACCAGGAGCAGAGAGTGAGAGAGTGAGTGAGTGAGAGAGAGAGAAGTGGAGGCCAGAACGGCAGAGGTGAAGAGAGTAAGTGATTGCTAGAAGGGTGGGAAGGTTTCTGGATGGAGAAAGCATGGATTCGTATCTGGGAGAGGATGATGATACCAAGAGAAGAGGCAGGAAGGGAAAGGAACCATCACTCAGCCAGGAAACCTTTCTACTGGGGTAAATGGGAGAGAAGAGGATAGGTCCGAAAGAGAAGGGAAGAGGGGAAGCAAACAAGAAAGGAAAAAAGAGCGAAGGTAGAACGGAAGAACCTTCCCCCACGCGGGTTGTGTGGAAATGTCTTCCCAGAGGAGGTGATGGGAGGGGGAGAGCGGTGGACGGAGGAGACGCTGCCCCTCTTGCATCGGATGCCAAGGAAACCATACCCTCAAACACCATCACTCTGCACATGTTCAAAGAAGACGTGTGGTGTCACGGATGGAGTACCGGACTGGAAACCAGGAGACATGGATCCAAATCCCTGCCGGGCCAGGGAAACGGAGACGAGAGAGAGGGGGGGGGGGGCAAGGCTAGGTAAGCCACCCCTTGAAATCTCACTGACCTTGCAAACGTTGGGAGGGATGCGGGATTTGGGTTCTTTCTTCTGGGTCCCAAAAACAGCAGAGAGAAATCACCTCCGTCTCACCCCTTCCTAGGAGAAAAGGAAAACATCAGCCTGGAGGCTTTACGGATAAAGCAAATCAAAAACATTTCCTTCTGGGATGTGCCTTCCTCATGTTTCTATTGAATGGGGCTACATCCCCCATCTCTCTCCAGACGAAAAGAAAAGCAGGCAGGCAGGCGTAACTTCCCTCTGACACATGCAATGAAAGTAGCAGAATACAAGAGGGTAGGTCTCTCACTGTCGATTTAAAATATTTTTATCTTGCCTTTCTCATGAAAAAAAGATGCAAGATCGCTAACGTGCCTCAGAAAAAGGCAACATTTAAAAGTGAAAAACAGCAAGACTACAAATCTTAAAATGAATCAACCCGAAGCTGCAGTAAGGATGGTAAACGAAATCAACATCGAGAAAACACCAGAGCCCCGTGCGATGCAGTGGACCAGACCCTCTGTTGTCATGGGGCCATCTGTAATTCGAAGGGTGGTTCTTATTATTTGGGAATTGTTTGTACGTGCTATATCTAGACTTTGGCCTCTGTGTGTTGCCTATTGTTCAGGGAAGGCTAAACCAAGAGGAGCAGATTTAGATTCAGCATCATTTCTATTGTCAGAATTTTAAAAGGGGAGGGGAGGAGTGATATCTGAATATAGCAGAAATTTTTATTTAAGGTCTAGGCAGTAGAAAAGTTTATTCTACAGATTATGTTCTTAGACACATTCCTATTCTTTTGGTATTTGCCTTAAAAGGGAGCATCTGTCTTAAGTCAAAAGTTCCCCACTATTTATTTAAAATATTTTTACCCCGCCTTTCTCCTTAAAAAGGGAGCATCATTGAAAGGCAAAATTCATGTGAAAAACAGCAAGACTGTTAAAGACCTGAAAATGAATTAAACCAAAGCTACACTAAGGATGGTAAACAAAATCAAGCTCTAATAAAACACCAAAACCCCGTGCGACGGAGCGGATCGAGGGTTGGACCGGACCCTCTGTTCTCACGGGACCCTTTGTTATTTTCGGTCCCTTCGAGGATCCCAACGCGGGGGGGTGTCTCCAAGGGGGCTCCTCGGCCTCCGTGCCCCCTCCGTGGGCCAAGGGCCCTGTGTGTCTTGGGGTCGCCCACCCAGGGTGAGCCGAGTTCAGGTCTCAGGACTTTTCTCACCTGCTGTCTTCCAACTCCCAACCTCGCTTAGGCTTCGCTTTTCCCTTGGAGCTCACTGCCAACTTCACAGGGCCTTGGAGGGGCGACTACCGAGGGTGGGTGGGTGGGTGTGTGGGTCTTGGTGTCGGCAGCCCGTGCTGGAAAGCAAAGCGTTTTGTGATTCCCTTGGTCTGGAACAGACCCTTCAGAGCCATTCACTCTACAAAAGACCCGCCGGGAGAGGGAACACCGGCAGATCCAGAGGGGCTGAGTCGCCTTTGAATATCCGGCTCTTCTCTCCTCCTGCCCTCCCTGTGGAAGGACCGGAGCCTCTTCCGCCCTCTTTCCAAAGCCCCTTCTTTCCTCCACCCTACGGAGGGCTGCGAAGGGGAGGCAGGAGGGCGAATCCCTAGGAGGAGGAAGGAGGATCCAGGGGGCAGGTCTTTTGCACAGCCAATGGCCCTGAATGGCGCCTTCAGGACCGAAAGACCAGACCCGTTTTGGCCCTGGGGGAAGAAGGACGTCCAGTGGGAGACCCGTTCCTGGGCAGAAATCGATCTCCCTTTCAGTCTCTGCCAGGAAAGCAGAGGAAAGATCCCATGGAGGAAAGTCCACCCCCATCTGTCTCCCCGGCTTCTCTCCTGCCTGCCTTTCGGAAAAAGACGGTCTGTGTCCACACAAGCAACACAACAAGGAAGCCGCTCCTGACCTTGATCCTCAGCTCAGGATCTGGTCTTGAGAAGGATCGGTTTAGCTGTCCTTTCTGCCAGATCATCCAGAAACACACACACACACACACATCTTCCTTGCCCCCCAAGCAATTGGGGGGGGGACGAGGACTCTTTCCCGGGAGGGGGGATCTCCACCCTATCTGAATATTCCCACCCCCGCAAAGGAGGTGAGCTTGCAAGGGAGGGGTGGAAAGAAGGCGGAAAGCCCTTCCCTTGCAAGCCGGAGACTGCCGTGTAAACCGAGAAACCGGTTTCCAATCCGGATTGCCCGGAGGAGATCCCCCTCCCCTCCCCTCCCCTCTCCTTGGGGAGTCCCTTATTTGGCTCCCCCCCCCCGTCTCCCCAAGGAGGTGCAGCCGGAGGGAAGCAAGCGGGGATACTCACGAGAGGAGTCCTCCTTCTTTGGGAACCGTGTCCGCCTGAGACCATAGAGGTGACGGGGGAGGGAAAGAGGGGCCAGGAGGAGAGAGATTCCCCTCTTCCGGTTCCTGCTTGGAAAGCACCGCTGGGGAGGGACCGAGAGAAAGAGGGGGAGGGAGAAGGAGGCAAAGAAAGACCGGGGAGGCCTGCGAGGGGGGAAGGGCAGGACCCCCCCTCTCAGAAACGGAGCAAACCAGAGGCTGCCTCTGCCGGGGGGGGGGGGGGGCTGGGAAGGATCCAGAGTTCCAAGTTCGACAACAAGGGGGCGCAAGGGGGGGTTGTTCGGGTAGGAGGCGGGATCACGTGACCCTCCCTCGCTTGTACGCCCGACTTGGAGGAGAAAAGAGGGGAGGGAACCTAGAGCTACGAATGGGGAAGACAGATGCGCCACTGCTCGGAGATCCTTCTAGAGAGTCAATCTCTCCCCCTGACAGGAATATCAGGAGGGGGGTGAAGGGGGCTGTCCTCTTCCTTATACCCCCCCAAAAACAATCCCCCCTTTCTTTTCTGCAGTTTCCTCCCCTCCCTTCCGCCCTTCCAACCCCTTTGGGTTGGAAGGGGGGAAACCTAGAGCTACGAAAAAAGAGGAGAGAAGGAGCGCCTCCCCCTTTTTTCCGCCTTTCTCCAAACCGGAAACGGTGGGAGGCCCCGTCCGTCTCCTCCCGTCTCTATGGTCTCATGAGGGAGGTGAAGGCGCATGCCGAAAGGGTCTCCTCGGGAGGTTCCCCGGCCTCGGGAGGTGCAAGGATGTATGTATGTATGTATGTATGTATGTATGTATGTATGTATGTATGTATGTATGTATGTATATATGTGTATGTATGTACATATATGTGTATGTATGTATATGTATATGTATATGTGTATGTATGTATATATATGTGTGTGTGTGTGTGTGTGTGTGTATGTGTATATGTATATATATATGTGTGTATATGTGTGTGTGTGTGTGTGTGTGTGTGTGTGTATGTATATATGTATATGTATGTATATATGTATATACAGTGGTGCCTCGCATAGCGAACGCTTCGCTATGTGATGAAACCGCATAACGAAGGGTCCCAGGCCATCGCTGGAGCGTTCACTCAGCGATGGCCCCTATGGGCTTTTTTCGCTATGCGATGATCGCGCGGATGCGATCAAAGCATAGCGAACAGCTGATCGGCGGTTCCAAAATGGCCGCTGCTAAAACAAAATGGCGACCGCTGTTTTGCCTCGCTAACGAGGCATCCAAAATGGCCACCGCAATGGAGGAAACTCGCACAACGGTGAGTTTTAAGTCCATAGGAACGTATTAAATCAGTTTTAATACGTTCCTGTGGCCTTTTTTGTTTCACTTAGCAATGGATTCGCTGAGCAAGGGTTAATCTGGAACGAATTAACCTCGCTAAGCGAGGCACCACTGTATATATATGTATGTATGTATGTATGTATATATGTATATATATGTATATATATATATACACACACACGCACACACACACACACACTAAAGACCACTTGGGGGTCTTCAAACACGTGGGGGATGAGAGGAGAAGGAAGGAAATCCTCAAAGCTAGAAAGATCTGAAGAAGGAAGGTGTGTGTGTGGAGGTCAGCTGGGAGGGAGGGGGCAGGTCACAGATCCCCCCCCCTACACGCACACACAAACACAAACACACACACACAGAGAAAGAGTCCTTTTCGGATGGTTGAGGAGGGTATTCCTTATGTGGCACTTCTAGAGAGGATCCAGGAGGAGGGCAAAAAAAATATTGATTTTTATCGCTTCCTACCGGAGCAGCCTCTGAAGCAACACCAGGAAAACCTAAAGGGAGCTTCTCCTCCCTAAATTCTCCTCAAGAGGCAGAACAACAAAATGCCCCTTAAACTGCAATGGGATGCCATGAATCGAATCGTTTTTTGTTTTTTTTTTAAATTCAAGGAATCGGTCTCTGGGAGTGTGGACCCGCTGCCTCTTCTGTCCAGGCCTGCAGAGGGGAGAATATTTTCGACCCTTTTTCTCATGGTTTCCCCTTTCAGCTGCTGGTGTTTTCTTTCAGGAGCTGACTTTGTAATTCCTCAGGAGAAAACGGGATCTTCTGCATCCAGGCCAGAGAGCTCTGCCCACGGGTGTCTTCCTTGAGATATCTGAGGGTTTTTTGCCTCCTGGGTATAAATGTGCGGGGGAAAAAAGTGGGTCCCTTACAGATAGTTGGGGGTCTGTACACCTCCCCTTGATGACCTTCCTGTAGGATTCCTCAATATATTTAGAGTACCAAGCAGGGCCCAGATGTATGGACTTCAGCCTCCGTCTCCCTGCTGGGTTTTATATTTCAAATATTTTGGAGTGCTCCAACCCTGGAGGCTTTCAAGAAAAACTTAGCTCCTCACCTGGCAGATCTGCTTAGACCATATTCCTGCCTTGAGCACGGGGTTGGGCTTGATGGCCTTGTGGGCCCCTTCCAACCTCACTTTTCCATTATTTTATGGTTCTATTTGTGTTTGGCCCCTGGGCAGCATTCCTAAATGGGCCCCCTGCTAGTTGAAAGGTGAGGGGCTGGAAGGTGTGAAATATATATGCCTTTGACTTAATACAAAGGTTAAGAGAGAATTAATATAGGAAATTACTTTTAGAATAAGATTTTCTACTTCAAGACCAGGAATGAAACTTCTTTTGGCCATATCCAGGTATCACTCTTTTCTTTTTAAATTCTGACAATTGAAACACTGCTGAATTTAAAATCTGCTCCTCTTTGCATAGCCATTCCTGGGCTTGGAGATGAACGAAAAGCAACACACAAAGGCCAAAGTCTAGATAGAACACATACAAACAAAGCCCAAATAATAAGAACCACAATTCCAATTACAACATATCGTAGGGTGGAGAACTCCAGCATCCATGAAGTTATCCAAGACCAATCCCATGAACCTGAATTCAACTCTTTTATCCCTATCCTCACAATTCCTGCCAGTCAACTCTGCTAACACATCATAATCCCATACTGGTCTGGGTTTTCCTCTGAGGAGACCTCCCCCCCCGAACTTTCTCCTGAATCCTGGAGTCCTCGGGGGCTGTGGAGAAAAGAAAAGGAAGGAGAGAAGGGAAACTGGCTCTCCCCCCTCCTCCCTCTCCCCCCCACACAAGGGGTTCCCCCAAAGTCCAGATCACCCCTTCTGCAAAAGTGGTAAAAGGGGTTTTAAGGCTGCAACACCCTGGGTGGGAAGCTGGGGGAGGTCTTTGCAGGAGGAAGAGGAGGCAGAGAAAGGTTTGGGGGCAGAGAGAGATGGGGCGGAGGGGGGCCAGAAAGGGGGCTCGGCATAGAAAGTGGGGGGTGAAGTTGGAGACTCCAGCCTGGGAGGGAGGAGAGAGGAAACATCGGGGTGGGGGGAGGATATGGAAGGGCTTGGCTGGAAGGGAAGGTCTTACGTTGGCCACGGAGGCTGATCTCTCCAAGTAGATGATGATGATGATGATGATGATGATGATGATGATGATGATGATGATGAAGACCAGGAGGGAGAATCTGGCAGGATTTGGATAAATAACATTTTAATTTTAATTTTATATATATACTGCTGCCCCTCTGCCTAGAGGCCGCTCTGGCAGTCTTACGGGATGTGGGGGACAGGAGAAGGAAGGAAATCTTCAAAGCCAGAATGATCTGACGATGGAGACTCTCCCTGTGAATTTGACACTAAAATTTTAAAACACTGCTCTACGAATTAGGTGTGGGTTGTTTTTTTTGGGGGGGGGTATACCTGAATTATCCAACTCACACCTACCTTTTGGGGGGAAAAACCCAAGTCCTTGTGTGCCTTTCTTTTCTTGTGCCTTTCCTTTCTTATGATTATTTGATGGAGCTGGTGATGGTATTAAATAAATAACCTTAGAACAAATAGTTTGAAAGGCATCCAGAACGTTGTTAATGTTTGCCCAAGGGGAGAATATCTGACTTTCTAGCATATGAGCTTCTTCTGAAGTCTACAATAAGTTGTGTGGTGCCCAAGCCTCCCTCAGCAGCGCCTAGCACTCGGTCAGAGAGCTCCATGGACTGCTTTGTTTTCATTTAGTCACATCCGACTCTTCGTGACCCTATGGACCAGAGCACGCCAGGCCCTCCTGTCTTCCACTGCCTCCCCCTAGTTTGGTCAAATTCATGTTGGTCGCTTCGATGACACTGTCCATCCACCTCGTCCTCTGTCGTCCCCTTCTCCTCTTGCCCAAAGAATCGGACATGACTAAATGATTAAACAACAACAATTTGACATGGATCTGAGGCATTTAACAACATCAGTGATAGAGTGGAGGGTTGGCTGAACAAGTTACTTTGTATCTGGCCACCGGCAAAAAGAAGGGACAGGCTTCAGACAGCTGACCCACGTCCTTCTAGATGTACTAACTATTCAGCCAGCACAGTACCTTCCCCTGCCCGTTACCACTTGGATGTTATTCATTCCCTACACTAAGTGACAGGACCACAGTCTCAGATGACAGATGTGGACGTGCCTGGAAGCAAAAGTAAAGTCCAATGCTGCAAAGAAAAATACTGCGTAGGAACTTGGAATGTAAGATCTATGAACCTTGGGAAGTTGGAGGTGGTCAAACAAGAGATGGCAAGAATAAACATTGACATCCTGGGCGTCAGTGAACTAAAATGGACAGGAATGGGCGAAGTCAATTCAGACAATTATTATATCTACTATTGCGGGCAAGAATCCCGTAGAAGGAACGGAGTAGCCCTCATAGTCAACAAAAGAGTGGGAAAAGCTGTACTGACATACAATCTCAAAAATGAAAAAAATGATTTCAATACAAATCCAAGGCAGACCTTTCAACATCACAGTAATCCAAGTTTATGCACCAACCACCATTGCTGAGGAGGCTGAAATTGACCAATTCTATGGAGACCTACAACACCTTCCAGAACAGACACCAAAGAAAGATGTTCTTCTAATCATAGGGGACTGGAATGTTAAAGTTGGGAGCCAAGAGATAAAAGGAACAACAGGGAAATTTGACCTTGGAGTTCAAAACAAAGCAGGGCAAAGGCTAATAGAGTTTTGTCAAGAGAACAAGCTTGTCATCACAAACACCCTTTTCCAACAGATGGACATCACCAGGTGGGCATCACCAGGTGGGCAATACCAAAATCAGATGAAGAGAGTAAGGTATTCCTAGATGGGTGGGAAGGTTTTTGGATGGAGAACCCATGAATTCCTATCTGGGAGAGGTTGATGATACCGAGAGAAGAGGCAGAAAGGGGAAGGAACCCTCGCTCAGCCAGCAAAGGAGGATGGAGCCGAAAGATAAGGGAAGAGTGGACACAAATAGAAAGAGGAGAAAAGAGAGAATGTGAAACGGAAGAACCTTCCCCCACGTGGGGGTGTGGAATCACCTTCCCAGAGGAGACGACAGGAGGGGGAGAGTCCGGTGTCAGCCTCAAAGGAAGCCTCACAGAAAGAGGATTACAGTAGTCTATTCTTGAGACTGTCTGTGCATGGACCCATCTGGAGAGTGACATTGAAGGAGAAGGTGGGAACAAAAATGACCTTACCTGTTATTCCATTGTCATAAGAGTCCAAAGCACAAAATCCCCCAGCCTGGCTTGTCTGTTAAGGGGAAACAAGAAGGGAGGCTTGAAGGGGAAACCCACACACACATACACCTACCCCATATCTGGATGATGGAGGTTTGCCTCTTATCAAGAGGACCTGCCCTTGGTAAGTATGGGGTTGGGGTGAGCAGGATTGAGATTTTTTAAAAAATAAAAACCTAAATACAATGCAAAAAAACCCTCCAAAACTATACCTTCAAACACCACCACTCTGCACAGTTCAGAGAGGCAGTGTGGTGTAGTGAATGGAGGACCAGACTGGGAACCAGAAGACCTGGATTCAAATCCCTGCCGGGCCAGGGAAACTGAGAGGAGAGAGAGAGTGGAAAGGGGGGGGGAAGGCTACTTCAGCCACCTCTTGAAATCTCACTGACCTGGGAAATGATGTTTGGAGGGATCTGGGATTTGGTTCTTCCTTTTTGGTCCCAAAATAAAGCAAAGAGACATCAACTCAGTCTCGCCGCTTCCTAGGAGGAAAGAAAAACAGAAAAGATCAGCCAGGAGGCTTTTATGCATAAAGCAAAATTAAAAAAAAAAATCTTTCCTTGCGGGAGGTGCCTTCCTCGTGCTCCTATCGAATGGGGCCCCCTCCCCTCTTTCTCACCTGGATGGAGGGTCAAGAGATGAGGAGGCGGAAGGAGAAGTTCCGGTGTGTGGGGGGGGACTCCCTTCCCTTCCCTCCCAACCGAGAGCCCCTGAGAAGAGGAGGGGGGAGGGAGGAGAGAGAATATTCCTGAGAATATTTTTTTAAACGCGTTCCAGGAACTTCCCTCCCTTGCAGAGGCTTCAGCAGCCGCCTTGGCTGCCAGATGGGGCAGCATAGAAATGAAATATCATCATCCTCATCCCTCCCTCCCAGCTGACCCCATATCTTCTCCTACCTCCAAGCCCCATTTCTCTGTGCCCCCACCTCAGTCCTCCCACCCCATTCATCCCCCACCCCTTTGCAGCCCTCCTCCCCCCCACACACAAAAAGGCCCCCACTTCCCACTTGGGGCTTTCCAGGAAATTCCCCCCCCCAGCTTTCCAACAAAAGGGGTTTCCTGGCTGGGGGGCGAGGGTCCCGCTCAGACCTCGACTGGAGAAGGTCTTTTTTGGGGGGGAGGAGGGAGAGTAGAGCCTGAGGGGACTCCGCGAGAGACACGAACACGCACAAGCCCCCCCCCCCGGGGGGGAATGTCCCTCGGCCCCGCCCTGACTCCCCGCCTCCCTTTCCACAGAGAGACACAAACACACAAACAATACCCCCCCCCCCGCCGGAGATTTCTTCCCCTCCCCCCCCCAGGAGGGGAAGAGGAACGGAAAAGGGCCCCTCCTGGGACCCCCCTCCCCGAGTGGGGGGGAAGGGAGCGAGTGGGAACCTCTTTCCAGGGCCTCCCCCACTCCCACTCCCCACTGCTCTCTCTCCCCCCTCCCTCTCCTCCCCCCCCCAAATCGCCCCCACCTCCTCCGGGATCCTCAGGGGGGAAAGAGGCGGGAAGAAAAAGCGAGAGAGGGGGAAAAAGAGGGGAGGGAGGGGGCACGGCCTCCACTTCCGGTTCTGGGGGGGACGCAGCGCCGGAAGCATCCCCCTCCTCCCACTCCTCTTCCACTTTCCTAGCTCTACGTTCTCTCCCCTTCCCTCCCCAGGATGGAGACTAAAAGTTAACGGATTCTATGCCCCGTCCCCGCCCCTCCCCCTCCTCTTCTTAGCGGCAATTGCTTGGGAGGGAAGGGAGGGGGGGAGAACGTAGAGCTACGAAAGTGTGAGAGGAGCGGGAGGAGGAGGAGGAGGAAGGGCTGATTCCGGCGCTGCGTCCCCCCCCGCCGGAACAGGAAGTGGAGGACGTGCCCCTCCCTGCCCTTTTCCTCTCTCTCGCCCCGCACCCCCCACCCGACCTCTTTCCCGCCTGAGGATCCGAATGGAGGTGGGGGGATTTGGGGGCCTTTATTCTTTCTCCCCACCCCCTCAGCTTTCTTCTCCACTCTCTTGCTTCTGCCTCTCCCCAATAAGAGGGTCGAGGAGGGATCCCTGTCCTCTGCCTATAATCAGCCTCTTGTTAGGGATCCTTAATCTCTCCCAATTCCACATCCAGGGGTCTTGCATCCATGGGAGACAATAGACTCTCCTTTCTCCTTACTTCCCCCTATCCCTGCCTCTGTCTCCTCCCCCCGTTTTTCTCCCTTTCTGACAGGTCTTCCTTTATTTCCATTCCCCTCAGCTCCTCGGTCACCTCTTCTACTTCTGCCCTCTGGCAGAGACTCTTGGGACACTTCACTTGAGGTCCACTGGGGTTCTCCTCTCTCTATGTTCTGTCTGGTTGAAGATGAAGGACGAGCACCAACTCACCTGCTGTCTCACAGGAGCTACAGTTAAGCCCTGTAAGGTCTTTTCCAATTCCTGAGTATCTATTTCCCAGTGTACGCTTTCTTGAGGGGTTGGTGGAGCAGTGGTCTATACCTCTCTGGATACCCTATTGATGGACGGCACTCCAATGAGAGCTTCTATGCTCTCATCACACCTCTCCTACCGCCTGCAAGTGCCGCCCTTGAGCACGCGAACAGATTCCAAACCCTTTGAGTGTGTTGTGCACATGCGCGTGAGCACCCCTCTATGAGAGTGATGTGCGTATGGATGCAAGCTCTGCCCCCGAGGGTGTGCCATGCCCCCCCAACCGGTCTGTGGTTGGGGAAAGGTTGGTTACCCCTGCTTCAGATGAAAGATTGTTGTGTTTGTGGAAACCCTGTTCATGAGGACTTGTCTCATTATGTGCTTGAGTGCCCCTTGTATATGGATACAGTGGTGCCTCGCTAGACAATGATAATCCATTCCACTGAAATCGCTGTTTGATTGATTGATTGATTGATTGATTTATGCCCCGCCTATCTGGTCTACTCGATTGTCTAGAGAAAAGCATTTCCCCATTGGAATGCATTGAAACCTGTTTAATGCGTTCCAATGGGAAAGAATCGTCGTTGTCTAGTGAGGATCGGCCATAGGAAAGCCGCTTTGTGAACCGCCGATCGGCTGTTTAAATCGCTGTCTTGCGAAGCTTAGGTCCCGAAAAAGCCTGTTTTGCAAGCGCGGACGGAGCTGTCAAAATCGTCGCCTACCGAAAATCAGTTTGCGAAGCAGGGACCAAACATTGTCCAGCGAAATTCCCCCACTGGAATAACTGTTTTGCGATTCGCTATAGCGATCGCAAAAAGTCAATGTCTAGTGAAAAAACTGTCATGCGGGGTAACTGTCTAGCGAGGCACCACTGCATGAGAGAACAATATTTACAGCCCATCTTTAAGAAAGTGGAATATAGAAGCATACCAGAGAAATTAAGCTTGTTATTACAAACACCCAATTCACATAAAATAAATAGAGTTGCAATATTTGCTTTTGAAGCCACTACAAATAAAGATTTAGATGTATGAAGATAGCCACATGGAACATAATTTAAATGTTATATTTAACTGTTATCATTGGATTTCATGAGGTTCCAGCTAATTTTTTTAAATAAGTGATTATCATATTTACAGGCCCCATTTTGAACTACTGATATTAGCATTATTTTAATTCATTGTATTTTTACTGATACCTATGGCATGATAGTACTATTGCTCGAACGCAGCGTATTCTTTTAAAATTTGCAATGATCTGTTGATTATGCAATAAAGATTTGAAAATGTTTGAAATTGGGATAGGAGAGAATCCATGTCCTATTTTTCACATTGCAATGTCTTTGTCGTGCTTTTTCAACCAAAAGGAAAAGCCCAAAGGGGAGGCAGTGATAAGAGAGAAACCAGCCGGACCGCAGTATCTCCGGGAAATTGGTTTCAAGCCCCCCATCCCAGAAAGCATGGATATAAAAACACTCTATACTGTATAGCTCCTGGTTCCCTCTAGTGGCTAGTTCTGGTAATACATTTTAGAAAAGTGTATTTAGAAGACCAGCATGCAGGGATTATGGGGAAATGTATTCGCGAAGGCTTTCATGGCCGGGATCTAATGGCTGTTGTGGGTTTTTTAAGTCAATGAAGACCCGGGATCACTACACACAAAAGATCAGCTAATGATGCCCATCAATCACAGATTGTGATAATCTCTCCTCCTTATCACAACAATACACCCACAACAAGACACACTAATCACCCATCTCCTGAAAAGGACAAAAGCTGATCTCACAGCCATAAATACTCCACTCCCAAGCAAACTACATCAGAGCACAGAGTGCTGTCCTCTGAAGATGCCAGCCACAGAGACTGGTGAAACATTAGGAAGAACAACCTTCAGAACATGGCCAAAGAGCCCAAAAAACCCACAACAACCAATATGGGGAATAACCTAGCCTTTCAGTTCAGGAACTCCGGCATGTCCACAGATCCATTTTTCAAAGGCTTTTTACAAGGAAATACTGGCTCTGCCAGACAGCAGAACTCTGAAAAGTACTCTTTTCAAAACTATGATATCTCAGTTCCTGCAGGCAGCATGGCCAACCCTCGTGCCGTTTGTGAGATTCTGGCATTGTAGTCCGAAAAAAAATAACTTTTCTAACCTCTGCCTGGAGAGAGAAAGAGGCTGTAGATGCTGGGCTTGGATTCTGTATTCTTCCGGGGGCAGCAGTTCAGTGTCTGGATTAAAGTTGCTTGTTTTACTAGAATGATTTTGCTCTTGCAAATCTTCCAAGAATAAAGTATGTCAAGTCCAACTATCAAGCAAAAACCGCTGATGTTCCCTGACCCTTTCCATCAGCAGCCCCGCATTGAGGGTGTTACAGTAATCCAGTCAAGGAAATACCTAGCCTGTGTGAGTCACAGTGCCCAGATCAGATCTCTCCGGAAATGGACGTAGTTGGAGTACTAGTTCTAATGGTGCAAATGCACTCCTGGCCGCCGCTGAAACCTGGACATCCAGGCTCAGGGACGACTCCAGGAGGACCCCAAGTTTGTGAACTTATGTTTTCAGGGGGAGTGTAATCCCACCCAGCACAGGCTGTATCCCTTTGCCTTGATCTGCCACCAGAAGTACCTCTGTCTTGTTTGGATTAAGTCTCAGTTTATTCAGCCTCATGACTGATACCAAAACTGATTTAGAACTGAAACAGGTCCCTCAGATTTAGTTAGCAAGGAAGGGAGCGTTGGGTATCATCGACATACTTTTAACTCCCAACCCCCAAACTCCGGACAGTCTCTCCCAGTGGTTTAATGTAGATGCAAAGTAACAGAGAAGATAAAACAGAACCCTGAGGGACCCCACAGGTGGACAGCCAGGGTGTCAAACAGGAATCTTCCAGCACCACCTTCGGAGTTCCCTCTTCCAGGACGGACTGGAGCCACCATAAACAGTGCATCCATGTCTCTTTGTAGACGGGCCAGTTTGGAAAAGAGTACAAACCCGTGTATATTCTGTACTATTCATGAAAAATGCAGATGTCTTGTACTGTCAGTGAATTAACGTTAGTCTATCTGGTGGTGCTCAAAGGAGGGTGTAGGGTTCACGAAAACTGAGAAGACTGATAGGCTAGGTGATCACCAGATAATTAGGATAGCAAAAAGTCTTAGAGAGAAGTTAAAGAAGTCAGCTACACACACAAGGATGTCTGCTAGCGGTGCTCCTGATGGACGACTAGTCATGCCACACACACACCCCTGGAGGACTCTCTTTTATTATTTTAGTAAGCTCACAGATAGTTGACAGAGTTCAGATAGGACAGTGGTTACATAATGCCAATTAGATTGGTCAAAGAAAGGCTTTGAAGTTAGCTCTCTAAGAGGAAGAGGAAGAATGGGTAGCCACACCTCCTCTCAGACGTCATCCAGGAGAGTGTTCTCTTCTACTGTAGAATCAGACAACAGCTTAGCAACCTTGAGGAGGGGCATTCCCCCACAGAGGGGGAATTTGTGTCCAACATGGATGGCCAAGAACTTGCCAAGCCAAACAAGAGATGCAACAAGCTGGGCTTTGATAGTCCCGGTCGGAGAAAGCCTTGGGCTGAGACACCTTGTGACCTGAAAGATGTAGGCTCAGAGGAATATTTGGGCCATATTTTCCTCACAGGAAAAATATGGCCTAGAGTTTTGAGGGAGAGACATCTGATGAAGCTCCTGCTCTGAGAGCCACTAGCCCAGCATTACGAAAGAGTACTGAGGGTCCCTCTAAAATTGCCTCCCTTCAGTCTAAGTGGAAAGCTCCCTTCACCAAGCCTCAGATGAAGGGTGTGGTGGTGGAATGTTCGCTTATCTGGCCAGATATTGGTCTAATCACTTTCTCTGTCAGGTTACACCCACTCTCTTCAGTGTTTAGGTCCTTAAGAGTTCCGTATGTTAAAAAAGCCACGTCCTTCAAGCTCTGGTGCAGATTATTTTCCAACATCCTTCTCTACTTTTCCGCTCTCTGTCATTGGGAGATTCACAGCTTTGTGCTAAGATGGCGCCCACTCAGTTTTGGCTTCCAGGCCAATCCAGGAACCTCCCGGGCCAAGTAACCCTTTCTCAATCAGATTATGTTACTTCAGACTTTCACTTCTCCTAGTAAAATACCTCCCCCTCAAGTTTTGGAGGGCTCAAAATAGAATGGTCTCAGTCATTTTCAGGAGATGCAACCTGAAACCTGACCGATCTTGCTGCAACGAAGCCCCACCCCTCTCAAGCAGCAGTTTAAGGGGAACTTTAGTGGTTTACTTTTTCATCGTGAAAAGTGAGTTTCTTCTACATGGTTCTCTTATCACTTCACTTTCAACATACAGTGGTGCCTTGCTTGATAACGTTAATTCGTTCCAGGGAAATCGCTGTAGAGTGAAAATGTCATCAAACGAAATTAAAAACCCCATTGAAATGCATTGAAAACTGTTCAATGCGTTCCAATGGGCTGAATAACTGCTCGTCCAGCAAAGATCCTCCATACAGCGGCTATTTTCGGTGCCTGTAAAGCGAGGAATCCATCCTAGAAAACAGCAAGGAGGCCATTTTCTTCAGCCGGCGGCCATTTTGAAACCCAACGATCAGCAAACAGTGAAAAACGGTTCCCGAAGCAGGGAACTGATCATCGCACAGCGGAAAAAAACCCATTTAAAACATTGTTTTGCGATCACAAAAGCGATCGCAAAAACGTCAACATAAAATGGATTTGTCGTAGAACGGAGTAATCGTCCAGCGGGGCACGACTGTACGTCTCTGAGGCACATTTAAAATACCTTTTCTATTCTAGTGCAACACCTCTGCACCTCATAAAATCAATGTTTTGAACTCTTAAGAAAGAGATGCCAGATCTGGTCTTTTCCCACAATTTTCCCCTGGGTCATCAGCCCTTGCCATGGTCAGCCTGAGGCAGATCTCGGTGCCCCTCTTGGATGTTTCATCTAAGAAAAAGCAGCCAGCGAATGAAAAATTAAACCTCTCTGGCAATTTTGGGAGGGGTTGTGCAAGGGAACCCCTGCTGTCTTGGGCAGGAGGGGTCTCTGGGAGTCCTCACCTGAAAAAGTAACTTTCCCAAGTTGAAGAGGGAGGGAAGAAGGTGACACAAGACTTTTTTGTATTTTTGATGACATGCCTGAGCCACACAAGAGAGTCCTTTGAGGAAATGAAATCTCAGGCAGTGCGAAGACATCTCTATCTAACACCCCCTCAGCAGAGTCTCCTGATGTCCCCTTTCTCAGGGGGTGTGACCATCCTGCATGTTCTGTGTCCCACACTTTTTTTCTCCCTCCTGCTTTCTGGCCTCCATTGATATCCCATTGATATCCCAAAGATACTCCTGTATCCTTTACCCTCTTGGCACGGTCTGCCGAATCTGGCCACAGATGTACGTTTTTGCTCATGTGATATGTTTTTTGCTCATAGGATATGTGCTATGTTCTACTTCTGTAGAAAGTCTTGTGGTCCCCAAAGGAATATTCCCTGCGAAATGCCTCCCCCCAAATTTGCAAGAAAAACCCAACTCTCCACTCCCTTTGAAGGATATTGGTTTTAAGTCTTTATCGAACATGGGGCTACCAACTCACACACTAATTCTTACCTAATCTATCCTATTATTCCTAATCTCTAAAACATAAAGCATGTTGCACTCCTGCTGAAAACGGAGAGAGTGGGGTCTTTGGAATCTGGGCTGTGCATCACAACTCTAGAGATTTCTGGGAACGTGGTCTCTCCAGGTAAGGATCTGTTTCCCTTCTGAGCAGAGATTTGAAGGATGTTTTTGACTGCTCTGCTGAGAGGCCACTGTGGACAGAAGAAGCCAGACTGTGTGTGGTGGACAAGGCTTCTGTGCTACACTGAAAACTCAGAATGTCACAAAAATGAAGAGCAAATAATTAATAAACCTCAGAGCTCTCCACTAAAGCAGACGGTTTATTTGAGATCACGGTCATAGAATAGCATAATTCCCCTCAAATCCAATATGTCCAAAGGCGCCATCTCCCTAAAGTCGCTAAACCAATATACTTCCGCCTGGACAACAAACAAGGATATTGGTTTTAAGTCTTTATTGAATGAGTGGCTACCAACTCACACACTTGTTGTTTAGTCGTGTCCAACTCTTCGTGACCCCATAGACCAGAGCTCGCCAGGCCCTCCTGTCTTCCACTGCCTCCCAGGGTTGGGTCAAATTCATGTTGGTCACTCCGATGACACTGTCCATCCATCTCGTCCTCTGTCGTCCCCTTTTCCTCTTGCCTTCACACTTTCGTAACATCAGCGTCTTCCTGCCTCCTGGAGTTGGGTCAAATTCATGTTGGTTGCTTTGGTGACACTGTCCAACCATCTCATCCTCTGTCGTCCCCTTCTCCTCTTGCCTTCACACTTTCCTAACATCAGCGTCTTTTCCAGGGAGTCTTCTCTTTGGAGTCTTCTCTCACACACAAATTCTTACCTAATCTATCCTATTATTCCTAATGTCTAAAACATAAAGCACCCCTCCGGTTATGATTAAGAAAATCACATTCCTTAATTGCAAGGGGCGAAAATGTATTTCCCAATATAAGGTTAGAAAGGGTTCACTTTAAAATTTGAATAGATAGCTCATAACCGTGTAGCTCATCAACCATGTAAGTTGATGTCCACCTACATTAAAAATGATCGAACATTTAAATCCTAGGTTTTAAGTCAATCAGGTCCTCTTCTTCTCCATCTGTGACTTTTGCTTCAAACAATGGAGGAACAAACTCCTCTTTAGGTGAGTGACTGGCAACAATTCTTCAGGTGGATGCTTGTGGCAATTTGGTTCTTCAACAGAAGCCATTCATACCGGCTGTAGAGTGCCTGTGTTACTATCAGTCACGATGGTATACAGTGGTGCCTCGCATAGCGATCACTCCGTATAGCGATGAAATAGCTTTGTGATGGACTTTTTGCCATTGCAAGAGCGATCACTTTGCGATGGCCCCTATGGGGAAATTTCCCTTTGCGATGATCGCAGGGAAGCAATCATCGCAAAGCCCCCATTTTCGGCCAACTGATCGGTGGTTTCAAAATGGCCGCCGGGTAAACAAAATGGCCACCCGCTGTTTTGCCTCGCTTAAGAGGCACCGAAAATGGCCACCGCAATGGAGGATTTTCACATAAGGTTAGTTTTTAACCCCTTAGGAACGCATTAAACGTGTTTTAATGCGTTTCTATGGGCTTTTTAAAATCGCTTAGCAATGAAATCGCTTAGGAGTGATTTTTGCTGCACGGATTAACATCTCTAAGCGAGGCACCACTGTATGTGTTTAGAATTTGCTCTTGACTTTAGTAACTTGAAAAAATCTCTGGAAAGGACCTCATTAAGACTGTAGTAAAAATAACCCTCATTGGAAGTTCATAATCTTCCTTTCCTCAACAAATTCACACACAACTCAGTCTTTTTCCTTACAGCTGTAAATTCTAGCATGGAAAACTCTCACACAAGTTATTCAAAGTGCAGGATGTTTCCAAATGTAAACCATTAACGCAGGGGGATAAATTACCCCAAAAAATGAACAAATAAGCAAAAATAAACAAAAAATCAACCCATCAACCTTCAAGGTTTCATATAGGTTTTAGGTAAATTTCAGTCCAGTTTCCATCTTCTTTATTCATTTTATTTATTTATCCATTTGACTTGTATGCCACCCACACTCTGCAAGATATTATTTTTAAAATATTATTTTTTCTCATAATATGCTAAAGAAATCACTGTAAGTATTGACTGCTAACTAAAGCATTCCCCTCTAAACTATATAGAATTGAATGTTAGCATAAAGTAAAAGAAGAAATCTAAGCAAGTATTAAAATCATTCACTGCAACACCAATTGTGAAAAGGTACCTAAACGTTTCCTGAATGGAAAAAAAACAAGTGGATGTCAACAGTTGAAAAAGACATATATTGGAAAAGACATCTAATTACTATACGTCCGATTCAGGGAATATATAAATCAAATTTTTAATGGATGATCAGCCTCCTTTTGTAACAGAAAATATCACTTCATATAAAAGAACACGCAACTAGAGGGTTCTAACCCAGGGTGGCTCATGTCCACTCAGATCTATCTAACAAAATATTTAATTTTGTCCATCTAGATTAGTAGGCATCCTTCAGTCTCGAAAGACTATGGTATCGTGCTCTGTATGGAGGACTTGGAACAGCGTCTAGTGTGGCTGAGGAGGCCAATTCGAGAGTGACAATCCCTTCCACACTGAAGACAAATCCAATCTGTCCCCTGTCCAGCTCCCTGGTTTTGCTTCCTTTGTGACTTCCTCTTTGCCTCAGCCTGCTGGACAAGGGTCTCTTCAAATTGGGAGAGGCCGTGATGTACTGCCTGCCTCCAGGCTGAACGATCAGATGTCAGAGTTTCCCATCTGTTGAGGTCTATTCCTAAGGCCTTCAGATCCCGCTTGCAGATGTCCTTGTATCGCAGCTGTGGTCTCCCTCTGGGGCGATTTCCCTGCACTAATTCTCCATATAGGAGATCCTTTGGAATCCGACCATCAGCCATTCTCACAACGTGCCCAAGCCAGCGTAGACGTCGCTGTTTCAGTAATGTATGCATGCTGAAAATTCCAGCTCGTTCTAGGACTACTCTATTTGGAACTCTGTCCTGCCAGGTGATACCAAAAATCCGTCGTAGGCAACGCATATGGAAGGTGTTCAGCTTCCTCTCCTGCCGGGCACAAAGTGTCCAGGACTCGCTGCAGTACAGGAGTGTGCTCAGGACACAGGCTCTATAGACCTGGATCTTGGTATGTGTTGTCAGTTTCTTATTGAGCCATACTCTCTTTGTGAGTCTAGAGAACATGGTGGCTGCTTTCCCAATGCGTTTATCCAGCTCGACATCTAGAGAGAGGGTGTCAGAGATGGTTGAGCCAAGGTACACAAAGTCATGAACAACCTCCAATTCTTGTGTGGAGATGGTAATAGAGGGAGGTGAGTCCACACCCTGGCCCATGACTTGTGTTTTCTTCAGGCTGATTGTTAGTCCAAAGTCTTGGCAGGCCTTGCTGAAACGGTTCATGAGTTGTTGGAGGTCTTCAGCAGAGTGGGCAACAATGGCTGCATCGTCTGCAAAGAGGAAGTCCCTCATGCATTTCAGTTGGACTTTGGTCTTCGCTCTCAATCTAGAGAGATTAAAGAGCTTTCCATCTGATCTAGTCCGGAGATAGACACCTTCTGTTGCAGTTCCAAAGGCATGCTTCAGCATGACAGCAAAAAAGATCCCAAAAAGTGTTGGTGCGAGGACACAGCCCTGTTTCACTCCGCTTCGGATGTCAAAGGGATCTGATGTTGAGCCGTCAAAAACTACAGTGCCTTTCATTCCATCGTGGAAGGACCTGATGATGTTAAGGAGTCGAGGTGGACATCCAATCTTGGGAAGTATTTTGAAAAGGCCATCCCTGCTAACCAAGTCAAATGCTTTTGTAAGGTCTATGAAGGCCACTAAGAGTGGCTGTTGTTGTTCCCTGCATTTCTCCTGCAACTGTCGGAGGGAGAATACCATGTCAGTGGTGGATCTATTTGCTCGAAATCCACACTGTGATTCCGGATAGACTCTGTCTGCAAGCACCTGGAGCCTCTTCAGCACAACACGGGCAAGCAGCTTCCCTACAACGCTAAGAAGAGAGATACCACGGTAGTTATTGCAGTCACCCCTGTCACCTTTGTTCTTGTACAACGTGACAATGTTTGCGTCCTTCATGTCCTGTGGTACTCCACCTTCCCTCCAGCAGAGACAAAAGATTTCATACAGTTCGGTGATGATGATCTCCTTACCGCATTTCAGCACTTCAACAGGGATGTTGTCCCTTCCAGGTGCCTTGCCAGAGGTGAGGGAATCCAAGGCCGCATTTATTTCTGCTAGGGTTGGTTCGCTGTCCAGCTCTTCCAAGACAGGCAGGCACTCAATGTTATTTAATGCTTCTTCGGTTACTACATTCTTTCTGGAATATAGCTCGGAGTAGTGCTGCACCCAGCGTTCCATCTGCTGTGCTCGGTCCTGGATGATCACACCTGTAGTAGACTTTAAGGGAGCAGATTTCTTCTGTAATGGACCTAAGGCCTGCTTGATACCATCATACATTCCTTTGATGTTACCTGTGTCCGCTGCTATCTGTATCTGAGAGCAAAGCTGAAGCCAATAGTCATTGGAGCATCTCCTGGCAGCCTGTTGGACTTGGCTACGAGCGGCTCGAAGAGCTTGCAGGTTGTACTCGCTAGGACAGGCTTTGTATGCTGCTAGAGCTCTTCTCTTATCCTCAATGGCTGGCATTAACTCCTCCGAATGGGCTTCGAACCAGTCAGCCATCTTTCTGGTCTTCTTGCCGAAGGTGGACAAGGCGGTGTTGTAGACAGTGTTCTTGAAGTGTTCCCATCGTTCAGGTGCATTTACATTCGCTGGACCTGGAAGGGTTTCCTCGAGTGCTTGGGCAAATTCCTTCACTTTTCTTTGATCGCGAGTCTTGTTGATGTCAATACGTGGTCTTCCTTCCTTTTTCATGTGATACAATTTCTTTGTTCGCAGTTTTACTCTACTACACACCAGGGAGTGATCAGTATCGCAATCAGCACTCTGGTAGCTGCGTGTGATCGTAACACTAGGAAGGCTAGAACGTCTAGTGAGGATCAAATCGAGCTGATGCCAATGCTTGGATCTTGGATGTCTCCAGGAAACTCTGTGTTGCAGCTTCGTATTAAAGAATGTGTTGCTGACACAGAGACCATAGTAACAGCAAAACTCCAGTAAGCGTCCATCTAGATTAGCAGTTTGATATACTAAAAACAGCAAAGGGAACGTAGCACCATAGTTCTTCCAGTCAACAAACCCCTTACCGCAATTCAAAATCTGTCTAATATTCTATATTGACATTACTCCTATGGTTTTTCCCTCATTAGTGGATCTGATTAATCGGACGAGCACTACAGTTGACAAAAGGTTTTTCACATTCCATGGATTTTAACGGTTTCTCCTTTGGACCTTTTAGATGGGAATGAAGCCTAGGACTTTGACAGAGACTCCTTCTACATATCAAGTATTTCTATGGTTTCTCCCCCAGATGAGTTCTATGATGAGAACTCAGGGTAGAACCATGACTAAAGCTCTTTCCACATTCCATGCATTTATAGGGTTTCTCCCCTGTATGAGTTCTTTGATGTGAACTAAGGGTACCTCTCTGACTGAAACTCTTGCCACATTCCATGCATTTATAGGGTTTTTCCCCGGTGTGAGTTCTTTCATGTTCATTAAGGTTACCACTTTGACTGAAGCTCCTTCCACATGCCATGCATTTGTAAGGTTTCTTCCCTGTGTGAGCTCTTTGATGTCTGCTGAGGCCACTGCTTTTGCTGAAGCTCTTTCCACATTCCATGCATTTATAGGGTTTCTCCCTTGTGTGAGTTCTTACATGTGACCTAAGGCTACTTGAGTGACCGAAGCTTAATCCGCATTCCATGCATTTATAGGGTTTCTCCCCGGTGTGAGTTCTTTCATGGTCACTAAGGTTACCACTTTTATTGAAGCTCCTTCCACATGTCATGCATTTGTAAGGTTTCTTCCCTGTGTGAGCACTTTGATGTCTCCTGAGTTGGCTGCTGTTGGTGAAGTTCTTTCCACATTCCATGCATTTATAGGGTTTCTCCCTGGTGTGAGTTCTTTGATGTGAACGAAGGTTACAGCTCTGACTGAAACTCTTTCCACATTCCATGCATTTATAGGGTTTCTCCCCGGTGTGAGTTCTTTCATGTACACTAAGGTTACTGCTATGGCTGAAGATCCTTCCACATGTCATGCATTCATAAGGTTTCTTCTCTGTGTGAGCTCTTTGATGTCTCCTGAGGTGACTGCTCTGACTGAAGCTCTTTCCACATTCCATGCATTTATACTCTTTCTCCCCTCTCAGTGGTTTTTCACATGGAGTACAATTTTTGTACATGGTGCTGCTCTTCCCGTGTTCTGTCCCTTGATTTTGTTTGTCCCTTGAGTTGATTCTTCCAGTTCTACTGTAATCTGGGGTACACATCAATGCTTATCAGCCCATCAAAAATATTCTCCTTCCTTTTTCCTCTTGGTATTTTTCAGATGGTGAGAAATGCAGAAACATCAACAGGAGGCAGAACTGAGGATTTCTTTCTTCCTGTCGTTGCCTTCACTCTTGGGTGTTTTTTCCATGAAAGAACTATTAGCTCTATAGAAATCCAATTTTCTTTGTTACCTTATGGAGAGAGAAAAAAAGAGATGAAGGACTACGAAGGAGTAGTGGAGCACAGAAGGGATTCACATGGGGAAATTAGCCAAGGTATTTTCTTGATCTTTGACTGACATGAGAAAAATCCCAAAGGAGAACCAAGGCCATCAAAATGAAAGGGAAAGGATCCTTCTGTTTCAGTAAGAAAAGAAAAAGAGGAAGCAATGTTACAATTTTCTCAAACAAAATGTTCTGGATCCTGTTTTTCATTGGACTCTGCAGACAAATGGGAACTGAGCCATAAGGAACAGAAAACCTTTCAGAATAAATGTATTCGTGAAGGCTTTCACATCCTGTTGTTAGGGAAACCAATGTATGAGAAATGTTCAAGAGGTATCAAAATTTTTGAACCGTTTGGATCCTCTGTTTACTTGAATGACAAATATTTTAATTGGTGACATAAATATTTAAAGAATTGAAAAGAACAGTGTTCCTGATTGTGACAAACCCAGACCTACTGGGATCTGCCACAGTTTCACTAAGCTGCCACCAACCATTCCCTATAAGAAGTCACACAGACCAGGGATGGATTTTCAACAAATAAAAGAATAAGGTTTATTTAAAACAACACTCAGGGAAAATAAAATGATCAGGTGAATAAGATATAGTAACGTGGCTTAGTCTCATTCATACATGCACACAGTTTGGTTCACACAGAACACTTAACTTGAAGCACAGACCCTGAACCTATCAGTTCTGGCTAACCATCAGACACCTGAACCTATCAGGTTGGTACTGACTGACACACAGTAGTACCCTGTCTGACACACAGACTCCCACACCAGCTTCTTCTTCCCAGCTGCTGCTTCTTCTCCTTCAGCTCTTCCCCCAGCTTCTCTCCTGGCTTCTCCACACACGCTTCACATATATATACAGTACAGCCCCTCCTCCTGATGTCCCGCCTTCCACTCCCCATAGGATGGAACTTTCCCTCCAAACCCATGACAGACAGGTAACATCAGTGCTGTATGTAACACCTCCCCTCTTTATAAGTTGTTTTGTAGGGGGAAAGCTAAGGTGCTTTTCACCAAAAAACAACCTGGATAAAACACACCAAAACAGTTATATAATAACATACAATATCATACTTACTTATACTTACACTCTATTAGGCATTTAAACATTTACCATACATTAAGTTACCTTTATTCATACAAACCAAGTTAAAAAAAAACAGGTACATTTAACCTTTGGTCACCAACATATATACATAGTCCATGTTTCTTTCGCCGTCTTCATTCTTCAGGTCTTCTTGACAAGGCGTCAGCAACATAATTCACTGACCCTCTGACCACCTTCACTTCACAGTCATAGTCTTGCAGATTTAAAGCCCACCTCATAAGTTTACTATTGTGGGTTTTCATTGTCTTTAACCATTGCAGTGGTGAATGGTCAGTGCACAGAATAAAATGTCTTCCCCAGATGTAAGGCTTGGCCTTCTGGATCGCGTAGACTATGGCCAGGCATTCCTTCTCCACGGTTGCCAAATGTCTCTCACCTTTCTGGAGTTTCCTACTCAGGTAGGACACTGGATGCTGGTCACCATTCTCATCCTCCTGGCAAAGAACTGCTCCTACCCCGCTGTTAGACGCATCGGTGTAGATGATGAACTCCCGGTCGAAGTCTGGAGCACGCAGCACTGGATAGTTGATGAGCGCCTGCTTCAACCTCTGGAACGCCTCCTCACAGTCGCTGGTCCACGGGATGCGGTCATCAGCCTTCTTCCTCGTCAGATCGGTCAGCGGAGCCGCAATCTCGCTAAACCTCGGGATGACCTTTGTGTAGTAGCCCACCAACCCAAGAAATGATTTGACTTTTTTCTTGGTGTTGGGTCTGGGCCAATCACGAACTGCTTCTATCTTGGCCTCGAGGGGTTTTATCACTCCTCCCCCTACTATGTGACCCAAGTCTTTTATTTCTGGGCTACCCAGCTGCAGTTTGTTCTCTTTGCAGGGCCTAGGCCAAAGCACTTCCTCCCCTGGGTCAAAGTGCCTCTCTCTAGCTTTGTGGTCATACCATGTTTTCTGTCTGACCTTCTGAGCTTGCAGGTTTTCTGCTGCCAGTTCTAGGTTTCTCTTTAGGTCATTCATCAAGGTGTCTATGTATGTCACAACGTCTTGTGGGTCATCCTGGGTGATCTGCTCCCAATTTTGTTTGATCAAATCAAGGGGCCCTTTCACCCTTCTCCCAAATAAAAGTTCAAACGGACTGAACCCGGTACTGGCTTGTGGCACTGATCGATAAGCAAACAAAAGGGATTGCAGCTTCTGGTCCCAACTGTTTGGATTCTCTGCCAAGTAAGCCCCAATCATGCGCATTAGAGTCCCATTGAACCTCTCAGCCAACCCATCACTTTCAGGGTGATAGGCAGCGGTTTCCTTGTGCTTAATTCCACAGATTTGCCATAAGCGTTTCATGAGCTTCGATGTAAATGATGCTCCCAAATCTGTGATTATTTCTGAGGCAAATCCCATCCTGGACATATACCCCACCAAGGCATCTGCCACTGTGTTAGTTTCAATGTTAGTCAAAGGAATGGCTTCAGGGTACCTCGTGGCATGGTCCACAATGGTGAGAATGAACCTGTTCCCCCTCTTTGTGGCCTTGGGCAAAGGTCCCACAATATCCACCCCTATGCATTTGAACGGAGTGTCAATCACAGGCAAAGGGCACAACTTTGCTTTGGTCCTGTCACGGTTATTCCCCTGCCTTTGACACACATCACATTGTTTACAGAACTCCCTGATCTGCTTCCCTATGTCAGGCCAGTAAAAATTCTGTGTGATTCTCTGCTGTGTTTTGTTCACCCCTAAGTGCGCAGCAAACATGTCAGAGTGCCCCCTTTGTAAGATCATGGGGCGATACTTTTCAGGTACCACTAGCTGACTTCTGATCCCATCTCCCCCTTTTGAGATATTCCTCAGGGTCTCTCTATATAAAATCCCCTTTTTCTCTAGAAATCTCACTGGGGTTTCAGGTGTTAGCTGGGCGTCAGTCACCTGTTCAAAACACTTTTGGAGAGTGGCGTCTGCCTTTTGCTCTTGGCCAAATCTGCTGTCTGTGGTTAAGGTTTCCACCACAGCTTCTGAACTCCCCTCTGCTTCCGTCTCGGGCTCGACAGTACCCCCCTGAACTGTCCCCGTGGTAGCTTGTGAGCGCGTAATCACTAGCACCCGTTTCACATGTTCAGCCAGGTCATTTCCCACGAGCACGGCTGCTGGCAGAGTCGATGAAATCGCTAGCCGCCAAACTCCCCTCCAGCCTTGAAAGTTCACAGGTACCTCCGCTACTGGCAGTGAGATCACCTGCCCCTCAATCCCTGCCACCTTCATGCTCTCATTTGGGATTATATATTCCCTAGGAATAATATCTGGATGGCACAGGGTCACCTGGGAACAAGTGTCCCTCAGCCCCCGATACTGATGGTCAAGTATTCCTACGTCCACCCCTACGGTTTCAAACAACTGAGAATCTGTTCTCACGAGCAAGCATCGCTTGACCTCCACAAGAGGACCATTTTCCTCAGCCTGACCAGCAGATGTACTTGTTCCAGATTGAGTAGCCATGGCAACCGGCTCCCTCAGTGACAATAAGCCTTGCTCTTTCTGGACACAGAACACAGCTTTTGGCTTGGTTCCACTCGAATCCTGAGGCACAATTCCTTTTATCTGCTTCCATTTCTCACACCCTGAGATTAGATGGCCCTTTCCCTGACAGAAATAACATTTTCTGCTGTACTTGGAGTCTTTCTCCTCTGGTTTTGGTTTTCCCTCCAAAATCTGAGGTCTTGGTTTCATGTCTGAGGGCTTCCCTTCACCATGGGCCCCTCCCCCTTGCTGCAATTTCTTCCCTTTTATTCTCAAATCCAGCTCCTTTCGCTTAGCCTCAAACTCAGCCCTGATCTGTAAAATTTCTTCCTCAGCCCTAGTTTTTATCTCTTTTACTTTTTCTTCAGTCTTATCTCTGATTTCCTTTAATTTAATGTCTTTTTGCTGATTATATTTTTCAAGATCTTGCTCACTTTGTCTGGCCTGAGCCTCATACTTTTCTTTTTCCAAAATTTCTTCAACTGATAAATTGTTATTTCTCTTATTGAGGAATGTTAATTCTAATTGTGCCATTCTAATTCTGTGTTTCAGTTCCATCTCTTTTATCCTCATGGCCATTCCCCTTTCCTTGGCATCTGCCTCTGCCTGCCTGATTTCAGCTCTTTCTCTTCCTCTTATTTTAAGCTGTTCAATTTGTTCCTCCTTCTCTAGTTCTTTCATTCTGAATTCATGTTCTAGAGATAACTTAAAGTTTCTTAGGTCTCCCTGTGGTTCTCTCACTTCCTCCATTTCCCTCACCCTCAGTTCATGCTGTTGGGCTAGGAGTATTTTCCTGAGTTCTGGGTTCTGTTCTCCCGTGCTCTCATCCTGCACTGAGCCAAATTCATCCTCAGAACCTTGGTCCACCTGTGGGTCTTTCACTTCACCCATTTCTGCCATTTGGCTTCGAGTCAAGGGCATAATCCCCCCCCAGAACAGGCTGCTTTCAAAAGTCAAGCCTCAAAATAAAGCGACCACTTTTTTTTTTCTTTTGCCTCAGAACCAGCTTTCTCTATAGATTGCTGCTGTTCTTCAGCACTAACTTGCAACTGTAGCCAGCCGGAGTCCACCCCCCTCTGCTAGGCCTCTCAGCAGACAAGCTAGCTCACTGCTATTTCACAGTTTTGCCTCAGCCTTTTCCCGCCAAAACAGGCTGCCTCAGAGCTCCCTAATCTAGCCCCCAATCTGAGGTTACACGTTCTACTAGCTTACCCCCCCGTGAGGTAAGCCTAGAAGATTACCTACGCGCTCTCAGATTGTCCCTGACTAGACCCCCCTTGCTCTGGGCACACTTGCCAAGGCTTTGCTGTACCACTGGACAACTGGACCAGTCGTATCCCACACGCTGGACACCAATCAATGTGACAAACCCAGACCTACTGGGATCTGCCACAGTTTCACTAAGCTGCCACCAACCATTCCCTATAAGAAGTCACACAGACCAGGGATGGATTTTCAACAAATAAAAGAATAAGGTTTATTTAAAACAACACTCAGGGAAAATAAAATGATCAGGTGAATAAGATATAGTAACGTGGCTTAGTCTCATTCATACATGCACACAGTTTGGTTCACACAGAACACTTAACTTGAAGCACAGACCCTGAACCTATCAGTTCTGGCTAACCATCAGACACCTGAACCTATCAGGTTGGTACTGACTGACACACAGTAGTACCCTGTCTGACACACAGACTCCCACACCAGCTTCTTCTTCCCAGCTGCTGCTTCTTCTCCTTCAGCTCTTCCCCCAGCTTCTCTCCTGGCTTCTCCACACACGCTTCACATATATATACAGTACAGCCCCTCCTCCTGATGTCCCGCCTTCCACTCCCCATAGGATGGAACTTTCCCTCCAAACCCATGACAGACAGGTAACATCAGTGCTGTATGTAACACTGATCATTTCATTTACACTTTCCCAGCCAATGAGAAAGCCTCCTTTATTGGGGAGAAATTGAAAAAAGAGACCAAAGAAGTAAAGAAAGTTTTGCCCAGGAAGCTACTAATAGAGTAACGAGACCATGTCCAGATTCCTCAGAGACCAATCATGGGAAGAACCAGGTGGCTGTCCATGTTCACAGTGATACAGGCCGCCAAATACAGTGGTGCCCCGCAAGACACTGTTAATCCTTTCCATTGAAATCGCTGTCTTGTGAAAACATTGTCTTGCAAAATGCGATTCCCCATTGGAATGTATTGAAATCTGTTTAATGCATTCCAATGGGGACAAATTGTCGTTGTTTTGCGAAAATCGCCCATAGGGAAGCCATTTTGCGAAGCGCTGATGAGCTGTTAAAATCGCTGTCTTGCGAAGCATCGGTCCCGAGGAAAAAACCGTCTTGCGAAGCACGGTCTGAAACATCGTATAGCAAAAATCACCCATAGGAAACACTGTTTTGCGAAGTGCCGATCAGCTGTTAAAATTGTCGTCTTGCGAAGCATCAGTCCCGAGAAAAAACCCATCTTGCGAAGCACAGTCCGAAACATCGTACAGCGAAAATCGGCCATAGGAAACACTGTTTTGCGAAGCACTATAGCGATCGCAAAAACTCATGATCATGCGGATTCGTCGTTTTGCGAGGTAATCATCTTGTGGGGCACCACTGTATGGGAATCCTATTCAGAGTTCTGGGAACTTGCTTAAGTTCCAGTAAAATACACAGCGGAAGGACAGCTCCTTAAGATTAGAATTAGCTGTAGAAGTCCCCTTCTTTACCCAATTGTTCTTGGTATCCACCCTCACCAAAGCCTAGCACTTTAGAAAATAAGACCAGGAGGCAATCTTTAAGTATAAAAAGTTTTGTGTATTTTACTTACTTAAAACAGGCACTCATTAGGCTTAAAGTGAATAGAAAGAAAAATAGTAAAAATAAGGTGTGTTTCCTCAGCCCATGGCTGGGCGGATCTCTAGGGTTCAGAGATCCAGCCTGGAGATCTAGCATCTTCCAAGGTGAAAAAAGGGTCTGACACAAAATGGAGTCTCTCAAAACATGTGAGGAGGAGAAGGGAAGAAACAAGGGCAGAGTTTATCTAGCCCAGCAAAAACAAACCCCTCTGATTAGTTAGCATGCAAACAGACAATCAAATAGTCTGTGATGGAAGCCCTTCCTCCCATATCTTGAAATTTACATCAAGATTGCTAACTAGCCAACACAAAGAAGTAAGGAAAGAGAAAGTTTTGCCCAGGAAGCTAGTAACAGAGAAACGAGACCATGTCCAAATTCCTCGGAATTGTGGGAAGAACCAGGTGCCTGTCTGGGTTCACAGTGGTCCAGGCCACCAAATATGGGAATCCAACCTGGGCTAGATCTTTCACCAGGAAAGCAATGTTTGGGTGCTAAGGTTACTTCTATCCTAGTGGTGGGTGATTTAATGTTGCCCGTTGCTAATCTGGTTGAGCTGCAGGAGACTGCAATAAACAGTGTTATTAAACAAGAATGGAACCTGAAAAGTGAAGTTTTGAATCTATCCTTTATTAAAGGATAAAACCTCTCCAGAGCACAAAGCCTGGGTAAAAGAATATGGAGGATAGGCTGCTACCCAAGCAGCAAATCCCCCCTCTCCACGTCGCTAAAATAGTCCAATGGTAAGGCAAGAGCCAATACGACTGGTTCCAGTGACGTCGCAGGAGTTGTCAGAACGACACGAACTGCCTCCGGGACTCCAGCTCCAGATTTTGCCTTGAGGTTGACTCCTGAAGCCTTTTCCATCAGTGGATATAGCCACAAGGCAGTGGAGGTATGAAATGGGAGTTTTCCTTCTCCTAGATGGGTTGCCTTCCAAGGCTGATGAGCCCCACCTACCCAGCAAATTAGAATAGTTCCAGTCCATACGATGCACGACAGAACCTAATCTCGCTGGCTCAGCCCACACAGAGAATCTGGTGTGTGTGGGAGATTTTTTTACTCTTAAGTCCAGGTTGGGGGGGGTTCTCTCTCCTCTAAGCAAAATGCTTAGGGGATCTGTAAAGATGCAAGCTTTAAAACCTCTTATTTCCTAGAAGCCGGAGAGAAGCTGCACCTTGAAACCATGAAAATATAATTAAAAAGGGCAAACTTCATAATTTTATGGTGTTATCCCACTCTGGATCTAGAATGTGTTCAAGGATGATGGCTCTCCTTCTCAAGGGCAAACGTGTTCAGCTCCACACTTTTCGCTTTCTGAACACCTGTGCCCGTGAGGGGCCACAGGTCTGTGGCCTCTGGAACACCAGCTTGGTGTGCCAAAAGGTGGCCAGTCCACTCCTAACCCTCTGTGGGGTTAAAAAGGCTCCACCACCGAGGCGCCGGCTGTCATCGCGCCTTGTTGGGTGTTCCTAAGACACACCGTGCAGGCCTGCCCTGGCCAAGGGGCTTGGCAACCACTGCTAGTGCAAAAGGTAGTGGGCGGATGGGTTGTGAGGAGCATGTTTGGTTTATACACCGAGCCATTGTGCATCCACTTTATGGAGTGTTCCCCGCTGCTCCGAGACAGGTTTCATGTGCTTGCTTTTTGACCCAGCAAAGCCTCGAGCCGCAACCTTCGGCCTTCCAGATGTGGCTGGACTCCAGTTCCCATCCTCCAGCTTGACCATTGCTGAAGCACAATGGGCATAGTTGTCTGTTATCATCGGAAAAGCCAACCCTGACTTTAGGTGATTTTGGACTGGGATACAGTATCTGAAGATTATTTTCTTCCACATCAACCTGTGTGTAATTTAGGAGCATCGCGGGTGGTGTCCCAACTCACGGGGGTGGTGGTGGGCGGGCTAGGCTAGTGGGTGCCTTTTCAAGAGCAGGTCCCTTTTTATAGCATAATTCCCCTTTGAATATTCAATTTGGCTTTCAGTGTTTAAAGCACTGTTTCTTTGGCTTTCCTTGTTCATCTCAGGCTGCTCTCTTCCACCAAGCCATTCATGCTGTGTATGGAATATTTTATGAACTGAAATGTGGCATTGGAAAAACAGCTTCAGGGACCTCGCAGACCACCCAGAAGACGTACAACCAGGTTCCAGATCAAATCCAATCCAGCCGGGCTTGATTGCGAATGATGACTAAACTGAAGGTAGTGTGCTTTGCGCACCTTAGGAGAAGACAGACAGTTGTGCTAAAAAAAGTGCGAAAATGAAGAAACAGGAAAAGAGGAAGGCTAAGCATGAGATGGATCGACTCAGTCGTGGAAATCGGAGCCTCGGCTTTACAAGACCTGAGCAGGGATGTTCCAGAGAGGATCTTTTGGAGGTCCCTAATTTATAGAAGCACCATATGTCAGAAGCAACTTCACAATACATACCAACATGGTTGCGTCGCACATTATTTTTATGGCACCAGTCAAAATTTGGTTGCTTTTTCTGTGCCATCACATTTCTTCTGGATGAAGGCAAACCCAGCAGGGTTTTTAGGCATATAAGATATTTAAGGATGGGTTTACCAGGATCCCACAGACACCCCACCAGCGAGCTTCCAGGGGCAAGAGAGGATTTGAACCCAGGACACCTGAATCCTCGTCAGACTCTCCACCTATGACACCCCACTGGCTTTCACAGTCAGATTTTATTGTATGCTTTTACTTGCTCGCTTTTTGTTTTAACTCCCATTAGAAGAACTAATGTTCATTCCTGGTTTTGCTCATTAAACATAGCCGTCCACTACAAAACCTATCAGACAAAGCCAGCAGAGCGAATGGTAAGACATAGTGGAAGCTGCAGTTGAACAAGATTTGGAGAGATACACTTGATCCCTCCACCCACACCCCAAATCTAGATACCCTAGCTGTGTGGCCAGAGCTACACAGAGGAATTATACCAGAAACATCTGGATGTTCCGGACAACCCAGATAGTGTGACTGCTGACCTTGAGCCAGACATCCTGGAGAGAGAAGTCAAGTGGGCCTTAGAAAGCATGGCTAACAACAAGGCCAGTGGAGGTGATGGCATTCCAGTTGAACTATTTAAAATCTAGCTGCCTAGAGTGGTCGCAACAACCAGATAGGTGGGATACAAAGAGAATAAATAAATAAATAAAATAAAATAAAAGATGATGCTGTTAAGGTGCTACATTCAATATGCCAGCAAGTTTGGAAAACTCAACAGTGGCCAGAGGACTGGAAAAGATCAGTCTACATCCCAATCCCAAAGAAAGGCAGTGCCAAAGAATGCTCCAACTACCGTACAATTGCACTCATTTCGCACGCTAGCAAGGTTATGCTCAAAATCCTACAAGGTAGGCTTCAGCAGTATGTGGACCGAGAACTCGCAGAAGTACAAGCTGGAATACGTGATGCAGAATACATCGTGCAAAAGGCTGGACTGGATGAGTCCCAAGCCAGAATTAAGATTGACGGAAGAAATATCAACAACCTCCAAAAAACGGGAGGACAGGAGCAAAAATCCTTATGAGAAAAACCCCTCCGATCCTTCTTGATTGAAGATAGGTAGTGCTTCCCAGATCATCCCAGAGTGCAGGACACGCAACAATGGGCTCAAGTTAAAGGAAGACGCATTTCAGTTGAATATCAGGAAAAACTTCCTAAGTGTTAGAGCAGAAAGACAGTGGAAGTGACCTTGGGATTTGGTGAGCGCTCCAACAGTGGAAGCATTCAAGAAAAACTTGAATATATGCTTTGATGTTATTCCTGCCTTGAGAAGGGGGTTGGACTTGATGGCCTTGTTGTTGTTTCTTAGTTGTGAAGTCGTGTCTGACTCATTGTGACGCCATGGCCAGAGCATGCCAAGTCCTCCTGTCTTCCACTGCCTGCCAGATGGCCTTGTAGGCCTCCTTCAACTCCACTAATTCTATGATTTCTCTGGTGCCATCAGCTGTGGATTTAACATGTTGTTAATTGTACAGTGCTGCTCCTGACAGAAAGAAAGAAAGAAAGAAAGAAAGAAAGAAAGAAAGAAAGAAAGAAAGAAAGAAAGAAAGAAAGAAAGAAATTTATTTCATTTCTATCCCGCCTATCTGGTCAGATTTGACCACTCTAGGCGGCTCACAATCAGCAACAATAAATATTAAAACGTTACAAAGAAAGAAAGAAAGAAAGAAAGAAAGAAAGAAAGAAAGAAAGAAAGAAAGAAAGAAAGAAAGAAAGAAAGAAAGAAAGAAAGAAAGAAAGAAAGGAGGGAGGGAGGGAGGGAGGGAGGGAGGGAGGGAGAAAGGCAGGAAGGATGAAGAAAGGGAGGAAGGAATAGCTCTCACCTGCTTTGCAAATGCTGGAGGACTCTGGAGCTGGATTCTTCCCTTTTGCGCCAGAGAAAAGCCACGAGTGGCCAGCTCCATCTCAGGCCCTCCTTTGGACAACAGAGGGGGGAAAAATCAGTCAAGAGGCTTCTTGGACAAAGGAAACAGCAGTAAAGCTCCTTTGTTCTTTTCTTACATCTTGTGGAGGAACATCCGTCTGTCTGTCCTTTCTTCCAAGAGCCAAAAAAAAAAGAAAAGATAATAGAAAGGCAGGCATGAAAAGAGCAAGAGGGAGAACGGAAAGAAAGAGAATGAAGGATGAGCCGCCACAGGTCCTTCGTCCCCCCAGTGCAAGCATGGGCAATTAATTTCTATAGGGGGGGCCACATGAAAAATCTGAACTGTGTTAGGGGGGGCTGAACCAACTTTACTTAAAAATAAAATGAAACAGTGATGTTATGATTGTTTTTATTTTAAACTTGTTAATCTTCACAAATACTAAAGAAGTTTTTTGCAGTATGTTAAAGATAAACAACTGATCAACTTTAGACAAAAAGCTATAAATGGTTTTGATGTTCAAAACTGTCCGTGGGCCGGAACAGGAGCGCCTCACAGGCCATATGTGGCCCTCGGGCCACACTTTGCCAAGGTCTGCCCCAGTGGATTCCCCAGGATCTTCTTCGGCCATTTCCCCTTTCGCTCCCACCCACCCCCGCCTATTTCACTTCCCTGTATTGGCATCCAGGGCAACCTATGCCCCCCCTCCACTCTTTCTTCTCCTCCCTCTGACCCCCCCCAACTCTTGCTCACCCCTCCTCTTTCTCCCTACCCCAGGCTTGCTTTCCTGCCCTTTGGGGAAAAAGGCCAGGCTGCCCCCCCATTCTAAACGGCACCTTCTGATTTTGGCTTCTGAAGTAAACAAAGGGGGGGAGGTCTGACAGATTGCCTTCCTCTCTCCCCCCCACCGGGAGGGGGACACGAGGAGTCTTTCCCGATGGGGGGGATCTCAACCCCCCTCTGAATGTTCCTCCCCCCGTAAAGGAGGAGAGCGGAGGGAGGTGGGAAGAGAAGGGGAAAGCCCTCCCTTGCAATCCGGAGCCAGCCGTGCAAACCAAGGGAGAATCCAGTTTGCGATCCGGATTGCCCGGAGGAGACCCCCCCTCCCCTCCCCTCTCCTTGGGGAGTCCCTTTCTTCGCCTCCCTCCCCCTCCCCGCCTCCCCAAGGAGGTGCAGCCGGAGTGGAGCAAGCGGGGAAACTCACGAGAGGAATCCTCCTTTGCAAGAGCGTCCTCCTGAGACCATAGAGGTGGCGGGGGAAAGAGGGGCCAGGAGGAGAGAGATCCCCTCTTCCGGTTCCTGTTTGGAAAGAGCCGCAGGGGGAGGGGGCTGAGAGAAGGAGGGGGAGGAAGAAGAAGGCCCCACCCTTATCCTCCCAGGCTGCCTCTGCCTGGGGGGCGGGCAGGGATTGTTGAGCGCCTGCTTGGCTCCCCCCCAAAGATATCTAGGGCCTTTGGGAAGGGGAAGTCGGTGGGCGGGGAGCCCCCCCCCCGACTTCCCTGCTTACAAGCTCGACCTCCAGCCGCCCTCCTTCCGGGGTCGTGAGGGCTGTTCAGGGGGGGATCTCGTCTGTATGTGTTTTGGGGGGGGAATCTGGACCCCAGAAGGCAAAGCCCGGCAGAAGCTCCTGGCAAGCCCCCCCCCCTCTGCTTTGCATCCAGGGGAGAAACCATGGAAATGCATGGAAAGTCAGTGAAAGCAGATCCCTGAATTCGCGTCAAAGATCTCACACAGGGAGGGAACCGTAGAAATGCACGGAATGTGGGAGGAGCTTCAAAGTCATAAGATTTGTTCTCATCTAAACATTCACAGAAGGAGCAGAACACTCCAGGGAATGTGAAACGCATGTCCTCAAGTGCCATGCGGTTCCAATGTCTCAGATTCACACACTGGGGAGAAACCATATGAATATTTGGGACGTGGAAGGAGCTGCTCCCGCAGTCCTGGCCTTTATAGGAAAGAACACACCCAAGGGCAGAAGTACATCAGCTACGTGGTCCTCTCTCCCCTCTTTCGTAGCTCTAGGTCCCCCCCCCCAGTTGGGCAGAAGCGACGTATGGTCACGTGATCCTTCCTGTTGGCACAGCCCCTCTCCCCCCCCAGGATGGGGATCCCGATGGAAGTGCCCCACCTCCCTCCCGGTCCCGATCCGGGAGGGCCCCACCAAAAAAAGAGCCCCGCTTCTTCTCTCCGAGTCGCTTCTCTCTCCTGGGGCCAAAGGGGAGGAGGAGGAGGAAAGCAGGCGCTGCAGATCCCGGTTCCGGTTCGAAGGGGCGTCCCGTGGAGGAGTCCTTCTCTCCCCTTCGTAGCTCTAGGTTCCCTCCCCCTTCCCCCCTCCTGCACGAACGTGGGTGGGGGGGAGGGGGGGCAGGAACAAGGTTGGGGGGGCTTGACTCACAATAGCCGAGGAGAAATGAGGTTCCATCAGCTTCTTCCATCATCTGCCTGCACAGCAGGACTCTGCACTTGGCCCCTCATCAATTCTACCTACACTGTTTCGCCTTTACTGCACACATCTCTCTCCCTCCCGCTTTTATTTTGGGTCAATAAATTCTAACTGCATGTCAATATCCAAACCTTGGCCGGCTCTTCCTTCATGGACCTCGTTGGCCCTGCCCAGGCTTGTTTATATAAAATTTCAAATAGTAACAGCTCACAACCCCAGCAGGGGAAGCTGGTGGGAGACAGAGTGATTTCATTTTATTTTTATCAATGAATGCGCTCTGTCCTGTTTGGTTGCTGATTATGCTGATCACACGACCCATTCATGTAGCCCAAGATGCTGCCTTTCTCCTAGCCCCAAAGAAAAATCAGGCTGGCTGTTCCCCCCCCCCCCCTTATTTATCCCCTTTCTCCTCCTCTGCCAGAATCATGGATTCCCCTCCTCTGACATTTATACTGGCTCCTACACCTTTTTCTCCAGACCTCCTTCCCCTGGTGTATAGGTGGGTAGAAACTACTAGAGTACTTTTTGGAGACAGGTGTTCTCCAGAATGTTCTTCTCTGCATGTATTTCCTGCTTCTCTTGCATGAAGCCATTGGCTCAGGCCAATCTTACATTTCACATGGAGTGGTTTCTGGTCTATGTCTATGCGGTATATTCTATCATAAACATTCCTACAGGAGACAGAGAAGAGATGAGAGGTGTGAGCAAAAAGGGAGTGAGAAGAAGAGGGGTGTGCCTGTGTGTGTGTATGTGTGAAGACATGCATGAGCTGACTGTCCTCCCAGCACAAAATAAAACTAGATGACGCCCTCTCAATCAATTCCTTCTCTTGTACATCAGGGTCGTCAGGTGGAGTTTCAACTACAGTCCATGTTTTGTCTCTTTTTGAAAGCATCTCCATTTTAAAGAACCATGACATGTAGTTCTTACCATTTAACTTTACTACTGTAGAGGAAATCCTCCCATTGCTGCTGAGTTAGATTGCAGTTTTGAACATTAAATTCATTTCCTTCTGTCTCTGGCTGGCCTTTTACCCCTCCTGGGCTTGACAGGCAGGAACACTCACCACCACTGGGCCCCTAAGAGCTCCCGGCACTTCTGGACTCCCTCGGGACCCACAAGTCGCTCGCCAGCGACACACACACTTTCTTGTGCAGCAGAAGTGTGCCGGACGCAGAACTTGTGTCAAGTATTTGTGGGGTGCGCTGAGCAAAGCAGGGGTACCACCAGCCTCCAAGGTCTTCTCAGAGAAGAAAAATACGAGGCAACAGCTTCTTACTCAAAGCTTATATTACATTACGTACAGTCTTTGTATGAAATACTCCAACTGCATGTCGTCTAGCAATTCTCCAACTCTCCACAATATAGTGGTGCCCCGAATGACAACAATAATCCGTTCTGGGAAAATCACTGTTAAGTAAAATCGTTGTCATGCGAAAAGCCTTTCCCCATTGGAATGCATCGAAACCCGGTTTAATGAGTTCCAATGGCGAAATTACCTCGTCATCCAGATCCTCCATAGGGAAGCCATTTTAAGAGCACCCATCAGCTGTAAAAATGGCTGCCCTGTGAAGCATGGGTCTGGAAAACACAGGGCAGCCATTTTAGGAAGCCGACAATCAGCTGGAAAAATGGTCGTCTTGCGAACAAACGGTTCACAAAGCAAAGACCTAATCGATGTCCAGTGGAATTCCCCCATAGGAATGATTGTTTTGCAAATCGCTATAGCGGTCACAAACAGTCACCGTCCTGCAGATTCGTCGTACAGCGGGGTTGTCGTCTAGCGAGGCACCACTGTACATTTGTATTCCTCTGTACAGTATCATCATAGGCATCCTTCAGTCTCGAGAGACTATGGTAACATGCTCTGAATCGAGGAGTGTCCTCTCCAGAGCATGAAGCCCGGGTAAGGTAATACGGAGGACAGGCTGTTACCCAAGCAGCAGGTCCCCCCTCTCCACATTGCTGAAATGGTCCAATGGAAAGGCAAGAGCCAATACGACTGGTTCCAGCAATGTCGCAGGAGTTGGCAGAACGACACGAGCTGCCTTCGGGACTCCAGCTCCAGATTTTGCCTCGAGGTTAACTCCTGAAGCCTTTTCCATTGGTGGATATAGCCACAAGGCAGTGGAGGTTTGAAATCGGGAGTTTTCCTTCTACTGGATTGGCTGCCTTCCATGGCTGACGAGCCCCACCTACCCGGCCTGCTCTTTAATACTGCAAAAGTATGACCTGATCCTTAAAACTTTCCTAACTCCCCGGCTTACGCAAATCTAATTGGCTTTTCTATTTACCATATTAAGGCCAGATACAAAATATGGGCGTGCGGTCCTGGGACGTGCTCTTTTACAGCAGGAAGTCCCACCCCTAGCACCCACCCCCAGGCCATGTAGTCAGGAGAAAAAAGGAAACCCCAGGAGAAAAAAAAACTCAGCATGGCATCCATGCAAACAGACCTGGCCTTCACCCTCAGCCCAGCTTCCTAGGGAAAAGAGTCCAGGGTCCTGGGACATGCTCTTTTACAGCAGGAAGTCCCACCCCTAGGCCCCACCCCCAGGCCATGTGGTCAGGAGACAAAAGGAAAGCCCAGGACAGAAAAAAACTCACATGGCATCCATGCAAACAGACCTGGCCTTCGCCCTCAGCCCAGCTTCCTAGGGAAAAAGAGTCCAGGCTCCTGGGACATGCTCTTTTACAGCAGGAAGTCCCACCCCTAGGCCCCACCCCCAGGCCATGTGGTCAGGAGACAAAAGGAAAGCCCAGGAAAAAAAACTCAGCATGGCATCCATGCAAACAGACCTGGCCTTAGCCCTCAGCCCAGCTTCCTAGGGAAAAGAGTCCAGGGTCCTGGGACATGCTCTTTTAAAGTCCCACCCCTAGGCCCCACCCCCAGGCCATGTGGTCAGGTGACAAAAGGAAAGCCCAGGAAAAAAAAACTCAGCATGGCATCCATGCAAACAGACCTGGCCTTCGCCCTCAGCCCAGCTTCCTAGGGAAAAGAGACCAGAGTCCTGGGACATGCTCTTTTACAGCAGGAAGTCCCACCCCTAGGCCCCACCCCCAGGCCATGTGGTCAGGAGACAAAAGTAAAGCCCAGGAGAAAAAAAACTCAGCATGGCATCCATGCAAACAGACCTGGCCTTCGCCCTCAGCCCAGCTTCCTAGGGAAAAGAGTCCAGGGTCCTGGGACATGCTCTTTTACAACAGGAAGTCCCACCCCTAGGCCCCACCCCCAGGCCATGTGGTCAGGAGAAAAAAAGGAATGCCCAGGAGAAAAAAAAACTCAGCATGGCATCCATGCAAACAGATCTGGCCTTCGCACTCAGCCCAGCTTCTAGGGAAAAGAGTCCAGGGTCCTGGGACATGCTCTTTTACAGCAGGAAGTCCCACCCCTAGGCCCCACCCCCAGGCCATGTGGTCAGGAGACAAAAGGAAAGCCCAGGAAAAAAAACTCAGCATGGCATCCATGCAAACAGACCTGGCCTTCGCCCTCAGCCCAGCTTCCTAGGGAAAAGAGTCCAGGTTCCTGGGACATGCTCTTTTACAGCAGGAAGTCCCACCCCTAGGCCCCACCCCCAGGCCATGTGGTCAGGAGACAAAAGGAAAGCCCAGGAAAAAAAACTCAGCATGGCATCCATGCAAACAGACCTGGCCTTCGCCCTCAGCCCAGCTTCCTAGGGAAAAGAGTCCAGGGTCCTGGGACATACTCTTTTACAGCAGGAAGTCCCATCCCTAGTCCCCACCCCCAGGCCATGTGGTCAGGAGACAAAAGGAAAGCCCAGGAGAAAAGAAAACTCAGCATGGCATCCATGCAAACAGACCAGGCCTTCGCCCTCAGCCCAGCTTCCTAGGGAAAAGAGTCCAGGGTCCTGGGACATGCTCTTTTACAGCAGGAAGTCCCACCCCTAGGCCCCACCCCCAGGCCATGTGGTCAGGAGACAAAAGGAAAGCCCAGGAGGAAAAAAACTCAGCATGGCATCCATGCAAACAGACCTGGCCTTCGCCCTCAGCCCAGCTTCCTAGGGAAAAGAGTCCAGGGTCCTGGGACATGCTCTTTTACAGCAGGAAGTCCCACTCCTAGGCCCCACCCCCAGGCCATGTGGTCAGGAGACAAAAGGAAAGCCCAGGAAAAAAAACTCAGCATGGCATCCATGCAAACAGACCTGGCCTTCACCCTCAGCCCAGCTTCCTAGGGAAAAGAGTCCAGGGTCCTGGGACATGTTCTTTTACAGCAGGAAGTCCCACCCCTAGGCCCCACCCCCAGGCCATGTGGTCAGGAGACAAAAGGAAAGCCCAGGAGGAAAAAAAAAACTCAGCATGGCATCCATGCAAACAGACCTGGCCTTCGCCCTCAGCCCAGCTTCCTAGGGAAAAGAGTCCAGGTTCCTGGGACATGCTCTTTTACAGCAGGAAGTCCCACCCCTAGGCCCCACCCCCAGGCCATGTGGTCAGGAGACAAAAGGAAAGCCCAGGAGAAAAAAAACTCACATGGCATCCATGCAAACAGACCTGGCCTTCGCCCTCAGCCCAGCTTCCTAGGGAAAAAGAGTCCAGGCTCCTGGGACATGCTCTTTTACAGCAGGAAGTCCCACCCCTAGGCCCCACCCCCAGGCCATGTGGTCAGGAGACAAAAGGAAAGCCCAGGAAAAAAAACTCAGCATGGCATCCATGCAAACAGACCTGGCCTTAGCCCTCAGCCCAGCTTCCTAGGGAAAAGAGTCCAGGGTCCTGGGACATGCTCTTTTAAAGTCCCACCCCTAGGCCCCACCCCCAGGCCATGTGGTCAGGTGACAAAAGGAAAGCCCAGGAAAAAAAAACTCAGCATGGCATCCATGCAAACAGACCTGGCCTTCGCCCTCAGCCCAGCTTCCTAGGGAAAAGAGACCAGAGTCCTGGGACATGCTCTTTTACAGCAGGAAGTCCCACCCCTAGGCCCCACCCCCAGGCCATGTGGTCAGGAGACAAAAGTAAAGCCCAGGAGAAAAAAAACTCAGCATGGCATCCATGCAAACAGACCTGGCCTTCACCCTCAGCTGGCCTTCACCCTCAGCCCAGCTTCCTAGGGAAAAGAGTCCCGGGTCCTGGGACATGCTCTTTTACAGCAGGAAGTCCCACCCCTAGGCCCCACCCGCAGGCCATGTGGTCAGGAGACAAAAGGAAAGCCCAGGAGGAAAAAAAACTCAGCATGGCATCCATGCAAACAGACCTGGCCTTCGCCCTCAGCCCAGCTTCCTAGGGAAAAGAGTCCAGGGTCCTGGGACATGCTCTTTTACAACAGGAAGTCCCACCCCTAGGCCCCACCCCCAGGCCATGTGGTCAGGAGAAAAAAAGGAATGCCCAGGAGAAAAAAAAACTCAGCATGGCATCCATGCAAACAGATCTGGCCTTCGCACTCAGCCCAGCTTCCTAGGGAAAAGAGTCCAGGGTCCTGGGACATGCTCTTTTACAGCAGGAAGTCCCACCCCTAGGCCCCACCCCCAGGCCATGTGGTCAGGAGACAAAAGGAAAGCCCAGGAAAAAAAACTCAGCATGGCATCCATGCAAACAGACCTGGCCTTCGCCCTCAGCCCAGCTTCCTAGGGAAAAGAGTCCAGGTTCCTGGGACATGCTCTTTTACAGCAGGAAGTCCCACCCCTAGGCCCCACCCCCAGGCCATGTGGTCAGGAGACAAAAGGAAAGCCCAGGAAAAAAACTCAGCATGGCATCCATGCAAACAGACCTGGCCTTCGCCCTCAGCCCAGCTTCCTAGGGAAAAGAGTCCAGGGTCCTGGGACATACTCTTTTACAGCAGGAAGTCCCATCCCTAGTCCCCACCCCCAGGCCATGTGGTCAGGAGACAAAAGGAAAGCCCAGGAGAAAAGAAAACTCAGCATGGCATCCATGCAAACAGACCAGGCCTTCGCCCTCAGCCCAGCTTCCTAGGGAAAAGAGTCCAGGGTCCTGGGACATGCTCTTTTACAGCAGGAAGTCCCACCCCTAGGCCCCACCCCCAGGCCATGTGGTCAGGAGACAAAAGGAAAGCCCAGGAGGAAAAAAAACTCAGCATGGCATCCATGCAAACAGACCTGGCCTTCACCCTCAGCCCAGCTTCCTAGGGAAAAGAGTCCAGGGTCCTGGGACATGCTCTTTTACAGCAGGAAGTCCCACTCCTAGGCCCCACCCCCAGGCCATGTGGTCAGGAGACAAAAGGAAAGCCCAGGAGAAAAAAAACTCAGCATGGCATCCATGCAAACAGACCTGGCCTTCGCCCTCAGCCCAGCTTCCTAGGGAAAAGAGTCCAGGGTCCTGGGACATGCTCTTTTACAGCAGGAAGTCCCACCCCTAGGCCCCACCCCCAGGCCATGTGGTCAGGAGACAAAAGGAAAGCCCAGGAGGAAAAAAAAACTCAGCATGGCATCCATGCAAACAGACCTGGCCTTCGCCCTCAGCCCAGCTTCCTAGGGAAAAGAGTCCAGGCTCCTGGGACATGCTCTTTTACAGCAGGAAGTCCCACCCCTAGGCCCCACCCCCAGGCCATGTGGTCAGGAGACAAAAGGAAAGCCCAGGAGAAAAAAGACTCACATGGCATCCATGCAAACAGACCTGGCCTTCGCCCTCAGCCCAGCTTCCTAGGGAAAAGAGTCGAGGGTCCTGGGACATGCTCTTTTACAGCAGGAAGTCCCACCCCTAGGCCCCACCCCCAGGCCATGTGGTCAGGAGACAAAAGGAAAGCCCAGGAGGAAAAAAAACTCAGCATGGCATCCATGCAAACAGACCTGGCCTTCACCCTCAGCCCAGCTTCCTAGGGAAAAGAGTCCAGGGTCCTGGGACATGCTCTTTTACAGCAGGAAGTCCCACTCCTAGGCCCCACCCCCAGGCCATGTGGTCAGGAGACAAAAGGAAAGCCCAGGAGAAAAAAAACTGAGCATGGCATCCATGCAAACAGACCTGGCCTTCGCCCTCAGCCCAGCTTCCTAGGGAAAAGAGTCCAGGGTCCTGGGACATGCTCTTTTACAGCAGGAAGTCCCACCCCTAGGCCCCACCCCCAGGCCATGTGGTCAGGAGACAAAAGGAAAGCCCAGGAAAAAAAACTCAGCATGGCATCCATGCAAACAGACCTGGCCTTCACCCTCAGCTGGCCTTCACCCTCAGCCCAGCTTCCTAGGGAAAAGAGTCCCGGGTCCTGGGACATGCTCTTTTACAGCAGGAAGTCCCACCCCTAGGCCCCACCCGCAGGCCATGTGGTCAGGAGACAAAAGGAAAGCCCAGGAGGAAAAAAAATTCAGCATGGCATCCATGCAAACAGACCTGGCCTTCGCCCTCAGCCCAGCTTCCTAGGGAAAAGAGTCCAGGGTCCTGGGACATGCTCTTTTACAACAGGAAGTCCCACCCCTAGGCCCCACCCCCAGGCCATGTGGTCAGGAGAAAAAAAGGAATGCCCAGGAGAAAAAAAAACTCAGCATGGCATCCATGCAAACAGATCTGGCCTTCGCACTCAGCCCAGCTTCCTAGGGAAAAGAGTCCAGGGTCCTGGGACATGCTCTTTTACAGCAGGAAGTCCCACCCCTAGGCCCCACCCCCAGGCCATGTGGTCAGGAGACAAAAGGAAAGCCCAGGAAAAAAACTCAGCATGGCATCCATGCAAACAGACCTGGCCTTCGCCCTCAGCCCAGCTTCCTAGGGAAAAGAGTCCAGGTTCCTGGGACATGCTCTTTTACAGCAGGAAGTCCCACCCCTAGGCCCCACCCCCAGGCCATGTGGTCAGGAGACAAAAGGAAAGCCCAGGAAAAAAACTCAGCATGGCATCCATGCAAACAGACCTGGCCTTCGCCCTCAGCCCAGCTTCCTAGGGAAAAGAGTCCAGGGTCCTGGGACATACTCTTTTACAGCAGGAAGTCCCATCCCTAGTCCCCACCCCCAGGCCATGTGGTCAGGAGACAAAAGGAAAGCCCAGGAGAAAAGAAAACTCAGCATGGCATCCATGCAAACAGACCAGGCCTTCGCCCTCAGCCCAGCTTCCTAGGGAAAAGAGTCCAGGGTCCTGGGACATGCTCTTTTACAGCAGGAAGTCCCACCCCTAGGCCCCACCCCCAGGCCATGTGGTCAGGAGACAAAAGGAAAGCCCAGGAGGAAAAAAAACTCAGCATGGCATCCATGCAAACAGACCTGGCCTTCACCCTCAGCCCAGCTTCCTAGGGAAAAGAGTCCAGGGTCCTGGGACATGCTCTTTTACAGCAGGAAGTCCCACTCCTAGGCCCCACCCCCAGGCCATGTGGTCAGGAGACAAAAGGAAAGCCCAGGAGAAAAAAAACTCAGCATGGCATCCATGCAAACAGACCTGGCCTTCGCCCTCAGCCCAGCTTCCTAGGGAAAAGAGTCCAGGGTCCTGGGACATGCTCTTTTACAGCAGGAAGTCCCACCCCTAGGCCCCACCCCCAGGCCATGTGGTCAGGAGACAAAAGGAAAGCCCAGGAGGAAAAAAAAACTCAGCATGGCATCCATGCAAACAGACCTGGCCTTCGCCCTCAGCCCAGCTTCCTAGGGAAAAGAGTCGAGGGTCCTGGGACATGCTCTTTTACAGCAGGAAGTCCCACCCCTAGGCCCCACCCCCAGGCCATGTGGTCAGGAGACAAAAGGAAAGCCCAGGAGGAAAAAAAACTCAGCATGGCATCCATGCAAACAGACCTGGCCTTCACCCTCAGCCCAGCTTCCTAGGGAAAAGAGTCCAGGGTCCTGGGACATGCTCTTTTACAGCAGGAAGTCCCACTCCTAGGCCCCACCCCCAGGCCATGTGGTCAGGAGACAAAAGGAAAGCCCAGGAGAAAAAAAACTCAGCATGGCATCCATGCAAACAGACCTGGCCTTCGCCCTCAGCCCAGCTTCCTAGGGAAAAGAGTCGAGGGTCCTGGGACATGCTCTTTTACAGCAGGAAGTCCCACCCCTACGCCCCACCTCCAGGCCATGTGGTCAGGAGACAAAAGGAAAGCCCAGGAAAAAAAACTCAGCATGGCATCCATGCAAACAGACCTGGCCTTCACCCTCAGCCCAGCTTCCTAGGGAAAAGAGTCCAGGGTCCTGGGACATGTTCTTTTACAGCAGGAAGTCCCACCCCTAGGCCCCACCCCCAGGCCATGTGGTCAGGAGACAAAAGGAAAGCCCAGGAGGAAAAAAAAACTCAGCATGGCATCCATGCAAACAGACCTGGCCTTCGCCCTCAGCCCAGCTTCCTAGGGAAAAGAGTCCAGGGTCCTGGGACATGCTCTTTTACAGCAGGAAGTCCCACCCCTAGGCCCCACCCCCAGGCCATGTGGTCAGGAGACAAAAGGAAAGCCCAGGAGAAAAAAAACTCACATGGCATCCATGCAAACAGACCTGGCCTTCGCCCTCAGCCCAGCTTCCTAGGGAAAAAGAGTCCAGGCTCCTGGGACATGCTCTTTTACAGCAGGAAGTCCCACCCCTAGGCCCCACCCCCAGGCCATGTGGTCAGGAGACAAAAGGAAAGCCCAGGAAAAAAAACTCAGCATGGCATCCATGCAAACAGACACCTGGCCTTAGCCCTCAGCCCAGCTTCCTAGGGAAAAGAGTCCAGGGTCCTGGGACATGCTCTTTTAAAGTCCCACCCCTAGGCCCCACCCCCAGGCCATGTGGTCAGGTGACAAAAGGAAAGCCCAGGAAAAAAAAACTCAGCATGGCATCCATGCAAACAGACCTGGCCTTCGCCCTCAGCCCAGCTTCCTAGGGAAAAGAGTCGAGGGTCCTGGGACATGCTCTTTTACAGCAGGAAGTCCCACCCCTAGGCCCCACCCCCAGGCCATGTGGTCAGGAGACAAAAGGAAAGCCCAGGAGGAAAAAAAACTCAGCATGGCATCCATGCAAACAGACCTGGCCTTCACCCTCAGCCCAGCTTCCTAGGGAAAAGAGTCCAGGGTCCTGGGACATGCTCTTTTACAGCAGGAAGTCCCACTCCTAGGCCCCACCCCCAGGCCATGTGGTCAGGAGACAAAAGGAAAGCCCAGGAGAAAAAAAACTCAGCATGGCATCCATGCAAACAGACCTGGCCTTCGCCCTCAGCCCAGCTTCCTAGGGAAAAGAGTCCAGGGTCCTGGGACATGCTCTTTTACAACAGGAAGTCCCAGCCCTACGCCCCACCTCCAGGCCATGTGGTCAGGAGACAAAAGGAAAGCCCAGGAAAAAAAACTCAGCATGGCATCCATGCAAACAGACCTGGCCTTCACCCTCAGCCCGGCTTCCTAGGGAAAAGAGTCCAGGGTCCTGGGACATGTTCTTTTACAGCAGGAAGTCCCACCCCTAGGCCCCACCCCCAGGCCATGTGGTCAGGAGACAAAAGGAAAGCCCAGGAGGAAAAAAAAACTCAGCATGGCATCCATGCAAACAGACCTGGCCTTCGCCCTCAGCCCAGCTTCCTAGGGAAAAGAGTCCAGGGTCCTGGGACATGCTCTTTTACAGCAGGAAGTCCCACCCCTAGGCCCCACCCCCAGGCCATGTGGTCAGGAGACAAAAGGAAAGCCCAGGAGAAAAAAAACTCACATGGCATCCATGCAAACAGACCTGGCCTTCGCCCTCAGCCCAGCTTCCTAGGGAAAAAGAGTCCAGGCTCCTGGGACATGCTCTTTTACAGCAGGAAGTCCCACCCCTAGGCCCCACCCCCAGGCCATGTGGTCAGGAGACAAAAGGAAAGCCCAGGAAAAAAAACTCAGCATGGCATCCATGCAAACAGACACCTGGCCTTAGCCCTCAGCCCAGCTTCCTAGGGAAAAGAGTCCAGGGTCCTGGGACATGCTCTATTAAAGTCCCACCCCTAGGCCCCACCCCCAGGCCATGTGGTCAGGAGACAAAAGGAAAGCCCAGGAAAAAAACTCAGCATGGCATCCATGCAAACAGACCTGGCCTTCGCCCTCAGCCCAGCTTCCTAGGGAAAAGAGTCCAGGTTCCTGGGACATGCTCTTTTACAGCAGGAAGTCCCACCCCTAGGCCCCACCCCCAGGCCATGTGGTCAGGAGACAAAAGGAAAGCCCAGGAAAAAAAACTCAGCATGGCATCCATGCAAACAGACCTGGCCTTCGCCCTCAGCCCAGCTTCCTAGGGAAAAGAGTCCAGGGTCCTGGGACATGCTCTTTTACAGCAGGAAGTCCCACTCCTAGGCCCCACCCCCAGGCCATGTGGTCAGGAGACAAAAGGAAAGCCCAGGAGGAAAAAAAACTCAGCATGGCATCCATGCAAACAGACCTGGCCTTCACCCTCAGCCCAGCTTCCTAGGGAAAAGAGTCCAGGGTCCTGGGACATGCTCTTTTACAGCAGGAAGTCCCACTCCTAGGCCCCACCCCCAGGCCATGTGGTCAGGAGACAAAAGGAAAGCCCAGGAGAAAAAAAACTCAGCATGGCATCCATGCAAACAGACCTGGCCTTCGCCCTCAGCCCAGCTTCCTAGGGAAAAGAGTCCAGGGTCCTGGGACATGCTCTTTTACAGCAGGAAGTCCCACCCCTAGGCCCCACCCCCAGGCCATGTGGTCAGGAGACAAAAGGAAAGCCCAGGAGGAAAAAAAAACTCAGCATGGCATCCATGCAAACAGACCTGGCCTTCGCCCTCAGCCCAGCTTCCTAGGGAAAAGAGTCCAGGCTCCTGGGACATGCTCTTTTACAGCAGGAAGTCCCACCCCTAGGCCCCACCCCCAGGCCATGTGGTCAGGAGACAAAAGGAAAGCCCAGGAGAAAAAAGACTCACATGGCATCCATGCAAACAGACCTGGCCTTCGCCCTCAGCCCAGCTTCCTAGGGAAAAGAGTCGAGGGTCCTGGGACATGCTCTTTTACAGCAGGAAGTCCCACCCCTAGGCCCCACCCCCAGGCCATGTGGTCAGGAGACAAAAGGAAAGCCCAGGAGGAAAAAAAACTCAGCATGGCATCCATGCAAACAGACCTGGCCTTCACCCTCAGCCCAGCTTCCTAGGGAAAAGAGTCCAGGGTCCTGGGACATGCTCTTTTACAGCAGGAAGTCCCACTCCTAGGCCCCACCCCCAGGCCATGTGGTCAGGAGACAAAAGGAAAGCCCAGGAGAAAAAAAACTGAGCATGGCATCCATGCAAACAGACCTGGCCTTCGCCCTCAGCCCAGCTTCCTAGGGAAAAGAGTCCAGGGTCCTGGGACATGCTCTTTTACAGCAGGAAGTCCCACCCCTAGGCCCCACCCCCAGGCCATGTGGTCAGGAGACAAAAGGAAAGCCCAGGAAAAAAAACTCAGCATGGCATCCATGCAAACAGACCTGGCCTTCACCCTCAGCTGGCCTTCACCCTCAGCCCAGCTTCCTAGGGAAAAGAGTCCCGGGTCCTGGGACATGCTCTTTTACAGCAGGAAGTCCCACCCCTAGGCCCCACCCGCAGGCCATGTGGTCAGGAGACAAAAGGAAAGCCCAGGAGGAAAAAAAATTCAGCATGGCATCCATGCAAACAGACCTGGCCTTCGCCCTCAGCCCAGCTTCCTAGGGAAAAGAGTCCAGGGTCCTGGGACATGCTCTTTTACAACAGGAAGTCCCACCCCTAGGCCCCACCCCCAGGCCATGTGGTCAGGAGAAAAAAAGGAATGCCCAGGAGAAAAAAAAACTCAGCATGGCATCCATGCAAACAGATCTGGCCTTCGCACTCAGCCCAGCTTCCTAGGGAAAAGAGTCCAGGGTCCTGGGACATGCTCTTTTACAGCAGGAAGTCCCACCCCTAGGCCCCACCCCCAGGCCATGTGGTCAGGAGACAAAAGGAAAGCCCAGGAAAAAAACTCAGCATGGCATCCATGCAAACAGACCTGGCCTTCGCCCTCAGCCCAGCTTCCTAGGGAAAAGAGTCCAGGTTCCTGGGACATGCTCTTTTACAGCAGGAAGTCCCACCCCTAGGCCCCACCCCCAGGCCATGTGGTCAGGAGACAAAAGGAAAGCCCAGGAAAAAAACTCAGCATGGCATCCATGCAAACAGACCTGGCCTTCGCCCTCAGCCCAGCTTCCTAGGGAAAAGAGTCCAGGGTCCTGGGACATACTCTTTTACAGCAGGAAGTCCCATCCCTAGTCCCCACCCCCAGGCCATGTGGTCAGGAGACAAAAGGAAAGCCCAGGAGAAAAGAAAACTCAGCATGGCATCCATGCAAACAGACCAGGCCTTCGCCCTCAGCCCAGCTTCCTAGGGAAAAGAGTCCAGGGTCCTGGGACATGCTCTTTTACAGCAGGAAGTCCCACCCCTAGGCCCCACCCCCAGGCCATGTGGTCAGGAGACAAAAGGAAAGCCCAGGAGGAAAAAAAACTCAGCATGGCATCCATGCAAACAGACCTGGCCTTCACCCTCAGCCCAGCTTCCTAGGGAAAAGAGTCCAGGGTCCTGGGACATGCTCTTTTACAGCAGGAAGTCCCACTCCTAGGCCCCACCCCCAGGCCATGTGGTCAGGAGACAAAAGGAAAGCCCAGGAGAAAAAAAACTCAGCATGGCATCCATGCAAACAGACCTGGCCTTCGCCCTCAGCCCAGCTTCCTAGGGAAAAGAGTCCAGGGTCCTGGGACATGCTCTTTTACAGCAGGAAGTCCCACCCCTAGGCCCCACCCCCAGGCCATGTGGTCAGGAGACAAAAGGAAAGCCCAGGAGGAAAAAAAAACTCAGCATGGCATCCATGCAAACAGACCTGGCCTTCGCCCTCAGCCCAGCTTCCTAGGGAAAAGAGTCGAGGGTCCTGGGACATGCTCTTTTACAGCAGGAAGTCCCACCCCTAGGCCCCACCCCCAGGCCATGTGGTCAGGAGACAAAAGGAAAGCCCAGGAGGAAAAAAAACTCAGCATGGCATCCATGCAAACAGACCTGGCCTTCACCCTCAGCCCAGCTTCCTAGGGAAAAGAGTCCAGGGTCCTGGGACATGCTCTTTTACAGCAGGAAGTCCCACTCCTAGGCCCCACCCCCAGGCCATGTGGTCAGGAGACAAAAGGAAAGCCCAGGAGAAAAAAAACTCAGCATGGCATCCATGCAAACAGACCTGGCCTTCGCCCTCAGCCCAGCTTCCTAGGGAAAAGAGTCCAGGGTCCTGGGACATGCTCTTTTACAGCAGGAAGTCCCACCCCTACGCCCCACCTCCAGGCCATGTGGTCAGGAGACAAAAGGAAAGCCCAGGAAAAAAAACTCAGCATGGCATCCATGCAAACAGACCTGGCCTTCACCCTCAGCCCAGCTTCCTAGGGAAAAGAGTCCAGGGTCCTGGGACATGTTCTTTTACAGCAGGAAGTCCCACCCCTAGGCCCCACCCCCAGGCCATGTGGTCAGGAGACAAAAGGAAAGCCCAGGAGGAAAAAAAAACTCAGCATGGCATCCATGCAAACAGACCTGGCCTTCGCCCTCAGCCCAGCTTCCTAGGGAAAAGAGTCCAGGGTCCTGGGACATGCTCTTTTACAGCAGGAAGTCCCACCCCTAGGCCCCACCCCCAGGCCATGTGGTCAGGAGACAAAAGGAAAGCCCAGGAGAAAAAAAACTCACATGGCATCCATGCAAACAGACCTGGCCTTCGCCCTCAGCCCAGCTTCCTAGGGAAAAAGAGTCCAGGCTCCTGGGACATGCTCTTTTACAGCAGGAAGTCCCACCCCTAGGCCCCACCCCCAGGCCATGTGGTCAGGAGACAAAAGGAAAGCCCAGGAAAAAAAACTCAGCATGGCATCCATGCAAACAGACACCTGGCCTTAGCCCTCAGCCCAGCTTCCTAGGGAAAAGAGTCCAGGGTCCTGGGACATGCTCTTTTAAAGTCCCACCCCTAGGCCCCACCCCCAGGCCATGTGGTCAGGTGACAAAAGGAAAGCCCAGGAAAAAAAAACTCAGCATGGCATCCATGCAAACAGACCTGGCCTTCGCCCTCAGCCCAGCTTCCTAGGGAAAAGAGTCGAGGGTCCTGGGACATGCTCTTTTACAGCAGGAAGTCCCACCCCTAGGCCCCACCCCCAGGCCATGTGGTCAGGAGACAAAAGGAAAGCCCAGGAGGAAAAAAAACTCAGCATGGCATCCATGCAAACAGACCTGGCCTTCACCCTCAGCCCAGCTTCCTAGGGAAAAGAGTCCAGGGTCCTGGGACATGCTCTTTTACAGCAGGAAGTCCCACTCCTAGGCCCCACCCCCAGGCCATGTGGTCAGGAGACAAAAGGAAAGCCCAGGAGAAAAAAAACTCAGCATGGCATCCATGCAAACAGACCTGGCCTTCGCCCTCAGCCCAGCTTCCTAGGGAAAAGAGTCCAGGGTCCTGGGACATGCTCTTTTACAGCAGGAAGTCCCACCCCTACGCCCCACCTCCAGGCCATGTGGTCAGGAGACAAAAGGAAAGCCCAGGAAAAAAAACTCAGCATGGCATCCATGCAAACAGACCTGGCCTTCACCCTCAGCCCAGCTTCCTAGGGAAAAGAGTCCAGGGTCCTGGGACATGTTCTTTTACAGCAGGAAGTCCCACCCCTAGGCCCCACCCCCAGGCCATGTGGTCAGGAGACAAAAGGAAAGCCCAGGAGGAAAAAAAAACTCAGCATGGCATCCATGCAAACAGACCTGGCCTTCGCCCTCAGCCCAGCTTCCTAGGGAAAAGAGTCCAGGGTCCTGGGACATGCTCTTTTACAGCAGGAAGTCCCACCCCTAGGCCCCACCCCCAGGCCATGTGGTCAGGAGACAAAAGGAAAGCCCAGGAGAAAAAAAACTCACATGGCATCCATGCAAACAGACCTGGCCTTCGCCCTCAGCCCAGCTTCCTAGGGAAAAAGAGTCCAGGCTCCTGGGACATGCTCTTTTACAGCAGGAAGTCCCACCCCTAGGCCCCACCCCCAGGCCATGTGGTCAGGAGACAAAAGGAAAGCCCAGGAAAAAAAACTCAGCATGGCATCCATGCAAACAGACACCTGGCCTTAGCCCTCAGCCCAGCTTCCTAGGGAAAAGAGTCCAGGGTCCTGGGACATGCTCTTTTAAAGTCCCACCCCTAGGCCCCACCCCCAGGCCATGTGGTCAGGAGACAAAAGGAAAGCCCAGGAAAAAAAACTCAGCATGGCATCCATGCAAACAGACCTGGCCTTCGCCCTCAGCCCAGCTTCCTAGGGAAAAGAGTCCAGGTTCCTGGGACATGCTCTTTTACAGCAGGAAGTCCCACCCCTAGGCCCCACCCCCAGGCCATGTGGTCAGGAGACAAAAGGAAAGCCCAGGAAAAAAAACTCAGCATGGCATCCATGCAAACAGACCTGGCCTTCGCCCTCAGCCCAGCTTCCTAGGGAAAAGAGTCCAGGGTCCTGGGACATACTCTTTTACAGCAGGAAGTCCCATCCCTAGTCCCCACCCCCAGGCCATGTGGTCAGGAGACAAAAGGAAAGCCCAGGAGAAAAGAAAACTCAGCATGGCATCCATGCAAACAGACCAGGCCTTCGCCCTCAGCCCAGCTTCCTAGGGAAAAGAGTCCAGGGTCCTGGGACATGCTCTTTTACAGCAGGAAGTCCCACCCCTAGGCCCCACCCCCAGGCCATGTGGTCAGGAGACAAAAGGAAAGCCCAGGAGGAAAAAAACTCAGCATGGCATCCATGCAAACAGACCTGGCCTTCGCCCTCAGCCCAGCTTCCTAGGGAAAAGAGTCCAGGGTCCTGGGACATGCTCTTTTACAGCAGGAAGTCCCACTCCTAGGCCCCACCCCCAGGCCATGTGGTCAGGAGACAAAAGGAAAGCCCAGGAAAAAAAACTCAGCATGGCATCCATGCAAACAGACCTGGCCTTCACCCTCAGCCCAGCTTCCTAGGGAAAAGAGTCCAGGGTCCTGGGACATGTTCTTTTACAGCAGGAAGTCCCACCCCTAGGCCCCACCCCCAGGCCATGTGGTCAGGAGACAAAAGGAAAGCCCAGGAGGAAAAAAAAAACTCAGCATGGCATCCATGCAAACAGACCTGGCCTTCGCCCTCAGCCCAGCTTCCTAGGGAAAAGAGTCCAGGTTCCTGGGACATGCTCTTTTACAGCAGGAAGTCCCACCCCTAGGCCCCACCCCCAGGCCATGTGGTCAGGAGACAAAAGGAAAGCCCAGGAGAAAAAAAACTCACATGGCATCCATGCAAACAGACCTGGCCTTCGCCCTCAGCCCAGCTTCCTAGGGAAAAGAGTCCAGGGTCCTGGGACATGCTCTTTTACAGCAGGAAGTCCCACCCCTAGGCCCCACCCCCAGGCCATGTGGTCAGGAGACAAAAGGAAAGCCCAGGAAAAAAAACTCAGCATGGCATCCATGCAAACAGACCTGGCCTTAGCCCTCAGCCCAGCTTCCTAGGGAAAAGAGTCCAGGGTCCTGGGACATGCTCTTTTAAAGTCCCACCCCTAGGCCCCACCCCCAGGCCATGTGGTCAGGTGACAAAAGGAAAGCCCAGGAAAAAAAAACTCAGCATGGCATCCATGCAAACAGACCTGGCCTTCGCCCTCAGCCCAGCTTCCTAGGGAAAAGAGACCAGAGTCCTGGGACATGCTCTTTTACAGCAGGAAGTCCCACCCCTAGGCCCCACCCCCAGGCCATGTGGTCAGGAGACAAAAGTAAAGCCCAGGAGAAAAAAAACTCAGCATGGCATCCATGCAAACAGACCTGGCCTTCACCCTCAGCTGGCCTTCACCCTCAGCCCAGCTTCCTAGGGAAAAGAGTCCCGGGTCCTGGGACATGCTCTTTTACAGCAGGAAGTCCCACCCCTAGGCCCCACCCGCAGGCCATGTGGTCAGGAGACAAAAGGAAAGCCCAGGAGGAAAAAAAACTCAGCATGGCATCCATGCAAACAGACCTGGCCTTCGCCCTCAGCCCAGCTTCCTAGGGAAAAGAGTCCAGGGTCCTGGGACATGCTCTTTTACAACAGGAAGTCCCACCCCTAGGCCCCACCCCCAGGCCATGTGGTCAGGAGAAAAAAAGGAATGCCCAGGAGAAAAAAAAACTCAGCATGGCATCCATGCAAACAGATCTGGCCTTCGCACTCAGCCCAGCTTCCTAGGGAAAAGAGTCCAGGGTCCTGGGACATGCTCTTTTACAGCAGGAAGTCCCACCCCTAGGCCCCACCCCCAGGCCATGTGGTCAGGAGACAAAAGGAAAGCCCAGGAAAAAAAACTCAGCATGGCATCCATGCAAACAGACCTGGCCTTCGCCCTCAGCCCAGCTTCCTAGGGAAAAGAGTCCAGGTTCCTGGGACATGCTCTTTTACAGCAGGAAGTCCCACCCCTAGGCCCCACCCCCAGGCCATGTGGTCAGGAGACAAAAGGAAAGCCCAGGAAAAAAACTCAGCATGGCATCCATGCAAACAGACCTGGCCTTCGCCCTCAGCCCAGCTTCCTAGGGAAAAGAGTCCAGGGTCCTGGGACATACTCTTTTACAGCAGGAAGTCCCATCCCTAGTCCCCACCCCCAGGCCATGTGGTCAGGAGACAAAAGGAAAGCCCAGGAGAAAAGAAAACTCAGCATGGCATCCATGCAAACAGACCAGGCCTTCGCCCTCAGCCCAGCTTCCTAGGGAAAAGAGTCCAGGGTCCTGGGACATGCTCTTTTACAGCAGGAAGTCCCACCCCTAGGCCCCACCCCCAGGCCATGTGGTCAGGAGACAAAAGGAAAGCCCAGGAGGAAAAAAAACTCAGCATGGCATCCATGCAAACAGACCTGGCCTTCACCCTCAGCCCAGCTTCCTAGGGAAAAGAGTCCAGGGTCCTGGGACATGCTCTTTTACAGCAGGAAGTCCCACTCCTAGGCCCCACCCCCAGGCCATGTGGTCAGGAGACAAAAGGAAAGCCCAGGAGAAAAAAAACTCAGCATGGCATCCATGCAAACAGACCTGGCCTTCGCCCTCAGCCCAGCTTCCTAGGGAAAAGAGTCCAGGGTCCTGGGACATGCTCTTTTACAGCAGGAAGTCCCACCCCTAGGCCCCACCCCCAGGCCATGTGGTCAGGAGACAAAAGGAAAGCCCAGGAGGAAAAAAAAACTCAGCATGGCATCCATGCAAACAGACCTGGCCTTCGCCCTCAGCCCAGCTTCCTAGGGAAAAGAGTCCAGGCTCCTGGGACATGCTCTTTTACAGCAGGAAGTCCCACCCCTAGGCCCCACCCCCAGGCCATGTGGTCAGGAGACAAAAGGAAAGCCCAGGAGAAAAAAGACTCACATGGCATCCATGCAAACAGACCTGGCCTTCGCCCTCAGCCCAGCTTCCTAGGGAAAAGCGTCGAGGGTCCTGGGACATGCTCTTTTACAGCAGGAAGTCCCACCCCTAGGCCCCACCCCCAGGCCATGTGGTCAGGAGACAAAAGGAAAGCCCAGGAGGAAAAAAAACTCAGCATGGCATCCATGCAAACAGACCTGGCCTTCACCCTCAGCCCAGCTTCCTAGGGAAAAGAGTCCAGGGTCCTGGGACATGCTCTTTTACAGCAGGAAGTCCCACTCCTAGGCCCCACCCCCAGGCCATGTGGTCAGGAGACAAAAGGAAAGCCCAGGAGAAAAAAAACTGAGCATGGCATCCATGCAAACAGACCTGGCCTTCGCCCTCAGCCCAGCTTCCTAGGGAAAAGAGTCCAGGGTCCTGGGACATGCTCTTTTACAGCAGGAAGTCCCACCCCTAGGCCCCACCCCCAGGCCATGTGGTCAGGAGACAAAAGGAAAGCCCAGGAAAAAAAACTCAGCATGGCATCCATGCAAACAGACCTGGCCTTCACCCTCAGCTGGCCTTCACCCTCAGCCCAGCTTCCTAGGGAAAAGAGTCCCGGGTCCTGGGACATGCTCTTTTACAGCAGGAAGTCCCACCCCTAGGCCCCACCCGCAGGCCATGTGGTCAGGAGACAAAAGGAAAGCCCAGGAGGAAAAAAAATTCAGCATGGCATCCATGCAAACAGACCTGGCCTTCGCCCTCAGCCCAGCTTCCTAGGGAAAAGAGTCCAGGGTCCTGGGACATGCTCTTTTCCAACAGGAAGTCCCACCCCTAGGCCCCACCCCCAGGCCATGTGGTCAGGAGAAAAAAATGAATGCCCAGGAGAAAAAAAAACTCAGCATGGCATCCATGCAAACAGATCTGGCCTTCGCACTCAGCCCAGCTTCCTAGGGAAAAGAGTCCAGGGTCCTGGGACATGCTCTTTTACAGCAGGAAGTCCCACCCCTAGGCCCCACCCCCAGGCCATGTGGTCAGGAGACAAAAGGAAAGCCCAGGAAAAAAACTCAGCATGGCATCCATGCAAACAGACCTGGCCTTCGCCCTCAGCCCAGCTTCCTAGGGAAAAGAGTCCAGGTTCCTGGGACATGCTCTTTTACAGCAGGAAGTCCCACCCCTAGGCCCCACCCCCAGGCCATGTGGTCAGGAGACAAAAGGAAAGCCCAGGAAAAAAACTCAGCATGGCATCCATGCAAACAGACCTGGCCTTCGCCCTCAGCCCAGCTTCCTAGGGAAAAGAGTCCAGGGTCCTGGGACATACTCTTTTACAGCAGGAAGTCCCATCCCTAGTCCCCACCCCCAGGCCATGTGGTCAGGAGACAAAAGGAAAGCCCAGGAGAAAAGAAAACTCAGCATGGCATCCATGCAAACAGACCAGGCCTTCGCCCTCAGCCCAGCTTCCTAGGGAAAAGAGTCCAGGGTCCTGGGACATGCTCTTTTACAGCAGGAAGTCCCACCCCTAGGCCCCACCCCCAGGCCATGTGGTCAGGAGACAAAAGGAAAGCCCAGGAGGAAAAAAAACTCAGCATGGCATCCATGCAAACAGACCTGGCCTTCACCCTCAGCCCAGCTTCCTAGGGAAAAGAGTCCAGGGTCCTGGGACATGCTCTTTTACAGCAGGAAGTCCCACTCCTAGGCCCCACCCCCAGGCCATGTGGTCAGGAGACAAAAGGAAAGCCCAGGAGAAAAAAAACTCAGCATGGCATCCATGCAAACAGACCTGGCCTTCGCCCTCAGCCCAGCTTCCTAGGGAAAAGAGTCCAGGGTCCTGGGACATGCTCTTTTACAGCAGGAAGTCCCACCCCTAGGCCCCACCCCCAGGCCATGTGGTCAGGAGACAAAAGGAAAGCCCAGGAGGAAAAAAAAACTCAGCATGGCATCCATGCAAACAGACCTGGCCTTCGCCCTCAGCCCAGCTTCCTAGGGAAAAGAGTCGAGGGTCCTGGGACATGCTCTTTTACAGCAGGAAGTCCCACCCCTAGGCCCCACCCCCAGGCCATGTGGTCAGGAGACAAAAGGAAAGCCCAGGAGGAAAAAAAACTCAGCATGGCATCCATGCAAACAGACCTGGCCTTCACCCTCAGCCCAGCTTCCTAGGGAAAAGAGTCCAGGGTCCTGGGACATGCTCTTTTACAGCAGGAAGTCCCACTCCTAGGCCCCACCCCCAGGCCATGTGGTCAGGAGACAAAAGGAAAGCCCAGGAGAAAAAAAACTCAGCATGGCATCCATGCAAACAGACCTGGCCTTCGCCCTCAGCCCAGCTTCCTAGGGAAAAGAGTCCAGGGTCCTGGGACATGCTCTTTTACAGCAGGAAGTCCCACCCCTACGCCCCACCTCCAGGCCATGTGGTCAGGAGACAAAAGGAAAGCCCAGGAAAAAAAACTCAGCATGGCATCCATGCAAACAGACCTGGCCTTCACCCTCAGCCCAGCTTCCTAGGGAAAAGAGTCCAGGGTCCTGGGACATGTTCTTTTACAGCAGGAAGTCCCACCCCTAGGCCCCACCCCCAGGCCATGTGGTCAGGAGACAAAAGGAAAGCCCAGGAGGAAAAAAAAACTCAGCATGGCATCCATGCAAACAGACCTGGCCTTCGCCCTCAGCCCAGCTTCCTAGGGAAAAGAGTCCAGGGTCCTGGGACATGCTCTTTTACAGCAGGAAGTCCCACCCCTAGGCCCCACCCCCAGGCCATGTGGTCAGGAGACAAAAGGAAAGCCCAGGAGAAAAAAAACTCACATGGCATCCATGCAAACAGACCTGGCCTTCGCCCTCAGCCCAGCTTCCTAGGGAAAAAGAGTCCAGGCTCCTGGGACATGCTCTTTTACAGCAGGAAGTCCCACCCCTAGGCCCCACCCCCAGGCCATGTGGTCAGGAGACAAAAGGAAAGCCCAGGAAAAAAAACTCAGCATGGCATCCATGCAAACAGACACCTGGCCTTAGCCCTCAGCCCAGCTTCCTAGGGAAAAGAGTCCAGGGTCCTGGGACATGCTCTTTTAAAGTCCCACCCCTAGGCCCCACCCCCAGGCCATGTGGTCAGGTGACAAAAGGAAAGCCCAGGAAAAAAAAACTCAGCATGGCATCCATGCAAACAGACCTGGCCTTCGCCCTCAGCCCAGCTTCCTAGGGAAAAGAGTCGAGGGTCCTGGGACATGCTCTTTTACAGCAGGAAGTCCCACCCCTAGGCCCCACCCCCAGGCCATGTGGTCAGGAGACAAAAGGAAAGCCCAGGAGGAAAAAAAACTCAGCATGGCATCCATGCAAACAGACCTGGCCTTCACCCTCAGCCCAGCTTCCTAGGGAAAAGAGTCCAGGGTCCTGGGACATGCTCTTTTACAGCAGGAAGTCCCACCCCTACGCCCCACCTCCAGGCCATGTGGTCAGGAGACAAAAGGAAAGCCCAGGAAAAAAAACTCAGCATGGCATCCATGCAAACAGACCTGGCCTTCACCCTCAGCCCAGCTTCCTAGGGAAAAGAGTCCAGGGTCCTGGGACATGTTCTTTTACAGCAGGAAGTCCCACCCCTAGGCCCCACCCCCAGGCCATGTGGTCAGGAGACAAAAGGAAAGCCCAGGAGGAAAAAAAAACTCAGCATGGCATCCATGCAAACAGACCTGGCCTTCGCCCTCAGCCCAGCTTCCTAGGGAAAAGAGTCCAGGGTCCTGGGACATGCTCTTTTCCAACAGGAAGTCCCACCCCTAGGCCCCACCCCCAGGCCATGTGGTCAGGAGACAAAAGGAAAGCCCAGGAGGAAAAAAAAACTCAGCATGGCATCCATGCAAACAGACCTGGCCTTCGCCCTCAGCCCAGCTTCCTAGGGAAAAGAGTCCAGGGTCCTGGGACATGCTCTTTTACAGCAGGAAGTCCCACCCCTAGGCCCCACCCCCAGGCCATGTGGTCAGGAGACAAAAGGAAAGCCCAGGAGAAAAAAAACTCACATGGCATCCATGCAAACAGACCTGGCCTTCGCCCTCAGCCCAGCTTCCTAGGGAAAAAGAGTCCAGGCTCCTGGGACATGCTCTTTTACAGCAGGAAGTCCCACCCCTAGGCCCCACCCCCAGGCCATGTGGTCAGGAGACAAAAGGAAAGCCCAGGAAAAAAAACTCAGCATGGCATCCATGCAAACAGACACCTGGCCTTAGCCCTCAGCCCAGCTTCCTAGGGAAAAGAGTCCAGGGTCCTGGGACATGCTCTTTTAAAGTCCCACCCCTAGGCCCCACCCCCAGGCCATGTGGTCAGGTGACAAAAGGAAAGCCCAGGAAAAAAAAACTCAGCATGGCATCCATGCAAACAGACCTGGCCTTCGCCCTCAGCCCAGCTTCCTAGGGAAAAGAGTCGAGGGTCCTGGGACATGCTCTTTTACAGCAGGAAGTCCCACCCCTAGGCCCCACCCCCAGGCCATGTGGTCAGGAGACAAAAGGAAAGCCCAGGAGGAAAAAAAACTCAGCATGGCATCCATGCAAACAGACCTGGCCTTCACCCTCAGCCCAGCTTCCTAGGGAAAAGAGTCCAGGGTCCTGGGACATGCTCTTTTACAGCAGGAAGTCCCACCCCTACGCCCCACCTCCAGGCCATGTGGTCAGGAGACAAAAGGAAAGCCCAGGAAAAAAAACTCAGCATGGCATCCATGCAAACAGACCTGGCCTTCACCCTCAGCCCAGCTTCCTAGGGAAAAGAGTCCAGGGTCCTGGGACATGTTCTTTTACAGCAGGAAGTCCCACCCCTAGGCCCCACCCCCAGGCCATGTGGTCAGGAGACAAAAGGAAAGCCCAGGAGGAAAAAAAAACTCAGCATGGCATCCATGCAAACAGACCTGGCCTTCGCCCTCAGCCCAGCTTCCTAGGGAAAAGAGTCCAGGGTCCTGGGACATGCTCTTTTACAGCAGGAAGTCCCACCCCTAGGCCCCACCCCCAGGCCATGTGGTCAGGAGACAAAAGGAAAGCCCAGGAGAAAAAAAACTCACATGGCATCCATGCAAACAGACCTGGCCTTCGCCCTCAGCCCAGCTTCCTAGGGAAAAAGAGTCCAGGCTCCTGGGACATGCTCTTTTACAGCAGGAAGTCCCACCCCTAGGCCCCACCCCCAGGCCATGTGGTCAGGAGACAAAAGGAAAGCCCAGGAAAAAAAACTCAGCATGGCATCCATGCAAACAGACACCTGGCCTTAGCCCTCAGCCCAGCTTCCTAGGGAAAAGAGTCCAGGGTCCTGGGACATGCTCTTTTAAAGTCCCACCCCTAGGCCCCACCCCCAGGCCATGTGGTCAGGTGACAAAAGGAAAGCCCAGGAAAAAAAAACTCAGCATGGCATCCATGCAAACAGACCTGGCCTTCGCCCTCAGCCCAGCTTCCTAGGGAAAAGAGACCAGGGTCCTGGGACATGCTCTTTTACAGCAGGAAGTCCCACTCCTAGGCCCCACCCCCAGGCCATGTGGTCAGGAGACAAAAGTAAAGCCCAGGAGAAAAAAAACTCAGCATGGCATCCATGCAAACAGACCTGGCCTTCACCCTCAGCTGGCCTTCACCCTCAGCCCAGCTTCCTAGGGAAAAGAGTCCCGGGTCCTGGGACATGCTCTTTTACAGCAGGAAGTCCCACCCCTAGGCCCCACCCGCAGGCCATGTGGTCAGGAGACAAAAGGAAAGCCCAGGAGGAAAAAAAACTCAGCATGGCATCCATGCAAACAGACCTGGCCTTCGCCCTCAGCCCAGCTTCCTAGGGAAAAGAGTCCAGGGTCCTGGGACATGCTCTTTTACAACAGGAAGTCCCACCCCTAGGCCCCACCCCCAGGCCATGTGGTCAGGAGAAAAAAAGGAATGCCCAGGAGAAAAAAAAACTCAGCATGGCATCCATGCAAACAGATCTGGCCTTTGAACTCAGCCCAGCTTCCTAGGGAAAAGAGTCCAGGGTCCTGGGACATGCTCTTTTACAGCAGGAAGTCCCACCCCTAGGCCCCACCCCCAGGCCATGTGGTCAGGAGACAAAAGGAAAGCCCAGGAGGAAAAAAAACTCAGCATGGCATCCATGCAAACAGACCTGGCCTTCGCCCTCAGCCCAGCTTCCTAGGGAAAAGAGTCCAGGTTCCTGGGACATGCTCTTTTACAGCAGGAAGTCCCACCCCTAGGCCCCACCCCCAGGCCATGTGGTCAGGAGACAAAAGGAAAGCCCAGGAAAAAAACTCAGCATGGCATCCATGCAAACAGACCTGGCCTTCGCCCTCAGCCCAGCTTCCTAGGGAAAAGAGTCCAGGGTCCTGGGACATACTCTTTTACAGCAGGAAGTCCCATCCCTAGGCCCCACCCCCAGGCCATGTGGTCAGGAGACAAAAGGAAAGCCCAGGAGAAAAGAAAACTCAGCATGGCATCCATGCAAACAGACCAGGCCTTCGCCCTCAGCCCAGCTTCCTAGGGAAAAGAGTCGAGGGTCCTGGGACATGCTCTTTTACAGCAGGAAGTCCCACCCCTAGGCCCCACCCCCAGGCCATGTGGTCAGGAGACAAAAGGAAAGCCCAGGAGGAAAAAAAACTTAGCATGGCATCCATGCAAACAGACCTGTCCTTCACCCTCAGCCCAGCTTCCTAGGGAAAAGAGTCCAGGGTCCTGGGACATGCTCTTTTACAGCAGGAAGTCCCACTCCTAGGCCCCACCCCCAGGCCATGTGGTCAGGAGACAAAAGGAAAGCCCAGGAGAAAAAAAACTCAGCATGGCATCCATGCAAACAGACCTGGCCTTCGCCCTCAGCCCAGCTTCCTAGGGAAAAGAGTCCAGGGTCCTGGGACATGCTCTTTTACAGCAGGAAGTCCCACCCCTACGCCCCACCTCCAGGCCATGTGGTCAGGAGACAAAAGGAAAGCCCAGGAAAAAAAAAACTCAGCATGGCATCCATGCAAACAGACCTGGCCTTCACCCTCAGCCCAGCTTCCTAGGGAAAAGAGTCCAGGCTCCTGGGACATGCTCTTTTACAGCAGGAAGTCCCACCCCTAGGCCCCACCCCCAGGCCATGTGGTCAGGAGACAAAAGGAAAGCCCAGGAGGAAAAAAAAACTCAGCATGGCATCCATGCAAACAGACCTGGCCTTCGCCCTCAGCCCAGCTTCCTAGGGAAAAGAGTCCAGGGTCCTGGGACATGCTCTTTTACAGCAGGAAGTCCCACCCCTAGGCCCCACCCCCAGGCCATGTGGTCAGGAGACAAAAGGAAAGCCCAGGAGAAAAAAAACTCACATGGCATCCATGCAAACAGACCTGGCCTTCGCCCTCAGCCCAGCTTCCTAGGGAAAAAGAGTCCAGGCTCCTGGGACACGCTCTTTTACAGCAGGAAGTCCCACCCCTAGGCCCCACCCCCAGGCCATGTGGTCAGGAGACAAAAGGAAAGCCCAGGAAAAAAAACTCAGCATGGCATCCATGCAAACAGACCTGGCCTTAGCCCTCAGCCCAGCTTCCTAGGGAAAAGATTCCAGGGTCCTGGGACATGCTCTTTTAAAGTCCCACCCCTAGGCCCCACCCCCAGGCCATGTGGTCAGGTGACAAAAGGAAAGCCCAGGAAAAAAAAACTCAGCATGGCATCCATGCAAACAGACCTGGCCTTCGCCCTCAGCCCAGCTTCCTAGGGAAAAGAGTCCAGGGTCCTGGGACATGCTCTTTTACAGCAGGAAGTCCCACCCCTAGGCCCCACCCCCAGGCCATGTGGTCAGGAGACAAAAGGAAAGCCCAGGAGGAAAAAAAAACTCAGCATGGCATCCATGCAAACAGACCTGGCCTTCGCCCTCAGCCCAGCTTCCTAGGGAAAAGAGTCCAGGCTCCTGGGACATGCTCTTTTACAGCAGGAAGTCCCACCCCTAGGCCCCACCCCCAGGCCATGTGGTCAGGAGACAAAAGGAAAGCCCAGGAAAAAAAAAAACTCAGCATGGCATCCATGCAAACAGACCTGGCCTTCGCCCTCAGCCCAGCTTCCTAGGGAAAAGAGTCCAGGGTCCTGGGACATGCTCTTTTACAGCAGGAAGTCCCACCCCTAGGCCCCACCCCCAGGCCATGTGGTCAGGAGACAAAAGGAAAGCCCAGGAGAAAAAAAACTCACATGGCATCCATGCAAACAGACCTGGCCTTCGCCCTCAGCCCAGCTTCCTAGGGAAAAAGAGTCCAGGCTCCTGGGACATGCTCTTTTACAGCAGGAAGTCCCACCCCTAGGCCCCACCCCCAGGCCATGTGGTCAGGAGACAAAAGGAAAGCCCAGGAAAAAAAACTCAGCATGGCATCCATGCAAACAGACCTGGCCTTAGCCCTCAGCCCAGCTTCCTAGGGAAAAGATTCCAGGGTCCTGGGACATGCTCTTTTAAAGTCCCACCCCTAGGCCCCACCCCCAGGCCATGTGGTCAGGTGACAAAAGGAAAGCCCAGGAAAAAAAAACTCAGCATGGCATCCATGCAAACAGACCTGGCCTTCGCCCTCAGCCCAGCTTCCTAGGGAAAAGAGACCAGAGTCCTGGGACATGCTCTTTTACAGCAGGAAGTCCCACCCCTAGGCCCCACCCCCAGGCCATGTGGTCAGGAGACAAAAGTAAAGCCCAGGAGAAAAAAAACTCAGCATGGCATCCATGCAAACAGACCTGGCCTTCGCCCTCAGCCCAGCTTCCTAGGGAAAAGAGTCCAGGGTCCTGGGACATGCTCTTTTACAACAGGAAGTCCCACCCCTAGGCCCCACCCCCAGGCCATGTGGTCAGGAGAAAAAAAGGAATGCCCAGGAGAAAAAAAAAACTCAGCATGGCATCCATGCAAACAGATCTGGCCTTCGCACTCAGCCCAGCTTCTAGGGAAAAGAGTCCAGGGTCCTGGGACATGCTCTTTTACAGCAGGAAGTCCCACCCCTAGGCCCCACCCCCAGGCCATGTGGTCAGGAGACAAAAGGAAAGCCCAGGAAAAAAAACTCAGCATGGCATCCATGCAAACAGACCTGGCCTTCGCCCTCAGCCCAGCTTCCTAGGGAAAAGAGTCCAGGTTCCTGGGACATGCTCTTTTACAGCAGGAAGTCCCACCCCTAGGCCCCACCCCCAGGCCATGTGGTCAGGAGACAAAAGGAAAGCCCAGGAAAAAAAACTCAGCATGGCATCCATGCAAACAGACCTGGCCTTCGCCCTCAGCCCAGCTTCCTAGGGAAAAGAGTCCAGGGTCCTGGGACATACTCTTTTACAGCAGGAAGTCCCATCCCTAGTCCCCACCCCCAGGCCATGTGGTCAGGAGACAAAAGGAAAGCCCAGGAGAAAAGAAAACTCAGCATGGCATCCATGCAAACAGACCAGGCCTTCGCCCTCAGCCCAGCTTCCTAGGGAAAAGAGTCCAGGGTCCTGGGACATGCTCTTTTACAGCAGGAAGTCCCACCCCTAGGCCCCACCCCCAGGCCATGTGGTCAGGAGACAAAAGGAAAGCCCAGGAGGAAAAAAACTCAGCATGGCATCCATGCAAACAGACCTGGCCTTCACCCTCAGCCCAGCTTCCTAGGGAAAAGAGTCCAGGGTCCTGGGACATGCTCTTTTACAGCAGGAAGTCCCACTCCTAGGCCCCACCCCCAGGCCATGTGGTCAGGAGACAAAAGGAAAGCCCAGGAAAAAAAACTCAGCATGGCATCCATGCAAACAGACCTGGCCTTCACCCTCAGCCCAGCTTCCTAGGGAAAAGAGTCCAGGGTCCTGGGACATGTTCTTTTACAGCAGGAAGTCCCACCCCTAGGCCCCACCCCCAGGCCATGTGGTCAGGAGACAAAAGGAAAGCCCAGGAGGAAAAAAAAAAACTCAGCATGGCATCCATGCAAACAGACCTGGCCTTCGCCCTCAGCCCAGCTTCCTAGGGAAAAGAGTCCAGGTTCCTGGGACATGCTCTTTTACAGCAGGAAGTCCCACCCCTAGGCCCCACCCCCAGGCCATGTGGTCAGGAGACAAAAGGAAAGCCCAGGAGAAAAAAAACTCACATGGCATCCATGCAAACAGACCTGGCCTTCGCCCTCAGCCCAGCTTCCTAGGGAAAAAGAGTCCAGGCTCCTGGGACATGCTCTTTTACAGCAGGAAGTCCCACCCCTAGGCCCCACCCCCAGGCCATGTGGTCAGGAGACAAAAGGAAAGCCCAGGAAAAAAAACTCAGCATGGCATCCATGCAAACAGACCTGGCCTTAGCCCTCAGCCCAGCTTCCTAGGGAAAAGAGTCCAGGGTCCTGGGACATGCTCTTTTAAAGTCCCACCCCTAGGCCCCACCCCCAGGCCATGTGGTCAGGTGACAAAAGGAAAGCCCAGGAAAAAAAAACTCAGCATGGCATCCATGCAAACAGACCTGGCCTTCGCCCTCAGCCCAGCTTCCTAGGGAAAAGAGACCAGAGTCCTGGGACATGCTCTTTTACAGCAGGAAGTCCCACCCCTAGGCCCCACCCCCAGGCCATGTGGTCAGGAGACAAAAGTAAAGCCCAGGAGAAAAAAAACTCAGCATGGCATCCATGCAAACAGACCTGGCCTTCACCCTCAGCTGGCCTTCACCCTCAGCCCAGCTTCCTAGGGAAAAGAGTCCCGGGTCCTGGGACATGCTCTTTTACAGCAGGAAGTCCCACCCCTAGGCCCCACCCGCAGGCCATGTGGTCAGGAGACAAAAGGAAAGCCCAGGAGGAAAAAAAACTCAGCATGGCATCCATGCAAACAGACCTGGCCTTCGCCCTCAGCCCAGCTTCCTAGGGAAAAGAGTCCAGGGTCCTGGGACATGCTCTTTTACAACAGGAAGTCCCACCCCTAGGCCCCACCCCCAGGCCATGTGGTCAGGAGAAAAAAAGGAATGCCCAGGAGAAAAAAAAACTCAGCATGGCATCCATGCAAACAGATCTGGCCTTCGCACTCAGCCCAGCTTCCTAGGGAAAAGAGTCCAGGGTCCTGGGACATGCTCTTTTACAGCAGGAAGTCCCACCCCTAGGCCCCACCCCCAGGCCATGTGGTCAGGAGACAAAAGGAAAGCCCAGGAAAAAAAACTCAGCATGGCATCCATGCAAACAGACCTGGCCTTCGCCCTCAGCCCAGCTTCCTAGGGAAAAGAGTCCAGGTTCCTGGGACATGCTCTTTTACAGCAGGAAGTCCCACCCCTAGGCCCCACCCCCAGGCCATGTGGTCAGGAGACAAAAGGAAAGCCCAGGAAAAAAACTCAGCATGGCATCCATGCAAACAGACCTGGCCTTCGCCCTCAGCCCAGCTTCCTAGGGAAAAGAGTCCAGGGTCCTGGGACATACTCTTTTACAGCAGGAAGTCCCATCCCTAGTCCCCACCCCCAGGCCATGTGGTCAGGAGACAAAAGGAAAGCCCAGGAGAAAAGAAAACTCAGCATGGCATCCATGCAAACAGACCAGGCCTTCGCCCTCAGCCCAGCTTCCTAGGGAAAAGAGTCCAGGGTCCTGGGACATGCTCTTTTACAGCAGGAAGTCCCACCCCTAGGCCCCACCCCCAGGCCATGTGGTCAGGAGACAAAAGGAAAGCCCAGGAAAAAAAACTCAGCATGGCTTCCATGCAAACAGACCTGGCCTTCACCCTCAGCTGGCCTTCACCCTCAGCCCAGCTTCCTAGGGAAAAGAGTCCCGGGTCCTGGGACATGCTCTTTTACAGCAGGAAGTCCCACCCCTAGGCCCCACCCGCAGGCCATGTGGTCAGGAGACAAAAGGAAAGCCCAGGAGGAAAAAAAACTCAGCATGGCATCCATGCAAACAGACCTGGCCTTCGCCCTCAGCCCAGCTTCCTAGGGAAAAGAGTCCAGGGTCCTGGGACATGCTCTTTTACAACAGGAAGTCCCACCCCTAGGCCCCACCCCCAGGCCATGTGGTCAGGAGAAAAAAAGGAATGCCCAGGAGAAAAAAAAACTCAGCATGGCATCCATGCAAACAGATCTGGCCTTCGCACTCAGCCCAGCTTCCTAGGGAAAAGAGTCCAGGGTCCTGGGACATGCTCTTTTACAGCAGGAAGTCCCATCCCTAGTCCCCACCCCCAGGCCATGTGGTCAGGAGACAAAAGGAAAGCCCAGGAGAAAAGAAAACTCAGCATGGCATCCATGCAAACAGACCAGGCCTTCGCCCTCAGCCCAGCTTCCTAGGGAAAAGAGTCCAGGGTCCTGGGACATGCTCTTTTACAGCAGGAAGTCCCACCCCTAGGCCCCACCCCCAGGCCATGTGGTCAGGAGACAAAAGGAAAGCCCAGGAGGAAAAAAAACTCAGCATGGCATCCATGCAAACAGACCTGGCCTTCACCCTCAGCCCAGCTTCCTAGGGAAAAGAGTCCAGGGTCCTGGGACGTGCTCTTTTACAGCAGGAAGTCCCACCCCTAGCACCCACCCCCAGGCCATGTAGTCAGGAGAAAAAAGGAAACCCCAGGAGAAAAAAAAACTCAGCATGGCATCCATGCAAACAGACCTGGCCTTCACCCTCAGCCCAGCTTCCTAGGGAAAAGAGTCCAGGGTCCTGGGACATGCTCTTTTACAGCAGGAAGTCCCACCCCTAGGCCCCACCCCCAGGCCATGTGGTCAGGAGACAAAAGGAAAGCCCAGGACAGAAAAAAACTCACATGGCATCCATGCAAACAGACCTGGCCTTCGCCCTCAGCCCAGCTTCCTAGGGAAAAAGAGTCCAGGCTCCTGGGACATGCTCTTTTACAGCAGGAAGTCCCACCCCTAGGCCCCACCCCCAGGCCATGTGGTCAGGAGACAAAAGGAAAGCCCAGGAAAAAAAACTCAGCATGGCATCCATGCAAACAGACCTGGCCTTAGCCCTCAGCCCAGCTTCCTAGGGAAAAGAGTCCAGGGTCCTGGGACATGCTCTTTTAAAGTCCCACCCCTAGGCCCCACCCCCAGGCCATGTGGTCAGGTGACAAAAGGAAAGCCCAGGAAAAAAAAACTCAGCATGGCATCCATGCAAACAGACCTGGCCTTCGCCCTCAGCCCAGCTTCCTAGGGAAAAGAGACCAGAGTCCTGGGACATGCTCTTTTACAGCAGGAAGTCCCACCCCTAGGCCCCACCCCCAGGCCATGTGGTCAGGAGACAAAAGTAAAGCCCAGGAGAAAAAAAACTCAGCATGGCATCCATGCAAACAGACCTGGCCTTCGCCCTCAGCCCAGCTTCCTAGGGAAAAGAGTCTAGGGTCCTGGGACATGCTCTTTTACAACAGGAAGGCCCACCCCTAGGCCCCACCCCCAGGCCATGTGGTCAGGAGAAAAAAAGGAATGCCCAGGAGAAAAAAAAACTCAGCATGGCATCCATGCAAACAGATCTGGCCTTCGCACTCAGCCCAGCTTCTAGGGAAAAGAGTCCAGGGTCCTGGGACATGCTCTTTTACAGCAGGAAGTCCCACCCCTAGGCCCCACCCCCAGGCCATGTGGTCAGGAGACAAAAGGAAAGCCCAGGAAAAAAAACTCAGCATGGCATCCATGCAAACAGACCTGGCCTTCGCCCTCAGCCCAGCTTCCTAGGGAAAAGAGTCCAGGTTCCTGGGACATGCTCTTTTACAGCAGGAAGTCCCACCCCTAGGCCCCACCCCCAGGCCATGTGGTCAGGAGACAAAAGGAAAGCCCAGGAAAAAAAACTCAGCATGGCATCCATGCAAACAGACCTGGCCTTCGCCCTCAGCCCAGCTTCCTAGGGAAAAGAGTCCAGGGTCCTGGGACATACTCTTTTACAGCAGGAAGTCCCATCCCTAGTCCCCACCCCCAGGCCATGTGGTCAGGAGACAAAAGGAAAGCCCAGGAGAAAAGAAAACTCAGCATGGCATCCATGCAAACAGACCAGGCCTTCGCCCTCAGCCCAGCTTCCTAGGGAAAAGAGTCCAGGGTCCTGGGACATGCTCTTTTACAGCAGGAAGTCCCACCCCTAGGCCCCACCCCCAGGCCATGTGGTCAGGAGACAAAAGGAAAGCCCAGGAGGAAAAAAACTCAGCATGGCATCCATGCAAACAGACCTGGCCTTCGCCCTCAGCCCAGCTTCCTAGGGAAAAGAGTCCAGGGTCCTGGGACATGCTCTTTTACAGCAGGAAGTCCCACTCCTAGGCCCCACCCCCAGGCCATGTGGTCAGGAGACAAAAGGAAAGCCCAGGAAAAAAAACTCAGCATGGCATCCATGCAAACAGACCTGGCCTTCACCCTCAGCCCAGCTTCCTAGGGAAAAGAGTCCAGGGTCCTGGGACATGTTCTTTTACAGCAGGAAGTCCCACCCCTAGGCCCCACCCCCAGGCCATGTGGTCAGGAGACAAAAGGAAAGCCCAGGAGGAAAAAAAAAACTCAGCATGGCATCCATGCAAACAGACCTGGCCTTCGCCCTCAGCCCAGCTTCCTAGGGAAAAGAGTCCAGGTTCCTGGGACATGCTCTTTTACAGCAGGAAGTCCCACCCCTAGGCCCCACCCCCAGGCCATGTGGTCAGGAGACAAAAGGAAAGCCCAGGAGAAAAAAAACTCACATGGCATCCATGCAAACAGACCTGGCCTTCGCCCTCAGCCCAGCTTCCTAGGGAAAAAGAGTCCAGGCTCCTGGGACATGCTCTTTTACAGCAGGAAGTCCCACCCCTAGGCCCCACCCCCAGGCCATGTGGTCAGGAGACAAAAGGAAAGCCCAGGAAAAAAAACTCAGCATGGCATCCATGCAAACAGACCTGGCCTTAGCCCTCAGCCCAGCTTCCTAGGGAAAAGAGTCCAGGGTCCTGGGACATGCTCTTTTAAAGTCCCACCCCTAGGCCCCACCCCCAGGCCATGTGGTCAGGTGACAAAAGGAAAGCCCAGGAAAAAAAAACTCAGCATGGCATCCATGCAAACAGACCTGGCCTTCGCCCTCAGCCCAGCTTCCTAGGGAAAAGAGACCAGAGTCCTGGGACATGCTCTTTTACAGCAGGAAGTCCCACCCCTAGGCCCCACCCCCAGGCCATGTGGTCAGGAGACAAAAGTAAAGCCCAGGAGAAAAAAAACTCAGCATGGCATCCATGCAAACAGACCTGGCCTTCACCCTCAGCTGGCCTTCACCCTCAGCCCAGCTTCCTAGGGAAAAGAGTCCCGGGTCCTGGGACATGCTCTTTTACAGCAGGAAGTCCCACCCCTAGGCCCCACCCGCAGGCCATGTGGTCAGGAGACAAAAGGAAAGCCCAGGAGGAAAAAAAACTCAGCATGGCATCCATGCAAACAGACCTGGCCTTCGCCCTCAGCCCAGCTTCCTAGGGAAAAGAGTCCAGGGTCCTGGGACATGCTCTTTTACAACAGGAAGTCCCACCCCTAGGCCCCACCCCCAGGCCATGTGGTCAGGAGAAAAAAAGGAATGCCCAGGAGAAAAAAAAACTCAGCATGGCATCCATGCAAACAGATCTGGCCTTCGCACTCAGCCCAGCTTCCTAGGGAAAAGAGTCCAGGGTCCTGGGACATGCTCTTTTACAGCAGGAAGTCCCACCCCTAGGCCCCACCCCCAGGCCATGTGGTCAGGAGACAAAAGGAAAGCCCAGGAAAAAAAACTCAGCATGGCATCCATGCAAACAGACCTGGCCTTCGCCCTCAGCCCAGCTTCCTAGGGAAAAGAGTCCAGGTTCCTGGGACATGCTCTTTTACAGCAGGAAGTCCCACCCCTAGGCCCCACCCCCAGGCCATGTGGTCAGGAGACAAAAGGAAAGCCCAGGAAAAAAACTCAGCATGGCATCCATGCAAACAGACCTGGCCTTCGCCCTCAGCCCAGCTTCCTAGGGAAAAGAGTCCAGGGTCCTGGGACATACTCTTTTACAGCAGGAAGTCCCATCCCTAGTCCCCACCCCCAGGCCATGTGGTCAGGAGACAAAAGGAAAGCCCAGGAGAAAAGAAAACTCAGCATGGCATCCATGCAAACAGACCAGGCCTTCGCCCTCAGCCCAGCTTCCTAGGGAAAAGAGTCCAGGGTCCTGGGACATGCTCTTTTACAGCAGGAAGTCCCACCCCTAGGCCCCACCCCCAGGCCATGTGGTCAGGAGACAAAAGGAAAGCCCAGGAGGAAAAAAAACTCAGCATGGCATCCATGCAAACAGACCTGGCCTTCACCCTCAGCCCAGCTTCCTAGGGAAAAGAGTCCAGGGTCCTGGGACATGCTCTTTTACAGCAGGAAGTCCCACTCCTAGGCCCCACCCCCAGGCCATGTGGTCAGGAGACAAAAGGAAAGCCCAGGAAAAAAAACTCAGCATGGCATCCATGCAAACAGACCTGGCCTTCACCCTCAGCCCAGCTTCCTAGGGAAAAGAGTCCAGGGTCCTGGGACATGCTCTTTTACAGCAGGAAGTCCCACCCCTAGGCCCCACCCCCAGGCCATGTGGTCAGGAGACAAAAGGAAAGCCCAGGAGGAAAAAAAAAACTCAGCATGGCATCCATGCAAACAGACCTGGCCTTCGCCCTCAGCCCAGCTTCCTAGGGAAAAGAGTCCAGGTTCCTGGGACATGCTCTTTTACAGCAGGAAGTCCCACCCCTAGGCCCCACCCCCAGGCCATGTGGTCAGGAGACAAAAGGAAAGCCCAGGAGAAAAAAAACTCACATGGCATCCATGCAAACAGACCTGGCCTTCGCCCTCAGCCCAGCTTCCTAGGGAAAAAGAGTCCAGGCTCCTGGGACATGCTCTTTTACAGCAGGAAGTCCCACCCCTAGGCCCCACCCCCAGGCCATGTGGTCAGGAGACAAAAGGAAAGCCCAGGAAAAAAAACTCAGCATGGCATCCATGCAAACAGACCTGGCCTTAGCCCTCAGCCCAGCTTCCTAGGGAAAAGAGTCCAGGGTCCTGGGACATGCTCTTTTAAAGTCCCACCCCTAGGCCCCACCCCCAGGCCATGTGGTCAGGTGACAAAAGGAAAGCCCAGGAAAAAAAAACTCAGCATGGCATCCATGCAAACAGACCTGGCCTTCGCCCTCAGCCCAGCTTCCTAGGGAAAAGAGACCAGAGTCCTGGGACATGCTCTTTTACAGCAGGAAGTCCCACCCCTAGGCCCCACCCCCAGGCCATGTGGTCAGGAGACAAAAGTAAAGCCCAGGAGAAAAAAAACTCAGCATGGCATCCATGCAAACAGACCTGGCCTTCACCCTCAGCTGGCCTTCACCCTCAGCCCAGCTTCCTAGGGAAAAGAGTCCCGGGTCCTGGGACATGCTCTTTTACAGCAGGAAGTCCCACCCCTAGGCCCCACCCGCAGGCCATGTGGTCAGGAGACAAAAGGAAAGCCCAGGAGGAAAAAAAACTCAGCATGGCATCCATGCAAACAGACCTGGCCTTCGCCCTCAGCCCAGCTTCCTAGGGAAAAGAGTCCAGGGTCCTGGGACATGCTCTTTTACAACAGGAAGTCCCACCCCTAGGCCCCACCCCCAGGCCATGTGGTCAGGAGAAAAAAAGGAATGCCCAGGAGAAAAAAAAACTCAGCATGGCATCCATGCAAACAGATCTGGCCTTCGCACTCAGCCCAGCTTCCTAGGGAAAAGAGTCCAGGGTCCTGGGACATGCTCTTTTACAGCAGGAAGTCCCACCCCTAGGCCCCACCCCCAGGCCATGTGGTCAGGAGACAAAAGGAAAGCCCAGGAAAAAAAACTCAGCATGGCATCCATGCAAACAGACCTGGCCTTCGCCCTCAGCCCAGCTTCCTAGGGAAAAGAGTCCAGGTTCCTGGGACATGCTCTTTTACAGCAGGAAGTCCCACCCCTAGGCCCCACCCCCAGGCCATGTGGTCAGGAGACAAAAGGAAAGCCCAGGAAAAAAACTCAGCATGGCATCCATGCAAACAGACCTGGCCTTCGCCCTCAGCCCAGCTTCCTAGGGAAAAGAGTCCAGGGTCCTGGGACATACTCTTTTACAGCAGGAAGTCCCATCCCTAGTCCCCACCCCCAGGCCATGTGGTCAGGAGACAAAAGGAAAGCCCAGGAGAAAAGAAAACTCAGCATGGCATCCATGCAAACAGACCAGGCCTTCGCCCTCAGCCCAGCTTCCTAGGGAAAAGAGTCCAGGGTCCTGGGACATGCTCTTTTACAGCAGGAAGTCCCACCCCTAGGCCCCACCCCCAGGCCATGTGGTCAGGAGACAAAAGGAAAGCCCAGGAGGAAAAAAAACTCAGCATGGCATCCATGCAAACAGACCTGGCCTTCACCCTCAGCCCAGCTTCCTAGGGAAAAGAGTCCAGGGTCCTGGGACATGCTCTTTTACAGCAGGAAGTCCCACTCCTAGGCCCCACCCCCAGGCCATGTGGTCAGGAGACAAAAGGAAAGCCCAGGAGAAAAAAAACTCAGCATGGCATCCATGCAAACAGACCTGGCCTTCGCCCTCAGCCCAGCTTCCTAGGGAAAAGAGTCCAGGGTCCTGGGACATGCTCTTTTACAGCAGGAAGTCCCACCCCTAGGCCCCACCCCCAGGCCATGTGGTCAGGAGACAAAAGGAAAGCCCAGGAGGAAAAAAAAACTCAGCATGGCATCCATGCAAACAGACCTGGCCTTCGCCCTCAGCCCAGCTTCCTAGGGAAAAGAGTCCAGGCTCCTGGGACATGCTCTTTTACAGCAGGAAGTCCCACCCCTAGGCCCCACCCCCAGGCCATGTGGTCAGGAGACAAAAGGAAAGCCCAGGAGAAAAAAGACTCACATGGCATCCATGCAAACAGACCTGGCCTTCGCCCTCAGCCCAGCTTCCTAGGGAAAAGAGTCGAGGGTCCTGGGACATGCTCTTTTACAGCAGGAAGTCCCACCCCTAGGCCCCACCCCCAGGCCATGTGGTCAGGAGACAAAAGGAAAGCCCAGGAGGAAAAAAAACTCAGCATGGCATCCATGCAAACAGACCTGGCCTTCACCCTCAGCCCAGCTTCCTAGGGAAAAGAGTCCAGGGTCCTGGGACATGCTCTTTTACAGCAGGAAGTCCCACTCCTAGGCCCCACCCCCAGGCCATGTGGTCAGGAGACAAAAGGAAAGCCCAGGAGAAAAAAAACTGAGCATGGCATCCATGCAAACAGACCTGGCCTTCGCCCTCAGCCCAGCTTCCTAGGGAAAAGAGTCCAGGGTCCTGGGACATGCTCTTTTACAGCAGGAAGTCCCACCCCTAGGCCCCACCCCCAGGCCATGTGGTCAGGAGACAAAAGGAAAGCCCAGGAAAAAAAACTCAGCATGGCATCCATGCAAACAGACCTGGCCTTCATCCTCAGCTGGCCTTCACCCTCAGCCCAGCTTCCTAGGGAAAAGAGTCCCGGGTCCTGGGACATGCTCTTTTACAGCAGGAAGTCCCACCCCTAGGCCCCACCCGCAGGCCATGTGGTCAGGAGACAAAAGGAAAGCCCAGGAGGAAAAAAAATTCAGCATGGCATCCATGCAAACAGACCTGGCCTTCGCCCTCAGCCCAGCTTCCTAGGGAAAAGAGTCCAGGGTCCTGGGACATGCTCTTTTACAACAGGAAGTCCCACCCCTAGGCCCCACCCCCAGGCCATGTGGTCAGGAGAAAAAAAGGAATGCCCAGGAGAAAAAAAAACTCAGCATGGCATCCATGCAAACAGATCTGGCCTTCGCACTCAGCCCAGCTTCCTAGGGAAAAGAGTCCAGGGTCCTGGGACATGCTCTTTTACAGCAGGAAGTCCCACCCCTAGGCCCCACCCCCAGGCCATGTGGTCAGGAGACAAAAGGAAAGCCCAGGAAAAAAACTCAGCATGGCATCCATGCAAACAGACCTGGCCTTCGCCCTCAGCCCAGCTTCCTAGGGAAAAGAGTCCAGGTTCCTGGGACATGCTCTTTTACAGCAGGAAGTCCCACCCCTAGGCCCCACCCCCAGGCCATGTGGTCAGGAGACAAAAGGAAAGCCCAGGAAAAAAACTCAGCATGGCATCCATGCAAACAGACCTGGCCTTCGCCCTCAGCCCAGCTTCCTAGGGAAAAGAGTCCAGGGTCCTGGGACATACTCTTTTACAGCAGGAAGTCCCATCCCTAGTCCCCACCCCCAGGCCATGTGGTCAGGAGACAAAAGGAAAGCCCAGGAGAAAAGAAAACTCAGCATGGCATCCATGCAAACAGACCAGGCCTTCGCCCTCAGCCCAGCTTCCTAGGGAAAAGAGTCGAGGGTCCTGGGACATGCTCTTTTACAGCAGGAAGTCCCACCCCTAGGCCCCACCCCCAGGCCATGTGGTCAGGAGACAAAAGGAAAGCCCAGGAGGAAAAAAAACTCAGCATGGCATCCATGCAAACAGACCTGGCCTTCACCCTCAGCCCAGCTTCCTAGGGAAAAGAGTCCAGGGTCCTGGGACATGCTCTTTTACAGCAGGAAGTCCCACTCCTAGGCCCCACCCCCAGGCCATGTGGTCAGGAGACAAAAGGAAAGCCCAGGAGAAAAAAAAACTCAGCATGGCATCCATGCAAACAGACCTGGCCTTCGCCCTCAGCCCAGCTTCCTAGGGAAAAGAGTCCAGGGTCCTGGGACATGCTCTTTTACAGCAGGAAGTCCCACCCCTAGGCCCCACCCCCAGGCCATGTGGTCAGGAGACAAAAGGAAAGCCCAGGAGGAAAAAAAAAACTCAGCATGGCATCCATGCAAACAGACCTGGCCTTCGCCCTCAGCCCAGCTTCCTAGGGAAAAGAGTCGAGGGTCCTGGGACATGCTCTTTTACAGCAGGAAGTCCCACCCCTAGGCCCCACCCCCAGGCCATGTGGTCAGGAGACAAAAGGAAAGCCCAGGAGGAAAAAAAACTCAGCATGGCATCCATGCAAACAGACCTGGCCTTCACCCTCAGCCCAGCTTCCTAGGGAAAAGAGTCCAGGGTCCTGGGACATGCTCTTTTACAGCAGGAAGTCCCACTCCTAGGCCCCACCCCCAGGCCATGTGGTCAGGAGACAAAAGGAAAGCCCAGGAGAAAAAAAACTCAGCATGGCATCCATGCAAACAGACCTGGCCTTCGCCCTCAGCCCAGCTTCCTAGGGAAAAGAGTCCAGGGTCCTGGGACATGCTCTTTTACAGCAGGAAGTCCCACCCCTACGCCCCACCTCCAGGCCATGTGGTCAGGAGACAAAAGGAAAGCCCAGGAAAAAAAACTCAGCATGGCATCCATGCAAACAGACCTGGCCTTCACCCTCAGCCCAGCTTCCTAGGGAAAAGAGTCCAGGGTCCTGGGACATGTTCTTTTACAGCAGGAAGTCCCACCCCTAGGCCCCACCCCCAGGCCATGTGGTCAGGAGACAAAAGGAAAGCCCAGGAGGAAAAAAAAACTCAGCATGGCATCCATGCAAACAGACCTGGCCTTCGCCCTCAGCCCAGCTTCCTAGGGAAAAGAGTCCAGGGTCCTGGGACATGCTCTTTTACAGCAGGAAGTCCCACCCCTAGGCCCCACCCCCAGGCCATGTGGTCAGGAGACAAAAGGAAAGCCCAGGAGAAAAAAAACTCACATGGCATCCATGCAAACAGACCTGGCCTTCGCCCTCAGCCCAGCTTCCTAGGGAAAAAGAGTCCAGGCTCCTGGGACATGCTCTTTTACAGCAGGAAGTCCCACCCCTAGGCCCCACCCCCAGGCCATGTGGTCAGGAGACAAAAGGAAAGCCCAGGAAAAAAAACTCAGCATGGCATCCATGCAAACAGACACCTGGCCTTAGCCCTCAGCCCAGCTTCCTAGGGAAAAGAGTCCAGGGTCCTGGGACATGCTCTTTTAAAGTCCCACCCCTAGGCCCCACCCCCAGGCCATGTGGTCAGGTGACAAAAGGAAAGCCCAGGAAAAAAAAACTCAGCATGGCATCCATGCAAACAGACCTGGCCTTCGCCCTCAGCCCAGCTTCCTAGGGAAAAGAGTCGAGGGTCCTGGGACATGCTCTTTTACAGCAGGAAGTCCCACTCCTAGGCCCCACCCCCAGGCCATGTGGTCAGGAGACAAAAGGAAAGCCCAGGAGAAAAAAAACTCAGCATGGCATCCATGCAAACAGACCTGGCCTTCGCCCTCAGCCCAGCTTCCTAGGGAAAAGAGTCCAGGGTCCTGGGACATGCTCTTTTACAGCAGGAAGTCCCACCCCTACGCCCCACCTCCAGGCCATGTGGTCAGGAGACAAAAGGAAAGCCCAGGAAAAAAAACTCAGCATGGCATCCATGCAAACAGACCTGGCCTTCACCCTCAGCCCAGCTTCCTAGGGAAAAGAGTCCAGGGTCCTGGGACATGTTCTTTTACAGCAGGAAGTCCCACCCCTAGGCCCCACCCCCAGGCCATGTGGTCAGGAGACAAAAGGAAAGCCCAGGAGGAAAAAAAAACTCAGCATGGCATCCATGCAAACAGACCTGGCCTTCGCCCTCAGCCCAGCTTCCTAGGGAAAAGAGTCCAGGGTCCTGGGACATGCTCTTTTACAGCAGGAAGTCCCACCCCTAGGCCCCACCCCCAGGCCATGTGGTCAGGAGACAAAAGGAAAGCCCAGGAGAAAAAAAACTCACATGGCATCCATGCAAACAGACCTGGCCTTCGCCCTCAGCCCAGCTTCCTAGGGAAAAAGAGTCCAGGCTCCTGGGACATGCTCTTTTACAGCAGGAAGTCCCACCCCTAGGCCCCACCCCCAGGCCATGTGGTCAGGAGACAAAAGGAAAGCCCAGGAAAAAAAACTCAGCATGGCATCCATGCAAACAGACACCTGGCCTTAGCCCTCAGCCCAGCTTCCTAGGGAAAAGAGTCCAGGGTCCTGGGACATGCTCTTTTAAAGTCCCACCCCTAGGCCCCACCCCCAGGCCATGTGGTCAGGTGACAAAAGGAAAGCCCAGGAAAAAAAAACTCAGCATGGCATCCATGCAAACAGACCTGGCCTTCGCCCTCAGCCCAGCTTCCTAGGGAAAAGAGACCAGGGTCCTGGGACATGCTCTTTTACAGCAGGAAGTCCCACTCCTAGGCCCCACCCCCAGGCCATGTGGTCAGGAGACAAAAGTAAAGCCCAGGAGAAAAAAAACTCAGCATGGCATCCATGCAAACAGACCTGGCCTTCACCCTCAGCTGGCCTTCACCCTCAGCCCAGCTTCCTAGGGAAAAGAGTCCCGGGTCCTGGGACATGCTCTTTTACAGCAGGAAGTCCCACCCCTAGGCCCCACCCGCAGGCCATGTGGTCAGGAGACAAAAGGAAAGCCCAGGAGGAAAAAAAACTCAGCATGGCATCCATGCAAACAGACCTGGCCTTCGCCCTCAGCCCAGCTTCCTAGGGAAAAGAGTCCAGGGTCCTGGGACATGCTCTTTTACAACAGGAAGTCCCACCCCTAGGCCCCACCCCCAGGCCATGTGGTCAGGAGAAAAAAAGGAATGCCCAGGAGAAAAAAAAACTCAGCATGGCATCCATGCAAACAGATCTGGCCTTTGAACTCAGCCCAGCTTCCTAGGGAAAAGAGTCCAGGGTCCTGGGACATGCTCTTTTACAGCAGGAAGTCCCACCCCTAGGCCCCACCCCCAGGCCATGTGGTCAGGAGACAAAAGGAAAGCCCAGGAGGAAAAAAAACTCAGCATGGCATCCATGCAAACAGACCTGGCCTTCGCCCTCAGCCCAGCTTCCTAGGGAAAAGAGTCCAGGTTCCTGGGACATGCTCTTTTACAGCAGGAAGTCCCACCCCTAGGCCCCACCCCCAGGCCATGTGGTCAGGAGACAAAAGGAAAGCCCAGGAAAAAAAACTCAGCATGGCATCCATGCAAACAGACACCTGGCCTTAGCCCTCAGCCCAGCTTCCTAGGGAAAAGAGTCCAGGGTCCTGGGACATGCTCTTTTAAAGTCCCACCCCTAGGCCCCACCCCCAGGCCATGTGGTCAGGTGACAAAAGGAAAGCCCAGGAAAAAAAAACTCAGCATGGCATCCATGCAAACAGACCTGGCCTTCGCCCTCAGCCCAGCTTCCTAGGGAAAAGAGTCGAGGGTCCTGGGACATGCTCTTTTACAGCAGGAAGTCCCACCCCTAGGCCCCACCCCCAGGCCATGTGGTCAGGAGACAAAAGGAAAGCCCAGGAGGAAAAAAAACTCAGCATGGCATCCATGCAAACAGACCTGGCCTTCACCCTCAGCCCAGCTTCCTAGGGAAAAGAGTCCAGGGTCCTGGGACATGCTCTTTTACAGCAGGAAGTCCCACTCCTAGGCCCCACCCCCAGGCCATGTGGTCAGGAGACAAAAGGAAAGCCCAGGAGAAAAAAAACTCAGCATGGCATCCATGCAAACAGACCTGGCCTTCGCCCTCAGCCCAGCTTCCTAGGGAAAAGAGTCCAGGGTCCTGGGACATGCTCTTTTACAGCAGGAAGTCCCACCCCTACGCCCCACCTCCAGGCCATGTGGTCAGGAGACAAAAGGAAAGCCCAGGAAAAAAAACTCAGCATGGCATCCATGCAAACAGACCTGGCCTTCACCCTCAGCCCAGCTTCCTAGGGAAAAGAGTCCAGGGTCCTGGGACATGTTCTTTTACAGCAGGAAGTCCCACCCCTAGGCCCCACCCCCAGGCCATGTGGTCAGGAGACAAAAGGAAAGCCCAGGAGGAAAAAAAAACTCAGCATGGCATCCATGCAAACAGACCTGGCCTTCGCCCTCAGCCCAGCTTCCTAGGGAAAAGAGTCCAGGGTCCTGGGACATGCTCTTTTACAGCAGGAAGTCCCACCCCTAGGCCCCACCCCCAGGCCATGTGGTCAGGAGACAAAAGGAAAGCCCAGGAGAAAAAAAACTCACATGGCATCCATGCAAACAGACCTGGCCTTCGCCCTCAGCCCAGCTTCCTAGGGAAAAAGAGTCCAGGCTCCTGGGACATGCTCTTTTACAGCAGGAAGTCCCACCCCTAGGCCCCACCCCCAGGCCATGTGGTCAGGAGACAAAAGGAAAGCCCAGGAAAAAAAACTCAGCATGGCATCCATGCAAACAGACACCTGGCCTTAGCCCTCAGCCCAGCTTCCTAGGGAAAAGAGTCCAGGGTCCTGGGACATGCTCTTTTAAAGTCCCACCCCTAGGCCCCACCCCCAGGCCATGTGGTCAGGTGACAAAAGGAAAGCCCAGGAAAAAAAAACTCAGCATGGCATCCATGCAAACAGACCTGGCCTTCGCCCTCAGCCCAGCTTCCTAGGGAAAAGAGACCAGGGTCCTGGGACATGCTCTTTTACAGCAGGAAGTCCCACTCCTAGGCCCCACCCCCAGGCCATGTGGTCAGGAGACAAAAGTAAAGCCCAGGAGAAAAAAAACTCAGCATGGCATCCATGCAAACAGACCTGGCCTTCACCCTCAGCTGGCCTTCACCCTCAGCCCAGCTTCCTAGGGAAAAGAGTCCCGGGTCCTGGGACATGCTCTTTTACAGCAGGAAGTCCCACCCCTAGGCCCCACCCGCAGGCCATGTGGTCAGGAGACAAAAGGAAAGCCCAGGAGGAAAAAAAACTCAGCATGGCATCCATGCAAACAGACCTGGCCTTCGCCCTCAGCCCAGCTTCCTAGGGAAAAGAGTCCAGGGTCCTGGGACATGCTCTTTTACAACAGGAAGTCCCACCCCTAGGCCCCACCCCCAGGCCATGTGGTCAGGAGAAAAAAAGGAATGCCCAGGAGAAAAAAAAACTCAGCATGGCATCCATGCAAACAGATCTGGCCTTTGAACTCAGCCCAGCTTCCTAGGGAAAAGAGTCCAGGGTCCTGGGACATGCTCTTTTACAGCAGGAAGTCCCACCCCTAGGCCCCACCCCCAGGCCATGTGGTCAGGAGACAAAAGGAAAGCCCAGGAGGAAAAAAAACTCAGCATGGCATCCATGCAAACAGACCTGGCCTTCGCCCTCAGCCCAGCTTCCTAGGGAAAAGAGTCCAGGTTCCTGGGACATGCTCTTTTACAGCAGGAAGTCCCACCCCTAGGCCCCACCCCCAGGCCATGTGGTCAGGAGACAAAAGGAAAGCCCAGGAAAAAAACTCAGCATGGCATCCATGCAAACAGACCTGGCCTTCGCCCTCAGCCCAGCTTCCTAGGGAAAAGAGTCCAGGGTCCTGGGACATACTCTTTTACAGCAGGAAGTCCCATCCCTAGGCCCCACCCCCAGGCCATGTGGTCAGGAGACAAAAGGAAAGCCCAGGAGAAAAGAAAACTCAGCATGGCATCCATGCAAACAGACCAGGCCTTCGCCCTCAGCCCAGCTTCCTAGGGAAAAGAGTCGAGGGTCCTGGGACATGCTCTTTTACAGCAGGAAGTCCCACCCCTAGGCCCCACCCCCAGGCCATGTGGTCAGGAGACAAAAGGAAAGCCCAGGAGGAAAAAAAACTTAGCATGGCATCCATGCAAACAGACCTGTCCTTCACCCTCAGCCCAGCTTCCTAGGGAAAAGAGTCCAGGGTCCTGGGACATGCTCTTTTACAGCAGGAAGTCCCACTCCTAGGCCCCACCCCCAGGCCATGTGGTCAGGAGACAAAAGGAAAGCCCAGGAGAAAAAAAACTCAGCATGGCATCCATGCAAACAGACCTGGCCTTCGCCCTCAGCCCAGCTTCCTAGGGAAAAGAGTCCAGGGTCCTGGGACATGCTCTTTTACAGCAGGAAGTCCCACCCCTACGCCCCACCTCCAGGCCATGTGGTCAGGAGACAAAAGGAAAGCCCAGGAAAAAAAAACTCAGCATGGCATCCATGCAAACAGACCTGGCCTTCACCCTCAGCCCAGCTTCCTAGGGAAAAGAGTCCAGGCTCCTGGGACATGCTCTTTTACAGCAGGAAGTCCCACCCCTAGGCCCCACCCCCAGGCCATGTGGTCAGGAGACAAAAGGAAAGCCCAGGAGGAAAAAAAAACTCAGCATGGCATCCATGCAAACAGACCTGGCCTTCGCCCTCAGCCCAGCTTCCTAGGGAAAAGAGTCCAGGGTCCTGGGACATGCTCTTTTACAGCAGGAAGTCCCACCCCTAGGCCCCACCCCCAGGCCATGTGGTCAGGAGACAAAAGGAAAGCCCAGGAGAAAAAAAACTCACATGGCATCCATGCAAACAGACCTGGCCTTCGCCCTCAGCCCAGCTTCCTAGGGAAAAAGAGTCCAGGCTCCTGGGACATGCTCTTTTACAGCAGGAAGTCCCACCCCTAGGCCCCACCCCCAGGCCATGTGGTCAGGAGACAAAAGGAAAGCCCAGGAAAAAAAACTCAGCATGGCATCCATGCAAACAGACCTGGCCTTAGCCCTCAGCCCAGCTTCCTAGGGAAAAGATTCCAGGGTCCTGGGACATGCTCTTTTAAAGTCCCACCCCTAGGCCCCACCCCCAGGCCATGTGGTCAGGTGACAAAAGGAAAGCCCAGGAAAAAAAAACTCAGCATGGCATCCATGCAAACAGACCTGGCCTTCGCCCTCAGCCCAGCTTCCTAGGGAAAAGAGTCCAGGGTCCTGGGACATGCTCTTTTACAGCAGGAAGTCCCACCCCTAGGCCCCACCCCCAGGCCATGTGGTCAGGAGACAAAAGGAAAGCCCAGGAGGAAAAAAAAACTCAGCATGGCATCCATGCAAACAGACCTGGCCTTCGCCCTCAGCCCAGCTTCCTAGGGAAAAGAGTCCAGGCTCCTGGGACATGCTCTTTTACAGCAGGAAGTCCCACCCCTAGGCCCCACCCCCAGGCCATGTGGTCAGGAGACAAAAGGAAAGCCCAGGAGAAAAAAAAACTCAGCATGGCATCCATGCAAACAGACCTGGCCTTCGCCCTCAGCCCAGCTTCCTAGGGAAAAGAGTCCAGGGTCCTGGGACATGCTCTTTTACAGCAGGAAGTCCCACCCCTAGGCCCCACCCCCAGGCCATGTGGTCAGGAGACAAAAGGAAAGCCCAGGAGAAAAAAAACTCACATGGCATCCATGCAAACAGACCTGGCCTTCGCCCTCAGCCCAGCTTCCTAGGGAAAAAGAGTCCAGGCTCCTGGGACATGCTCTTTTACAGCAGGAAGTCCCACCCCTAGGCCCCACCCCCAGGCCATGTGGTCAGGAGACAAAAGGAAAGCCCAGGAAAAAAAACTCAGCATGGCATCCATGCAAACAGACCTGGCCTTAGCCCTCAGCCCAGCTTCCTAGGGAAAAGATTCCAGGGTCCTGGGACATGCTCTTTTAAAGTCCCACCCCTAGGCCCCACCCCCAGGCCATGTGGTCAGGTGACAAAAGGAAAGCCCAGGAAAAAAAAACTCAGCATGGCATCCATGCAAACAGACCTGGCCTTCGCCCTCAGCCCAGCTTCCTAGGGAAAAGAGACCAGAGTCCTGGGACATGCTCTTTTACAGCAGGAAGTCCCACCCCTAGGCCCCACCCCCAGGCCATGTGGTCAGGAGACAAAAGTAAAGCCCAGGAGAAAAAAAACTCAGCATGGCATCCATGCAAACAGACCTGGCCTTCGCCCTCAGCCCAGCTTCCTAGGGAAAAGAGTCCAGGGTCCTGGGACATGCTCTTTTACAACAGGAAGTCCCACCCCTAGGCCCCACCCCCAGGCCATGTGGTCAGGAGAAAAAAAGGAATGCCCAGGAGAAAAAAAACCTCAGCATGGCATCCATGCAAACAGATCTGGCCTTCGCACTCAGCCCAGCTTCTAGGGAAAAGAGTCCAGGGTCCTGGGACATGCTCTTTTACAGCAGGAAGTCCCACCCCTAGGCCCCACCCCCAGGCCATGTGGTCAGGAGACAAAAGGAAAGCCCAGGAAAAAAAACTCAGCATGGCATCCATGCAAACAGACCTGGCCTTCGCCCTCAGCCCAGTTTCCTAGGGAAAAGAGTCCAGGTTCCTGGGACATGCTCTTTTACAGCAGGAAGTCCCACCCCTAGGCCCCACCCCCAGGCCATGTGGTCAGGAGACAAAAGGAAAGCCCAGGAAAAAAAACTCAGCATGGCATCCATGCAAACAGACCTGGCCTTCGCCCTCAGCCCAGCTTCCTAGGGAAAAGAGTCCAGGGTCCTGGGACATACTCTTTTACAGCAGGAAGTCCCATCCCTAGTCCCCACCCCCAGGCCATGTGGTCAGGAGACAAAAGGAAAGCCCAGGAGAAAAGAAAACTCAGCATGGCATCCATGCAAACAGACCAGGCCTTCGCCCTCAGCCCAGCTTCCTAGGGAAAAGAGTCCAGGGTCCTGGGACATGCTCTTTTACAGCAGGAAGTCCCACCCCTAGGCCCCACCCCCAGGCCATGTGGTCAGGAGACAAAAGGAAAGCCCAGGAGGAAAAAAACTCAGCATGGCATCCATGCAAACAGACCTGGCCTTCACCCTCAGCCCAGCTTCCTAGGGAAAAGAGTCCAGGGTCCTGGGACATGCTCTTTTACAGCAGGAAGTCCCACTCCTAGGCCCCACCCCCAGGCCATGTGGTCAGGAGACAAAAGGAAAGCCCAGGAAAAAAAACTCAGCATGGCATCCATGCAAACAGACCTGGCCTTCACCCTCAGCCCAGCTTCCTAGGGAAAAGAGTCCAGGGTCCTGGGACATGTTCTTTTACAGCAGGAAGTCCCACCCCTAGGCCCCACCCCCAGGCCATGTGGTCAGGAGACAAAAGGAAAGCCCAGGAGGAAAAAAATAACTCAGCATGGCATCCATGCAAACAGACCTGGCCTTCGCCCTCAGCCCAGCTTCCTAGGGAAAAGAGTCCAGGTTCCTGGGACATGCTCTTTTACAGCAGGAAGTCCCACCCCTAGGCCCCACCCCCAGGCCATGTGGTCAGGAGACAAAAGGAAAGCCCAGGAGAAAAAAAACTCACATGGCATCCATGCAAACAGACCTGGCCTTCGCCCTCAGCCCAGCTTCCTAGGGAAAAAGAGTCCAGGCTCCTGGGACATGCTCTTTTACAGCAGGAAGTCCCACCCCTAGGCCCCACCCCCAGGCCATGTGGTCAGGAGACAAAAGGAAAGCCCAGGAAAAAAAACTCAGCATGGCATCCATGCAAACAGACCTGGCCTTAGCCCTCAGCCCAGCTTCCTAGGGAAAAGAGTCCAGGGTCCTGGGACATGCTCTTTTAAAGTCCCACCCCTAGGCCCCACCCCCAGGCCATGTGGTCAGGTGACAAAAGGAAAGCCCAGGAAAAAAAAACTCAGCATGGCATCCATGCAAACAGACCTGGCCTTCGCCCTCAGCCCAGCTTCCTAGGGAAAAGAGACCAGAGTCCTGGGACATGCTCTTTTACAGCAGGAAGTCCCACCCCTAGGCCCCACCCCCAGGCCATGTGGTCAGGAGACAAAAGTAAAGCCCAGGAGAAAAAAAACTCAGCATGGCATCCATGCAAACAGACCTGGCCTTCACCCTCAGCTGGCCTTCACCCTCAGCCCAGCTTCCTAGGGAAAAGAGTCCCGGGTCCTGGGACATGCTCTTTTACAGCAGGAAGTCCCACCCCTAGGCCCCACCCGCAGGCCATGTGGTCAGGAGACAAAAGGAAAGCCCAGGAGGAAAAAAAACTCAGCATGGCATCCATGCAAACAGACCTGGCCTTCGCCCTCAGCCCAGCTTCCTAGGGAAAAGAGTCCAGGGTCCTGGGACATGCTCTTTTACAACAGGAAGTCCCACCCCTAGGCCCCACCCCCAGGCCATGTGGTCAGGAGAAAAAAAGGAATGCCCAGGAGAAAAAAAAACTCAGCATGGCATCCATGCAAACAGATCTGGCCTTCGCACTCAGCCCAGCTTCCTAGGGAAAAGAGTCCAGGGTCCTGGGACATGCTCTTTTACAGCAGGAAGTCCCACCCCTAGGCCCCACCCCCAGGCCATGTGGTCAGGAGACAAAAGGAAAGCCCAGGAAAAAAAACTCAGCATGGCATCCATGCAAACAGACCTGGCCTTCGCCCTCAGCCCAGCTTCCTAGGGAAAAGAGTCCAGGTTCCTGGGACATGCTCTTTTACAGCAGGAAGTCCCACCCCTAGGCCCCACCCCCAGGCCATGTGGTCAGGAGACAAAAGGAAAGCCCAGGAAAAAAACTCAGCATGGCATCCATGCAAACAGACCTGGCCTTCGCCCTCAGCCCAGCTTCCTAGGGAAAAGAGTCCAGGGTCCTGGGACATACTCTTTTACAGCAGGAAGTCCCATCCCTAGTCCCCACCCCCAGGCCATGTGGTCAGGAGACAAAAGGAAAGCCCAGGAGAAAAGAAAACTCAGCATGGCATCCATGCAAACAGACCAGGCCTTCGCCCTCAGCCCAGCTTCCTAGGGAAAAGAGTCCAGGGTCCTGGGACATGCTCTTTTACAGCAGGAAGTCCCACCCCTAGGCCCCACCCCCAGGCCATGTGGTCAGGAGACAAAAGGAAAGCCCAGGAGGAAAAAAAACTCAGCATGGCATCCATGCAAACAGACCTGGCCTTCACCCTCAGCCCAGCTTCCTAGGGAAAAGAGTCCAGGGTCCTGGGACATGCTCTTTTACAGCAGGAAGTCCCACTCCTAGGCCCCACCCCCAGGCCATGTGGTCAGGAGACAAAAGGAAAGCCCAGGAGAAAAAAAACTCAGCATGGCATCCATGCAAACAGACCTGGCCTTCGCCCTCAGCCCAGCTTCCTAGGGAAAAGAGTCCAGGGTCCTGGGACATGCTCTTTTACAGCAGGAAGTCCCACCCCTAGGCCCCACCCCCAGGCCATGTGGTCAGGAGACAAAAGGAAAGCCCAGGAGGAAAAAAAAACTCAGCATGGCATCCATGCAAACAGACCTGGCCTTCGCCCTCAGCCCAGCTTCCTAGGGAAAAGAGTCCAGGCTCCTGGGACATGCTCTTTTACAGCAGGAAGTCCCACCCCTAGGCCCCACCCCCAGGCCATGTGGTCAGGAGACAAAAGGAAAGCCCAGGAGAAAAAAGACTCACATGGCATCCATGCAAACAGACCTGGCCTTCGCCCTCAGCCCAGCTTCCTAGGGAAAAGAGTCGAGGGTCCTGGGACATGCTCTTTTACAGCAGGAAGTCCCACCCCTAGGCCCCACCCCCAGGCCATGTGGTCAGGAGACAAAAGGAAAGCCCAGGAGGAAAAAAAACTCAGCATGGCATCCATGCAAACAGACCTGGCCTTCACCCTCAGCCCAGCTTCCTAGGGAAAAGAGTCCAGGGTCCTGGGACATGCTCTTTTACAGCAGGAAGTCCCACTCCTAGGCCCCACCCCCAGGCCATGTGGTCAGGAGACAAAAGGAAAGCCCAGGAGAAAAAAAACTCAGCATGGCATCCATGCAAACAGACCTGGCCTTCGCCCTCAGCCCAGCTTCCTAGGGAAAAGAGTCCAGGGTCCTGGGACATGCTCTTTTACAGCAGGAAGTCCCACCCCTAGGCCCCACCCCCAGGCCATGTGGTCAGGAGACAAAAGGAAAGCCCAGGAAAAAAAACTCAGCATGGCATCCATGCAAACAGACCTGGCCTTCACCCTCAGCTGGCCTTCACCCTCAGCCCAGCTTCCTAGGGAAAAGAGTCCCGGGTCCTGGGACATGCTCTTTTACAGCAGGAAGTCCCACCCCTAGGCCCCACCCGCAGGCCATGTGGTCAGGAGACAAAAGGAAAGCCCAGGAGGAAAAAAAACTCAGCATGGCATCCATGCAAACAGACCTGGCCTTCGCCCTCAGCCCAGCTTCCTAGGGAAAAGAGTCCAGGGTCCTGGGACATGCTCTTTTACAACAGGAAGTCCCACCCCTAGGCCCCACCCCCAGGCCATGTGGTCAGGAGAAAAAAAGGAATGCCCAGGAGAAAAAAAAACTCAGCATGGCATCCATGCAAACAGATCTGGCCTTCGCACTCAGCCCAGCTTCCTAGGGAAAAGAGTCCAGGGTCCTGGGACATGCTCTTTTACAGCAGGAAGTCCCATCCCTAGTCCCCACCCCCAGGCCATGTGGTCAGGAGACAAAAGGAAAGCCCAGGAGAAAAGAAAACTCAGCATGGCATCCATGCAAACAGACCAGGCCTTCGCCCTCAGCCCAGCTTCCTAGGGAAAAGAGTCCAGGGTCCTGGGACATGCTCTTTTACAGCAGGAAGTCCCACCCCTAGGCCCCACCCCCAGGCCATGTGGTCAGGAGACAAAAGGAAAGCCCAGGAGGAAAAAAAACTCAGCATGGCATCCATGCAAACAGACCTGGCCTTCACCCTCAGCCCAGCTTCCTAGGGAAAAGAGTCCAGGGTCCTGGGACATGCTCTTTTACAGCAGGAAGTCCCACTCCTAGGCCCCACCCCCAGGCCATGTGGTCAGGAGACAAAAGGAAAGCCCAGGAGAAAAAAAACTCAGCATGGCATCCATGCAAACAGACCTGGCCTTCGCCCTCAGCCCAGCTTCCTAGGGAAAAGAGTCCAGGGTCCTGGGACATGCTCTTTTACAGCAGGAAGTCCCACCCCTAGGCCCCACCCCCAGGCCATGTGGTCAGGAGACAAAAGGAAAGCCCAGGAGGAAAAAAAAACTCAGCATGGCATCCATGCAAACAGACCTGGCCTTCGCCCTCAGCCCAGCTTCCTAGGGAAAAGAGTCGAGGGTCCTGGGACATGCTCTTTTACAGCAGGAAGTCCCACCCCTAGGCCCCACCCCCAGGCCATGTGGTCAGGAGACAAAAGGAAAGCCCAGGAGGAAAAAAAACTCAGCATGGCATCCATGCAAACAGACCTGGCCTTCACCCTCAGCCCAGCTTCCTAGGGAAAAGAGTCCAGGGTCCTGGGACATGCTCTTTTACAGCAGGAAGTCCCACTCCTAGGCCCCACCCCCAGGCCATGTGGTCAGGAGACAAAAGGAAAGCCCAGGAGAAAAAAAACTCAGCATGGCATCCATGCAAACAGACCTGGCCTTCGCCCTCAGCCCAGCTTCCTAGGGAAAAGAGTCCAGGGTCCTGGGACATGCTCTTTTACAGCAGGAAGTCCCACCCCTACGCCCCACCTCCAGGCCATGTGGTCAGGAGACAAAAGGAAAGCCCAGGAAAAAAAACTCAGCATGGCATCCATGCAAACAGACCTGGCCTTCACCCTCAGCCCAGCTTCCTAGGGAAAAGAGTCCAGGTCCTGGGACATGTTCTTTTACAGCAGGAAGTCCCACCCCTAGGCCCCACCCCCAGGCCATGTGGTCAGGAGACAAAAGGAAAGCCCAGGAGGAAAAAAAAACTCAGCATGGCATCCATGCAAACAGACCTGGCCTTCGCCCTCAGCCCAGCTTCCTAGGGAAAAGAGTCCAGGGTCCTGGGACATGCTCTTTTACAGCAGGAAGTCCCACCCCTAGGCCCCACCCCCAGGCCATGTGGTCAGGAGACAAAAGGAAAGCCCAGGAGAAAAAAAACTCACATGGCATCCATGCAAACAGACCTGGCCTTCGCCCTCAGCCCAGCTTCCTAGGGAAAAAGAGTCCAGGCTCCTGGGACATGCTCTTTTACAGCAGGAAGTCCCACCCCTAGGCCCCACCCCCAGGCCATGTGGTCAGGAGACAAAAGGAAAGCCCAGGAAAAAAAACTCAGCATGGCATCCATGCAAACAGACACCTGGCCTTAGCCCTCAGCCCAGCTTCCTAGGGAAAAGAGTCCAGGGTCCTGGGACATGCTCTTTTAAAGTCCCACCCCTAGGCCCCACCCCCAGGCCATGTGGTCAGGTGACAAAAGGAAAGCCCAGGAAAAAAAAACTCAGCATGGCATCCATGCAAACAGACCTGGCCTTCGCCCTCAGCCCAGCTTCCTAGGGAAAAGAGTCGAGGGTCCTGGGACATGCTCTTTTACAGCAGGAAGTCCCACCCCTAGGCCCCACCCCCAGGCCATGTGGTCAGGAGACAAAAGGAAAGCCCAGGAGGAAAAAAAACTCAGCATGGCATCCATGCAAACAGACCTGGCCTTCACCCTCAGCCCAGCTTCCTAGGGAAAAGAGTCCAGGGTCCTGGGACATGCTCTTTTACAGCAGGAAGTCCCACTCCTAGGCCCCACCCCCAGGCCATGTGGTCAGGAGACAAAAGGAAAGCCCAGGAGAAAAAAAACTCAGCATGGCATCCATGCAAACAGACCTGGCCTTCGCCCTCAGCCCAGCTTCCTAGGGAAAAGAGTCCAGGGTCCTGGGACATGCTCTTTTACAGCAGGAAGTCCCACCCCTACGCCCCACCTCCAGGCCATGTGGTCAGGAGACAAAAGGAAAGCCCAGGAAAAAAAACTCAGCATGGCATCCATGCAAACAGACCTGGCCTTCACCCTCAGCCCAGCTTCCTAGGGAAAAGAGTCCAGGGTCCTGGGACATGTTCTTTTACAGCAGGAAGTCCCACCCCTAGGCCCCACCCCCAGGCCATGTGGTCAGGAGACAAAAGGAAAGCCCAGGAGGAAAAAAAAACTCAGCATGGCATCCATGCAAACAGACCTGGCCTTCGCCCTCAGCCCAGCTTCCTAGGGAAAAGAGTCCAGGGTCCTGGGACATGCTCTTTTACAGCAGGAAGTCCCACCCCTAGGCCCCACCCCCAGGCCATGTGGTCAGGAGACAAAAGGAAAGCCCAGGAGAAAAAAAACTCACATGGCATCCATGCAAACAGACCTGGCCTTCGCCCTCAGCCCAGCTTCCTAGGGAAAAAGAGTCCAGGCTCCTGGGACATGCTCTTTTACAGCAGGAAGTCCCACCCCTAGGCCCCACCCCCAGGCCATGTGGTCAGGAGACAAAAGGAAAGCCCAGGAAAAAAAACTCAGCATGGCATCCATGCAAACAGACACCTGGCCTTAGCCCTCAGCCCAGCTTCCTAGGGAAAAGAGTCCAGGGTCCTGGGACATGCTCTTTTAAAGTCCCACCCCTAGGCCCCACCCCCAGGCCATGTGGTCAGGTGACAAAAGGAAAGCCCAGGAAAAAAAAACTCAGCATGGCATCCATGCAAACAGACCTGGCCTTCGCCCTCAGCCCAGCTTCCTAGGGAAAAGAGACCAGGGTCCTGGGACATGCTCTTTTACAGCAGGAAGTCCCACTCCTAGGCCCCACCCCCAGGCCATGTGGTCAGGAGACAAAAGTAAAGCCCAGGAGAAAAAAAACTCAGCATGGCATCCATGCAAACAGACCTGGCCTTCACCCTCAGCTGGCCTTCACCCTCAGCCCAGCTTCCTAGGGAAAAGAGTCCCGGGTCCTGGGACATGCTCTTTTACAGCAGGAAGTCCCACCCCTAGGCCCCACCCGCAGGCCATGTGGTCAGGAGACAAAAGGAAAGCCCAGGAGGAAAAAAAACTCAGCATGGCATCCATGCAAACAGACCTGGCCTTCGCCCTCAGCCCAGCTTCCTAGGGAAAAGAGTCCAGGGTCCTGGGACATGCTCTTTTACAACAGGAAGTCCCACCCCTAGGCCCCACCCCCAGGCCATGTGGTCAGGAGAAAAAAAGGAATGCCCAGGAGAAAAAAAAACTCAGCATGGCATCCATGCAAACAGATCTGGCCTTTGAACTCAGCCCAGCTTCCTAGGGAAAAGAGTCCAGGGTCCTGGGACATGCTCTTTTACAGCAGGAAGTCCCACCCCTAGGCCCCACTCCCAGGCCATGTGGTCAGGAGACAAAAGGAAAGCCCAGGAGGAAAAAAAACTCAGCATGGCATCCATGCAAACAGACCTGGCCTTCGCCCTCAGCCCAGCTTCCTAGGGAAAAGAGTCCAGGTTCCTGGGACATGCTCTTTTACAGCAGGAAGTCCCACCCCTAGGCCCCACCCCCAGGCCATGTGGTCAGGAGACAAAAGGAAAGCCCAGGAAAAAAACTCAGCATGGCATCCATGCAAACAGACCTGGCCTTCGCCCTCAGCCCAGCTTCCTAGGGAAAAGAGTCCAGGGTCCTGGGACATACTCTTTTACAGCAGGAAGTCCCATCCCTAGGCCCCACCCCCAGGCCATGTGGTCAGGAGACAAAAGGAAAGCCCAGGAGAAAAGAAAACTCAGCATGGCATCCATGCAAACAGACCAGGCCTTCGCCCTCAGCCCAGCTTCCTAGGGAAAAGAGTCGAGGGTCCTGGGACATGCTCTTTTACAGCAGGAAGTCCCACCCCTAGGCCCCACCCCCAGGCCATGTGGTCAGGAGACAAAAGGAAAGCCCAGGAGGAAAAAAAACTTAGCATGGCATCCATGCAAACAGACCTGTCCTTCACCCTCAGCCCAGCTTCCTAGGGAAAAGAGTCCAGGGTCCTGGGACATGCTCTTTTACAGCAGGAAGTCCCACTCCTAGGCCCCACCCCCAGGCCATGTGGTCAGGAGACAAAAGGAAAGCCCAGGAGAAAAAAAACTCAGCATGGCATCCATGCAAACAGACCTGGCCTTCGCCCTCAGCCCAGCTTCCTAGGGAAAAGAGTCCAGGGTCCTGGGACATGCTCTTTTACAGCAGGAAGTCCCACCCCTACGCCCCACCTCCAGGCCATGTGGTCAGGAGACAAAAGGAAAGCCCAGGAAAAAAAAACTCAGCATGGCATCCATGCAAACAGACCTGGCCTTCACCCTCAGCCCAGCTTCCTAGGGAAAAGAGTCCAGGCTCCTGGGACATGCTCTTTTACAGCAGGAAGTCCCACCCCTAGGCCCCACCCCCAGGCCATGTGGTCAGGAGACAAAAGGAAAGCCCAGGAGGAAAAAAAAACTCAGCATGGCATCCATGCAAACAGACCTGGCCTTCGCCCTCAGCCCAGCTTCCTAGGGAAAAGAGTCCAGGGTCCTGGGACATGCTCTTTTACAGCAGGAAGTCCCACCCCTAGGCCCCACCCCCAGGCCATGTGGTCAGGAGACAAAAGGAAAGCCCAGGAGAAAAAAAACTCACATGGCATCCATGCAAACAGACCTGGCCTTCGCCCTCAGCCCAGCTTCCTAGGGAAAAAGAGTCCAGGCTCCTGGGACATGCTCTTTTACAGCAGGAAGTCCCACCCCTAGGCCCCACCCCCAGGCCATGTGGTCAGGAGACAAAAGGAAAGCCCAGGAAAAAAAACTCAGCATGGCATCCATGCAAACAGACCTGGCCTTAGCCCTCAGCCCAGCTTCCTAGGGAAAAGATTCCAGGGTCCTGGGACATGCTCTTTTAAAGTCCCACCCCTAGGCCCCACCCCCAGGCCATGTGGTCAGGTGACAAAAGGAAAGCCCAGGAAAAAAAAACTCAGCATGGCATCCATGCAAACAGACCTGGCCTTCGCCCTCAGCCCAGCTTCCTAGGGAAAAGAGTCCAGGGTCCTGGGACATGCTCTTTTACAGCAGGAAGTCCCACCCCTAGGCCCCACCCCCAGGCCATGTGGTCAGGAGACAAAAGGAAAGCCCAGGAGGAAAAAAAAACTCAGCATGGCATCCATGCAAACAGACCTGGCCTTCGCCCTCAGCCCAGCTTCCTAGGGAAAAGAGTCCAGGCTCCTGGGACATGCTCTTTTACAGCAGGAAGTCCCACCCCTAGGCCCCACCCCCAGGCCATGTGGTCAGGAGACAAAAGGAAAGCCCAGGAGACAAAAAAACTCAGCATGGCATCCATGCAAACAGACCTGGCCTTCGCCCTCAGCCCAGCTTCCTAGGGAAAAGAGTCCAGGGTCCTGGGACATGCTCTTTTACAGCAGGAAGTCCCACCCCTAGGCCCCACCCCCAGGCCATGTGGTCAGGAGACAAAAGGAAAGCCCAGGAGAAAAAAAACTCACATGGCATCCATGCAAACAGACCTGGCCTTCGCCCTCAGCCCAGCTTCCTAGGGAAAAAGAGTCCAGGCTCCTGGGACATGCTCTTTTACAGCAGGAAGTCCCACCCCTAGGCCCCACCCCCAGGCCATGTGGTCAGGAGACAAAAGGAAAGCCCAGGAAAAAAAACTCAGCATGGCATCCATGCAAACAGACCTGGCCTTAGCCCTCAGCCCAGCTTCCTAGGGAAAAGATTCCAGGGTCCTGGGACATGCTCTTTTAAAGTCCCACCCCTAGGCCCCACCCCCAGGCCATGTGGTCAGGTGACAAAAGGAAAGCCCAGGAAAAAAAAACTCAGCATGGCATCCATGCAAACAGACCTGGCCTTCGCCCTCAGCCCAGCTTCCTAGGGAAAAGAGACCAGAGTCCTGGGACATGCTCTTTTACAGCAGGAAGTCCCACCCCTAGGCCCCACCCCCAGGCCATTTGGTCAGGAGACAAAAGTAAAGCCCAGGAGAAAAAAAACTCAGCATGGCATCCATGCAAACAGACCTGGCCTTCGCCCTCAGCCCAGCTTCCTAGGGAAAAGAGTCCAGGGTCCTGGGACATGCTCTTTTACAACAGGAAGTCCCACCCCTAGGCCCCACCCCCAGGCCATGTGGTCAGGAGAAAAAAAGGAATGCCCAGGAGAAAAAAAAACTCAGCATGGCATCCATGCAAACAGATCTGGCCTTTGAACTCAGCCCAGCTTCCTACGGAAAAGAGTCCAGGGTCCTGGGACATGCTCTTTTACAGCAGGAAGTCCCACCCCTAGGCCCCACCCCCAGGCCATGTGGTCAGGAGACAAAAGGAAAGCCCAGGAGGAAAAAAAACTCAGCATGGCATCCATGCAAACAGACCTGGCCTTCGCCCTCAGCCCAGCTTCCTGGGGAAAAGAGTCCAGGTTCCTGGGACATGCTCTTTTACAGCAGGAAGTCCCACCCCTAGGCCCCACCCCCAGGCCATGTGGTCAGGAGACAAAAGGAAAGCCCAGGAAAAAAACTCAGCATGGCATCCATGCAAACAGACCTGGCCTTCGCCCTCAGCCCAGCTTCCTAGGGAAAAGAGTCCAGGGTCCTGGGACATACTCTTTTACAGCAGGAAGTCCCATCCCTAGGCCCCACCCCCAGGCCATGTGGTCAGGAGACAAAAGGAAAGCCCAGGAGAAAAGAAAACTCAGCATGGCATCCATGCAAACAGACCAGGCCTTCGCCCTCAGCCCAGCTTCCTAGGGAAAAGAGTCGAGGGTCCTGGGACATGCTCTTTTACAGCAGGAAGTCCCACCCCTAGGCCCCACCCCCAGGCCATGTGGTCAGGAGACAAAAGGAAAGCCCAGGAGGAAAAAAAACTTAGCATGGCATCCATGCAAACAGACCTGTCCTTCACCCTCAGCCCAGCTTCCTAGGGAAAAGAGTCCAGGGTCCTGGGACATGCTCTTTTACAGCAGGAAGTCCCACTCCTAGGCCCCACCCCCAGGCCATGTGGTCAGGAGACAAAAGGAAAGCCCAGGAGAAAAAAAACTCAGCATGGCATCCATGCAAACAGACCTGGCCTTCGCCCTCAGCCCAGCTTCCTAGGGAAAAGAGTCCAGGGTCCTGGGACATGCTCTTTTACAGCAGGAAGTCCCACCCCTACGCCCCACCTCCAGGCCATGTGGTCAGGAGACATAAGGAAAGCCCAGGAAAAAAAAACTCAGCATGGCATCCATGCAAACAGACCTGGCCTTCACCCTCAGCCCAGCTTCCTAGGGAAAAGAGTCCAGGCTCCTGGGACATGCTCTTTTACAGCAGGAAGTCCCACCCCTAGGCCCCACCCCCAGGCCATGTGGTCAGGAGACAAAAGGAAAGCCCAGGAGGAAAAAAAAACTCAGCATGGCATCCATGCAAACAGACCTGGCCTTCGCCCTCAGCCCAGCTTCCTAGGGAAAAGAGTCCAGGGTCCTGGGACATGCTCTTTTACAGCAGGAAGTCCCACCCCTAGGCCCCACCCCCAGGCCATGTGGTCAGGAGACAAAAGGAAAGCCCAGGAGAAAAAAAACTCACATGGCATCCATGCAAACAGACCTGGCCTTCGCCCTCAGCCCAGCTTCCTAGGGAAAAAGAGTCCAGGCTCCTGGGACATGCTCTTTTACAGCAGGAAGTCCCAGCCCTAGGCCCCACCCCCAGGCCATGTGGTCAGGAGACAAAAGGAAAGCCCAGGAGAAAAAAAACTCAGCATGGCATCCATGCAAACAGACCTGGCCTTAGCCCTCAGCCCAGCTTCCTAGGGAAAAGATTCCAGGGTCCTGGGACATGCTCTTTTAAAGTCCCACCCCTAGGCCCCACCCCCAGGCCATGTGGTCAGGTGACAAAAGGAAAGCCCAGGAAAAAAAAACTCAGCATGGCATCCATGCAAACAGACCTGGCCTTCGCCCTCAGCCCAGCTTCCTAGGGAAAAGAGTCCAGGGTCCTGGGACATGCTCTTTTACAGCAGGAAGTCCCACCCCTAGGCCCCACCCCCAGGCCATGTGGTCAGGAGACAAAAGGAAAGCCCAGGAGGAAAAAAAAACTCAGCATGGCATCCATGCAAACAGACCTGGCCTTCGCCCTCAGCCCAGCTTCCTAGGGAAAAGAGTCCAGGCTCCTGGGACATGCTCTTTTACAGCAGGAAGTCCCACCCCTAGGCCCCACCCCCAGGCCATGTGGTCAGGAGACAAAAGGAAAGCCCAGGAGAAAAAAAAACTCAGCATGGCATCCATGCAAACAGACCTGGCCTTCGCCCTCAGCCCAGCTTCCTAGGGAAAAGAGTCCAGGGTCCTGGGAGATGCTCTTTTACAGCAGGAAGTCCCACCCCTAGGCCCCACCCCCAGGCCATGTGGTCAGGAGACAAAAGGAAAGCCCAGGAGAAAAAAAACTCACATGGCATCCATGCAAACAGACCTGGCCTTCGCCCTCAGCCCAGCTTCCTAGGGAAAAAGAGTCCAGGCTCCTGGGACATGCTCTTTTACAGCAGGAAGTCCCATCCCTAGGCCCCACCCCCAGGCCATGTGGTCAGGAGACAAAAGGAAAGCCCAGGAAAAAAAACTCAGCATGGCATCCATGCAAACAGACCTGGCCTTAGCCCTCAGCCCAGCTTCCTAGGGAAAAGATTCCAGGGTCCTGGGACATGCTCTTTTAAAGTCCCACCCCTAGGCCCCACCCCCAGGCCATGTGGTCAGGTGACAAAAGGAAAGCCCAGGAAAAAAAAACTCAGCATGGCATCCATGCAAACAGACCTGGCCTTCGCCCTCAGCCCAGCTTCCTAGGGAAAAGAGTCCAGGCTCCTGGGACATGCTCTTTTACAGCAGGAAGTCCCACCCCTAGGCCCCACCCCCAGGCCATGTGGTCAGGAGACAAAAGGAAAGCCCAGGAGGAAAAAAAAAACTCAGCATGGCATCCATGCAAACAGACCTGGCCTTCGCCCTCAGCCCAGCTTCCTAGGGAAAAGAGTCCAGGCTCCTGGGACATGCTCTTTTACAGCAGGAAGTCCCAGCCCTAGGCCCCACCCCCAGGCCATGTGGTCAGGAGACAAAAGGAAAGCCCAGGAGAAAAAAAACTCACATGGCATCCATGCAAACAGACCTGGCCTTCGCCCTCAGCCCAGCTTCCTAGGGAAAAGAGTCGAGGGTCCTGGGACATGCTCTTTTACAGCAGGAAGTCCCACCCCTAGGCCCCACCCCCAGGCCATGTGGTCAGGAGACAAAAGGAAAGCCCAGGAGGAAAAAATACTCAGCATGGCATCCATGCAAACATACCTGGCCTTCACCCTCAGCCCAGCTTCCTAGGGAAAAGAGTCCAGGGTCCTGGGACATGCTCTTTTACAGCAGGAAGTCCCACTCCTAGGCCCCACCCCCAGGCCATGTGGTCAGGAGACAAAAGGAAAGCCCAGGAGAAAAAAAACTCAGCATGGCATCCATGCAAACAGACCTGGCCTTCGCCCTCAGCCCAGCTTCCTAGGGAAAAGAGTCCAGGGTCCTGGGACATGCTCTTTTACAGCAGGAAGTCCCACCCCTACGCCCCACCTCCAGGCCATGTGGTCAGGAGACAAAAGGAAAGCCCAGGAAAAAAAACTCACCATGGCATCCATGCAAACAGACCTGGCCTTCACCCTCAGCCCAGCTTCCTAGGGAAAAGAGTCCAGGGTCCTGGGACATGTTCTTTTACAGCAGGAAGTCCCACCCCTAGGCCCCACCCCCAGGCCATGTGGTCAGGAGACAAAAGGAAAGCCCAGGAGGAAAAAAAAAACTCGGCATGGCATCCATGCAAACAGACCTGGCCTTCGCCCTCAGCCCAGCTTCCTAGGGAAAAGAGTCCAGGGTCCTGGGACATGCTCTTTTACAGCAGGAAGTCCCACCCCTAGGCCCCACCCCCAGGCCATGTGGTCAGGAGACAAAAGGAAAGCCCAGGAGAAAAAAAACTCACATGGCATCCATGCAAACAGACCTGGCCTTCGCCCTCAGCCCAGCTTCCTAGGGAAAAAGAGTCCAGGCTCCTGGGACATGCTCTTTTACAGCAGGAAGTCCCACCCCTAGGCCCCACCCCCAGGCCATGTGGTCAGGAGACAAAAGGAAAGCCCAGGAAAAAAAACTCAGCATGGCATCCATGCAAACAGACACCTGGCCTTAGCCCTCAGCCCAGCTTCCTAGGGAAAAGAGTCCAGGGTCCTGGGACATGCTCTTTTAAAGTCCCACCCCTAGGCCCCACCCCCAGGCCATGTGGTCAGGTGACAAAAAGAAAGCCCAGGAAAAAAAAACTCAGCATGGCATCCATGCAAACAGACCTGGCCTTCGCCCTCAGCCCAGCTTCCTAGGGAAAAGAGACCAGGGTCCTGGGACATGCTCTTTTACAGCAGGAAGTCCCACCCCTAGGCCCCACCCCCAGGCCATGTGGTCAGGAGACAAAAGTAAAGCCCAGGAGAAAAAAAACTCAGCATGGCATCCATGCAAACAGACCTGGCCTTCACCCTCAGCTGGCCTTCACCCTCAGCCCAGCTTCCTAGGGAAAAGAGTCCCAGGTCCTGGGACATGCTCTTTTACAGCAGGAAGTCCCACCCCTAGGCCCCACCCCCAGGCCATGTGGTCAGGAGACAAAAGGAAAGCCCAGGAAAAAAAACTCAGCATGGCATCCATGCAAACAGACCTGGCCTTCGCCCTCAGCCCAGCTTCCTAGGGAAAAGAGTCCAGGTTCCTGGGACATGCTCTTTTACAGCAGGAAGTCCCACCCCTAGGCCCCACCCCCAGGCCATGTGGTCAGGAGACAAAAGGAAAGCCCAGGAAAAAAACTCAGCATGGCATCCATGCAAACAGACCTGGCCTTCACCCTCAGCCCAGCTTCCTAGGGAAAAGAGTCCAGGGTCCTGGGACATACTCTTTTACAGCAGGAAGTCCCATCCCTAGGCCCCACCCCCAGGCCATGTGGTCAGGAGACAAAAGGAAAGCCCAGGAGAAAAGAAAACTCAGCATGGCATCCATGCAAACAGACCAGGCCTTCGCCCTCAGCCCAGCTTCCTAAGGAAAAGAGTGGAGGGTCCTGGGACATGCTCTTTTACAGCAGGAAGTCCCACCCCTAGGCCCCACCCCCAGGCCATGTGGTCAGGAGACAAAAGGAAAGCCCAGGAGGAAAAAAAACTCAGCATGGCATCCATGCAAACAGATCTGGCCTTTGAACTCAGCCCAGCTTCCTACGGAAAAGAGTCCAGGGTCCTGGGACATGCTCTTTTACAGCAGGAAGTCCCACCCCTAGGCCCCACCCCCAGGCCATGTGGTCAGGAGACAAAAGGAAAGCCCAGGAAAAAAAACTCAGCATGGCATCCATGCAAACAGACCTGGCCTTCGCCCTCAGCCCAGCTTCCTAGGGAAAAGAGTCCAGGCTCCTGGGACATGCTCTTTTACAGCAGGAAGTCCCACCCCTAGGCCCCACCCCCAGGCCATGTGGTCAGGAGACAAAAGGAAAGCCCAGGAAAAAAACTCAGCATGGCATCCATGCAAACAGACCTGGCCTTCGCCCTCAGCCCAGCTTCCTAGGGAAAAGAGTCCAGGGTCCTGGGACATACTCTTTTACAGCAGGAAGTCCCATCCCTAGGCCCCACCCCCAGGCCGTGTGGTCAGGAGACAAAAGGAAAGCCCAGGAGAAAAGAAAACTCAGCATGGCATCCATGCAAACAGACCAGGCCTTCGCCCTCAGCCCAGCTTCCTAGGGAAAAGAGTGGAGGGTCCTGGGACATGCTCTTTTACAGCAGGAAGTCCCACCCCTAGGCCCCACCCCCAGGCCATGTGGTCAGGAGACAAAAGGAAAGCCCAGGAGGAAAAAAAACTCAGCATGGCATCCATGCAAACAGACACCTGGCCTTAGCCCTCAGCCCAGCTTCCTAGGGAAAAGAGTCCAGGGTCCTGGGACATGCTCTTTTAAAGTCCCACCCCTAGGCCCCACCCCCAGGCCATGTGGTCAGGTGACAAAAAGAAAGCCCAGGAAAAAAAAACTCAGCATGGCATCCATGCAAACAGACCTGGCCTTCGCCCTCAGCCCAGCTTCCTAGGGAAAAGAGACCAGGGTCCTGGGACATGCTCTTTTACAGCAGGAAGTCCCACCCCTAGGCCCCACCCCCAGGCCATGTGGTCAGGAGACAAAAGTAAAGCCCAGGAGAAAAAAAACTCAGCATGGCATCCATGCAAACAGACCTGGCCTTCACCCTCAGCTGGCCTTCACCCTCAGCCCAGCTTCCTAGGGAAAAGAGTCCCAGGTCCTGGGACATGCTCTTTTACAGCAGGAAGTCCCACCCCTAGGCCCCACCCCCAGGCCATGTGGTCAGGAGACAAAAGGAAAGCCCAGGAAAAAAAACTCAGCATGGCATCCATGCAAACAGACCTGGCCTTCGCCCTCAGCCCAGCTTCCTAGGGAAAAGAGTCCAGGTTCCTGGGACATGCTCTTTTACAGCAGGAAGTCCCACCCCTAGGCCCCACCCCCAGGCCATGTGGTCAGGAGACAAAAGGAAAGCCCAGGAAAAAAACTCAGCATGGCATCCATGCAAACAGACCTGGCCTTCACCCTCAGCCCAGCTTCCTAGGGAAAAGAGTCCAGGGTCCTGGGACATACTCTTTTACAGCAGGAAGTCCCATCCCTAGGCCCCACCCCCAGGCCATGTGGTCAGGAGACAAAAGGAAAGCCCAGGAGAAAAGAAAACTCAGCATGGCATCCATGCAAACAGACCAGGCCTTCGCCCTCAGCCCAGCTTCCTAGGGAAAAGAGTGGAGGGTCCTGGGACATGCTCTTTTACAGCAGGAAGTCCCACCCCTAGGCCCCACCCCCAGGCCATGTGGTCAGGAGACAAAAGGAAAGCCCAGGAGGAAAAAAAACTCAGCATGGCATCCATGCAAACAGATCTGGCCTTTGAACTCAGCCCAGCTTCCTACGGAAAAGAGTCCAGGGTCCTGGGACATGCTCTTTTACAGCAGGAAGTCCCACCCCTAGGCCCCACCCCCAGGCCATGTGGTCAGGAGACAAAAGGAAAGCCCAGGAAAAAAAACTCAGCATGGCATCCATGCAAACAGACCTGGCCTTCGCCCTCAGCCCAGCTTCCTAGGGAAAAGAGTCCAGGTTCCTGGGACATGCTCTTTTACAGCAGGAAGTCCCACCCCTAGGCCCCACCCCCAGGCCATGTGGTCAGGAGACAAAAGGAAAGCCCAGGAAAAAAACTCAGCATGGCATCCATGCAAACAGACCTGGCCTTCGCCCTCAGCCCAGCTTCCTAGGGAAAAGAGTCCAGGGTCCTGGGACATACTCTTTTACAGCAGGAAGTCCCATCCCTAGGCCCCACCCCCAGGCCGTGTGGTCAGGAGACAAAAGGAAAGCCCAGGAGAAAAGAAAACTCAGCATGGCATCCATGCAAACAGACCAGGCCTTCGCCCTCAGCCCAGCTTCCTAGGGAAAAGAGTGGAGGGTCCTGGGACATGCTCTTTTACAGCAGGAAGTCCCACCCCTAGGCCCCACCCCCAGGCCATGTGGTCAGGAGACAAAAGGAAAGCCCAGGAGGAAAAAAAAAACTCGGCATGGCATCCATGCAAACAGACCTGTCCTTCACCCTCAGCCCAGCTTCCTAGGGAAAAGAGTCCAGGGTCCTGGGACATGCTCTTTTACAGCAGGAAGTCCCACTCCTAGGCCCCACCCCCAGGCCATGTGGTCAGGAGACAAAAGGAAAGCCCAGGAGAAAAAAAACTCAGCATGGCATCCATGCAAACAGACCTGGCCTTCGCCCTCAGCCCAGCTTCCTAGGGAAAAGAGACCAGGGTCCTGGGACATGCTCTTTTACAGCAGGAAGTCCCACCCCTACGCCCCACCTCCAGGCCATGTGGTCAGGAGACAAAAGGAAAGCCCAGGAAAAAAAACTCAGCATGGCATCCATGCAAACAGACCTGGCCTTCACCCTCAGCCCAGCTTCCTAGGGAAAAGAGTCCAGGCTCCTGGGACATGCTCTTTTACAGCAGGAAGTCCCACCCCTAGGCCCCACCCCCAGGCCATGTGGTCAGGAGACAAAAGGAAAGCCCAGGAGGAAAAAAAAACTCAGCATGGCATCCATGCAAACAGACCTGGCCTTCGCCCTCAGCCCAGCTTCCTAGGGAAAAGAGTCCAGGGTCCTGGGACATGCTCTTTTACAGCAGGAAGTCCCACCCCTAGGCCCCACCCCCAGGTCATGTGGTCAGGAGACAAAAGGAAAGCCCAGGAGAAAAAAAACTCACATGGCATCCATGCAAACAGACCTGGCCTTCGCCCTCAGCCCAGCTTCCTAGGGAAAAAGAGTCCAGGCTCCTGGGACATGCTCTTTTACAGCAGGAAGTCCCACCCCTAGGCCCCACCCCCAGGCCATGTGGTCAGGAGACAAAAGGAAAGCCCAGGAAAAAAAACTCAGCATGGCATCCATGCAAACAGACCTGGCCTTAGCCCTCAGCCCAGCTTCCTAGGGAAAAGAGTCCAGGCTCCTGGGACATGCTCTTTTAAAGTCCCACCCCTAGGCCCCACCCCCAGGCCATGTGGTCAGGTGACAAAAGGAAAGCCCAGGAAAAAAAAACTCAGCATGGCATCCATGCAAACAGACCTGGCCTTCGCCCTCAGCCCAGCTTCCTAGGGAAAAGAGTCCAGGGTCCTGGGACATGCTCTTTTACAGCAGGAAGTCCCACCCCTAGGCCCCACCCCCAGGCCATGTGGTCAGGAGACAAAAGGAAAGTGCAGGAGAAAAAAAACTCAGCATGGCATCCATGCAAACAGACCTGGCCTTCGCCCTCAGCCCAGCTTCCTAGGGAAAAGAGTCCAGGGTCCTGGGACATGCTCTTTTACAGCAGGAAGTCCCACCCCTAGGCCCCACCCCCAGGCCATGTGGTCAGGAGACAAAAGGTCTGTACAGTATATAGTACAGGTAAACTATAAGGTAACCTTAAACTCATCCCAGGTGATCTCATATGAATCACCTCAGCCTTCGGCCTCATCAGCAGGATTCAGCTTGATGCCAGAATGGAATTAGGGTTATTGGCTGAAAGAGTAACACTTTCCTACAGGTTATCTACCTGGATATCTTGAGATGGGAGAATTTTGGAACGGAAAGGAAGAGAAGCCCCTGAAGATGGTTTATTCAGTATGAAATCCTTAAACTCTGTTTTTATTCCCCTTTTCATCATGTTCTCCCTTTTACTGCATGCAGATTTTGGGCAGGAAAGCAAATATTCACAGCCACCTGATGCTTCTCACCTCCGGTTTTCACATTGGGGAAGTCCTCCAGCAAACCTCTCATCCTATCATAATCTTTTTCGCTCTCCTTTTCTCCTCTCACTTTCTTATCCTTCTCCTCTCCTGTCACCATGATTCTGAATTACCTCTTCCCTCTCTGATCTTCTCCAACCTCCTCCCAAACTGGTTGGGTCAACTACTCCCCTTCCCCCCCCTTTCGCTACTGCTAGACAAACCTTAATATTTTCTTTTGCCTCTTTCAATTCTCTCTCTCTCCCCTTTCTTCTACATTCTCCCCTTCCATTTGGGTCTCTCTCTCTCTTCTTATCTATTTCATGCCACGCAGATATCTTTTGTGAAGGGGATGGCTCGCTCATAATTTTCTCCACCTCTATCTCTCTTTCACATGGACAACTGGATTTCTATGGAGCGAGGAGTTCTTTCAGGGGGAAAAACACTCTTGCTCCCTGAACCTATGGACCGGCCATTGCTGCTGCTCCTGCTTTCCAAAGCATGCTCTCATCGCCCCTCCCTTCGCAAGAGGAGCACCCCGGAGGCACCTTCCTCCTCCTCTTCCTCCCTCGTCCTCCATCCTTTCCCCATCAAGGACCAAAAAGGCCTTGAGCAGAGCCATCTTCCTACCTCAACAGACTCTCTTGTCCCATCTCGGTGACTCTCTGGCAGCTCCAGGCACCTGCGGCTGGGTGGAGATTTTTCCAGCTTACACTCTGAAGCCTTATGTTGCCAGAGTTCTTGGGACTGGCTAGCTTCCATGGAGGGAGTCAAGAGAAATTTAGACAGCTACTTGCAGATATCCTTTGATTTTTATCCCTGCATTGAGTAGGGGGTTGGACTTGATGAGTGGCAAAGGGATCGCCCAGCTGCTGTTCCACAGAGCCTTGAAGGAAACACATGGGTCCCCTCAGGGTGGGGGGCAAAGTGAAACTTCCTTCCCCCCACAAGCCATTCAAAAATTCATCTGTAGACTTCCACACTCTTATCTCTGTGCAGTGTCACGACTGACTATGAGATAAGGGAACACATCCCAACAACCGTTGGCATCAGCTGGGGTAGACCCATGGAAAGATCCCAAGCCATTTCCCTGTTTAACAGATCACCCACCTCTGAGATTTCATTGGATCATTGCCAGTTGTCGTCCACCTGTCAATGAAGCCTTTCCCACAACTCATGGAGGTTTAGGGCTTACCTTTTGGGGCCCCCTTGTTTTCAAAGCAAGTGCTTTATACATACTGTATGTGGGAGAGCGTTGTGCCGAGAATGTAGAGGAACTGGTCTGACTTCCATTTGGAGCTGCTTCATCCTTCCCAAAGCTTGGAGATGGAACGAAAGATGGACAGGCAGCCCTCACCAGCTTTTGGGAAGAGAAGTGCGGATTCGTCATTTAGCAGGGTCATCGTCTAGCGAGGTACCACTGTTTAGCAGAAATTTAGCAACCTCTAACGTATTGATGGAAATAGTAAAAAAACATATAAAACTGGGAATCGAGGCTTCATGCTTTGATTTCTGAGCCATGTTGTTATCTGCTCTAACTAACGGGTAATTCTGTCACTTACTTGGTGAAATTTTATCCATGTAAGGAACGTGGTGGTGCTGTTAGTTAAACCGCTGAAGCCTCTATGCTGCAAAGTCAGAAGATCAACCGTTGTAATATCAAATCCATGCGACGGAGTGAGCTGCCGCCTCTTGTCCCAGCTCCCGCCAAACTAGCGGTTCGAAAGCATGCAAAATGCAAAAATGCGAGTAGATAAATAGGTACCACCTTGGTGGGAAGGTAAATGGCATTCCATGTCTAGTTACGCTGGCCATGTGACCATGGAGGATTGTCTGTGGACAAATGCTAGCTCTATGGTTTGGAAACGGAAACTACCTAGTGTCGGACACGACTGGACAAATTGTCAAGGGGAACCTTTACCTTTTTATCCATGGAAGGAAACATGGAGTTTGCCCGTCGTTGGGATCTTCTCCAATCTTACTCCCTTGGTAGGCGTGTGATACGGAGGGAATTCCCCATGTCCCTGAGGTCTTCAACATTTCATATGTGCTCCGCTGTCACTCAAATCCTTTCCTCATACCACAGACTTATAAAATTACTCCTGTGTGGGTTTTTGATGTATCCTTACGTTTTTGCTCAGACTGAAGCTATTCCCACATTCTTTGTATTTCAAAGGTTTCCCCTTTGTATGATATCTTGGATGAATAGAATGATGACTGCTTTTATAAAAGATCCTCCTACATTCCGTATATTTCTATGGCCTCTCCCCTGTATGACGTCTTTGATATCTACAGGTACCACAGAACTTCATTAGGATACCTGACTCCACAGGAATCCTACAGAAATTTGCAGACCTCCCAAATTTGCAAGGAGATTCTACAATTCATCAATGCTGATACGATTGCAGAAAAACAGTGATTCTCAAAATGAGAATTTGCGGTGGTTTGGTATTCTCAGACAGCTGGAGATGTGCGGTTTCTCCTGTGGGTTCCAATAAACACAACTGACCCACTGGGATCATGCCAAAAGCCCTCTCTGAGGGGAGGGTCTGTTCTATTTCTCCCTTCCTCTCTTTAGCTAGCTTGCCTCTTTCCTCCCTGATCTTTCTCCTCCACTATCTCTTCCCAATAGGAGGGATTCTCCAGTCTTACCTCTCTCTGACTCCTTTCTGCCACTCATGAGGTTTCATCAAGCTCTCCTACTGTTTGGTCCAGGGTTTCTCCATTCATATCCACTCCCAGCCTTGTGGTAATATCCTCTCCTTCTTTTGCCCTTCTACCTCTCCACCTTCCGCTGTCTCCCTTCTGGATTGTTCCCCAAGATATAGTTCTCTTCCCTCCTCCTGTCTTATTCCTTCCTTTTTCTCCTGCATCTCTGCTGCTCCTAAGGTTCCTTTACGCAGTGGATCCTTCCTTTCTTCTGAAGGACCTTCTGCTTCCCTCTCTGGAACTTCCACCTGAGACACGCCAGGCTCTTTATTTCCAGACTCAACCATCCCTACATTGGTCCCAACCTTTCATTCTTCACCCGGAACTATTTCTACCCTCCTAGTTTTCTCTGTGACCCTTCTCAGCTCTCTATCTTCCCATTCTCCCCATCGAGTTGTCACTTCTCTGACGGGTCATATGTTCTGCCTCTGGGGCTCCATTGAGTTTTTCCCTCCTCTTCTCGGGAAAGGATGTCACTCCAGTCAGGATGGGTTCAGCCTGACTTTCTCCCTCACATAGACTACCAGTGACAAGGTGTTTGAAGCTCATCTGGGTACCTCATAAGAAGTCTTTTCGTTGTTGCAATGTTTTCAGGCAATTCCAAAACTTGTTAATTCTGCACAAGTTCATTTATTTACATCATTTCTAGATTTCATACTTACAGGCGTGAGGAAAAAACTGTTGGTACAGATCTTCAAATCCAAACGTCATACAGTTATGCAAAAACTGCAGGCCTACTCAACATCAGTTCCATCGTCTGTTGTACTTCATGAAAACAAACATCTATGTTTCTCCGTTTCTTTCTAAGAACAGTTTGTGGGAGAGTTCTCAAATATTTATATCCCTTTGTTCTGAATCAGTCAACAAAATCATATTTTCCCAAGGCTTGTGTTTCCCAGGCTCTCAGAAGCTCAGATGTTAAGGATCAAAGGAATTGGTCACCTCCAACCCACTGCGCTCCAGGGACCAAAGTGACCACACCTTAAATAAACAAAATTTTGACTCATTCTAACAATTCTGGACTATACGCTCAGTACAATAGCATAGAAACGCCTAATTCTTCATAATACAGAATATATATTCATTGGTACCCACTTAAAACTCAATTACTATTACAGTGGTGCCTCGCTTAACGGGTGCTCCGTTTAGCGGTGAAACCGCAGTGCGACAAACTTTTTGCGATCTCAAAAGCGATCGCTTTGCGATGTTCCCCGGGCACTGATCATCGCAAAGCAATGATTTTTTAACAGCTGATTGGCGGTTTCAAAATGGCCACTGGGTAGACAAAATGGTCGCCCGCTATTTTCTGGGATGCATTCCTTGCTTAAGAGGCACCAGAAATGACCGCGCTATGGAGGATCTTCACTCCATTTTTTCTCTTTTCTCTCCATTTTGCATTACGTCAGCATTAGGTTGCTTAGTCTTTCCAGTGGAAACCAGCACAAAACTGAATGAACTCCTCATGCCCTGCTAACTCATCTGGAGCTCTGAATAAAACTCTTTCCACATTCCACACATTTCTATTATTTCTCCCCAGTGTGAATCCATTGATGTAACCTAAGGACAACACTGTGACCAAAGCTTTTTCCACATTCTATGCATTTATGTCTCCCCAGTGTGAGTTCTTTCATGTTTCCTAAGGTCACCACTGTGACTAAAGCTCTTTCCACATTCCATGCATTTGTACGGTTTCTCCCCAGTGTGAGTTCTTTCATGTGACCTAAGACTACTGCTCTCACTAAAACTCTTTCCACATTCCATGCATTTATAAGGCTTCTCCCCAGTGTGAGTTCTTTCATGTTTCCTAAGGTCACCACTGTGACTAAAGCTCTTTCCACATTCCATGCATTTGTACGGTTTCTCCCCAGTGTGAGTTTTTTCATGTGACCTAAGGTAACTGCTGTGACTAAAACTCTTTCCACATTCCATGCATTTATAAGGCTTCTCCCCAGTGTGAGTTCTTTCATGTTTCCTAAGGACACCACTCCGACTAAAGCTCTTTCCACATTCCATGCATTTGTACGGTTTCTCCCCAGTGTGAACCCTTTGATGTGAACTCAGTTCATCTGTCCGACTGAAGCTCTTTCCACATTTTATGCATTTATAAGGCTTCTCCCCAGTGTGAGTTCTTTCATGTTTCCTAAGGACACCATTCTGACTAAAGCTCTTTCCACATTCCATGCATTTGTACGGTTTCTCCCCAGTGTGAGTTCTTTCATGTGACCGAAGGTTACTGCTCTCACTAAAATTCTTTCCACATTCTATGCATTTATAAGGCTTCTCCCCAGTGTGAGTCCTTTCATGGTTCCTAAGGTGACCACTCTCACTAAAGCTCTTTCCACATTCCATGCATTTATAAGGCTTCTCCCCAGTGTGAGTTCTTTCATGTTTCCTAAGGACACTACTGTCACTAAAGCTTTTTCCACATTCTATGCATTTATAAGGCTTCTCCCCAGTGTGAGTCCTTTCATGGTTCCTAAGGTAACCACTCTCACTAAAGCTCTTTCCACATTCCATGCATTTATAAGGCTTCTCCCCAGTGTGAGTTCTTTCATGTTTCCTAAGGACACCACTCTGACTAAAGCTCTTTCCACATTCCATGCATTTGTACGGTTTCTCCCCAGTGTGAGTTTTTTCATGTGACCTAAGGTAACTGCTGTGACTAAAACTCTTTCCACATTCCATGCATTTATAAGGCTTCTCCCCAGTGTGAGTTCTTTCATGTTTCCTAAGGACACCACTGTGACTAAAGCTCTTTCCACATTCCATGCATTTGTACGGTTTCTCCCCAGTGTGAGTTTTTTCATGTGACCTAAGGTAACTGCTGTGACTAAAACTCTTTCCACATTCCATGCATTTATAAGGCTTCTCCCCAGTGTGAGTTCTTTCATGTTTCCTAAGGACACCACTCCGACTAAAGCTTTTTCCACATTCTATGCATTTATATGGTTTCTCCCCAGTGTGCATCCTTTGATGTAACCTAAGGACACTACTGTCACTAAAGCTTTTTCCACATTCTATGCATTTATAAGGCTTCTCCCCAGTGTGAGTCCTTTCATGGTTCCTAAGGTAACCACTCTCACTAAAGCTCTTTCCACATTCCATGCATTTATAAGGCTTCTCCCCAGTGTGAGTTCTTTCATGTTTCCTAAGGACACCATTCTGACTAAAGCTCTTTCCACATTCCATGCATTTGTACGGTTTCTCCCCTGTGTGAATTCTTTGATGTGAATTAAAGTGACTGCTGTGACTGAAGCTTTTTCCACATTCTATGCATTTATAAGGCTTCTCCCCAGTGTGAGTTCTTTTGTGTATATGCAGGTTTTTGTTCTGACTGAAGCTCATTCCACATTCCCTACATGGATACACTTTCCCCCCAACATATGTTGTTTGCTGTATACTGAGGTGACATGCATTTACGTGGTTTCTCCCCTGCATCAGTTCTTTTATGTCAAATCCATTCCTGTCCACTCCGATTTTCAATTCCCTCTTTTCTTGCTTGGTTATTAGTTCTTGTCCAGGTTGCTCCAGATGTTGTTGGGCAATTTTTCTTTTTCTGTTCATCATCTGGTAGGTTAGGGAAAAAAACAGAGAAACAACCACTTCCAAAATCTGCAGGAAAAAGAATGATGTATTCAGGCTTCCCCCGACTCACAGAGGAGGAAGGAAAGATAGTCAAAAAGGTGAGGGAAGAGAATCGGGGGGGGGGGATGAGGCCAGACCGTAGGTTGTTCTTTTGGGCTTGAAGTTGGAAGGGCTCTTCACTGAGGGACCTTTTGGAGGGAGGAGTAATGAAAGGAGGATCATTTCCACCCCTAAATAAATACATCAAATTCAAAGTATATTCAAAGTAACTTTTTTTCCCTTCTCAAATTCTCCCCAATGACTGGACTTACATTTCCAGAAAATTAGAAAGGAATTTCTCAAAGTTGATTAAAGAGGAAACAAATATTTGAATTAAAGGATTGTTTAGCAGAAATGAATAACAAGGGGGAAAGGACCGTGTTAGAAAGGAAGATGAAAAGTGGATGAATGTGATGCAGCTAAATGATTGGACTCGAGAACGGGTAAAGATCAGTGAGTGGTCAATGCAGGGAACTGACAAAGTCTGCAGAGATTATTATTCAGAGGGAGAAGAGAAAGGACAGGTCCTAGAAATGGATGGAATGTAGAGTTTATAAAATGCTGTTACAGGTAGAGAACCATCAGGAATTTCTGAAAACAGGATAGGAAGCAGAGAGGGTCAGTGTAGGAATTTGGACTGGGAGCTGGTCGTGTCGCTGCTGTCTGTGGCTGAGGAGGATGAGAGAAGGGGTGTTTTGTGACTGGAGCTGGGCTGGTCCTGCGGGACGAGGCAGTGGATCGGAGCTGGCGCCAGAGCTCATATCGCAGGACTCGTATGAGGCTGCCTGCAGAGCTCACAAGAACAGCGTGCTGGGGACCAAAAGCTGGGTGCCTCTGTTGGGAGTTTCTGCAAGTCCTCAGCGGGTCCTGCCTGGAGGTGAATGGGGGCTCAATGGGGATAGGAAGCAGAGATGGTCAGGGAAATAGGTGCTGAGGCAATGGCATCTTAGAACTGCAGAGCTAGAAGGGAAGTGAACTCCTAACCTCTGGATCCACAGTTAGATACCTAAACCAATGTGTATGGAAAGAGGGGAGGGAAGAATATTAATTATAAATGCTGCATATTCCATTAGTATCTCGGTTTACAAAAATCAATGTTTCCTCTAGGACAGAATCCTGAAACCCTGGTCCGTGGTCCGGTGCCAGTCCGTGGCCTAAGCCGAACCAGGCATGCGCTCCCCCACGCCTTTCCACATGCACACAAGTGTATGTGCCCTGCACTGGCCGAACAGCCCTCCTTGAATAATGAATTAAATCAGATACACATTATTCTACTAGAGCCACAGATGTCACCAGGAGATCTTCTCCGGAGTTCTGGAAACAGTCAGCAGGGACTCAAATAGGAAGGAGAAGTAGAGGTGGCAGAAAACTATTGTGGGGGAACGCTTCTTCCCAACGTTGCTAAGCTGTTGGCTGATTCTTCAGTGCAGAGAACGCTCTCCTGGTTGACGTAATAGCTGCTTCTGAAAGGAGGAGCTACTACCCATTCTTCCTCTTCCTCATAGTGATAGAGAGCTAACTTCAAACCCTTTCTTTGGGCCAATCCTAATGTGAACTTGTAAGCTTAATAAAAGAGAGTCCTCCTGGGGGCTTTGCCCCAGAGAATCTGTATGCAGAGTTGGATCCAGAGGTGTGTGAGGAGGACTCTGTTGGCAGACATCCTTGTGTGTGTGGCTGACTTCTTTAACTTCTCTCTAAGACTATTTGCTATCCTAATTATCTGGTGATCACCAAGCCTACCAACTTTCTCATTTCATGACTCTACATATTGGCACCCAAACAAGGACCTTGGAAGCTATTAATCAAAGGCACGAAAGACTGGCTCCCAAGGAAAAAGGGCTTGAGGAACAGTTTTTTTCTGTCTAAACAAGAACATAGAGAACGCCTTTTCCCCCTCCTTATCTCCGTCACAAGAAAAATACAAACAGGAGTTAATTCATGTCCTGCAAAGGGAAAAACATTTTACTGCTAGATCTGAAACATCATTGGAAAATTCTGCCCAAGATCGGCACAAATATCTCTCCCTAAAAACTCAATTAAGGAATTGTGTAAAAGAAAAAAGACAAAAAAAAATTATTTTGGAGCAATGGAGCAAGCTCCAACAGGCAGTGAACCAGAAAAACAATACACTATTTTGGGCCATTGAGGCCAGCTCTTCCAGGCTGGAAGTAAAAGACCCTGCCATAATATCTCCACAAAGATGGGTCGAATATTTTTCAGACCTTCTTTTTGACAAAGATAGTGCTGTTAGACCATCTACACTCTTTGCTCTCTCTGATCTTCCTGTTTGGCCACCAGTAACCATAGAAGCCTTCCATGGATTGTTGCCTTGTCATGGTGAAGGGGCTTTAGTAATTCAGAGAAGCTATGGGCTATGCCATGCAGGGACACCCAAGACGGACAGGTCATAGTGGAGAGTTCTGACTAAATGTGATCCACCTCGAGCAGGAACTGGTAAGCCATTCCAGTATCTCTGCCAAGAAAACCCCATGAACAGAAACAAAAGGCTAAAAAATATGATGCTGGAAGATGAGCCCCTCACAGGTGGGAAGGCGTCCAATATGCTATTGAGGAAGAGCGGAGGACAAAGGCAAGTAGCTTCAGAGCTAATGAAGTGGTTGGGCCAAAGCCGAAAGGATGTTCAGCTGTGGACGCGCCTGGAAGTGAAAGGAAAGTCCGATGCTGCAAAGAAAAATACTGCAAAGGAACCTGGAATGTAAGATCTATGAACCTTGGTAAGCTGGATGTGGTCAAAATGACAAGAATAAACATTTTAGTGAACTAAAATGGACGGGAATGGGAGAATTCAATTCAGATGATTACCATATCTCATAGTCAACAAAAGAGTGGGAAAGTTGTACCAGGAAACCATCTCAAAAATGATAGAATGATTTCAATACAAATCCAAGGCAGACCTTTCAACATCACAGTCATCCAAGTTTATGCACCAACCACCACTGCTGAAAAGGCTAAAATTGACCAATTCTGTGAAGACGTACAACACCTTTGTGGCACAGAGGTTAAACCACTGTACTGCAGCTAAAACTGTGCTCACGACCTGGGGTTCAAATCCCAGGTAGCCGGCTCAAGGTTGACTCAGCCTTCTATCCTTCCGAGGTCGGTAAAATGAGTACCCAGCTCGCTGGGGGGGGGGCAAGGTGTAGCCTGCATAATTAAATTGTAAACCGCCCAGAGAGTGGTTGAAGCGCTATGGGGCGGTATATAAGCAGCACGCTTTGCTTCTAGAACTGACACCAAAGTAAGATCTTTTGTCATTATAGGGGACTGGAATGCTAACGTAAGGAGTCAAGAGAGAAAAGGAACAACAGGTAAGTTTGGCCTTGCAGTTCAAAATGAAGCAAGGCAAAGTCTAATTGAGTTTTGTCATGGGAACAAGTTGGTCATCACGAACACTCTTTTCCAACAACACAAGAGGCGACTCTACACATGGACATCACCAGATAGGCAATACCGAAATCAGATTATACTCTATGCAGCTGAAGATGGAGAAGCTCTATACAGTCAGCAAAAACAAGACCTGGAGCTGATTGTGGCTCTAATCATCAGCTGCTTATACCAAAATTCAAGATTAAACTGAAGAACGTAGGAAAAACCACTGGACTAGTCAGGTATACTCTAAACCAGGGGTCAGGGAACTTTTTTACCTTTTATCCCCCCAAAATGTATTTAGAACTGTCAAACGTGCCTAGCAAGATGCATTAAATGTTTGCTAGTTCACAGAGGATTTAATAATCATCAGTGGCTGCCCGAGTGGTGCTAGCGATGTCATGCTTGCTAGGGACAGCCAAGGCAGAGTTGGGGGGGGGGCTTTTCCTATCACTTTAATCATTCTGTGCATGGTGTGCAAAAAAGAACAAACCAGGCTAAAGGTCATGTCACCTACCCTAGTGCCACAGCCCAACATCAAGATCAGCTCGCTTTTTTTAAATCATCATCAATGGAAAACTCAGCAGTGGCCGGAGGACTGGAAAAGATCAGTCTACATCCCAATCCCAAAGAAGGGCAGTGCCAAAGAATGCTCCAACTATACAATTGCACTCATTTCACATGCTATGAAGGTTATGCTCAAAATCCTACGAGGTAGGCTTCAGCAGTTAAGTGGACCGAGAACACCCAGAAGTACAAGCTGGATTTCGAAGGGGCAGAGGAACTAGAGACCAAATTGCTAACATGCGCTGGATTATGAAGAAAGTCAGAGAGTTCCAGAAAAACATCTACTTCTCCTTCATTGACTATGCAAAAGCCTTTGACTGTGTCGACCACAGCAAACTATGGCAAGTCCTTAAAGAAATGGGAGTGCCTGACCACCTTATTTGTCTCCTGAGAAACCTATACATGGGACAGGAAGCAACAGTTAGAACTGGATACGGAAACACTGATTGGTTCAAAATTGGGAAAGGAGTACGACAAGGCTTTATATTGTCCCCCTGCTTATTTAACTTATATGTAGAATACATTGTGCGAAAGGCCAGACTGGAGGAATCCCAAGCCGGAATTAAGATCGCCGGAAGAAATATCAACAATCCCAGATATGACAGAAAATGCGAAGGAATTAAGAAACCTTGTAATTGGGGGGGGGGGGGGGCAGAAGATGAGATGGTTGGACAGTGTCATTGAAGCGACCAACATGAATTTGGCCCAGCTCCAGGAGGCCGTGGAAGACAGGAGGGCCTGGCGTGCTCTGGCCTGTGGGGTCATGAAGAGTCGGACATGACTAAAAGACTAAACAACAACAACATAGAAATAATAATAGAAATAAATAAGAGTCTGGGGTCTAGGCAAAGAGAGGAGAGGGAGATGGAAAGAGAGGCAGGACTTCCTCTGATCAGTTTAGGTGCACCTCGGATTGCCCAGACCAAGAGGGAAACAAGGGCCGGGAGTAGGGTATAAAGATCATCCTGCCTGGATCATCCTGCCTCATGGCGCAGTGGTTAAACCGCTGTACTGCAGCTAAAACTGTGCTTACGACCTGGGGTTCAAATCCTAGGTAGCCGGTTCAAGGTTGACTCAGCCTTCTATCCTTTCGAGGTCGGTAAAATGAGTACCCAGCTCGCTGGGGGGGGGGGGACAATGTGTAGCCTGCATAATTAAATTGTAAACCGCCCAGAGAGTGCTTGAAGCGCTATGGGGCGGTATATAAGCAGCACACTTTTTTTTTTTGCTTTGCTTTGCTTTGCTTTGGATTGATGGGTGTGCCTATCCAGTTCGGACACCCGCTTTTGCAAAAGGGCTTTTTAATAAAGGAGAGCTGCCTGTGTTCGTGGTTGTCTAGTTCCTGCATTTAAGTAACAAGGGTGTGAGCATTTCTCACAATTGGGGGCTAATCCGGGATCCTAGTCTCCTGCCGTGTTCCGCTGCTGAGAAAACAGGGAGATGCATCCCATCGATTTCAACAGCCTACTTTCCCTGGAGGGGACCTCGGCTGCGCAGGTGAGATAACCCGAGATTTCCGACACCCCGGTGAAGGAGACCGGGAGAATTTGATGGGCACAAATATAACAACCAGGCCACTCCGTGCTCGGACCAAGGTAAGAAGAGGGGACTGTTAAGCATTGCCTTGGTGGTTGGGATTGGGACCAACGGACACGAGTGCCTGAAACACAAAGTCTTGGACACAAAGGGAGTGTGGAGTCTTGATCTGTGGTTCCATTGTCTCTGCGAGGGGGGTCCAGCCAGGAAAGAGGGGAAATGGGACAAAGGGAAAACGTTGCCACCCCCACATGGGATGTGAAGGGGAGAGAAAAGGGAGTAGACTAGAAATAAGAAGGACCAGGAGCAGAGAGTGAGTGAGTGAGAGAGAAGTGGAAGCCAGAACGGCAGAGGTGAAGAGAGTAAGTGATTGCTAGAAGGGTGGGAAGGTTTCTGGATGGAGAAAGCATGGATTCGTATCTGGGAGAGGATGATGATACCAAGAGAAGAGGCAGGAAGGGAAAGGAACCATCACTCAGCCAGGAAACCTTTCTACTGGGGTAAATGGGAGAGAAGAGGATGGGTCCGAAAGAGAAGGGAAGAGGGGAAGCAAACAAGAAAGGAAAAAAGAGCGAAGGTAGAACGGAAGAACCTTCCCCCACGCGGGTTGTGTGGAAATGTCTTCCCAGAGGAGGTGATGGGAGGGGGAGAGCGGTGGACGGAGGAGACGCTGCCCCTCTTGCATCGGATGCCAAGGAAACCATACCCTCAAACACCAGCACTCTGCACATGTTCAAAGAAGACGTGTGGTGTCACAGATGGAGTACCAGACTGGAAACCAGGAGACCTGGATCCAAATCCCTGCCGGGCCAGGGAAACGGAGACGAGAGAGGGGGGGGGCAAGGCTAGGTAAGCCACCCCTTGAAATCTCACTGACCTTGCAAACGTTGGGAGGGATGTGGGATTTGGGTTCTTTCTTCTGGGTCCCAAAAACAGCAGAGAGAAATCACCTCCGTCTCACCCCTTCCTAGGAGAAAAGGAAAACATCAGTCTTGAGGCTTTATGGATAAATTAAATCAAAAACATTTCCTTCTGGGATGTGCCTTCCTCATGTTTCTATTGAATGGGGCTACATCCCCCATCTCTCTCCAGAGGAAAAGAAAAGCAGGCAGGCAGGCGTAACTTCCCTCTGACACATGCAATGAAAGTAGCAGAATACAAGAGGGTAGGTCTCTCACGGTCGATTTAAAATATTTTTATCCTGCCTTTCTCATGAAAAAAAGATGCAAGATCGCTAACGTGCATCAGAAATAGGCAACATTTAAAAGTGAAAAACAGCAAGACGACAAACCTTAAAATGAATCAAACCGAAGCTGCACTAAGGATGGTAAAGGAAATCAACATCGAGAAAACACCAGAGCCCCGTGCGATGTAGTGGACCGGACCCTCTGTTGTCATGGGGCCATCTGTAATTCGAATGGTGGTTCTTATTATTTGGGAATTGATTGTACGTGCTATATCTAGACTTTGGCCTCTGTGTGTTGCCTATTGTTCAGGAAAGGCTAAACCAAGAGGAGCAGATTTAGATTCAGCGTCATTTCTATTGTCAGAATTTTAAAAGGGGGGGGAGGAGTGATAACTGAATATAGCAGAAATTTTTATTTAAGGTCTAGGCAGTAGAAAAGTTTATTCTACATATTATGTTCTTAGACACATTCCTATTCTTTTGGTATTTGCCCTAAAAGGGAGCGTCTGTCTTAAGTCAAAAGTTTCCCACTATTTATTTAAAATATTTTTACCCCGCCTTTCTCCTTAAAAAGGAGGACCCCAGGCAGCTTAGTTACATCATTGAAAGGCAAAATTCATGTGAAAAACAGCAAGACTGTTAAAAACCTGAAAATGAATTAAACCAATCCTACACTAAGGATGGTAAACAAAATCAAGCTCTAATAAAACACCAAAACCCCATGCGATGGAGCGGATCGAGGGTTGGACCGGACCCTCTGTTCTCATGGGCCCCTTTGTTATTTTCGGTCCCTTCGAGGATCCCAACACGGGGGGGTGTCTCCAAGGGGGCTCCTCGGCCTCCGTGCCCCCTCCGTGGGCCAAGGGCCCTGTGTGTCTTGGGGTCGCCCACCCAGGGTGAGCCGAGTTCAGGTCTCAGGACTTTTCTCACCTGCTGTCTTCCAACTCCCAACCTCGCTTAGGCTTCGCTCTTCCCTTGGAGCTCACTGCCAACTTCACAGGGCCTTGGAGGGGCGACAACCGAGGGTGTGTGGGTGTGTGGGTCTTGGTGTCGGCAACCCGTGCTGGAAAGCAAAGCGTTTTGTGATTCCCTTGGTCTGGAAAGGACCCTTCAGAGCCATTCACTCTACAAAAGACCCGCCGGGAGAGGGAACGCCTGCAGATCCAGAGGGGCTGAGTCGCCTTTGAATATCCAGCTCTTCTCTCCTCCTGCCCTCCCTGTGGAAGGACCGGAGCCTCTTCCGCCCTCTTTCCAAAGCCCCTTCTTTCCTTCACCCTACGGAGGGCTGCGAAGGGGAGGCAGGAGGCCGAATCCCTAGGAGGAGGAAGGAGGATCCAGGGGGCAGGTCTTTTGCACAGCCAATGGCCCTGAATGGCGCCTTCAGGACCGAAAGACCAGACCCGTTTTGGCCCTGGGGGAAGAAGGACGTCCAGTGAGAGACCCGTTCCTGGGCAGAAATCGATCTCCCTTTCAGTCTCTGCTAGGAAAGCAGAGGAAAGATCCCATGGAGGAAAGTCCACCCCCATCTGTCTCCCCAGCTTCTTTCCTGCCTGGCTTTCGGAAAAAGACGGTCTGTGTTCACACACAAGCAACACAACAAGGAAGCCGCTCCTGCCCGTGATCCTCAGCTCAGGATCTGGTCTTGAGAAGGATCGGTTTAGCTGTCCTTTCTGCCAGATCATCCAGAAACACACACACACACACACACACACACACACACACACACACACACACACACACACACACACACACACACACACACACAGAAGGATCGGTTTAGCTGTCCTTTCTGCCAGATCATCCAGAAACACACACACACACACACACACACACACACACACAGAGCGAGAGCGAGAGAGAGAGAGAGAGAGACAGACAGACATCTTCCTTGCCCCCCCAAGCAATTGGGGGGGGGGACGAGGACTCTTTCCCGGGAGGGGGGATCTCCACCCTATCTGAATATTCCCACCCCCGCAAAGGAGGTGAGCTTGCAAGGGAGGGGGGGAAAGAAGGCGGAAAGCCCTTCCCTCGCAAGCCGGAGACTGCCGTGTAAACCGAGAAACCGGTTTCCAATCCGGATTGCCCGGAGGAGATCCCCCTCCCCTCCCCTCTCCTTGGGGAGTCCCTTATTCGGCTCTCTTCGCCCCCCCCCGCCTCCCCAAGGAGATGCAGCGGGAGTGAAGCAAGCGGGGAAACTCACGAGAGGAGTCCTCCTTCTTTGGGAAGAGCGCCCGCCTGAGACCATAGAGGTGGCGGGGGAGGGAAAGAGGGGCCAGGAGGAGAGAGATTCCCCTCTTCCGGTTCCTGCTTGGAAAGCACCGCTGGGGGGGGACCGAGAGAAAGAGGGGGAGGGAAAACACTTCTCAGAGACGGATCAAACCCGAGGCTGCCTCTGCCTGGAAGGGGGGGGGGGCGCTGGGAAGGATCCAAAGAGTTCCAGGTTCGACAACAAGGGGGCGCAAGGGGGGGGGTTGTTCGGGCAGGAGGGGGGATCACGTGACCCTCCCTCGCTTCTACGCCCAACTTGGAGGAGAGAAGAGGGGAGGGAACCTAGAGCTACGAATGGGGAAGACAGATGCGCCACTGCTCGGAGATCCTTCTAGAGAGTCAATCTCTCCCCCTGACAGGAATATCAGGAGGGGGGTGAAGGGGGCTGTCCTCTTCCTTATACCCCCCCAAAAACAATCCCCCCTTTCTTTTCTGCAGTTTCCTCCCCTCCCTTCCGCCCTTCCAACTCCTTTGGGTTGGAAGGGGGGAAACCTAGAGCTACGAAAAAAGAGGAGAGAAGGAGCGCCTCCCCCTTTTTTCCGCCTTTCTCCAAACCGGAAATGGTGGGAGGCCCCGTCTGTCTCCTCCCGTCTCTATGGTCTTATGAGGGGGGGGGAAGGCGCATGCCGAAAGGGTCTCCTCGGGAGGTTCCCCGGCCTCGGGATGTGCAAGGATGTATGTATGTATGTATGTATGTATGTATGTATATGTATATGTGTGTGTGTGTGTGTGTGTGTGTGTGTGTATATATATATATATATATGTATGTGTGTATGTGTATGTATATGTATATGTGTGTGTGTGTGTGTGTGTGTGTATATATATATATATATATATATATTTGTGTGTGTGCGTGTGTATGTATATGTGTGTGTGTGTGTATATATATATATATATTTGTGTGTGTGTGTGTGTGTGTATGTGTATGTATATATGTATATACAGTGGTGCCTCGCATAGCGAACGCTTCGCTATGCGATGAAACCGCATAACGAAGGGTCCCAGGCCATCGCTGAAGCGTTCGCTCAGCGATGGCCCCTATGGGCTTTTTTCGCTATGCGATGATCGCGCGGATGCGATCGAAGCATAGCGAACAGCTGATCGGCGGTTCCAAAATGGCCGCCGCTAAAACAAAATGGCGACCGCTGTTTTGCCTCGCTAACGAGGCATCCAAAATGGCCGCCGCAATGGAGGAAACTCGCACAACGGTGAGTTTTAAGTCCATAGGAACGTATTAAATCAGTTTTAATACGTTCCTATGGCCTTTTTTGTTTCACTTAGTGATGGATTCGCTGAGCGAGGGTTAATCCGGAACGAATTAACCTCGCTAAGCAAGGCACCACTGTATATGTATGTATGTATGTATGTATGTATGTATGTATGTATGTATGTATGTATGTATGTATGTATGTATGTATATATGTATATATGTATATATGTATATATGTATATATATGTATATATATACACACACACGCACACACACACACACTAAAGACCACTCGGGGGTCTTCAAACACGTGGGGGATGAGAGGAGAAGGAAGGAAATCCTCAAAGCTAGAAAGATCTGAAGAAGGAAGGTGTGTGTCTGTGTGGAGGTCCGCTGGGAGGGAGGGGGCAGGTCACAGATCCCCCCCCAACACGCACACACACACACAAACACAAACACACACACAGAAAGAGTCCTTTTCGGATGGTTGAGGAGGGCATTCCTTATGTGGCACTTCTAGAGAGAATCCAGGAGAGAGGAGGGCAAAAAAATATCGATTTTTATCGCTTCCTACCGGAGCAGCCTCTGAAGCAACACCAGGAAAACCTAAAGGGAGCTTCTCCTCCCTAAATTCTCCTCAAGAGGCAGAACAACAAAATGCCCCTTAAACTGCAATGGGATGCCATGAATCGAATCGTTTTTTCTTTTTTTAATTCAAGGAATCGGTCTCTGGGAGTGTGGACCCGCTGCCTCTTCTGTCCAGGCCTGCAGAGGGGAGAATATTTTCGACCCTTTTTCTCATGGTTTCCCCTTTCAGCTGCTGGTGTTTTTTTTCAGGAGCTGACTTTGTACTTCCTCAGGAGAAAACAGGATCTTCTGCATCCAGGCTAGAGAGCTCTGCCCACGGGTGTCTTCCTCGAGATATCTGGAAAACAAGAAAGTCTCTCCAGGTGAGGGTTTTTGGCCTCCTGGGTATAAACGTGCGGAAAACAAACAAGTGGGTCCCTTACAGATAGTTGGGGGTCTGCCCACCTCCCCTTGATGACCTTCCTGTAGGATTCCTCAATATATTTAGAGTACCAAGCAGGGCCCAGATGTATGGACTTCAGCCTCCGTCTCCCTGCTGGGTTTTATATTTCAAATATTTTGGAGTGCTCCAACCCTGGAGGCTTTCAAGAAAAACTTAGCTCCTCACCTGGCAGATCTGCTTGGACCATATTCCTGCCTTGAGCAGTGGGTTGGAGTTGATGGCCTTGTGGGCCCCTTCCAACCTCACTTTTCCATTTTTTTTCTATGCTTCTATCTGTGTTTGGCCCCTGGGCAGCATTCCTAAATGGGCCCCCTGTTAGTTGAAAGGTGAGGGGCTGGAAGGTGTGAAATATATATGCCTTTGACTTAATACAAAGGTCAAGAGAGAATTAATATAGGAAATTACATGTAGAATAAGATTTTGTACTTCAAGACTAGGGATGAAACTTCTTTCGGCCATATCCAGGTATCACTCCTCTCTTTTAAAATTCTGACAATTGAAACAGCGCTGAATTTAAAATCTGCTCCTCTTTGCATAGCCATTCCTGGGCTTGGAGATGAACGAAAAGCAACACACAAAGGCCAAAGTCTAGATAGAACACATACAAACAATGCCCAAATAATAAGAACCACAATTCCAATTACAACGTATCGTAGGGTGGAGAACTCCAGCATCCATGAAATTATCCAAGACCCACCCCATGAACCTGAATTCAACTCTTTTATCCCTATCCTCACGATTCCTGCCAATCAACTCTGCTAACACATCATGATCCCATACTAGTCTGGGTTTTCCTCTAAGGAGACAACCCCCGCCTGACTTTCTCCTAAATCCTGGAAGCCTCGGTGGCTGTAGGGAAAAGAAAGGAAGGAGAGAAGGGAAACTGGCTCTCCCCCCTCCTCCCTCTCCTCCACCACCCAGGGTTCCCCCAGACTCATCTCTTCTGCAAAAGTGGGAAAAGGGGTTTTAACGCTGCAATGCCTGGGTGGGAAGCGAGGGGGGGTTCTCTGCAGGAGGAAGAGGAGGCAGAGGAAGGTTTGGGGGCAGAGAGAGATGGGGCGGAGGGGGGCCAGAAAGGGGGCTCGGCATAGAAAGTGGGGGGTGAAGGCGGAGACTCCAGCCTGGGAGGGAGGAGAGAGGAAACATCGGGGTGGGGGGAGGATATGGAAGGGCTTGGCTGGAAGAGAAGGTCTTACATTGGCCACGGAGGCTGATCTCTCCAAGTAGATATTTGGATAAATAACATTTTTGTTTTTATTTTATATATATATATATACTGCTGCCCCTCTGGCTAGAGGCCACTCTGGCAGTCTTACAGGATGTGGGGGGCAGGAGAAGGAAGGAAATCTTCAAAGCCAGAATGATCTGACGATGGAGACTCTCCCCCTGAATTTGACACTAAAACTTTACAATGCTCTGAGAATTAGGTGTGGGTTGTGGGTTGTATTTTTTGTTTGGGTTTTTTTTTTTTTTTGTATACCTGAATTAACCAACTCACACCTACCTTTTGGAGGAAAACACCCAAGTCCTTGTGTGCCTTTCTTTTCTTATGATTGTTTGATGAAGTCGGTGATGGTATTAAATAAATAACCCTAGAACAAATACAGTGGTGCCCCGCATAGCGATGTTAATCCGTTCTTTAAAAAAAAGTCGCTATCCGGATTCCTCGCTATGCGGAGTAAAAACCCCATAGGAACGCATTAAACCCCATTTAATGTGTTCCTATGGGGAAAAAACTCACCGTTCAGCAAAGATCCTTCATCGCGTGGCCATTTTGGCTGACTGTTAAGCGAGGAATCCCTCCCAGAAAACAACAGGCAGCCATTTTGAAACCGATGAGCTGTTTAAAAAAGCATTGCTTTGCGGTGATCGGTTCCCCAAGCAGAGAACTGATTATCGCAAAGCACCGGCAGGCAGGCAGCCAGCCCCAGACGCCTGGTCTCCATCACAAAGCGATTTCATCGCTAAACGGAGTGATCATTATGCAAGGCACCACTGTAGTTTGAAATGAATCCAGAACGTTGTTAATGTTTGACCAAGGGAACATATCTGACTTCCTAGCATATGAGCTTCTTCTGAAGTCTACAATAAGTTGTGTGGTGCCCAAACCTCCCTAAGGAGCGCCTAGCACTCGGTCAGAGAGCTCCATGGACCGCTTTGTTGTTATTTAGTCATTCAGTCGTATCCGACTCTTCGTGATCCCATGGACCAGAGCACGCCAGGCCCTCCTGTCTTGCACTGCCTCTCCAAGTTGGGTCAAATTCATGTTGATCGCTTCGATGACACTGTCCAACCATCTCATCCTCTGTCGTCCCCTTCTCCTCCTGCCTTCACACTTTCCTAACATCAAGGTCTTTTCCGAGGAGTCTTCTCGTCTCATGAGATGTCCAAAGTATTGGAGCCTCAGCTTCAGGATCTGTCCTTCCAGTGAGCACTCAGGGTTGATTTCCTTCAGAATGGATAGGTCTGTTCTCCTTACAGTCCAGATGCTATCTAGGTTTGTCATCACTTTCCTCCCAAGAAGTAGGCCTCTTTTAATTTTGTGGCTGCTGTCCCCATCTGCAGTGATCATGGAGCCCAAGAAAGTAAACTCTGTCACTGCCTCCATATCTTCCCTTTCTATTTCCCAAGAGATGATGGGACCCTACAGATCTTTGTGTGTTATGTAATAATAAAAAATAATTAAAAATCTAAAGAATTGAGAGCTGAGCTACAACCTAACAGATTTCTGAAGGATCTGAGAGATGTTGATTCTTTACTAAAGTTTGTGATTTGCGAAGCCTTCGTGATTGCCAGAAGAAGGTGGGGTTAGCCCAGTTTAGTAGTGTTTCTTATTTTAATAGGGATTAGTTTTCTTTTAAGGTCAGACTTGTTCAAGGGGCTTACACTACACACTGCAGATGGAGACAGCAGCCACGAAATTATAAGACGCCTGCTTCTGGGGAGGAAAGCGATGACACACCTCAACAGCATCTTAAAAAGCAGAGACATCACCTTGCCAACAAAAGTCCGAATAGGCAAAGCTATGCTTTTTCCTGTCGTGATGTATGGAAGTGAGAGCAGGATCATAAAGAAGGCTGACCGCCGAAGAATTGATGCTTTTGAATTGTGGTGCTGGAGGAGGCTCTCGAGAGTCCCCTGGACTGCAAGGAGGACAAGCCTATCAATTCTAAAGGAAATCAACCCTGAGTGCTCACTGGAAGGACAGATCCTGAAGCTGAGGCTCCAGTACTTTGGCTATCTGATGAGAAGAGAAGACTCCCTGGAAAAGATCCTGATGTTGGGAAAGTGTGAAGGCAAGAGGAGAAGGGGACAACAGAGGAGATGGTTGGACAGTGTCATTGAAGCAACCAACCTGAATTTGACCCAACTCTGGGAGGCAGTGGAAGACAGGAGGGCCTGGCGTGCTCTGGTCCATGGGGTCACGAAGGGTTGGACACGACTTAATGACTAAGCAACAGCAACAAAATAGACTCAGCTGATGGGAACGCTACATGATCTGAGTCTTTCTTCCCCAGAAGTGGAGAATTTGGGGAGCCTGAAGAAGAAGCTCCTCCTTCGGCCCTTTTCTATGACAGAGAGACTCTTTGGAGCCTTTCTGCCCTTTAAACCCCCCCAGTTGTTTCTGGCCTTCACACACACAGACACAGACACAGACACAGACACAGACACAGACACAGACACAGACACAGACACAGACACAGACACACACACACACACACACACACACACACACACACACACACACACACACACACACACACACACACACACACACACACACACACGTTCCTGCAGGATGGGGGAAGGGGGAGGGAACCTAGAGCTACGAAGTCAGGGGGGGAGGGCTCCTCCCCGGTATGCCCTTCGAATGGGAGCCGGAAGCAGGATCTGCAGCGCCTGCCTCCTCTTCCCCTTTGGCCGAAGAAGGTGCCTGGAGAGAAGACGGGCTATTTTGGGGGGTGGGCGCCTCCCGGATCGGGACCTGGATGGAGGTGGGCAATGGAGGGCAGAGCGCGGGCGGGGTGTGTGTGAGATTTGCGGGAGGGGCAGAGTTGAAAGTGCCAGTCTCTCTGTGTGTGTGTGCATACTCTCGCCACCCCGTGCTTGGCGGCTTCCTTGTTGTGTTACTTCTGTGAACACGACAGTCGTTTCCCCGGAAGGCAGGTGGAAGAAAAGCTGGAGAAAGCGAGAGAGAGAGAGAGAGACAAAGAGTTAGACATTCCTCCTTGGGATCTTTCTCCCGGGGAGGCTGGAAGGGAGGTCGGTCTCCCCAGGAATGGGAGTTCTCTTGTCAGACGTGCTGTTCTTCTTCCTACAGGGCCAAAACAGTTCTGGGCTTTTGAGTCCGGAAAGGTGCCATTCAGGGCCACTGGCTGTGCAAAAAACCTGCCCCCTCAATCCTTCTTCTCTCTAGGTTTTTGCCCTCCTGCAGCCTCCCCTCTCTTGGGATCCCCGAAAGGACAGAAATAATGGAGGTTCCCGTGAGAACAGGGGTCCCATCTGACCCTCGTTCCACTCCATCCATCGCACGGGCTTCTGGCATTTTTTTTAGAGGTTGGTTTTGTTGACCCTGCTTAGTGGAGCATCGGTTCGATGCTTTTAAAGGTTTCTAGACTTCCTGTTTTTCACTTTTAAATGTGTGCCCTTTTAATGTTGTACATTAAACTGCCTTGAGTCCTTTTTAAAGAGAAAGGGGGGTGGGGGTAAAAATATTTTAAATAAATAGTGGGAGAAACACTCTATCTAGGCCACTGCTATCATTGCCGGTGCATGATGGTTCCTGTTGCTCTCTGGTTCCCAGCTGTTGCCTCCACCTCCCTGGGACTGGGGGGGGGGATGGATTTGATCTCAGACCCTGGCCGGAGATGCGGCTGTCTGCTTGCTTTGCCATTCGTCTTGTTCTGCTGCCTGAAGACGGGACAGAGAGAGATGGGGAGGGAGCTCCATTCGATATAAACATGAGGAAGATACCTCCCACAAGGAAATGTTTTTGATTTGCTTTATCCACAAAGCCTCCAGACTGATCCTTTTTCTTTTCTCGTAGGCAGGAGTGAGACGGAAGTGATTTCTCTTTGCTTTATTTTGGGACCAAAAAGAAAGAACCCAAGTCCCACATCCCTCCCAACGTTTGCCAGGTCAGGGAGATTTCAAGAGGCGGCTTAAGGAGCCTTGTCCCACACACACACTCTCTCTCCCTCTCAGTTTCCCTGGCCAGGCAGGGAGTTGAATCCAGGCCTCCTGGTTTCCAGTCTGGTACTCCATCCGTGACACCACACTGCCTCTCTGAACATGTGCAAAGTGGTGGTGTTTTGGGGTATGGTTTTCGTTGCATTTTGTTTAGGGTGGTTTTTTCAAAAACATTTTAATCCTGCTCACCCCAGCCCCATGCTCACCAAAGGCAGGTCCTGTTGACAAGAGGCAAACCTTGATCGTCCTGATTTGGGGTGTGTGGGGGTTCCCCTTCAAGCCTCCCTTCTTGTTCCCCCCAAGCCAGACTGAGGGTTTTTGCTTTGCACCCTCCACCTGTACTTCGGACTCTGATGATCATGTTCTTAACAGGGGACGCCATTTCTGTTCCCACTTTATCCTTCAACGGGAGGATAGATGAAGGCTGAATCCGAAGGAGATGGGGGGGCTTCAAACTGGGTTCCCCTGATGTCTATGCTTTGGGTGGTTCCCAAGGCACGCTGGGTGTCCTTCTGGACCCAACGCTGTCAATGGAGAACCAGGTGGCACCCATGGTCTGATCCGCCTACTTTCCTCCTAGACAGATGGTGCAGCTGGGCCCCTGCCTGGATGCAATTGTGACTCCCCGGATGGGTCCATGCACAGGGAGTCTCAAGATTAGGCTGCCATAATCCTCTTTCAATGGTTCTTCCCTTGAGGCTGACACCGGCCGATGCAAGAAGGTGTCCTCCGTCCACTGCCCTCCCCCTCCGGTTGTCTCCTCTGCGAAGGCAATTCCACACACCTGCGTGGGCGATGGTTCTTCGGTTCCATATTCTCTCTTTCTCCCTCTACTATTTGTATCCGCACGTCCCTTCTCTTTCGGCTCCATTCTCTACTGTCCCATTTGCCCCAGTGGAAAGGTATCCTGGCTGAGCGAGGGTTCCTTCCCCTTTCTGCCTCTACTGTTGGTATCATCCTCCTCTCCCAAATACAAATCCACAGGTTCTTCATCCAGAAACCTTCCCACCCTTCTAGCAAGAGCTTTCTCTCTTTGGCTTTTTCATCCGTGGATTGACCTCGAGGTTGCCTTGACAGACACCCACAAACTGTCTGGTGGGTCTCCTCCATGTGGGATGAGCAAGGGATTGATTCCAAATTAAGGAATTAAAAAGGATGTAAGAAAGGGAGCGGAACATTTCAGCCTGGATTCCCAAGTCTCGCAGTTTGGAGAGATCCTTCTGGAGCTCTTCACAATCCCTTCTGGTCTTCACCACCCGGAAAAAGTTGCCTGTCATCTGCAAACTTGGCCAGTTCCTTACTTATCCTTGTCTCCAGGACTTTGATGAACATCTTGAAAAGCACCGGTCCCAGGACAGATCCCTGAAGGCACACTGCTCTTCACCTCCCTCCATGGTGGAAATTTGCCCATTGACACCTCCTCTCTGTTCGCCGTTTCTCCGCCAATTCTCAGTCTATCAGAGGACCTGCCCTCTTATCTCCTGACACTGGAGTTTTCTCAGCAGGCTTTGGTGAGGGACCACATCAAGCGCCTTCTCAAAATCTAGCTACAGTGGTGCCCCGCATAGCGAGATTAATCCGTTCTGGAATAATCGTCGCTATCCGGAAACATGGCAAAACAGAATAGAAAACCCAATAGGAACACATTAAACTCCATTTAATGTGTTCCTATGGGGGGAAAACTCACCGGTAAGCGAAGATTCCCCATCCGGCCGCCATTTTCGCATCCTTGGTAAGCGAGGGCAGGGCGCGAAAATGCTGCGGGTGACCTTTTTTTTTAACTCGGTGGCCATTTTGGAACCGCTGATCAGCTGTTGGAAAATCATCGCTATGTGAAAATTGGTAAGCGAAATAGCTTACCAATCATCGCAAAGTGATACTTTCCCATTAAAAACATCGCAATGCAATTGCATTAGCGATCGCAAAAAACGAATCGCTATGCGGATTCGTCGTTAAACGGTGCGCTCGTTATGCAAGGCACCACTGTACACAATATCCACTCATTTCCCCGCATCCACATGCCTGGTTTCCAAAGACCTCTAAAAGGTTTGTGAGGCAAGTCTTACCTTGACAGAAGTCGTGTTGATTCTCCCTCACCAAGGCTAGCTCTTCTGTGTGTTTTAAGATTTTATCTTGGATGAGGCTGTCCACTGTCTTCCCTGGAACAGATGTTAGGCTAACCGGTCTGTGGTTTCCTGCGATCCTTCCCTCCTTCCCTTTTTAAAGATTGCTGTGACATGTACTGTCCTCCAATCCTCTGGCACTGTGGCTATTTGGTTACGGACCAAGCCCGCTATCCAATATTTTAGCTCCAGCAAGAGGTCAGACAAGACGCATCCAGCTGAACCAAACTCCAGTTTTATTAAATAGGCAATGCAAAGTCATCTGGGACTTCTTTTAAAGACAGAGAAGAACCCGAAAATACAGTGTACAGGAACTTTATACCATAACAAACAGTCATAAAGTTCTACAAACTCACTAGCTAAAATCTACTTAATATTTGAATCCTGCACCTAACACGATATAAACGTGCGGAAAACAAACAAGTGCGTCCCTTACAGATAGTTGGGGTCTGCCCACCTCCCCTTGATGACATTCCTGTAGGATTCCCCTGCACTGTGTATTCCAACTTCCTTTTCTTATTGATATATTTAGGTTACCATGCAGGGCCCAGATGTACAGACTTCAGCCTCCGTCTCCCTGCAGGATTTTATGTTTCAAATATTTTGGAGTGCTCCAACCCTGGGGTCATTCAAGAAAAACTTAGCTCCTCACCTGACAGATCTGCTTGGACCATATTCCTGCCTTGAGCAGGGGGTTGGAATTGATGGCCTTGTAGGCCCCTTCCAACTTCACTTTTCCATGATTCTATGGTTCTATCTGTGTTTGGCCCCTGGGCAGCATTGTTAAATAGGCCACCTGCTAGTTGAAAGGTAAGGGGTGGAAGGTGTGAAATATAGGCCTTTGACTTTATACAAAGGTCAAGAGAGAATTAATATAGGAAATTACATGTAGAATAAGATTTTCTACTTCAAGACCAGGAATAAAACTTCTTCCGGCCATATCCAGGTTTCTTCCAGGATTTCTCCAGCACACCAACATGACACCAACCCACAAAGTGTGTGTGCTAGGTCTGCTAGCTTTATCCCAGGATTATCCAATCCTGTGATTTCTTGCTCAGCTGTATAAATTCTAGCCTTACTTCTTTCTACAGCTATTATTCTTACAACTACCTATTTCACAATTCCTCCAGGTTTATCTTAAACCTATCAATCTCCTCCAATTGTTGAATTCAATTTAGTTTACATTCATATACATCTTCAAATTGTTTATCAATATTTCACATTTCAGAATATTTAAATTTCATATTCATTTCATTTTAATCCCAACATGTTACAAGCTTTTTCATGTTTAGTAGGTCCTAGTACCTTAGTTAAACAGTCTGCAATATTTCTTTCTGTTTCACAGTAAATCAGTTTAATTAATCCATTTTCTATACTTTGTTTTACATTTTGATATTGTATGTCTGTGTGTTTCGACCTGTTTTTAATGTTCGGAGAAGTTGCCATCTGGATGACTGCCTGGTTATCTTCATTAACTGCTATTGGATCTTGTAAATCTATCCCTAGATCCTGTGCTAATTCTTTGTAGTAAACAAGGTCAGTACATATTCTGACTCAGCAGATGATAGTGATATGAACTTTTGTCTTGTTGTTTTCCAATTTACTAAACTTTCACCTAAATGAACAGTCATTCCTGAAGTAGACCTTCTTGTTATGATATCATTTCCATAATTTGCATCAGTGTATGCAGTTATCGTCAGCTCTCCCTTTGGTTCTAAATATAATTGTTTGTTTTGTGATGAATTTTTATTTATGTATTTTCCATTAGATTTTATTTATTTCCAAAGAATGAAAAGACAATTGACCATATTACACATATTGAATACAAAACTATTTCCCACATTTCCCCAAATCACATATATACCTTTCCCATCACCTTTTAAAGAAATATTGACCAACAATCTAAGTCTCTTTTATCGGTGTATTTTAATAATGGCTTCCAATTTTCCGTGAATTTACTATGGCTTATTTCTCCTCTATGTACTCTAACTTTATTAGTCCTTTTTTCCATCAGCAATGTACGCCATATTCTATTTGTGAATGCTTGCAGTGAGAGATCTTGGGCTTTTTTCCAATTTTTAGCTATTTCGGATCTTGCGGTGCCTATGAGATTTGCAACTAATTCTTTATATTGTAGTTTCTCATTTCCCCCTGTGAATAATGAAAATAACAATAATGTTTCATTAATCTCTCTTTTTTGATTAGTCAATGTTTCTATCCATTTAATTACCTCCAGCCAAAAAGTTTCTATTTTGGGACAAGAGATCCACATATGTTCCAGAGTTCCCTATTGTCCGCAGTTCCTCCAGCATTTATCAAATATGTCTTTATTAATTCTATGTAGTTTTGTAGGGCATAAATGCCATTGATGCACTACCTTTAGAATCATTTCTTTTGCACTTGGTGAAATAGATTTATATGGATATTTTTTCCAGATTCCTGTCCAAATTTCTTCAGGTATATTAATATTTAAATTTGTTTCCCAGACTGTTTTAGATCCTCCACCTTTTCCATATGCTTTCTCAATAATGCTTTTATATATTAGTGAAGTTAGTCCTCTCTTTTTATTTTTATCTTTTTGAATACAATATTGTTCAAATTCAGTTAATGTTCTTAGAAGGCCAGTTTTTTGTTGTAAATGAGTAGCGAAACTTCTTATTTGTTTTATTTGTAGCCAATTGCTTTTTATTTGCTTTGTTTTCTCTTCTATTTGCCTGATAGTAAGTGGTTTCCCTGATTCGAATAAGTCATTAATTCTATATATTCCAGTTTGCTTCCATTCCTTAAATTGTACATATTTCTCTTTAGACTTAAAATCTGGGTGATCCATGAGGGGACATAAAGGGGATACTGGGGGGGCCAATGTTTTACAATGTTTTCTCCATTCCAATTTTTTTTGTAGTATAAATACTATGTCCGTTTTCATTTCACTTTCCATTTTGACCCAATCAGAATTTTTACAAGTCTCGTCTATTTGTATAAGTTTAATAATTTGGTTTATTTGCAAGGCTTCTTAATATTTTTTGAGCTGTGGTATCCCTAATCCCCCCTTTTGACCCAGTCTATATTTGACACTACAGTATTTCTAAATCTTATCTTCTTTAATTTCCCAAGGGTACGGGGAGTCTGGAACAGTGGAAGGAATCCTTGTAAACTATTGCCACACCTCTTCCCCGTCCCTCTAGATGAACCTGGTGTTGGACCAAGTACCCAGGGGGATATAACTGAGATAGAGGAACTCCTCCTTCTTCTCCCACCCAGATAACTTCCTCCTCTAAAACCCAGAGTTTTGTGAAGAGAACATGCTGGTCATCACAAACACTCTTTTCCAACAACAGAAGAGGTGTCTCTACACATGGACATCACGAGATGGGCAATACCGTAATCAGATTGATTATGTTCTCTGCAGCCGAAGATGGAGAAGCTCTATACAGTTAGCAAAAACAAGACCTGGACCTGATTGTGGCTCTGATCATCAGCTTCTTATAGCAAAACCCAAGCTTAAACTGAAGAGAGTAGGAAAAAGAACTGGGCTACTCAGGTATAATCTAAACCAAATCCCTTATGAATACACAGTGGAAGTGAAGAACAGATTTAAGGAACTTGATTTGGTGGAGAGAGTGCCTGAAGAACTTTGGATGGAGGCTCGTAACATTGTCCAGGAGGCAGCAACAAAAACATCCCAAAGAAAAGGAAATGCAAGAAAGCAAAGTGGCTGTCCAACGAGGCCTTACAAATAGCAGAGAAGAGAAGGGAAACAAAATGCAAGGGAGATAGGGAAAGTTACAGAAAATTAAATGTGGAATTCCAAAGAATAGCAAGGAGAGACAAGAGGGCCTTCTTATTTATTTATTTATTTATTTATTTATTTATTTATTTATTTTATTTTATTTATTTATTTATTTATTTATTTATTTATTTATTTATTTATTTATTTATTTAATATCCCGTCTATCTAGTCAACTCAGGACTACTCTAGGCGGCTAGAGTAAATGAACAATGCAAAGATATAGAAGAAAATAATAAAAAGGGAAAAACCAGAGATGTGTTCAGGAAAACTGAAGATATTAAAGGAACATTTTGTGCAAAATGGACATGATAAAGGACAAAAATGGTGGGGACCTCACAGAAGCAGAAGTCATCAAGGAGAGTTGGCAAGATTAAACAGAGGAATTATACCAGAAAGATCTGGATGTCCCGGACAACCCAGATAGTGAGGTTGCTGACCTTGAGCTGGACATCTTGGAGAGTGAAGTTAAGTGGGCCTTAGAAAGCATGGCTAACAACAAGGCCAGTGGAGGTGATGGCATTCCAGTGGAACTATTTAAAATCTTAAAAGATGAGGCTGATAAGGTGTTACACTCAATATGCCAGCAAGTTTGGAAAACTCAAGGGTGGCCAGAGGATTGGAAAAGATCAGTCTACTACGCTCAAAATCCTCCAAGGCAGGCTTCAGCAGTATGTGGACTGAGAACTCCCAGAAGTACAAGCTGTTTTTTTAAGGGGCAGAGGAACTAGAGACCAAATTACTAATATCCACGGTATTGTGGAGAAAGCCAGAGTTTGAGAAAAACATATACTTGTGCTTCCTTGACTACATAAAAGCCTTTGACTGTGTGGACCACAACAAACTATGGGAAGTCCTTAAAGAAATGGGAGTGCCTAACCATCTTTTTTATTTCCTGAGAAATCTATATGTGGGACAGGAAGCAACAGTTAGAACTGGATTTGAAACAAATAATTGGTTCAAAATTGGGAAACAAGGCTGTATATTATCTACCTGCTTATTTAACTTATATTCAGAATACATCATGTGAAAGGCTGGACTGGAGGAATCCCAAGCCGGAATTAAGTTTGCTGGAAGAAATGTCAACAACCTCAGAGATGCTGATGATACCACTCTGATGGCCGAAAGTGAGGAGGAATTAAAGAACCTCTTAATGAGGGTGAAAGAGGAGCACTAAAAATGGTCTGAAGCTCAACATCAAAAAGATCATGACAACTGGTCCCATCACCTCCTGACAAACTTAGACAGTATCTTAAAAAACAAAAGTCCGCATAGTCAAAGCTATGGTTTTTCCTGTAGTGATGTATGGAAGTGAGATCTGGACCATAAAGAAGGCTGACCGCCGAAGAATTGATGCTTTTGAATTGAAGGAGGCTCTTGAGAGTCCCCTGGACTGCAAGGAGAACAAACCTATCCATTCTAAAGGAAACCAAACCTGAGTGCTCACTGGAAGGACAGATCCTGAAGCTGAGGCTCCAATACTTTGGCCATCTCATGAGAAGAGAAGACTCCCTGGAAAAGTTGGGAAAGAGTGAAGGCAAGAGGAGAAGATGTACTCTGGTCCATGGGGTCACGAAGAGTCGGATACGACTTAATGACTAAACAACAACAAAATCCATGGTACAGTGGTGCTTCTGACCGAAAGAAAGAAAGAAAGAAAGAAAGAAAGAAAGAAAGAAAGAAAGAAAGAAAGAAAGAAAGAAAGAAAGAAAGAAAGAAAGAAAGAAAGAAAGAAAGAAAGAAAGAAAGAAAGAAAGAAAGGGGAGGGACAAAGGAGGGAAGGATGGAGGGAGGGAGGAGGAAAAGAGGGAGGGCAGAAGGAAGGAAGGAAATTGTCTCACTCGCTTTGCAAACCCTGGAGGACTCTGGAGTTGAATTCTTTACTTTTGCGCTAGAGAAAAGCCACTGAGTGCTCAGCTCCCTTCTCAGGCCCTCCTTTGGATAACAGAAGAAGAAAAAAATCAGTCAAGAGGCTTCTTGGACAAAGGAAACAGCAGAAAATCTCCTTTTTTACATTTTGCGGAGGAACATCCATCAGCCTCTCCTTTTTTCCTGGGATTCCCGGGGATCTTCTTCACCCATGTCCCCTGTCTCCCCTCCTCCCGGCCTATTTCACTTCCAATTCATTGGGAACTAGGGCAACCCATCCCCCCCCACTCTTCCTCTTCCCCCATCAGGCTTCCTGCCCTTTGGGGAAAAAAGGAGGAGGCTGTTTCCCCCCCACCCCACCCAAAAGGCGCCTCTTCACTTTGGCCTCCAAAGTAAAGCAAGGGTGGGGGCAGAGAGTGAGCCTTCATCTAGTCACCAAATTCCTCCCTCACCATTTTTACACCCTGAGGTCCAGGCAGGATTCACGAGAGGGAAGGGGGGTCTCCTCTGAGGAAAAAGAAGCATGATCCCGCCCCCCCCCCCGCTTGATTTGCACCCACAGGGACCTGCCACTCCCCCCACCCTGCACCTCTGCGGCCCTCTACTCCCCCCCCCCGCTTGTCCCACCTCCTTCACGGTCCCTAGGCAATGTGCGATCTCCCCCACACACACACACACAACCATACAGGGGGCGAGAAGGAGCATCTGCTTCCAGTCTTCCTTCGCCCCAGAGGAGATTCCGGGTGGGGAGGGGGGAAAGGAGGACCGAGGGAGGGGAAGGAAGTGAGGGGAGGAACTAAATGAATGCCAATAATAAAATAAATAAGGGGCGTGGGGCTTAGACGGGGGAAAATAGCTTCCAGAAAAGGCAAATGAGTTGGGTGCCTGTCGTTTCTCTCCACCGCCTTCCTTGGAAATGGGAAAGGGGGCTGAAAAGCAAGATCCCTGTGCATTCCTTTGAAGGATCCCGAGGAGATCTCTTTGGGGTGGATCTCTTGGTCACGTGAGTCCAGAGAAGAGCCCCCCCCCCGGGAACAGGTGGAGGTATGTGTGGGAAGAAGGGCAGAGCTTTTTCCTTCTCCTTCCTCCTGCGAGACTCTTTTAGGGTGTCCTTGGGCCCCGATCCATCCTGAGAGGAGACCCAGCCTGGTGAGAGACCCCCTCCCCTGAAAATCCCACCAAACACCAGAAGGAGGGCAACTGGGAGAGCCACAAAGGCAGAGGGGCCACCCGTGGGATGTCCCTTTAGAGGAGACACCATCTGAACATCCACAAGGAGGAAAGAACCTGGGGGGGGGGAGGGGAAGCCTTCATGTCTAAGCTTTCCAAATATCCCATGGCATAAATTGTACAGTGGTGCACCTGATAGGAAGGAAGGAAAGAAGGAAGGAAGGAGCTGATGATGGAAGGAAAGAAGTGATGATGAATGGAAGGAAGGAAGGAAGGAAGGAAGGAAGGAAGGAAGGAAGGAAGGAAGGAAGGAAGGAAGGAAGGAAGGAAGGAAGGAAAAAGGAAAAGCCACTGAGTGGTCAGCTCCCCTCTCAGGCCCTCCTTTGGATAACAGAAGAAGAAGAAAAAAAAATCAGCCAAGAGGCTTCTTGGACAAACGAAACAGCAGTAAGTCTCCTTTGCTCTTTTCTTACATCTTGCGGAGAAACATCCGTCTGTCTCTCTTTTCTTCTAAGAGCAGGGAAAAAGACGATGGAAAGGTAGGGATGAGAAGAACAAGAGGGAGAAAGGAAAGAAAGAGGAGGAAGGAGGAGCTTCCTCGGGTGCTTTTTTTCCCCAGGGAGTTAGGAGAATCTACACCTCCTACAACCACCCAACCACCCACAAGAGTGATTTCACTCCTTTATTTTGCATTTTCCCATCTGGATACTCCTGCCCGTTCCCCAGGATGTTTTCCTGACTTGCAGGGACACCCCTGCTCCCCTTCCACTCCCCCCGCCCCTGCTAAGGCCCCCCTTTCCCCTCCGAGCTCACCCAAAGACCCTCCCGGGGGGGGGGCTGCTTGTCGCCAGCCGCCCTTCGAGAGATGCAAAGGGTTTCGGGGGGGGGGGGTGATTCGGCCTGGAAGGGACCCTTTCGGAGCCGTTCAGCCGGAGTGGAGCAAGCAGGGAAACTCGCGAGAGGAGTCCTCTTTGCTAGAGCGTCCGCCTCAGACCATAGAGGTGGCGGGGCGGGGAAAGAGGGGCCACGAGCACAGATTCCCTCTTCCGGTTCCTGTTTGGAAAGGGCCGCGGGGGGAGGGGGGACGAGAGAAAGAGGGGGAGGGAGAAGGAGGCCCCACCCTCGCCTTCCTATTCCCATTCAGGGCGGAGGGGGAAAAAGGGAGATGGGGGGGGGGGAACCTGGGTGGGCTTTATTATTTATTTATTTATGTTATATATATATATCCCGCCTATCTGGTCGGTTAAGACCACTTTGGGGGGGTCCCCCAGATTTACGGGGGGGGGGGGAGATCAGGACTCCACTCTTAGGGACGGAGCAGCTCCCCCCTGCCCACCTTTCCCTGGGGCTCATGAGGGGGTCTTGGAGAAGGTCAAGGTTTTAGGTTTCAGCAAGACAGAAAGCCTGGGGCTTCAGTCCATGAGGGCCTCTCCTTCTGGTCTGAAATCCCCCCTTTTGCTGTTGTTTTGTTTTAAAGCCCACCCCATAATGAGAACACACTCTTGGGGTGTTGGTGGTGGAGGTTCACAAGATTGTTTTTTAAAAATGTATACCTCTCCCAATTAGAAACCACTACTCTGGGAGGACTCCAGAAAATAACAAAAATATACCACTATTTTTTTAAAAAATGAACATATTTAAAAACCAAAAAACCTTTTGTATGATTATGCAATCAACCCTTTCTGCCCCACCCCACCCTCCATTTTATCCCTGGCTCTCCATTTTTTTATGTGTGCATAGAAGATCGGACACTAAACGAAAAGATGGATTCAACTAAACATGGGATGAACAGAGCAACTATCAGGTGGATCCACAGTTGGGTAGAGCATTGTACTATTGAAGTTCTTATTCGCTGTCAAACTGGGAGGCGGTAACTGAAGGAGGAGTAGAAAAGAGAGAGAGAGAGAGATGAGAGTGAGCCGTCCCCCCAAATAAAAGTGGTGCAGAAAGAGGGAGAGGAAAAGGAAAAAGAAGGGTTGATTGTGGAGGAACAGAATGAGAAGGAATTAAAAGAGAAAGGAGTAAAGGTGGAAGACTGCTTGATAGAGAAAGGAAAGGGAAAGGAGGTGGAGGAGTTAACCTTACCGGTGTGGGAGGAGGATAAAAAGGAGGAAGGAAGGATTTTCAGAGTTCCACGGGGAGAGATAAGAAACGAAGATGAATTTAAAAATGGAAAGGCTTGTGAGTTACTAGAGGACTTCCCCAACCTAAAGGTGGGAGGATTATTACCCAATCCAGATTTGAAAGAAAAGAAGGAGACAGTGACAGAGAGCCAAGAATGGACCGTAGTAGACTTCCCGCACGGGCAGGGTCATCAGAGGAGGGTGATCAGGCCCAATTCGATTTTCAACTAGCCACTGCGAGAAGGGGATTGGGCTTGACATCCATGTTAAAGCAAAGCATGCTCCTTATATACCACCCCATAGCACTTCAAGCACTCTCTGGGCACTCTCTGGGTGGTTTACAAGTTAATTATGCAGGCTACACATTGTTTCCCCCCCCCCAGAGAGCTGGGTACTCATTTTACTGACATCGGAAGGATAGAAGGCTGAGTCAACCTTGAGCCGGCTACCTGGGATTTGAACCCAGGGTCGTGAGCACAGTTTTAGCTGTAGTACAGCAGTTTAACCACTGTGCCACGAGACTCTAAAGAGTGTTCCATTGAGGAAGCCCATGGACAAAGAACAATTTGGACCAGCCCCACAGTAGACTCTTTGAAGTCACCGTTCAGATTTCTACCATCCCCTTATGAACAGTTACCAAACCTGAGTTGCTTTGACCCAGTTGAAGTGATTGTTGAATCTCTTAATGTTAATACAAATCTGTTAATCGTTCAAAAAATTATCCATGGTTATTTCCCACCAAAAGAGAGGAACTGCTCCAGTCTTCTAACGTACATAATCACAGTAACAAATGAAGTATGAGATGGCTCAGTCGTGGCTCAGCAGCATTTCACGGAAGTAGGATTCTGGAAAGGTTTCAGCTCACAAGCTGAAGATGAGCTCCCTGTGTCATGCTATTGAAAGAAAGACCAGAGCTGCTTTAGGCTGGAGAATAAAAGTATCCTATCTTAAGTCCTATGAAGCAGTGGTGGGATTCAGCCGGTTCGCACTGGTTCTACAGAACTGATACCTAATGTACTATCAGTTCTGCCGAACCGTTTTCTGGCCTGCTGAATTCCACCACTGACCCACTGGTTCCGGGGCTGGCGGGCGAGCTTGAATGAGGGAAGGAATACAGCGATGGCAGCAGCAGCAGCAGCGGCATTCCTGGTGAAGGAGGTAATGAGAGTGGCACTTCTTCGGACATGAGTGGAGGGGGAAGGCGATTCGCTTGCTTGGCTGCTGCAGAGGGTAACTAAAGCTTCTCCGGGGTCACACCTTCCCACGTAATGCATGCCCCCCTCTGGTGACTCGGAAGCACGTGCCTAGATGTAAAGCACAAGGGGGAGGTCAGCACAGGTTTTGGCTCCATGCAGGCCTTCCAAGCTTGTGCCACAAAAGTCAGGGTTGCTGCCACGTCATGTGTGGAATATATAAGGAATGTGGAGGGTGCGTGGAACAAATGCGTGTCGCTGTCCTGAGTAAGTATCCTAAAAGTACCCTGGTCAGGAAGCAGTGCTCTGCAGCTTCCTGTTGAGTGTACTCTGTTTGGGACACTCTTGGGTGTGCCTGCCTCTGTGAAATGTGTGAAATAACCCTGCAGAAAGAAATATAGGAAAAGAAGGGGGCTGTCATGGATACATATGCGGTTTTTGAGAATGGTCTTGACAAGATTTGATGGTGGGAATCAGGAGATGAGCAAATATGTGGATGGTCTCTGATGTCTCTGTATCCTTCCCTCATCCCCTGACTAGTGTGATATATATTAGATTTGGAAAGGGTTGTTGTTATTTAGTCGTTTAGTCATGTCCGACTCTTTGTTACCCCCATGGACCAGAGCACGCCAGGCCCTCCTGTTTTCCACTGCCTCCCGGAGTTGGGTCAAATTCATGTTGGTCGCTTCAATGACACTGTCCAACCATCTCATCCTCTGTTGTACCTTTCTCCTCTTGCCCTCACACTTTCCCAACATCAGGGTCTTTTCCAGGGAGTCTTCTCTTCTCATATGATGGCCAAAGTATTGGAGCCTCAGCTTCAGGATCTGTCCTTCCAGATAGGTTTGTTCTCCTTGCAGTCCAGAGGACTCTCAGGAGCCTCCTCCAGCAACACAATTCAAAAGCATAAATTCTTCAGCGGTCAGCCTTCTTTATAGTCCAGCTCTCACTTCCATACATCACTACAGGAAAAACCATAGCTTTGACTATTCGGATTTTTGTTGGCAAGGTGATGTCTCTGCTTTTTAAGATGCTATCAAGGTTTCTCATCGCTTTCCTCCCATGAAGCAGGTGTTTTTTAATTACGTGGCTGCTGTCACCATCTGCAGTGATCATGGAGCCAAAGAAAGTAAAATTTGTCACTACCTCCATATATTCCCCTTCTATTTCCCAAGAGGTGATGGGACCAGTGGCCATGATCTTAGTCTTTTTGATGTTGAGCTTCAGATAATTTTTTGAGCTCTCCTCTTTCACCCTCATTACAAGGTTCCTTAATTCCTCCTTACTTTCTGCCATCAGAGTGGTATCATCTGCATATTTGAGATTGTTGATATTTCTTCCAGCAATCTTAATTCCGTCTTGGGATTCCCCCAGTCCGGCCTTTTGCATGATGTATTCTGCATATAAATTGAATAAGCAGGGGGACAATATACAGCCTTGTCGTATTCCTTTCCCTATTTTGAACCAATCAATGTCTCTGTATCCAGTTCTAACTGTTGCTTCCTGTCCCACGTATAGGTTTCTCAGGAGATAGATAAGGTGGTCAGGCACTCCCATTTCTTTAAGGACTTGCCATAGTTTGTTGTGGTCGACACAGTCAAAGGCTTTTGCATAGTCAATGAAGCAGAAGTAGATGTTTTTCTGGAACTCTCTGGCTTTCTCCATAATCCAGCGCATGTTAGCAATTTGGTCTCTAGTTCCTCTGCCCCTTTGAAAACCAGCTTGTACTTCTGGGGGTTCTCGGTCCACATACTGCTGAAGCCTACCTTGGAGGATTTTGAGCGTAACCTTGTCAGTGTGTGAAATGAGTACAATTGAACAGTAGTTGGAGCATTCTTTGGCGCTGCTCTTTTTTGGGACTGAAATGTAGACTGGTCTTTTCCAATCCTCTGGCCACTGTTGAGTTTTCTGAACTTGCCTGCATATTGAATGTAGCACCTTGACAGCGTCATCTTTTAAGATTTTAAATAGTTCCACTGGAATGCCATCACCTCCACTGGCCTTGTTGTTAGACAAGCTTTCTAAGCCCCATTTGACTTTACTCTCCAGGGTGTCTGGCTCAAGGTCAGCAACCACACTATCTGGGTTGTCCGGGATATCCAAATCCTTCTGGTATAGTTCGTCTGTGCATTCTTGCCACCTCTTCTTGATGTCTTCTGCTTCTGTGAGGTCTCTCCCATTTTTGTCCATTATCATGTTCATCTTTGCACAGAATGTTCCTTTAATATCTCCAGTTTTCCTGAACAGATCTCTGGTTTTTCCTTTTCTATTATTTTCTCTATTTCTTTGCATTGTTCATTTAAGAAGGCCCTCTTGTCTCTCCTTGCTATTCTTTGGAAGTCTGCATTCAACTTTCTGTAACTTTCCCTATCTCCCCTGCATTTTGTTTCCCTTCTCTTTTCTGCTATTTGTAAGGCCTCGTTGGACAGCCACTTTGCTTTCTTGCATTTCCTTTTCTTTGGGATGGTTTTTGTTGCTGTCTCCTGCACAATGTTATGAGACTCCATCCAAAGTTCTTCAGGCACTCTATCCACCAAATCGAGTTCCTTAAATCTGTTCTTCACTTCTACTGTATATTCATAAGGGATTTGGTTTAGACCTGACTAGCCCAGTGGTTTTTCCTACTCTCTTCAGTTTAAGCTTCAATTTTCTATGAGAAGCTGATGATCAGAGCCCCAATCAGCTCGAGGTCTTTTTTTTTTGCTGACTGTATAGAGCTCCTCCATCTTTGGCTGCAGAGAATACAGTGGTGCCTCGCAAGACAAAATGAATCCGTTCCACGGTTAATGCCGTCTTGTGAAAATTTCGTTTTGATTAGCAAATTTTCCCATAGGAATGCATTGAAATTTAATTAATGCATTCCTATGGTGGGGGGGGAAGGCAGAAAAAAAGTCATTTGCCAAGTAGTAAGACGGAGCCCCACTCCTCCTTGGTAGCCCCGGAACAGCCTCACACAGCTCACACTGTGTGTGAGGTCACTGTGAGCAGAGCACTGAACAGCTGACCGTCAGGAACCAGCAGAGAGGCGGCAGATATTTTGCAGAGGTGGCAGCCATTTTGGGAGGCAGCAGCCATGTGGTTGCATCTCAAAATAGTTGAGCTGCCAGGCTTTTGCCAAGGGAGCTGACTAAGGCTCCCTCTGCTCTGCAGGACTTGGCCGTGTTGCTTCTGGCTGCCTGACCCCCTTCCCAACATCAGCCACCTGGCTCAAGGGGAAAAGAAAGCTTTTAAGTCAGAGCTGCTTCTAGGGCCCGACCAGACCAGCGTTCCTGCGCTCAGGGGAGCTGAATAACATCTACCTTCTACAGCTCACTGAGTGAGAGATGGTTGTACTGTGGCTGGGCTCCTGCCAGCTGCCAGATTCCCTGAGGGAACTGGCTGGGGAACAAGCTGGGAAACGGGGGCTTTGAGGGGCCTCTGGAGCAACCAATAGAGACAATATATGCCAGGGGAAGATATGGCGGTGGCAGGAGAGCATGCCTGCATGGGAGAAAAGAGGTTACATACCTTACACCTATCCACCTTTCTAACTCTACTCCTAGCCAAACGGTACCAGGTGACCATATCAGCCACCCCCCAGGCCACATGGTACTGTTGGTAAATGCCAGTTCTGCAAAAAATAAGACTGCCCTCATCCATGATTTAATTTTGGATGAGAGGGCCGTCCTGGCATGTATTACTGATACCTGAGTGGGAGAAGAAGGAGGAGTTCCTCTATCTCAGTTATGCCCCCCTGGGTACTTGGTCCAACACCAGGGTCACCCGGAGGGACAGGGAGGAGGTGTGGCAATAGTCTACAAGGATTCCTTCCACTTTTCCAGACTTCCCGTCCCCTTGGGAAATGGTCTAGAAGGCCTGTATTGTGTGTTTGGCTCAAGAGACAGACTGGGGATTCTGTTGGTGTACCGCCCACCCTGCTGCTTACCAACAGTCTCCCTACCTGAGCTGACGGAGGTGATCTTGGATCTGGTGGTGAGGACCCCCAGACTTTTGGTACTGGGAGACCTCAACCTCCATGCCGAGGCCAACTTTATCAGGGGCAGCTCAGGACTTCATGGCCACCATGACAACTATGGGGCTGTCTCAACATGTCATTGGCCGGACTCATTACAAAGGACATATACTTGACCTGGTATTCTCAACGGGACAGGGGGGATGGTGGTCCGGATGTGGTGCATTTATCATTGACCCCGTTGTCATGGTCAGACCATTTCCTGGTAAAGTTTAGACTCTCTGCCACTAATACCCTCTGCAGGGGTGGGGGATCAATTAAAATGATCCACCCCCGGGAGACGTCACTTCCGCTCGGGGGGATGACCAGCTAGGAGCGAACCCTCCGTGTCGCCTAGCAAGGTAAAAAGCTATTAAAATGCATTTCTTTCTTTAGAAGAATGTTTTTTTTATCATAAATCCTTGGAGAGAAGGATAAGGAAGGTATATCGCTGATTAAAAGCCTTAAGGACTATGTTTTTTTAAAGTTATGAACTACTTTCACTTTCATGGCCGATTAGCTACTGGCGTTTTCCAGCTGCCCTGCTCCTAACGAAAAGCCTGAAACAACAATAATTACTTTTAATTAGAACTCTCTATGTCAAGGAGGAGGGATAAAACTGCCAAAACCCCCTCAGATCGCAGTTTGGAAAGATTGACGACACAACCAACTGAAGACGATAGGATGGACGAGGTTACAAGGCTTATAAAAGATCTGTCTTGTAAAATGTCTGAAGGCTTTGACAAAACAGAGCAAAGATCTAAGTCCATCGAAAGAAGCATTACTAAGCTTCAAGACCAAATTTCAGGGGTGTCACAGAAGTTAAAGGACATGAAGAGCAAAATTAGGGACCTTGGTGATACAGTTCAAGGAAATAAAGAAGAAATTGTCTCCATGGCTCAGCAAATTTCTGAAACCAATAAAAAGCTCATATTTATGGATGATAACCTCAGAAGGTCTAATATTAAAATAATGAACTTCCAAGTGCAACAGGGCCGAGATCTCAGAAAGGAGATAATGGCTTGGATAAACTCTATAATGGGCACGCAGCATCTGATTGAAACAGATATAGAAAAGGCATATTTCCTGGGAAATCCAAGTAGTCTCGGTATTAGACCAGTGGTTGTGAAGTTTTTGAATCATACAAAGAAAGATCAATTTTTAAAAGCAATCAAACAAAAACAAGACCAGCTGGTTTATAGGGACAGAAAAATTCAGATTTTCCAGGATTTTTGTAAAGAGACTGTGAAATGGCGAGGATCTATGCAGCCAGTTACAGCAATTCTGAGGAAAAATAACATCAGATATCAATGGGGCTACCCAATTTTTTTGAAAATCTGGAAAGACAAGATTTTGTTTAAAATCCACTCCTGCGAGCAAGGTTTACAACTGCTGAAAGATTGGAACATTTATGAAGGAGAAAGTCAGGAGTTAATTCCAACCACAAGCAAAGAACTAGAAGGCTGAACCAGAAGGAAGAAGATGGACCAGTTTTTTCTTATATTTTTTTATTATTTTATTTTATTCTATATATCTTTTATTTTTTTTCCTTTATCTTTCTCCTAACAAAATCTTTCTTATATATATGTATGTGTGTGCATATATATATACATATATATGTTTCTCTCCTCCCCTCTTTCCCCTCTTCTAATTTTTGAGGTTCTTTTTTGTTGTTTTTTTTTAAATTAGCTTTATAGAATAATACCATTTATTTTACTCTTGTTCTAATCACACTAAACACACTAAATTTAGATAGTAAAAGGGGTAACAAAATTAAAATTACTAAAAACTAAATATAAACTCTTTAAAGGATTCCAGTAAGGGGAAGGGGGGAAGGAGAAGGGTATTCTTATTCTTATTCTTATTTTGTTACTATTGTAGTATTAAACATTAAGTAGAAATGCAAAAGTTAAATGAAAAGATCAGAGGCAAGGCTCCGGTCATGGTTCCGCCGGACGATGGTGGCGTCTCCCCCCCCACCTTTTGCTCATGCCAGTGGTCATGGCATGGGACCATGGTGGAGAGGATACAAATGTATATGTTCACAAAATTGGTGAAGATCAATTATGGGGTGTTGTTTTGTCTGTTTTATGTTTTAGTTTATGTTTGGTAGGTTGGTGGGAGGTAAGGTTACACACGGGACCTATTGGAAAGAAAACTTTTGAACACATATGGGTAGAAAAATAAGACTTGCAACTTTAAACGTTAAAGGCCTCGGATCAACAGTGAAAAGAAGAAGAATAGAAGCATTGTTGAGGAAAAACAAGCTGGATATTGTCTTTCTACAAGAGACTCATCAATCAGAAAAAGGAGTCAATGAGTTAAAGATGAACAATATCGACATTTATGAAAAAAACTTTGGAACTTCTAAATCTAGGGGTGTAGCAATTATAATTTTCAAAAACTGCGAATTTAAAGTAGAAAAGGTAGTAAAAGATTGTAATGGTAGATTTATAATAATGCAAGGTAAAATGGGGTTGGAAGAATATACTTTGGTAAATATGTACACACCTAATAATAAACAAGGTGAATTTTATGATTTGGTTTTTAAAGAAATGGAAAAGGTAAAGAAAGGTTATGTTATTATGGCAGGAGATTTCAATATGGTTATGGATAAGATAAAAGACAAAACTGCATACAGTCGGAATGATATTTATCATAGAAACACAATATTAAGTAAAAAGATAAAAAATAACCATTTGAAGGATATTTGGAGAGAAATGAAAGGTGATGAAAAAAGATATACTTATTTTTCAGTTGTGCACAATACTTACTCTAGAATAGATTATATATTTACATCTCAGGATTTAATTTCTAAGATTGTTGATACTGAAATAAACCCTATTAAAATAACAGATCATGCATTGATGTCAATAGAGATTGAAATAAAGAAAGATTATAAAGACTCCAAAAGATGGAGAATTGATAATAATATTCTGCAGCATCCAGAAATAATAGAAAAGATAAAGAAGGAATGGCTAGAATTATGGACAATAAATGAAACAGGAGGTGCTAACCCAGGCCTGTTGTGGGACACAATGAAAGCAATCACAAGAGGAATAACGATAAGAGAATCGTGTAAATTAAAAAAAATTAAGGAGGGACATGTGAAAAAACTAGAAGAAGATTTGAAAAACTTAGAAAATAGATTTTTTACAGAAAGAGATAGAAGAATATTAATAGAAATTCAGGCTAAGAGAAAGGAATTAGATAATATAGAAATAGAGAAAGTTCAAAGAGATCTGATGTATTTAAAGAGACATTTTTTTGAATTTAATAACAAAAACTCAAAATTGTTAGCTAAAATGTGTAAAAATAAAAGAGCAAAAAATTCAATAGGGATAATTAAAGATCAAACAGGTAAAAATTGTAATATAATGAAAGAAAAATTGAAGATTTTTCATGAATTTTTTCAGAAACTATACAAAGGAAATAACATAAAGAAAGAATGTATAGAAAAATATATAAATGATAATTTAAAAACTAAATTATCGGAAAATGATAAAAGAATATTAGAAGAAGAGATCAATGAACAAGAGATTGCTGAAGTCATAAATAAATTAAAAAATGGTAAAACACCAGGTCCTGACGGATTGGGTCCAGAATATTATAAACACTTTAGCACCATTTTGATACCTAAGCTAAAAATGATTTATAATAAGATAATGGAAGGAGAGACAATACCAGCTTCATGGAAACATTCATTAACGATTCTCATTCTAAAACCCAATAAGGATCAAACAGATCCAGGATCCTATAGACCTATATCTTTAATAAACCAAGATGCTAAGATTTTTACCGCTATATTGGCAAATAGATTAAATAGATTTATAGCAAATTATATTAAAGAAGACCAATGTGGTTTCATTAAGGGTAGACAAATGGACAATTTAACTAGAGTATTAAATATTATACATGAAATAGAAAAAGAAAAAATAAAAGCAATGATTTTATCATTGGATATATTTAAAGCCTTTGATTGTGTTGAATGGTCAACACTAAAACTTCTTATAAGAGGTTGGGGATTTGGTAAAAAGTTTAGAGGTGTTATAGATCAATTATACTTAGATAATACTTCAGAAATAATAGTTAACGATGGTATAACGGAAAAGATCTTTCTAGGCCGAGGTACTAGACAAGGCTGCCCACTTTCACCAATATTGTTTTGCATGATTATAGAATTATTAGCTAACGCAATAAGAAATGATAAATTAATTAAAGGAACAGGTAAAAATGAAATGATTAAAATTAATTTGTTTGCTGATGATTCCTTACTGACTATTAAAAATCCATTAGAGAGTATGGAAAACATTAAAAACCATTTAGAAAAATTTGGGGAAATAACAGGTTTAAGGATTAATTGGCAAAAATCACAAATGATGATGTTTAACTATAATATACAGGAGCAAGACATGTTTGTGAATAAATATAGCGTTAAAATGTGTAATCTTATCAAATATTTAGGTATAAACATAATTAGAACAACTCAAAAATTAAAAGAGAAAAATTTTAATAAATTAAAAAATGAAATTAAAGATAAATTGCAAGAGTACGCCAAATTGAAACTATCATGGTTTGGGAGAATCGCTTTAATTAAGATGAAAATATTACCGAAGATCACTTTTTTATTTAGGATGCTCCCAATACGATTAGAAGAAGAGGATTTTAAATATTGGCAGGGATTAATTAATGGATTTTGTAATCAAGGCAAAAAATCTAGAATAAATAAAAGATATTGGTATAAGGCTCAAAAAAAAGGAGGTTTAGGTATGCCCAATGTTAAAAATTATTATATAGCAAATCAATTAAGAGTTATTGGAGATATTATATTCAATAAAGAAAAATTAATTTGGTGGGAGATGGAATCTTCAGAAATAAATGGAAATGCTGAAGGATACTTGTTTAATATACTAAAGAGAAGTTCAATAAATCAGATTAAAAACCCCTTTTTAAGAAACCTGTTAAATATTTGGAATAAATATAAAGAGAAGTTTTGTCCCTTAACTTCACCATTAAAACTAGTGACTGAGACAGAAAACTTTCCTATAAATTTAAAGGATTTAGTAGAATTATTTAAGAATAAAAGGGTTGCAAGATTGAAGGACTGGATGGGTAACATGAGATCGAAGGAGTTGATTATGTCTAAACTGCAATCTAATAAACTATCATGGTATAATCTTATTCAGTTAGACACCTGGACAAAGGATTGGTTGAAAACTAATGGTAAATGTAGAGAACTTACTAAGTACGAACAATTTCTGTCATCACATGAAGATATGCAAGATACAATTTTGAAAGGAATAGTAAGTAAAATATATAATATAATTTTGGAACAAGAGGAAAAAGAATGGGGAATAGAAGGTTTAAAATTAATTTGGGAAAACGATTTAAAAACAGATATTAAAATAGAGGATTGGACAAAAATGTGGAGGATGAGAGTGTTAAGATTAATGTCAACAAGAATAAAGGAAAATTTTTTTAAAATCTGTCTAAGGTGGTATTTGACTCCTGTAAAATTGAATATAATAAATCCAACATACTCCAAAGCATGTTGGAAATGTGATGAGGAAATTGGTACGTATTTTCATATGTGGTGGGAATGTAAAGTGGTTAAGAAATTTTGGGAATTGATTTTTAAGGAAATGTGTGATATATTTGGTAAAGATATTGATTTTAATGCCAAAATTGCTTTATTGTCAATTTTTGATAATACAGATCTGGACCATCACTCGAAAGAATTAATCACTAATTTTATGACAGGTGCTAGAATATTAATAGCTAGATTTTGGAAAGACAAGAAGGATATTAAAATTGAAGACTGGTATTGTGAAGTATGGGACATTGCATTAAATGATAAATTGACTATGGAACTTAAAATAAAAAGAGGGGAAATAAGATGTAACAATTTCTATGATATTTGGGGTAAATTTGTGGAATTTGTGTTGGTGAAAGGAAGGGGGAAAGCCTCTAAAGAATACTCAATACAATTTTGGAGAGGTAATCTGTAAGAAAAAAATTATTATAGTAAATAGAGTCCCGTGGGTATGGGGTGCACATTAGAATTTAGTTTATAATAAGCACTATTACTTGTATTTTTTTGTATTTTTGTTATGTATGTGTTCTTCTGTGTATTTTTTTGTATAAAATAAATTTAAAAGATCAGTCAAAAAAAAAATAAAATGATCCACCCCCGGAGACTTATGGATCCTGAAGTATTCCTGAATGCTCTAGGGGAGTTTCCAGCTGATATGGTCGGTGCTCCTGTTGAAGCCCAGGTCGCCTTGTGGTACAAGGAGATGGCCCGGGCGGTTGACATGATCGCACCTAGGCGCCCTCTCCCTGCCCGCAGAGCCTATATGGCTCCATGGTACACAGAGGAGCTTCTGGCTATGAAACGGTTGGGGAGACGGCTTGAGCACAGATGGAGGAAATATCGCTGTGACTATGACCAAACACAGCTTAGAGCCCATTATCGGGCCTACTCTGTGGCAACACGGCTGGCAAAATGCCAGTATTTCTCCAGTCGTATTGCTTCCTCGGCATGTTGTCCAGCAGAGCTATTTTGAGTGGTCTGGGACCTCTTTCAGCCTAATGGTTCAGTAGAGGTCCTGGACTTCTCAGTGGCTTGCTGTAACGAATTTGTTACACACTTTGAGGGAAAAATTGCTCAGATTCATGAAGAGTTGGACTCCACTGTTGATGCAGAGCCAATGGTTGTGTCCAGTGCTCCGGACTTATGTCATAATTTACTGGATGAGTACCAGTTGTTACGGCCCGAAGATGTGGACAGGGTGCTTGGATCGGTTCGTGCCACCACTACACAACTTGACCGTTACCCATCATGGCTAATAAAGAAAACGGCCAGGGGAGTTCGCACCTGGATCTGGGAGGTCATCAACTCCTTATTAAGAGAGGGAGTGGTTCCTGCCCCATTAAAGGAGGCAGTGATTCACCCACTCCTAAAAAAACCTAATCTGGACCCAGGTCTAGTGATCAACTATCGACCACTAGCAAACCTCCCTTTTCTGGGCAAGGTGTTGGAACGTATGGTGGCTGAGCAGCTCCAGACTCTCCTGGATGAAACAGATTATCTAGATCAGGCTTGTCCAACGCGCGGCCCCGGGCCGCATGCGGCCCAGGTCGGCTCCTAATGTGGCCCCGTGAAGGTCCCGCACCCCCCACAATGCTGTGCTCGAATGCAAAAAGGGAGGCAAGCAGAGCAGCAACTCCTGGAGCCAGAAAGCTGTAGCGCAGCAGGGCAGTCAGCCTGAGCTGGAAAGACGCAGGGAGGGGAAGGCGGAGAGGGAGGAGCCGGCCGCCCGCCTGCCCGCCCGCCCGTGGAGTGTGTGTGTGTCAGGTGCCAAATCCGCCCTGCAGCTTAGGCAACTCAGCGCCTGTGGTGGAAAGCGGGTAGCCGAGTTGCTTGAGGCCGTTGCTGCCCAGAGTGAGGGAGGAAGCCCGGTGGGGAGGAGTTTTGAATTTTCCCAGCTCTGTCCCCTGCAGCCTTGTCCTTCCGTGCTGCTAACTTTCCAGCCCCTGGGCTCCATGATCACTGCAGATGGAGACAGCAGCCCTGAAATTAAAAGGCGCCTTCTTCTTGGGAGGAAAGCGATGACAAATCTTGACAGCATCTTGAAAAGCAGAGACATCACCTTGCCAACAAAAGTCCGAATAGTCAAAGCTATGGTTTTTCCTGTCGTGATGTATGGAAGTGAGAGCTGGACCATAAAGAAAGCAGACCGCCGAAGAATTGATGCCTTTGAATTGTGGTGCTGGAGGAGACTCTTGAGAATCCCCTGGACTGCAAGGAGAACAAACCTATCAGTTCTAAAGGAAATCAACCCTGAATGCTCACTTGAAGGACAGATCCTGAAGCTGAGGCTCCAGTACTTTGGCCATCTCATGAGAAGAAAAGAGTCCTTGGAAAAAACCTTGATGTTAGGAAGGTGTGATGGCAAGAGGAGAAGGGGACGACCGAGGATGAGATGGCTGGACAGTGTCTGCGAAGCAACCAACATGAACCTGACACAACTCCGGGAGGCAGTAGAAGACAGGAGGGCCTGGCGTGCTCTGGTCCATGGGGTCACGAAGAGTCGGACACGACTAAACGACTAAACACAACTTTCCAGCCCGGCTGGGAAGGGAGCAGTGCGGAGAGAAAGTGGGGCGCAGGAGACAGAAGCCCGGTGGAGGGGTTTTTAAAATTTTCCTAGCTCTCTCTCCTGTGACCCTCTCCCCCACTCCGACACCGCACTTGCTACATTGCGACTGTCCCTCCCCGCAGGCGGGCCTGATGCAAGCCCCACACACTCCAGCCAGCAGGAACCCGGAAGCAGGCAGTGCTGGAGCCGGAGCTGTTTCCTGCCCTTGGAGAGAGCGCGCGCGCATGCGAACGTGGCTGGGGTGGAATTTGGGCAAGCAGACCTGATCCTGAGCCATTACTCACTCATCCACAGTAGGCGCAAGCGGGGAGCCTCCACCAGGGTGGCCCCTCTTTTCCTCCTGCCTCGGAGTGCCATGGCCCCTCGGCAGCCTGCCGGGAGCGGCCCTGGTGCGGTGGGCTGCCCAGCCAGGCAACTCTGCCCTGCACCGGTCCCGGTTTCCCCCATTCCGAGAAGGAGCCGATGCCGGCGGTGGGCGAGGAGGGACCGCTGCTTCCTCCCTCACTCCACCGCCCGCCGTGACCTGAGGCTGTGCCTTTTTTCCTCTTTCATCCCTTCCCCGCTGTGTTGAAAAGCAGGCGACGTTGCGCAAACGGAGGCTCCCTGGCTGTTGTGTGCCTGCTTGAAGGCGCAGGGTTTTCAAAGTGTGGGGTGGGCAGCCGGAATGTCCTGGGACAGAGCAGTTGAATGAGGGGGGGGGAACCAGCCCTTACAAAATGGGGAGGGGGAGGAATAGCCAGCTGGTGCGGGGGAGGGGCTTGGATCCCAGAAACGTGGCTGTGTGCCTCTCCATTTCTGGAGTCTCAACACTGCCTTATCGGAGCGGAGTGGATGCTCCGCGGAGTGCATTGTTTTCTTCTCAGTGCCAGACATTCTGCAGCCGCCTGAAAGGGTCCCCTTGCTCAGTTCGTAGCCTGCACGATCCGTATCCAGTAGGGAGAGTTAGACCTGGCAGAGCTTGCTCGAAACAGTTTGGGGTGGTTATTTCCAGGTAAAAACCAGGTGTAGGGGTGGTGTAGGTCATGATTTGTAAAACTAGTTCAAAAAAATATACTCAAGGAAATACTCTTAAGTGAGACAGAAGAGTACCATTTGAGATTATTTCTATTGCCAATCTCACATTCAACTGTAAGAAAAATTTGACCATGTTTCTTTAATGGACTTCTATATGTCCCCAGAGAAAAAATATTCTTCACTTCACAATCATGCCTTATTTATGTCATCACTATTTGTAAGCACCTACATTTGTGAGCAGCTATTTTTAAGGATGAAGCACACAGAGAATAAAACTAGAAAAAAACCATAGAAAACATAGTTAACATATTAAATTTACTTGGAAATGAAGTTAGTGAGATGTTTGACATTATCAAACATCTCACTAACTTCATTTCCAAGTTTAATATGTTAACTATGTTTTCTATGGGGTGTTTTTTTTTTTGGATGATCAGGTATTGTTACTGTTATTTTATTTTATGTGCATCCCAAACCAAATTTTCATCTTCTAATGTGGCCCGGGGAAGGTGAAAGGTTGGACACCCCTGATCTAGATCCATTTCAATCAGGTTTCAGGCCGGGTTATGGGATGGAGACTGCCTTGGTCGCTCTGTTTGATGATCTTTGGCAGGAGAAAGACAGGGGCAATGCATCCCTGTTGATTCTTCTGGACCTCTCAGCGGCTTTTGACACCATCGACCATGGTGTCCTTCTGGACAGATTGGCTAGGATCAGAATCGGAGGCACTGTTTTACAGTGGTTCTGCTCCTACCTGGCTGATCGAGTCCAGAAGGTGGTGCTGGGGGACAGTAGCTCTGGCGGTTGCATCATGGGGTTCCTCAGGGCTCTATACTGACCCCCTTGCTGTTCACTGTCTACATGAAACCGCTGGGGGAGGTCGTTAGCAGGTTTGGGCTGAGGAGTCAGCAATATGCTGATGACACCCAGCTCTACCTCTCATTCTCTACCAATCCAGGTGTGACAGTCACCATTCTGAACTTGATAATGGTCTGAATGAGGGTCAATAAACTGAGGTTCAATCCAGACAAGTCAGAAATGCTGCTGGTACGTGCCCCACCAGATAGGTTAAAGGGCCATTCCCCTGCCTTAGAAGGGATTACACCCCTCCTAAAGGACAAGGTCCGCAGCTTGGGGGTGGTCCTTGACCCCGGTCTGACTTTGGAAGCCCAGGTGGACTCGGTGTCCAGGACTGCCTTCTTACAGCTGTGGAGAATATATCAACTTCGCCCTTACCTGGATGAGCGGAGCCTGGCAACAGTCACTCATGCACTGGTAACAACCAGATTGGACTACTGCAATGCGCTATACATGGGGCAGCCTTTGAATACGGTCCGACGACTGCAGCTGGCACAGAACTGGGATGGGCAGCTGGTAAGTAGTGCCGCCGCACGGACTCGTATCACGCCGGTTCTGAAAAATTTACACTGGCTGCTGGTTGCTGCTCGGGCCCAATTGAAAGTGCTTACTTTGACATATAAAGCCCTAAACGGCTTAGGACCTGGTTACTTAAAGGACCGCCTTCTTCCATACAAGCCTGCCTGCCCTCTAAGATCAGGCCAGGAGGCCCATCTTAAGGTGCCATCCCTGAAAGAGGTGAGGGGAATGGCATGTCGAAATAGGGCCTTCTCGGCTGTTGCCCCCCCCAACTTTGGAATGCCCTCCCTAGAGAGATCCGCCTGGCTCCAACACTTTTTCTGCGCCAGGCAAAGACCTTTCTGTTTAGCCAGCATTTTAATTAAACAGTAGTCTCTAGCTGTCCACATGAGCAACAGATCTTAATACAGTGGTGCCTCGCGCAACGGTCGCTCCGCAAAACGGCACCTAGATAGAGGGAAAATCACAGAGTGAAGGTCGGTAAGCGGGTCGCTTACCGACCTTCACTTTGCGACCCGCCCATCAGCTGTTCCGTGGGTCCAAAATGGCCACGCGCAGCGTTTTCGCGTCCTTGGTAAGCGAGGGGAGGACGCGAAAACGCTGCCGGAACAGCCGAAATGGCCGCGCGCGTTTTCGTGCCCTCCCCTCGCTTACCAAGGGCGCAAAAATGCTGTGCGCGGCCATTTTGGCTGTTCTGGGGAGGGGAGGGCGCGAAAATGGCTGCCGGCCATCCAGGAACATCACACAACAGTGAGTATTCGGCCGAATTGGAACACATTAATCCGGAACGGATTAACCTCGCTGTGCGAGGAACCAATGTATTAATGTTTTAAGAATTGTTTTAATATAGGATATTTTATGTTGTCTCTTTTAATGTTTTCAATGTTTTTAAGTTTTAAGAAGCCACTGGTAATGGTGTGGCTAAAAAATATTGTAAATGAATAAAATAAATAAATGAAATGGCTGCGGCCTCTCTGCTGGTTCCCAATGGTCAGCTGTTCAGTGCTAGAGTCTGGCCGTTCCAAGGCTACCAAGGAGGAACGGGCCTCGGTCTACTGGGTCTTACTACCAGGTAAGTGACTTTTTTCTGATTTTTTTTCCTCATAGAAATGCATTAATTAAATTTCAATGCATTCCTATGGGAAAGCTTGCTTCGCAAAATGAAAAATATTGCAAGATAGCCCATCTTGCGAGGCACCAAAAAACTCACAACACAAGAGGCAACACTGTATAATCAATCTGATTTTGAAATTGCCCATCTGGTGATTTCCATGTGTAGAGTTGCCTCTTGTGTTGTAGAAAAAGAGTGTTTGTGATGACCAGCTTGTTCTCTTGACAAAACTCTATTAGCCTTTGCCCTCCTTTGTTTTGAACTCCAAGGCCAAACTTACCTGTTCTTCCTTTTATCTCTTGACTCCCTACTTTAGCATTCCAATCCCCTATAATGAGAACATATTTCTTTGGTGTCACTTCTAGAAGGTGTTGTAAGTCTTCATAGAATTGGTCAATTTCAGTCTCAGCATTGGTGGTTGGTGTGTTTATTCTTGCCATCTCCTGCTTAACCATATCCAGCTTCCCAAGGTTAATAGATCTTACATTCCATGTTCTTATGCAGTATTTTTCTTAGCAGAATCAGACTTTCACTTCCAGGCATATCCACAGCTGAGCGTCCTTTCAGCTTTGCCCCAACCACTTCATTAGCTCTGGAACTACTTGTACTTCTCCTCCGCCCTTCCTCAGTAACATGTTGGACGCCTTCCGACCTGAGGGGCTCATCTTCCAGCATCATAACTTTTAGCCTTTTGTTTCTGGTCATGGGGTATTCTTGACAAAGATACTGGAGTGGCTTGCCAATTCCTACTCCAGGTGGATTGTATTTTGTCAGAACTCTCCACTATGACCTGTCGGATCGCATAATCCCAGACTGCATGATTCAGCATTTTGCACACTTGTAAAATATGGGTGCTGATTATCATAGGCATTGTTCTGCCTGAGTGGAAATTATCCTTGACACCCCTCCTAATTTACACCTGAGCAGAATGTATTCCCAACTCTTCAATTAGTTTTCTGTGTCTTTGCACATTCAGTGGTTCAGTTAGAATGTCTGCCACATTATTTTCTGTTTCACAATACTGCAGTTGAATTAATTTTTCTTTTACTGCCTCTCTAACATTGTGCTATTTTATATCAATATGTTTGCTTCTGCTTCTCATTTTTTCCTATGGTTGCCATCTGTATGCATGTAGTGTTGTGCTCAAACACTGTTATAGCCTGATCCACGTCTGCTGCCACCGCTTGCCACCTGCTGGGTTTTTTGTTTTTTCCCATTTTGGGCACTCGGGACCAAAAAGGTTCGCTGTCACTGCTCCATGCCATGGGTGATAGCCACATGGAGACCCTGGCAAATGCCCAATATGTCAGCATATTTGATCTAATTAAAGGTTATTGGCAAACCCAGGTAGCTAAGGATGTTTCCAACACATCTCCATTTGTCCCGCATGTCCGCTGTTGAACTGCATCTGAGAGTGTTGAAGGGACTGGCTGAAGACCTCTCAGAACCGCTGATTATAAAGCAGCCACCATAAAACACCTAGGAAAAAAAGCAGTTATAACTAGAAGCCGACACAAATTTCTCTGTGACCCTTCTCATCTGATATCTCAAGGAGGTAAGAGGGATGGCTTGTAGACAAAGGGCCTTCTCGGCAGCTGCCCCCAGACTATGGAACGCCCTCCCAATTGAAATTCGCCTGGCGCCGACACTGATGATATTTCGGCGCCAGGTCAAAACCTTCCTGTTCCAGAAGGCTTTTAATTGAAATAACATTAACTGTGGGTCTTAATGATGGCAATTTTAATTGTATTTTAATTGTATTTTAATTGTATTTTAATCATTTTATTTTATTCCATTGAATTTTAATTGTTGTAAGCCGCCCAGAGACCTTTGGGTAGAGTGGGCGGCATATAAATTAAATAAATAAATAAATAAATAAAAAAAAATATCTCTCATCCCATTCGCACCATGGAGCTGCCGCTTCTCTGATGGGTCATATGTTCTTTCTCTGGGGCTTTATGAGCTTCTCCATCCTCTCCTCAGGAAAGGACAGCACTCCAGTCGGCATGAGTTCATCCTGACCCTCCCCCTCACAAAGACAATCAGTGACAAGGTGTTTGAAGCTCATCTGGGTATCTCATAAGGAGTCTTTTCATGGTTGCAATGATTCCAGGCAATTCCAAAACTTCTTAATTCTGTACAAGTTTTTTTATTGACATCATTTCTAGGTTCCATACTTAAATATACTAAATCCAAAAAAATATGACAGGAAGTCTTACATGTATGAGGAAAAAACTGTAGGTTATGCAGAAACTGTAAGATTACTTAAAATACATCCTTACACCTTGTAAAAAGATGGGGGTATTTAAACTTAGGTTATAGGCAGATTTTAAGACATGTTTCAATCAAAAATACAAATACATTAAAACACAAGAGCTCATAATCTAGAAAGACAAATAATACATCTTCTGAACACTTCGAAGTTTCTAAGAATACAATGATAAAAAGCAAAAAACTTATCATTTTCAATAAAAGACATGCAAAAGTATTTAAACTTTAAAAATAAATGTATACCTGTACAAAGTCAAAAGCATTATTTGGCTCTAAGCGGGTTAACACAGAGAATTTTTTTTCTCACCCAGCTGTATGTAAAATCCATTGCTGGCTGTCACTGCCACACGGTTATCTTTCCTCTTCTCTAAGGAATTTCACCCTGCATCAGTTCCATAGTCTGTTGTTCTACTCCATGAAAACCAATCCTGTGTGGTTCTCCATTCCTTTCTAATAACACTGTGTGTGCGTGTGTGATCTCTATTTATATCCCTTTGTTCTTCATCTGTCAGCAAAACAACCTCTTCCTGAGCCTCTGAGAAGCTCAGATGTTGAAAAATCAAAGGATTGGGCCAACTCTGATCCAGTGCAGTCCAGGGCCTGAAGCGATCGGAGCTTGAAAAACTCAAAAAGTCTGAACAAAATTTCAGCTCTCTTTTAACAATACCTGCCCTTACAAACCAGGATGCTCTCGATACAATAGCACAGAAATATCTATTGATGGAAACAATACAGAATATATATTCATTGGTTGTATCTTCAAAACTCAATTACTACTATTATTTACGAGGGTAAAGCCTTCTAAAACAAATGACACCTTTTGTCTCTGCTACTTGCTCATCTTTCATCAGTTAGCCTTAAATCATCTATTTTTTTATTTTGTAAAATTCTGTAAAATCTTCCATTGTGCAATATACAGTGGTGCCCCGCATAGCGAGCTTAATCCGTTCTGGATTAACCTTTGCTATGAGGAAACATCGCTAAACGGAACGGAAAAGCCCACTGGAACGCATTAAACGAAGTCACCGTTCAGCGAAGTTTCCCCATCCGTCCGCCATTTTCGCGCCCTCAGTAAGCGAGGGCAGGGCGCGAAAACACTGCACGCGGCCATTTTGGAACCGCCGAACAGCTGTCTAAAAATCGCAATGAGAAGATTGGTAAGCAAAACGCTTAGCAATCGTCGCAAACCGATTTTTGCCCTATTCTAACATCGGTATGCGATTGCATTAGCGATCCTGAAAAATGGATCGCTATGCGAATTCGTCGTTAAACGGTGCGCTCGTTATGCAAGGCACCACTGTATTGTTCTACTTAGTTTAACTCAAGTTTCCACATCCCTTTGTTAATTAATGTTATAAATGAAATACAACACAAATGGACTTCAACATTCACTCGTTTTTTCTCTTTTCTCTCCGTTTCATATTACTTTAGCATTTTCTTTCCAGTGGAAACTAGCACGAAACTGAATGAGCTACTTATGCCTTGTTAACTTATCAGCAGTTTTTGTACCAAAACAAGGCGTTGAATGTAAACTATATCCCTAGCTGCGATTTTTCTAAAAGCTTTCACTTGTAATGCAACTCTGAAGCACCTTTTAAAAAGCAGTGTTAAGTTTTAGGTTAAAAAAACCCTGCATGCCATTAAGTTAATTCTTTTTAAATAATGCACACAACTAAGGTTATCTCTCCAAATGAAGCTCAATCTGCATTCCATGGATTGTATAGTTTGTGCCCCGAGGAAACTGGAACTCGTCATCATACAAAGATGGAGTCTGTTAGGTCCTGTGTGAGATGAATTGAAAAGCAATGAAATGTTCTAATGAGGTTGTTACGCAGAGTTGCTTTGCCTGGCATGAAGATAAGGAAGCAAGGCCCAAGAGGCCCAGAGAAGAAACAGAGCATAAAGTATCAGCCACTGGGGCTTGGATCTTCTCTTGTGAAATGTGGGTGGTGTTAACTCCACTTGGAGTTAATTGGTTAACAACTTGGAAGTATCATGAAGAACATGATCCAGAGACATGCAGAAAAATGGTTGTTCTTGTATGAGTGGATGTTGTGGAATGTGAGAGGTTTGCCTTTTGAAAAAGAAGAGAAGGGAGAAATCATTTGGCTTCTCTAGATACTAACATGTAAAGTGAGCAAAGATAACTTAGGTTCTGGTTGTTATTTTACTTAGAAAAAGTAGACTTATTTTAATCATTGTAACAGTGGGATATGCCTAATGCCGCCTAGAGTAGTCTTAATTGATTAGATAGGTGGGATATAAAATAAATAAATAAAATAAATAAATAATGCTCATGTCTTTAAAGCTACAACTGTATTCTAATGAAACGACGTTATTTTCTTAATGCAAACAAATCTAATTCTTCAACAGAGGACTAGTCTCTTGAACAGCAGGATTAAAAGTAAATGTAGTGAGGATATGAGGTCACTAATTGCTACTGTAATACTGAGGGGTCCTACACGCTCAGGCTGTTGTGCTGTCTAAGGAAGCACTCAGTGAACAGGTTACTGCTTTGAAAGTAAGCAAAGGTTTCTTTTAAGTCGGACTTGCCCACGCGGCATTTTGGAGGCCTCAAGCACCTACCTCAAGCACTAAGTATGTTGTTTTGCGCCCACAGTGACTCCCTGGCCCACAATCCTTATCTCTTTAGGTAGAGGTCATCATGACAATGATAACTAAGGTTATGGGTCTAAATGAGGCTTTCCACATTCAATGCATCGATATGATTTGATATGAACAAAGGTAACTGCTCCTACTGAAGCTGTTTACATTCGGTGCATTTCTATGCTTTCTGCCCAGTGTGAATATTTAGATGGGACATAAAGCTACTGGTATGGCTAAAGATCTTTCCACATTCCATACATTTATATGGTTTCTCCCCAGTGTGAGTTCTTTGATGTGAACTCAGGGCACTGCTCTGACTGAAGCTCCTCCCACATTCCATGCATTTATATGGTTTCTCCCCAGTGTGAGTTCTTAGATGTGTGCTCAGGGCACTGCTCTGACTGAAGCTCTTTCCACATTCCATGCATTTATATGGTTTATCCCCAGTGTGAGTTCTTTGATGGGAACTCAGGTCATTGCTACGCCTGAAGCTCTTTCCACATTCCATGCATTTATATGGTTTCTCCCCAGTATGAGTTCTTTGATGTGCACTCAGATGACTGCTCTGACTGAAGTTCTTTCCACATTGCATACATTTATATGGTTTCTCCCCAGTGTGAGTTCTTTGATGGGAACTGAGGCCAGTGCTGTGACGGAAGCTCTTTCCACATTCCATGCATTTATAAGGTTTCTCCAAAGTGTGAGTTCTTTGATGTGAACTCAGGTGAGTGCTCCGATTGAAGCTCTTCCCACATTCCATGCATTTATATGGTTTCTCCCCAGTGTGAGTTCTTTGATGGGAACTGAGGCCAGTGCTGTGACAGAAGCTCTTTCCACATTCCATGCATTTATATGGTTTCTCCCCAGTATGAGTTTTTTGATGGTAACTCAGGGCATTGCTGTGACTGAAGCTCTTTCCACAATCCATGCATTTATATGGTTTCTCCCCAGTGTGAGTTCTTTGATGTCTACTCAGGCCACTTCTCTGACTGAAGCTCTTTCCACATTCCATGCATTTAAATGGTTTCTCCCCACTGTGAGTTCTTTGATGTGAACTCAGTTCATCTCTCCGACTGAAGCTCTTCCCACATTCCATGCATTTATATGATTTCTCCCCAGTGTGAGTTCTTTGATGGGAACTCAGGGTACCCTTCAGACTGAACTTCTGCCCACATTCTATACATTTATATGGTTTCTCCCCAGTGTGAGTTCTTTGATGGGAACTCAGGGCACTGCTCTGACTGAAGCTCTTCCCACATTCCATGCATTTATATGGTTTCTCCCCAGTGTGAGTTCTTTGATGGGACCTCAGGTGACTGCTGTAACTGAAGCTCTTTCCACATTCCATGCATTTATATGGTTTCTCCCCAGTGTGAGTTCTCTGATGTCTACTCAGTTCACTGCTGTAACTGAAGCTCTTTCCACATTCCATACATGGATACAGTTTCTCCTCTGTTTGAGTTCTTTGATGCCTAATGAGGTGACATGTATTTATTTTGTTTCTCCCCTGTGTGAGCTCTTTCATGTGACATCTATTCCTGCCCAGTTGGGTTTTCAATTCTCTTTCGCCCCCCTTCTTTATTTCTTTCTGCAGCGGATGCCCCAGGTCTCCCTGGTCAATTCTTCTTCTGTTCATCATCTGGTAAATAAGAAAAAGAAGAGAAACAACCATTTCAGAAAGGTGCTGGGATACAGAGAAACATATTCTGGCTCTGACTGAGTCACAGAGGAGGAAGGAAATACAGGCAAAAAGGTGAGGGAGGAGAAACAGGGTGGGCGTGAGGCTGGACCTGAGGTTTTGCCTTTGGCCTTGAGGTGGGAGGGGAACTTCACTGAGGAACCGCTTGGGGGGGAGAAGTCATGAAGGAACATTTCCACTCCCAAAAAATACCTCAAACGCAAAGTGTTTTAACTTAATTTCCTTTTCAATTTGCATTTGGTAAAGGCAGATTTGCAGCCCTCCCTTAATTATTAGCTTAGAATTCTATTCTGAATAGAATTTTTATTTTGATGTGATGTCGTTATCCCATTAAAATGCCTTTTAATGAAAATTGTAGGTTCAGTAGCAATTATACAAGGGGGTTACGGCTCAAAAAAGGATGGGAAACACTGTTCTAGATTCCTCTTAAGGTGAGTCACCATGATCAGCAGCAGTTATAATCAGTGGGGAAAGGACAAAATAAACTTGAATAAATTTGAGATGACGTTTTATTAGAATAATTAGGAAAAATACTATTACTATATAGACTACAATAAGGAGGAATAAATGTTACTAAAATTAAAAGATTTTAAAAAGCAAAATTTTGAAAAGTTGAAATTAGAAATGAAAAATAACTTACATGATTGTAGGAAGATCAGCCATCACACTTTGGTCAAATTGTCTCATCTAAAATGAAAACTATACCAAAGGCCAGTTTTAATTCTCTTTTTTAAATCCTCCCCAATAATTGTTGTGAATTTTCCAGAAAATTAGAAAGGATTTTCTCAATGTTTATTAAAGAGAAAACATATATTTGAATTGAAGTATTGGTTAGCAAAAATGAACACCAAGGGGGGGGGAAGCACAGTGTTAGAAAAGGAACAGTTAATGTCGATGAATGTGATGCAGCTTGATTATTTAACGGGTAAAGAGTAATGCAGGGAACTGACAAAGTCTGCAGAGATTATCCTTCAGAGGGAGAAGAGAAAGGACAGGTCCATGAACGGGATGGGATGCAGAATTTATGAGATGCTATTATGGGTAGAGAATCATGAGGCATTTCTGAAAACAGGATAGGAAGCAGAGATAGCCAGGGAAATAGGTACTGAGTTAATAGAATACTAAAACTGCAGAGCTAGAAGGGAAGTGAACGCCCAGCCTCTGGCTCCAGAGTGAGAGACCTAAACCAAGGCGGGTGAGAGGAAAAAAGTATTTGATAAACCACGTCAGTCAGAATAAAGACCAAAATGTATACATTGAAATGGAGAAGGTATCTGACCCAAGTGAAATTAAATATTATGAATTCTAAATGCTGCACATTCTCTTGCAGATGGTGTCATGTTATCGGTCCTTGCCTCCTGCCACCAAGGGCAGGGTAAGAAGACCCAGCAAGTTCAGCGGTGCGGGAGAGGAAGCCAGGGCCGCAGATCCTGCCTCTCACGTCCTTTGAGGAAGAGGTTTGGCAAGCTTGAAACAAAAACAAGCATGCTCTCAGGAAGACAGCAGTGGGTTGGGGGCTGTCTCGTGTTTTGCACCGAGGGTCCTCTGCACGACTACCTGGCTCCTGGGCAAAAGTGTCAGGGGTGTGTCCTCATTGCAAGGAGTTCTCTATAGGAAAAAGAAACAAGCCACCCTTCTTGGGGGACCCCATACCCACGTGCATTTTACACAAATGCCTGAAACGTCTGAGCAAAGAGGGGAGAACTGGATCATTTGGAGGCTAGATAGAAGATTTATACAGCAGCTATCCTCAAAACCTGGTGGGATTCAAAGAGCCGGTGGAATTGCGCCATCCCAGGTTATCCAGAAGAAAAAGGGAGGGGTGTGTGGGAGGTCAAAGGTGGCCATCTAGGTCAAAGAAAGGGTAGAATCCATCAGAATGGAGGTGGATGGTGGGTCTCAGTCTGTCATAGATTCACTGTGGGTTAAACTGCCAGACCCACAGAGTGATGTGATGGGGGTGCTTCATCCTCAAGATAAAAAACCCCTTGGTTTCTGAAGGGTGGACTACCCACAGATGAGGAAAACTAATTAAAAAGTTGAAAGGGAAGGTTAAAAAGTATCTCTTCAGAGTGCATGGAGTCTTTACAACGGTAGTCGAGGCCCAGCGGAAGTGCATACCGCAAAGAAAGAGTAGCTCAACTAAGTCCAAGAAGGTGCCGGCGTGGTTAATGAGCAGAGTTACAGAGGCTTTAAAGAGGAAGGGGGGGGGGTCCTTCCGTAAATGCAAATCCTTCCCAAGTGAAGAAAACAAAAAGCAACACAAACTCTGGCAAAAGACATAGAAGAAGATGAGACAGAAGGCCAAGCAATATAAAGGGGAATAATAAAAGCTTCTTTAAATATGTTAGAAGCAGGAAACTTGGCAGAGAAGTGGCTGGCCCTCTGGATGGGGAGGGAGGCAAAGGGGGACTTGGAGGTGGCACAGAAATTAAAGAAGTTCTTTGCATCTGTCTTCACGACAGACGACCTTGGGCAGATCCTGCTGCCCGAATAGCATTTCTTGAAGAAGGAATTCAATGAGATCCAAGTTCTTCTCCTCAAGCCACACAGGTCACCCAGAGGGTCTTGTCTGGAGGCCTGGAAATGGTTCCACAGAGACTCAAAGTAGGAAGGAGCCTTTTTTCCAGCAGTAGAGGCCTCAGAAAATTATCTATAAAGACATTCCCACCTCAGCAGAATTTGTATAGAAGACTTCAGGAGCCCTAGATCTCTTTGAGAACGTCACTACGGAAAGAGAAGCAAAATTACAGTCTGAAGTAGTTTCCCTGAAGAATATGGTTTTGCAACAGACGTTAGCCACTGATAGGATGCTCCTGCATCGTGGCGGCCTGTGTACCTAATATAAATCAAACACATTACATGTACCAGAACACCTCAAAAGGACTACAGTATTGAGTCAATGATGTGTTAGCAGAGTTGATTGGCAGGAATCATGAGGATAGGGATAAAAGAGTTGAATTCAGGTTCATGGGATTGGTCTTGGATAATTTCATGGATGCTGGAGTTCTCCACCCTACGTTACGTTGTAATTGGAATTGTGGTTCTTATTATTTCAGAATTATTTGTATGCGTTCTATCTAGACTTTGGCCGTTGTGTGTTACTTTTCGTTCATCTCCAAGCCCGGGAATGGCTATGCAAAGAGGAGCAGATTTTAATTCAGCGTTGTTTCAATTGTCTGGACCCCAGCTGAACCTCCATCTCCTTTTCACCCCACCTTATTGATTATCACATAGTGATGATTTTCCAACAGCTGATCGGTGGTTCCAAAATGGCTGCCTGCTGTGTTTTCGCCCGGATCCCTTGCTTACCGGGCAACGAAAATGGCCACCGTATGGAGGATTTCAATTGTCAGAATTTAAAAAGTGGGGAGTGACACCTGGATATGGCCGAAAGTAGTTTCATTCCTGGTCTTCAAGTAGAAAATCTTATTCTACATGTAATTTATAATATTAATTCTCTCATGACCTTTGTATTAAGTCAAAGGCCTATATTTCACACCTTCCAGCCCCTCACCTTTCAACTAGCAGGTGGCCCATTTAGGAATGCTGCCCAGGGGCCAAACACAAGATAGAACCATAGAATCATGGAAAAGTGAAGTTGGAAGGGGCCTACAAGGCCATCAAGTCCAATCCCCTGCACAAGGCAGGAATATGGTCCAAGCAGATCTGCCAGGTGATGATCTAAGTTTTTCCTGAAAGCCTCCAAGTTTGGAGCACTCCAAAATAGTTGAAACATAAAACTCAGCAGGGAGACAGATGCTGAAGTCCATACATCTGGTTCCTGCTTGGTAACCTAAATATATCAATAAGAAAAGGAAGTTGGAATACACTTTCTTCCAGACAGTGCAGGGGAATCCTACAGGAAGGTCATCAAGGGGAGGTGGCACACCCCAAAAATATATAAGGGACTCACTTGTTTGTTTTCTGCATGTTTATATCGTGTTAGGTGTAGGATCCAAATATTATGTATATTTTAGCTAGTGAGTTTGTAGAACTTTATGACTCTTTGTTTGTTACGGTATAAAGTTCCTGTACGCTGTATTTTCGGGTTCTTCTCTGCCTTTAAGAGAAGTCCCAGATGACTTTGCATTGCCTATTTAATAAAACTGGACTTCGGTTCAGCTGGTTGCGTCTCGTCTGACTTCTTGCTGGAGCTAAAATATTGGGTAGCGGGCTTGGTCTGTAACCAAATAGCCACAGTGCCAGAGGACTGGAGAACAGCACATGTCACGGCAATCTTTAAAAAAGGAAGGAGGGAAGGATTGCGGGAAACCACAGACCGGTTAGCCTAACATCTGTTCCAGGGAAGACAGTGGACAGCCTCATCCAAGATAAAATCTTAAAACACAGAGAACAAGCCTTGGTGAGGGAGAATCAACATGATTTCTGTCAAGGTACGTCTTGCCTCACAAACCTTTGGAAACTAGGCAGGTGGATGTGGGTAAATCAGTGGATATTGTGTAGCTGGATTTTGAGAAGGCATTTGATGTGGTCCCTCACCAAAGCCTGCTGAGAAAACTCCAGTGTCAGGGGATAAGAGGGCAGGTCCTCTGATAGACTGAGAATTGGTGGAGAACCAGGGAACAGAGAAGAGGTGTCAATGGGAAAATTTCCACCATGGAGGGAGGTGAAGAGCAGTGTGCCTTCAGGGATCTGTCCTAGGACCGGTGCTTTTCAAGATGTTCATCAAAGTCCTGGAGACAACGATAAGCAATGAAGTGGCCAAGTTTGCAGATGACAGGCAACTTTTTCCGGATGGTGAAGACCAGAAGGGATTGTGAAGAGCTCCAGAAGGATCTCTCCAAACTGGCAGACTTGGGAATCCAGGCTGAAATGTTCCGCTCCCTTTCTTACATCCTTTTTAATTCCTTAATTTGGAATCAATCCCTTGCTCATCCCACATGGAGGAGACCCACCAGCCAGTCTGTGGGAGTCTGTCAAGGCTACTTCAAGGTCAATCCACGGATTAAAAAGCCCTCCACTCCTTGAGATTCATCATCGGCTCTTTCATTTGATTTTCCCTTTCCAAAGTTCTCCAAGGCAGAAGGGGCTTCTTCAGTTCCTTCTTTAGGATCCCTAAAGGGGGAAGAAGAGACTCACAAGAGCCCCGTGGGTGAAAGGGGGCAAGAGGGTTTTACACTTTTCCCAAAGAAAGTGGAGGGAGCCCAAGCCAGCGAAGAGGGGAAAGGGGACAAAGGAAGAAAGGGAAAACTCACCCACCCCCGTCGGACATGAGGGGAAGAGTAAAGGAAGGAGACAAGGAGTCTGAAGGACCAGAAGCAGAGAGAGCGAGTGAGTGAATGAATGAGTGAGTGAGTGAGTGAGTGAGTGAGTGAGTGAGAGAGAGAGAGAGAGAGAGAGGAGTGGAGGCCAGACAGTTGTCAAAGGCAGATCTAAAAAGATTCCCTGTCTTTAGAAAAGGAGATGGTCCAGAATCATTTTTTGTTATGTTTGAAAGATTTTTCTGTGAGGGATTCTGAAAGAATGATAGTGTTGAGATCCCAAATTAATGGAGGCCTGGCAGAGATCTATGCCGAGATGCCTTTGGAATTTATTAAAAATTATGATGAGTTCAAAAAGTTAGTGTTTGCCAGGTATGGCATAAATTCAGAACAGTTGAGACAGAAATTCAGGTCTCTGACCAAGAAACCTGATGAATCTTACTCACAATTAGGAGCAAACTTGTCCAGATATCTAGACAAATGGGTGGTTCAGGTGAAAGCTGAGACAGTAGAAGACCTTAAAAATATTTTTGGATTGGAGCAGTTCTATTCTCTCTTACCTGGGGATCTGAAGTTTTTAGTTAAGGACAAGAAACCCCGAAATTTGAGAGAGGCAGGGGAGATTGCTGATTTCATTTCCCAGATCAGAAAACCAAGTGGTTATGAGGGAAAGGTTGTGAGAAAAGTGTGGGAAGACTCCAATAAATATCCCAGAGGACACTTTAAAAACCAGCAGAAGGTTGGGGGCCATTTTGTGGGCAAGTCCCCAGACAGCCAAGCTAGAAACCAAAATTTGGAGGGAAAAGGAGGGAAAGGTGCTGGGAATGATCAATGGAATGTTAGGACTTGTTTTAAGTGTAATGAAAAGGGCCATATTGCATCCCAGTGTGGTAAAAATAGAGAATTTGTACCACAAAAAGTAAATTTAGGTAAGCCTAAGGCAGTATACTGTGTGCAACAGGAACAGGACAATCCACCAAGGGAGAAGTCAGCCGCTATGGCAACACAAGCTGATAATATTGAACCTGATTTCCCTTTGGCAGAAATTAGACATTGCTTTTTAATTAAAACAAACCAAGAGTTATTTCAAATGGCTGGGGACCATATTTATATCTTTGATAATACATGGCTTTGAGGGACTCATGTTCACAAGTCACGCTGTATCACCCGGATATAATAACTCAGAAATACATCTTAAATGGGGAAAACATGGTTGTGAAGGGAATTGGTGAAAAAGCAGTCAGTTTGCCTGTGGCTGAGGTACACCTTAGGTACCAGGGATGGGAAGGACCTTGGAGAATTGGGATTTCTTCACAGGTTCCAGCAGCGGTTTTAATCGGAAATGACCTCTTTGAACATGTGAAGAGGGTTTTAGTTTTGACACGTTCCCAACAAGATAAAGCAGAGGCAGCTGAGGAAGGGTGTGAAAATCAGAGGAAGGGAATACCTAACAGTATTAATTCATCTGAGATATTTCCACTTAATATTTCCCAAAGCAATACATTCAGTCAAGAACAGAAATCAGATTCCACACTGAAACAATGCTTTGAGAGCGTTTCTGAAGCAAAATTAACCCCTGAAAGACCTGAGAGGTTCCACCTTGAACAGGGCTTATTGTACCGAGAGTCTCACCCCAAGAAAGGGGGGGGACAATCTTCAAAAACAGTTAGTGGTTCCTTTGAAATATCGCCAGCAAGTATTAGAAAGGGGACACTCAGATATATTTTCTGCTCATCTAGGCATTAATAAAACCAAGCAAAGAATATCACAGAATTTCTACTGGCCTGAGGTGGGAAGGCAGATTAAAACTTTTCGTCAGGGTTGTGATGTTTGCCAAAGGCAGGGCAATAGTAATGATAAAACAAAAGCGAAGCTATGCCCTTTACCAGTGATTTCTATCCCATTCCAACATATTGGCGTGGATATTATAGGACCATTGCCTAGAGTCACCCAAAGGGGGAACAGATTTATTCTGACCATTGTGGACCATGCCACATGATACCCTGAGGCCATTCCTCTGAGGAATATTGAGACTCATACTGGGGCTTTCTCTTTTTGTCTCCTGACCACATGGCCTGGGGGTGGGGCCTAGGGGTGGGACTTTCTGCTTTAAAAGAGCGTGTCCCAGGACCCTGGACCCTTTTCCCTAGGAAGCTGGGCTGAGGGCGAAGGCCAGGTATGTTTGCATGGATGCCTTGCTGAGTTTTTTTTTCCCCTGGGCTTTCTTTTTGTCTCCTGACCACATGGCCTGGGGGTGGGGCCTAGGGGTGGGACGTTTTTTTTCCTGGGCTTTCTTTTTGTCTCCTGACCACATGGCCTGGGAATGGGGCCTAGGGGTGGGACTTTCTGCTTTAAAAGAGCGTGTCCCAGGACCACACGCCGTTCTCAAATTCTATCTGTGGCCTTAATATGGTAAATAGGAAAGGCAATTAGATTTGCATAAGCCTGGGAGGCATGAAAGTTTTAAGTGTTAGATCATACTTTCACACTATTAAAGAGCAGGCCGGGTAGGTGGGGCTCATCAGCCATGGAAGGCACCCATCTAGGAGAAGGAAAACTCCGATTTCAAACCTCCACTGCCTTGTGGCTATATCCACTCATGGAAAAGGCTTCAGGAGTTAACCTTGAGGCAAAATCTGGAGCTGGAGTCCCGAAAGCAGCATGTGTCGCTCTGCCAACTCCTGCGACATTGCTGGAACCAGTTGTATTGGCTCTTGCCTTTCCATTGGACCATTTCAGCAATGTGGAGAGGGAGGATCTGCTGCTTGGGTAACAGCCTATCCTCCATATTACCTTACCCGGGCTTCATGCTCTGGAGAGGACATTCCTCGATTCAGAGCACGTTACCATAGTCTCTAGAGACTGAAGGATGCCTATGATGACTGTGGCTGATGCACTGCTGAGTTATATGAGTTGAATGGGCTTTGCGTCAGAAATACTAACTGACTTAGGGACATCTTTTATTTCAAAACTCATGCAGAGACTGTGGCAAATATGTGGGATCAAACATTTAAATACTTCCCCATATCACCTGCAAACTAATGAGCTCACAGAGAGATTTAATGGTACCCTGATGCGCATGATTAGGGTCTATTCCGCTGAGAATCCTTACAATAATGATCAGAGAATACAACTTCTGTTATATGCATATAGGTCTGTACCCCAAGACAATACATGATTTAGTCCTTTTGAATTGCTGTTTGGGAGGAAAATGAGACGACCTCTTGACTTAATTAGACAAAGTTGGGAGAAGATACAAGAGTCTGATCCTGAGAACGTAATATCGTATTTAGACAACCTGATGAACACTTTGAAAAGAAATCTAGAGATGTGTGTGTTTAGTCGTTTAGTCGTGTCCGACTCTTCGTGACCCCATGGACCAGAGCACGCCAGGCCCTCCTGTCTTCTACTGCCTCCCGGAGTTGTGTCAGGTTCATGTTGGTTGCTTCGCAGACACTGTCTAGCCATCTCATCCTAGGTCGTCCCCTTCTCTTGCCATCACACCTTCCTAACATCAAGGTTTTTTCCAAGGACTCTTTTCTTCTCATGAGATGGCCAAAGTACTGGAGCCTCAGCTTCAGGATCTGTCCTTCAAGTGAGCATTCAGGGTTGATTTCCTTTATAGCTGCTGAGAATTTACAAGGGCAGAAAAATAAGCAAAAAGTATGGTATGACAGGAAAGCCAGGGAAAGAAGTTTTAATCCTGGAGATGAGGTGCTGGTACTAAGACCTCTCAAAGGGAACAAGTTACAAATAAATTGGGCAGGACCATTTAGAATTATTGCCAAAATGAATGACCTTAATTATGTCATTAAGGAGGATGGAGAACCAGGCAGGAGGGTGGTTGATGTTAATATGATCAAACCATATTATAGGGAAGAAAACAGAGTGTTATTCGCTATGAAAGAAGCTGGCAATGAGAAACATGACTTACCCTATTGGGAAGGAAGGGGAACAACAATATATAACCCTGAAGATGTCAAAATCAGCCCTGTACTTTCCCATAAGCAACAGTGTGAACTGAGGACCTTGATTACAAAGTACCAACAGGTTTTCTCCAGCAAACCTGGGTTAGTCAAGGGAGTGGTGCACAAGATTGATACTGGAGATGCACCCCCACAATCATGATATGCTGAAAGAAAACATCATTGTTCCGTCATCCAGCCTTTGGTCTGCTCCTATAGTCTTGGTCGACAAACCAGATGGCAGTATTCGATTTTGTGTTGATTATAGGAAGCTGAATCACGTCACCAAGCCGGATGCGTATCCTATGCCCAGATTAGACAACCTAATAGAGACCATAGGGGGATGACAATATATTTGCTGCCTAGACCTAACGAATGGATTCTGGCAAGTGAGAATTGACCCCGAAGACCAGGAGAAAACAGCCTTTTCTAGTCCTTTTGGTCTATACGAGTTCCATGTTTTGAGTTTTGGCCTAAGAAACTCACCGGCAACTTTCCAGACTTATGGACCAAACTTTACAGGGACTTAGCAATTTCACAGTGGCTTATATTGACGACATAGGTATTTTTAACAACACCTGGAGAGATCACCTTTGTCACCTAGAAACAGTGCTGCAAAGATTAACAGCACCTGGGCTAACAGTGAAAGCAAGTAAATGCCAGCTGGGTAGCCCCAAATTGAAGTATTTAGGTCATGTAGTAGGGGGAGGTAGGATTAAACCCCTGGAAGCTAAAGTAGAAGCTATAAGTAACTGGCCTAGACCCAACACCAAGAAAAAAGTCAGATCTTTTCTTGGGCTGGTAGGCTATTATAGGAGATTTATTCCTAGGTTCAGCGAGATAGCAGCTCCTTTGACTGACTTAACACACAAGAAGAGTGTTGACTATATCCAGTGGTCCGGCAACTGCGAGGAGGCATTCGGGAAGCTGAAGGAGGCATTGATAACCAACCCAGTCCTGAGAGCTCCTGATTTCCAGCGCGAGTTTACCATCTTTACCGATGCATCCAACTCCGGGTTAGGAGCTGTGCTGTGCCAGAGTGACGACGGCGGAGACCTTCATCCAGTGGCGTACCTGAGTAAGAAGCTGCAGGGAGGCGAGAGACATCTGTCCACCATTGAGAAAGTGTCCTGCGATTGTGTATGCGGTGCAGAAACTTAAGCCGTACATATGGGGAAGGCATTTTGTCCTTTGTACTGACCATTCCCCACTATTGTGGTTAAGAACTATCAAAGCTAACAACAGCAAGCTGATGAGGTGGGTTTTGCTTCTACAGGACTTTGATTTCGAGGTTCGAGTGATTAAAGGGACTCAGAACTGTGCTGCAGATGCCCTCTCTAGAAGACCAGAAGACTGAAGAAGGAAAATGGACTCTTAAAATGGTTAAAGTATTTAAAAGTTTGTTGTACATGTATCCACTGATATATGTGATTTGTTATGTACGAATATGAAATTGGATGTAAGTATAATTTTTATGTTGTCTAATATTTTATGTCTAATATTAAGAATGTGTGGGAATGTCTTGCAGGTAAGATGTTTTACTTAATGTTTATGAAAATGTTTTTTAAATGTAATATTGTTATTAGATTAAATGTATTATTGTACTGCTCCTCGTTGTTTATGAGAGGAAAGCACTTTATCTTTCCCCCATGAAACAGCTTGTTAAGGGGGGAGGTATTGTGGCATACAGCTCTGCTCTCACCTGTCCGTCACAGCTGAGCAGGGGAACCTCAGCCAATGAGAGGACGGAGGGTGGTGCAGAAGTGGGAGGAGCTGGGTTATATAAGGTGTGTGTGATGGGTGAGATGAGATCAGATTAAGAGATGAGAGTTTAGACAGATTGTTAGAGAGAGTGAGAAAGAGCCTGTCAGTGAGAGGAAAAGTCTGTGTGAGCTAGTGTCTTATAAACAGTGATTGACAACTTGATTTTTATACCTGATTCACCCTTTTATTTTTGTATGAATCAATAAACATTTTATTTGTTTGAAAGAAACACTTGTCCTTTTGAGTTTTAAGGATAGGTTGGTGGCAGCAGTTTTGGTGAAAGGTAGTGAGCACTCTTAGAGTCCTGGATGGGTAGAGGCTTGAGAGTGGCCCGCTATAAGGATGGAGCCGAAAGAGAAGGGAAGAGCGGATACAAATAGTAGAGGGGGAAAGAGAGAATATGGAACGGAAGAACCTTACCCCACGCGGGTGTGTGGAATTGCCTTCCCATAGGAGACGACCGGAGGGGGAGAATGATGGATGGAGGAGACCCTTTTGCATCGGCCAGTGTCATCCTCAAGGGAAGGCCCACAGAAAGAGGATTACGGTAGCCTAATCTTGAGACTCCCTGTGCATGAACCCGTCCGGGGAGTCACAATTGCATCCAGGCAGGGGCCCAGTTGCACCATCCGTCTAAAAGGGAAGTAGGCGGATCGGGTCACAGATGCTGCCGGGTTGTCCACTGACAGCGTTGGGTCCAGAAGGACACCAAGCGTGCCTTGGGAACCACCCAAAGAACAGACATCAGTGTAGCATTCAGCCCTGCTCTCACCTGTCTGTCACAGCTGGGCAGTGGATCATCAGCCAATGAGGGGACGGAGGGTGGTGCAGAAGGAGGAGGAGCTGGAATATATAAAGGGGGTTATGAAGTATGTGAGGGCGAGAGGAGATATGAAATGAGTTTTGAGAGGGAGATTTTGTGAGAGTTAGTGATTAGCATGTCTGTAGGCCTGTGAGCCAAATAGTCAGTGAGGGAAAAGTCTGTGTGTGTTAGTGAATGAGAAACCTTGATTGACTACCTGTGATTTACCCATTTTATTTTGTTATACCAATAAAAAAGTTTTTGTTTGGAAGAAACACTTGTCTTTTTAAATATTTGATATTATTGGTGGCAGCAACTGAAGAAGAAGAGTGAGCACTCCTGGAGGCCTGAGTTGGTAGAGGCTTCAGAGTGCCCGCTACAATCAGGGGTACCCAGTAGAAGGGTCCCCCCGTCTCCTTCGGATTCAGCCTTCGTCTATCCTCCTGTTGAAGGAGAAGGTGGGAACAGAAATGACGTTCCCTGTTAAGAATATGATCATCAGAGTTCGAAGTACAGGTGGAAGTGGAGGGTGCAAAGCAAAAAAAAAAAAAACCCCAGTCTGGCTTGGGGGGAACAAGAAGGGAGGCTTGAAGGGGAACCCCCATGCACCCCAAATCAGGACGACCAAGGTTTGCCTCTTGTCAACAGGACCTGCCTTTGGTGAGCATGGAGCTGGGGTGAGCAGGATGAAGATATTTTTGAAAAAACCACCCTAAACAAAATGCAACGAAAACCATACCCCAAAACACCACCACTTTGCACATGTTCAGAGAAGCAGTGTGGTGTCACGGATGGAGTACCAGACTGGAAACCAGGAGGCCTGGATTCAACTCCCTGCCTGGCCAGGGAAACTGAAAGGGGAGAGAGTGTGTGTGGGGCAAGGCTGCTTCAGCCACCTCTTGAAATCTCACTGACCTGGCAAAGGTTGTGAGTGACCTGGGATTTGGTTCTTCCTTTTTGGTCCCAAAATAAAGCAAAGAGAAATCACCTCCGTCTCACTCCTGCCTAGGAGAAAAGACAAAGAGAAAGGATCAGTCTGGAGGCTTCGTGGATAAAGCAAATCAAAAACATTTCCTTGTGGGAGGTATCTTCCTCATGTTTATATCGAATGGGGCTCCCTCCCCATCTCTCTCTGTCCCGTCTTCAGGCAGCAGAACAAGACGAACGCCAAAGCAGGCAGACAGCCGCATCTCCAGCCAGGGTCCGAGATCAAATCCACACAACCCCCCCAAGTTCCCAGGGAGGTGGAGGCAACAGCCGGGAACCAGAGAGCAACAGGAACCATCATGCTTCCCGCTGGCACCGGTGATGAAAGCAGCGGCACACAAGAGGGCGTTTCTCCCACTATTTATTTAAAATATTTTTACCCCCTTCTCCTTCTCTTTAAAAAGGACTCAAGGCAGTTTAAGGTACAACATTAAAAGGGCGCACATTTGAAAGTGAAAAACAGGAAGTCTAGAAAGCTTAAAAAGCATCGAACCGATGCTCCACTCAGCAAGGTCAACAAAACCAACCTCTTTAAAAAATGCCAGAGGCCCGTGCGATAGATGGAGTGGAACGAGGGTCGGACGGGCCTCCCCTGTTCTCACGGGAACCTCCATTATTTCTGTCCTTTTGGGGATCCCAAGAGAGGGGAGGCCGCAGGAGGGCGAAAACCTAGGGAGAAGAATCGAGGGAGCAGGTCTTTTGCACAGCCAACGTCCCTGAACGGCGCCTTTCAGGACCCAAAAGCCCAGAACTGTTTTGGCCCTGCAGGAAGAACAGCACATACGACAAGAGAACTCCCGTTCCTGGGGAGACCAACCTCCCTTCCAGGAATGTCTAACTCTTTGTCTCTCTCTCTCTCACTCCCCACTTTCTATGCCGAGCCCCCTTTCTGGCCCCCCTCCGCCCCATCTCTCTCTGCCCCCAAACCTTCCTCTGCCTCCTCTTCCTCCTGCAGAGAACCCCCCCGCGCTTCCCACCCAGGCATTGCAGCGTTAAAACTCCTTTTCCCACTTTTGCAGAAGAGATGAGTCTGGGGGAACCCTGGGTGGTGGAGGAGAGGGAGGAGGGGGGAGAGCCAGTTTCCCTTCTCTCCTTCCTTTCTTTTCCCCACAGCCACCGAGGCCTCCAGGATTCAGGAGAAAGTCAGGTGGGGGGTGTCTCCTCAGAGGAAAACCCAGACTAGTATGGGATCACGATGTGTTAGCAGAGTTGATTGGCAGGAATCGTGAGGATAGGGATAAAAGAGTTGAATTCAGGTTCATGGGATTGGTCTTGGATACCTTCATGGATGCTGGAGTTCTCCACCCTACGATACGTTGTAATTGGAATTGTGGTTCTTATTATTTGGGCATTGTTTGTATGTGTTCTATCTAGACTTTGGCCTTTGTGTGTTGCTTTTCGTTCATCTCCAAGCCCAGGAATGGCTATGCAAAGAGAAGCAGATTCCAATTCAGCGTTATTTCAATTGTCAGAATTCAAAAAGGGGGGAGTGATACCTGGATATGGCCGAAAGAAGTTTCATTCCTGGTCTTGAAGTACAAAATCTTATTCTACATGTAATTTCCTATTTTGACTCTCTCTTGGCGTTTGTATTAAGTCAGAGGCCTATATTTCACACCTTTCAGCCCCTCACCTTTCAACTAGCAGGGGGCCCATTTAGGAATGCTGCTCAGGGGCCAAACACAGAACAATAGAATCATGGAAAAGTGAAGTTGGAAGGGGCCTACAAAGCCATCAAGCCCAACCCCCCGCTCAAGGCAGGAATCTGGTCCAAGCAGATCTGTCAGGTGGGGAGCTAGGTTTTTCTTGAAAGCATCCAGGGTTGGAGCACTCCAAAATATTTGAAACATAAAACCCAGCAGGGAGACGGAGGCTGAAGCCCATACATCTGGGCCCTGCTTGGTACTCTAAATATATCAATAAGATAAGGAAGTTGGAATACACTTTCTTCGAGACAGTGCGGGAGAATCCTACAGGAAAGTCATCAAGGGGAGGTAGGCAGACCACAAAAATCTATAAGGGACCCTTTTGTTTGTTTTCCGCACGTTTATAGTCAGGAGGCTAAAAACCCTCACCTGGAGAGACCTTCTTGTTTTCCAGATATCTTGAGGAGGACACCCCCGGGCGGAGCTCTCTGGCCTGGATGCAGAAGATCCCGTTTTCCCCTGAGGAAATAGGAAGTCAGCTCCTGAAAGAAAGAACACCAGCAGTTGAAAGGGGAAACCATGAGGAAAAAAAGGGTCAAAAATATTCTCCCCTCTTGCAGGCCTGGACAGAAGAGACACACTCCCAATTCAGAAAGGGGAACTGGCAAGCCCAGAAACCAATTTCTTGAAGTAAAAAAAAAACTGATTTGATTCACGGCATCCCATTGCAGTTGAAATCTAGGGTTTCACGAGAAGGAATCTGGGACGTTTTGTTGTTCTGCCTCTTGAGGAGACTTTAGGGAGGAGAAGCTCCCTTTGGGTTTCCTGGTGTTGCTTCACAGAGGATGCCCCCAGTTGGTGGTGAGCGATGAAAGGGCCCCCCTAAGGAAATCCATTTAATTTAATTCAATTTTATTTTTTTGGCCCTCCTCCCTCCTGCATCCTCACCTCCTCAACCATCCGAAAAGGACTCTGTGTGTGTGTGTGTGTTGGGGGGCGGGATCTGTGACCGGCCCCCTCCCTCCCAGCTGACCCACACACACAGACCTTCCTTCTTCAGATCCTTCTAGCTTTGAGGATTTCCTTCCTTCTCCTGTCACCCCCCACACACGTGTTTGAAGACACACACACACTCCAGGGGCAACAGTATATATATTTAAAAAGGAAAGGAGGATTAATCCAAACTCTGCCCGATTCTTCCCCAAAAAAAGGGGGAGGAAGAGGAAGGTGGGGGGGGACGGAGGGGGAGCAGAAAAGGGGGGCCGAGGCAGAGAAAGTGTGTGTATAGGGGGGGAAGAGTGAAGGATGAGATTCCAGCCTGGGAGGGAAACATTGGGGGATCCGCTCGCCCCCCCAAAAAAGATCCCCAACGAGGAGAGTCTGAAGGGAAGGTTTGCAATTCGGGTCGGTCCAGGAAAAGGGGGGGTGGGGTGGATTATTTGCCACCCGGAGGGAAAGGAGAAGTAGACCCCCCCCTTCCCTGCCTCCCCCCTCCCTCGGAATTTGCCTTCCCTTTTTTTGAAGGAACCCCCCCTCCCTCCCCACTATTCTGCTCCCTCCCCTCTAAGGCTCACCTCCTTGCAAGTCCCCAGGCGGGAAACTCCCGAGGAGGCTCCCTTTGCACGGGCCCTCTTTCCCCCCCACCCACGGAGAGACCATAGAGACGGGAGGGGACGGACGGGGCCTCCCACCGCTTCCGGTTTGGAGAAAGGCGGAAAAAAGGGGGAGGCGCTCCTTCTCGCCTCTTTTTTCGTAGCTCTAGGTTCCCCCCTTCAACCTCCCCCAAACGGTTTCATGAATGAAGAGAGGGGGGCGGAGGAGAAGGGAGGAACCTGCAGAAAGGGAAGGGGGGTTGTCCTTGAGGGGGGGTAATAAGGAAGAGGACAGGTCCCCTCCCCCCATCTTCTTGTCAGGGGGAGAGATTGACTCTCTAGGATGATCTCTGAGGAGTGGCGCGTCTCTCTCTTCCTCTTTCGTAGCTCTAGGTACTCCCCTCTTCGCTCTTCAGAGTTGGATGTAAGAAGCGAGGGAGGAACCGGAAGAGGAAATCTCTCTCCTCCTGGCCCTTCTTTCCCCCGCCACCTCTATGGTCTCAGGCGGGCGCTCTTGAAAAGAAGGAGGACTCCTCTCGTGAGTTTCCCCGCTTGCTTCAGCCCAGCTGCACCTCCTTGGGGAGGCGGGGGGGGGGGGGAGAGGGGAGGGGTAGTCTCCTCCGGGCAATCCGGATCGCAAACCGGTTTCTCCCTTTTGGTTTGCAAGGCAGGCTCCAGCTTGCAAGAGGGGGGGCCTTCGACCGTCTTCTTCCCCCCCTCCCTTGCAATCTCTCCTCCTTTGCCGGGGTGGGGGGAGAATATTCAGAGGGCGGTTGATATTTCCCCCCCCCAAAGACTCCTCGTCCCCCCCCCGCAATCACTTGGGCAAAGTGGGGGCCAAGGAAGGCGGCCAGGATCAGGGCCAGTCCTGGGGGAGGAGATGGCTGAGACTGTCTGTCTGTCTGTCTGTCTCTCTCTCTCTCTCTCTGTGAGTTTGTGTGTGTGTGTGTGTGTGTGTGTGTGTGTGTGTGTGTGTTCCTAGATCATCTTGCAGAAAGGAGGGCTAACCGGATCCCTCTCAAGACCAGATCCTGACCTGAGGATCAAGTGCAGGAGCGGCTTCCTTGTTGTGTTGCTTGTGTCAAAACAGACGGTCTTTTTCCGAAAGACAGGCAGGAGTGAAGCCGGAGACAGACAGACAGACAGACAGAGAGAGAGAGAGAAGGATTTTCCTCCTTGGGATCTTTCCTAGCAGACACTGAAAGGGAGATCGATCACCCCTTGGATGTCCTTCTTCCCGCAGAGCTAAAACTGGTATGGTGTGAAGGTGCAATTAAGGGCCATCCGCTGTGCAAAAGACCTGCCCCCTGGATCCTCCTCCTTCCTCCTAGGGATTCGCCCTTCTGCCTCCCCTTAAAAGCTGGAGCAAAAAAGAAAGAGGCCGAAAGAGGCTCCTATCCTTCCACGGGGGGGGGGGGGGAGGAGGAGAGAAGGACCAGATAAATGTGACCCAGCCCCTCTAGATCTGCAGGTGTTCCCTCTCCTGGCAGGTCTTTTGCAGAGTGAATGGCTCTGAAGGGTCCATTCCAGACCAAGGGAATCACAAAACGCTTTGCTTTCCAGCAGGGGCTGCCAACACCAAGACCCACCCACCCACCCTTGGTTGCCGCTCCTCCAAGGCCCTCTGAAGTTGGCAGTGAGCTCCAAGGGAAGAGCGAAGCCTAAGCGAGGTTGGGGGTTGGAAGACAGCAGGTGAGAAAAGTCCTGAGACCTGAACTCGGCGCACCCTGGGTGGGCGACCCCAAGACACACAGGGCCCTTGGCCCACGAAGGGGGTACGGAGGCTGAGGAGCCCTTTTGGAGACGCCCCCTGCGTTGGGATCCTCGAAGGGACCGAAAATAGTGTTTTATTAGAGCTTGATTTCGTTTACCATCCGTAGTGTAGCTTTGGTTTGATTCATTTTAAGGTTTGTATTCTTGCTGTTTTTCACTTTTAAAAGTTGCCTTTTAATGATGTACCTAAACTGCCTTGGGTCCTTTTTAAGGAGAAAGGTGGGGTAAAAATATGTTAAATAAATAGTGGGAGGCTTTTGACTTGAGGGAGACGCTTAAAACTTAATTTCTGCTCTATCCAGGTATCACCCCCTCTTTTTTTAAAAAAAGATTCTGACAATACGAAGGATGCTGAATCTAAATCTGCTCCTCTTGGTTTAGCCTTTCCTGAACAATAGGCAACATACAGAGGCCAAAGTCTAAATATAGCATGCACAAATAACCCCAAAATAAAAAGAACCACAATTTGAATTACTGATGCTCCCCCTGACAACAGAGGGTCTGGTCCACTACATCGCATGGGGCTCTGGTGTTTTCTCGATGTTGATTTCGTTTACCATCCTTACTGCAGCTTCGGGTTGATTCATTTTAAGGTTTGTCGTCTTGCTGTTTTTCACTTTTAAATGTTGCCTTTTTCTGAGGCACGTTAGCGATCTTGCATCTTTTTTTCATGAGAAAGGCAAGATAAAAATATTTTAAATCGACCGTGAGAGACCTACCCTCTTGTATTCTGCTACTTTCATTGCATGTGTCAGAGGGAAGTTACGCCTGCCTGCCTGCTTTTCTTTTCCTCTGGAGAGAGATGGGGGATGTAGCCCCATTCAATAGAAACAAGAGGAAGGCACACCCCAGAAGGAAATGTTTTTGATTTGCTTTATCCGTAAAGCCTCCAGGCTGATGTTTTCCTTTTCTCCTAGGAAGGGGTGAGACGGAGGTGATTTCTCTCTGCTGTTTTTGGGACCCAGAAGAAAGAACCCAAATCCCGCATCCCTCCCAACGTTTGCAAGGTCAGTGAGATTTCAAGGGGTGGCTTACCTAGCCTTGCCCCCCCCTCTCTCTCGTCTCCGTTTCCCTGGCCCGGCAGGGATTTGGATCCAGGTCTCCTGGTTTCCAGTCCGGTACTCCATCCGTGACACCACACGTCTTCTTTGAATATGTGCAGAGTGCTGGTGTTTGAGGGTATGGTTTCCTTGGCATCCGATGCAAGAGGGGCAGTGTCTCCTCTGTCCACTGCTCTCCTCCTCCCATCATCTCCTCTGGGAAGACATTTCCACACAACCCGCATGGGGGAAGGTTCTTCCGTTCTACCTTCTCTCTTTTTTCCTTTCTTGTTTGCTTCCCCTCTTCCCTTCTCTTTCGGACCCATCCTCTTCTCTCCCATTTACCCCAGTAGAAAGGTTTCCTGGCTGAGTGATGGTTCCTTTCCCTTCCTGCCTCTTCTCTTGGTATCATCATCCTCTGCCAGATACGAATCCATGCTTTCTCCATCCAGAAACCTTCCCACCCTTCTAGCAATCACTCTCTTCACCTCTGCCGTTCTGGCCTCCACTTCTCTCTCTCTCAGTCACTCACTCTCTCACTCTCTGTTCCTGGTCCTTCTTACAGTGGCGTCTTGAGTTACGAATGGCCCGAGGTACGAACTTTTTGAGTTACGTACTTCTCCTGACTTGTGGACGGAGAATTGAGGTACGAACCCAAAAGTTTAAAAAAAAAAGCGGGAAAGCACCTGGAGCCGGGTGGCAGCGGCGCGGCGAGAGGTGGCGGCGCTGCTCCTGCTCCGGGATTGGGGCACCTTGGGGCTTTCCAGCCGCCAGAATTCCAGCCTGGCCGGGGCCTCTGCCTGTCCCGGGTGGGCCCCGCTGAGCCGAGCTCTAGCGGCGGTGGCAAAAGGCAGCGGCGAGGATGGCGGAGGAGCCTCCGAGCGCCCCGGTGAGCCCACGCAGGAGGGTGGGAGCGAGTTGCGGAGTGGCACTGTCGCTGGGAGGGCTCCGCGCCGGGGAACTAGGCGGGCGCAGGCAGCGGGTGATGAAAACAGGGGAGGAGAGCGAGGAGGGCGAGGGGCGCGGTTGGGTGAGCGAGGGGCTGGGGAGGAGAGCGAGGAGGGCGAGTGCGGTGCGGTTGGGTGGGCGATGGCTGCCTGAATGAAGGGAAGGGGCTGTAAACGGCTGGGGCTGTAAACGGAGACGGGGCGGGGAGGGAGGGAGCACTGCGGGGGCCGGCTGCCTGTTTTACCTTCCTGGGCTGGGGCTGTAAATGGAGACCGGGCGGGGAGGGAGGGAGCACCGCGGGGAGCCTTGATGGCCAGGCACCGTGTGCTGCTGCTGCTCCCATCTCCACCCGGCCCATTCCCGCGGAGCTCGGAGAAAATGGCTGGGCTGCCTGTTTCGCCTTCCTGGGAATACCTAAGAAAAAAAAAAAGAAACAAAATATCCCCCTCTAGTGGCAGCTTCCCATTACTTTCTATGGACGGTACAGAGCAGATACGGATTACAATGGTTTTCAATGCATTCCTATGGGAATGCAGATTTTGACCTGCGAACTTTTTGACTTGCGAACCACCTTCCAATACGGATTAAGTTCGCAAGTTAAGACCCCACTGTATTTCTAGTCTCCTTCCTTTTCTCTCCCCTTCACATCCCATGTGGGGGTGGCAACGTTTTCCCTTTGTCCCATTTCCCCTCTTTCCTGGCTGGACCCTCCTCGCGGAGACAACAGAACCACGGATCAAGACTCCACACTCCCTTTGGGTCCAAGACTTTGTGTTTCACGCACTCGTGTCTGTCGGTCCCAATCCCAACCACCAAGGCAATGCTTAACAGTCCCCTCTTCTTACCTTGGTCCGAGCACGGAGTGGCCTGGTTGTTATATTTGTGCCCAACAAATTCTTCCCGGTCTCCTTCACCGGGGTGTCGGACATCTCGGTTTATCTCACCTGCGCAGCCGAGGTCCCCTCCAGGGAAAGTAGGCTGTTGAAATCGATGGGCTGCGTCTCCCTGTTTTCTCAGCAGCGGAACACTGCAGGAGACTAGGATCCCGGATGAGCCCACAATTGTGAGAAATGCTCACACCCTTGTTACTTAAATGCAGGAACCAGACAACCACGAATACAGGCAGCTCTCCTTTATTAAAAAGCCCTTTTGCAAAAGCAGGTGCCCGAACTGGGTAGGCACACCCATCAAACCAGGCAGGATGATCTTTATCCCCTACTCCTGGCCCTTGTTTCCCTCTTGGTCTGGGCAATCCAAGGTTCACCTAAACTGATCAGAGGAAGTCCTGCCTCTCTTTCCATCTCCCTCTCCTCTCTTTGCCTAGACCCCAGACTCTTATTTATTTCTATTATTATTTCTATGTTGTTGTTGTTTAGTCTTTTAGTCATGTCCGACTCTTCGTGACTCCACGGACCAGAGCACGCCAGGCCCTCCTGTCTTCCACGGCCTCCTGGAGCTGGGCCAAATTCATGTTGGTCGCTTCAATGACACTGTCCAACCATCTCATCTTCTGTCCCCCCCCCCCCATTACAAGGTTTCTTAATTCTTTCTCACTTTCTGTCATATTTGAGTTTGTTGATATTTCTTCCGGCGATCTTAATTCCGGCTTGGGATTCCTCCAGTCCGGCCTTTTGCACGATGTATTCTACATATAAGTTAAATAAGCAGGTGGACAATATACAGCCTTGTGCTTCCTGTCCCACGTATAGGTTTCTTAGGAGATACACAAGGTGGTCAGGCACTCCCATTTCTTTAAGGACTTGCCATATTTTGCTGTGATCCACACAGTCAAAGGCTTTTGCGTAGTCAATGAAGCAGAAGTAGATGTTTTTCTGGAACTCTCTAGCCTTCTCCATAATCCAGCGCATGTTAGCAATTTCGTCTCTAGTTCCTCTGCCCCTTCGAAATCCAGCTTGTACTTCTGGGTGTTCTCGGTCCACTTAACTGCTGAAGCCTACCCCGTAGGATTTTGAGCATAACCTTCCTAGCGTGTGAAATGAGTGCAATTGTATTGTAGTTGGAGCATTCTTTGGCACTGCCCTTCTTTGGGATTGGGATGTAGACTGATCTTTTCCAGTCCTCTGGCCACTGCTGAGTTTTCCATTGATGATGATTTAAAAAAAGTGAGCTGATCTTGATGTTGGGCTGTGGCACTAGGGTAGGTGACATGACCTTTAGCCTGGTTTGTTCTTTTTTGCACACCATGCACAGAATGATTAAAGTGATAGGAAAAGCCCCCCCCCCCCCAACTCTGCCTTGGCTGTCCCTAGCAAGCATGACATCGCTAGCACCACTCGGGTAGCCACTGATGATTATTAAATCCTCTGCGAACTAGCAAAAATGTAATGCATCTTGCTAGGCACGTTTGACACTTCTAAATAAATTTTTGGGGGGTAAAAGTTAAAAAAGTTCCCTGACCCCTGGTTTAGAGTATACCTGACTAGTCCAGTGGTTTTTCCTACATTCTTCAGTTTAAGCTTGAATTTTGCTATAAGCAGCTGATGATTAGAGCCACAATCAGCTCCAGGTCTTGTTTTTGCTGACTGTATAGAGCTTCTCCATCTTTGGCTGCAGAGAATATAATCAATCTGATTTCGATATTGCCCATCTGGTGATTTCCATGTATAGAGTCGCCTCTTGTGTTGTTGGAAAAGAGTGTTTGTGATGACCAGCTTGTTCCCATGACAAAATTCAATTAGACTTTGCCTTGCTTCATTTTGAACTGCAAGGCCAAACTTACCTGTTGTTCCTTTTCTCTCTTGACTCCTTACGTTAGCATTCCAGTCCCCTATAATGACAAAAAAATCTTTCTTTGGTGTCAGTTCTAGAAGCAAAGCGTGCTGCTTATATACCGCCCCATAGCGCTTCAACCACTCTCTGGGCGGTTTACAATTTAATTATGCAGGCTACACATTGCCCCCCCCCAGCGAGCTGGGTACTCATTTTACCAACCTTGGAAGGATAGAAGGCTGAGTCAACCTTGAGCCGGCTACCTAGGAATTGAACCCCAGGTCGTGAGCACAGTTTTAGCTGCAGTACAGCGGTTTAACCACTGTGCCACAAAGGTGTTGTAGGTCTTCACAGAATTGGTCAATTTCAGCCTTTTCAGCAATGGTGGTTGGTGCATAAACCTGGATGACTGTGATGTTGAAAGGTCTGCCTTGGATTTGTATTGAAATCATTCTATCATTTTTGAGATGGTATCCTGGTACAGCTTTTCCCACTCTTTTGTTGACTATGAGATATGGTAATCATCTGAATTGAATTCTCCCATTCCCGTCCATTTTAGTTCACTAAAATGTTTATTCTTGTCATTTTGACCACATCCAGCTTACCAAGGTTCATAAATCTTACATTCCAGGTTCCTTTGCAGTATTTTTCTTTGCAGCATCGGACTTTCCTTTCACTTCCAGGCGTGTCCACAGCTGAACATCCTTTCGGCTTTGGCCCAACCACTTCATTAGCTCTGGAGCTACTTGCATTTGTCCTCCGCTCTTCCTCAATAGCATGTTGGATGCCTTCCCACCTGAGGGGCTCATCTTCCAGCACCATATTTTTTAGCCTTTTGTTTCTGTTCATGGGGTTTTCTTGGCAGAGATACTGGAATGGCTTACCAGTTCCTGCTCGAGGTGGATCACATTTAGTGAGAACTCTCCACTATGACCTGTCCCTCTTGGGTGTCCCTGCATGGCATAGCCCATAGCTTCTCTGAATTACTAAAGCCCCTTCACTATGACAAGGCAACAATCCATGGAAGGCTTCTATGGTTACTGGTGGCCAAACAGGAAGATCAGAGAGAGCAAAGAGTGTAGATGATCTAACAGCGCTATCTTTGTCAAAAAGAAGGTCTGAAAAATATTCGACCCATCTTTGTGGAGATATTATGGGAGGGTCTTTTACTTCCAGCCTGGAAGAGCTGGCCTCAATGGCCCAAAATAGTGTATTGTTTTTCTGGTTCACTACCTGTTGGAGCTTGCTCCATTGCTCCAAAATAATTTTTTTTGTCTTTTTTCTTTTACACAATTCCTTAATTGAGTTTTATAGGGAGAGATATTTGTGCCGATCTTGGGCAGAATTTTCCAATGATGTTTCAGATCTAGCAGTAAAATGTTTTTCCCTTTGCAGGACATGAATTAACTCCTGTTTGTATTTTTCTTGTGACGGAGATAAGGAGGGGGAAAAGGCGTTCTCTATGTTCTTGTTTAGACAGAAAAAAACTGTTCCTCAAGCCCTTTTTCCTTGGGAGCCAGTCTTTCGTGCCTTTGATTAATAGCTTGCAAGGTCCTTGTTTGGGCGCCAATATGTAGGGTCATGAAATGAGAAAGTTGATAGGCTTGGTGATCACCAGATAATTAGGATAGCAAATAGTCTTAGAGAGAAAAGTTAAAGAAGTCAGCCACACACACAAGGATGTCTGCCAACAGAGTCCTCCTCACACAGATCTGGATCCAACTCTGCATACAGATTCTCTGGGGCAAAGCCCCCAGGAGGACTCTCTTTTATTAAGCTTACAAGTTCACATTAGGATTGGCCCAAAGAAAGGGTTTGAAGTTAGCTCTCTATCACTATGAGGAAGAGGAAGAATGGGTAGTAACTCCTCCTCTCAGAAGCAGCTATGACGTCAACCAGGAGAGCGTTCTCTGCACTGAAGAATCAGCCAACAGCTTAGCAACGTTGGGAAGAAGCCTTCCCCCACAATAGTTTTCTGCCACCTCTATTTCTCCTTCCTATTTGAGTCCCTGCTGACTCTTTCCAGAACTCCGGAGAAGTTCTCCTGGTGACAACTGTGGCTCTAGTAGAATAATGTATATCTGATTTAATTCATTATTCAAGGAGGGCTGTTCGGCCAGTGCAGGGCACATACACTTGTGTGCATGTGGAAAGGCATGGGGGAGCGCATGCCTGGTCCGGCTTAGGCCACGGACTGGCACCGGACCACGGACCGGGGTTTCAGGATTCTGTCCTAGAGGAAACATTGATTTTTGTAAACCGAGATACTAATGGAATATGCAGCATTTATAATTATTAATATTCTTCCCTCCCCTCTTTCCATACACATTGGTTTAGGTATCTAACTGTGGATCCAGAGGTTAGGAGTTCACTTCCCTTCTAGCTCTGCAGTTCTAAGATGCCATTGCCTCAGCACCTATTTCCCTGACCATCTCTGCTTCCTATCCCCATTGAGCCCTCATTCACCTCCAGGCAGGACCCGCTGAGGACTTGCAGAAACTCCCAACAGAGGCACCCAGCTTTTGGTCCCCAGCACGCTGTTCTTGTGAGCTCTGCAGGCAGCCTCATACGAGTCCCGCGATATGAGCTCCGGCGCCAGCTCCGATCCACTGCCTCGTCCCGCAGGACCAACCCAGCTCGTCACAAAACACCCCTTCTCTCATCCTCCTCAGCCACAGACAGCAGCGACACGACCAGCTCCCAGTCCTAATTCCTACACTGACCCTCTCTGCTTCCTATCCTGTTTTCAGAAATTCCTGATGGTTCTCTACCCGTAACAGCATTTTATAAACTCTACATCCCATCCATTTCATGGACCTGTCCTTTCTCTTCTCCCTCTGAATAATAATCTCTGCAGACTTTGTCAGTTCCCTGCATTGACCACTCACTGATCTTTACCCATTCTCGAGTCCAATCATTTAGCTGCATCACATTCATCCACTTTTCATCTTCCTTTCTAACACGGTCCTTTCCCCCCTTGTTATTCATTTCTGCTAAACAATCCTTTAATTCAAATATTTGTTTCCTCTTTAATCAACTTTGAGAAATTCCTTTCTAATTTTGTGGAAATGTAAGTCCAGTCATTGGGGAGAATTTGAGAAGGGAAAAAAAGTTACTTTGAATATACTTTGAATTTGATGTATTAATTTGGGGGTGGAAATGATCCTCCTTTCATTATTCCTCCCTCCAAAAGGTCCCTCAGTGAAGAGCCCTTCCAACTTTAAGCCCAAAAGAACAACCTACGGTCTGGCCTCATTCCCCCCCCCCCCCGATTCTCTTCCCTCACCTTTTTGGCTATCTTTCCTTCCTCCTCTGTGAGTCAGGGGAAGCCTGAACACATCATTCTTTTTCCTGCAGATTTTGGAATTAGTTGTTTCTCTGTTTTTTCCCCTAACCTACCAGATGATGAACAGGAAAAGAAAAATTGCCCAGCAACATCTGGAGCAACCTGGACAGGAACTAATAACCAAGCAAGAAAAGAGGGAATTGAAAATCAGAATGGACAGGCATGGATTTGACATAAAAGGACTGACGGAGAGGAGAAACCACGTAAATGCATGTCAGCTCAGTATACACCAAACAACATATGCTGGGGGGAAAGTGTATCCATGTAGGGAATGTGGAATGAGCTTCAGTCAGAACAAAAACCTCCATATACACAAAAGAACTCACACTGGGGAGAAACCTTATAAATGCATGGAATGTGGAAAGAGCTTTAGTCAAAGTGGTGACCTTAGGAACCATGAAAGGACTCACACTGGGGAGAAACCACATAAATGCGAGGAATGTGGAAAGAACTTTAGCCAGACTAGTCATCTTAGGTCACATGAAAGGACTCACACTGGGGAGAAGCCTTATAAATGCATAGAATGTGGAAAAAGCTTTAGTCAGAGTGGTGTCCTTAGGAAACATGAAAGAACTCACACTGGGGAGAAGCCTTATAAATGCATAGAATGTGGAAAAAGCTTTAGTGACAGTGGTGGCCTTAGGTTACATGAAAGGAGTCACACTGGGGAGAAACCACATAAATGCATGGAATGTGGAAAGAGCTTCAGTCACAGCAGTCACTTTAGTTCACATCAAAGAATTCACACAGGGGAGAAACCATATAAATGCATGGAATGTGGAAAGAGTTTTAGTCAGAGCAGTAACCTTAGGTCACATGAAAGAACTCACACTGGGGAGAAACCGTACAAATGCATGGAATGTGGAAAGAGCTTTAGTCACAGTGGTGTCCTTAGGAAACATGAAAGAACTCACACTGGGGAGAAGCCTTATAAATGCATAGAATGTGGAAAAAGCTTTAGTCACAGTGATGTCCTTAGGAAACATGAAAGAACACACTGGGGAGAAGCCTTATAAATGCATGGAATGTGGAAAGAGTTTTAGTCAGAGTGCTGTCCTTAGGAATCATGAAAGAACTCACACTGGGGAGAAGCCTTATAATTGCATGGAATGTGGAAAGAATTTTAGTCAGAGCAGTAACCTTAGGTCACATGAAAAAACTCACACTGGGGAGAAACCGTACAAATGCATGGAATGTGGAAAGAGCTTTAGTCACAGTGGTGACCTTAGGAAACATCAAAGAACTCACACTGGGGAGACACCTTATAAATGCATAGAATGTGGAAAAAGCTTTGGTCACAGTGTTGTCCTTAGGTTACATCAAAGGATTCACACTGGGGAGAAATAATAGAAATGTGTGGAATGTGGAAAGAGTTTTATTCAGAGCTCCTGATGAGTTAGCAAGGCATGAGGAGTTCATTCAGTTTTGTGTTGGTTTCCACTGGAATGACTAAGCAACCAAATGCTGACGTAATGCAAAACGGAGAGAAAAGAGAAAAAATGGAGTGAATTTTGAAGTGCCACTTGTCATGTGTTTTACCTCTATCGTTAGTTAAAAGGGAGACATCACAAAATAACCGTAAAAGCTTGTGTTAAAAAATGAGAATCATATATTTTACAATGGAAGCTTTTACAAAATCAGTGTAAAAAATAAAAAGATGGATGTTCTAAGGCTGACTGATGAAAGAAAAGCAAGTAGTGAACAGAGAATAACTCATTTGTTTTAGAAGGCTTTACCCTCATAAATACAGTGGTGCCTCGCATTGCGACGTTAAGTCGTTCCACAAAAATAGCTACAGAACGAAAACGTCGCAATGCGAAATAAAAAAGCCCATAGAAACGCATTCAAATGCGATTAATGTGTTTCTATGGGCTTGAAACTCATCGTTCAGCGAAGATCCTCCATAGCGCGGCCATTTCTGGTGCCTCTTAAGTGAGGAATGCATCCCAGAAAATAGCGGTCAACCATTTTGTTTACCCGGCGGCCATTTTGAAACCATCGATCAGCTGTTAAAAAATCATCGCTTTGCGATGATCAGTGCCCGAAGAAGGAAACCGATCATCGCAAAGCGAAATTCCCCCATGGGGAACATCGCAAAGCGATCGCCTTTGAGATCGCAAAAAGTTTGTCGCAATGCGGTTTCGCCGCTAAACGGAGCGCCCGTTAAGCGAGGCACCACTGTAATAGTAATTGAGTTTTAAGTGGTTACCAATGAATATATATTCTGTATTATGAAGAATTAGGCGTTTCTATGCTATTGTACTGAGCATATAGTCAGGAATTGTTAGAATGAGTCAAATTTTTCTTTATTTAAGGTGTGGTCACTTTGGTCCCTGGAGCGCAGTGGGTTGGAGGTGACCAATTCCTTTGATCCTTAACATCTGAGCTTCTGAGAGCCTGGAAAACACAAGCCTTGGGAAGATATGATTTTGTTGACTGATGCAGAACAAAGGGATATAAATATTTGGAGAACTCTCCCACAAACTGTTCTTAGAAAGGAACGGAGAAACATAGATGTTTGGTTTCATGAAGTACAACAGACGATGGAACTGATGTTGAGTAGGCCTGCAGTTTTTGCATAACTGTATGACGTTTGGATTTAAAGATCTGTACCAACAGTTTTTTCCTCACGCCTGTAAGTATGAAATCTAGAAATGATGTAAATAAATGAACTTGTGCAGAATTAACAAGTTTTGGAATTGCCTGAAATCATTGCAACAACGAAAAGACTTCTTATGAGATACCCAGATGAGCTTCAAACACCTTGTCACTGGTAGTCTATGTGAGGGAGAAAGTCAGGCTGAACCCATCCTGACTGGAATGACATCCTTTCCCAAGAAGAGGAGGGAAAAACCCAATGGAGCCCCAGAGGCAGAACATATAACCCATCAGAGAAGTGACAACTCAATGGGGAGAACGGGAAGATAGAGAGCTGAGAAGGGTCACAGAGAAAACTAAGAGGGTAGAAATAGTTCCGGGTGAAGAATGAAAGGTTGGGACCAATGTAGGGATGGGAGAGTCTGGAAATAAAGAGCCTGGCGTGTCTCAGGTGGAAGTTCCAGAGAGGGAAGCAGAAGGTCCTTCAGAAGAAAGGAAGGATCCACTGCGTAAAGGAACCTTAGGAGCAGCAGAGATGCAGGAGAAAAAGGAAGGAATAAGACAGGAGGAGGGAAGAGAACTATATCTTGGGGAACAATCCAGAAGGGAGACAGCGGAAGGTGGAGAGGTAGAAGGGCAAAAGAAGGAGAGGATATTACCACAAGGCTGGGAGTGGATATGAATGGAGAAACCCTGGACCAAACAGTAGGAGAGCTTGATGAAACCTCATGAGTGGAAGAATGGAGTCAGAGAGAGGTAAGACTGGAGAATCCCTCCTATTGGGAAGAGATAGTGGAGGAGAAAGATCAGGGAGGAAAGAAGCAAGCTAGCTAAAGAGAGGAAGGGAGAAATAGAACAGCCCCTCCCCTCAGAGAGGGCTTTTGGCATGATCCCAGTGGGTCAGTTGTGTTTATTGGAACCCACAGGAGAAACCGCACATCTCCAGCTGTCTGAGAATACCAAACCACCGCAGATTCTCATTTTGAGAATCACTGTTTTTCTGCAATCGTATCAGCATTGATGAATTGTAGAATCTCCTTGCAAATTTGGGAGGTCTGCAAATTTCTGTAGGATTCCTGTGGAGTCAGGTATCCTAATGAAGTTCTGTAGTACCTGTAGATATCAAAGACGTCATACAGGGGAGAGGCCATAGAAATACACAGAATGTAGGAGGATCTTTTATAAAAGCAGTCATCATTCTATTCATCCAAGATCTCATACAAAGGGGAAACCTTTGAAATACAAAGAATGTGGGAATAGCTTCAGTCTGAGCAAAAAAGTAAGGATACATCAAAAACCCACACAGGAGTAATTTTATAAGTCTGTGGTGTGAGGAAAGGGTTTGAGTGACAGCGGAGCACATATGAAATGTTGAAGACCTCAGGGACATGGGGAATTCCCTCCGTATCACACGCCTACCAAGGGAGTAATTTATTTATTTATTTATTGGACTTATATACCGCCCCATAGCGCTACAAGTACTCTCCGGGTGGTTTACAATTTTTAATTATACAGGCTACACATTGCCCCCCCAGCAAGCTGGGTACTCATTTTACCGACCTCGGAAGGATGGAAGGCTGAGTCAACCTTGAGCCGGCTACCTGGGATTTGAACCCCAGGTCGTGAGCACAGTTTTAGCTGCAGTACAGCGGTTTAACCACTGTGCCACGAGGCTCTTTAAGATTGGAGAAGATCCCAACGACGGGCAAACTCCATGTTTCCTTCCATGGATAAAAAGGTAAAGGTTCCCCTTGACAATTTGTCCAGTCGTGTCCGACACTAGGTAGTTTCCGTTTCCAAACCCTAGAGCTAGCATTTGTCCACAGACAATCCTCCATGGTCACGTGGCCAGCGTAACTAGACATGGAATGCCATTTACCTTCCCACCAAGGTGGTACCTATTTATCTACTCGCATTTTTGCATTTTGCATGCTTTCGAACCACTAGTTTGGCGGGAGCTGGGACAAGAGGCGGCGGCTCACTCCGTCGCATGGATTCGATATTACAACGGCTGATCTTCTGACTTTGCAGCATAGAGGCTTCAGCAGTTTAACTCACAGCACCACCACGTTCCTTACATGGATAAAATTTCACCAAGTAAGTGACAGAATTACCCGTTAGTTAACAACATGGCTCAGAAATCAAAGCATGAAGCCTTGATTCCCAGTTTTATATGTTTTTTACTATTTCCATCAATATGTTAGAGGTTGCTAATCCATTTCTGCTATACAGTGGTACCTCGCTAGACGATGACCCTGCTAAATGACGAATCCGCATAATGATGACATTTTGCAAGTGCTATAGTGATTCGCAAAACAGTGATTTCAATGGGCAATTTTTGCTGGACATTGATTTGGTCCGTGCTTTGCAGTTTTTTTCGCAAGACGACGATTTCTACAGCTGATCGTTGGCTTCGCAAAATGGCTGCCTTGTATTTTCCGGACCCATGCTTCGCAGGACAGCCATTTTTACAGCTGATCGGCGCTCGCAAAATGGTTTCACTATGGGCGTCTTCGCTGGTGTGTGTGTGTTTAGTCGTTTAGTCGTGTCCGACTCTTCGTGACCCCATGGACCAGAGCACGCCAGGCCTTCCTATCTTCTACTGCCTCCCGGAGTTGTGTCAGGTTCATGTTGGGTGCTTCGCAGACACTGTACAGCCATCTCATCCTCGGTCGTCCCCTTCTCCTCTTGCCATGACACCTTCCTAACATCAAGGTTTTTTCCAAGGACTCTTTTCTTCTCATGAGATGGCCAAAGTACTGGAGCCTCAGCTTCAGGATCTGTCCTTCCAGTGAGCACTCAGGGTTGATTTCCTTTAGAACTGATAGGTTTGTTCTCCTTGCAGTCCAGGGGATTCTCAAGAGCCTCCTCCAGCACCACAATTCAAAGGCATCAATTCTTCGGCGGTCTGCTTTCTTTATGGTCCAGCTCTCACATCCATACATCACGACAGGAAAAACCATAGCTTTGACTATTCGGACTTTTGTTGGCAAGGTGATGTCTCTGCTTTTCAAGATGCTGTCAAGATTTGTCATCGCTTTCCTCCCAAGAAGAAGGCGTCTTTTAATTTCAGGGCTGCTGTCTCCATCTGCAGTGATCATGGAACCCAAGAAAGTAAAATCTGTCACTGCCTCCATATCTTCCCCTTCTATTTCCCAGGAGGTGATGGGACCAGTGGCCATGATCTTAGTTTTTTTGATGTTGAGTTTCAGACCGTTTTTTGCACTCTCGTCTTTCACCCTCATTACAAGGTTCTTTAATTCCTCCTCACTTTCTGCCATCAGAGTGGTATCATCTGCATATCGGAGGTTGTTGATATTTCTTCCGGCAATCTTAATTCCAGCTTGGGATTCCTCCAGTCCAGCCTTCCGCATGATGTATTCTGCATATAAGTTAAATAAGCTGGGGGACAATATACAGCCTTGCCGTACTCCTTTCCCAATTTTGAACCACTCAGTTGTTCCATGACCAGTTCTAACTGTTGCTTCCTGTCCCACATATAGGTTTCTCAGGAGACAGATAAAGTGGTCAGGCACTCCCATTTCTTTAAGAACTTGCCATAGTTTGCTGTGGTCCACACAGTCAAAGGCTTTTGCATAGTCAGTGAAGCAGAAGTAGATATTTTTCTGGAACTCTCTGGCTTTCTCCATAATCCAGCGCAAGTTAGCAATTTGGTCTCGAGTTCCTCTGCCTCTTCGGAATCCAGCTTGTACTTCTGGGAGTTCTCGGTCCACATACTGCTGAAGCCTACCTTGCAGGATTTTGAGCATAACCTTGCTAGCGTGCGAAATGAGCGCAATTGTACGGTAGTTGGAGCATTCTTTGGCACTGCCTTTCTTTGGGATTGGGATGTAGACTGATCTTTTCCAATCCTCTGGCCACTGTTGGGTTTTCCAAACTTGCTGGCATATTGAATGTAGCACCTTAACAGCATCATCTTTCAAGATTTTAAATAGTTCAACTGGAATGCCATCACCTCCACTGGCCTTGTTGTTAGCCAGGCTTTCTAAGGCCCACTTGACTTCGCTCTCCAGGATGTCTGGCTCAAGGTCAGCAACTACATTGTCTGGGTTGTCCGGGATATCCAAATCTTTCTGATATAATTCCTCTGTGTATTCTTGCCACCTCTTCTTGACGTCTTCTGCTTCTGTTAGGTCCCTCCCATTTTTGTCTTTTATCATGTTCATCTTTGCGCAAAATGTTCCTCTAATATCTCCAATTTTCCTGAACAGATCTCTGGTCTTTCCTTTTCTGTTATCTTCCTCCATTTCTTTGCATTGTTCATTTAAGAAGGCCCTCTTGTCTCTCCTTGCCATTCTTTGGAAGTCTGCATTCAATTTTCTGTAACTTTCCCTATCTCCCTTGCATTTTGCTTCCCTTCTCCTCTCTGCTATTTCTAAGGCCTCGTTGGACATCCACTTTGCTTTCTTGCATTTCCTTTTCTTTGGGATGGTTTTCGCTGCTGCCTCCTGGACAATGTTACGAGCCTCTATCCAAAGTTCTTCAGGCACTCTGTCCACCAAATCTAGTTCCTTAAATCTGTTCTTTACTTCAACTGTATATTCATAAGGGATTTGGTTTAGATTATACCTGAGTGGCCCAGTGGTTTTTCCTACTCTCTTCAGTCTAAGCTTGAATTTTGCTATGAGAAGCTGATGATCAGAGCCGCAGTCAGCTCCAGGTCTTGTTTTTGCTGACTGTATAGAGCTTCTCCATCTTTGGCTGCAGAGAATATAATCAATCTGATTTCAATATTGCCCATCTGGTGATTTCCATGTATAGAGTCGCCTCTTGTGTTGTTGGAAAAGAGTGTTTGTGATGACCAGCTTATTCTCTTGACAAAACTCTATTAGCCTTTGTCCTGCTTCGTTCTGAACTCCAAGGCCAAACTTCCCTGTTGTTCCTTTTATCTCTTGGCTCCCTACTTTAGCATTCCAGTCCCCCAGAATGAGAAGAACATCCTTCTTCGGTGTCAGTTCTAGAAGGTGTTGTAAATCTTCATAGAATTGTTCAATTTCAGTCTCCTCAGCAATGCTGGTTGGTGCATAAACTTGGATTATTGTGATGTTGAATGGTCTGCCTTGGATTCGTATTGACATCATTCTATCATTTTTGAGATTGTAACCCAATACAGCTTTTCCCACTCTTTTGTTGACTATGAAGGCTACTCCATTCCTTCTACGGGATTCTTGCCCACAATAGTAGATATGATAATCATCTGAGCTGAATTCGCCCATTCCTGTCCATTTTAGTTCACTGATGCCCAGGATGTCGATGTTTATTCTTGCCATCTCCTGTTTGACCACCTCCAGCTTCCCAACGTTCATAGATCTTACATTCCAGGTTCCTATGCAGTATTTTTCTTTGCAGCATTGGACTTTCCTTTCACTTCCAGGCACGTCCACAGCTGAGCGTCCTTTCGGCTTTGGCCCAACCACTTCATTAGCTCTGGAGCTACTTGTACTTGTCCTCCGCTCTTCCTCAGTAGCATGTTGGATGCCTTCCGACCTGAGGGGCCCATCTTCCAGCGTCATATCTTTTAGCCTTTTGTTTCTGATCATGGGGCGTTCTTGGCAAAGATACTGGAGTGGCTTGCCATTTCCTACTCCAGGAACGCTGGACGATGAGGTATTTCCCCCCCCCGGAACGCATTAAACGGGTTTCAAGGCATTCCAACGGGGAAACTGTTTTCGCTAGACAATGATTTTGCTAAACAGCTATTTTCACGGAACGAATTATCGTTGTCATGTGGGGCACCACTGTATTTATTCCTTTGTTTGAAATATTCTCTCCTTAGAAAGGAAACACAGGTGATTAGCATCATTAAAAGACAATAAGAGCTCTCAAGGGTAACTACATTGGCATCTTGACTTAAGAATGGCTCTACTTGCGAACAATTCAACTTACGAACCTGCCCTATAGGGGAAATAAGGATTCGACATACGAACTTCCCTCGAGTTACGAACAGGAAAAAAGTGCCCCCTCCCTCCCCTTAGAGGCTTCTGCAGGGGGAAAAGGGGTCAGAAACTTAAAAATAAATACTGTACTGTAAAAGAAAGTCACTTACCAGGCCTTGGTAGCCTCCAAACAGCAGGAAAAAGAGCAGGAAACAGCTAAAAGCCCACACCCAGAAGGAACCTGGCAGCCATTTTGTCCTTCCCCCCCTCCTCTCCCCACCTATCAGCTGATCGGCTGGCTCTGAACAGGCTTTGGGAGGCTTGCTCAGCACCTAAAAAGCCTGCCTGTGTGTCTTTGTGCTGAAAAAATCAGCACAACATGCTTTAAAACATGATTTAAAATTGGCTTCGTTGAAAAAAAAGATTTCAAAAGTGCTTTGCAAACTGTTCCCTGCCTCCCCTTCCTTTCCTGAACCTAAGGGAAAAAAATAAAAAATATCCCCCTGTGAGTGGGTTCTCTATTACCTTGAGGAGTAATTCTTCCCGGGGAGACAAAAGAGGAGTCAGAATTGAAAATTAAAGTATTTTTATTAACAATTGGGTTCACTATTGGGTTCATTTCTTCTTCTTGGTTACAAACAACAGAACTTTGAACTGATAACTGGGGAGGAGAACTCTCCCAAAACCATAACATGGATTTTTCTTCATTCAAATCTTTTAATAATAAATTCTTGCTTTTTCCTCCTCCTCCGTTGGTTGCCTCATGAAGTTGTTTCGTACTGCACACAGGGTCCCGCAACAAGGGTGGCGGGCCCAATCTCCCTCTCTCTGGACTCTTTCCTCTACTTCTGGTGGGATATGATGTACCAGACGTGCTGGACCTTGTTTCATCGGGTACACCAGCACCTTCCATTCCTCCGGACTCAAACCAGGGATGATGGGTCTTATCTTGCTGCTAGCTCGGTTTTCTTCCTCTTCACTTGTTAGATTCGCTGAGGGTCTTTTAACTGGAACTGAAAAGACTTGGACATCTCTCTCTGTTTTCCCGGATTCGCTCTCTCTAAAGACAGACACTTTCTCCGTCTCTTTAGAAACGCTTCCTTCTTCAGTTGTTAAGAATACATCTATCTTCTCTCTCTCTTTTAACACCTCAGGTCTTTCTACTGATTTCTTCTCCCTTTCACCATGAACCGGTCTCCTGTCTCCTCCCTCTGGTCTCTCTAACGGACTCAACTGCCTTTCTTTCGCGCGCGCTCCTTCCTCTCGAGCTCTTTCTACTTTCGTCTCGCGACTTTCCTCTACCCCTTCTGCTTGTCTTTTTGTCTCGGGTTCCTTTGGTTTTTCTGATTCTACCTCAATTACCTGAGGGGACGGCTCACTCTTAGTGGTCTCTCTATTCTATTCTCCTCCTCACACGCCCCCTCCCTTGAGTGTGCCGTCCTTTCGGCCTCTACATTTTCTTCCGCTTCCTGCCGAGAAAAATAATCTGCGTTAATATGATTCTTCCCTTTTCTATACTGAACTTGGAAAGAAAACGGCTGTAGTGACAAGTACCATCGCGTTAATCTAGCATTAGAATCCTTCATCTTATTTAACCATTGCAATGGAGCATGGTCTGTCATCAGTATGAAAGGAGCTCCTAGTAAATAATACCGAAACGATTGAATAGCCCATTTTACAGCTAGCGCTTCTTTTTCAATTGTGGCATATTTTCTTTCTCTATCATTTAACTTCCTACTAATATACATAACAGGGTATTCCTTTCCTCCTTCATTCTGAGACAAAACAGCTCCTATACCTCTATTCGAAGCATCTGTTTGTACTATAAACGGTTTCTGAAAATCTGGGGCATATCTATGAGGCAATCCACTCAATATCTCTTTTACCCTTCCAAAAGCTTTTTGTTCCATACTTCCCCAAACTATGTTTTTACTTTTCCTTTTCTTAGTCAAATCAGTCAAAGGGGCAGTTATCTCTGAATAATTTGGTATAAATTGTCTATAATATCCAGCTAAATCGAGGAATTGTTGTATTTCCTTTTTATTCTTGGGAATTGTCCACTTCGTTATTTTGTCAACTTTCTCTGGAACAGGTCTAATTTTCCCATCTTCAATCAAAAATCCTAAATATTTTATACCTGTCCGTGCTATCTTACATTTTGACGGACTAACTCTTAAATTTGCCTTCCTTAATTCTTTTAACACCTTTTCTAAATGTACTAAATGTTCCTTAAAATTCCTACTATATATTAATATGTCATCTATGTAAGCAGCGGCGAATTCTTTTACTGGTTCTAGTACTCTATCCATAACTCTTTGGAAAGTTGCCGCTGCTCCATGTAAACCGAATGGCATTTTTAAAAATTGATAAAGGCCTTTTGGTGTAACAAAAGCTGTTTTTTCTTTATCTTCTGTCCTTAACGGAATTTGCCAGTAACCTTTTACCAGATCTAGAGAACTTAATATAGTAGCGCCCCCTATCTTTTCTAATAGGTCATCTATTTTTGGCATGGGGTAAGCATCAAATTTAGAAATTTCATTCAATTTCCTAAAGTCAATACATAATCTTACACTACCATCAGCTTTAGGTACCATGACTGGATAACTTCTCCAAGGACTGTACGAGGGTTCGATTACTCCTAAGTGTAGCATTTCATCCACTTCTTTATTAATTTTCCCTTTGAGATGATATGGCCAATTCCTTACTCCAGTTCTTACTATCTTTCCCGGCTCAGTATTAATGCAATGTTCTCCTACATTAGTAGACCCTGGTTTATTACAAAACACATCTTTAAAATTTTGCTCTAATCTCCTAATCTCTCCCTTTTGTAACTCATTTAAGTTATCTTCTAATATTAACTCTTCTTCAGGGGACTTACATGTTTCAATATCTGGTCCAAATTTATCTTCCTCTACATCTCCTAAAAGAATCTCCCTTTCTTTCCATTCCTTTAAAAGATTAACATGGTATATTCCATATTTTTTCTGTTTATCTGGGGTAGCTATTTCATAATTAGTTTCATTTACCTTTTTTATAACCTCATATGGTCCTTGCCATTTTGCAAACAATTTAGATTGTTCAGTTGGTAATAACAATAGCACCTTATCTCCTACCTGGAAATTCCTTTCTTTCACTTCCTTGTCATATCTGTACTTCTGCTCCTTTTGCACTCTTTTTAACTGTTCCTTTGCTTCCTTAGCAACGTGATTTAAATGTTCTCTCATCTCAATAATTTGCTTAATTTGTAATTGAGAATTATCTCTCCCAAACTCCCAACTTTCTTTTACTAAATCTAGAATTCCACGAGGATTTCTACCATATAATAACTCAAATGGAGAAAACCCTGTAGAAGCTTGGGACACCTCCCTAATAGCAAACATCAAAGGGGCAACTAATAAATGCCAATTCCTAGGTTTATCCATAACTAATTTTCTTAACATCCCTTTCAAAGTTTTATTAAACCTCTCCACAAGTCCATTAGTTTGCGGATGATGTACAGTGGTTCTTAAAGATTTTACTCCTAATAACCTCCACATTTCTCTAAAAGTCAAGCTCATAAAATTAGTGCCTTGGTCCGTAATCACTTCTTTTGGAAATCCTAGCCGAGAAAAAATTTGCATCAATTCCTTAGCTAAAATTTTAGCAGATGTAGATCTCAAGGGAATTGCCTCAGGATATCTGGTTGCATAATCTACCAATACTAATATATAATTATAACCCCCATTTGACTTAGTTAACGGTCCAACAATATCTAATCCGATGCGTTCGAATGGTGTATCAACTAAAGGCATAGGAATTAAACCAGCCCCAGGCTTAGGCTTTGGTTGAGTCATTTGGCATTGTTTACATGTCTTGCAAAATTTTTCAATTTCTGCCCATATATTAGGCCACCAAAACCTCTGCAAAATTCTAGCCCCCATTTTTTGAACAGATAAATGTCCTGCCATAGGCACATCATGAGATAACTTTAAAACATTCTCTCTCCATTTCTTAGGAACCACCAGTTGTTTTGCCCCATCAATAGAAATTCTATACAATAAACCATCACACAATTCAAATCCCCCTTCACCCTTAGATATCGTTCCTTCTGGTTTAGCTTTCTCCATACATTTATATAAGGTTTCATCATCTTGTTGCCATAACCTTGTAGTCTCCCTCGATGCATTCTCCAACATTTCATTCATATTTAAATCATCACATTCCCCTTGCAGTACCTCTTTAGCAGTTAACAATTCTTTCATTTCCACCCAATCCCTGCCCAACAACATTTCTCTAGTTAACCCAGGTACAATACCAACTTCTATAGTCTTTTTTACATTATTAACTTCAACAGTCGCCATAGTAGTATCGTAAGTTTTAACATCACCATGTATGCATCTAATTACCACCTCCCCCTTCCCATTAAATTCTTGTATGTTCCGAACCAAAGTCCTCCTACTCCCAGAGTCAATTAGAGCCAATTTAGTTTCCCCATTTACACGAGCCACTACTTCCCATCCAGCCTTTTGATCCCTCTTTTCCTCAGTCACTTGGCTCCAATCCTGTATCCAGAAACAGTCTACTCCTGGGCAATTTTTTTTCTGATGGCCCTCGGCCCCGCAACAGAAACAAGCTCCTTTGAACTCTCTAGGCTCTTTCCAGCTTGGATAAGCCTCCATTACTCTATGCTTAGAGCCTCCGAGTTTGCTTGTTTCCGGCTTTCCGTCTTTGGCTGAGTGCAGAGAAGATCCCACGTTGCTTTCCGACGCCATCTTTTCTCTCCCCTTCGTCTTCTCATTGTAAGCCCAATTATTCTCGCGCGAGCTCTCCTCGGCATTGCAAAAGTCTTCCACCAATCGGATAGCTGCTTCCAGGTCACGTGGGTGATTTCTTTGTACCCAAGACCTCATATTTGCATGCAATGTTGTGATTAACTATTCCATGACCATTTCCTCCAATATCTGTTCTTTACTCTTTTCTTCGGGTCTGATCCAGCGTATTAAGTTAGCTTTCATTTTCTGTACTAGAGTGCGGGGATGAAGACCTGTTTTCCATTTTAAACCGCGGAATTTCTTCCTATAAGCTTCTTCCGTTAAGTTAAGAGTTTGCAGTATATTGGATTTTACCTTGTCGTATCGCAGAGCTTCTGAGGGAGGTAAGGTATCTATTATCTCTTGCAAACTACCAGTTAAACAGGGAGTTAAAATCAGGGACCATTGCTCCTTGGGCCATCCTGCTGCCAATGCTACTCTCTCGAAGGTATTTAGATAAGCTTCAGGGTCGTCTTCGCTGGTCATTTTTTGTAGTCTTATTGGAGCGGGTCCAGCCACCCATGAATTTTTACTTGCGGGGTCTTCTTTGGTGTCTTTTTTCTCATTACTTTTAGCCAACTGAGATAATATTAAGTTCTGTTGTTCTACCAATAAGTTTATCATTCTTTCTTGTTTTGCGATGGTTTGTTTGACTCCCCAATCATCATCGGTTTTATTGTTATCAACTGCCCCGGGTTGGGCGCCAATGTGAGTGGGTTCTCTATTACCTTGAGGAGTAATTCTTCCCGGGGAGACAAAAGAGGAGTCAGAATTGAAAATTAAAGTATTTTTATTAACAATTGGGTTCACTATTGGGTTCATTTCTTCTTCTTGGTTACAAACAACAGAACTTTGAACTGATAACTGGGGAGGAGAACTCTCCCAAAACCATAACATGGATTTTTCTTCATTCAAATCTTTTAATAATAAATTCTTGCTTTTTCCTCCTCGTACTGCACACAGGGTCCCGCAACAAGGGTGGCGGGCCCAATCTCCCTCTCTCTGGACTCTTTCCTCTACTTCTGGTGGGATATGATGTACCAGACGTGCTGGACCTTGTTTCATCGGGTACACCAGCACCTTCCATTCCTCCGGACTCAAACCAGGGATGATGGGTCTTATCTTGCTGCTAGCTCGGTTTTCTTCCTCTTCACTTGTTAGATTCGCTGAGGGTCTTTTAACTGGAACTGAAAAGACTTGGACATCTCTCTCTGTTTTCCCGGATTCGCTCTCTCTAAAGACAGACACTTTCTCCGTCTCTTTAGAAACGCTTCCTTCTTCAGTTGTTAAGAATACATCTATCTTCTCTCTCTCTTTTAACACCTCTGGTCTTTCTACTGATTTCTTCTCCCTTTCACCATGAACCGGTCTCCTGTCTCCTCCCTCTGGTCTCTCTAACGGACTCAACTGCCTTTCTTTCGCGCGCGCTCCTTCCTCTCGAGCTCTTTCTACTTTCGTCTCGCGACTTTCCTCTACCCCTTCTGCTTGTCTTTTTGTCTCGGGTTCCTTTGGTTTTTCTGATTCTACCTCAATTACCTGAGGGGACGGCTCACTCTTAGTGGTCTCTCTATTCTCCTCCTCACACCCCCTCTAGTGGTAGAAGGCAGAATAGCAGCTTCCCATTAGTTTCTATGGACAGAAAAGAGCAGGTACGGATTAAATGGTTTTCAATGCATTTCTATGGGAAATGCAAATTCGACCTACGAACTTTTCGACTTACAAACCACCTTCCAATATGGATTAAGTTCGTAAGTCGAGACCCCACTGTATACAAATAGTTAAAAGGATCAAAGTGGGGGTCATGTGGTCACCGTGACCAGCTGAAGCCAGCAATCTGGATGCTGCATTTTGAACCCACTGAAGTTTCTTCACATTTTAGGTTAAAAACGTGATCTAGGAGAGTGAACTATGCTCCGTTCAGTATCCCACCATGGCAAGCTTGGGTGTACATGTCTGAAATACAAAAACACTTGTTAGCAGCACTTGAGAAGCACATCTTTTCTCTCCAGCACACTTCTCTTCCCAAAAGCTGGTGAGGGCTGCCTGTCCATCTTTCGTTCCATCTCCAAGCTTTGGGAAGGATGAAGCAGCTCCAAATGGAAGTCAGACCAGTTCCTCTACATTCTCGGCACAACGCTCTCCCACATACGGTATTTATAAAGCGCTTGCTTTGAAAACAAGGGGGCACCAAAAGGAAAGCCCTAAACCTCCATGAGTTGTGGGAAAGGCTTCATTGACAGGTGGACGACAACTGGCAATGACCCAATGAAATCTCAGAGGTGGGTGATCCGTTAAACAGGGAAATGGCTTGGGATCTTTCCATGGGTCTACCCCAGCTGATGCCAACGGTTGTTGGGATGTGTTCCCTTATCTCATAGTCAGTCGTGACACTGCACAGAGATAAGAGTGTGGACGTCTACAGATGAATTTTTGAATGGCTTGTGGGGGGAAGGAAGTTTCACTTTGCCCCCCACCCTGAGGGGACCCATGTGTTTCCTTCGAGGCTCTGTGGAACAGCAGCTGGGCGATCCCTTTGCCACTCATAAAGTCCAACCCCCTACTCAATGCAGGGATAAAAATCAAAGGATATCTGCAAGTAGCTGTCTAAATTTCTCTTCACTCCCTCCATGGAAGCTAACCAGTCCCAAGAACTCTGGCAACATAAGGTTTCAGAGTGTAAGCAGGAAAAATCTCCACCCAGCCGCAGGTGCCTGGAGCTGCCAGAGAGTCACCGAGACGGGACAAGAGAGTCTGCTGAGGTAGGAAGATGGCTCTGCTCAAGGCCTTTTTGGTCCTTGATGGGGAAAGGAGGGAGGATGAGGGAGGAAGAGGAGGAGGAAGGTGCCTCCGGGGTGCTCCTCTTGCGAAGGGAGGGGCGATGAGAGCATGCTTTGGAAAGCAGGAGCAGCAACAATGGCCGGTCCATAGGTTCAGGGAGCAAGAGTGTTTTTCCCCCTGAAAGAACTCCTCGCGCCATAGAAATCCAGTTGTCCATGTGAAAGAGAGATAGAGGTGGAGAAAATTATGCGCGAGCCATCCCCTTCACAAAAGATATCTGCGTGGCATGAAATAGATAAGAAGAGAGAGAGAGAGAGACCCAAATGGAAGGGGAGAATGTAGAAGAAAGGGGGGAGAGAGAGAGAATTGAAAGAGACAAAAGAAAATATTAAGGTTTGTCTAGCAGTAGCGAAAGGGGGGGGAAGGGGAGGAGTTGACCCAACCAGTTTGGGAGGAGGTTGGAGAAGATCAGAGAGGGAAGAGGTAATTCAGAATCATGGTGACAGGAGAGGAGAAGGATAAGAAAGTGAGAGGAGAAAAGGAGAGCGAAAAAGATTATGATAGGATGAGAGGTTTGCTGGAGGACTTCCCCAATGTGAAAACCGGAGGTGAGAAGCATCAGGTGGCTGTGAATATTTGCTTTCTTGCCCAAAATCTGCATGCAGTAAAAGGGAGAACATGATGAAAAGGGGAATAAAAAGAGAGTTTAAGGATTTCATACTGAATAAACCATCTTCAGGGGCTTCTCTTCCTTTCCATTCCAAAATTCTCCCATCTCAAGATATCCAGGTAGATAACCTGTAGGAAAGTGTTACTCTTTCAGCCAATAACCCTAATTCCATTCTGGCATCAAGCTGAATCCTGCTGATGAGGCCGAAGGCTGAGGTGATTCATATGAGATCACCTGGGATGAGTTTAAGGTTACCTTATAGTTTACCTGTACTATATACTGTACAGAGGAATACAAATGTACAGTGGTACCTTGCTAGATGACAACCCCGCTGTACGACGAATCTGCAAGATGGTGACTTTTTGTGACCGCTATAGTGATTCGCAAAACAATCATTCCTATGGGGGAATTCCACTGGACATCAATTAGGTCTGTGCTTTGTGAACCGTTTGTTCGCAAGACAACCATTTTTCCAGCTGATTGTCGGCTTCCTAAAATGACTGCCCTGGGTTTTCCAGACCCATGCTTCACAGGGCAGCCATTTTTACAGCTGATTGGCGCTCTTAAAATGGCTTCCCTATGGAGGATCTGGATGATGAGGTAATTTCGCCATTGGAACGCATTAAACCGGGTTTCGATGCATTCCAATGGGGAAAGGCTTTTCGCATGACAACGATTTTGCTTAACAGTGATTTTCCCAGAACGGATTATCGTTGTCATGCGGGGCACCACTGTATTGTGGAGAGTTGGAGAATTGCTAGACAACATGCAGTTGGAGTATTTCGTACACAGACTGTACATAATGTAATATAAGCTTTGAGTTAGAAGCTGTTGCCTCGTATTTTTCTTCTCTGAGAAGACCTTGGAGGCTGGTGGTACCCCTGCTTTGCTCAGCGCACCCCACAAATACTTGACACAAGTTCTGCGTCCAGCACACTTCTGCTGCACAAGAAAGCATGTGTGTCGCTGGCGAGCGACTTGTGGGTCCCGAGGGAGTCCAGAAGTGCCGGGAGCTCTTAGGGGCCCAGTGGTGGTGAGCGTTCCTGCCTGTCAAGCCCAGGAGGGGTAAAAGGCCAGCCAGAGACAGAAGGAAATGAATTTAATGTTCAAAACTGCAATCTAACTCAGCAGCAATGGGAGGATTTCCTCTAGGTAAAGTTAAATGGTAAGAACTACATGTCGTGGTTCTTAAAAATGGAGATGCTTTCAAAAAGAGACAAAACATGGACTGTAGTTGAAACTCCAACTGATGACCCTGATGTACAAGAGAAGGAATTGATTGAGAGGACGTCATCTAGTTTTATTTTGTGCTGGGAGGACAGTCAGCACATACACACACACAGGCACAACCCTCTTCTTCTCACTCCCTTTTTGCTCACACCTCTCATCTCTTCTCTGTCTCCTGCAGGAATGTTTATGATAGAATATACCGCAGAGACATAGACCAGAAACCACTCCATGTGAAATCTAAGATTGGCCTGAGCCAATGGCTTCATGCAAGAAAAGCAGGAAATACATGCAGAGAAGAACATTCTGGAGAACACCTGTCTCCAAAAAATACTCTAGTGGTTTCTACCCACTTATACACCATGGGAAGGAGGTCTGGAGAAAAAGGTGTAGGAGCCAGTATAAATGTCAGAGGAGGGGAATCCATGATTCTGGCAGAGGAGGAGAAAGGGGATAAATAAGGGGGGGGGGGAACAGCCAGCCTGATTTTTCTTTGGGGCTAGGAGAAAGGCAGCATCTTGGGCTACATGAATGGGTCATGTGATCAGCATAATCAGCAACCAAACAGGACAGAACGCATTCATTGATAAAAATAAAATAAAATCACTCTGTCTCCCACCAGCTTCCCCTGCTGGGGTTGTGAGCTGTTACTATTTGAAATTTTATATAAACAAGCCTGGGCAGGGCCAACGAGGTCCATGAAGGAAGAGCCGGCCAAGGTTTGGATATTGACATGCAGTTAGAATTTATTGACCCAAAATAAAAGCGGGAGGGAGAGAGATGTGTGCAGTAAAGGCGAAACAGTGTAGGTAGAATTGATGAGGGGCCAAGTGCAGAGTCCTGCTGTGCAGGCAGATGATGGAAGAAGCTGATGGAACCTCATTTCTCCTCGGCTGATGTGAGTCAAGCCCCCCCAACCTTGTTCCTGCCCCCCCTCCCCACACCCACGTTCGTGCAGGAGGGGGGGAAGGGGGAGGGAACATACTACGAAGGGGAGAGAAGGACTCCTCCACGGGACGCCCCTTCGAACCGGAACCGGGATCTGCAGCGCCTGCCTTCCTCCTCCTCCCCTTTGGCCCCAGGAGAGAAGCGACTCGGAGAGAAGAAGCGGGGCTCTTTTTTGGGGGGGGCTCCCGGATCGGGACCGGGAGGGAGGTGGGGCGCTTCCATCGGGATCCCCATCCTGGGGGGGGAGAGGGGCTGTGCCAACAGGAAGGATCACGTGACCTTACATCGCTTCTGCCCAACTGGGGGGGGGGCTAGAGCTACGAAAGAGGAGAGAGAGGACCACGTAGCTGATGTAGTTCTGCCCTTGGGTGTGTTCTTTCCTATAAAGGCCAGGACTGCGGGAGCAGCAACTTCCACGTCCCAAATATTCATATGGTTTCTCCCCAGTGTGTGAATCTGAGACATTGGAACCGCATGGCACTTGAGGACATGCGTTTCACATTCCCTGGAGTGTTCTGCTCCTTCTGTGAATGTTTAGATGTGAACAAATCTTATGACTTTGAAGCTCCTCCCACATTCCATGCATTTCTACGGTTCCCTCCCTGTGTGAGATCTTTGACGAATTCAGGGATCTGCTTTCACTGACTTTCCATGCATTTCCATGGTTTCTCCCCTGGATGCAAAGCAGGTGGGGGAGCTTGCCAGGTGCTTCTGCCGGGCTTTGCCTTCTGGGGTCCAGACTAACTGTTTTACTCCACAAATCTGCCACACTCTAGTTATAAGCCTGGATGTAAAAGATGGTTCTATAATGTCTGCTTCTAAACGTTTAAAAGGTGTTGAAATTACTGGTAAAGGGCACATCTTAACCTCAGCCTGGTCACTGTTATAACTCTGTTTCTGGCACATATCAACTTTCTGACAGAAATTTCTAACCTGTTTTTCTGTTTCAGCCCAATAAAACTTCTGGGTTATTCTCTGGTTGATTTCACTTATACACAAATGTGCATCAACTATGACTGAATACTTATCTGGTACCATTAACTGGCTTCTAATCTCAAGTTCCCCTTTTAAACTATTTAACTGTTTTTCTCTGTATAGCAACCCTTGTTTAAGGGATAATCCTTTGCTAGCCCCTTTTCCAAAACAGCCTTTTAAAGTGGGGTCTGCTAGCTGCTTTTGGACAAATATATTTTCCTGAGGTATTTCCAGAGAAATTGCCTCAGCTTGGGGTAGATTTCTAACTCCCTCTTGAAAATCAGTAATCTTTCCTGCTGCTTCATTTTGTTCTGGTAGTGATTGTGTAATCACAAAGGCACTCTTGACATGTTTTGAGAGATCAGTGCCTATAAGAACTGATGCAGCAGCAATAGGAATATTTTCATCATAACTTGAGATCTTCCCTCTAAATGTATCAATTTTAGAGAGCTTAGCTGCCTCTGCTTTCGTTTCTATGGCTACAGGGCCTTCTCTAGGGGGAGTCATCTGGCTGTTCTGAATGTAATACACAGACTTTGCCTCTTTTAAATTCACTTTCTGAGGTAAATTTTCTTTATTTTGTTTTGTTTTAAGACACTGGAAATCAATATGGCCCCTCTCTTGGCAGTTGAGGCAAATTTTTTCTTCCCATGAGCTTTTTCTAGCAAATTCTTCTAAATTTTCTTTTCCCTCCAAAATCTGGCTCTTGGCTTGGCCCTGTTCTGAAGGCTTTCCAACAAAATGGCCGCCCTCTTTCTGCTGGCTCTTAACTTGCCCTTGAGAATATTTAGGGTAGTCTTCCCCTGTTTTCCTCATGTTTTTTCCCTCAGAATACAACGGCTTTCTTATTTGTGAAATGAAATCTTCACTTTCTCCTGCCTTTATTCTCAAATCCAGTTCCTTTTGCTTAGCCTCAAACTCAGCCCTGATCTGTAAAATTTCTTCCTAAAATTTCAGCCCTAGCTTTTATCTCTTTTACTTTTTCTTCAGTCTTATCTCTGATTTCTTTTAATTTAATGTCTTTTTGCTGAATATATTTTTCAAGATCTTGCTCACTTTGTCTGGCCTGAGCCTCATACTTTTCTCTTTTTGAAATTTTTTCAACTGATAAATTGTTATTAATCTGATTTAGGAAACTTAATTCTAATTGTGCCATTCTAATTTGGTGTTTCAATTCTATCTCTTTTTTCCTCATGGCTATTTCCCTTTTCCTGGCATCTGCCTCTGCCTGTTTGATTTCATCTCTTTCTTTTCTTCTGATTTCTGTATTCATGTTTTTGTGCTAACACAAATTTTCTTAGGTCTGATAAATGTTCACTAGAGGACTCTTCCTCTTGCGCTGAGGAAAATTTTTCCTGTTCACCATTTAACTTATCTCCAGAACTATCAGACATCTCTGGAGATTTTGGCTCAATTTCAGATGTTTTACTGCGAGTTAAGGGCATTTTTATTCACAAAAAAGATTCTTTCTAATTTCAAGCTTCTGTTTAAAATCACTTTTTTCCTTCCCTGTGCTAAGGTCTGATACTTGCAGTGTACACCAGCTGGCCTAGCTGTGAGCTGGTAACTGTAACTGCACTTCTTTGGCGTCTTCTGCCCCTTACACTGGGCCCCTTGCCAACTAAGGATACTTTATATTTCTGCCTTTGGCTCAACTTTAAATTTTAATACAGCTCTACCCACACTTAGGTTCTGCTGATTAAAATGGAGATCCCTCAGCTTTGCTGCCCTTGGTCTGTGTCCACACAGAGTTCTCCTAATTCTTGACACGCTGACCAAACCACCACAGCCTCTGCTTTTGGGCCACTGTCCCTCACAAAATGGACACCACAGAGCTCATATATCAGTTCTTCCACTCTGAAGCTTAAGCGCCTCTCCACTAAATTTGCTCCCCTTGAGTCAAATTCTAGAGAGTTACCCACGCTTTACACTTCAGGTGACCCTAACTGAAATCCTCTTGCTCTGGTCACTTTGGCCAAGACTTTACTGGACAACTCGTATCCCACCCGCTGGACACCAGTTTTATTGTGACAGCCTCCTCACACGTCACCAAGGAGGTGTCACGTCACTCTCACATACACACTTCACGCTGCCACCAACCATACACTCAACTGACTCCTCAGGCAACTGTATGGATTTTTAAAATAAAAACTTATGTTTATTTGTAAGAACAAAAGGAATGGTAAATCACTTTATCAACTAAAATAAAAGGCAATCTGAAATAATAAAGTATCCCCTCATACACACTCTCTCTCAGACCTTCACTAACACAGTACAGTGGTGCCTCACATATGCGAAAACATCGCTGTACGGATCAAAGAAAGCCATTGGAACGCATTAAACGAAAATTGGCAGAAAACTCACCGTACAGTGATGTTTTCTGGGTCCGGCAGCCATTTTCGTGCCCTCAGTAAGCGAGGGGAGGGCGCGTGACACCCTCCCCCAGGTATGGTAGCTTTTTAGTCACCCATAGTGTGATTGACAGAGGCCACGAAAAAGGACAGGTTTTCACACATCCCAACCTGGCCTCCCCATTGTCACACCCTTTTCTTTATGTGGCGGTTGACCTAACTGAAGGGAGAGCCTTGGTGCCAAGGTACATATACCGGGGGGGAGGGGTCTATGCTAATGTATTTTCCTTTGCTACCACAGAAGCTCTAGAATATTCCAAGGCTCCGCACATAGGCAGATTACCCATAGTGTGAATCACAGAGGTCCACTCGAAGAACTACAATTACAGGTAGGTAACCTGTCAATCCCTTCCAGACCCGTACGTCTAAGATTGATGTTGTATAAGAAATTATCCTCATTGGAACCAAGGGAGGTACAGAGGGGAGCTAAGCCGAATGGAGGGTGTGTAGGTTTGAGGGACGGCTCTTGCCTGGACAGAGAAGACAAGGACTGCAAACCTGAGTAAGCAGAAGTTAATGTAAAAGGTGCTCACGTCGTCCCTGGCTTAGAAAGCAACCGCTACCTTCACATATCCTCCACAGAAAGAAATGGCCATGGGATGGAAATGGGCGGGAGGAGGGCTCTTGTCGAACATGTGAGGTGGAAGGCAAGCGGCTGTGCTGGAGAGGGAAGGGAAAGGAAGCTGGCTGGGGGGGGAGTTTAACTTTGGCTATCACCGGGCCAGGTTTAGTTAAGCAGAGAAATGCATTTTGGGGTAACTATGCGGTGAAGTTCTCAAAAGCTTGGAGAAGTAGACTAGAAGTGTGTTAAAGGGAAACATTTGGAAAATGGATAGAAGTTCCATGTCCTATTTTTTTTTTGCATTGCAATGTCTTTGTCATGTTTTTACAACCAAAAAGAAAAGCTGATAGGGCAGGCAGTGATAGAAACCCGTCGAACCGCAGTATCTCTGGGGAATAGGTTTCAAGCCCACCCCCACCCCCATACCAGAAAGCAGGGATAGAGAAACACTCTATAAGCCAAGCCTCTCACATGTTGTTTGCTGCCACCTCCATTCTCTCTGATTGTAAAGATGATGTTGGTCACATTAACTCTGACATCCTCAAGATCTCTGGCAGCAGCCAAGAAGAACAGAGCAGTTTAAAAAATAATTGAAGCAAACAAACATTGGTAAAAAAAAAAACTAAAACAATAGGGACTCCACTTGGAATAAAAGGCTCCAAGTTCTGATTCAAGTCCAGTTATTAAAAAAAAAAGTTGAGTCTAAGTTGGGTCACTTGTGTGACTTAAATGTGGCTTGACAGTGAGACGCACAACTCAAATCCCCATCCCTGCTCTTCTCTTTCTCTCCCATCATAAACCTGCAAGACCATACTATAAGCAATACATTTAAATCGCTCTCTGCGCAGAAACAGACAGAAGACTGTCTCTTCACTTCAGTCTTCTACTAACTTTCAAGTTAACATCTTATTGAGGGCAAACAAATGCCTCTCCCCCAGACCAAACGTTACTCCAGCAAAGGAGATACTTCCTGTCAGGATTTCTACTCCTTAAGTGTAATCCATTAGGTTAGGGGTCTCCAAACTTTTCAGTATGAGGGCTATATCATCTATTTTACACATTTTCGAGAGCCGAACGGGGAAAAAACCAATGGGGATAGGGGACCTATCACCTCAATTCCAAAACACTGACCTGTTTGGAAGGGTTTTTGTTGTTTTAGGCAGCCATTCATTCTCTAAGGGGGTGGTAACCCTGGGCAGGCCTGGTACATTTATAGAGGGCCAGATTGGAAACAATTCTTCACAAACCACTGTATGAGGTTCATTATGTGATTTATACAATACTGATTCAGCATAAATTTATTTCATGTTGTGTTTCTAGCTCTGACCACAAAAGGTTCAGAAAGGGAGGCTTCTCCATGTCCACCCTCCCACCCATATCTTTGAAATCACACCAGCCTTTTTATCTGCTCATCTGTCCAAGGCTGATGGGGCCAAACTTTCAAGGCCACCCCCCCCCCAGGTACTATCTGACCAAGCTTGGGACAATAAAGGAACCAGGGAGGTGCTGGCCAGCCACCAGGGTTCCCTTCTCTGCTGAATTAATTACGTTCTTGGGTGAAGCAGATTGTCCAAATCCACTGTTATTTGGCTTCCGGGATGGAGAAAGATTTAGCCACCTAGGCTGGTGTTCAATTCATTTCTTCAATGTGGTTGATCCTTCAGTCAGTTTAGGCATCCTTCTGTCTCATGAAACTATGGTAACATGCTCTGAATGGAGGACTTGGAACAGTGTCTAGTGTGGCTGAGAAGGCCAATTCAAGAATGACAATCCCTTCCACACTAAGGACAAACACAATCTGTCCCCTGTGCAGCTCCCTGATTTTGCAGGTTTCGGGATGTCTCTTGGCCTCGGCCTGCTGTACAAGGGTCTCTTCAACCATAGGTTGATCCTCTGGTTTTATATTTTGCTTGTCTGCTTTTAGCTATACATGTATTTTTTTTCTTTCTTTCAATGTTTTATTAAGGTTTGTAACTTAGTACATTAAAAAATTATAAACATGACAAAACATTACAAAACTTAAAACCGATTGTACAAAACATCAACACAACTAAATCAAAAGCACATGCTAACCCTAACACTAAGACATAATTAATAAATTACCCCTAACTAGCTACAGAAGTACATTTTTAGGCAATCCCGGCTTTAGTATTACACCTTAGCATACAGTGAATAGCTATACAGTGGTGCCTTGCTTAACAGGCGCCCCGTTTAACGACGAAACCGCATAGTGACGAAGATTTTGCGATCACTTTTGCAATCGCATTGCGATGTTCCCTATGGAGAAAATTGCTTTGCAATGATCGGTACCCTCTTTCGCTTACCGATCATTGCAAAGTGATGATTTTTTAACAGCTGATCGGCGGTTCCAAAATGGCCACTGGGTAAAAAAATGGCCACCCGCTGTGCTTTCGCGCCGATTCCTCGCTTACCGGGCAGCGAAAATGGCAGCCGTATGGAGGATTTTCACTTTAAGGTGAGTTTTAAGCCTATAGGAACGCAATGAATGGGTTTTGTATGCATTCCTATGGGCTTTTTAAAATTGCAAGTGACAAAATCGCTTTGCAGCGATTTTTGCTGCACCGATTATCGTCGCTATGTGAGGCACCACTGTATTCCCAATTTATACCATTCATTTAACTGAAAATCATATTTTATTTTCCAATTCTTAGCTATCATTAATCTTGCTGCTATTAAGGAAATTGAAATCAATTTTTCAGTTGACCAATTACATTGCTTCTTAACAAATATAGAAAAGTGCTATTTTAAGGCATTATTTCTAAATTTTCCTTAGGCATTTCCATAAAAGACAGTTGCCAAATTTCAATATGTTATCTGGCCATGAGGCATGGTTTTGTATCAAATAAGCTTTTCTATCAAATATATTTTCTAGATAAACTTAATAATTTTGATTTGAAGTTTAACCTCTGCCTCGTTTATTGCTCCAGAGAACAGAACAAGTCAGGGAGCACTGTTGCTATCTTAAGCGTTATATATTATATATATATATATATATATATATATATATTAGCAAGAAAGATCCTGTGCCAGGAATATTATTTTACATTTATTTTTCTTTACCTGTGATGATTTGGATGGAGAGCTAAGTGTCTTACAATTATTTTTACACTGCCATTGGACTCTTGTAGGGACGTGGTGGAGCTGTGGGCTAAACCGCAGAAGCTTGTGCTGCAGGGTCAGAAGACCAGCAGTCGTAAGTTCGAATCCACGCAACGGAGTGAGCGCCCGTCGCTTGTCCCAGCTCCCGCCAACCTAGCGGTTCGAAAGCATGCAAATGCGAGTAGATTAATAGGGACCACCTCGGTGGGAAGGTAAACAGCGTCCGTGTCTAAATCACACTGGCCATGTGACCACGGAAGGATTGTCTTCGGACAAACACTGGCTCTATGGCTTGAAGAGCAGGATGAGCACCGCCCCCTAGAGTCGGACACGACTGGACAAAAATTGTCAAGGGGAACCTTTACCTTTACCTATTGGACTCTTGTATTGTTTCATTATTTTAGCACTCTATACGTGGAGAATTTCAAAACTTGATATCGGGACTGTGACCTTAGTGCTAATTTCCCTTCACTGATTAATGTAACCTCTTCATATTTTAATGCATTCTACACCAACATTTGCCTAAAATCCCAGTTTCTGAACCTTTTGCATTTACGGCACTATCTACCAACTTTTGTGCCATAAATTCATTAAAAAATAACCAATGATCTTTGATTCATTAGAAAGGCGGTAATTGCTGCAAAAAGTCACAAGGTCAAAGTAAGAAAATATTAATGTTTTAATCTCTGTAACAGAGAGATTGGAGGGACCTAACAGAAGCAGAAGATGTCAAGAAGAGGTGGCAAGAATACACAGAGGAATTATATCAGAAAGATTTGGATATCCCGGACAACCCAGACAATGTAGTTGCTGACCTTGAGCCAGACATCCTGGAGAGCGAAGTCAAGTGGGCCTTAGAAAGCCTGGCTAACAACAAGGCCAGTGGAGGTGATGGCATTCCAGTTGAACTATTTAAAATCTTGAAAGATGATGCTGTTAAGGTGCTACATTCAATATGCCAGCAAGTTTGGAAAACTCAACAGTGGCCAGAGGATTGGAAAAGATCAGTCTACATCCCAATCCCAAAGAAAGGCAGTGCCAAAGAATGCTCCAACTACCGTACAATTGCACTCATTTCGCACGCTAGCAAGGTTATGCTCAAAATCCTGCAAGGTAAGCTTCAGCAGTATGTGGACCGAGAACTCCCAGAAGTACAAGCTGGATTCCGAAGAGGCAGAGGAACTCGAGACCAAATTGCTAACTTGCGCTGGATTATGGAGAAAGCCAGAGAGTTCCAGAAAAATATCTACTTCTGCTTCACTGACTATGCAAAAGCCTTTGACTGTGTGGACCACAGCAAACTATGGCAAGTTCTTAAAGAAATGGGAGTGCCTGACCACTTTATCTGTCTCCTGAGAAACCTATATGTGGGACAGGAAGCAACAGTTAGAACTGGTCATGGAACAACTGAGTGGTTCAAAATTGGGAAAGGAGTACGACAAGGCTGTATACTGTCCCCCAGCTTATTTAACTTATATGCAGAATACATCATGCGGAAGGCTGGACTGGAGGAATCCGAAGCCGGAATAGATTGCCGGAAGAAATATCAACAACCTCCGATACGCAGATGATACCACTCTGATGGCAGAAAGTGAGGAGGAACTAAAGAACCTTGTAATGAGAGTGAAAGAGGAGAGTGCAAAAAACGGTCTGAAACTCAACATCAAAAAAACTAAGATCATGGCCACTGGTCCCATCACCTCCTGGGAAATAGAAGGGGAAGATATGGAGGCCGTGTCAAATTTTATCTTCCTGGGCTCCATGATCACTGCAGATGGAGACAGCAGCCCTGAAATTAAAAGACGCCTTCTTCTTGGGAGGAAAGCGATGACAAATCTTGACAGCATCTTGAAAAGCAGAGACATCACCTTGCCGACAAAAGTCCGAATAGTCAAAGCTATGGTTTTTCCTGTCGTGATGTATGGAAGTGAGAGCTGGACCATAAAGAAAGCAGACCACCGAAGAATTGATGCCTTTGAATTGTGGTGCTGGAGGAGGCTCTTGAGAATCCCCTGGACTGCAAGGAGAACAAACCTATCAATACTAAAGGAAATCAACCCTGAGTGCTCACTGGAAGGACAGATCCTGAAGCTGAGGCTCCAATACTTTGGCCATCTCATGAGAAGAAAAGAGTCCTTGGAAAAAACCTTGATGTTAGGAAGGTGTGATGGCAAGAGGAGAAGGGGACGACCGAGGATGAGATGGTTGGACAGTGTCTGCGAAGCAACCAACATGAACCTGACACAACTCCGGGAGGCAGTAGAAGACAGAAGGGCCTGGCGTGCTCTGGTCCATGGGGTCACGAAGAGTCGGACACGACTAAACAACTAAACACACACACAACAGAGTAGGTACTGCTCCCTCTAATAAGGAAGTCACTTCTAAGGCCAGAACCCTGACCCTACCTAGAGAGGCAGATGTCCAAAAACATGGGAGAGGAAAACTGCTTGTGTCCTCAAAAAAAACAGGGGGGAAAAGGAGACTGAGAGTCTGAATCTATAGAAATTATCAGTGTAACAACAGGTGCAAAAGGAAGAAAATATGGGAACGTGAAAAGGACATTGTTGCCCCTCTGGCTCTACTCCTACATCCAAATCTGGTCATTTGAGCTGGACAGAGACCAAGAAGTGATGTATTCAGGATGCTAGGCCTGTATGCATCCTTCCATCTCGAGAAACTATGGTAATGTGCTCTAGATAGAGGTCTTGGACTGGCGTCTAGTGTGGCTAAGGCCAATTCTGACAATCCTTTCCACACTGAAGACCAATACAATCTGTCCCCTGTCCAGCTCCCTGATTTTGCTGGTTTCAGGACTGCCTCATTGCCTCGGCCTGCTGGACAAGGGTCTCTTCAAATTGGGAGAGGCCATGATGCACCGCCTGCCTCCAGGCTGAATGCTCAGATGACAAAATTTCCCATCTGTTGAGGTCCATTCCTAAGGCCTTCAGATCTCATTTGCAGATATCCTTGTATTGCAGCTGTGATCTCTCTGGGGCGCTTTCCCTGCACTAATTCTCCATACAGGAGATATTTTGGAATCCAACCGTCATGACATGCCCAAGCCAATGTAAACATTATTGGTTGTTGTAGGTTTTTTGGGCGGTTTGGCCGTGTTCTGAAGGTTTTTCTTCCTAATGTTTCACCAGTCTCTGTGGCTGGCATGTTCAAAGGACAGGATTAAGAACTCTGTGTTCTGTGCCCAGAGTTCTAACTCCTGTCCTCTGCAGATGCTAGCCACAGAGACTGGCAAAAAGTTAGGAAGAAAATCCTCCAGAACACGGCAAAACAGCCCATATAACCTACAACGACCATCAGATCCTGGCCATGAAAGCCTTCAAGAACACATTGTAGACGTCACTGTTTCAGTAATGTATACATGCTAAAATTCCAGCTGATTCTAGGGCTGCTCTAGAGTAGGGATAAGAATAGGGCCTGCTGAGATTGATAAACTGCAGTACAGGGAAAGTTGGTGGTAAGGTAAGGAGGAGTGTTCAGAATCTCTTTAATTTTTAATGCCCTCTAAATAAAGTCATTTCTCAGAGATTCTCCCTTTAACAGTTCGGCTCATGTCCAATCGTGCCTCTGAGAAACAGATGTTTTACATAAGCAGTTGACGGGTTTCCGGTACCATCAAGATATATTTATTGTTTAAATAGTCCATACTTTCGAAGGCAATATCCTGTGCCATCTTCATCAGGGAAGGCAAGGTAAGTTTTAGATCATCCTTTCGCACACTTCAGCTTCAGTACCAAGTCTGTTTCCTGTCTTCTCCTTGTTACCGAGTTATGTGATTCACCTAGTCGTTGGTCAAAATCCTGTTGAGTAGCTACATCTTCATAACTTGAGTTGTGTGACCTGTTGTGAATGTTTCACTAAAGTCATACCCAGAATGGAGCTCCATGGGCACAGTTGAACTAATTTGTGCAGTTCACGGCACAACCAGTTGCACAGGAAGGCACAAAAACACCTTGGGCATAACCCTCCCATGAGCATACCCGGCATAACTATACACTAATCCTAGTATATCAACCACTTTTAACTCAAGACAATGACTGCAGAAACATGAGCTTGTGGCCCTACAATTTTTTCTTAAATAACTAAAATGGATTATCATAAACATTATTACTATTACTATTACTATTACTATTACTATTACTATTACTATTACTATTATTATTATTATTATTATTATTATTATTATTATTATTATTATTATTATTATTATTATTATTATTATTATTAATTTGATTTATATCCCGCTCATCTGATCAGATTGACCACTCTGAGCGGCTTCCATAAAAAATATACAATAAAGCATAAAAATTATTACAAGAACACCACATATAATAAAACAAATAGAAAGAGAAAGGAAATTAAGTATTGACAGGAGGGAAGGCCTGAACATATAACCATGTTTTTAGCTGGTTCTTAAATGTGCCCAGCGTAGGGGCCACACGAATCGCTGGAGCTTGTTCCAGAGGCGAGGAGCCACCGCCGAGAAGGCCCGATTTCGTGTTCACTCCTTCCGGGCCTCCCTTGGCGTTAGGCTCCTCAGCCTCACCTCCTGGTTTATGCGGGTGATCCGGGTAGATCTAGGTGGGAGCAGGCGTTCCGCCAAATATCGAGGTCCTAAACCGTTTAGGGCCTTGTATGTAAACATTAACACTTTGAAGTTGACGTATTTTTCTATGTAGATGACCCCCCAATGTATATAACCTCTATAATTTTTGTCCCTTGACAGAGGCAGAGGAGCAGTCAATGTTCAGCTGCCAGGGGTGGTTCCGCCTTCATCCCCTGCTGCCTCCACTGCCCGATCACGTCACTGCCTTGTCCGCTGCCCAAGCGGTGCTGGAGGAGGCAATCCAGTGGTGGAGGCAGCAGCAGCAGCAGGAGGCAAAGGAGCCTCTTGTGGCTGCCCATTGACTGCTGCCAATACTGTCCAACTGCCTCCTCCTCCTCCTCCTGCCAGGGCTCACCTCCAGCTCACATCGCCGCCATGTCCCCTGCCTGAAGGGAGCCTGTGAGTGGCTCTGGAGGAGGCAATTCTGCAGTGGCAGCAGTAGCAGTCAATGGGCAGCCACAACAGGCTGCCGAGTGTGGCTGCTCCTTTGCCTCCGCCTCCACCCATGTACAAAACGACCCTTAATTTTTATTCTTAAGTGTTGTTTTAGAGTCAGAAAAATATGGTACTCCCCCCCCTGAATTTTGTCAATAAAAATCTCCACCAGAAATAGGCAGCTTTCTAACAAAAGGGCTTGTATTTCCAAACCAGATAAGAATTTTTGCTTCAAGAAAGGGAATGTGACACCAGAGTCCCTCCAGCAGGTGGTGTCTACCCAAACCATATACATGTATTCAGATTCTCTCTAATGTTCTTCATGTCAAATATATTTTCCTTTAACTGATTGCCTTTCTACATCCCACATATTTAAGTACAGTGGTGCCTCGCTAGACGATGATAATCCGTTCCACTGAAATCGCTGTTTAGCGAAATCATCGTCTAGTGAAATTGGAATGCACTGAAACCTGTTTAATGCATTCCAATGAGGAAGAATCGTCATCATCGTCTAGCGAAGATCGGCTATAGGAAAACCGCTTTGCGAACCACCAATCAACTGTTTAAATAGCTGTCTTGTGAAGCTTAGGTCCTGAAAACACCCGGTGTGCGAGTGGGGAGGGAGCTGTCAAAATTGTTGTCTAGTGAAAATCGGTTTGCAAAGCAAGGCCGAAACATTGTCCAGCAAAATTCCCCCATAGGAATCACTGTTTTGTGAATCGCTATAGCGATCGCAAAAAGTCAATGTCTAGCAGAAAAACTCATGCAGGGTAACTGTCTAGTGAGGCACCACTGTATTAGCACTTTCCATACATCAGATTTAAACACTCACTCTTTTCACATTTAAGGTTTACACTGTTACTGTAGTGCTTTCTGCATTCCATGCAGCTTAAATACGTTTACCCTGTTCTGTTTTCTTTCATGTAGCTAAAGGTCAGTGCATGTGGTGACCCTTTTCATACTCCATTTATTTTTATGGCTTCTAACATATGAGTTCTTTTATGAGGACTCAGATTATCATTCTGACCCTTCCACATTGCAACAATTCCTACGTTGCCTCTCCTGGGTGAATTTTTTGATTTAAACTAAGGTGACAATTCATACTGAAGCTCTTTCCACATTCTATGCATTTATAGTGTATGGCTTCTCCTCTTTGTGGGTTTTTTGATGTGAACTAAGGTTACCTTTTTGACTGAAGTTCTTTCCACATTCTGTACATTTATATGGTTTCTCCCCTGTGTGAGTTCTTTGATGTGCACTAAGGTTACCTTTTTGACTGAAGTTCTTTCCACATTCTATACATTTATATGGTTTCTCCCCTGTGTGAGTTTTTCGGTGTGCACTAAGGTTACTTTTCTTACTGAAGCATTTTTCACATTCCATGCATTTATATGGTTTCTCTTTTGTGTGAGTGGTTTGATGTGAACTTAGGTGACTGCTCTTACTGAAACTCTTTCCACATTCCATGCATTTATATGGTTTTTCCCCCGTGTGAGTTCGGTGATGTAAACTAAGGCTACTGCTGCGACTGAAGCTCAGTCCACATTCCATGCATTTATAGGGTTTCTCCCCTGTGTGAGTTCTTTGATGAGAACTAAGGTTACCACTCTGACTGAAATTCTTTCCACAATCCATACATTTATATGACTTCTCACCAGTGTGAGTTCTTTGATGTAAACTAAGGCCACTGCTTCGCCTAAATCTATTTCCACATTCCATGCATTTATATGGTTTCTCCTCAGTATGAGTTCTTTGATGGTAACTAAGAGTACTTCTCTCACAGAAGCTCTTCCCACATTCCATGCATTTATATGGCTTCTCACCAGTGTGTGTTCTTTCATGTGAACTAAGGTTACTTCTCTTGCTGAAGCACTTTGCACATTTCCAACATTTGTATGGCTTGTCTCCTGTGTGAGTTATTTGATGTGAACTCAGGCTACTGTTACCAATGAAGCTGAATTGGCGTTTTTTGCATTTATATGGTTTCTCCCCTCTGTGAGTTCTGTGATGTAAGCTAAGGCTACTGCTGTGACTGAACCTCATTCCACATTCCACACATTTATATGGTTTCTCCCCTGTATGAGTTCTCAGATGTGAACTAAGGGTACCACTCTGACTGAAGCTCTTCCCACATTCCATGCATTCATATGGTTTCTCCCCAGTATGAGTTCTTTGATGTAAAGTAAGCTTACCAGTGTTACTGAAGCTCTTTCCACATTCCAAGCATTTATATGGTTTTTCCCCTGTGTGACTTCTATAATGTAAACTAAGACTGCTGCTACGACTGAAGCTCTTCCCACATTCCATGCATTTAAATGGTTTCTCCCCTGTGTGAGTTCTTTGATGTGAACTAAGATTACCTCTCTGGCTGAAACTCATACCACATTCCATGCATTGGTATGGTTTCTCTCCTGTGTGAGTTCTGCGATGCACATTGAGGCTACTGCTCTCACTGAAGCTTTTTCCACATTCCATACATGTATATGGTTTCTCCCCTGTGTGCGTCCTTTGATGTGAACTAAGTTGACTGCTCTTACTGAAGCTCTTTCCACACGGCAGACATTTATACATTTTTGCCTCTCTCAGTGGTTTTTCACAAGAACAACTACTATTGTTCACAGTGACTCTTTTTTCATGTTCCAAACATTGAGTTTTTCCTTTGGCTGGACTTTGCTATGTTTGTTGAAATGTTTCTTTTGAGGCAACACTTTACTTTTTCTTGGTGGTTCAGCTCCAGCTTCTTGGTGGTGCCCTGAGAAACTGAAGATGGACTTTCCTCTGTCATTGGTTGGCTTCCTTTCTGCTTTTTCTCACTTTGTGCATCCAGCTTTTTCTTTACTGCTTCACGCTTGGTTCCTTCCAGTGACAGAAGAAGCAGCACTCTATCATTCTGGTTTGTTACCTGATTGAGAGAAAAGAGAAAATGCCGTGATGAATGCAGCACAGAACCAACTCACAATGGTGCCTGAGTCAAGGCATTTCCTTTGTCTTTGATTGGCAGAAGAAATGAAGGGACCCCATAGCTTCACCAGAACAAGCAGAAGTAGAGGGAAAAGATTCTTGTGCCTTGATTTCCTTTTGTCTGCACAGTCAGGTCAGTAGGTTCAGGATTCAGAACATTCTGTTTGTGAAGAACATAACATTGCTTCCTGTTTTTCGCTTCTTAATAAATTACAAGAGGCACAAAAGCCTTCAGAATTGGTTTGCTTTTCATCTGCAATCTGGCAAAATGAAATGAAGGAACAAAGCATGGGGATTTTCTGAGTCCTTGTGTCTAGATTTAATTTAATTGTATGCTATACAGTATATGCAGGTGGAAAATTGAAAGTTCCTGGAATAACACCAGTCCAGTGCAGTTATGTAAACAAAAATATGGGAATTTTTTTAGCCAAAATGGGATTGAAGACAGTCAAGTCCACCTGTGATGAAATTATAGAAAATGCCCTCCCAGCGAGGGGCCACAAAACATCTCCGTGATCACGGGTAGAGGGCGATACGGCATTGGCTCCGTCCCTACTCATGTTAGAAGAACAATGAACAGATGTTTAAAGGCTGTTCCTTGTTCTGAGACGGAGACCAACCCCCAGTATAGAGGTAGCCAGACCAGCCAGCCCTCTTCTCTACGCCTGGTGTTGTTGAATGCCAGGTCTGTATCTAACAAAACCCAGCTAATCTACGACCTCATTCTGGGGGAAGATGCAGACCTGGCTTGCATAACCAAAACATGGATTGGTGGAGAGGGGGGTCCCCCCCTAGCTCCCCTATGCTGTCCAACACCAGGGCAGACTGGAGGGACGGGGGGGGAGTAGCCATCGTCTACAAGTCCACCCTGGAGGTAGCTAGGCGCTCCTCGGTGGTAAAGCTGGGCCTTGAGGCTCTCCACGTGTGGACTGGGGCCAGGGATGGTATTGGGATCTTGCTGGGTTACCGTGCTCCCCGCGACCCAGCCATTTCCCTACCGGAGCTGGTGGACTTTGTCTCTGCGGCACTGCTGGGTTCCCCGAGGCTATTGGTCTTGGGGGACTTCAATGTGCATGCGGGGGCAGAGACCTCCGGGCCAGCTCTTGAGTTCTTGGAGACCGTGGCCTTCTTGAACATGTCCAAACATGTCAACGGCCCTACACACGTGGGCGGCCATACATTAGACCTGGTCTTTTCCACCAACGGGAGTGAGAGTGGTCCGATGGTAACTGACCTTGAGTCGGTTCCCTTGTCATGGTTGGATCACCACCTAATAAAATGCACCCTCAAGATGGCTCCCCCCTCGCAGGGAGCAGGGACCTATTGTCATGGTCCGCCCTCGAAGGCTACTGGATCCGATTGGATTCTAGGATGCCATGAGAGGGGTTACGGCTGACCTGGCTGGCGCTCCTGTCGAGGCTCTGGTCAACGGCTGGTTCACCGCCGCGGCTAGTGCCATAGACACGATCGCGCCTAAACGTACTCTCTGCCGCAGAGACCGCCCAGCGTTGAAGCGGGTCAGGAGACGGCTAGAGCACAAATGGAGAAAGGACCCGACGGTTTTCAATCGCATAGCTGTTAAGGTCGCTACTAACCTTTACCAGGCTAAGGTAAAGGCTGCCTGTCGAACATACCTCGCTAACCGGATAAGTGAGGCATCTAATCAGCAGGCGGAATTATTCCGTATAGTACGTAACCTATCCGGAATTGGCCCGGGTGATAGGCCTTCCCCTAGTTTTACACCAGACTGATTTACAGCATTTTTAAAATCTAAAGTGGAGGCCATCTGCCGGGACCTCTCTCCTTTTTTGAATACAGTGAGTCGAGCTGAGATGTCCAGCGCTCCGTCTTGTCCGGTGACTTTTGATTCCTTTCAGCCTGTCTCGCCCGATACTGTAGCCAGGATGCTTGATCGCTGCCGTGCCACCACCTCCTCCTTGGACCCTTGCCCGGCCTGGCTAATCAAGGCAGCCAGGCCCTCAACAACGGAATGGGCTACTGTAATTATTAATGGGTCTTTCCTTGAGGGCAGATTTCCCTCTGCCCTCAAGGATACACTCATTAGGTCCATCAGAAAGAAACGTAGTTTGGCGGTGGACGAAATTGGCAATTAGGTGGTGGCTGACCCGCTTCAGGCATTCCTGGATGAAACAGATGCCCTGGATCCATTCCAGTCGGGCTTCAGGCCGCGCCATGGAACAGAAACGGCATTGGTCACCCTGTGTGATGACCTATTGAGGGAGGCTGACAGGGGCAAAGTGTCTCTGCCGGTCCTCCTCGATATCTCAGCGGCCTTTGATACCATTGACCACGGTATCCTTCTGGGGAGGCTCACCGAGTTGGGAATAGGTGGCCGGGCCCTCGCCTGGCTCCGTTCCTTCTTGGAGGACCGCCCCCAGAGAGTACAGCTTGGGGAAAGTGTCTCGGCCCCGTGGAGCCTCAATTGTGGGGTCCCACAGGGGTCGATCATCTCCCCAATGCTGTTTAACATCTATATGAGGCCGCTGGGGGGGTCATCAGGGGGTGTGGAGCACTATGCCATCAATATGCGGATGACACGCAGCTCTATATCTCCTTTTCTCCAACTGCAGGAGATGCCGCTGTCCCTTCAGCGTTGCCTGGAGACCGTACTGGAATGGATGCAAGAGAACGAGCTGAGGCTGAACCCGGTCAAGACGGAGGTACTGAGGGTGGGTGCTCCCACAACTGGGGACGTGGGAAACTCCCTCACTTTTGGGGGGGTGACTCTGCCCGCCAGGGACGGGGTTCGCAGGTTCGGGATCCATCTGGACCCGGCGCTCACTATGGAATCTCAGGTGGCGTCCATGGTCCGTACCGCATTTTTCTAAGGCGGATAGCCCAGCTGCGACCCTACCTTGATGTTGGGGCTCTCACAACTTTGGTGCATGCGCTTGTAATCTCAAGATTAGACCACTGTAATGCGCTCTACGTGGGGCTACCTTTGAGGCTGCTGCGGAAACTACAGGTGGTGCAGAATGCGGCGGCCAGATTACTTAGTGGTGTGAAAAAATACCATCATATTTCACCTACTCTGGCCGCATTGCATTGGCTGCCCATCCGATTCCGCATCAATTTCAAAGTGTTGATGCTTACTTACAAAGCCCTAAATGGTTTAGGACCTTGATACTTGGTGGAGCGCCTTCTCCCACCAAGATCTACCCGTGTCACTCATGTGAGCCAGGAGGTGAGGCTGAGGAGCCTAACGCCCAGAGAGGCCCGGAAGGAAAAGACCAGAAATAGGGCCTTCTCGGTGGTGGCTCCTCGCCTCTGGAACAACTTACCTCCTGAGATTCACGCGGCTCCCTCGCTGGGCATTTTTAAGAAACAACTAAAAACACTGATGTATAGGCAGGCCTTCCCAACAGAAAACCCCTGACGATTTCTCTTTCTCTATATCTCTCCTCGACTTCTATCTCTGTTCAGGTGTAACGTTTTTAAAATTATATTGTTGCTTCTTCTTATTGTAAGCTGCCTAGAGTGGTCTAATATGACCAGATAGGCGGGATAGAAATAAAATAAAATAAAATAAAATAAAATAAAATAAAATAAATAAATAAATGACTAACATCTCATGGTTTTTACACTGCCATCATTCCATCGGTCAGAGACCCTGGTATTATTCTTATTTAGAAAAAATTATGAGCTTACCTAGTGCTGAAATGTCATTTTAAGTTATGTGTTGATCGTTTTTCTACTACTTTAAGACTGTCTTCAATATATTTGAAACTTGATATTTTTAAAATATGGAACCTGGAAGCTGTGTAGAACTAAAAAGCTTGTACGAATTGAAAACAAGCTGCAGCCCTAAGTGGAGAAGTAAAATATCTAAGACTGCAAATATAGCAATATAAAACCAAGGTCTAAGGGTTTAGTTTAGCATGCCGCCCAAAATTTCGCCACCAGTTCCACAGTAGTCTGATTTTGGTCAATTAAGGTTAGGGTTAGGGTTAGGGTTGGTTAAGTACAGTGGTGCCTCGTTTAACGAGTGCCCCGGTTAACGATGAATCCGCATAGCGATGGCAAAAAAGCAATCTCTTTTGCCATCGCTTTGCGATGTTGCCTATGGGGAAAAATCGCTTTGCAAGGGGAACCGGCCAGGGGTCGGATCTAAGCTCCTACCGCCGCTGCCGCCGCTTGGATTCTCCCCCCAGCCAGCTTTCCCTTCCATGGTCGGACTCTCAGGAGTCCAGCCATGGATGGGGTAACCGGCCGGGGGGCGGATCCTCTCCCGCGGCCGCTCCGAAGCGCCGGCCAGCCCCAGCTGGTAGCCTATCCGCACCGCCTACCTGAGCCGTTCTCGGATGCCTGGAAGTCCGAGAACGGCTCAGGTAGGCGGCCCGAGCAGGCTACCAGCAGCGGGGACAGGGTGGGGGGTATCCAGAAGGTTTCCAGGCGATCTCGAGAGTTTTGACTTTTACTCCCCTCCAGGCACCACCACCGCTTCCGTGCACCATCCACCCCCCACCCCAGCCCCAATACACCGGGGTGCAGTCAGCAGAGGAGCGCGGCCGCTGTTGTCGCTGGGGTGTGTGTACGGAGAGGCAGCGGAGGCAAGCCAGAGAAGCGAAAGGAGCAGGTTAGCACAGCTGCGGTGCTGGCAGCTGGCAGATCGCAACCTCTGTCCTCCCCCGCTGGGCTTTTCTTTGTGGGAGGGAGGGGGCAGCAAGAGGGGAGAAGAGGGGTCACCGGATTGATCATCTTTCATCAGCGTTCCCCCACCCTCACCGCCCCACACGGTCCATGACTGCCCCCCCTCCAGAGAATCCACCGAGATGGGGAACACAGATTGTGCATCGCTCGCTCACTCGCTCCCTTCCTCCCACCACCCACCCAACCTGCCACCGCCGAATGACTGAAGACAAGCCATAGGACTGTGGGAAGAGAAGAGGAAGGAAGGCAGGAAAGGGAGAAAAGAGCCAGGGGTGGCGTGGGGGGTGTCCCTGCGTCAGTCCCACCCAATTTGCAGGAAGATCGATGGTTTGGTTTTTTTGCTTTTTGGCACACAGGAGCCAGCGAAGAGGGGAGGACCAAAAAGAAAGGGGTTCCTGCCCCCCCAATAAGGGGGGTGCCACATCCTGGAGAGGCAGACATGAGGAATTTCCTTTTTTATGGACAGTTTTCTCTCCCATGGTTAAAGGGGGAGCCTGTGGGGCTTTGACTCCAGAGATATCTGATTAGCACTTCCCCCCCAAACTCCCACCACCACCACCAACCGCACACAACCCTGAACTTGCTGTGCACCACAGTTTGGCTGGAAGGGACAGAGGGGGGGCAGGCCATCTGGGAGGTGTAGGACTCCTGTTGTTCAACATCTCTCTCCCCACCACCACTAAATCCTGAATTTCTTTTCAGCCCTGCAGTATTGTTTTTTTTAAAAAAAAAAAATCCAGATGGTGTGGGGAGTGGAGAGTTCTTTATAGAGTCTCAATTGAAGGAAATTTCTGGGGAACAAAATTTTCAGGAAGGGGGGGAAGAGTTCCAGCTGTATCTTCCAAAGAAAGAGCAAAAACACCACCACCACCACAAAAAGGGGTACACCCATTGTGAGGTGGCTCCTCTCCCCAAAGCAGACATGAAGGAAAAGTGGGCTCCCCCATTTCAAAGTGGGGGAGCTGGAAGAAGAAAGAGGCCAGGGGGCGCAGTTCATGGATTCCATAAGTCTGGATACTTCACTATTACCTTTTTATTATTATTATTGTGGGGAGGAGGGGAAGGTTCTGCATTTAAATACTTTATTGACACCTTGGGGAGGGTTGTTTCCTGTGTGTTGTGTGTCGCCCTCCTCCCTACGCTTGTGGTGGCCTCTGTCTGAAGGCCTCTAGATGTGAGTCTCTTCGTTCACCGCAGGGCCTCACCCAATGGGTTTCATTTTATTTTTAAGTAAAGTTGGTTCGGCCCCCCCGAACACAATTCTAATTTTTTCATGTGGCCCCCTATAGAAATTAATTGCCCACCCCTGGCCTAAAGAAAGCCCTTAAGAAATTTGCAGACTTTTGCAAAATGAAGGAATTACAAACAAATTATCAAAAGACAAAAATTATGGCCTTTGTTAGAAGACAAAAGGTCTTGGATTATAAAGGGGCAATCCTGTTCTAAATACCTAGGTATGGCCCTTCAATAAAAAAAAAAAAACACCAAAATTTGTCAGTTTGGGAAAGTTTGGGTTCTCCAGTTTGGACAAACCCAAACTGATCCAAATGAACAAATCAGTGATTTTTGATGAATTTGTTTTTAACTTCATGCCCATCTAGTTAGAACTAGCACTTTAAATTCTGCCTGGAAACAGATCGGTAACCAGTGGAGGTGCTGTAATGGGGATTATACGATATATGTGTCCAGCCCCAGTTAGCAATCTAGCTGTGGCATTTTGGAGCTGCTGAAAGATTCCTGACACTTTCAATAGGCAGACCCACACAGAATGTGTTACACTAATCCAGCCGGACATTACCATACTTTTCCGTGTATAAGATGCCCCCGAGCATAAGACAATCCCCACTTTTCTAACCCAAAATTTCTTTCTTTGCAAAAAAAAGTGGAGGGGGAAAGTGACTCCTGCTTTCCCCCTCCACTTTCTTTGCAAAAAGCTGCTTTCCCTCCATGTTTTGCAAAGAAAACGGAGAGGGAAAACAATCCTGCTTTCCCCCTATATTTTTGTTGCAAACGTTTTGCAATGAAAATGTAGGGGGAAAGCAGGATTTGCTTTGCCCCTCTATTTTCTTTGCAAAACGTGGAGGGGGAAAGCAGGGAAAGCAGTGCTTTGATCCCTCTCCTTTACTTCTGTGTATAAAACTACCTGAGTTTTTCCTTTAATTATTTTATGAAAAAGTGTCATTTTATACAGTGGGGTCTTGACTTAAGAACAGCTTGAGTTAAGAACATTTTGACTTAAGAACCACTCTCATAGGAAAATATTGACTTAAGTACTTAGATTTGAGTTAAGAACTGAAAAAAAAACACGTGGGAGGCAGGGAAAGTGCAAAATTTGAACTTTCAGTTAACTGTTGGCCAGTGAAAAGGGTGCCTGTCTGCTTCCTCACTCCTCCCAGCGTTTAGAGAGTGGATTGGGAGACAGTCTTCAGACTGCCTGGTGCTGTACTGCCTGGACTGTATTTTCCCTGCCTTCCCTGTACCTTTCTTGACTTAAGAAAAAAAAGAAACAAAATATCCCCCTCTAGTGGTCGAAGGCGGAATAGCAGCTTCCCATTAGTTTCTGTGGACGGAAAAGAGCAGATACGGATCAAATGGTTTTCAATGCATTCCTATGGGAAATGCAGATTTGACCTGAGAATTTTTTGACTTGAGAATAGCCTTCCAATACGGATTAACTTCTCAAGTCAAGACCCCACTGTACACACAAAAAAAACAGTACTTAAGGCATGAACCAACATGGCCAAATCAGATCTCTCCAGGAATAGGTGCAGCTTGCACACTAGTTCTAACTGTGCAAATACACTCCTGGCCAGCACTGAAACCTCGGTATCCAGGCTCAGAGACGAATCCAGGAGTAACCCCAAGCTGAGCACCTGGGTTTTCAGGGGGAGCGTAACCCCATCTAGCACAAGCTGTATCCCTGTTCCCTAATCTACCATTTGACTGAACCTCTGTCTTGTCAGGATTTAGTTTATCTGCCCTCATCCATTCCATTACTGATACCAGATCCTGATCGAAAGCTGAGAATAGCTTCCTCAGATGTAGAAGGCAAGGAGAGGGTAGAGCTGGGTGTCGTCTACATACTGGGGACACCAAACTTCAAAACTCTGGATAATCTCTCCCAGCGGTTTCATGTAGATGTTAAATAACATAGGAGACAAAAGAGAACCCTGATGGACCTGACAGGCTAGCGGCATGGGCCTTGAAGGGGAGACCACCACCACCGCCTTCTGAGCCCTCCTGCAGGAAGGACCAGATCCACCGTAAAACAAGGCCTCCAAGTCCCATCCCAGAGAGATAGGCCAGAAAAATACCATGGTCTATGGTAATGAAAGCTGCAGAGAGGCCCAAACAGAACCAATAAGGGACACATTCCTTTGTCTAGCTCCTCGTGTAAGTCATCCACCACTGTGACTAGAGCAGTGTTTGTCCCATAACCAGGCCGGAAGCCAGATTGAAATGGATCTAAATAATGTGTCTCATCCAGGAACCCATGGAGCTAAGACACCATGGGCCGCTCCAACGTCTTGCCTAAGAATGAAAGACTAGAGACAGGTTGGTAATTACAGTGGTGCCTCACAAAATGAAATTCGTTCCGTGAGTAGCACTGTCTTGCGAAAAGCTGTTTCCCATAGGAATGCATTGCAATGCATTCCTATGGGAACCTCGCAGGACGAATGAATTATTTTCGTCTTGCGAGGCATCGGTCTTGGGGGGAAAAATCATCTTGAAAGGCATGGACATAGAAGAAGCCATCTTCTGAGGCACCACAGAGATTGCAAAAACCATTCGTTTTGCGGGTTTTTCATCCCGCGAGGCATTCGTCTTGTGAGGCACCACTGTATTCAGTATTGCGGGATTGGAAGGCTCTCACTATTGCCTCCTTTAAGGATGCTGGGAGCCTATCCTGATCGCCACATTTTGCACAGTTTTTTATAAGCCACGAAGGGCAGGGGTTTAGCGGACATGTCAGTAAGTTTTAAATATTTACATTTAAGGTATAAAACTAATTAATGATTCTTTTTTAAAAACTGGAGCAGTGAGAAGATTGTTCACAGGACGGGGAAACATCCAAACTGGTTAAAAGGAGGTCGGGAGAATAGATTTACAATAATTAAGAGGTGATCGGGTAAAAGATATGAAATGATAGTGACTTGTGAGATTAATAATAAGATTAATTAATAAGAAGGAAAATAAAAATCATTTTTAGGCCAAGAAGGGTGTTCCAGAAATAGAGAGTGAAGTAAAATTAAGGTAGAATTTTAAAGTTCCTAATAGAAAATTATTATTATTAAGACGTTTTAACCCGCACTGCGGGTTAAAGTGCAGAAGCCTGTGCTCCAGGGTCAGAAGACCAGCCTTCGTAAATTGAATCCACACGATGGAGTGAGCTCCCGTCGCTTGTCCCAGCTCCTGCCAACCTAGCAGTTTGAAAGCATGTAAAAATGCAAGTAGATAAATAGGTACTACCTTGGTGGGAAGATAACAGGGTTCTGTGCCTAAGTCGCGCTGGCCACGTGACCACGGAAACTGCCTTCGGACAAACGCTGGCTCTATGGCTTGGAGACGGGGATGAGCACCGCGCCCTAGAGTCGGACACAACTGGAGTAAATGTCAAGGGGAACCTTTACCTTTACCTACAGAATTTTAAAACACAAGAAGGAAGGAATACAAAAAGAAAGAGAAGCTGATGAAAGGGAGATCTGCTAGGAGGCTGAGGCCCAGGGTCCACAATTCTTAAATGCACAACTCTGACAACTGCAATGCTAAGTGTGCCCTTAGGGCCGCACTTTGCGTAAGGATGAGGCACTGACTCTGCAGCTCGCTGGTCCTATGTACCTGCAGGCAGAAAAAGGCAAAAGCAAGACTCAGAAGCCAGGGGGAAGATGCCAGCTGCCAGCCATGACTCGCTCCCGCCATGAATTAACCCCTGGTTGTGTCTGGACAGGAACCAGAAGAGGAGGGGGAATCCTCCACTTCCTCTCTCCCCATCTCTCAGAGTTACAGCTGGACAGTGCTAAGAACCATGGAGGGAAAAATAAAGGGAGATGCCACAGGGTGGGTTAGAATCCTAAAGGGTCAAGAAACTTATTTCCACCCACATGAGCAAAGGTGCACTGAACACACAACTGCAAGGCAGACCTTGTGTACCTGGCCTTCTGGGGGCTGTTCAGAGAGTCAAGGTGCGGGTATATGTGTGGGAGGTGCCAAAATAAGATCCCTCTGCAAGTTGGTTGCCAAGCACCCCATGAGGGGGCTGTTGCTCCCAGGTCCACTCTCAGATCCTATGTAAGGACTCAGATATGTTCGGAGACACACCCGGAACGGATTTTTGAACAATGTCATTGTGTGTCTGGCGCAGATGGGGTTGCGTAGATAATGACCCTCACACAGAGCTCTACACAAAAGAATTGGACTGAACACAACAGAATTAAATTATAGATAAGATTCACAATAAAGCAAAAGACACAGAGTGAAACACTGCAAATTTGGCTGATGGACAGGGTTCAGAGAGTCTGACCGCTCCGACCTGCAATATCTGGGCAGACTATTTTTAGAGGAGCTAATTAGATAAGAAAAGGAGGAAAGGGAATTTTATTTCCCTAAACAGCACCCAGAAGAAAGAGGCAGGGTAGACTGGGAAACCACCAGTATGGGAGGGTGGGGATACTCCCAGAAAACAGGTCAGGGGAGAAAAAGATTGACAACTCTTAGTCTTAGTAGACTGTCTTGGCAGTGGGACAACCTGAGGGAATTCTTGGGCCAGAACCCAAGGAGGCTCTTGAGAGTCCCCTGGACTGCAAGAAGAACAAACCTATCCGTTCTAAAGGAAATCAACCCTGAGTGCTCACTGGAAGGACAGATCCTGAAGCTGAGGCTCCAATACTTTGGCCATCTCATGAGAAGAGAAGATTCCCTGGAAAAGACCCTGATGATGGGAAAGTGTGAAGGAAGGAGAAGGAGATGGACAGTGTCATGAAAGTGACCAACATGAATTTGACCCAACTCTGGGAGGCAGTGGAAGACAGGAGGTCCTAGCGTGCTCTGGTCCATGGGGTCACGAAGAGTCGGACACAACTAAATGACTAAACAACAACAAATTTAACGGTTGTGGTTCTGATCTCTAAAGCAGGAAAAGACATCTCATCTGCCTTACAAACGTTGGAGGGATTTGGTATTTGATTCTTCATTGTTGGTCCTGAGCCAAGCCAGGAGAGCATCAGCTCAGTCTCACACTCTCCCCCTTAGAGAAAAGAAGAAGAAAAAAAGAGATCAGTCTGGAGGCTTCTTGGACCAAGAAAACCAAAGCTTTTTCCTTACACTACCAAGTTTTTGTTCTTTTTTACCTCATCTGGAGGTATATGTCTGTCTCTCTTCCAGAGAGCAGAAACAGGGAAATGGAAAAGCCTCAACATGTATCATGGTAGATTGATCAGATTGACTGACTGATTGTATATCAATATCATACCATCTAGACTCATGCCACTGCTCTGGGAGTTTCCAGCAACATAAAGAACAAACATAAACATAATGAAAACCATCAACCCCCATCCATCACAAAGATATTAAAAAGTGATGAACCGAGAGCGCAGAAGGGTGCCCACAGAGAAAACAGCAAGCCTTTAAATAAGTTGTACACAAATAAGTCGTACACAAAAATAACAATTACAAAAGAAAAGTTGTCCTGGAAGAAGATCTAGCGGTAGCGGCCTCAACTGCTCCCAAGGTTACCTTTTAATGACGCGAAGCACCGTGGTCTACTCCCGGTTTCCAGTTTTTAAATATTTTCTTTCCTGAGCCACCTTGGGTCCTTTTCAAGGAGAAAGGCAGGTTCAAAATAAATAAATAAATAAATAAATGAACAAACAAATAAATAACCAACCAACCTGCCTGCCATTCGGTGTTGTGGGGGTGCCATTGCCAAGGTTGCTAAGCCACATTGTTGTTGTAGTGAGGGTAATCATAACATGATGTAATGACTGTCCTATCTGTACTCTGTCAACTATCTGTATACTGCCCACTATGAGCTTGCTAGAGAGTCCTCCAGGGGTGTGTGACATCCAGACCATTCTCACACATCTAGATTCTCTCACAGACATCCATCACTCTCACACGCATCCAGATCCACATCCACTACATCCAGTACTGCTGCTACTTCCATTGGCATTCCCTTACTACTGAGTCTTCTTCTTTGTTGTTCATCTGGCAGACATCCCTCTGTGTGTGGCTGATTTCTTTAATCTCTCTCTCTAAGACTATTTGCTATACTAATTACTTGTGACTACATAAACTATCAGCCTGCTCATTTCATGGCCCCTGCACAGTGTAAAATCATCTGATATACTTTCCTAAGTTTTACAGCAGATTGCATCCTATTGCTTCTTGAACCAAAAACAGGAAGGGAGGGAGGGAGGGAGGGAGGAGCTGATGAAGGGAGGAAGGAAGGAAGGAAGGAAGGAAGGAAGGAAGGAAGGAAGGAAGGAAGGAAGGAAGGAAGGAAGGAAGGAAGGAAGGAAGATAGATGATGGGAGGAAGGAAAAAAGAGAAGGAAAAAAGGAAGGAAGGAGCTGATGATTGAAGGAAAAAAGAAAAGGAAGGAAAGAAGGAGCTGATGAAGGAAGGAAGGAAGGAAGGAAGGAAGGAAGGAAGGAAGGAAGGAAGGAAGGAAGGAAGGAGATGATGATGGGAGGAAGAAAAAAGAGAAGGAAGGAAAGAAGGAAGGAAGGAGCTGATGATGGAAGGAAGGAAGGAGCTGATGATGGAAGGAAGGAAAAAAGAAAAGGGAAGAAGGAGCTGATGATGGGAGGAAAGAAGGACGTGAAAGATGGGGTGAATCTCACCTACCTTGCAAATCCTGGAGGGTTCGGGGACTTGGTCCTTCTCTTTTGGTCCCAGGAAAAGCGAGGAGAGCATCAGTTCAGTCTCACACTCTCTCTCTTGGGGAAAAAGAAAAAAAAAGGATCAGTCTGGAGGCTTCTTGGACCAAGGAAACGAAAGCTTTTAATCAACCATGCCTTCCTTCATCAGTTTTTATATCTTCTTGGGATTTTGGGAGACCTGGGTTTGAGTCCCTGCTCACCCTCAGAGACTGCTATACCGATGTCCCCAACCCCTTTTCTGGCACCCCTCCCCATTGTCCTCCTCCTCCTCTCCCTCCCCCCCCCCAGATCCTTACATCCTCAACACAACTTTTCCAAGTTGAGGGAAAGGCCTCCCTCCTTGCGCCTTTTTTTCTTGGGGGGGGGGAACACAGCCCTTGTCACTTTCCCTCCTCCCCTTTTTTAAGCACCCAAAAGATTCGGGGTGGAAGATGATGGGTGGAGGGGGAGGTCTCCTCGCAGGAAAACCAAGGGCGAGCCACACACTCTGGGACACCTTGCTCGGAGGAAGGGGGTGTCTCTCCTTGCTTCCGGGGGTGGGATTGGGACACCCCAAAAAAACCCACATCCTCACCCGCCCCATGGAGGAGGCCGTGGGGGGGGGAAGAAAGCCCCCTTTTGCATGGCGTTGGATGCAATGGGAACCCTGGGGGGACGGTTACTGATACGGGTTGCACGGAAAAGACACACACACACACCCAATATATTGCCCCTCCACAACACACACACAGAGAGAGAGAGAGAGAGAGAGAGAGAGAGAGAGCAAGATCACCTCCTGGCAGCTCCTGACGCGGGAAACCCGCCAGGAGCCCCCCCTTCAGCCAGACGACCATAGAGAGGAAGGAAAAGGAGGGGCCAGCACACGGCTTCCGCTTCCTGTTCGTAGAGAGCCAACGACGGAAGTAGGGTTCCCATCTACACTTTCGTAGCTCTAGGTTCCCCCCTCTTCCTCAGGCATGGTTTCATGAAGGAAGGAAAGGGGCGGCGGGCGGGGCTGGACGACAGAAACAAATGAAGAGAGAAATAATCATCATAATCAAGAAAAAAACCCTTCCCTTGCTTTCTTTGGAAAGGGATTTTTTCCTTGATGAAAAAGCACCAAAGGGCAGAGGTCACCTCGTCCATCTTCCTAGCTCTACGTTTCTCCTTTCCCAACAGGGACCGGAAGTGAGGCAGTAAAAAAAGGAGAGAGAGAGAGTGAGAGGAAGTGGGGAGGAAAGAAGGGAGTTGGGGGGGGGGTGCTTCCTTAGGATCTCTTCCTTCCCTACCCCTCCCCTCATTGTGCAATTAAATTCCTCTCAATTAATCCGAGCACAGAAACACAAAAGGACCAGAAAAATAAAACAAAATGTCACCCCCAGAGGCAACAGCAGACAATAAATAAATAAAATTTAAACGTGATGGGGGTGGGAGTTCCATCGCAGTTTATGTACCAACCTCTCTGAGTGCCTAATGTTGATAGAAACTCTGCAGCTAGTAAGGGAAGAAAGGGGGTGACTTTTGAGGGGGGTGGTGGAAAGAGAAGGGACCCCCTCTTGGGATGCTGGGGGGGGGGAATCTGGTGCCTCTCCTGGGGATCCATAATTGGGGGAGGGGATCCCCCATGCACCAGAAAAATAAAACACAAATCAAGGAACTGCTTTGCGCCCACCCACCTACCCACCCCCACACAAAGATTGTATTTCAAAAGTTAGATCCAAAGCACGACCAAAACAGATGTAAAAGCCACAAACATGTAAAAACGTCTCCAGTGGGGATTTTAAAATCCCCACTCCAGGCAGCCAGTCACTCAGGGAAACCCTGCCTGGAGAGAAGGGTCTTGCCCTGCTAGCAGAAGGAGAGCCAAGATGGGGACCAGGCTGGACTCCAGTGGCAGGGAGGTCCAGAGTCTCTGGGAGCCACCACAGGGAGGGAAGGCCTCTCTCCCCTGTTCCTACCAAATACACCTGAGCAGATGGCGGGATGGGGAGAAAAGGCTCTCCTGATGGTCATATAACATCTGAGTTGGCTCATAATGGGAGGCACATCTCTTTGAGAGAGCTTTTGAGGACTTTCTAGGTTAAAAGCAGCATTTTGACATGCGGGGCAAAGAGGTGGGTGTCTGGGAAGGATTGGGGGGGAGACGTAGAGCCTACTAGGCAGCCCCCCACCCAGCAAAACCTTCAGAGGCTTTCACGGTGGACCCTCTCCCAGGCTTTCTATTAATGGTCACGAAAATGTTCTTTTGTCTGTTCAAAAGGTATTGCAAGTCACCCAGGCTGGAAGTTGGCGGGAGCAGGAAAAGAGGAAGAAGAAATGTGAGATGGGCGAACTCCATGCAGGAAGCCACAGGCTTGAGTTTGCAAAGATGGCGGAGGGCAGGACCTCGCGGATGTCACACCTTCTCAGGGGTGGCCCTAAGCCAGTAGTGATGAAAAGTGACATCGTTTTTTTACTGTTTCCTTGCTTTTAGTTATTTAATCATAATTAGCTCGTCATTTAATCGGTGGTTGTATTTTTTAAAATTAGTTAACTTCCTTTTTAACTTGACTTGTTTTAAATATGGTGAGCCACCCTGGATCGTCCTTACCAGAAAGAAAGGCAGCCTCCAAATAAAATAACACCTCATTCGGGATTGGAAAAGTGATGTTTTTGGAATGCATCTGTTCGGAGTTTTTCCAAGCCATGAGTAACACTTTACAGATTTTTTGGATCGAAGGAGACCCCCTCCTCCCTTTGCCCAGTCCAGTTCCCTCCTCTCTCTCTCTTTCTTTCTTAGTTTCAGAAGAGGTAAAGATAGCAAAAAAAACAAAAACAAAAATACCATCAGTGATTAGAGATATTCTTTACCATTTTGCCACATGTTATCTTTAGCCTTGGGAAGTTTTTTTGGGGGGGGTGCAACTGTAAATGTTTATAAGCATCGGCTATGCAGTTATAGTCATAGGTCTTGAGAAAATGGAAGCTCACATTAAAACACCACAGTTAGTCTTGTAAGATATCCCATTCTTTCTTTCTTTCTTTCTTTCTTTCTTTCTTTCTTTCTTTCTTTCTTTCTTTCTTTCTTTCTTTCTTTCTTTCTTTCTTTCTTTCTTTCTTTTAAAGTCCTTTTTGCCTGATATTTATTGATTCCTCTCTCTCTCTCTCTCTAATCTATCTATCTGTCTAAACATTTACAGCTCATCCTGTCACAGGATCTCAGGAAGGGCAGCAGACCTGTACAAAGCTAGATTGCAACGAAAATGGCTAAAACAGTTAAAAACCAAAGTACACAAAAATATACCTGTCTTAATAAAATTAAAATAAAATAAATTAAAATAAAATTAAAGCACTCAAAACATTAAAAAAATGCACTGGGACTTTGCCCAGGCCATGATTTTTAACCCTCGGAGGCTCTAATAATGAAAGATGTCTTGACTCTGAAATGATACCAATGGCAAGGCCCATTCCCCAGTGGAGGGGGCGCTATGGCAGAAAAAGGCCTCCCCCCCAATCTATCCACATCACAAATGGTTCTCAATGGTGGGACAGGAAGCAGATCTCTGCAATTAGCCAGGTTTATTCAGGGAGCGGAGCTCCTCCAGAGATCCTAACACGCAGCTGGCTCCTACAGACCAGTGCCTCAAATCGTGGGCATTTCTTTTGACCCTTCCAACTTGGGGTCCCCAGATGTTCTCGGGCTGTCACTCCCTGAGGCCTTCGCCACTAGCTGGGCTGGCCAAGATTTCTGGGGAGTGATAGTCCGAGAACCTCTGGAGGTTCAATGTGGGGAATCGCTACTTTACAGCTTGTTTTTCCCCACCAGCAGCACAGAGAAGAGGGCTGAGATGGGGCAGGAAAGCAGGTTGCAGCCTGCCTCGGTGCCTCAGGACAACGTTTGCAAAGCGTGCTGCTTATATACCACCCCATGGCCCTTAAAGCACTTTCTGGGTGGTTTACAATTTAATCATCGTTGCCTGCCCCCAGCAAGCTGGCTACTCCATTTACCGATCTCGGAAGGATGGAAAGTTGAGTCCACCTTGAGCTGGCTCCCTGAATCCAAACTCAGGTCATGAGCAGTCTTGGTTGCAGTATCGAAGTGGGTTCGAGTCCGTCTGGATACCCAGGTCAACCCTCAGAGGCAACCTATATTTCCTTCAACCCCCGCACAAGAGCGATCAGGTGCATCTGAGAAGCCTACTCATCAAATGGGAAGACGGGATGAAGTTCCAAGATAAAAATAAAAAATGTGTGGTTGCTTTTTTTCTTCCCCAAAACAGAATGGACTATTACTAGGGAATGTGATTTGTGCACTGGGCTTTATTATTTACACACTGGCGTCTGAATGGGGTGAACTATCCAATAATATTCAGGTACTGTTGCTTTTAATTTTATGACTACAAGATTATATATATAGTAATACACGGTACACATGATTTTTGGACACACAGCAGAATCCAGAGGTTCCAAGGATGGCCTGTCTTCAGCATGTGCTCACGGGGTTTCTTCTTCTTCTGTAACAGCGTGTATGTTTTTTTGCTTCGGGATTTCCTTCCCTGAAAACGGCCATCACCCCGAACAGGTCTCTCATGTCCTCCAACCAGGTAGTATCCTGCAATGCCCTTTATAACTGGAACCTCCATATTTTGCCTTCATGGAAACATCTGGCACCCCCTGCTAGAAAAGAGAAAGGTGGTGGGAGACCTAACCCAGACCCAGATTTATTCCGATCCAGAAAGACTCCTTTAGGGGTCAAAGAAATCCCCCTGTTCACCTTTAAGCAGAGTATGCTGGTCGTCATCCTGGCCCTACTCCCCCAGTGCTTGCTTTAAAATAAATTATCATGTCCTGATTATCAAAGTCTTGGCAACAGGAGAGACGTAGAGAAGGGTGTGAGAAGAAAACTTGTAGTACACTTAAATGCACTTCGTTAGCTTTCCATTCATCATTATCTCTTCTGAGTATTCAATTTCCCCTACATTCACCCCTACATGTAGTTCACCGCATAAGGAGACAAGACTCCTTCTTAGCACATATGGGGGTGGAAAGGCCTTTGCAAAAGTTCCCAATGCAAGAAAGGACACATTTTCAATTTAAAAATGGCAAATAGCTTATGCCACTATGAGACGATAGCAAATATTGTCTGTTTTCTTTGAGCAAATTTAAATGCAGTACACAGATTAAAGTCTCTCCGGGGACAGGAGAGAAAACTTGTTGCCCTCCGTTGACTGATCTAGGAATTTAAGGTCACAAGCAGAGTCCTGGCTGCAGTACTGCCCTTTAGCCCCTGTGTCACACAAGGGTTATAATCATGGAATGTGACTCATCTCACTTGCCCTAATAACAGCTCTAATACATCCTGCTATCTTGAAATCTGTATCCTGGGAGGAAACCATTTCAATCTTTACAATAAGCCTTCTACCTCTGCAAAAAAAAATAAAATGGATTTCAGCTTTGTTTTTAATCAGTGCAACCTTGCAGAACACAGTCCGTAGGTGAGCACTGAAAAGCCATCATGCCCGTGAGTTGTTCGAGGTTTGATCAATCCTTCTATGGACAGGGAAGCATCTCCCATGTTCCCATGAAGGTTTCCGCCCTGAAACTCTTTCCAGACTCCGTGCCTTTATGATTTCTTCTCGGTGTGAGTCCGGAGATGCAAAGACAAGCCGTCGCTCCTGCCGAAGCTCTTTCCACACTCCCGGCACGTATAGGGTTTCACCTCCGAATGGGTCCGCTCATGGAGCCTCAGGTTGCTGCTCACGTTGAAGCTCTTTCCGCACACCATGCACTTGTAAGGTTTCTCCCCGGTGTGAGTGATCTCATGCCGGGTCAGGTTGCTGCTCACGGCAAAACTTTTCCCGCACTTCAGGCATTTGTAAGGTTTCTCCCCGGTGTGGGTCCGTTGATGGGAAGAGAGGTTACTGCTCCGGCGAAAGCTCTTCCCACACTCCACGCAGGTGTACGGCTTCTCCCCGGTGTGGCTCCTTTGGTGTAACGTGAGGATGTCGCTCCGAGAGAAGCTTTTCCCACATTCCGAGCATCGGTAGGGCTTCTCCCCCGTGTGGGTTCTTTCGTGCAACGTCAAGTGGTTGCTGACACTGAAGCGCTTCCCGCACTCCATGCATTTATACGGTTTCTCCCCCGTGTGGGTTCGCTCGTGGGAGTACAGATTTCCGCTCTGACTGAAGCTCTTCCCGCATTCCTTGCACTTGTAAGGTTTGTCTCCAGCATGGATTCGGCAATGTTTCTTCAAGTCCGAATAATATTTCAACGTCACCCCACAGATAAGACATTTCCCGTCCCTTTTCCCTTTCTTTTTTTCTTGGGGGTTCAGAAGTTCGCCAAACTCTGTGCCCTGAGAAGCGGAGGGTTTTGTCTTCCTGTTCTTTGACTGGTTTCCCTCATGCCTCTTCCCTCTACTTGGCTCTCCGCCTTTCTCATTTCCTACTTCTTGCTTGGCTGTTTCAGGTGACGCCGGAGGATTCTGGGGGGAATTTTCACGGCTTTGTTCATTTCCTGCATTTGGGGGGAGGGAGGAGAAAGCAAAATCCGGTCAGGAGTTCAATCCAGAAAAAGTTCCCCTTCAGAGATCAAATCTAATTGTTAGCTTCTTTCATCTGATATTTATTTTGTTTCACATGTACCCTGAGGACCAAGTTTTTTGGTCTTTGCTTCCAACTGAAATGAGGCTGATCAGAAACACAGGGTGGTTTCCCTCGCCTTCCAGCCTCTGAAAACCAGCATTTTAAAAACATCATTTCCCCATTCTTGCCATGAAGCCAGGAAATTTTGTCTGGCATGAGAAATTATTTTGGAGGTCGGGGTGGACATAGGCTCGTCTCAAAACAAGCCGAGCTTCTCAAATCTGCCATTACTGAAAGGCGAGGCGAGAGAAATATCTCCTTCCCAGATGAAAACATCAGGGCTGTCCCCACCATCGGGCCGATTTAGTCGCCCACATTGCTGCTTTTCTGCAGCATCTGCCACAAATAAAGTGATCCCTAAACAGAACTGATAGCTATCATTTCTATGATGTGTCTTTTTTTTTAACAGCCTAGTAGGCATTCTTTACTCTCGAAAGACAATGGTAACGCGCTCTGTATGGAGGGCTTGGAACAGCATCTAGTGTGGCTGAGAAGACCAATTCGAGAGTGACCATTCCTTCCACTCTGAAGACAAATACAATCTGTCCCCTGTCCAGCTCCCTGATTTTGCTGGTTTGGGGACTTCCTCTTTGCCTCATCGTGCTGGACAAGGGTCTCTTCAAATTGGGAGAGGCCGTGATGCAACGCCTGCCTCCAGGCTGAATGCTCAGACGTCAAGGTTTCCCATCTGTTGAGGTCCATTCCTAAGGCCTTTTACAGCCTATGTTTGAGCCTATAAGTGGGTTTATGAATGACCTGGTTAGAAAGGCCAGATCACTCATAAACATGTTTAAACTTGCTTGTGGGCTCGAATATAAGGTTAAAAAGGAAGTGTTATATGTCACTGAAATCCTCCCGTACTATCCGGAATAGCTCACCTTCAATACCCCATCACGCGCCATCAAGTCTATTCCGACACCTGGTGACCCTTTTCAGGGTCTTCCAGGTACAGCAGACCTGAGCAAAGTGCAGCCCGAGGGCCACATACAGCCCGCGAGCCACTCCTGTCCAGCCCGCGGACAGTTTTGAACATCAAAACCATTTACAGCTTTTTGTCTAAAGTTGATCAGTTGCTTATCTTTAACAAACCGCCAAAAAATAAAAACCTCTTTAGTATTTGTGAAGATTAACAAGTTTAAAATAAAAACAATCATAACCTCACTGTTTCATTTTATTTTTAAGTAAAGTTGGCTCGGCTCCCCCTAACACAGTTCAGATTTTTCATGTGCCCCTCCTTATAGAAATTAATTGCCCACCCGTGAGGTAGAGAGTGCTCAGAAGTGGCCGGCCCTTCCCTTCCTCTGGGACAGCTTGCCCAAAGCCACCCTGGCTGGTTTCCCAAGAGGCACAGCGGTGGGGGTGGGGGGTGCGAATTGAACTCCTAACCTCTGGCTCTTGATACCTGGCTTACTGAACTATCCAGCCAGCATCTTGCTATAAAGCACCACTTTAACAGAGAGGAGATTTAGGCTGAGAAATTAGAAAACCATCCAGCTAGAAAAAGCAAGCTCAGCTTTAGGGGAAATGGACAAGTTATGTTTTCTACGTAAATAATAGGATTTCCCCCAAAAAGAAGCAGGACCTTACGGCAGGCGCCACCGCTAAGCAGACTTGAGTTTCTCCCCTTGGGGTACAGATGCCGGGGGGGGTGACAAGTTGGGGTGACGGATGGATGGATTAATTCAATACTTATACCACCACTTGCTGCTCCGGATGGTGTATAACCAGAAGAAAAGCACAATTATAAAGCAAATTCTAAGATATGACTGTTTGTATCCCATGTCCAGCTCTGCCTTCCACAAACGGCCCTGGCTCCCTTGAGGGAGAATCCGTCTTCCGCAAAATTAAAAGTTCTTCTCGCACACAGAAGCCAAGAATGTCCAACCGATAAAATATCTGGAGTGTTCCCCCCCCCCAAAAAAAACCCTTTATTTTTTGCGTGCAGTGAAGGAGTCATTTGCTCCTCACAAATTCCTGGCAAAGGTTTATGTGTGGGTTTATCCCTGGCTCTGCAATTTGAAATCCCACCTTTGGCATGCACAAACACACATATGCACATGCGTGTGTGTGTGCATGCGCGCACGCACGCGCACACACACACACACACACACACACACACACACACACAGAGATTTATCCTTTTTGGGAGGCAAAGGGGTAATTACCGAGAGAGGAGTCGTTCCCGTAATTATCTGCCAGCATTGCTTCCTTCTGCGGGGCCTTGTGGCAGAAAGAAATGCTATCTTCTCCTCAAAGGACAGCCCAGCACTGAAAGGGGGAAAAAACCAAGAATGCATCTGATCACTAAATACCACCATGCACAGACACGGATATCCCAGTGGGGGAAAAACTTAATGAAATCCCAAACTATCTTTTTCTGTCCACTTTCCAGGCATCAATGGTTGAATGCTGCCAGTCCGGGGGGGGGGGGAGGCACATCCCCTTTAGTCACAGGTGAACGAGAGAGGCTTCACAACATTTACCGGAGATGTGGTGTTCTAGATCAGTGGTTCTTAACCTTTATTACCCAGGTGTTTTTGAACTGCAACTCCCAGAAACCCCAGCCAGCAGAGCTGATGGTGAAAGCTTCTGGGAATTGCAGTCCAAAAACATCTGAGTAACAACCAGTGCTCTAGATAACCTCACAACTCTACCCACCTCGCCAGGTTGTTGTGAATGACGAGCAAAAGTTTCGGGTTGCAAGATATCTCACGGAAGCAGAGAATGGCCTTTTAGGCCAGATGGGTGGGGTATAAATCAAATAAATAAATAAATAAATAAAAAGATATCCTGCAGTAAACTGAGTGTGTTGTCTGCATTTCCCGGCTCTGAATCAAACTCCCAACATCTGGCTCTGAATCCAGAGCCTTAACTCACTGAGCTATCCAGCCAGGGAATAATCATGTCCAGCGAGTCAATTCTGACTCACGGAAATCCTTTCCAGAGTTTTCCAGCCTCTGGCCTAAACCAGACAGCTCTCTATAATTCTCTACTGCCAAGTCCATTCTGATTTACGTCGACCCTTTCCAAGACTTTCCGGGTTGAGAATACTCAAGAGGAGGCTTACCATTCCCTCCTTCTGGGGGGGCAGCCCTGAGACTGTGCAGCTTCTATCTAGAAAACTCCGGAAATGGTTGCCGTGAGTCAGTATTATTATGACGGCACACTGTCGTCGTTCAAAAGCACCAGGGCACACTCAATCAAAACTATAAAAACATAGAACAGATGCAAGTTTAAACTAAAATAACCCACGTCTCTGTTCAATATCGGCGCAGTACGTATGCTGTTCCTAATATTGCCATTTTTTCTAGCTCTGATGGTGGTGTGACTTCTGAGATCTGCCACTGTTTATACAGTAGTAACTGCAAGAAGTTTCTTGATATTTTTCCCAAAGCCCCGAAGACTACGGGGACCACTGAAGTGTGTTTTATCCACAAGCGAGATGTTTCAATGGGTATTAGTATTATTATTAACGTGGCCTCTAGTTTGTAGCCCTATGAGGTTGGGCTGCTAAAAACAGGGCGTCACCGATTCCTGGGGCCGACCGAAGTTGCAAGTGACGTAAAAACCCTGAACATTTTTCGTTTCTTTGTTTCCTGGAGGAGGCGAAGGTCACGATGGCGGGAAGCCCTGCTAATGAACTGCCCACCTTGCAAAGATTCCCGGACTCTCCCTTCTTATGGAATTGGGCATAATCTCCTGTTTAAAGCTTCCCGGGCCATTGTCCGGGCTTCCCCAAACACACACCGGTCTCACCGCCTTCTCCCGACGCAGCGCTCTGAATCACTCGGAAGCTGACCCACTCGGCTGAGGCGGAGGCTGGCCTTGTATAAAAGGGCCACTCCTGTGGATTTTACCTTTTAGCAAAAATAAAATTGAAAAAAAAGAATCAACAAGGCTTTTTGTGTTGCCGTTCCATGCATTCCCTCCCCCTGCTGCATTTTAGGACAGAAACTGGACCCTGGACACATTCAATGCCCCCCACCTCCCCAAAAGATCTGGGAATTGGGCAGAAACCCTAATGGAAAAAGAAGGGGCCACTTTCTCTTCCACCAGCCAAGAAAAATCAGGGCAGGGGGTTCCCGCGAGGCAACACAATCTCCCCCCAAGGCTCTTAACCCCCCACTTTTCATAGGGGAGGCTTAGGGGCCTCAAAGCCAGGATATTGGGGGGGGGGAGAGAGAGAGAGCTAGAGAGAAACCTTGGGACCGCCGGGGGGACCCCAGGAAGGAGGAGAGAGTGAGTCCTGGGGCTGAGTAAGCATCTCTGCACTGGGGGGTGGGCTGAGGTGGAGGGGTATGGGGGGCACTCCCCCTCCCTAAGAGCTGTCATGGGGGGTGGTCCTTCACCTCCCCCAAAGTTCATATTTGGGTGCTCTCTTCCCCCACATCGACCTCCTGGCTAAAGGAGTTGCTTTCAGGGAAAAAAATTTAAAAGGGGGTGATGGTAGCAGCAAGGGAGGGAAGGGGGCTCAGAAGCAGCCCCGATCTGCCCACTAGGCTATCCTTCCCCCACCCCACCCCACCCCTTACCGACACTAGGGGCAGACAATCCGTTCCGCGCCCCCCCAACTCCACTTCCCGTCCCATCCAGACCCATAGGAGGCTGGCTCAAGACATTTTGGGGTGGGGGTGGGTGGCTGGGGATGGGCAATGGGGGGGAGAATTGCATTTGGATTCCTGGGGAGGGCGACCCCATGTTTCGGGAGAAAGGGGGGGAATATGCCATGGCAGCTGCAGACGCCTCCGTTCCCGGGGGTGGGGGGGTTGGCATGCAAACCCTTCTTGCTTCTGCCCACCCACCAGCCAATTCTGCCCCCCCCCCAGTCTGCATGGACCGGTCCCGCTGGTCCCCGTCCCCCGCCCCCCCCCCCGCGTACACCAACCTGGCCTTCTCGCACCCGTCTCCCCCTCTTGCAAGGAAATTTCCCCTTTCCTGCAATGGTATAAAGAGGGGGGGGGGAGAAGCGGCGCCATCCTCCTAATGCCGCCGCTTCTCTAGGCACCAGAACTCAGTGTTTTTAACCCTTGGACGACCGAGGAGGAGGAACCGCTTCCGGACTCCCCGTCTTCCCCAGGCGTTCCCTCGGTCATTCGGCCAGCCGCTTCTCTAGGCACTAGATCTCAGTGCCTTTAACCCTTGGAGGACCGAGGAGGAGGCACCGCTTCCGGACTCCCGTCCCTCCCCAGGCGTTCCCTCATTCATTCTCGAGCGCGCCTCCTGGTTTCCCTTCATTTCTTTTAGTTCAAGGACGTTTCCCTTGGAGGGGGGGCAAGGAGGGGGTCTCCTTGGGAGGAACGAAATAAAGACGTCATATGGCTTTTTTTTTTTAAAAAAAAACAACAAACCCATTGGTTTAGCTGAATCAGCCCATTTAAGATCTTGCGAGAGCACCCGCCCTTTACACGGACTGGTTCTCTTTTGAACGGCTTCTCATGGTTCACTGGGGATGGTTAATATTTGTGCGTGATTAGTTTAGTTTTGGAGCTCTTTGGTATATTATGGTTTACTGTGTTGTGAACCACCCAGAGGGGACCACAAATCAGACAGGCAGCTTACAAATTGAAATAATAATAATAATAATAATAATAATAATAATAATAATAATAATAATAATAATAATAATAATAATAATAATAATAATAATAATAATAATAATAATAGGTAAGATAGGCATCCTTCAGTCTCGAAAGACTATGGTGACGTGCTCTGTATGGAGGACTTGGAACAATGCTTAGTGTGGCTGAAGGGGCCAATTCGAGAGTGACAATCTCTTCCACACTGAAGACAAATCCAATCTGTCCCCTGTCCAGCTCCCTGATTTTGCTGCTTTTGTGACTTCCTCTTTGCCTCGGCCTGCTGGGCAAGGGTCTCTTCAAATTGGGAGAGGCCGTGATAATAATAATAATAATAATAATAATAATAATAATAATAATAATACTAATAATAATAATAATAATAATAATAACAACAACAACAACAACAACAACAACAACAACAACAACAACCACAACCACAACCACAACCACAACCACAACCACAACCACAACCACAATAACAGAACATTCCTTTGTCCTTTTTTCTGTCCTCTGGGGCTGCATCTCTCTGTCAGGTGAGAGAACAATACAGTTCCTTGTTCTTCCAGGTCTGGATCCTGCAGATTTCATATGTCGGCCCACCCACTCCCATTATTTCATTATTTCCTTTGCAGCCTCTGCCTGGAGTGAGTTATGCTTTTTCTGGCAATCCGGGTGGTGCTAGTGGTGGGAACCTTGATCAATTTCAGCGGTCCACCCACTCCCATTCTCTCTCTCTCTCTCTCTCTCTCTCTCTCTCTCTCACACACACACACACACACACACACACACACACACACACACACACACACACACACACGGACCAATGAGGAGAGTTCAGGAGACGTTCACAGCTCGCACACTACAGGGGAAGCGCAGGTGGTCTTGAATCCAGGTTGTGTCTTCTCCTTTGGATATTTTATTTGGTTTTGTTCTCCTTTGCCTAGCCAGGCCTTCCTTTCCTCTTTCCTACCTCTGTCTGGAGATTTAAGCCCTCCCAGGCAATCCGTGGTGGGGGAATGGGGTGGGGGTGGGAAGCCTCCTCCTCTTAGGAGGCACGGTTCCTACCACTAGGCTGCACGACCCCCCTCAAGGATTTGCCTTCTGGGGAGATTTGGTACTCAATCTACTCAGCCTTTTCCTCCTTTCGATGGGTGAGGACCACTTGAGATGGGATGGCCAAAGAGCAGAAGATTTTTCCCGTGGTCTGAGAATGAGTGTGGTGTCGGGGCATTTGAACCCTGGCTCAGACATGGAAACTCACAGGGATGGAAGGGAGTGGAAATAGTAAAAACACTCATTTACCTCAAAAGCTCAATTAAGGTAACTGTAAATCAGTTTTGACCATAAAATACATAATAAAAAAATGAGAGATTCCACACAGCCTCTCATCCAGAGCAATTGTACCCCTCATCTAAGAAAAATTGGTCTGTCAAAAAAAAAAATAGTTCCCCATGGACTGGCAGCATCCAATATATATTCTTCACCTGATGAAAGGAGATGCCAAGGAGTGCAGTAACTTTAGGGCTGTTGCTCTCAATTCTCACGCAGGGACAGTGATGTTCAGAGGACTGTAACAAAAGCTTTTACCTTCTAGGGAGCAAGAAATGCTTCTTCAAGCTGGATTTCAAAAAGGGAAGAGGCACTTGAGATCATATTGCAAATATTACTGGCTACTGAGGAGCCTGTCAAAAGAAGATCAGCTTTATAAAGGACAGCAGAGCCTTTGATTATGTAGATCATGAGAAACTATGGGTTATTCTGAAAGAAATGAATGGGTCCATTTGTTTTTGAGGGCAAACAGTTAACTTTCCAAACTAATTAAGGGAGGAGGGAAGTAGTGGTCACCCTGCTTATGAATATTTACTGTGGTGCCCCGCATAGTGATGTTAATCCGTTCCAAAAAAAAGTCGCTATCCGGATTCCTTGCTATGCGGGGCAAAAAAAAAACCCCATAGGAACACATTAAAACATGTTTAATGCGTTCCTATGGGGGAAAAACTCACCTTTAAGCGAAAATCCTCCATCCGGCCGCTATTTTCGCTGCCCGGTAATCCGGGTGAAAACACAGCAGGGGCCATTTTATTGACCCGGCTGCCATTTTGGAACCGCTGATCAGCTGTTAGAAAACGGGGCGTTTGCGATGATGGGGAAAAGCGCCCCCGCTGCTTTCCCCTTGGACCAAAGGAAGCTCTTTTACGGCTCAACTCCTTCGCCGACCCCGACAGGGAAGGGACGTCAGAAAACGGAAAGAAAGGAACGGAGGGGTCCGCCGGGAGCCCGGCTTTCTCAGCCCTGCCTCCCGCTGGGCCTCGTGAAGAACCAGAGCAAGATCTTGTGGGGGAGCACCCCCCTCCTCGGAGCAGGAAAGCGGCACTGCCTTGGCGATCTGCCGGCAGCACAGTGTGCGCCTTTGCCCGCCACAGACTCTCTCTCCCCCCACTTCCCGGCGCGCACCTTGCACAGCTTTGCCTCGCTTGAATTGCCTTGTGCTGGCAGGGAAGGGAGCATGCTCAGCATGGCAAGGAAGCACCCAGCGAGCCAGCGGCCGCCGCCGCCGTTCAGCAAGCAACTCAAGCGGGAGGAGGAGGCGGCAGCCTCTCCCGAGCAGCGAGAGGTTGAGTGCGGGGGAAAGTGCTCGGATCTCTCTCTCTCTCTTACACATGCACACGTGTGCAAAGGGCTGTTGCTGGTCCTGGTGTAAGCATCGTGCGGGGGGCGGAGATGAGAATCCAATGCACCCGCCAGCTGACCTGGCCGTTTGCGGTGATCACTTCTCCCCCCATAATTGCAGACGCCCAGTTTTCACACAGCTGAGATTGCGCAGCCCGGCCAATCAGCTGTGGAAAAATGGGCCGTTTGTGACGATGGGGGGGGGAAGCGATCATCACAAAGTGAGTTTTCCCCATAGGGAACATCACAATGAGATCGCAAAAGCAATCGCAAAATCTTCTTCGCTATGCGGATTCATCGTTAAACGGGGCACCTGTTAAGCGAAGCACCACTGTATGTTGAGATTTGCATGCAACAATAGGAGTTGTTGGGTGTGGAGTTAAGTGGGGGAGTAGAAAAGGAGGGAGAGTGAGTGGAGATGAGAAGGGAGGTTGTTTTAGTTAAGAGTTAGTGACACTGACTGGACTTTTATCACCTGTAACAATAAACACACTTCCTACTTAAATGATACCTTGCCCAGACCTCTGTCATTAATAGTGAACCATGTTGATGGCAGCTCAAAGACACATTGGATGCACCTTTGCTTGGTGAAACAACCAAAGGCCACGCGACAATGCGACACTCAACATTGCCCTTTGAATCTCCTGGCGCCACCCTTGAGGCTGGATGCTCGCATTTTGGCTTTTGCGCCGTTTGAGCAGGTGCACTGGCCTGGATTACTTCACGTTGGGGCCTGTCTGTGAAATTTGGTGTGATCTGGCCGGTGCTTAAAAGGTCCTGATCTTCTGTGGGGTCTATTTTTCCCTCGTGGTACGTGTCCCTGAAGGCAGACCAAAGAGCTGTTTGGCATCTCAGTGAATCTGAGACTCTAGCCCAGTGCCAGAAAGATAAGGGCCAGCTCTTAAAGGGGAAGGGTGGAGCATTTTAAGTAAAAACAAATAAGCGGACAAAGTCTTTTTTTCAATGCCAAACATTGCTTTTGGGGAATGGTATACCCTAACTATATGCTAGTATATATATTTTGAAGAGACCCTTGTCCAGCAGCCCGAGGCAAAGAGGCAGTCCCAAAAGCAGCAAAATCAGGGAGCTGGAGAGGGGATAGACGGTATTTGTCGTCAACGTGGAAGGGATTGTCACTCTCGAATTGGCCTTCTCAGCCACACTAGATGCTGTTCCAAGTCCTCCATTCAGAGCACGTGACCATCGTCTCTCGAGACTAAAGGATGCCTAAAATACTAGTGTGGAATGTCCAAAATGCTGCAGTTCACTTACTGACTGGAAGCCCATGAAAGGGCAATGGCTGCCAGTCCAAATCCAGGCCCATTTCAAAGAGTTGGCTATGACATATAAAGCCCTGGATGGCTTGGCCCCCTGGCTGTTGGAAAGATCACATCTTTGCAGAAGAGCGTTCTTGGCTTCTAAGGTCTTCCAAGGATGCTCTTGTCTGGGCCCACCACCCTCTCTGGCCCATTGGGAGGGCCTTCTCAGTGGTGGCTCCCAGATCATGGAAATCTTTCCCTTGAGGGGGCTGAGGTTGGCCCCCTCCCTCTTGATCTTCTGGCAACAAGTGAAGACTATCTAGATAGCCATTAAGTGAAAAGGCTTCATTTTGGGGTTGATCAGGGAGGTTGGTAAGTCTTAGGGTCAAAGTCTCAATCCAAGTCTTTGGTACCAAGACTCGAGTCCAATCCCAAATCTTTGGGCCTATGTCTCAAGTCCCAAGTCCATATTACAAATAAGCTTTTTTTCCCCTGGGAAAAAAGGAGGGTGTGAGACATGAGAACCATCCATCTTTGATCCTATCTACCCTTCCCCTGAGCATCAAATTTGGTTCGAAGAACATAGTAGTACAAAAATCGAAACCATTTCCTGGCACAAAGCTGTGCTCTTAATTTTTTCAGGATGATAGGGTTAGTTTGGCTCCCCAACCTGGTGCTTGGAGACTCAACCCATTACACACACAAAAAAATTGCTGCTGTTATTCCAACTCACCATTTTAGGTAAAGGTAAAGATTTCCCTTGACATTTAGTCCAGTCGTGTCCAACTCTAGGGCACGGTGCTCATCCCCATCTCCAAGCCGTAGAGCCAACATTCATCCATAGACAGTTTCTGTGGTCACGTAGCCAGTGAGACTAGACACAGAATGCTGTTTACCTTCCCACCGAAGTGGTACCTATTTATCTACTCACATTTACATGCTTTCAAATGGCTAGGTTGGCAGGAGCTGGGACAAGTGACGGGCTCACTCCATCACATGGATTCGATCTTACGACTTGCAGCACAGAGGCTTCTACGGTTTAACCCGCAGCGCCACCATGTCCCATGTGTTTGCTTTCCCTTTTATCGAAGCACAAATTTCCCAGCCTGGGTGTTCTTCCTTACCCAACTTGTGACATGTTACAAATGCTGAGGCTCGGGGACGCTACCGCTCTCATCGGAAATGTCCAATCTGGCCACACCCAAAACAAACATTCTTATAGGTGCACGAAGAAGTTCCTCCATTCAGCAATCTCTCTGGACTGGAACAGATAAGGATAGAAAATGCACTCTTGCCTTACACCTTTGCCTATAGGAAATCATTATCTGTCCCCACAACTGTTCCTAACAGTCACTTCTTGTCAACAATCCAAGTTAGGTATTGGACTTATCAAGAGCTGAAGCATACTCCATTTCTTTCAATAAGTAAGTAAGTAAAATCTTTATTACACAGTCAACAGATCATTGCAAATTAGAGCAACAGGACTATCACACCATAGGTATCAGTAAAAATACAACAAATTAAAATACTGTTCCATGTGGCTGTCTAAATCTCTATAGCAATTTACACAAATTTTTTTCCCAAATACTTAGCTCTACTTGTAGCGGCTTTAAAAGCAAATGTTGCAACTCTATTTGTTGTATTTGAATTAGGTGTTTGTAATAACAAACTCATTTTCTCTGGTATGCTTATATATTCTACTTTATTTACAATGGGCTGTAAATATTGTTCGCTTAAATCTATATACAAGGGGCAGTCAAGCACAAAATGAGCCAAGTCCTCAAGAACAGGTTTTCCACAAATGCACAATTCTATCATCTGAAGCAGGGGTCCCCACCCTCTGGTCCACAGTTCATTACCAGTCCATGGCCTTGGCCAGACTGGGCCATGGAGACAGATTTCTTGCCCCCCCACTCCTCCTGCATGCCCCCATCCCTTCACACATGAGGGTGTGTGTGCATGTGCCATGCAAGTGCCCCACCCCTTTGCGCATGTGCATGAGTGCCCGTGTGACTGCATGAGTACGCGCCACCCCTTCACACATGTACATGAGCGTGGGGGTTGCTCTCCCCCCCGCACATGTACCCTGTCTCCCCCACTGGTCTGCAGTGTCAAAATGGTTGGGGACCACTGATCTCAAGGGATACCCTGAAATCTATCCCATTTCATCACTGTATTCATTTGTTCAAAATGTAACAATGTCCAAATTGGGCCCAAGTCACCATTTTCTCTCCCTGGTGTCATGAGACCCATTAGTATCACAAGTCTCAGGTTTGAATGGTGAGTAGGTGTTCTCACTGTCACTCTCTCACTGGACGTTCCACATGGCACCTCATGGTCATGAATGATCTGAGGATCTTGCTCTACATTGAGATGGTGTAGGCTATAAGAAGATTGCCAAACTGCTGAAACTGAGCTGTAGCACAGTGGCCAGGGCCATCCAGTGACTGAACAGGACAGAGATTGGCTTTGGGAAACAGACGTATGAGTGCTGCCAGCATTCCTGCAGAGATTGAAGGGGGGGAGGCACCTGTCAGTGCTCAGACCATACGCTGCACACGGCATCAAATTGGTCTCCAGGGTGTCATCCCAGAAGGAAGCCGCTTCTGAAGATGATGCACAAGAAAGCCCACATATGGTTTGCTGCAGACAAGCAGACTAAGGGCATGGATTTCTGGAACCATATCCTGTGGTACGGTGAGACCAAGATAAAACTTCTTTGGTTGAGATGGTGTCAAGTGTATGTGGTGGCAACCAGGTGAGGAGTACAAAGATAAGTGTGTCGTGTCTACACTCAAGCATGGTGGTGGGAGTGTCATGGTCTGGGGCTGCATGAGTGCTCCCGGCACTGGGGAGCTATAGTTCATTGAGGGAATCATGAACGCCAACATGTACTGTGACATACTGAAGCAGAGCATGATCCCCTCCCTTTGGAGACTGGGCCACAGGGCAGTATTCCAACACGATAACGACCCCAAACACAACCCCAAAACGACCACTGCCTTGCTAAAGAATTTGAAGGTAAAGGGGATGGACTGGCCAAGCATTTCTGCAGACCTTAGCCCTATTGAGCATCTGTGGGGCATCCTGAAATGGAAAGTGGAGGTGCGCAAGGTCCAGCTCTGTGAAGTCATCATGGAGGAGTGGAAGAGGAATCCAGTGGCAAACTGTGATGCTCTGTGAACTCTATGCCCAAGAGGGTTAAGGCAGTGCTGGAAAATAATAAAATTAAAAAAATGGCGGCCACACAAAATATTGACACTTTGTGCCCAATTTGGACATTGTCAGTTAGGGTTGTACTCACTTTTGTTGCCAGTGGTTTAGACATTAATGGCTGTGTGTTGCGTTATTTTGAGGGAACAGCCCATTTACACTGTTATACAAGCTGTATGCTTTACATCAGGGGTCTCAAACATGTGGTCCGGTGGCCATTTGCGGCCCGCCGGATGATAGTTTGTGGCCCCCGCCTTGCCTGTCCCCCCTGAAGCACCCACATGTCATCTGCTGTCAAGAGTAAAAAAAAAAGCATCACCCCGCTTGCTGGCTCTCTCCCAAGACAGCAACTCTTCCACCCTCCATCCTGAACTGCAGCCTGCCAGCCAGCCCTCCCTTCTCCGCTTCTTTGTCCTGCTGCTGATGGTGGTGGTAGTGAAGAAGGAGCTGGAGGGGGTCGTGGCAGGGCGACGAGGGCTTGTGTGCCCCTCCTCCTCCTCAGAGCCCCAGCCGAGCTAAGGAAACTCCCATGTGCCTTCCTCAGGCTCTTGCTCTGCTTGGCGGAAAATCTGATGCGGCCCAGCCTCACCCAGCCTCTGCCTCTAATGGCCCCCAAGTAAACTGAGTTTGAGACCCCTGCTTTACATTGTAGCTGTGTTATTTCTTCAGTGTTGTCACATTAAAAGACATACAGTGGTGCCTTGCATAGCGATCGCTCTGTTTTACAATGAAATCGCTTTGTGACGATGTTTTAGCGATCGCAAAAGCGATTGCTTTGTGATGTTCCCTATGGGAAAAATTCGTTTTGCAATGATAACAGGGAAGCGATATTCGCAAAGCCCCCATTTTCAGCCAGCTGATCGGCGATTCCAAAATGGCCACCGTGTAAACAAAATGGCCGCCCACTGTGTTGCCTCGCTTTAGAGGCACCGAAAATGGCCGCCGCAATGGAGGATTTTAGCTTAAGGTTAGTTTTGAAGCCCATAGGAATGCATTAATGGTGTTTTAATGCATTTCTATGGGCTTTTTAATATCGCTTAGCGATGAAATAGCTTTGCACGATTTTTGCTGCACGGATTAACATCGCTAAGCGAGGCACCACTGTACTAAAATATTTATAAAATGTGAGGGGGTGTACTCACTTCTGTGATATACTTCTGTACATAGTACTATTTTTACTATTACTATGCATACCTTAGTTTATTAATATCCAAGCAAATTTAGCACCTCAAGCATAACTATTACGCAAACAGAACAGTTAATATTGAACTCAGATTTTTTTAAAAAGGAATTTTCTCTAGTCATCTATTCTGAGATCCTTTTACACTGTGGATTTCAAAGTCAAAGTCTTGCAAGATCGGCACCCATCTCATAAGTTTTCTGGTGTTAGATTTCTTAGTTCTTAGCCACACCAAAGGAGAATGGTCAGTACAGGGTATGAATTTCCTTCCCCAAATGTAGGGCTTCAGCTTTTGCAACGTTCATACGATAGCTAGACATTCTTTTTCGATAGTGGATAAATGTCTCTCACCAGGTTGGAGTTTCTTGATGTTTGGCACAGCACAGCTCCCAGTCCCACATTTGACGCATCCATGTAAATTATGAACTCACGGTTGAAGTCCAGTGCAATAAGGACAGGTGTCGAAGTCTGCACCCTCTTCAGACCATTGAAAGCTACCAGACACTCTGACTTCCACTGGATGTACTTCTTTTGGGTTAAGTTTGTTAACAGAGCAGATATTTCACTAAACTTCAGGACAAAACATCTAAAACATCTGGCTAACCCAAGGAATGCTCGGATTTTCTATTTAGACGTCAGACTGGGCCAAGTATCAATAGCTTCTATCTTTGCATCTAGGATTTTGATCATCCCTCCTCTGACTAGATGCACTAGGTACTTTATTTCAGAGATCCCAATTTGACATTTAGCCGCTTTCACTGTCAGACCAGCATCACGTAACCTTTGCAAGACAACTTCCAAATGGGATTCATGTTCCTTCCAGGTCTGTCATAACAAATCTAAAAGCCCTCTTACTTTACAACTGAATAAGCATTCAAAAGGACTAAAACCTGTGCTTTCTTGGGGTATATCTCGATAAGCATACAGCAGTTATTATAATTTATTATCCCAATCATTTGGGTTCTCTGCCACATACGCACGTACCATTCTCATTAATGTTCCATTAAATTTTTTCGCTAACCCTTTCGTTTGGGGATGGCAAGGAGGCAATGTCACATGGGCAATTCCACAGACCTGTCATAGTCTCTTCATTAGTTTTGAAGTAAAGGAAGTACCTAAATCTGTTATTATTTCTGCCACAAAACCCATTCAGCACATTAACACTTCTGCCATAGTTACCATCGCTGTTTTTAGGGGAACTGCTTTTGGGTATCTGGTGGCAAAATCAATAATGGATAAAATAAACTTATTTCCTCCTCTGGTCACCCTGGGTAGAAGTCCAACCAGGCCCAGGCCTAAATGTTGGAAAGGAGTCAAGATAGGCAATGGGCATAGTTTATAGTTTTGTCATTTCCAGTACCTCGCTTCTGGCAAGTATCATAGGGTTGGCAATACAGTGGTGCCTTGCTAGACGATAATTTGTTCCACTGAAATTGCTGTTTAGCGAAATCATTCTCTAGCGAAAAGCATTTCCCCATTGGAATACATTGAAACCTGTTTAATGCATTCTAATGGGGAAGAATCACTGTTGTCTAGCGAAAATCGGCCATAGGAAAGCCGCTTTGCGAACCGCCGGTCAGGTGTTTAAATCGCTGTCTTGCGAAGCTTAGGTCCCGAAAACAACTGTTTGCAAGCATGGAGAGGGCTGTCAAAATCATCGTCCAGTGAAAATCGGTTTGCGTAGCAGGGACCAAACATTGTCCAGCGAAACTCCCCCATAGGAATCACTGTTTTGCGAATCAGTATAGCGATTGCAAAAAGCCAATGTCTAGCGAAAAAACTGTCATGCAGGGTAACTGTCTAGCGAGGCACCACTGTATTGCTTAATTTGCTGCTCCATCCCCGGCCAATAAATACCCTGTGTGATTCTTTGCTTGGTGTGAGAGACACCCACGTGTGCTCTAAATACATCTTTGAATGCTTTTTCCAGAATCTTTTCTCAGTATTTAACAGAGACAATTAGCTGATTTTGGGGCCCTTCTCCACCCCTACAAGGTGCCTTTAAAACCTCCCTATACAATAGGTTTTGGTCCACACAATACCTCTCTGGATGTTCAGATAATGAATAATGGGATTCTCGGTACGTTTTTCAAAGCAATCATTTATTTATTTATTTATTTATTTATTTATTTATTTATTTATTTATTTATTTATTTATTTATTTATTTATTTATTTATTTATTTATTTATTGATTGATTGATTGATTGATTGATTGATTGATTGATTGATTCATATCCCGCCCATGTATTTAAGGTTCTACCTTCTTTTTGTTCCTTAATAAAGGAGGAACTATTAGGATTTTTCATCAGCACCAAATCAACAGTTGCCCTTATTTGAGGATATTCTCCTAAACTAGGTCTTTCAATGAGAGTTTCAGTGGTTGGGGTTCCCATACTTTCCTCAGGCATTGGCAATACTACAAAATCAGAACCAATCCCTTTTAGGCTTAGTCTATCCTGTTCCATTATATTTTCTTTATGAATTATGTCCGGGTGATAGAGTTGCTTGGGAACATGAGTCCCTAATTCCTAGATACAGTGGTGCCCCGTATAGCGACGTTAATCTGTCCCAGGATTAACGTCGCTATACGGAAACATCGTAAAGCGAAATTAAAAAGCCCATTGAAACGCATTAAAACCTGGTTAATGCATTCCAATGGACTAAAAACTGGCAGGGAAAGGGTGGGTGGGGGATCCCGAAGGCTTCCAGGCAAAAGCCTGGAAGCCTTCGGGACCCCTCCACCCTGTCCCTGCCGCCCCGCGCTGCCTTCCCTAGCCAAGATCGGACTCCCAGGAGCCCGATCCAGGCTGGGGAAAGCAGCGAGGGGTGGCTGCCAGCGAAGGGGACAGGGTGGGGGGGGATCCCGAAGCCTTCGGGACCCCTCCTCCCTGTCCCCGCCACCCCGCGCTGCCTTCCCTAGCCGAGATCGGACTCCCAGGAGCCCAATCCAGGCTGGGGAAAGCAGCGAGGGGTGGCTGCCAACGAAGGGGACAGGGTGGAGGGGGGATCCCGAAGCCTTCGGGACCCCTCCTCCCTGTCCCCGCTGCCTTTCCTAGCCGAGATCGGACTCCCAGGAGCCCGATCCAGGCTGGGGAAAGCAGCGAGGGGTGGCTACCAGAGAAGGGGACAGGGTGGAGGGGGATCCCGAAGGCTTCAAGGCAAAAGCCTGGAAACCTTCGGGACCCCTCCACCCTGTCCCTGCCTGTCTCCCCACCTTCCCCCCGCGGCTTGGATCTGGCTTGGATCCCACCCGCGGGGGCTACCCCGGGCATGGCTGGACTCTTGGGAGTCCAGCCATGGCAGGGCTAGCCCCCGCGGGTCCGATCCAAGCTGCGGGGGAAGGGTGGGAGAGCGGGGGGATCCGGATGCCTTTCAGACATCCCAGGCTCGGATCCCATCCGCCGCCAAGGCTGGGTAACCGGCGGCGGGTGGAATCCGAGCCCAGGATGCCTGACAGGCATCCGATCTCCCCACATTCCCCCCGTGGCTTGGATCGGACCCGCGGGGGCTAGCCCTGCCATGGCTGGACTCTTGGGAGTCCAGCCATGGCAGGGCTAGCCCCCGCGGATCCAATCCAAGCCGCGGGGGGGAGTGGGAGAGCGGGGGGATCCAGATGCCTTTCAGGCATCCTGGACTCGTATCCCACCCGCCGCCGGTTACCCAAGGCTGGGTAACCGGCGGCGGGTGGGATCCGAACCCAGGATGCCTGACAGGCATCGGATCCCCCCACCCTCCCCCCATGGTGGCCTCAGAAGGACCCTCCGGAAGGGTCCTTCGAAGGCCACCGCAGGCATTTTCCCCCAGCTGAGTGGCGGGAGCACTCCTTTGGAGGCTCCCGCCGCTCAGCTGGGGAAAAATGGTGCCTATGGGGAAAACATCGCAAAGCGATTTTTCCCCATAGGCACCTTCGTTATACAATCACAATAGCGATGGCATTTTTGCCTCGCTATGTAAATTCGTCGTTAAACGGGGCACTCGTTATACCAGGCACCACTGTACTTTTTAGTGTCTAGATACTTTAGTATCTTTAGTATCCAGTACTTTTGTATCTAGTATCTAGATACTTTCACCTAATCTATTTTTTGCCATCTTGAATTATAGTAATATTGTTGTTTTATTCTATATTGTTATTTTATGGATTGTTGTTAGCCGCCCAGAGTAGACTTCGGTCTAGATGGGTGGGGTGTAAAATAAATAAATAAATTTTAGGTAAAGGTAAAGGTTCACCTTGACATTTAGTCCAGTCGTGTCCAACTCTAGGGCATGGTGCTCATCCCCATTTCCAAGCCATAGAGCCAGCGCTTGTCAAAGACAGTTTCCCTGGTCACATGGCCGGCACGACTAGACACAGAAAGCCGTTACCTTCCCACCTTGGTAGTACCTATTTATCTACTCACATTTTTTCATGCTTTTGAACTGCTAAGTTAGCAGGAGCTGGGACAAGCGCCGGGAGCTCATTCCGTCACATGGATTCAATCTTATGACTGCTGGTCTTCTGGCTTTGCAGCACAGAGGCTTCTGCGGTTTAACCCACAACACCACTACATCCCTTCTATAAATTTTTACCACCAATAAAAATAATTTCTCCCACTTGATCAAAACTTACTCGAAAGTGTAAGTATCACTATGCCCTCAGGAAGCTCTGGGCTCTCTGCCAAGTCAGCTTCCTTAGCAATAGTGCAGCCATTAGAGGCTTCAATTGTCAATGGCTGAGGGAAAATACTTACTTAGGCTGACTGAAATTTTAATTTTTATGAGATTCACATTGGGAACAAAAATATTCTTCTTTACCACGAGCATAATATTGCTTATTTGCCCTGTGTTCAGAGGAAAGGGATTTAGTAGCTTTTCCCTCAGGGTTATTCAATCTCAGACTTTGCTCCGATAATGAAGGTCTTGCCTTAAAATGGCTTTCCCCACCTTGAGTATGCCTGAGGTAATTTTTTATTGAATTGGGATGCTCTCTTACTGACGTTCCAAACTTTTCTGTCAATTTTTACTTCAGAAAATCGAGGATCCTTGATCCCACTAATAGAATCAGCATATTCAGACGCCTGTTGCACATTTTTAGGATCCTTGTCCTTGACAAGATAATGCAACTCCCCTGGTAAAATTGAATAAAATTGTTCTAATCCAAACACATTTCTCATTTGGTCTAAGGAGGTGACTCGTTCCACTTCTAGCCACTTCTTAAGATACTGACTTAAACATGCCCGAAGTTGAGCAAAAGACTCATCAGGTTTCTTTGAAATTGATCAAAATTTTCTCCCAATACTCATATAATCTCGAAGTCCCAACAAGCTCTCTCAAAGGAAATCAGGAGAGATTCAGGACAATCTCCGATATTGGGGAAATTTCTTTAGATTGATATTTGAGGGATTTCCCACACTGGAATTATTATTATTATGGGGAGCTATTTCAAATTTCTTCATCTCAGTTTGGAACTGCATTTCTCTTTGCCTCTTTTCTTGCTCAAATTCCCTTTCCTGTTTTCTGATTTTTTTTTCTTTTTCTAATTCTAATTGGTTTAACATAGCTAACTCATTCAGTTTAAATTCTTCTTCTAGCTTCCATTTTTCAAAATCTTGGGAGCTTTGGATACTTTCTCCTTCTGAGGCAATTATTGCTGGTCACTCAATGTATTCTCACTTTGATTCTGAGGGTTCTCGTTTCCCTCAGCATCCTGGAGCTCAACCTGTGCCTCCATAACCAACTTTTTTTGCTTCATTTGGGCAGCATAAACAATACAATTTCTTACTAAATTGGACTGATTCTTTTCCAAAAGGACTTCTTGGGATTCCCCAGACCTGGGTTTGGAAGCCCCAAAACTAAGTTTTCCGCAAGACTCTAATGGGTAGCCACTTCTTACACCAGGGATCCTAACTCCTTTTCCTTCCAGACTCAAAGAAAATTCAATTTCACATTGGATTGTTTCTGATCCAAATGCTATGTCACCAATTTGTCATGTTCCTACATGGCCCTTGGTTGTTTCACCAAGCAAAGGCACACCCTACCTGTCGTTCAGCTTCCACCAGTTGATTACATCAGCAATGTTCACTAATAATGACAGAGGTCCAGGCAACATATTGTTTAAGAACTAAGAAGAAATTGTTTATTTTTACAGGTGATACAAATCCAGTCAATATCGTTAACTCTTAACTAAAACAACATTCTCCCTTCTCATCTCCACTCACTCTCCTCTCCCTCCTTTTCTCCTCCCCCACTTAACTCCACCCTCACCAACTCCTATTGGTGCACGTGAGTGCTACATTGACCCTGTAAGGGCAGATTCCTGACGGGATGCGTTCCTTTCCCTCTTTTCTCCTTCCGTCAGTGTAGAAAGCAGGTATAAATCTTGGTAGTTTCCTTAGCTGCCTTTTGCCCCACAAGTAGGGTCTATAAATCCAAGCAACTGCAACTGTTTTGCTTTCAAATCCTGTCATAATGGCAGGAGAGATCAGAGGAAACAGGGCAGCTTAAGTGATATTTGTGTGGTGGGTGGGAAGCTAGCAGGTCACATCCAGGCCAGTCCTGCGGCTGTGTTGCAGCCAGCCGAACCCTACCACACAGGGTCCTCTGTATCATGAACTCTATGCTCACAAGGTAATTCAGGTGGAGAAGGCCCAGTAACCAAAGGTGGCTTAAATTCCAACTTGATTGTTCCTGCTGATGACCCAGCTCTTAACAAGACACCATATATACTTGAGTATAAGCTAAGCTGAATATAAGCCGATGTCGGGATCTGCAAGATGAGAGGAAGTAGGGATCTTGCAGATGAAGCCTCAGGGCAGGGATCTTTCTCCTCAACCAGCAAGGAGAAAGGAAAAGAGACACGGGACATTCAGAGTGTGGTTTTCAGGATGGGATCCGGATGAATACAGAACAGCCTGCCGTGAGGCACCTGTTCAGTGGCAGTTCTTCTTCCCTTTTTCGCGTCCCCTTTATTATTGTACTCTACTACCTTTGCACTAGTTAATCAATACAGAGGTAACTAATTTCCTGAATACACAGCCAGAATAACCAGAGTTAGAGACAGCTAATTTCCTTGAATACAAAGGCATCAGTAAACAGAGTGGTGGGTAAACAGACAGGCTGGTAAACAGACAGTTAATAGTAAACAGACACAGCTAACTTCAAATACACAGACAATGTAAACATTCCTGAGGTATACACTTCAACTACATTACCCAGAGACAATAGACAGCAGGTTAATGATCATCCTTACTGGAAACTAGTGACTTGCAGTTTTAGCATGAGGCCTGCCATTGTCATAGATTTACATTTGCTACTGCCACAGACATATACATTGTAATAGCATAACAGCATACATTTTCCCCACATCCCAACCGTTTTTTATTTATTTTGTTGAAGTCAATGGCTGTTGTCCACTTGAAAATGTTGAGTTCAGATATGATGGCATGAAGTCAGGCTCATCTTCAGCAGAGGGCGGAATAGCATGTTCCAGGCCACTGGGAATAAGGAAAGCATTCAAATAGCCAAACCTGCTTCCTTGTTGCGCTGAGAGCCAAAACTCTTTCTTTACAACTTTAAAACATTGTTCAGATGGAAAGAAACCTGGAATCTGGCAAGAGAACTAAATTTACAGTGTAGATTAAAGAAAACACAATATTGGATAACTAAAATTACAGTTACAATAATGATGCATAATAAGAGTACCTAATAATTTTCAGGAAAAGGAAACATATTGAAAACATATTATTCAGATATATAAGCACAACATACTGCTAAGAGGCAAAAGCAAAAAACTTTAAGGTATACAGATTTTTTGCATAGAAATATGTGACACAGACAACTTCCCCACTGAAGACACACACACCATGAATTTCTTGTATGACACTTGACTGGAGAGATACATATAGAGCTTGGCAAAAGAACAGCAACTTATTTTGAGGGATGAGTAGTAAAGAATGATGCTGGTATGCATCTGCCTTGCTCTGGGGCAAAGTTCTTAAACTGTACAACTGACTGAATTAAAAAGTTGCCTGCTAGTGCCCTTAAATTTCCCCAGGACTGAAAATATGTTTTTACAAGCATGTTAGATGGATTAGCATCACAGTGTACAAAATTGCCTACTGTGGGGCCTACTTGTAGGGAATAATATGCTTCTCTGTCTCAGGGATAAACACACAAAGTTTTCATATTACATTAGAAAATAATTTTCAAGGAAAACTGTGACATGTAAAAGAATAAACATGCAGTGTCTACAATAAAATTAAATTCAGCGTTAGAGAAAAGCTCAAAGGCTAAAACTGCAGTTAATTCTGAGTATAAAACTAAGAATTGCTTCTCTAAAATTCAATACTTTAAGATCTGGCTAACAGAGGAAACACGTCATGCACTTTTATCCTGCAGAAAGAAAAACAAACATTTTTGACAATTTACAGCATTTGCAACAAACATTTTCTCAGGGATGTGACACTGTTACTCCTGGAAGGCAGAGACAGGAATGCAGGCTTGTATGAAGTCCCATATGCTCACAGCAATGCAAGGTGTGATGTGATTTGTAGTTCTAAGAACATGGAACCTAGAGTGTGCAGGACATCATTTGGATCCTTACAAGTGGCTTGAGTGTAAACAATGCTTTCTCCAAATTGGAAGGTGATAGGGGAAAACTTTCTGGTTCGCCTCCTCCCACCCCAATATGCAGCATTAGTCTCTCTACTGTCCAGGTGGGAGGCATTCTTTGGTGATCTGTATAACTGCCATGTCCGGCTGAGTAAGATTTTTCATCCAAACAGGATTAGCATATGGAAAAAGAAGTCCAGAACAAGCTTCATGTTGGGTGTAGCAGTTACCCCCCTAAGATTCTCTTCCTCCTCCCCTTCCTTATATGATCCATCAAATGCTTGTAAAGCTGCTTTTGTACCCCCAGTCTATGATATCAAAGAAATCTGGGCCTGGGTCCCAATTCGCTGGGACATAATGCAACTTTGGCTGAACCGGCGGAGTCACTGAGGTAGCTGCTGATTCTTTCAGACCAGCAAGGAAGGGAGTCAGGCATGCAGTTTGATTTGCTGATTGGAATGCATTTATAGATACTCCTGCTGCTTGAGTTAGAGCTGTTGTCATGAAGCCTTGCTGAACAGCAGTAGCAAATGCAGGGGATGCACCAGCATTAATTTTTGTTTGCTTAAATGCTAAATCTTGCTTAGGGCAAATGAGTCCTTCTGTTGGTGGAAAGGAATCTGTTATCAAGGCCTTGCAGTCGTTAAACCAAGGGGCAGATAAAGAGTCCATCCCATTGTCCTGGTTACTGCTTTGCAGTTTGTGGATGCCTTGAGCTGGGGGCAGTTCACAACTAGCAGAAACAGCTGGCACATCTCTCTGTGCTTCTGCTGCTCCCTCAATGACAGGAGGGGCAGAAATGACACCAGTTTCTGTACAAGCACCTGTTGTATCCATTGAAGGATGGTTATCAATCTCAGTTGCTTGAGATGGCAATGCTTTCAATTCATCCTGGATTGTCCAGGAGATGTTCTCATGCTGCTCCAGGCAAGCCAAAGAGGCTGAAGGGAGCGGAGGCAGAATTTGAGGGAGTTGTTTAATCAGATTAGCCTCGAATGCTGGATCGAAAAAGATGTTACGTGTGTCTTGAAGGCAAGTACACACTACAAATTGTTCTTGAAGATTGGATAAAGAAGTTCCCATGTTTCTAAAAGTGTAGGTTCTAGGTGTCTTACTTGACAAATTCCACTCACCCGAGGGATCCTTGCGGATGATTGACGCGTCTTGGGGCCTGTGCCAGGCGAGATGAGTGCGAATTGTCGAAAGTTGACCTCAGTCCTACTCATCGGGATCCAGAGGATGCGTGCGCGCGCTGTAGCCCTTCCATACCGGGCGTGATGAGTAGGATGACAGGTGAATTACCTCAGAGAGGGCACCATTTTGTCGGGATCTGCAAGATGAGAGGAAGTAGGGATCTTGCAGATGAAGCCTCAGGGCAGGGATCTTTCTCCTCAACCAGCAAGGAGAAAGGAAAAGAGACACGGGACATTCAGAGTGTGGTTTTCAGGATGGGATCCGGATGAATACAGAACAGCCTGCCGTGAGGCACCTGTTCAGTGGCAGTTCTTCTTCCCTTTTTCGCGTCCCCTTTATTATTGTACTCTACTACCTTTGCACTAGTTAATCAATACAGAGGTAACTAATTTCCTGAATACACAGCCAGAATAACCAGAGTTAGAGACAGCTAATTTCCTTGAATACAAAGGCATCAGTAAACAGAGTGGTGGGTAAACAGACAGGCTGGTAAACAGACAGTTAATAGTAAACAGACACAGCTAACTTCAAATACACAGACAATGTAAACATTCCTGAGGTATACTTCAACTACATTACCCAGAGACAATAGACAGCAGGTTAATGATCATCCTTACTGGAAACTAGTGACTTGCAGTTTTAGCATGAGGCCTGCCATTGTCATAGATTTACATTTGCTACTGCCACAGACATATACATTGTAATAGCATAACAGCATAAATTTTCCCCACAAGCCAAGGCACCCAATTCTACCACAAAAACTGGGAAAACCTATTGACTCATGTATAAGCTGAGGATGGAAAATGCAGCAGCTATTTTCCATCTATTTATTTCAAAAATAAAAATAGATACCAGTAAAATTGAGAGGGGGAAGGTGGGTGCATAGAATATGCAGAAGGAAGAGGATGGGAGTGTCCTGGAAGCGGACACTCCTATATCTTTCAGAGACAGAGCTGACAGGGAAGAGGGGTGGGACGAATGTGCTTCCCTGGGCTTGTAAACAAAGATGCCCTCACTGTGACCTCTGTTCAGAGGGGTCTTTGAAATAAGTACTGACACTGCCGGGAAAAAGTTTTCATCTACAGCTCCTTCAATCTTCCCAGCACGGTGTCTGCCTGCGGAGTCTGAAAAATGCAGTGTACTTAACCCGGGTCATTGGACCACCCACAGAGGCTGCAGGAGCCCATAAATGAGCAGGGGGAGTCTGGAGAACCCCCGCACTGCAGGGGAGAACATGGAATTTGGACACTGACTCTATAAGTCAAGAGGGTGCTTTTTCAGCAAAAAAGTACTAAAAACTAGGCTTATACTCGAGTATATATGGTAATTTGACCAAACTCTGGGAGGTAGTGGAAGACAGGAGGGCCTGGCGTGCTCCAGTCCATGGGGTCACAAAGAGTCGGACACGACTAAACAACAAATATATGGTAATTGAGGGGACTGCTCCATCTTCTGCTACGTCTAATAGAAAAAAAGGCATCGAAGGATATACAACAATCCATATTAACTTCAAATCAGATGAAATGACAAGTGTCAAGAAAACATTACATTACTGTCATGGAATATAGCAGGTTGAAATCCTAAAAATAAAGATGCTTCTTTCACTAGGTACCTAACTAAGTTTGATATAATAATGTTACAAGAGACATGGGCAACAGATACAATAGAGCCAGATGGATTCTCTGCCCATCAGTTATATGCCACCCCTAGTAATAAGAAGGGTAGATCAAAGGGTGGCATACTTATATTTATCTCCACCAAACTCCAGGTAACCCTGAAAAAGGGTCCAACTTATCACCAATTTGCAATAGTGGTAGTGGTATGAGATGAACACTGCTCAATGCCACCAAACCAATGTTCCAATTGGTTTGTTCAGCATCAGCTGACATCAGTTCCATAGGGCTCCTGGTTGGAGGCAGCTAAGCTGCCTGTTTGAAGAGGCAAGGTATGGACTATTTTATTCTCTCCTCAGTTTACTTCCGTGTATAAGACAACCCTCATTTTTTAGTCTAAAGATTTTAGACAAAAGTATTGTCTTATAAATGGAAAAATACATTACTATAATTTTAGGGCAGTTTGAAGGAAATTTTCTCAAACCCCATGATTTTTAAATACTCTTAAACACACCTTGACAAATTAAGAGGATTTCCAGGAAGGGATATTTCTCTGTGACTTCCCTCTTTAACCCAGCTCACTGGGTGGAGAGCAATGTGCAGTGTACATAATTAAATTGTAAACCACCCAGAGCATCCCTTGGGCACAATGCTGTAAAGCACAGGTACCCAACCTTTTTGGAACCACAGACCAGTTGGGGTGGGTGGCCTCTGTGCGTGGGAGGGGTGGGGGCACCCCTGCATTCACAGCTGGTCATGTCACACTCACAGTTGGGCATGTTGTGCTTGTGAATAGGTGTGTCATGCTTCTGGGTGGGCATGTAGCACTTGTGCACATGCACTTGTGCAACACCCCCCATGCATGCACATTTGCGTGACACTCCATGAGAGTGGGGGAGCCCCTGCCCCCTGTGCATGGAGTGACATGCCCATCAGTGAGTGCCACACACATCCCTGCACGAGTGCAACACACCCACTGTGCATGCGGGGGGGCGATATCAATCTCCGCAGCCCAGTCCTGGGAAGCCAACGGATCAGCACCAGGCCACGGACTGGGGGGTTGGGGACCCCTGTGGCAAAGGACTCAAAGGAAGATGATTACCTACTTGGAGTAGTTATCTACTTGGGCCATCAAATCCTATACATCTACTGAGATCCTTCTAAAATTCTTCCTATTATGTCAAATACATCATGGAACCAAAGACTGGAAGTTCAATTCCCGACCCTGCCTTCTTGACAGAGGCTGGACTGGAAGATCCATTAGGGTTCCTTCCAGATCTGCAGTTCTGAAATTATTATTATTTTTTAGTTCACAAAATGCCTCCCCCCATTTCACGTACTTAAACATTAGCAATTTCAATATATTAGAATTAAATAGTTCTTCTTTTGACATTTCATAAGGTTACCAATACTTTTTCTGCATTCCATTTAGCTTGTCTTGTTTCATCTTTCAGTGCGTACTTTTTATCAAGCAAGGTCACGGCTCTTGGTAAAGATCTTACCACATTCCATGCCTTCATATGTCTTTCCTGTGCTAATGTTTTCATAGGAACTTAAAGTAAAAATTCTAAGAGATTTATAAGAGAATTCTAAGAGATCTAAGAGAACTCAGACACGGGACAACAAAAGATATATATATATATATATCTTTTGTTGTCCCGTGTCTGAGTTCTTTGATGTGAACTAAGGTTACTGCTGTAACTGAAGGTATTTCCAAATTCCATGCATTTAAACAGTTTCACCCTGTGTGAGTTCTCTGATGTGAACTTAGATGACTGCTTTGTCTGAAGCTCTTTCCACACTGAATACATTTCTATGATTTCTCTCTTGTGTGAGTTCTTTGATGTGAACTAAAGTGACTGCTGTAACGGAAGCTCTTCCCACATTCCAAACATTTATATGGTTTCTCCCCAGTGTGAGTTCTTTGATGTGAACTCAGCTGATTGCTTTGGCTGAAGCACTTCCCACATTCCATGCATTTATATGGTTTTTCGCCAGTGTGAGTTCTTTGATGTGAACTCAGCTGATTGCTTTGGCTGAAGCTTTTTCCACATTCCATGCATTTATGTGGTTTCTCCCCAGTGTGGGTTCTTTGATGTGAACTAAGGCCACTGGAGTCCTTGAAGCTCTTTCCACATTCCATGCATTTATATGGTTTCTCCCCAGTGTGAGTTCTTCGATGTAAACTAAAGTGACCGCTGTAACGGAAGCTCTTCCCACATTCCAAACATTTATATGGTTTCTCCCCAGTGTGAGTTCTTTGATGCAAACTAAGGTCACCACTCTCTTTGAAGCTCTTTCCACATTCCATGCATTCATATGGTTTCTCCCCTGTGTGAATTTTCTGATGTGAACTAAGGTTATTGCTGTGACTGAAGCTTTTTCCACATTCTGTGCATTTATAGGGTTTCTCCCCAGTGTGAGTTCTCTGATGAGAACTAAGGCCACTGGAGTCCTTGAAGCTCTTTCCACATTCCATGCATTTATATGGTTTCTCCCCAGTGTGAGTTCTTTCATGTGACCTAAGGTTACTGCTCTGACTGAAAGTCAAGCCACATTCCATGCATTTATATGGTTTCTTCCCATTGTGAGTTATTTTATGTGAACTTAGGTGACTGCTTTGGCTGAAGGTCTTTCCACATTCCATGCATTTATAGGGTTTCTCCCCTGTGTGCGTTCTTTGATGTGAACTAAGGCCACTGCGGTCCTTGAAGCTCTTTCCACATTCCAAGCATTTATAGGGTTTTTCTCCAGTGTGGATTCTTTGATGTGAATTCAGGATATTCCTCTGGCCAAAACTCAAGCCACATTCTATGCATTTGTATGGTTTTTTCCCATTGTGAGATCTTTTATGCAAATTTAGGGAACTGCTTTGGCTGAAGCTCTTTCCGCATTCAGTGCATTTATATGGTTTCTCCCCACTGTGAGTTCTTTGATGTGAACTCAGGTGACTGTTCTGACTGAAGCTCTTTCCACATTCTGTGCATTTGTATCTTTTCTCCCCAGTGTGAGTTCTTCGATGTGAAAGAAGGTTACTCCTGTCACTGAAGCTCTTTCCACATTCTGTGCATTTATATGGTTTCTCCCCTCTGTGAGTTCTGTGATGTAAACTGAGGTTACTGCTGTGACTGAAGCTCTTTCCACATTCCACACATTTATATGGTTTCTCCCCTGTGTGAGTCAGGTCACCACTCTGACTGAAGCTCTTCCCACATTCCATGCATTTATGTGGTTTCTCCCCAGTGTGAGTTCTTTGATGTGAACTAAGGCCACTGGAGTCCTTGAACCTCTTTCCACATTCCATGCATTCATATGGTTTTTCCCCTGTATGAGTTCTTTGATGGGAACTGAGGTGGTCTTTCCTATTGAAGCTCAAGTCACATTCCATGCATTTGTAAATTTTCTTGCCACTGTGAGTTCTTTGACTGCTTTGGCTGAAGTTCTGTACATATTCAAATTGTTGATTTGGTTTCCCTCTAATTCGGAGTTTTTCATGTGAAATCTGACTACTATCCATTGTCATTGTCTTTTCACGCTTCATGCAGTGGTTTGGTTTTTCTTGTGTCTAGACTCTGCTGTTACCTGATGGAGAAGAAAAAGAAAAAGGAAGGTTGCAGTACAGAAGGAAATGTCATTGGGGATCATGCCACAGTATTCGTTATGTTTTTGGTTCTCATGACAAAAGGGGGAAACCCATTGATGCATCAAGGAAAACAAAAGGAAAAGGAAATTATCCTCGCGGATCTATCCATTCCCTTCCACCTGCATGGTCCGACGGGAAGCCTACCGGATCAATTCAATCTGGTTGTGAAAATCATGAAACTGTTCTCCATCCCTATTTTTTTAATACAAGAGGCAAAAAAAAACTCCAGAATTACTTGGCAAAGTGCCCCCCCTTAAGAAGGAACAAATGAGAGCCTGGGAATTTCCTTGGTCCTTGCGTCTGATCTATAAGTTCTTAATTTTATACTACACATGCAAAACTGAAAAGTTGGATGTTCAAAGAAATTTAGCATAGTTATGTAAGCAAAGAAATATGGAGATTGTTCACTGGGAATGAGATTGAGGGTAGAGAAGACTAGAGATGAGCACGAACTCCAGCTCAGTGGTTTGGCCAAGTTCAGCAGGACACCCCCCTTGGGCGTTCCGTGGGCAACAGAGTCCCCTCTTCAGACGCCTTACGGTCACCCTTTCCATGGCTGAAGCAGACTTCCCTCTCACACCTTAAAAGCACAACTGCTCATTCTCCTATCCCAGCTCATACTTCTCTCCTCCTCCTCTTCTTTTGGGAGCCACCTGCTCAGATGAGGAGATGTGGCAGGGAACCATGAAGCACTGCCTTTGAGTAGACAGCCACTAGAGGAGGCGGAGGCGGGCAGTGTGCACTGCAATCGAGAAGCATGCAATCATGCTGAGGAGGCGGGGGAATTAAGCATGTTTCAGCCAAGGAATGGGTGAGCACACAGAGAAGGCAGGAAAGGGGACAAACCTGTGAGAGCAGAACTGAACTAGGCTAAGCTACCAAAGTACAGTTTGTGCCCATCTCTATACAAAACCACCGGTGATGTAACTACAGCAAACATATGTTAAAAATTGGAAGAATTCATGATTTGTACCCTGTATCCCCGAAGATAAGGCCTAACCTGAAAATAAGCCCTAGTATGATTTTTCAGGATGCTCATAACATAAGCCCTACCCCAAGAATAAGCCCTAGTTAAGGGAAACCCTGCCCTCCACCCTTGTGCAGCAAACAAATGATGACATGACTGTATTTGAATAAATGTAGATTGTTGTACATGGAAAAAATATTCTCTGAAAATAAACCCTACTGCATTTTCTGGAGCAAAAATCAATATAAGACCCTATCTTATTTTCAGGGTAACACGGTATGCTGGCAGTATTCTATAGATAAGAGACCCGTACATCTGGGGTGCCCAACCCCCAGTGACAGTCTGTGGCGTGGTCCGGACCAGGCCGTGGTGACAGATCTCTCCCCCGCATACGCTCCTGCCCCCCAGTCCCTTTGCGCATGTGCAGAAATGCACATACGCAAGCACCCCCACCATTCGCGAGTGCACGTGAAGGCCCCAAGTGCCCCCCACTCCTTAGTGCATGTGCACAAGTGTGCGCATGCTGCATGAGTGTGTGTGAATGCTACCACAAGCCCTCTCCTTTCCACATGTGCGTGACCGTGGGGGGTTGCCCACCTTCTTCAACTGGTCTGTGGAGTTAAAAAGGTTGGGGACCACTGCCTCACATGACTTTTAGTGATGTGTATCAATGTAATGAATGCAGACTTCCAAAGAATAGCAAGGAGAGACAAGAGGGCCTTCTTAAATGAACAGAGCAAAGAAATAGAGGAAAATGATAGAAAGGGGGAAATCAGAGATCTGTTCAAGAAAATTGAAGATATTAAAGGAACATTTTGTGCAAAGATTGACACGATAAAGGACAAAAATGGTAGGGACCGCACAGAAACAGAAGCCATCAAGAAGAGGTGGCAAGAATACACAGAAGAATTATTCCAGAAAGATCTGGATGTCCTGGACAACCCAGAAAGTGCCGTTGCTGACCTTGAGCCAGACATCCTGGAGAGTGAAGTCAAGTGGGCCTTAGAAAGCATGGCAAAGAACAAGGCCAGAGGAGGTGATGGCATTCCATTTGAACTATTTAAAATATTAAAAGATAATGCTGTTAAGGTGATACACTCAATATGCCACCAAGTTTGGAAAACTCAGTAGTGGCCAGAGGATTGGAAAAGATCAGTCTACATCCCAGTTCCAAAGGACAGTGCCAAAGAATGCTCGAACACAAAATCCCCCAAGGTAGGCTTCAGCAGTATGTAGACAGAAAACTCCCAGAAGTACAAGCGGGTTTACGAAGAGGCAGAGGAACTCGAGACCAAATTGCTAACTTGCGCTGGATTATGGAGAAAGCCAGAGAGTTCCAGAAAAACATCTACTTCTGCTTCATTGACTATGCAAAAGGCTTTGACTGTGTGGACCACAGCAAACTATAGCAAGTTCTTAAAGAAATGGGAGTGCCTGACCACCTTATTTATGTTCTGAGAAACCTATACGTGGGACAGAAAGCAAAAGTTAGAACTGAATATGGAACAACTGATTGGTTCAAAATTGGGAAAGGAGTACGACAAGGATGTATATTGTCTCCCTGCTTATTCAACTTATATGCAGAATACATCATGCGAAAGGCTGGACTAGTTGAATCCCAAGACAGAATTAAGATTGTCGGAAGAAATATCAACAACCTCAGATATGCAGATGATACCACGCTGATGGCAGAAAGTGAAGAGAAATTAAAGAAATCTCTTAATGAGAGTGAAAGAGGCAAGCACAAAAAATGGTCTGAAGCTCCACATCAAAAAAAGGCAAGATCATGGCCACTGGTGCCATCACCTCCTGGGAAATAGAAGGGGAAGACATGGAGACAGTGACAGATTTTATTTTCCTGGGCTCCATGATCACTGCAGATGGAGACAGGAGCCACGAAATTAAAAGATGCCTGCTTCTTGGGAGGAAAGCGATGACAAACCTAGAGAGAATCTTTAAAAACAAAGAAAAAAACAAGCCTATCCATTTTGAAGGAAATCAACCCTGAGTGCTCACTGGAAGGACAGATCCTGAAGCTGAGGCTCCAATACTTTGGCCATCTCATGAGAAGACTCCTTGGAAAAGACATTGATGTTAGGAAAGTGTGAAGGCAAGAGGAGAAGGGGACAACACAGGATGAGATGGTTGGAGAGTGTCGTCCAAGCGACCAACCTGAATTTGACACAACTCCAGGAGGCAGTGGAAGACAGGAGGGCCTGGCGTGCTCTGATCCATGGGAAAATGAAAATTTGGACACGACTTAACGACTAATTTAATTTTTTATGATTGCAAATTTCTACATTTTCTGATGTAGAATCAATTATAGATTAATAAAAGCATATGACTGTAACTTTGGGAGGCATTTACTCATCATGTCCACATTGATTTGATTTGCCTATTCTAGTGTGATTTACTACTCTTAAGCAATAGTATTTGGGTCAATAGATACTATTTCATCAATGCTCAAGCTTGCCGGTGTCCACTGACTTTCATCTTTGCTCATTTTTTAATTTAATTTATTAAACAAACATCAAACTTAAACAACATAAACCTAACGCCACAATAAAATACACCAGTGCCACCTTCGCCCTCAGGGATATAGTTAATAATATTTTAAAAATTCATTCAATCCCTTTTCCCTCCAAAAATTCATTGTTTCTTTCCTTGCCGTATACCCCTTCCCTCTCCAAAATACTGTACATATTCCAGGAATACACTCCATGTTTTCTTAAAATCATTATTTTTTGATAAGCCTCTTCTTATTTACATATCACATGTCAGTTTATCGTTAATTGCCATATCTCGTAATTCTTTATCGTCGTCGTTTAGGCGCTTAGTCATGTCTGACTCTTCGTGTTGGTCGCTTCGATGACACTGTCCAACCGTATCATCCTGTGTTGTCCCCTTCTCCTCTTGCCGTCACACCTTCCTAACATCAGGGTTTTTTCCAAGGACTCTTTTCTTCTCATGAGATGGCCAAAGTACTGGAGCCTCAGCTTCAGGATCTGTCCTTCCAGTGAGCACTCAGGGTTGATATCCTTTAGAATGGATAGGTTTGTTCTCCTTGCAGTCCAGGGGACTCTCAGGAGCCTCCTCCAACACCACAATTCAAAGGCATCAATTCTTCGGCGGTCAGCTTTCTTTATAGTCCAGCTCTTGCTTCCATACATCACGACAGGAAAAACCATAGCTTTGACTATTCGGACTTTTGCTGGCAAGGTGATGTCTCTGCTTTTTAAGATGCTGTCAAGGTTTTTCATCGCTTTCCTCCCATGAAGCAGGTGTCTTTTATTTACGTGGCTGCTGTCTCCATCTGCAGTGATCATGGAGCCCAAGAAAATAAAATCTGTCACTGCCTCCATATCTTCCCCTTCTATTTGCCAGGAGGTGATGGGACCAGTGGCCATGATCTTAGTTTCTCTGATGTTGAGCTTCAGGCCGTTTTTTGCACTCTCCTCTTTCACCCTCATTGCAAGGTTCTTTAGTTCCTCCTCACTTTTTGCCATCAGAGTGGTATCATCTGCATATTGGAGGTTGTTGATATTTCTTCCGGCAATCTTAATTCCGGCTTGGGATTCCTCCAGTCCAGCCTTCTGCATGATGTATTCTGCAAATAAGTTAAATAAGCCAGGGGACAATATATAACCTTGTTGTACTCCTTTCCCAATTTTGAACCAATCAGTTGTTCCATATCCAGTTCTAACTGTTGCTTCCTGTCCCACATATAGGTTTCTCAGGATATGGATAAGGTGGTCAGGCACGCCCATTTCTTTAAGGACTTGCCATAGTTTTCTGTGGTCCACACAGTCAAAGGCTTTGGCATAGTCAATGAAGAAGAAGTAGATGTTTTTCTGGAACTCTCTGGCTTTCTCCTTAATCCAGCGCATGTTAGCAATTTGGTCTCTAGTTCCTCTGCCCCTTCTGAATCCAGCTTGTACTTCTTTATATCATTCCTCTAAATTAATTTGGTTATCATTTTTCTAATTTCTTGCAAATATTAACCTTGCTCCCATAATCATTATTACAATTTAATTCTTGTTTTCTTTCAACAATTGATCTTTCAATTGTTGTTCAATAAAGCCATTGACAGGGATATTTGAATATTTAATCCAGCTATTTCCCTTATTTCTTTAAAAATTTGCTCCCATTCTTTCTTCACATAATCACCATATGTAAATACATCCCCTCCTTTTTTTTACACCTCCAGCATAATGATAATAAATTTTTATTTATTGTATTCAGTTTTACCAGCATTAAATACCACCTCCATATTACCTTATAACAGTTTTCATTTATCCTTTGACATTTTCTTCATAATTCTTTGATCCTAAAGGGATACGTGTGTGCCTTTAATAGTGCCTTTATCCCACTCTTCTCCTACTGCTTCTTTATCCAAATCATGTTGCTGCTGTGCTTTTAATCCTTGTGTATCCTGTTCAGCCTGAATTAATTATATTTGACTTACAGGTCCCTTTTTTCCTGTCTTTTCCTCTAATTTCAGTCTTTTTAAATAATCTCTTCAAATCATGTCATTTTTCTACTTTTCCCTTCCATTCATTCATTCATTCATTCATTCATTCATTTGTATTTCTATCCCACCCATCTAGACCAAAGGTCTACTCTGGGCGGTTACTTTTCCATTCCCTCATCCACCTTTCTATTTGAATAATAATAATAATAATAATAATAATAATAATAATAATAATAATAATAATAATATAATTTATTGTCATTGTAAGTATATACACAGTATACCATACAACGAAATTCACAGACACCCAGAGACCAGACACATGCACACACATAACATTCCCCAAACACTCCCCACCCACTAGAAGTCCCCCAATAAAAATACAAACATGTACACCTCAGGCCAAGTAACACAGTCCAACTAATTATTCACTACTGGTGGTCTTTAAGCTCATTATTAATTGCAATTATAGCTCTAGGATAAAAACTATTTAGAAAACGTGTGGTCCGAGTCTTAATTGTTCTATATCTTCTGCCAGACGGTAACAGTTCAAAAAAGTTATAAGCAGGATGGGAAGAGTCTCTCAGGATGCTGTGTGACTTCATGTTAAACCAAGAAATCCCCTCTCCTCCCAAAATCTCTTTTATATTTCCTTTATCTTTAAGCTTCTCCATCCAATCTTTTGTCCTATTGATCCCTTTATCTTTTAATATATTCTTAAGTGGGTTTTTAAAAAAGATTTTCTGGAAAATTCTTGAAATGCACAACCTGGGATAAGGGAGAAGTTGGTGGGTTCAATACACCTCTAAACTTTTTCCAATTTGCTAACATATTTTAAGGGAAGGGTTAGTAATTTTTTCAACCTCTTCTCCTATATTTTGTTTAAACAATATACGATACTCCATTCAGCCCCAGGGCATATCGGAAGCCCAGGCTCGGGGTGGGGTGGAGTGGGGGGTTTGCAATTGTCTACAGGGATTCTATCCATATTTATTTATTTATTTATTTATTTATTTATTTATTTATTTATTTATTTATTTATTTATTATTTATTTATTTATTTATTTATTTATTTATTTAATACCCTGCCTATCTGTGACCATATCAGCAACCTTGAGGCAAAATCTGGAGCAGGAGTCCCAGAGGCAGTTGGTGTTGTTCTGGACACTCCTGTGACGTCGCTGGAACCAGTTGTATTGGCTTTTGCCTTAGGATGCCAACAAATTGGAACAAGTTCAGAGGAAGGCAAGAAGGAGGGGCCTGGAAAGCAAGCCCTGTGAGGACAGGCTGAAAGAACTGGGCATGTTTAGACTTCAGAAAAGAAGACTGAGGGGAGATAGGATGGGCAGGATCTGTTCTCGATTATCGCAGAGTGCAGGAAACACAAGAATAGGCTCAACTTAAAGCAAGCCAGAATCCAGCTGAATATGAGGAAAAACGGCCTGTTAGAGCAGTACGACAGTGGAACCCTTGTATCATGAGAGGTGGCGAGTGATTCAATGCTGGAGGCATTCAAGAGAAACTCAGACAAACCCCCCAGCAGATATCCTTCCTTTCCTCTGTTTTGCGGGGGCTACTCTCACTGCTAAAGATGAGGTTCACAGCTTGGGCATCATTCCAGACCCAGTGCTATCGATAGATATCCACATAGCATCTGTTGTCCCATCTGCTTTTTTCCATTTTAGGTGGATTGCTCAGCTGAGTCTCCACCTTGACACAAGGTCCCCTACCATGCTGGTCCACACGTTGGTACAGTGTTGCCTTGCTTTACGGTTGCCCCGCATTATGATGGAACTGCATTACGATGATCTTTTTGTGATCACAATTGCACTCTCAAAACGATGGTCTAAATTGGGTTTTTTCGCTTTGCGATGATCGGTCTCCTGCTTTGGAAACTGATTCTTCGCAAAACGATGCTTTTAAAACAGGCAGTTTCAAAATGGCCGGCGGGTAAACAAAATGGCTCTTGCTGTTTTCTGGGACAGATTCTTCGCAAGACAGGCAGCGAAAACAGCTGCCCTATGGAGGACCTTCGCTGGACGGTGAGTTTTGACCCCATTGAAACGCATTGAAGGGGTTTCAATGGGTTTTTCTTTCGCTTTACGATGTTTTCACTTAACAGCGATTTTCCTGGAACAGATTATCGCCGTTAAGTGAGGCACCACTGTAGTCCCAAAAACAAGTTACTGCCATGCTCTCTACGCAAGGCTGCCCTTGAGACTGACCATGAAATCTTCAACCGGTCTAGAATATGGCGGCCAAGTTGCAGGGTGCTGTCAACAAATACCAATATATTTCACCAATTCTGGCCATTGTACACTGGGCAACTGATCTGTTTCCATTTTAGCTCCAAGGTTATGGTCTTCTTCACCAATAGAGCCCTAAATAGTTTGGGACATTAGTACTTGGCACAACACCTAATTTCAACAACTTACACAACACTTTCACACAGGTTGAAATTGCCCACACATTACAGGCAGTATGGACAAGCATCCTGACCAATCCGCCTGGCCCCTTCACTGGCGATATTTAAGAAATCACTCAAAACCCTGTTGTTCTGGCAGGATTTCCAAAACATCATCCTACCTGTGGAGACCACTGAACCTATTAGCCTTTTACTTGCTCTAACGACTGTCTACTTTTAAATGTCCTTAATGTAGTTTAAAATGTATTGCCCCTTTGTCCGTATATTGTATTTTTAGTTTTGTGGTGTTACTAGGACTACTGTTATTTTTAGTTGCTTTTGGTCAGATCGGCAGTATATACAAAATCAAATCAATCAAAAAATTAAGAAGAGCCCAGGAATAGCAACATTTTGCCACCGATGAACACCTCACATTAATGGCATTGTGCATGGAGGCCAACTCCCTCAGATTAGAATAGACAGTGGTGCCCCGCATAGTGACGATAATCCATTCTGGATAAATCGTCGCTATCTGGAAACATCGCTATATGGGGCAAAAAACTTCATAGGAACGCATTAAACTCCATTTAATGCGTTCCTATGGAGACAAAACTCACCGCTAAGCGGAAATCCTCAATCCGGCCGCCATTTTTGTCGCCTCGGTAAGCGAGGAATCGGCACGAAAATGCTGCGGGTGGCTATTTTCTTCTTCTGGCGGCCATTTTTGAACCGACAATCAGCTGTTCCAAAACATTGCAATGCGAAGATCAGTAAGCGAAACGCTTACTGATCATTGCAATGTGATGTTTACCCTATCTAAATATCTCAATGCGATTGCTTTTTCGATCGCAAAATCCACATCGCTATGCGGATTCGTCGTTAAATGGTGTGCTGGTTATGCAAGGCACCACTGTATAATTGTGCAACCCAACATGTAGGCACATAGGTGTAGATAAGAATGAGTGAGATGTATTATTTACATGGTCAAAATGGCAGTTAATCAGATTCTGTCCGCCGATGGGTGCTTGAAGAGATTAATTTCCAGATGGAAGAAGAGACAGTTATAATGAAACAAATTCTGTTTCTTTTCTTGGTTTGCTAATACCGTATGACACTTTTCGGTTACTTTGTCTGACAGGAATATACTATGAAACCGTTTATAAGTCTGTCAAGCCCAGACTGCTACCTAGTAAAATGTTCAAGCATGGTTATACCGTAATCATTCTTAAGTTTTACTGTGAGCAAATGAATATTTTTTCAACTGCTGAAATCCATACATGCATACCTAGAGGGAAATACAGTGGTGCCTCGCTAGACGGTTGCCCCGTTTTACGATGAAATCGCTTTACGATGGGGTTTTTGCATGCATTTTACTCATCGCAAAACGATTCTTCCAATGGGGCTTTTTCGCACCGCGATCACCCACTCGGAGCACTTCAGAGGCTTTTCCTGCACAGTCAGGAAAAGCCTGCAAAGTGCTCTAAAGCGGGCGTGGGTGGTTTCGGGGCACCCCCACCAGGGCTCTGACGGTGCAGGAGAAGCCATCAGAACCCTGGCGGGGGTGCCCCGAAACCACCCGCACCAGCTTGAGCACTTTGGAGGCTTTTTCTGAAAAAGCCTGCAAAGTGCTCTAAAGCGGGCGCGGGTGGTTTCGGGGCACCCCCGCCAGGGCTCTGACGGTGCAGGAGAAGCCATCAGAACCCTGGCGGGGGTGCCCCAAAACCGCACTCCCTGGCTTTGGGGGTCCCCCGGCTTACCTTGCACCATGGGAGGACTCGTGCGGGTCCCTCTGCGCAGCGATCGGGGTTTGGAGAGGCTTCACTGCAAGCAATTTTAAAGTTCCCGCCTCTTCCTCCAGGCTTCGGCAAGCCTCGGAAGGGAAAAATGCTCTTTTTTCCCTCCTTTTTCCTTCCGAGGCTTGCTGAAGGCTGGAGGAAGAGGAAGCCCCAAAATGGCCCGCGAAAATGGCTGCCAGATATAGGAAAACTTTGCTGAACAGTGAGTTTTGGAGCCTATTGGAACGCATTAAACTAAGTTTAATGCGTTCCAATGGCTTTCCCCGTTCCATACAGCGATGTTTTCACATAGCGAGGGTTAACCTCACTATGCGAGGCACCACTGTATTTTTTTTAGCATGGTATATGTTTGATCCTTTTTATATTTGTATACTCACTGTTGCTTAGCTTCAAATACTGTCTTTTAATAATGTCAGCCTCCTTTTTAAGGACAACGGCAGGGCAAAAATATTCTAAACAAACAAACAAGGAATCAAGTAGTGAGCACATGGAATGAAAAACTAAAGAAAATGTTGTTTGAACTAGGATTTCAACAAGATGATGGAGATTAATGTCTTTTCAGCTGAAGAATAAATGGACACTTTGCTTACTGTATATCCTTTCATATGTTGATCTTTTGGTTGGTGCAAATAGTAAAGAGGAATATAAAGAAATACTAAGAAAGCTTTGTGCCGAAGTCAAGATTAAGGAATTGGGTGATGTAAAATATTATTTAGGAACAGAATTTGAAAAGCATGTCGATGGCCTATATATGTTATTGAATTGTTTGAGGCTCTAGATTGAACTTAAAAAATTGGTGTAAAGCAAGATTTTACCAAATGATACTAAAATACAGAGCAGCAATGTATATGTTATTATATACTGTAAAACTACTGCTCTTGGTATTTTAAATAGAAATGTAAAAACACCAACAAAAACTGTTTGGGAAGCAGTTAAGAGAGCAGCTAACTATATATAATATAAATATATATATAAACGGCTTAGGGCCTTGATACTTGGCGGAATGCCTACTTCCACCAAGTTCTACCCGTGTCACTTGCGTGAGTCAGGAGGTGAGGCTGAGGAGCCTAACGCCGAGGGAGGCCCGGAAAGAAAAGACAAGAAATCGGGCCTTCTCGGCGGTGGCTCCTCCCCTCTGGAATAACCTTCCCCTTGACATCCGCGCGGCTCCCTCGCTGGGTGTTTTAAAAAATCAATTAAAAACACTGATGTTTCGGCAGGCCTTCCCCTCAGCCAATTCCTGATCTTTCCTCTTTTTTCTCCCCCCTCGTCTTTGTCCCACCTTGCCTAAGTTTTTCCCTTTATTTAAAATTGTTTTAATCATACTGTAATTACGCTTGTTGTAAGCCGCCTAAAGTGGTCTTAAGTGGCTAGATAGGCGGGATATAAATAAAATAAATAAATAAAATAAATAAAAATAAATATGAAAGGAACCATACACTTTCCATTAAAAATACCAGTTAATGAAAATTCTAAATTAATAGGATATACTGGCGCTGATTGGGCTGAAGATAGTTCAGATCAGAAATAAATTACTGCTTATTTACGCATGGTTGATGCAACAATTTATTGGGTAAGAAGTTAGAGCCTGATGCTCAACGGAGTTTGAATTTATTTCAGAGACCAACACTTTCCAAGAATTGTTGTGGTTAAGCAAAGTCTGTCAAGCACAGATCTATGTCTTTAAAAATGTTCAAGCACTCTTAGCTATAATATGACTCTTGAAAGGATCGCCTGCAGGTGAGCCCATACAAGGCAATAATCATGGCTCAACTGCAACTATAAAATCCTTAGCACCATTTAAAAAAAACCACATTAAAATCTAGGATAAATCAGACACATGTAGAAAATTTGCTTCTCTGCCTGGCAGAGATTTCTGACCAAGTCAGACAACTTTTTGGAGTTGGATAACTACAGCAAAAAGAAAAAAAGAAAAGAAAAGAAACAACAGAGACGGGGGGGGGGGAAACGCGTCCTAACTCACCACTGGCTTTAGCAGACTTCGATTTGTTCAAAGGCATTTGATTGCACGAACTAGAAATGTTAAATTAAGTCATTCAATCTTTTTTTCCCCAAATTTGGTCCTAAATTGATATCTGCTATGCAATCAGTTTTTTTCCTCAAAAAAAACTTTTAGTTTTCAGCTAAATGAGATGGACTCCAAGGGGGACTAGACACGGATGCTGACGACCGCCCCTATTATTTTCTTTGGTGGTAGAATTCTTAGCAGCTTGCATCAGGGCAAAGGCAGTTATCCAACGGGTGAGTTTTGCAGGCTACCCATGAACCACAAACTGTCACGAAACACACACCCCACATAATGAACCAGTTAGTTTTTTGGGAGGCTTGTGCGAACTGTCTACCCCCCTCACCTCCCCCACTGCCCCGGCCACCTCCCTACTTTATCTCGAAGCCACTGCGTCTACTAACACCTCCTCCTCCAGTCCAGCTGCCATCATCTTCCCAGCTGAGCAGTGGGTGCATGAGCACATGCAGGATGGTGGCGCCGCCGCGGCAGCCGTGGCTTCAAAATAACATAGAGAGCCGACAGGGTGCAACAAAATCCCGAGGTGAGGTGGGGGAAGACGGCACTTCCGTTTCATTTCAATAAAACAGGATCTCCAAAACCGATCCATGAACCAGCAGAGTTTGTGGGGGGTTTTTTTCCCTGCTTTTCAGTCTGTTTCGTGCCCATTTCTATCCGCGATCAAATCTCCCGAGTTAGCCTTATAATCCCTTCACAGGTTGTGATAAACCCTTAATAAGCTTCTTGTTAGGATGTCCAAAAGAGCTGTTGCTACTCTGTTTCCCGGAAAATAAGACAGGGTCTTATATTAATTTTTGCTCCAAAAAACACATTAGGGCTTATTTTCAGGGGATGTTTTATTTTTTGTCATGTACAACCATCTACATGGATTCAGATACAGTCATGTCATCCTCTTCTGATTGCTCCACGAGGGTGGAGGGAGGGATTTCACTTCACTGGGGCTTATTTTTGGGGTAGGGCTTCTATGACGAGCATCCTGAAAAATCATACTAGGTCTTATTTTCAGGGAAACAAGGTCGTCCTTAAGAGCTGTCAGCTCCATTTGGATATGGTGAAACAGGGCGGACTGCACGACTGGGAAAATGAACCACGAAACATCACCATTCATTTATCGGGGAAGGGGAACCTTTGATAGATTTTTTTTAATGAGTGGAAATAGTCGTATCAGCCTCTGAGACTCTTACAAACATTTTTGGGCATCATGTTGAAAGGTTAAGATTTTAATGGCCAATTCGGGAGCTTACAGGCTGCAGAGGATGGACAGTGGGGCACAAGTAAAGAGAATAACTATGGTATTGCATGTCATGGAAAGTAATTTAAAAAAAATAAAACTAAACAAAACTCTGGGGCAGATCCCAACTCTTGAGCACTGAGTCGCAGAACATTGTTTTTAAATTTTATTTATTCTATTTATGTGTGTTGCAATCTTGAAAGTTGGCACAGAAGGACCTCCAGGGTGGACCCATCCCATTTAAATCTTATTTTATTTGGTCCCTTTGGTTTTCTTTGGTCTTTTTTATTTACCCGTCTCCATTTAGGGTGGCATGGGGCAGTGTGTTTTTAACAGCTGTCAATGGCCCAGGATAGTGATGGTATAGAAATGCATAAAACAAATTTATAAACAAAGAAGCAGGCTTGCAGATAACACCCTCTGGGGCTGTGTCTTTCAACTGGGCAATCAAGAATATATTTCACAATCTTAAGTCCAAGAGACGAAGGGATCCTTACCGGGAGAGACCTCCTCGTTCCCAGAAAAATCTCCAGCAGGGGGTCCTTGCCCGGAGATCTCAGGCCTTTGATCCAGTGTATCCAACTGTCCGTGGGGATGAAATATGGGGGGGGGTCACCCTCCTCCAAGTACACGGTCAGCTGAAAGGAGAAATCAGATTTAACTGGAGGCATTGCTTATGCTGTAGGACTTTTGCTGGTGACGGGGACCCCGTCCTCGCCGGCTCTCCTTCCACCTGCAAATGGATTCACCAATGAGGAGCGGGCCTTTTGCAAATGGAATGGCTCTGAATGGTGCATTCAGGACCAAACCCCCAAGGAAACGCTTTGCCCTGGAGCAAAGGGGAACTTGGTAGCCCAGTTTCACCTCCTCCCTGGGAGAAAAGAAAAAAAGGATCTGTGGCCGAGGGATCTTCTCGGGTAAAAGCAGCCTGCCGTTTTGAGACACCTGTAGATGCCTTTTCCCCCTGGATTCCTATTAGAAGGGGTGGCCTCTCTCCAGCCAGCCAGCGGGGGAGGCTGGGACTCCAGAGACCTGGGTTCAAATCCTCACTGGGCCAGGAAGGGGGGTGTCTCTTCTCTCCCCCTCCTCCAAAACCCTCCCTCCTTCTGGGACACCCCTGTACGATCATCCTCCCTCATTTGAAAAACTGGGGGGGGGATTCTTTTTCCCCCCATCTCCAGGCTGGCATCTGATTTGCAAAATGCAACTTGGGGGGTCTGAATCCCGAGAAGCTCTGATCCCGGTACGGGGGGCGCACATTTCCTTCACTCTCACCCCCCCAGCTTTGCCCTAAGACGCCCCCCTCCTCTGCCCTTTTTCCTTACAGGAGGGGTGGAAGAAGGTTATTGCCTGGATCAGCTCTTCTTCGTCCTCCAAGGGGGGGGGGAAGGCTTTCCTCCTCCTTCCCCTGCCCCCCCTTTCCAGATGCCCATTTCTGATGCTATTTCCCCCACCCACCCATGCACTGCATCCTCACCTCCACCTCCTCTTGGAAAGGCAGCCTTCCTTCCCTTCCTGCAATAAGCGCGGGAAAGGGGAGAAAAAAAATCTATTTTTCAGCCGCCACCCCTCCTCCCTGGGGAAACCTTCACTTCCTGCCACTCTAGGCAGCCGAACTCGCTGCTTTTCCCCCTTGGAGGACCAAAGTGAGGACAACAATCTATACAATTTTGGAAAGGAAGTTTGCAATGAAAATATTGTTCAATGGGGTCCCATGGGTATGGGTTGCACGGTAGAATTTAGTGTACAGCAAGCACTATTATTTGTATTTTTGTACGGCGGAGTGGCGTGAATTAACGAAAGATCAAGCCACCCCCCCTCCCATTCTTACACAAGAGTTGCTGGTCCATTTCGGGGAGATCTTCAAGAGGAAGATGCTACTGTATTAGGGTGGGGGGGCTGCTTAGAGACTTTCCCCCTTTCCTTTCACTAATACAAATTCAACTGAATCTACCCCAAATAGCATAGAAAATATTGGAACTTATTTCCCCTCTTTTCATCTTGAGTTCAATAGTATATTATTTAATGCAATGTCCCATACTTCACCATACCAGTCTTCTAATTTAATATTTTTTTTGTCTTTCCAAAACCTAGCTATTAATATTCTAGCACTTGTCATAAAGTTAGTAATCAATTCCTTAAAGTAATAATCTTTACCAAATTAAAAAAAAGACAGCAAAGCAATTTTAGAGTTAAATTCAATATCTTTACCAAATATATCACATATTTTCTTAAAAACCAGTTTCCAAAACTTCTTAGCCAATTTACAATCCCACCACATATGATAATACATACCAGTTAAGGCTGTCATCTAATCTCGAGATGGCCAGTGCATGGACCAGCATGGGGAGGGACGTGGTGTCAAGGTAGGGATGTAGCCGGGATCACGAAGGAAAAGATGCAGAAATCATAGAATCACAAAACAGTAAAAGTTGGAAGGGGCCTACAAAGGCCACCCAGTCCAGCCCCCTGCTCAGGGCAGGAGCACAAATCAAAGCAGATCTGCCAGGTGATGAACCAAGTTTTTTCTTGAATGCCTCCAGGCCTGAAGCACTCACCAACTCCCGAGGTGACTGGTTCCACTGTCATACTGCTCTAGCAGTTAGGGAGCTTTTTTTTCCTGATATTCAACGGAAATCTGGCTTCCTATAACTTGAGCCCATGGTTGCATGTCCTGCACTCTGGGAGGATCGAGAACAGATTTTGCCAGTCCTCAAATATTTGGAAAGTGTTCTCCTATCTCCCCTTAGTTTTATTTTCTCAAGGCTAAACATGTCCAATTCTTTCAGCTTTTCCTCATACGGCTTGGTTTCCAGCCCCCTGATCATCCTTGTTGCCCTCCTCTGAACTTGTTCCCATTTGTTATCATCCTTCTTGAAGTGGGGTGTCCAGAACTGGACACAATCCTCAAGGCGAGGCCTCACCAGTGCTGAATAGAGGGGCACTAGCACCTCACTGAATTTGAAAACTCTGCTTCTATTAATGCTGCCTGAAATAGCATTAGCCTTTTTTGCAGCCACATCACACAATTAGCTCATCTTCAGCTTGTGATCTACGAAAATTCCAGGATCCTTCTCGCTTGAGGTGTGTGTGTGTGTGTGTGTGTGTGTGTGTGTGTGTGTGTGTGTGTGTGTGTGTGTGTGTGTGTGTGTGTGTGTGTGTGTGTGTGTGTGTGTGTGTGTGTGTGTGTGTGTGTGTGTGTGTGTGTGTGTGTGTGTGTGTGTGTGTGTGAGAGAGAGAGAGAGAGAGAGAGAGAGAGAGAGAGAGAGAGAGAGAGAGAGAGAGAGAGAGAGAGAGACAGAGGGTTGGGGGGACTTGAGGAAGGGTGTTGCTCCCCACCTCTCATGAAGCCCCAGCATAACGCACCCCGAAAGGGGAATGCTTCAAGGGTTCCTTTTGATCCAGCTTCTTCCTAAGCCAAAAGGCTGTCCAGACTGCAAGGGAACCCTCCGACAGAGGAAACGGGCAGAGGAAAGAGGGAGGGAGAATGGAAAAATGTACATCCATTCACTTGAGATGGCTCAAGTGAGTGAGCCAGGCTGCATCCCTTGGGAGAAGTCCACAAATCTAGAGGGGAAAACTTCAGGAATGGCCTCTCCTTCCTCCCTCTTTCAGAGGGACAGGATGGGGACCCTGCTCAGGTTCAGATAAGGCCCACGGACACCTTAGACGGGCACACTTGTTCTCAAGCATGACCGTGTTCGGAAGACCCTAAGGTAGGTCTTCAAAGGTGAATAAAAGATTCCCTGTGCTTGAGAGAAAGACCCCAGCATGGTTACCCTTGGTAAGCATCATCAGGACCTCCACGCGGTCTTTTGCAGAAGCAAGAAACGAGGAACCCCGGCACTGAGTTTGTAGTGGAAGCAATTTCCCATTATCCCCAAGTCTCTTTCATCGGCTCGTTTCGATTCCCATACTTTTCTTCCTGTCATTTCCGATCTCAACAGACATAAATATGGTCTCAGGTCCAAGCAAATACAAAACAATAAAAATAAATAATCAACCTTAAATTAAACGTTTAAGGCTCGGAACAGATTCCAAATCAGAATGTAGGCATCCTGCCACCTTCCGCATGTCACCAAGAGAAGTAGACCCAGGAGGGAAAATGACTGAATGATGCTCTCAGAGTCTGTGCCCCCCAAAACAGGCCTGGAGGACTAAGAGCTCCCCTTAAAAGCAGGGGGCGCTGTGACCTTCCAGAGCAAAAGCCGCTGAAACCATAGCTTCCCTCATCGCCTAGCCGTGAGAATCCAAACTGGATTGGCTGAAGGGGGGGACATCCGACCAATAGAGAAGGCATGTTCTGTTATCGTCACGGGTTGCCGGGTGGGTGGATCTGAGACCTTCCCACCAGCGCGGGAAGGCGAGAGAAAAGACTGGTCCTGGCATTTCTCCACCGGAAGAAACATTTGACCAATCGGGAAGGGAAAGCCTCCGACTGTCATCGGTTGCTGGGCAGAAGACGCTTCCGGAGCCGGGATCTCGATTTGAAGGGGATTTCGGCGGGATCATCTATGGAGGGGGAAACAAGGTCTTGGAAAGATTTTTATTTTATTTTATGGCATTGCACCAACCCTTCTGGCTGATTGCAATTTATTGCCTATTGGCTTTGGTTGTGGGTAAGACACAAACAAGTACAGTATACAAAATAACGAGGGAAAGGTAACAGAGAATCAATCTGGCCAAGATTCTTTAGTGATCGGTCAGAGAACTGAGATCATAGTCTATAAACCATCAGGGCTGTAGACAATAAATTCTGGAGTCACAGGGTCATCCAAAATCATCCCCCCCCCCGCCGCCTTTTTGATTAATTTAGACAGATCTGCCTCCTCTTATAGAAAACTATGTGATTACACATCAGTGGTAAAGAATCCTAGGCCAGTGTGTTTAGGATAGTTAAGTATAGAGCCGCCTAGAGTGGTCTAATAAGACCAGATAGGCAGGATAGAAATTAAATAAAATAAAATAAAATAAAATAAAATAAAATAAAATAAAATAAAATAAAATAAATAAATAAATAAATAAAGTTCCTTAAGGTAAAGGTTCCCCTTGACATTTAGTACAGTCGTTTCCGACTCTAGGGTGCGGTGCTCATCCCCGTTTCCAAGCCACAGAACCAGCGTTTTGTCCGAAGACAGTTTCTGTGGTCACATGGCCAGCGCGACTAGACACAGAACGTTGTTACCTTCCCACCGAGGTGGTCCCTATTCATCGATTTGCATTTTTACAGTACCTGCTTTCGAACGGCTAGGTTGGCAGGAGCTGGGAAAGCGACGGGAGCTCACTCCGTCGCGTGGATTTGATCTTACGACTGCTGGTCTTCTGACCCTGCAGTACAGGCTTCTGCGGTTTAACCCACAGTGCCACCACGTCCCTTCCATAGTTCCTTGGCATAATTCTTCCCTGGGAGGTGAGAATATTGGGACTCTAATGCTTGTAATATATTTTCTAAAAAGCTTTTCTGTGTTCAATCTTGGCAGAGGTGTGCTTTCAGCCTTTTTGAACTCCAAATCCCAGAATTCTCGAAGGTCCTGCCCGCGTACACACACTTACACTTACCTGTCGCTCACCTGAAACAGGCCTTAACTTTCAGGCCATCTTGAGCCAACTTCCTGTGTAAAAAGGAAACTAGGCCTGTTTCTTCAAGGAGGCCTAGATCTTTGGGGAGGCAGCCTAGACAGAACCCAACAGGGAACCATACAACACCTCCCACAAAGAACTGGTCTTCCCAGGAAGCACTGGGTAAGTTATTCCTCTTTTTTTGTAAAGGAATTATGCCCAAGACAGCTTAGAAGTTAGGCCTCATTACAGATAAGCTGATGTGTAAGGTACATACCGTTGTGTGCCTGTGGACGGGAATGCCAAAGGTGCTGACGGGTGAATTTTTGGAAAATTCTGGGAGTGGGGAGTCTGAAAAAATGGCACACTCCTAAAACTGAACTAGTTTGGGAAAAGATGAAGGAGGCCTGCCTTCTAATGAAGCCACACAGCTGTTTTGGAGCCTGGTCCAGAAAGCCTGCATCTTGGCACAATTCAATTATTTAATTTATATTGTCTATTCCTTCCTTTGAATCTGATCGAGGATACATCCTACCACCCAGTTCCCACCGTGTGTGAGAAGAACATCAGAAAAGTCTTGTGCTGGATCAAGTCAAGGTTCCCATCTCATCCACCTTCCTGTCTCTCACCCTGGCCCCACCAGATGGCTCTGGGAGCCCAGTATATATAACTGTCTCCTGATCCCCCTCCTCTGCAACTGGCTTTCTGAGGCCCCTTCCTTTGAAGCCTGGAGATGATACCTCCCATCATGGCTGGTCACCTCCAGAAATCTGTCCCAACCCCTTTTCAAGGCATCCAGACCAGATGCCATCACCACATCCTGGGGCAAGGAGTTCCACAGACTCACCGCACGCTGGGTCAAGAAAGATTTTCTTTGGCCTGTTCTCCTTCTCCCAGCACTCAAATCTCAGTGGATGTCCCTTGGTTCTAGCATGGCGTGAGAAGGAAATGAGCTTTGCCCATCTCCTACATAATTCGTCTGAGGTGTGGAGAGGGTGCCTGTCACCCTGTCAAGAGAGGATGTAAAAAAACCAGAATCACAGAATGATAAAACAATGGAATTGGAAGGGGCCTATGCGGCCATGGATTCCATATAGCTAATTTTCTCTTGAATGCCTTCAGTGGTGTGATGACCCTTGTGCCGGTGGCTACCAATCCTTCTGAGGTTGATAAATGGAGTGCCCATCTCACTGAGAGGGGCAACGTACTGCCTGCCTAATTAAATTGTAAATCACCCAGAGAGTGCTTTTAAGTGTTATTGAGAGGTATTTAAACAACACACTTTGCTTTAATCCAGTGTTGGGCCTTATTTATTTGTTTGTTTGACTTTCATACCGCCCATCTGGCTACCAAAGCCACTCTGGGCGGTTTACACATTAAACAAACATGCCCATCTCTTTCAGTCTCTCCTCCTTTCCAGTCCTCCAATCAACCATGTTGTCCTCCTCTGAACGTCTTTCGGTTTGTCAGCATCCTTCTTAAATCACAGTATGCAGAACTGGACACAGTACTCTAGGATGAGGCCTAATCGCTGCTGAATATAGAGGGATTAGTGCCTCGTGGGATTTGGACAAGATACCTCTGTTAATGCAGCATGCAATTACATTGGCCTTTTGTGCAGCCACATCACACTGTTGGCTCATATTGTGACCTACAACAATTCCAAGACACGCCTCACATGTAAAACCTTAACCAAGATACTGGAGACGGGTGGGAAACACGAGAGAGAGAGAGGCCAGGTGGGTTTCGGTGACGTCAGCAGTGGAAAGGACTTGGTAGAAGAAAAAAAGAACCTACAATGGTAGGGAGGGAACTCAAAAGGGAAGACAAGGAGGTGGGTGGGAGGGTTAGAGTTCTGTGGGTTGTGACAAGCTTATAGCAAAATACAGTGGTGCCCCGCATAGCGACGATAATCCGTGCAGCAAAAAGCCCATAGGAATGCATTGAAACCCCTTCAATGCATTCCTATGAGGTTCAAACTCACCTTTAAGCGAAAATCCTCCATACAACCGCCATTTTCGCTGCCCGGTAAGCGAGGAATCCGGGCGAAAACATAGCAGGCGGACATTTTTTTAAGCTGACAGCCATTTTGGAACCGCCAATCAGCTGTTGAAAAATCATCGCTGTGCGATGATCGGTATGCGAAACAGGGTACCGATCATCGCAAAGCGATTTTTCCCTATCTGAATCATCGCAATGCAATCGCAAAAAATCGTTGCTATGCGGATTCGTCGTTAAACGAGGTGCCCGTTAAGCGAGGCACCACTGTACAGGGATGGAACAGACAGAGAGGAAGTGAAAAAGAGCAAAAGTGTTTGGCATACATACCAGTTTTGAAGACTTTAGAATGGTGACACCCTATTAAAGAACCACATCAGTGCCTCAACTGAAACATGAACTGTATTTGTATGGACATCCACTTGGATTCCTATTTTCTCACACTTTGTTGTTGTTGTTTAGTTGTTTAGTCGTGTCTGACTCTTCATGACCCCATAGACCAGAGCACGCCAGGACCTCCTGTTTTCCACTGCTTCCCAGAGTTGCATCAAATTCATGTTGGTAGCTTCAATGACACTGTCCAACCATCTCGTCCTCTGTCGTGCCCTTCTCCTCTTGCCGTCACACTTTCACAACATCAGGGGCTTTTCCAGGAAGTCTTCTCTTTTCATGAGAAGGCCAAAGTATTGGAGCCTCAGCTTCAGAATCTGTCCTTCCAGGGAGCATTCACGGTTGATTTCCTGCAAAATGGATAGGTTTGTTCTCCTTGCAGTCCAGGGGACTCTCAAGAGACTCCTCCAGCAATGGTCCAGCTCTCGCTTCCATACATCACTACAGGAAAAACCATAGCTTTGACTACACTAGTTACATGCAATTTCTTTCAGTGTACAGTATTGTCTTCCTGGAGCCCCTACCTCCTCAACTCTACAGACAGTGTGTATGATGGCAGTTTGATCTACAGAACCTCTCCATTTAAGGTCCTGGACATCCTCCTCATACCCAATCCCATATACAGTGGTGCCTCGCTTAACGAGTGCCTCGCTGAGCGATGAAATCGCTTAACGAGGCACTCTGGGCCATCGCTGGAGCATTCGCTCAGCGATGGCCCCTATGGGGTTTTTTCGCTTTGCGATGATCGCTAAGCGATTCGCTTAGCGATCTTCGCATAACGAAGCCGGGGAGAACAGCTGATCGGCGTTCCAAAATGGCCGCCGGAAGGTCGCGCCGCATTTTCGCGCCCTGCCCTCGCTTAACGAGGGCGCGAAAATGGCGGCGCTATGAAGAAACATCGCTGAACGGTGAGTTTTCAAGCCATAGGAACGCATTGAACGAAGTTCAATGCGTTTCTATGGCTTTTTTTGTCCCGTTTAGCGATGTTTCGCTATAGCTATGCGAGGCACCACTGTATATATTCACCCAGTTGAATTTCCATATATGACACTTCTGAAATGGGAGATCTAATATTGCCAAGCCAGCATAAAACATTTTTGTATCTCCTAAAGCACCAAAAGGAATGTGATCTTGGTGTTGTCCTCAACAAACATCTCCAATTATTGAATACATCTATCAAAATGCTTTACAACATAGATCCCTTAACTTCTCCTTCAACAGAAGACCATTCCCCATTCCATACATTAGGTCTCTGGCTGCAGAGCCAAGGGTTGAGAGTTTGATTCCCCACTGTGCCTCCATGAAAGGGGCTCCACCATCCAGGTAGTAGAGGAAGAAAAAAAAGCCTAAATGAAAATATCAATACAGGTACAGAAAGATTACTTAAGGTGGTGAAATGAATATTTTGGAAACAACAGGTTCAATATAAGAAACAACAATTTGAAAAACAAATTAAGCAGTGTTGTTGACTTTGCCACAAAAAATGAAAGATGAAATTGTCACACCTCATCTGTGAATATCCAATGACTGCACAAACAGATTGCAAAGTTAGACATAAAGTGGCAAAGTTAGTGCACCAGTCATTACGTAAAAAATAGAACTTGCCAGCCTCCAAAAACCAGTGAGAATATCAGGTAGGGAAGGTGCCAGAAAAGGAGGAAGTCAAGATCTTGTGGGATTTCCTGCTCCAAATGGACAGACATCTTGAATATAACAATCCAGACATAGTAGAAATAGAACAAAGAAATGTCTGGATTATGGATACTGCAATTCCAGGGACGCCAGAGTTGAAATTAAGGAATTGGAAAAACTAACAAAATACAGAGACCTGGCAATCGAAACACCTGGCTTGTGGATGAAACACATTTCAGTGGTCCCTGTAGTCATTGGGGCTTTGGGAACAATATCAAGACTCTCCAAACAGTACCATAAGCAGTTTCAGATCTCAGAAATCACACCACCATCAGAGCTACGAAAACGGCAAAATTAGGAACAGCATACATACATTGCCAATATTTAACAGATACTGAGGTTTTCGATTAACACTTGTATCTTTTAGATAATACCAGTCAATGTTTTTATAGTTTTGATTGACTGTGGCTGGTATTTTTGAATAGCAGCGGGAGCAGCAGTAGTAATTATGATTATATAATAATATCTTTGAATTGCAGAACTGAAAGGGACTCTCTGGATCATGGGGTCCATTCCCCTGTCTAGAACTCACAGTAGGGGATTCGAACTCCCAACCTCTGGCTCCACAGCCAGAGACCTAAACCACAAAACTATTCAGACATACTTTCTTAGATGCTATTTAAGCCATTTAAGCCTCGGAGTTCATGAGAGCCAGTGTGGTGTAATGGATAATATCAAAATAGGAATGAGGGCACCTGGATTCAAATCCCTACTCAACTATGGAAAATCATTGAGGTGTTGCGGCCGAACCCTTCGAAGGCAAAAATCAAGAGCACAAAAGAAATACATAACTTTAAATCTGACAACAAAGAAACTGTAAAGATTTTGTATATCTTGGTTCAATCTTAAAAGCAAATGGACTGGAACTGAGAAATCAGAAGAAGACTGAGATTCAGGAAAGGCAGCAATGAAGGATGTAGGGAAGATCATCAAGTGTAAGGAGGTGCCCTTGGAGCTCAAGACCAAGATCATTCCCACTATTTTATTCCTGATGACCACATATGGGTATGAAATCTGGGTAGGGAAGAAAGCCAATAGGAAAAATAATCAATTTCTGGTGCTGGAGGAGAGCTCTGAAGATTCCCTAGATCCCCAGAAATATGAACAAGTGGATCCCAAATCAACTCAAAAGCCTGACATGTCCCTGGAAGCAAAAATCACTAAACCTTTTTCTTTGGGCAGATAAGAAAACAAACCTTTCTGGAAGAGACAATAACGGTGGGAAAAACCAATTACAAGAAAAGAAAAATATGAGATGGGTTGATTTTCTGTTCTTTCTAGATCACCTGGTAGGACAAAGTTCCAAACAGAATAGTACTAGAACAAGCTGGAAATTTGAGCATGTATACATTACTGAAACAGCGACATCTATGTTGGCTCAGGCATGTCGTGAGAACGGCTGATGGTCGGATTTCAAAAGATCTCCTGTATGGAGAATTAGTGCAGGGAAAGCGCCCCAGAGAGCGCTCCTAGTTAGGAGAAGCGGAAGATCTCGATGGCAGAGAAGAAACGGTGGGCCAAGATGGGGGGAGGACTAGACAGCAGAGTTACAGCAGCAGAAATGGAAGGCTAGATGTCATATGTGGAGACAAGAAAAGTCTGAGACAGCAGAAATAGAAAGCCTAGAGAGCAGAGAGGAAACATAATCTGTTATCGATCATCCCAGAGTGCCGTACACACCACAATGAGCTCAAGGGTTGGGAGTTCGATTCCCCACTGTGCCTCCTTGAGAGGGGCTCAACTTGATGATCCTTAGGGGTCCCATCCAGATAAGATAACCAGTCAAAATTTTCACAGGTAAGGTATGGATTTATATGGTTTCCCCACCATGGGCTCTTTGATGTTTCGCGCAAGTGCTACTGTCGCTGAAGCTCTTCCCACATTCCAAGCATTCATAGGGTTTCTCCCCTGTGTGGGTCCTGTTATGTAAAATGAGACTTCGGCTGGTGCTGAAGCTCTTCCCGCATTCCATGCACTCGTATGGCCTTTCCCCTGTATGGGTTCTTTCATGTGAGGTGAGGTGACTGCTGCTCGTGAAGGTCTTCCCACAATCCATGCACGTATAGGGTTTTTCCCCTGTATGTGTCCTTTGGTGAGCCAACAGATTGCCTCGCTGGAGGAAGCTCTTCCCACATTCCATGCATTTATAGGGTTTCTCTCCTGTGTGGGTTCGTTGATGAACCGAAAGCGTGCTGCTCCGGCTGAAACTCTTTCCGCATTCCATGCATTTATAGGGCTTTTCCTCTGTGTGGGTCCTTTTATGAATAATCAAGTTTCCACTCTCGCTGAAGCTCTTCCCACATTCCATGCATTTATAGGGTTTCTCCCCTGTATGAGTTCTTTGATGGGAATACAGGATTTCTCTCTGCCTGAAGCTCTTCCCACATTCCAAGCATTTGTAGGGTTTCTCTCCTGTGTGCGTCCTTTCGTGAACTGACAAGTTACTCCTTTGACTGAAGCTCTTTCCGCACTGCAGGCATTTGTAGGGTTTTTCTCCTGTGTGGATCCTCTGATGTTTGCTGCGTGTCCCACTGTCGCTGAAGCTCTTCCCGCATACTGTGCATTTGTACGGTTTCTCCCCCGTGTGAGTCCTTTGATGAATCGAAAGCGTGCTGCTGCGGTTGAAGCTTTTCCCACACTGCATGCAGTTGTACGGCTTCTCTTCTGTGTGTGTTAATTTGTGTATAATAAGGTTACTGCTCTCGCTGAAGCTCTTCCCGCATTCTGTACATCTGAATGGCTTCTCCCCTGTGTGGGCCCTTTGATGTTTCGCACAAGTGCTACTGCGGCTGAAGCTCTTCCCGCACACCTTGCATTTGTATGGCTTCTCCCCTGTGTGGATTCTTTCATGTCGGGCCAGGTAAGTGTTCACACTGAACCTCTTTCCACACTCCTGGCATTCATAAGGCTTCTCCCCAGTGCGGGTACTTTCCTGCGAATCACAGTTACTCTCCACAGCGAAGCTCTTCCCACGTCTGTTTTTTTCTCGTGTGTGGACTCTGCTATGTCTATTTAAGTCCGAGTTATATCTGAACATTTTCCCACAGATGGGGCACTTTTTCCTTCCTTTCTCTTTGTGGTTTTCTTGGAGGGCCAGGAGATTACCAGCATCAGATTCCTGAGGAGCAGGATTTCCACATTTCTCTTTGGTGTCCTGCCCATTCACATCTGGAGTCAACAGAGAAAGGGGAGAAATCTTATGAGAACTCTGAACAGAAGAGGATCAAACCCTTCCTATTTTATATGCTGCACAGAAATCTATCCTTTACACACAACCACCTCTATCAGTGATCCAAATTATGTTTTGGCCTCTTTCCCCATTGTGATGAAGTGTATTTTTCTAATTAGAGATGAGTTATGTAGTCATGTGTTAACCATAGAGAAATCCATTTTGAGTCTGACACAGGCTAGCTTCTGGAAAATTACTAGTAGTTATTTTCAGCTTCATGTCGCCAAGCTTATCGCTGCAGCTGGAGAGAAAAACACAGCAGAGTCAAAATATTTCTAACCTGAATTATAAACAATTATGTGGTGTTGGTGGGGAAGTAGGGCGTACCCTATGCTAATTCCTTCCTTCGTGATTGGTCGAATATGTCAGGAAGGGGCAGGTTGGAGAAATTTACAAGAGGTTGGAAAAAGGAACTCTGAGAGAGAGGGGGGGAGAAGGAAAAAAAGAAGAGAGTTTTGGGTTTCTGAAAACATGGCGTTGAATATCTTTGATTCAGACGAAGGAACCTGATTTAACAATATGGACTGCGTAAGAATATCGTTTGTTTTCCTTAGTTTATAGTTAAGATTTTGTTTTGTTTCAATAGTTAACTTTTATAGAAGGTGCTGAAACGTTATGCTGTTGCTTAGAAATGAAATTGTAGAGAAATGTTTTCTTTGTTCACTTAAATAAACTCATGTTATTTAATAATTGGCCTTTCTAGTCCTTTGAACAGAACAGTTTCCCTATAGATAATGAATTTGGCCTTACGTTACCAAAATTGAGTCATTGAACAGTAAAGATACGGTATTAAGTGGTTCTTTTTTAGTGAAATCGAAACAGCCTTAAATGCAGGTTGTCCAAGAGTTCATGTCCCGGAAACTGTGTTGACTCAAGCAGTTCACTTCAATCGGGAGTGAAGGAAGCCTGGATTTTCCTGTTTCGTGGTTTTTGATCTCATTTATGAGACCAATAATTGACACCCATTGATCTCAATCGGCACAGAGGTGCATGGCTTTCCATAGAACTGGATATTCAAAGATAAAAACATAATACAAGATACAAAGAATAAGTAAGTTGTTAGAACAGATCAATGGTATAAAACTTGTCTTAGCATAACATTTTATAAATTCTTAAAACTGAGAATAAAAACTTAGCCACCAACGGTGTTATTAATTGGTTCTCTCCCAACAGCAGAAACTTTGGTTAATGTGTGGAAGATATACTAGTATATATACACATTATTGGGTAGAGAGTTCTTTCAACTTCTGTATCGTCTCATCAGTTCAAACGCTTCCTCGGTGGTTCACAGTACATCCAAGCATCATGGCAATGGTACCAACAAACCCACAAATTGCAGTAAATACTACAGGAAAACCCCTGTGTCTGGCTGAATCAGTAAAACCTATGTTTCAATATATAAAATTGAACACCCCAGATCAATTAGTTAAAATACCACTAAAAGTCTTAATGGCCCATAGTGAATAAATTGGGGACGTTATCATCAAAAGAGGAATATTTTAAGGGGATTCTTTGTCACCACTGCTGTATAACATTTCATTAATCCTCATGTCAATAATTCTGAATAAAACCGCACTGGGCTACCATATTTCACAACAAGCAGGAAAAACCAAGCATCTCTTATACATGGATGTATATACAGTGGTGCCTCGCTAGACGATGATAATCCGTTCTACTGAAATTGCTGTTTAGCGAAATCATCGTCTAGTGAAAAGCATTTCCCCATCGGAATGCATTGAAACCTGTTTAATGCGTTCCAATGGGGAAGAACCGTCGTTGTCTAGCGAAGATTGGCCATAGGAAAGCCGCTTTGCGAACCGCTGATCCGCTGTTTAAATTGCTGTCTTGCGAAGCTTAGGTCCCCAAAACACCTGTTTGCGAGCGCGGAGGGAGCTGTCAAAATCGTTGTCTAGCGAAAATCGGTTTGCGAAGCAGGGACCAAACATTGTCCAGCGAAATTCCCCCATAGGAATCACTGTTTTGCTAATCGCTATAGCGATCGCAAAAAGCCAATGTCTAGTGAAAAAACTGTCATGCGGGGTAACTGTCTAGCGAGGCACCACTGTATCTACAAAAAGTTACAAAGAGATAGAATCATGGCTAAACACAGTGAGAATATTTAGTGAAGATATCCAAATGAAATTTGGAATTGACAAATGTACAGCTTTGTCTATACACTGAGGCAAGATCCAAAAACTAGATGGAATAAAGTTTAAAAATGCCAGTATTATAAAATCACTATCAAGTGATGAAAATTATAAATTCTTTGGAATACTAGAAGCATATAACATTGTGCACACAGAACTTAAAGAACTAATAGAAAGGGAATATGTCAAAAGACTGTGGAAATTCTTATAATCAAAATTAAACAGTGGAAATACAATCAAAGCCATAAACATATGGGCAGTACTGTAATTGGATATGCAGCTTGAATAATAAATTGGACTCAAAATTAATTAGAAGAATTGGATTGAAAAACACTGAAACTAATGAACATGCATCACACATTACATCCAAAAAGTGATGTGGAGAGATTATATTTATCATAAAAAATCTGAGGCTGTGGATTATTACAAATACAGCAGGTAGTAGAGGAGGAAAAAGAAGCCTAAATGATTATATCAATACAGGAACAGAAATATTACTTAAGGTGGTGAAAATGGATAATATTTTGGAAACAACAGAAACAAAGGCTCAATATGAGATGCGAGCAAACACGGTGTTCGAAAACATCCACGTAAGCCTGGACAGAGAGCAATCAGGAGTTTGCACACGCTAAAATGAGCTGAGTGAGTCCAAACTCAGCTAGCCATGCTAGAACACTCCCTCTTACAAGTCTGCCCACATAAGAACACCCTTGTACTCTCAGATCAAGTGGCTTTGTAGTCATTAGACTTAACTTGCACCACTGGCTGGACTCCTTAAGTATGCTAGGCCGAGGCAGCACTCTCAGATGACCCTAAGACAAGTGTACTGTTCAGGAAACCAATTGAGTTTTATAATCTTTAATTTATTAAAGAATAAGCATGTTACTAGGTATCAAAACCAAACTAAGTTAAGGCAAGTAAATAAGCATTGTGTTAGTTATTTACAACTCTGTAGTGAGACAAAGAAAACATGAAAAATAGAAAAGTGTTCAAAAACCTTACAAAAATACAAAAAGCCATTAAAAAGAATAACAACAGTTCCAGTCCAGTAATTCATTAGTAAAAACAAAATAATCCAAGTAGGTTATAAAAAGGCTATAGTCCTCAGTGATTTTGTGGAACAAAAATCCTGTACTAAAAAAAAAAATCCAGTAAAAGTCCCATTGTCCTTAGGAAAGAAAAATCCAGTAAATGTACCATTGTCCTTACAAAATTACAAGAGCATAGTCCATATGAAGTATTCCAGAAATAATAGTTCATAGAGAAATAATCCATAGTCCTTAGGAAAAAGCCCATAAAACCAAGGGTAATCCAGTATAGTAAAGGTTAGTCCCATGTGTCACGAATGAATGAAGAGTCGGTCTTGAATGACAATGTCCATAGGCAAAAAGTTCCTTTTTCAAGAGTAACTGGCAAGGGCTTATCGCACCTTCCCACGATGTCATCCAATCAGAGTTCGTTACTAGGCAAACAGTCCTGTTACACCACATGACTTCTTTCCCATACACACCAGATGTTATTTGGGTTTACTGTGGTTTCGCAAAAAGTCACAACAATTCCCATCTAATCACACCGAGTCCTTTTCTCAGGCTATCAGAATAACATTCTCTCTGCTCGCCTAGAAAACAACCTGTTAGCATAGCAAAGATACTTTATACAAAGAAACAAGATGGAACCTCTCTGGCTCATTTCTTAATTACAAATCCCATATTCCTTACAAGACTTTAACTCAAAAACCCATCTCATCACATGAGAAACAGCAATTTGTAAAATAAATTACAGTGGTGCCCCACATAGCGACGATAATCCATTTCGGATAAATCGTCGCTATCCGGAAACGTTGCTATATGGGGCAAAAACCCCATAGAAACGCATTGAAACCCCTTCAATGCGTTCCTATGGGGGATAAACTCACTGCTAAGCGGAAATCCTCCATACGGCCGCCATTTTCGCCGCCTCGGTAAGCGAGGAAACTGCGCGAAAACCCTGCGGGTGGCCATTTTTCTTCCGGCGGCCATTTTGGAATCGCTGATCAGCTGTTTTAAAACATCGCAATGCGAAGATCGGTAAGCAAAACGCTTACCGATCATTGCAATGCATTGTTTTCCCCATTTAAAACATCTCAATGTGATCGCTTCTGCGATCGCAAAATCCGCATCACTATGCAGATTTGTCGTTAAACGGGGCGCTCGTAATGCGAGGCACCACTGTAAATCAAATCAAAAGCCTGACATCTTCCTGGAAGCAAAAATTACTAAACAGATTATCTTCTTCTTTGGGCAGATAAGTAGACAAGACTTTAAGAGACAATACCGCTGGGAACAACCGAAGAGTACAAGAAAAGAGAAATATGAGATGGGTTGATTCTCTGCTCTCTCTAGATGTCAAGCTGGATAAACACATTGGCAAAGCAGCTACCATGTTCTCTAGACTCACAAAGAATAATAAGGCTTAATAAGAAGCTGAAAATCCAGGTCTATACAGCCTGTGTCCTGAGTACACTCTTGTACTGCAGTGAGTCCTGAACCCTTTGTGCATGGCAGGAGAGGAAGCTGAACACCTTCCATATGTGTTGCCTCCTATGCATTTTTTGTATCACCTGGCAGGACAAAGTTCCAAATAGAGTAGTCCTAGATCGAGCTGGAATTTTTAGCAAGTATACATTACTGAAACAGCGATGTCTATGTTGGCTTGGACATGTTGTGAGAATGGCTGATGGTCAGATTCCAAAAGATCTCCTGTACGGAGAATGAGTGGCGGGAAATCGCCCCAGAGGGAGACCACAGCTGCGATACAAGGATATCTGCAAGCGGGATCTGAAGGCATTAGGAATGGACCTCAACAGATGGGAAACCCTGACCTCTGAGCGCTCAGCCTGGAGGCAGGCGGTGCATCACGGCCTCTCCCAATTTGAAGAGACACTCACCCAGCAGGCCAAGAGGTAGTCTCAAAACCAGCAAAATCAGGGAGCTGGACAGGGGACAGATTGTATTTGTCTTCAGTGTGGAAGGGATTGTCACTCTCGAATTGGCCTTCTCAGCCACACGAGACACTGTTCCAAGTCCTCTATTCAGAGCACGTTACCACCGTCTCTCAAGACTAAAGGATGCCTACTATGATTCTATGATGGCATTTTGGAGATTGCTCATTCACAGCGTCACTGTAAGTCGGAAGGGACTTAACAACACATAACAACCACTGCATCAAGCTGAGGTTGGACACTGTGTGTCAAGACCCACTTCCACCCTGGCATCCCAACAAGGCAATAAGAAAGAGAAAGAACAGGAATTCATCACTTCGGGGGTGTGTGTGTGTGTGTGTGTGTGTGTGTGTGTGTGTGGTGTGTGTGTGTGTGTGTGTGTGTGTGTGTGTGTGTGTGTGTGTGTGTGTGTGTATCTATCTATCTATCTATCTATCTATCTATCTATCTATCTATCTATCTATCTATCTATCTATCTATATCTATATCTATATCTATCTATCTATCTATCTATCTATCTATATCTATATCTATATCTATATCTATATCCTATCTATCTATCTATCTATCTATCTATCTATCTATCTATCTATCTATATATATATATATATCTCAACAGCCAAGTGATGCTTACCCACGGAGGCTATAGTTCCACAATTCTCAAGCTTGGTGTCTTTCTCCAGCACCCTCTGGCCTTGGTCTGTGGCAGCCTGCTCTTCCCTGGAGAAATACATGGCCGCCTCCTCCAAAGACACCAAACACTGCAAAGGAGACACAGAAATAATTATTTTATCGTAAATGTCCACTACATATAATTGTCTGCTGCTGACAGAAATTACCTGCCTACTTACAACATTTGGTCTAGATGGGTGGGATAGAACTCTAATTAACTAAGAAACGAACATTGATCCCGGTGGAGAAGTAAAAGGTCAGAACTCAGGCAGGTCTTTCTGCCGTCTTTCATTTTTAAGAATGTAGGAGGCATGTTTTTACCGGAGAGAAAGACCAGAGATTACAACCTTTTCTGCTTGCTGCATAAAAAGGTCAGGAGGACAAAGGGGTTCTGGGGCGACCTTTCCGCTCCATCCCAAAGACGGTGAGATCCGCATTGGGCCTTCGATGCGGTTGCAACTCACCGAAGGGGGCTGCCTTCTGTGGCATTCATTCCTATCAAATGGCTCTCACCCTTTTGGGGAGGAGTGGGAGGTGGACCGGAAGCCTGGACAGCCGCGAAGAAAGCAGAAAGCCTAGTTAGGAGAAGGCGGAGAAGAAATGGTGGGCCAAGACGGGGGCGGAGGACAAGACAGCAGGGCTAGAACAGCAGAAATGGAAGGCTAGAGGTCGTATACAGAAACCAGAAAAGGCTGAGACAGCAGAAATAAAAAGCCTAGACAGCAGAGAGGAAACATCGATCATCCTAGAGTGCCGGGCACACAACAATGGGCTCAAGTTCTAGGAAGCCAGATTCAGCTCAATATCAGGAAAAACTTCCTGACTGTTAGAGAAGTCAGACAACGGAATCCGTGACCTCATGGGGAGGTGGCGAGTGCTCCAACTGTGGAGGCCTTCAAGAGAAACTTAAGGCAACCCCCCCCAGCAGATCTCCTTTGATTTTTATTCCTGCCTCGAGCAGGGAGTTGGACTTGATGGCCTTAGACGCCCCTTCCAAGTTCATCATTCTCTGACTCTATCAGGTACAGGCAGAAGAAGCTGAAGGTCTAGACAGCAAAGAAGAAATTAAATGCCTAGAAAGCAGAGTCACAATGCCAAGGTGGCAGATAACAGAGAATAAATGTACTTTTCAAAGCAATAGCAATATCCAGATCTGCAATCTAAAAATCAAATAAATAAATAAATAAATATCAGAGAGGCCATGTTTTAATGTGAGCTTTTGTGGACATACGAGTAAAGCTACAATACATGGCAATCATTTATACATTGCCCCAAGATAATGGTTGGTTAGTATAGGAGACACAAAGAGCAATTTTTTTCCTTTTCTTTTTAAGCTTTTGTCTTTAAAAAATAGCACTGCTTCATAGGTTGTTGCTGTTCTGTCATTTAGTCATGTCAGACTCTTCGTGACCCCATGGGCCAGAGAAGAAAACAAAGTCCTGTACAAAAGAGAAGAAAAGCGTTGTTGCAAAAACAGAAATGGGAGACCTAGACCGCAGAGAATAAAAATGGAAGACCTGAAGCACGAGATAGCCGAGACAGAAGAAATTTATTTATTTATTTATTTATTCGATTTATATCCCGCCTATCTAGTCGGTTAGGACCACTCTAGGCGGCTTACAACCAAAAAATACCACAATATAGATAAAAACAAGATCACATAAAGAAAAGCTTACAACTTTCAACAACTAGAACAGACACAAGGGGAAAGGAGAGGAAGGAAAGATCAGGAGTTGATTGAGGGGAAGGCCTGCCGAAACATCAGTGTTTTTAGTTGATTTTTGAAAATCAATTGAAGGCTTCCCTTGTCAGGGAAGAAAGGGAAGGCCGAGACAGGAGAAACAGAACGCCGAGACAACAGAGAAGGAACGGAATACCTTTTGTAGTAACGGAGAAAGAAGTTGAATGCCTTTATATTTAATGGAGAAAGAAAATGCCTAGACAGCAGAATTGAAGGCCTCCTCCTCAGAGGATAAACGGAAGGCCTAGACAGCAGAGAAGGAGCGGAACGTCTTTATAGCCACGGAGAAAGAGAAGGCCTAGATATAGAAATTGAAGGTCTTTGCCTCGAATATGAAACAGATCGGAGAAATGGAAGGCCTAGACAGCAGAGAAGGGATTTAAGAGTATCTGGAAGAGGAGAAGGCTGAGCCACCATAGAAGACACCAAAGACTTAGACAAGAGAGAAGATGAGGCCGCAGGCCTGGATGGCGGGCTTAGGTTGGAGAGACGGAAGGCCTGTTTCTGAGAGAGGAAGATTTCAAAATGGCTAAAAGGGGAACCCGAAATGCTAGTAACAAATACCTAAGGAGACCAAAGAGCTACTAATGCATTTGGAAAGCAGCCTGTTACAACATTAGGCAATAGCCTGAATCCTGATTGATCAAAAGAGGAGGATGCAAACCGCAAACATAGCATCATGCCAGAAGCCTTAGGGAAAGGAAGTGGAACATTACCCCCCAAATTTTAAAAACTCCCTGAACGTTATCAAGGTTTTCCAGGACAAAGCAGAAAATATGGAAAACATGAACTGCAGTACAAATATTGAAAACATGAAATGCCGTAAAAATATGGAAAACAATGAATTGCAGTAAAAATATGGAAAACATGAATTGCGATAAAAATTTGGAAAATATAAATTATAAATTTATACTTATATAAATAAAATATAAATTGCCGTAAAAACTTAAAAGTCAGAGGCCTGGAAGGAAAGGAAAAGGGCAGCCTTCATCCTAATGACCAGGTTTAAGAAGATATGCTTTGAGCAACCTGTGAAAGAGAACAATATACCCAATAAAAGAAGATAGAATAGGAGAAAAAGATTGAGACATGCGAGACTTATCACCAGAAGCATTACGGAAATGAAAAGCATATACTTTGTGAATGAGGAAAAAATGAATCCTTTTAAACTGTGAAGCGTTAGATCTGCCATCCCAAAGGACGAGGAAAAAGAGGAACAAGAAGACCCAGAATAGGTGGATGGGAAATTCTAACAATTCAAAGCAAAGTTGTTAATTTCGGAGGAAGACCACAGGCAAATCTGGGGGGGGGGGGAATCCAGACTCCAAATTGTACAGAGAATAAAAGGAATAAAAAGAAATGTGACATGCAAGAATGGGCTCAAGTTACAGATTTTGGGCGAATATCAGGGAAAACGTCTGGACTGTTAGCACAGTATGAAAATGGAACCAACGGTGGCGAGCGCTCCAACCCTGGAGGCATTCAAGAAAAATTTAGATCACCACCTGGCTGATCTCCTTTGATTGGGACTCCTGCCTTGAGCAGGGGGTTGGACTGGATGGCCTTAAGAGGCCCCTTCCAACTTTGTTAGTCTATGATTCCTTAGAGACAGGAAGAAATATGTGGGATATATGAAAACTGTTTTCAGGAGGATTTCCTTCAGTTGCTCTTGCACAGGGGATCCAGGAGACAGGAGGAAAGACCAGATTCCTCTCCTGTTGAGATCAAATCTCTACAGTACCAAGGGAATAAGAGGGAGTGTTTATATTATGAGGCAATAACTGTTTGGGTTTTGCAAGAAAACTGACTGTAAATATACTTACATCGGGACAAAGCACTTGTCATAACTCCATACCATTGTAAGCAGGAGACATCCAGGAACAGCAATTATATACATTTTAATTGTATTTTAATTGTTCAGAATTTTTATTGTATTTTAAATGTTGTAAGCCGCCCAGAGACCTTTGGGTAGTGTGGGTGGCATATAAATTAACTAAATAAATAAGAAAACCTTTCCTTCGGCTTCTTGTTCCAGAAGGCAAAACCAGTCCCACCCACCCACCCCCAAGTCTGCATTTCCCCCCCGTGGCAAAAAAATCATCCTTTTTCCTGGAAAAAAAGGAGGGGTCTCAATTTCGGCAAAGGCAACCCCAAGGTTACCTCCAAAAAGGCCAAAGAAACGAGGCAGGCCTTCCCACTAGGTGACACTCCTTCCCCCCCCCCCAAAGAAAGGTCTCTGCTTTGCTAGTCCTTGAACCAAGAGGAAAGGAGTGGAGAAAACGATGGGAAAATCGCAATAATGGCAGTAAACAGATGAGGGTGAGCTGCTGGAGAATAAACTTGGATTTCTGGGGAGGGAAGGTTTTATTCTACTAAGATTATTTTTTCTCTCTCCCCCCCCAAGCCTTTCTAGACTCTCCCCCCCTCTTAAAGGGGTTCTGCATCAATCTGTCCTTATGATTTTAGGATGTCTTCAGAGGCCTCTGTCTCCTCCCAGACAACAAAGTCACCTTTTAAAAAATCTCTGAATTAAAGGTTGAGCTTTGCGGAGATCCCCTGGAACCGCCAGAAAAGCAAACCAAGCAGATCCTGGATCAAATCAAGCCTAAACTCTCTCTCTCTGGAGGTCCCCCCAATAAATAATAATAATAATAATAATAATAATAATAATAATAATAATAATAATAATAATAATAATAATAATAATAATAATAATAATAATAATAATAATAATAATAATAATAATAATAATAATGTTGAAACCATGGCTGTCATCCTTTGGGCACATCCTGAGCAGGCAAGATTGCCCCTGGAAAAAAGACCCACCAGGCTGGGAAAGGTGGACGGCAGCAGGGAAAGAGGAAGACCCAACGTGAGATGGAATGACCCATTCAAGGAAACCCCGGATATGCGTTGGCAAGAGCGGAGCCAGGCAACTCCTGAGAGGGCATTTTGGAGAGCGGCCGCGCACAGGGTCGCCATAAGTCGGGGTGGGGGCCACAAAGTGATGGCACATTAGAGCAGCAACGCCAGTCTCCAAAATAACCCCCCTTCCCCTGGCAAAGCCGAAAAAGGTAGGAAAGGGGGGAGTGTCTCCTGCAAACATCCTAGGGCACAGAACCCATTGCAGCTCTCCCCACTAGACCCCACTGCTGCCACCCCCACCCCCAGATCTCTGCCACTCCCCCCCCCCATTTCAGGAGGAGGTAAAGGCAGGCACATGCAATGGTGGAAACCATGCCATATTTTTTTTTTGCAGCCACAGAACAAGCTTGGGGGGGGTCCTGCAGAGGAGGATGCAACCTGCAAACGGGGGGGGGGAGACCCAATCTCCAAATGCATCAATTCCTGCCCCCCCAAAAAACAATGCAATTATCTGGATTCCCTCCCCCAACCCTGATCTGCATCGTGCAACGAGCAGCCACCCCCCCGGTCCCCGCACCGGATCTTTTGCATTGCCTGCACAGCAACCCTTCCAGAATACAAAGGGGGGGGAATCCTCACCTCCCCCCCCCACCCCTGGGGCCTTTCCAACCCCCCCTTTCCTCCCCCCCCCCCGGTGCAGTCCCACCTCGTCCTCTTCTTCCTGCTGCCTTCCTCCTCCTCCTCCTCCTCTTCCTCCTTTTTTCCCAAGGACGGCGGGGGGGGGGGGGGGAGAGAGAAGGAAGCCTTCCTTTCTTGCAGCATTAAGAGTGATGGTGGTGGGGTTTCCCCCGGCTTCCCCCTCCAAGGGGCGGCCTCTCTAGGAAGGACAGCTCGGTGCTTTTAACCCTTGGGGACCAGCTCCGGTTTTAAAACTAAAAAAAAACATGAAAAGGTTAAGCTAACCAGACTGTTTGCTCACACACAGAGAGAGAGAGAGCTTTCACACACAGAACTTTCCAAACACACACAAATATTTGTCCACATCCATTTCCAAACCCTATTAAAAACAGCTATTGCCATTGGGGAAGAAAAAAGAAAACCTTAATTTTTCTGTTCTGTTCTGTGTATTGGGTTCCTGGCTCCCCTCTGAGGATGGTGCACTCACTGGGATTTGCTTAGATCTTGTCTTTCAGTGTGGAAAGCCGCCTGAGGTCCTGGTTAAGGAGAAAGGTGGAGGAACACACATATTTTTCAATAAATAGGATTAATGCAAAAGGCGGGCAGGAAAAAGATGCCAACAGGGGATGACAGAAAGAAAAGGTTCCCCCCCCCCCTCCTGTTTTGCAGGGCAAAACGATCCCACCCCACCGGATCTGGCCCTGAGGTAGCCCCCCTTTCTTATCCTAGAAATATGGGAAATAGGTCGTCACTCGAACCCTAAACCCAGAGGCGGCTTCCCCTTGATGGCACTGGATTTGCTGTGCCTTTCTTTCACAAAAAAACTCCAGGAGGCCATAGGCGGCCTGACCACCACCCCCCATAGAAAAGTTTAAAAATTAAAAAAAACACCAGCAGTTACAGTTGTAAAAATGTAAACTTAAAAAAAAAATTAAACAATTTTTTAAGGTTAAAGTTTAAAAAAACAAAACACCAGGGTTACCTTGGCCACATCGTGATCTCGTCTACATCGAAGGCACATCCGCGGCTCCCAGATTAAAATTAAGGGGAAATGTTTTTTCCAGAACATCCGAGGTTCTTGAAAGAACAGAAGATAAACTATGTAAAAATCTCACTTAGAGGACTTTCTGGGCAGTTTACACATTGATTTTGCAGGCTCCCTCCCTTCCCTCCCGGAAACTTTAATTTACCGACCTCGGAAGGATGGAAGGGGTGAGTCAATCTCAAGCTGGCACCTGAATCCGTTCAGGTTGAACTCAGGTCGTGAGCAGAGTCTTGAACGCAGAACTGCATTTTAGCCATGGCAGGACCATCATGACCTCCTTTTTAAAAGGGATGCAAACCCAGGAAAATCTAGCTCCTCTCACATAGAAAACTGGATGACGTGGAAGACCAAAGTAAAGCAAGGAGTGCTGCTTATACACCACTCCATACTGCTTCAAGCTCTCTCTTGAGTGATTTTTAACTTTGTTAAGTAGGCGACACACGGCCAACCCCCAAGCCAGCTGGGTATTCAATTTACCGATCTCGGAAGGACAGGAAGCATAGGGAACCTTGAGCCACCGGCCTGAATTGTTGGGATCAAATGCAGAGGTTGGCAAAATTCGCATTCAAATCCTATATGGCTTGCGTTCAAATCCAGCAGGATAAATTTCAGCAGCGAATTCCCCACCACTAAGAAGATGTCACTTGTATTTCCTGTCTTGTATCAAGTCACACGACTAGTGCGAGACAAGATATACAAGCACCAGCAACTTAACCAGCGACAAATCACCCCTGAGATTTACGACACAGGATTGAAGCCAATGGGTGCTAAGTAATGGGATCCAGAACTTTGTCATTGTTTAATCCCCCAATAAATCCCACACCTGTTTTGAAGCAACAAAGATCTACCGATTTCTTGGAATTGAATTTGGAGCCCAAACTCGAACCCCCCACATTCACCCATAAAGTCCTAAACATCTTCTATCCAAGCTATCTCAAGGACTGCCTCTGTCGCTATGAGCCTCCCTGCTGTTAAGATCTTTCAAACATTCTCTCCGCCCTGCCCTCTTCCCAGGTGGGATTGGTGGGGCACAAGACAGGGCCTTCTCAGTGGCAGCTCCCAGAGACTCTGGAACCCCCTGCCACTGGAGGTCAAGCCGGCCCCATCTTTGCCGTCCTTCCGCAAGCAGACCAAGACCGGTCTGTCTCTTCAGGGAGGCTTTTTCCTTAGTGACCTGCTATCGAACAGAGCTTTTCCAATGAGATTTATTTTAATGTATTCTCGAAGGCTTGTTTTATTTTATTTCTGTTGGTTTAAAATCATTTTAGTCGTGCTTTTATCTAACCCGTTTCATATAATGTTTAATTCTTTTTACGTATTTTAGTTGTTCTTATTATTGAGTTCTTATTTTTAGGACAAAGCTGGAGTTTAAAAAAAACATTTTAGATCAATAAGAGTGATGGACGAAGACTCAGGAACCTGGATCCAATCTGGCATGGGAAACCCCATCAGGGTGTGGAACAGTTAAAATATCCTTAAAATATCTCAATTAACTTGAAAGTCCTTTTAGGGTCGCTATAAGCCCCGTGTGACTTTGCACCTAACAAGAGTTTTAGGAGATAAATGTTTTTCTACATGTGGCAGGAAGACGGGGACCATCTGCTGTTAAGCCCAAACAGGATCCTGGCTTCTTTGTTTCCCTTGATTTGTTTGGAAATGACTCCATCCACATTATTTTAGCAAGTATAAGGGTAAAAAATGGAAGTCAGCAGGAAAAGAGGAAGACCAGGTGTGCGATGGACAGACTCCCTCAAAGAACCCACAGGCTTGAGTTTCTAGTGACTGAGCAGGGCTGTGGAGGATGGGCCATTGTGGAGATCTCACGTCCACAGGATCACCATAAGTTCAGGGGGGTGTGTGTGACTTAATGGCACTTAAAAAGAACAACAACAATTCATTGAAGATCCTACGCGGAAATACTCTATGCTCTGCGTTCCTAGAACGTCCGCATACCGAATCATAGAAGAGGCGGGGGGCGGTCGGGCTTCTCCCTTCCTAGAGGGTCCTCCCCGGAAGGACGTAAGAGGTGGCCCAAGAGAGGCAGGGCCGCCTTGCATTTATCCTAGACAGTCTCCTCAGGAAGCCGACGAGAGGCAGCTGGATTCCTAGAGCGTCCCTCCCTTGCAGACATACACCTGCAGACAGGGAAGGGAGCAGAGAAAGGTCGTGGGATTCCCAAGGGAATAAGGTAAGATCGCGGGGAGGAGTGGATGATGCCCTTTTTTGGGTGTCCTGTGCTTTTGCAAGCAAGTGGAACCCTGGCTTTGCAAGCCTGACCCCCTTTGAAATATTAATTTTCTTGCAGTTTTCCCTCTGCTCAGGGTTCGCTCTCCAGAGGCTCAGAAAATTTGCTGGACTGCGGGTTTGATGAGGGTTTTTTTTAAAAAAAAAAGTTTTATATGTTGCTTATCTTAATTCTCCTTGCATGCTTCGGTCCTTCTCTTGGGAGCCCCCCAAAGCAGGTGGGAGAGGTATAAGTTTAAAGAAATGAATAAAAGTGATTTGCAAGCTTAGGTGAAGCTTTTTTAAAAATCAGGTGATTTGCAAATTTCCTTCCTTCCTCTCTTGCTGAAGGTGCCTCTTCGGAAGCTTGGAAGTGGGGGAGCTGGAGGTGCTTGTTTCGGCTTGTGGGTAGGGATGCCAGATGTCAGGCAAAAGGACAAAAATGTCCCCCATCAGGCAGGCAGAGATAAAAACCTTTAAAATGTCAAGCTTTTGTATATTTTATGTTATAATTTTGGATGGGAGGGGGAGAGGTGGAAGGACCCCCTTCCCCCTGGCTTTCCCCACCCCCACCTGCTTGCCCACCCCCAGTATTTTGAAAAAAAAGCTTCTGTTGAATTTATTTTTAATTTTTAACATGTTTCTTGTTTGGTTCTCTAAGAGACATTTATTGGCAACTATTGTAATAAAATTGTATTGATTGTGGGTTTAAAGCGTGCTGCTTAGCTTGCTGCTGGAATTATTCAAATGAAACATTCAATATGTCCTCCTTTTTGTCTTTCTATGTCCTTCTTTTAGTACCCGTGTATCTGGCAGCCTACGTGGGGGGTTTGACTGGTGGGGAGTCCCCGGGAGAGCCCAGACACTCCTCCCTTCCCCTTTCCTTGGCTTCCTGGGACTTCAATCTTCCACCTTCTTTCCCAGGGAAAGGGAGGGAAAAAGAGAACAGATGAAAGGGGAGGAGCCTCTATAGTGGGTGGGGCTGAGTTTAGGGGAGGGGCTAAGAGCGGTCTAACCTTCCTCCTCTCCTCCCATTCTCTTCTAACCCCGTGGTTCCCCACCTTAGGTCTTGAGAGGACCTGAGACGACAGAAGCCATCGCTTCTTAGCTGCACTGTCCAGGATTTCTGGGAGTTGTAGTCCAAGACCATTTGGGGGATCCCAGGTGGGGAATCACAGATCTAGTAATTGCTGCGAGGGAGGCCCCTGGGATCCACCTACGGGATCTTTTTTTAAAAAGGGTGTATGTGTTTGATGTGACCGAACATTTGCAACACTCATCTTCATCTTTCTCTTTGTCTGCCTTTTAGAGAGAGAGAGAGAGAGAGAGAGAGAGAGAGAGAGAGAGAGAGAGAGAGAGACGGCCGTGGCCCATTCATTTCTGTTCCTTTGCAGGAGATGGACGTGGGAGACTGAAGCTGAGAACATCTGGACATCATGGAGGTCTGGAGCCGAAAGGAAGTCCCGGGAAGAACAGCCCAGATGAACCCTGATGGGGACTCTCCCAGTTCCGATGTCCAACGCCGGCATTTCGGGAGGTTCGGCTGCCAGGAGGATCTGAAGCTCCCAACACGCCCTGTGAGAGCTCGGAGCAGTTCCAGGAAGTGCCTCAACGTAGGGATCCCTCAGTGTGTGAGAAGTGTAAAGAAAGGGCATGCCTTTTATTGCTTTCAGTTCTCCGGTTGCAACTTTGGGGAGTTCAGTTCCCAAAGAGCGCCTTTGGGCAAGTTGAACAGACCCAGGGCTTCCCCAAAAGAAGGAAAGGCGAAACTCACTTCTGAGTATTGTCTAACCTGAAACCCCTGGAAATGGTGGCTAGCAGTTCGAATTGACTTGATGGCACATAATGATTATTTTTATATATAATAAGCACAAGTTGAACAGAATTTTATTTGTATACACACACACACACATATATATACATACAGTGGGTGCCCCACTTAATGATTACCCCGCTCCACAACAAATCCGCTTAATGATGAGGTTTTTGTGATTGCTTTTGCGATTGCAAAACGATATTTCAATGGGGGAAATCCCCTTTACGATGATCGGTTCCCCACTTCAGGAACTGATTCTTCGCATTACGATGATCTAAAAACAGCAGATCGGTGGCTCTCAAAATGGCTGCCCGCTGTGCAGAATGGCTCCCCACTGTGTTAAGGACAGATTCCTCGCTATACAGGCACTGGAAAATGACCGCCCTATGGAGGATCTTCGCTGGACGATGAGGTATTTCGCCCATTAGAATGCATTAACTGTTTTAATGCATTCTAATGGGTTTTTTATTTTCGCTGGAACGGATTATCGTCGTCAAGCGAGGCACCCCTCTGTCTGTGTGTGCGTGTGCGTGTGCTTTGATTTCCTAGCTCAGTGACCTTGGGTATTGTACATGGGGTAAAGAAGGCCACACAGAAGACAACATGTAAATATTCCACTCCAGTGGAGAAAGACTGCAAAAAAGCTTAAAGGTGGAGGGCTGTGCACCTTTGACTGAGTTAAAGACCTCCCACCACCACCCCCGGGAGGGCTATCCCAGATAGCCCTGCTGGCCACCTAACTTTGCCTAAGATCTTGGCCCCAAGCAGTTTCCAGGGGTCGAAGGCAGGGAATCATGGCATGGTTGGGACGCTTCATTCCATCATCCTCCAACCAGTTTTCAGGCCACCAAACATGAGGAAGATGGATCAGAGAATATAGGGCAGAACCCTCTATAGGTTCCCTGGCCCAAGGGTTTCTCTTGAGCCACAGGGAAGGGAAAAACAAGTTGCAAGAACCTCTGAGGAGAAGGGGCCCAGTGGGTGCCCGCTTTTTCATGGAAATGGTCCCACCAAAGCATGATCCTCGTTGTTCCTAATCAAGTGGCATCTTTCCTGTAGTTTTCGTTTCTCCTTTCCTGGGTCACAGTTTCCTCTCACCTTCAGGGGTCTTCAGAATGGGTCACCTCCAAATCGGTCTGCCCAAGACGGAGGCCTCGCCTCCTGAAAAACACAGAGGAAAAGGGAGCAAGAGCTGGTGTCCCAGGTAAGGAACTCGTCATCATCCCTGCTCCTGGCTGTCCCTCTTCTAGAGTATCTCCTGAATCTCCCTCTTTTCCCTTCTCCGCCTCAAAGAAGGGAATGATATTTGCACCCACCCGGATCGAAACAGGAAGAGAGATGGTTGCCGTTGTTTTAACAAGTAAAGGAGGAAAAGGACGTGAAAAATAATAAAACCCACCCCAATCCACCACATCTTGATCTCCTTACAGACCCTGGAATTAATCTGGGAACACATCGGCCTTCATCTGTTCTGCATGGAGGAATGGAGACGAGGTCCATGAAGCCAGAGCAGGTAAGGGAGAAGGAATGAGGAGAGGAGGCTGAGTGCTTATTCTCCTCCTCCTCCTCCACTTTCTTGATCCCTAAAGGAATCTTCTTTCCACTTGCTTCTGTTTAAGCTACATCCTAGGAAGGTTAGGTCTGTCTGTCTGTCTGTCTGTCTGTCTGTCTGTCTGTCTGTCTGTCTGTCTGTCTGTCTATCTATCTATCTATCTATCTATCTATCTATCTATCTATCTATCTATCTATCTATCTATCTATCTATCTATCTATCTATCTATCTATCTATCTATCTATCTATCTATCTATCTATCTATCTATCTATCTATCTATCTATCTATCTATCTATTTTCATCCTGCCTTTCTCCTCAAAAGGACCCATGGTGGCTTGCATAATTAAAAGACAGTATTAAATCTAACAACAGTGAGTATACACATATGAGAAAGGATGAAACAAATCCTGCACAAAAAACATTGTTGTTATTTAGTCGTTCAGTCGTGCCCGAGTCTTCGTGACCCCATGGACCAGAGCACGCCAGGCCCTCCTCTCTTCCACTGCCTCCTGGAGTTGGGTCAAATTCATGTTGGTCGCTTTGATGACACTGTCCAGTCATCTCGTCCTCTGTCGTCCCCTTCTCCTCTTGCCTTCACACTTTCCCAGCATCAGGGTCTTTTCCAGGGAGTCTCCTCATGAGATGGCCAAAGTATTGGAGCCTCAAAAAACATAAGCTACACCAAAAGACACTGAAGGCATTAAAGTACAACAATCCATTAAAAAAAACCCCACTTGGAGCAAGTCACTGAGGGAATGTTGGTCTGAAGAGAAAGGTCTTTGTCTGCTTCTGGAAGGACAGCCAAGATAGGGCCAGTCCAGCCTCCAGTGGGAGGGAGTTCCAGAGTCTCTGGGAGCAGCCACAGGGAAGACCCTGTGTCCTCACCAAATGTTCCTGTCAAGATGGTGAGATTGAGAGAAAGGCTTCTTCTATTAGAATTGAAGGGGTGAACCCTATACTCTGAGCCAATGAAACATAAAATACTGAGGAATTCTGTGAGAATCAAGTTTTTCTCCTTTTTCCTGTCAGGTTGCAGAAGCTCTGGAGGAGCTGGCTGTGGATTTCTCGGAGGAGGAGTGGGCTCTGCTGGATCCTGGCCAAAGGGCTCTGCACAGGGAAGTCATGGAGGAGACTTTGACCGATGCGGCATCTCTGAGTAAGAGAAATGCTCTGTCGTCCATAGGATCAGCCTTGGTGAATTGATTTTTGTGACTGAATTCTGCTCAGATCCTTCTCTGCGAAGTAAAGTGAAGAAGACTTAGGCGTTTTGGTTGTGTCAGGACTGTGTGATGGACAATTCATTGGCTAAAAACTAGCCAGTAGAGATTTTAAAGGAACCACACTCTTCTGGCCCTTTAAAGGAAACTTAATCTTTTAAGAGCCAACTTAAGACCTGGCTCTTTAGGCTGGCTTTCCCTCCTTTCATCGCTTGATTATTTTTTTCCCATCTTGTATTACTGTTGTTTTTTCTTTTATTATACTGTTTTTATTCTATTTTTATTGTTCACCAGCCAGAGTAGACAAGTGTCTAGATGGATTGCACCAATAACCATCCCAGTAATAGGATTATCAAATTTGCAGACGATACTACACTAGTAGGACTTATCTCTGGGGATGATGAGTCTGCGTATCGGGACGAGGTATTACAGCTATCCCGCTGGTGCAAAAAAAAACAATCTTTTATTTAACATCCAAAAAACCAAGGAATTCATAGTGGACTATAGGAAAAAAAGAACAGACATTCAGCCACTGTATATAGATGGAGTTTGTGTGGAACAGGTGGTTGAATGTAAGTTTCTTGGGACTATCATAACAAATGACCTGACTTGGAGTGCAAACACCACTGCGTTAATCAGGAAGGCACAACAACAGTTGTATTTTCTAAGGATTCTTAGAAAGCAACAATTGACTGAGAGTTTGTTAATCACCTTCTATCGGAGTTCGATTGAGAGCATATTATCCTACTGTCTCTGTGTATGGTTCACGAGCTGCACAGTGGCAGAGAAAAAGGCAATTCAAAGGGTGATTAAGACGGCCCAAAACATCATTGGCTGTTCACTCCCCTCTTTGGAAGAACTGTATAAGAACAGATGTAAGAGGAAGATATCTAACATACTGAAAGACTCCTCTCATCCGGGACATCAGCTCTTTAAATTATTACCATCAGGAAGGAGATTCAGGGTATTGAAAGCAAGGACAAGCAGATTCAAGAACAGTTTTTACCCAAGTGCAGTATTGAGTTTAAATGCGGGGCCATAGGTTTTTGGTGGAATTTTAATTGCTGAGAGAAAACGGGGTATCTATATTTGGATGGTGAAAGTTGTGTATATTTTAACTTTTTTTTGTAGTGTTGTCCAGTTTTACCTTGGGGAAGAGCACCTCATTTCGTTGCACCCACTTGTGAGCGCAATGACAAATAAATTTCTTATGTCTTATGTCTTATGGGCAGGGTATAAATGTAACTAATAAACAAACTGCACTCTACGTTTTAATGATGGAAGCCACTCCCAAAAAAACCAGCTGGAGGCATGTATAGGTGTGCTTCAAACCTTTTGAAGGCACCAGCGATTGGAAAGGAAAAGGGGAAAATCTCAGACGGTCTTTGAGCCAGAAAGGAACTCAAGGACATGTCGATAAGAAGGAGGGTGAAATTCTGGGAAAGACCTAAAGAAAGATGCCTCGAGGTGGGTGGTCCCACCTCACAGGCACAACCCCAGCTCTTGAGACAAATTGAGATCCTGGATTCGATCATCCTCCAACAGTTCTTAGCTATTCTTCCCCCAAAAAGGTGAGGGATGTGTATTTGTGTGTGTGTGTGTCAGAAATCACTTCCCAGCTGGTGTCCCTGACAGAAGGATTCCTCCTTAGCAAAGCTGAGGAGCCAAAAAAGCTGGGGACGATGCGGAGCACTTTTTGTCCTGCTCATTCTGAGGGGAAGTGATTCTCACAACACCTGGGGCAAAGCAATTTTGCCCCCTTCTCGTCTGATGCCTTATTGTGGATCATTGGACTTCGTTGTTTACTTCAGAGAGGTGAGAGGAGTTGATGGGTCCCTCTCGACTTTGACAGAATCTGTCTCTCATTCATTAGTGGAGCTGGAAAGGGCCTACAAGGCCATCGATTCCAACCCCCTGCTCAGTGCAGGAATACAACCAGAGCATATCTGCCAGGTGGCAATCTCAATTTTCTTGAATGCCTCCAGGGTTGGAGCACTCACCAACTCCCGAGGTAACCGGTTCCACTGTCGTACTACTCTAACAGTTAGGATTTTCTTTTTTCTGATATTCAACGGAAATCTGGCTTCCTTTAACTCGCGCCCATTGTTATGTGTCCTAGACTCTGGGATGATCTAGAACAGATCTTGCCCTCCTCTCTATGACAGCCTTTCAAATATTTGAAAAATGATCTCCTGTCACCTCTCAGTTCTCTTGGTTAGTCGAAACAGAGACCTTTTCCCCCTTTAGGACAATATATAAAGTCTATATATTAAAAATGAAATAGTCCTGCACTCTCTTGATCTTCCTTCCAGGTATTGGAATGATGCTGGAAAGACACCCTTCCTTACCTCTACTTTTTGGGAAAGTGGAAAGAACGTCTATGCCACCAGATCTGATGAAAACAAGTCAGTGGAACAGTGCCGGATCCTTTTCTCCCTCTGGAATGTCTCAGAAATTGAAGGTAGCTGTCCTGCCCGGTTTCTTGTTTTCCCCATGTTCTCTGTTAAGGAAGTTGAGAATCCTGTCGGGGATGGCTTGAGTTTCAGCATCTGTCATATGGATTGATCACTTTTCTTCTTTAGAATACAGTGGTGCCTTGCTTGATGAGGATAATCTGTTCCAGCGAAATCGCTGTAGAGCGAAATCCTCGTCAAGCAGAATTAAAAAGCCCATTGAAATGCATTGAAAACCACTCAGTGTGTTACAATGGGCTAAATACCTCAGTGTCAAGCAAAGATCCTCCATAGGGCGGCCATTTTCCGATGCCTATGCAGCGAAAAAATCCATCCTAAAGCACAGCGGGGAGCCATTTTACACAGCGGGCGGCCATTTTGAAACCTGACGATCAGCTGTTTTGATCGTCCTAATGCGAAGAATCAGTTCCCGAAGCAGGGAACTGATAATCAGGAAGCAAATTTTGCCCATTAAAAATCATTTTGCAATCGCAAAAGCAACCACAAAAACCTCATCAAGTGGATTCGTCATTTAACGAGGTAATTGTTAAGCGAGGCACCACTGTATAGAATGTGGATAGTCCCCCGTGTTAGATCTCTAGCTGCAGAGGGTGGGAGTTCAGTTCCCTCCTGTGCCTGGAGGAGGGAGCCAGCCTCGATGGCTTTGGGCCATGTTACACTTATGAGTACAATAGGACCCCGTTATCCACAGGATCAGTATCCACTGATCAACTTATCCCCCTAATCTGAAAATAGTAAATGTTTTAAAACAAAACCCTTAAAATATATATATTTCTAAGGATGTCATTCCAAGAACTGGCCACAAGAGGGATCCAGAGACCACACTATGTGTAGCGTTCACTGTTATAATAGCATTTGTTATAATCCATATTTTTCCGCATCTGCAGGAAGACCCAGAACTGATTCCACCATGGATACGGGCTCCTACTGTATTATCTCGCTGGAAAGCCCTGGAAAGAGTTTACTTGATGGCGGATAATTGTGATTTGTAGCAAGGAATAGCAGTGGACTTTCTCTTTGAAGCTGAAACATTTTTCTCTTCTCTCAGGGTGTCATGATGACCTTTGAGGATATTGCTGTCCATTTCACGGAGGAGGAGTGGGCTCTACTGGACGAAGGCGAGAGGGCTCTGCACCGAGACATCATGGAGGAAAATATAGCCACTCTGATCTCTCTGGGTAAGTTTTGTCTTTCCGCCTCTTTGTTTCATTTTTTTTTTTTTTACAAAGCGAATCAAAGAATAAACGTCACGAGCAGGCTTGAGTCCCCTAACTGGGAGAAAGCCAACATATAAATAAGACAATTAAATAATTACATACGATAGGACCACCCCCACCCCCCATATCCACTGTAGATGGGCTCCAAGTCCCCCATGGATATGGAAAATGCTGATAATAGAGAACACTATATATATAGCCTGGTAAAATAGAGAGAGAGAGAGAGAGAGAAATCATTTTCACATGCATTACCAGAACTGGCCAATAGAGTGCACCAGATACCACTAACAACAAAGCCTCCCTCTAGTGGCTGGTTCTGAGAATACATGCGAAAATAGTTTCTGCTGGATATTTTTATTTAAATATTTTTAACATCTTCAGACGGTGAATCAATGTATACTGATCCCAAGGTTACGGGGGTCCTCCTTTAAATAAATAAATACTTTTCTTCCCCTTCTAATCTGCTGCATAACATTAATTCTCATGCCTAGACTTTTCATTTTAGTTTTTTCCCCCCCTTTTAGCCACTCGCATGAGAGAGGAGAGGCGTGAGAATGAAGAAAATACAGTATGCTTGGGAGCCGACAAAGAGAAGAAGAGGAAAGAACCTTTTAAAAACGACAGGAGCTTCAAGGTTAGAAGCAGGCTTCCTTCCGATCACCAATTCCATTCTGCAAAGAAGCCGTTGCAATGTCTGGAAGGGGAAACGGCCTCCAGTCAGACTGGAGATCGTTCTTCCCATCAGAGAATTCTCACCGGGGAGACACAGTTGAAATGCTTGTTATGCGGGGAGAATTTCAATCAATTTGGAAATCTTGCGTCTCACATGAGGATCCATAACTTTAAATGTTTGGAATGTGGAAAGAGCTTCAGGGACACGTACGGCCTTGCTTTGCACATGAGAATCCACACAAGAGAGAAAACGTATAAGTGCCTGGACTGTGGAAAGAGCTTCTGTGACAGGAGAAGCCTGGTTTGCCACAAAAAAATTCACACGGCGGAGGAAGTCTTTAAGTGTTTGGAATGTGGGAAGACCTTCGGTTACAGTGGAGATCTTTCTTCCCATCTGCGGATCCACAGGGGGGAGACGCAACTGAAATGCTTGCTGTGCGGGAAAGGTTTCAGTCACTTCAGAAACCTTGCATGCCACATGAAAATCCACAGCTTTAAATGTGTGGAATGTGGAAAGGGCTTCAGGGACACACAAGGCCTTGCATCTCACATGAGGATCCATACAGACGAGAAACCGCTTAAATGCTTGGAATGTGGAAAGGGCTTCATTCACAGCGGAAATCTTTCTCGCCATATGCGAACCCACACAGGGGAGAAACCCTAGAAATGCACGGCATGGGCAAAGAGCTTCAGAGAGTCTGGAAACCTTGCATCTCACATGAGAATCTATACGGGAGAAAATATTTTTAGAGGCATAGAATGCGTGAGGAGCTTCAAGCGCAACAGCCACCTTAGTTACCATTGAAGTACTCCGGTGGCAGAGAAATGGCTTAAATGCATGGAATGTGGGAAGGGCTTCAGTCACAGGTGCAACATTCAACATCAAATAACTCACACTGAGTCCCCCAGGCAGAAGTTCAACGGGCAGGAAGGGCACCAGAGGGGACACACCTCCCCAACATCTGTATAATCATTTGCGGGGTTCAGTAAAACAGGAATTGCCTCCTCACCCCCTCTCTTATACATCTTCCCTTTATGCCTCCTTCTGTTCATCACCTCTCTCTGTCATCTTCATCCTCTCCCTTCCTCCCTCCAGCCCTTCTTTGTTCTCTCCCTTTTCTGCTTCACCAGAGATCTTCCTTCTCTTTCATTGTCATGGCTTTTTAAAAATAGCACCCAAGAGCAGGAATTCCTACTCATAACTCAAGAGGAAAATACCAAGAAGAAGGCAACAACCTACATGGATTAGGCAGTGGGAAAAATGTGATGTCTAAAGGTCCATTGGATTGATGTGAAGAGAAGCATTTGAGGGGTATCGACAGGCCACAAGCTAAACCGGCACCGACAGCATCAGAAAAAAAATTAAAGCAACTGAAATACGTGTATGGGGTCAGCATCACGGGAACACCATTGTACAAATCTTCTTTCTGCCCCCCTTACTTTTAATGAGACCTCACTTGGGATCCTACGTCCAGTTCTGAAAAGACCGATTCAAGAAGGATGCTGAAAAGATGGAAATGTTTCCAGAGGGGGGTGGTTAAAAAAGGTCTGGAAACTATGTCCCGCAATGAGTGGATGAGCAGGGTCTGTTTGCCTTGGAGAAGTCTCAGATGTGAGATTACGTTCTCTTTTCCCATAGTCCTCATCCTTCACTTTGATGGTGTCTGTCCTCCTTTTTCATAACGCAATGGTGGCCATTCTGCAGATGAGCCTTGCTTGATATCTACGTCCCGTTGGCTTATTTGGGGAGGAGAGGTGCTAAAAGGCGGTGACAGGACACCGTGACGTCAACAGTGATTATGTCTAAATAAGTGGGGGAGGCAGGGGGGAAAGGGTCTGTTGTGTGTCTATCCTTCCTCCTGACTTTCTAAGTTGCCTCTTTGGAGTGATCTGTTTGTGGTACCATGGCTTCATTTTAGGGACAACAGGATTAAGGGGCTAAAGCCTTTTCTCTTGGCCCAGCATTCATCCTTCTGTGAATAAGGTAAAGGTTCCCCCTTGACATTTAGTCCAGTTGTGTCTGACTCTAGAGCGCGGTGCTCATCCCCGTCTCCAAGCCGTAGAGCCAGCGTTTGTTCGTAGACTGTTTCCGTGGTCACGTGGCCAGCGCAACTAGACACGGAACGCCGTGTCCTTCCCACCATGGTGGTCTGTGAATAAAGGAGGACTTTATTTATTTATTTATTGAACTTGTGTACTGCACCAATTAGTGGTTAACACTGCTCCGGGTGGTTACATCCCAAATGAAACAAAGATAAAATAAAATACATCTTAAACAAGAATATGCTACAAGAGAGTAAATAAAGCAGCTTACAGCTAATGAATATATATAAAAACACCCAAGCGATGGTATGGCCAACCTATACTTGATTAAGAGGGGAGTCTCTCCAAGGCTTCAGTAAACAGCCTCGTTTGGAGCATCGTCTTGAAAACTGTGAGGGGGGGGGACACACACCGCTTTGTTGGGCGCCAGTTCCAAGGGGATTGGGCCCATGACCAAGAAACCCCTGTTTCCAGTTGATGTCTTCCTGGCCTCCCTTGGAAAGCAATGGGAAAGAGCCTGGTTTGGGAGGATGAGGTGGCACATCTTTCCTTAGGGAAAGATGCTCTGAGGCCCCAACCCGTAAAGGGCTTTCTTTATAGGTAACAACCAACACCTTGAACCTGACCAGATCCGAGTCCTCCCTGCTCCCATCAGCATCCCCAAGAACTGCCCAAGAAGATGAGAAACCCAATACTTGCAAGGAGAGAAGTAACCCTCCTAATTCAAAGCCAGGATATGAAGTTGAAACCTTTGGCACCCCGTCTGATGTTTCAGGATGAGGCATACCCATTCTGGTCCACAAGCCATCCCATAGAAAGTCTTCCCTTTTTTTGGCTTTGACTCAAAAGCTGGCCCTTTCTTGTTTAGTATTGCAACTTGAGTACAGGGAAAGGACCAAGATGAAAGAATCATATTCCGGAAGTGGTTATCAAACTGGGAGGAGATAACAAATGGAGAGCCCACAGGGCTCAGTCCTGGGTCTGGTGCTCTTCAATCTTTTTTTGAATAACTTGGATGAGGGAGTGCAGGGAATACTTGTCAAATTTGTAGGTGACACAAGACTGGGTGGAATAGCTCATACCTTGGAAGATGGGGCAATGTTCGAAAAGATCTTGATAGGCATATAATGTCATGGGATTTGGCAACAGGAAAATACGCAGTTATTGAAGACACAAATTCTTCTTCTTTTGCAAGATGGTTGTATTTACAGTATTTACAAGTATTTACAGGCAGGCATCACATCAGCATGGCAGGAACTCTTTACACAAACGGACATAGTGCACAGCAGCAAATGGTGAAGAAGGAAGAGGAATGATACACAGACACTGTTCACTTATATAAATGTACATGGCATCTCTAGTCCAATCAGAAGACACATGACTTCATCCTCTGCACCTGGTGTCTTCTTATTTCCAGACATTGCATCATCTTCAGAGTGACTCAGCATACACATCTGTGCACAATGGCAGCTCGTTAATAATACATTTATTCAGGTTCAGGCCTACAAAATTTCTATATTCTGACATATAATCATACTTGCACATTCAATAAATGGAAGAAGAAGCAATTCTGGACTCCCCGTGTTCTTCTTGGGCAAAATATATGAAGGAAATCCAGAGGGAGAAGCTTTCTTGTGGAAAATAGATCATCTGGCTCACACTGCATACACAACCCTACAAAGGGAATGTTGGCTGTGACGAACTTCACAGGCTGAATGGCCAAGGAACGTTATAAATAATATTGTGCTCTGAAGGCTTCATTTGCACATCATCTGATTACATAACAAAGCTTCTTACCCAACCATACTTTGAGAAGCAAGCATTCCCCATTTTATCCTTTTTCCCTCTGATTGTAACTACAGTTGATAACCATAAGTAAATGTGACTTCTTTCCTCTAAACACGCATCTCGAGTAATCATTTTGCTACACATTGGGCTCATCCATGCCTATGTTTTTCTTCTGCCATAATAAAATAATAATAATAATAAATATTAATAAAAGGGGGAGGAGTCCCAAAGGAACATTTAATTTAAAAGAAAGAATATCTTCTGCAACTGATGGGTGTCCACTTGAATTTTGTTACTCTGTAGGGAATTCAGGGAAGTCGTTCATCAATGTGGTTTTACCTTCAGGTTTCATAATTATTTTAATATTCTGAATGGTTTTAAACTATCAAGTCAAGTCTCCATTCCAGTAGTTGAAATAAAGTCAACCTACGTTCTTTGCAGATGGTGGCTACATTTCAGACCTGTTCCAGGCTGTACATCTGAAAAAAAACACCATGCTCAAAGGGTGTCGGTGTGCAGCGGGTGCATGTAACTTCCAGCCTCCCTGTGTAGCCCTTTTATAAGCAGGTTCTGAGGCCTTTTATAAGCAGGTTTCTGTGGCTAGCAGCTGTTTTGCAAAGTTGAAGACTGCCACATTATTTATTATTCTTTATATTTTTACCAGGGCTGTTGGCAAGTCTTTGGTCCCAAGTCCCGAACCTTGAGCCTGAGAGTTGAGTCTCTTGACCCCTTCAAGGCGTAGAATTCGAGACTATGACCCAAAGAGATGGGCCGGCCGCCTCCACTTTTTTCAACCAACCTCCGGCTGCCGCCACCTTCCGAGACTGTAGGCCAATGTGACAGGTTTGGGCTAAACCTGGAGAGAAATTGTTAAATGCAGTTTTGGCATCATGATCTGAGTATTGTCAGAATCAGAGTGTAAAGTAAAGCTAAGCATGAGTTAATACAGCTGAGCTGATCGTATCAGCAGTATGAACAATCCCAGGATTGGCTATCCCTGGGATAAAGCTACGAGACCAAGCAGACACCATTGTGGGTTGTGAGAGGTGTTGCTGTTGGTCGTGGAGTGCTGTCGTCGTGCTGGAGAATCCTGTGGAAGTCGTATCTGTGAGCTTGGGAGAAGAGGAACTCTGGCGAACCGGACTGACTGCATGGTATATTGAAATTGACTATTTACTGAACTCTGACATTGATTTACGCTCTGTACTCTGTGGAACTGCCGTGTATGACATTTGGAACTGGAACAAAGACTACGCTGTGTATATACCTGTACATATCCTGTATATAATACAAGTATTCTGCTATCAAGACTGATTGGTGCTTGTGTCTTCACATCACTGGGAAGCTCTGCTGGTTATCACCTCCTGGGGTAACCCTGGTAATACCGCTAACTCTGTCAATGGTTATGGGCCCAGGTGTGCGCCAAGGGACACACCCAGGAAGATACCAGTGAGATTGCTGACCAGAAAAATCCGAAGGAAGAGCCAAGAGGTGTCCAAGTAGCAGAAGTGAGTAGAACAGCTTTGTCCTGCAGTCTGTGAAAAATGGCAAGTGAGCTGCAAATGTCAGGACTGTCTATAAGGAAGCTGAATGGAGATAACTACTCCACCTGGCAGCAGAAAGTCCAGTTATTACTCCAGAAGGAATCACTATGGGACATTGTAGTGAATCCACCAGCTGTGCTGAATCATAGAATAAAGAAAAAGAATGACAAGGCACTTGCAATAATCGGGTTGATTCTAGAAGATCGTCTCCTAGTCCACATCAGAGGCCAGACTTCAGCAAGAAAGGCACGGGAGGATCTGAGGGGACTCTTTGTACGAGTCAGCGTGGGTAGCCAGATACAAATTGCAAGAAGGCTATTTCGTACCAGATTGCAAACTGGTGGGAGCATGCTGCAACATTTAGAGCACATGAAAGCAACGCTGATGGACTTGATAGAGAAAAATATCACATTTACTGAGATTCAGGAAGCATTTATAATACTCTCTTCACTTGATGAAACATATGACCAGCTTGTATCAAACTTGGAAGTACTACCACAAGCTGAAATGACAGTATTAAATGTGACCAGTAGACTTCTGGAGGAGGAGCAGAAAAGGAAAGACAACCAGGAACTACGTGACTCCAAAACCTCTGAGAGAAACAAGCCGAGTGTAATTGGGGAGGAGGAGGTCACAGCTGCAAATATCCAACCTGGGAGGAGATATTTTTCCTGTGGGTCCAGACGACATATCATCAAAGATTGCAAATTTAAGAAGGAGGAAAGAAAACAACCACAATGTGAGAAAGTTGCAACAAACCTGTCAGAGACTATTTATAGCAACCACCAAGAAGATGAATGGATAGTAGGCTCAGGGGCAACAGCTAACATGTGCAAAGATAAAAAGCTGATATCCAATTTTAAGGCAGTGTGTGATCAGCAAATAATGTTGACTGATGGAGTAAGTACAAAAATCATGGGTAAAGGTAAAGTAAAATTACCATGTCTAAAGATGCCAATAGAGGTGTTATATGTGGCAAAGTTAAAACACAATTTATTGTCAGTTAGCCAATTAGCAAAAGAGGGATTTACAAGCACATTCTATAGGAACAAGTGTGTTATTACTGGTGAAAAGAATGAAAAGCTAACATGCCATGTAAGAAACAATCTATATATAATGAATAGTATAAAGGCAAACCATGTCTATGAGAATGTAAATCCTCATAAAGAATGCATACATTTGTGGCATTTAAGGTTGGGACATGCAAATTATAAGGCATTACGTAAAACAATAGAGAATTCAACTGGAGTGAATTTAAGGCAAAGTGAGAAATACATTAATTGCCAAGCCTGTCAAGAAGCAAAAAGTCAATGTGCTACTGTAAAGAAACATAGTAACATAAAAGTTGGCAACATTCTAGACTTAGTGTCAATAGATGTAATAGCCCCCAAAAGAGCATCTTTGGGAGGAGCAAAATACATTCTCTCAATCCAAGACCAAAAGTCTAGGTTCGGATTCTGTTATTTAATGAAAGACAAAGGTCAGCTTTGATCCCCGAACAGGCCACCAGAAAATTGGGTAACAATCCCAGCTCTCTCAGCCTCATGAGTCGTGACTGGACAGCCACCGTCACCTCCTCCCACTGTCAACCCATTTCCCCAGCCCATGATTGGGTGGCCATTTGTCTTCACATTTGACGTGCTCTGGTCCATGGGGTCACTTCAGGATCTGTCCTTCCAGTGAGCACTCAGGGTTGATTTCTTTCACAATGGATAGGTTTGTTCTCCTTGCAGTCCAGGGGACTCTCAAGAGCCTCCTCCAGCACCACAATTCAAAAGCATCAATTCTTCAGCAGTCAGCCTTCTTTATGGTCCAGCTCTCACTTCCATACATCACTGTCCAACATACAAGGGTGCATTTGCAAGGCGATAGCGAAGGCCAAGCACGCTATTGTCCAAGCGCCTTCCCTTCGAACTTGCTCAATGAAATGCCATCTACAACAACTCTGAGTCGAGTTTGTTTCTTCTTGGTATTACACAAGGAAGCTCAGGGCTATTTTTGAAGGGAAGGAAACAAACCCAATTCTCAGTCATAAGGTCAAGGGAAGGGATGCAATGGAGGCTGTGGCTTCTCTCCAAGTAGGGCTTGCGGGGTGAGGAGTGAAGATAAATGCAGAAGGCATTGCTATCCACTCATGAGCTGGGGGAAAAGGGTTGACAGCAGGAGCGGCCCAAGCTGGCTCTCCAGTCACAGCCCATGAGGGCTGAGGTAGGCAGGGTGCTAGTGAAAAGGGACCAAATCAAAAAAGCAGAAGGCTGGGATGAGAGTGAGATGGTTTAAAACTGCCCGCCGAATCATGAGCCAGAAGGCTGAGGTAGGTGGGATGACAGTGGGGCTCAGTTAGGGCAGCCATATGCAAATGTAAGGGTCTGTGATTGAAACTGATGGGAGGGCAGGGCTGGCCATGGTCATGTGGCATCTTACCATCCCTCGTGGTCCAAAATATGCATGGCCACGTGGTCTTGAAACTCTACCTCTTGTGAATCCTGGTCCTGAGATGCTTTCCTCCTGGGACTAAGACAGGCAGCAATGAAGGAACTTGAAAACTGGAAACCAAGACCATCCATGTTCTTATATTTCTGATCACCTTGTAGGGGTGTGAAAACTGGAGAGTTAAAAAAGATTGACCTGGGGTGGGAGAAGATGATTTGTTTGAAATGTGGTGCTGGAGGAGAGCTTTGTGGGTGTTCTGGATTTCTAGAAAGACAAACCAGTGGATCCTAGATCAATTTTTTAAAATTTATTTTATTTATATATTTATTAAATTTATACCCCACCCCTCTAGACCATGTCTACTCTAGACCAATGCTATCCAAAAGTGTTACAACTAAGAAATAATGAAGAAACAAAGCTTAAGGTGTAGGCAGAAATTAAATAATATCTGAGTCCAAAAATATATCCTCACTTTGCATACTCCTCTATCAAACCATGAAAATACAGCCAATCCAATGGAGTGTTGGGAGGGCGAGGACAGACCAAAGAAAAGATTTCTTGACCCAGTGTGTTGGTAACCTGTGGAACTCCTTGCCACAGGATGTGGTGATGGAATCTGGCCTGGATGCCTTTAAAAGGGGATTGGACAGATTCCTGGAGGAAAAAGTCCATTGCAGGTGACAAACCATGAGGGATGTACAGTCTCCAGGCTTAGAAGGAAGGTACCTCCAAAGGCCAGACACAGAGAAAGAGTGGTCTCCTGTGCTCTCAGAGGCATCTAGTGGGGCCACCAAGAGATACAGGGAGCTGGACTAAGAGGGGCCCTTGGCCTGATCCAGCACAGGGCTCTTCTTATGTTCTTATGTTTCTTTCAAACATTCTATACTTTTCAGGATACTTATATCTAAATACTTACTGTATAGCATTTGCAAATAAGGGACATGCTTATCTTTTGCCACAGCCTAGGGATATCTGCTCTGTCACTCCCTCATTTACTAATAAGCTCTCGTTCCTTGCTGATCACTCAGGGCTTCCCCTTTTTCATGCCGAGGCAATTTGTTTTACAGTTAGTTCTTGTTATGTGTTCTTCATCTTGTAAAACAGACATTATGTTGAGCTCTCTCCTCAGCCATGAGTTTGAGAAAGGCTGTTTTCTACAGTTTAGTCTGTTAAAACAATTTTACTTTTCACCGATAATAATCCCACACTTTCATGTCAAGTTTTTGAGCACTTTGATTGTTTCTTCTTTTTACTATTGTCTGACTGATTATTTTTTACTAGTCTGCTTAGATATGGGGAATTCTTGAGGAACTTGCTTATAATTCTATACATATACCGTGTTTTCCCGGAAAAAAAGACAGGGTCCTTATATTAATTTTTGCTCAAAAAATGCATAAGGGCTTATTTTCAGGGGATGTTTTATTTATTTTTTTCCATATTCAACAACCTACATTTATTCAAATATATTCATGTCATCTTCTGGTTGCCGGACAATGGTGAAGGGCGGGGTTTCACGTGACTAGGGCTTATTTTTGGGGTAGGGCTTATATTCCAAGCATCCTGAAAAATCATACTAGGTCTTTTTTTCAGGTTAGGCCTTATTTTCAGGGAAACAAGCCAAACATTGCCCCACTCTTGGCTCGGCAATCATCTAAAACAGAGGTCCCCAACCCCTGCTTCATGGCCCAGTGCCAGTCCGTGGCCTGAGCTGGACCGGATTGCAGAGAGAGACCTCCTGCTCCACCCCCCGCATGCACTCACCCCACCCAGCTGATTTGCACATGTACTCACACTCCAGTGCACCCATGCGAGCGCCATGCTGCTGTGTGCACATGCACAAGTGCATGCTCATGCAAGCACTTGTTCATGCATGTGCACGAGCTCGGGGGTGCCCCACCTTCCCCAGCTGGTCCGTGGGGTGAAAAAGGTTGGGGACCCCAATCTAAAATTCAATAGGTTATGGGCCCAGAGTAACTAAGGCAGAGCATAAGGCAAACTAAGCAAGCAAATTTGGGGAATTTTTAAGGTGAGTATTTTGCACACATTCTCTCCCCCTTTCAACCAAATCATGTAGCCAGCTAAAAGAGCAGAGATTTTTTTCGTCATGTTCTTAACATCACTAAAAGGAAAAGGAGTGTCAGTTCAGAGAAAAGTACAGTGGTGCCTCGCTTAACGGGTGTCCCGTTTAACGACAAATCCGCATAGCGACAAAGATTTTGCAATCACAAAAGCGACTGCATTGCAATGTTTTAAACAGGAAAAATCGCTTTGCGATGATCGGTACCCTGTTTTGCTTACCGATCATCGCATAGCGATGATTTTCCAACAGCTGATCGGCGGTTCCAAAATGTCTGCGGGTAAAAAAAATAGCCGCCCGCTGTGTTTTCACCCGGATTCCTCACTTACCGGGCAGCGAAAATGGCCGCCGTATGGAGGATTTTCGCTTAAAGGTGAGTTTTAAGCCCATAGGAACGCATTGAAGGGGTTTCAATGCATTCCTATGGGCTTTTTAAAACCGCATAGGGACGAAATCACTTTGCAGCGATTTTTGCTGCACGGATTATCATCGCTATGCGGGGCACCACTTGTCACTGTGTGACAAGATCCCTGAGTTAACAGGAATTTTAAGCAGTGGTTTGAATGACTGATTTGCAAGCATTACATATTTATGGTTGTATAAAACACTTCAAGCTAGATGATCAAGATGCCAGAAAGAAATGACAACAAAATGACCAAGCAGTTAGGCCCATCATATACTAGACAGCTAATTTACAAATCACAGTGGTGCCTCGACTTACGACCGTCCCTACTGTGACAAACCCAGACCTACTGGGATCTATCACACAGTTACTAAGCTGCCACCAACCATTCCCTATAATAAGTCACACAGACCAGGGATGGATTTTTAAACAACAAAAGAATAAGGTTTATTTTAAATACAAACAGGGTAAATAAAACAATCAGGTGAATAAAATAAAGTAACGTGGCTTATTCTCACACACACAAGCATACAGTTTGGTTCACCTAGAACCTTTAACTTAAAGCACAGACCCTGAACCCATCAGTTCTGGCTAACCCACAGACACCTGAACTTATCAGGTTGGTACTCTGACACACAGTAGTACCCTGTCAGACACCCAGACTCCCACAACAGCTTCTTCTTCCCCAGCTGCTGCTTCGTCCCAACCCAGTGTCTCACAGTCTGTCTCAGCATCTCCACACACGCATCACATATTTATACAGTACAGCCCCTCCTCCTGATGTCCCGCCTTCCACTCCCCATAGGATGGAACTTTCCCTCCAAACCCATGACAGACAGGTAACATCAGTGCTGTATGTAACACCTCCCCTCTTTAAAAGTTGTTTTGTAGGGGGAAAGCTAAAAGTGCTTTTCACCAAAAAAACAACCTGCATAAAATACACAACAACATTTATACATACCATATAATACTTACATATACTTACACTCCAAGTTAACCATAGCAAATAGGCATTTCAAACATTTACCATATGCATTACATCAATTTTACCTTTATTAATACAAACCAATTTAAAACCAGGTACATTTTAACTTTTTGTCTTCATTATATACATATAGTCCATGATCTTTCGCCGTCTTCAGTCTTCAGGTCTTCTTGATAAGGCGTCAGCAACACAGTTCACTGACCCTCTGACCACCTTCACTTCAAAGTCATAGTCCTGTAAGTTCAAAGCCCACCTCATAAGTTTGCTATTGTGGGTTTTCATCGTCTTTAACCATTGCAATGGTGAATGGTCAGTACACAGAATAAAATGTCTTCCCCAGATGTAAGGCTTGGCCTTCTGGATCGCGTAGACTATGGCCAAACACTCCTTCTCCACGGTTGCCAAATGTCTCTCACCTTTTTGGAGTTTCCTACTCAGGTAGGATACTGGATGCTGGTCACCATTCTCATCCTCCTGGCACAGAACTGCTCCTACCCCGCTGTTAGACGCATCGGTGTAGATGATGAACTCCCGGTCGAAGTCTGGAGCACGCAGGACAGGATAGTTGATCAACGCCTCCTTCAACCTCTGGAACGCCGCCTCACAGTCGCTGGTCCACGGGATGCGGTCATCAGCCTTCTTCCTCGTCAGATCGGTCAGCGGAGCCGCAATCTCGCTAAACCTCGGGATGAACTTTCTGTAGTAGCCCACCAACCCAAGAAATGATTTGACTTTTTTCTTGGTGTTGGGTCTAGGCCAATCACGAACAGCTTCTATTTTGGCCTCCAGGGGTTTTATCATTCCTCCCCCTACCATGTGACCCAAGTATTTTATTTCTGGGCTACCCAGCTGACACTTGCTGGCCTTTACTGTTAGCCCTGCTGCACTTAACCTCTGCAGCACTAACTCCAGGTGTAACAGGTGATCTTCCCAGGTATTACTGAAGATCCCTATGTCGTCAATGTAGGCCACTGTAAAGTCACTGAGCCCTGCCAAGGTCTGGTCCATCAGCCTTTGGAATGTGGCTGGTGCATTTCTGAGACCAAAGCTCAGGACTCGAAATTCATAGAGACCAAAAGGGCTGCAAAAGGCAGTTTTTTCTTGATCCCTGGGATCAATTCTTAATTGCCAATATCCCTTTACCAGGTCCAATGATGAGATGAACCGACAACCCCCTATGGTTTCAATCAGGTTGTCTAGCCTGGGCATTGGGTAGGCATCAGGAGTGGTTACACGGTTTAATTTCCTGTAATCAACACAAAACCTAATGCTCCCATCAGGCTTGTCCACAAGGACTATCGGAGAGGACCAAGGACTAGAAGAGGGGACGATTATGTTCTCCCTAAGCATCTCGTCCAGCTCCTTCCGCACCTTGTCCCTATAGGGTCCCGTTACTCGGTATGGGGATACTGCCTGCGGGGGTGCATCCCCTGTGTGGATCCGATGCATCACTCCCTTCACTATCCCCGGCTTGTTGGAAAACACCTGTTGATATTTTCTAAGCAGCATTTTTAGTTCTTGCTGCTGGTCTTGGGTGAGTGCAGGACTGATCTTTACCTCCTCTGGGTTGTATTTTACTTCCCCTCTACCCTCCCAGAAGGGTAATTCAGCTTCCTCACTCTCAGCTGCTTTTATCGCGAATAAAACCCTCTGTTCCCCTCTGTAGTAGGGTTTTAGGGCATTCACATGAACCACCCTCCTTGCTTGGTTCTCCTCCTGCTCTATTAGGTAGTTCAGGTCTGACATCTTGGAAATGACCCTATATGGTCCTGCCCATTTGAGCTGCAGTTTATTCTCTCTGCAGGGCCTAAGCCAAAGCACTTCCTCCCCTGGGTCAAAGTGCCTCTCTCTAGCTTTGTGGTCATACCATGTTTTCTGTCTGACCTTCTGAGCTTGCAGGTTTTCTGCTGCCAGCTCTAGATTTCTCCTTAGGTCATTCATCAAGGTGTCTATGTAAGTCACAACGTCTTGTGGGTCATCCTGGGTGATCTGCTCCCAATTTTGTTTGATCAAATCAAGGGGCCCTTTCACCCGTCTCCCAAATAGAAGTTCAAATGGACTAAACCCGGTACTGGCTTGTGGCACTGATCGATAAGCAAACAAAAGGGGTTGCAGCTTCTGGTCCCAATTGTTTGGATTCTCTGCCAAGTAAGCCCTAATCATGCGCATTAGAGTCCCATTGAACTTCTCAGTTAACCCATTACTTTCAGGATGATAGGCAGTGGTTTCCTTGTGCTTAATTCCACAGATCTGCCATAAGCGTTTCATGAGCTTTGATGTGAACGATGCTCCCAAATCTGTGATTATCTCTGAGGCAAATCCCATCCTGGACATATACCCCACCAAAGCATCGGCCACTGTGTTAGTTTCAATGTTAGTCAGGGGTATGGCTTCAGGATACCTTGTGGCATGGTCCACAATTGTTAGGATGAACCTGTTCCCCCTCTTTGTGGCCTTGGGCAAAGGTCCCACAATATCCACCCCTATGCATTTGAACGGAGTGTCAATCACAGGCAAAGGGCACAACTTTGCTTTGGTCCTGTCGCGGTTATTCCCCTGCCTTTGACACACATCACATTGTTTACAGAACTCCCTGATCTGCTTCCCTATGTCAGGCCAGTAGAAATTCTGTGTGATTCTCTGCTGTGTTTTGTTCACTCCTAAGTGTGCAGCAAACATGTCAGAGTGACCCCTTTGTAAGATCATGGGGCGATACTTTTCAGGTACCACTAGCTGACTCCTGATCCCATCTCCCCCTTTTGAGATATTCCTCAGGGTCTCTCTATACAGAATCCCCTTTTTCTCCAGAAATCTCACTGGGGTTTCAGGTGCTAGCTGGGCGTCAGTCACCTGTTCAAAACACTTTTGGAGAGTGGCGTCTGCCTTCTGCTCCTGTCCAAATCTGCTGTCTGTGGTTAAGGTTTCCACCACAGCTTCTGAACTCCCCTCTGCTTCCGTCTCTGGCTCATCATTACCCCCCTGAACTGTCCCTGTGGTGGCTTGTGAGCGTGTAATCACTAGCACCCGTTTCACATGTTCAGCCAGGTCATTTCCCACGAGCACGGCTGCTGGCAGAGTCGATGAAATTGCTAGGCGCCAAGCTCCCCTCCAGCCTTGAAAGTTGACAGGTACCTCAGCTACTGGCAGAGAGATTACCTGCCCCTCAATCCCTGCCACCTTCATGCTCTCATTTGGGATTATAAACTCCCTAGGGATGATATCTGGATGGCACAGGGTTACCTGGGAACAAGTGTCCCGCAGCCCCCTATACTGACGGTCAAGTATTCCTACGTCCACCCCTGCTGTCTCAAACAACTGAGAATCTGTTTTTATCAGCAAGCAGCGCTTTACCTCCACCAGAGGACCATTTTCCTCAGCCTGATCAGCAGAGGTAGCTGTTCCAGACTGAGTAGCTATGGCAACAGGCTCCCTCTGTGACACTGAGCCTTGCTCTTTCTGGACACAGAACACAGCTTTTGGCTTGGTCCCACTAGAATTCTGAGGCACCATTCCTTTTAGCTGCTTCAATTTCTCACACTCTGAGATCAGATGACCCTTTCCCTGACAGAAATAGCATTTTCTGGTGTATTTTGATTCTCTCTCCTCTTGTTTGGGTTTTCCCTCCAAATTCTGAGGGCTTGGTTTCATGCCTGAGGGCTTCCCTTCACCATGGGCCCCTCCCCCTTGCTGGCTTTTCCCTGGTCCCTGAGAGTACTTGCTGTAGGTTTCTTTGGGTTTACCTACAGATTTCCCCTCACCCAAGGGCTTTCTTATTTGGGAGATAAAATCCGCGATCTCTGCGGCTGCTGCCACAGATTTCGGTTTCCTTTCCCTCACCTGGAATTTCAATTCCCCATGCAGGACTGAATAGAACTGTTCCAGGGCTATCAAGTCTTTAAGCTGTTCATAGGTCTCTGTTCCCTCCTGCGACAGCCACTTCTCAAGCAGCCTCACCAATTGGGCCCCCACTTGGGTAAAAGTCTGTTCTGGCTTCTTGGTGAGGGACCTGAACCTTTGTCTCAGCTGCTCTGCATTTATCCCATGTCTTGCGAACACCAGTTTTTTAAACTCTGCAAAATCTTTCATCCGTTCCTCAGGCATCTCGGCATAAACCTCAGCCAGGCTACCACTGATTAAAGAACGCATGATGGTCATCTTCTCAGTTTCCCTCACTGAGAAGTCCACAAACGCTCTTTCCACTAAGGAAAAGAACACCTCAGGACAATCTCCCTTGTGGTACACAGGGAATTTCTTCAGGTCAGCTTTAGACAGTTGGCCTCCCTCAGAATCCCTATTGTTATTATTGTTCTGGTTCATCAGTTCCAGTTTTCTTAATTCAAACGCCATTTTCTCTCTCTCCAATCTTTCTTCTCTTTCCAATCTCTCTATTTCAAATTGCCTTTGTTTCTCTCTTTCCCTTTGCTCCATTTCAAATTGCCTTTCCCTTTCCTCCCTTCTTTCTCTCTCTAATCTTTCCTCCATTTCCCTCACCCTCAGCTCATGCTGTTGGGCTAGGAGTATTTTTCTGAGTTCTGGGTCCTGCTCTCCTGTGCTGTCACCTTGCACTGAGCCAAATTCCTCCTCAGAACCTTGGTCAATCTGGGGGTCTTTCACTTCACTCATTTCTGCTACTTGGCTTCGAGTCAAGGGCATAACCCCCCCCTCAGAACAGGCTGCTTTAAAAAGTCAAGCCTCAAAATAAAACGACCACTTTTTTCCTTTTTGCCTCAGAACCAGCTCTCCCCAGAGATTGCTGCTGTTCTTCAGCACTAAATTTGCAACAGTATCGAGTCAGAGCCTACCCCCCTCTGCTGGGCCTCTCAGCTGGCAAGCTAGCTCACTGTTGCTACGCAGTTTTGCCTCAGCGTTTTCCCGCCAAAATCAGGCTGCCTCAGAGCACCTTAATCTAAGTCTCCCCAGTTGGCACGTTCTTCTACTAGTGCACCTCCCCGTGAGGTACACCTAGAAGATTACCTACGCGCCTCAGACTGTCCCTGACTAGACCCCCCTTGCTCTGGGCACACTTGCCAAGGCTTTGCTGGACCGCTGGACAACTGGACCAGTCGTATCCCACACGCTGGACACCAATCAATGTGACAAACCCAGACCTACTGGGATCTATCACACAGTTACTAAGCTGCCACCAACCATTCCCTATAATAAGTCACACAGACCAGGGATGGATTTTTAAACAACAAAAGAATAAGGTTTATTTTAAATACAAACAGGGTAAATAAAACAATCAGGTGAATAAAATAAAGTAACGTGGCTTATTCTCACACACACAAGCATACAGTTTGGTTCACCTAGAACCTTTAACTTAAAGCACAGACCCTGAACCCATCAGTTCTGGCTAACCCACAGACACCTGAACTTATCAGGTTGGTACTCTGACACACAGTAGTACCCTGTCAGACACCCAGACTCCCACAACAGCTTCTTCTTCCCCAGCTGCTGCTTCGTCCCAACCCAGTGTCTCACAGTCTGTCTCAGCATCTCCACACACGCATCACATATTTATACAGTACAGCCCCTCCTCCTGATGTCCCGCCTTCCACTCCCCATAGGATGGAACTTTCCCTCCAAACCCATGACAGACAGGTAACATCAGTGCTGTATGTAACACCTACGACCAGTAGTTTCGAGTTACGACCAGTTCCAGTCGCAAAATTTTGCTTCAACTTGTGGCCGGAGCTTCCAATTACAAACAGAAAATGCAGGGGGGAAAGGCGGGAAATTCAAATGTACTAACCGTTGGTCGGTGAAGAGGCTGCTTCTTTGTAGCTCCTTCACCCCAACGGGTAGAGCAGGGGTCAGGGAACTTTATTACTTTTTACAGTACGCCCCCAAAACTATGGAACTTTGGAACGGGAGCCGCTGCTCAGCTTTTCCCAAAGAACCCCCCCATCTGAGATCCCCTGGTTCATTTGTTTTTTCAAGCACAGCGCCTTCAGGGCTTGCTTTGTTGTTTATTTTTGGTTGTTTTTTTAAAGCCCCATCACCTTCTGATGGGGCTTTCTGTGTGCTTTTTTGGGGGGGGCATTTTTAAAAAAATGCTAAAATGGATTAATTGCGTTCCAATGCATTTCAAAGGGAAATGGTGCTTGGACTTATGACCATTTTGAGTTACGTTGATCTTCTGGAACAGATTATAGTCATAAGTCGAGGCACCACTGTACTGGTTTTGAAATGACATATGACCTTTAAAAAGGATTCTTTGCTTTTCACTTTTTCCTGTTACCCCAGGGAGTTTGCTTTGATCCGTTTATATGTCTAGCTACTGCACCAAAACCAAGTATTGAAGGCACTGTGGAAACAAATTAAATCAGGGCAATTCAGAGAATTATGGCTCAAATTACCTTCCTTATAACAAGTCGTGGAAAAGATATGACCTATACTACATTCCGTCAAAGACTCAATGGAGGTACAGCTTAAACTGTCTTAATCGTTACGATGGGTGACCAGACTTTAATGAAAAGGGAGTTCTGTGAACCCATGGAAGCCCTTGCCAGATTTTCTGATCCAAATGGTTTCTCCTCTGTGTGACTTTTTTGATGTCTACTAAAGTGACTGCTGTCACTAAAGCTCTTCCCACATTCTAGGCATTTATATGGTTTCTCCCCAGTGTGAGTTCTTTGATGTAAACGAAGATGACTGCTTCGACTGAAGCTCTTTCCACATTCTATGCATTTATAGGGTTTTTCCCCTGTGTGCGTTCTTTGGTGTCTACTGAGGTGGCTGCTCTGACTGAAGCTCTTTCCACATTGCATGCATTCATACGGTTTCTCTCCTGTGTGAGTTCTTTGATGTGAACTAAGCTGACATTTCCGAATGAAGCTCTTTCCACACTCCATGCATTTGTATGGCTTTTCCCTTGCATGAGTCTTTTGATGTAATCGAAGGCTACCTCTGACACTGAAATTCTTTCCACATTCCATGCATTTATGTGGTTTCTTGCCTGTGTGAATCCTTTGATGTGAACTAAGGCTACTGCCATCACTGAAGCTCTTTCCGCATTCCATGCATATATAGGGTTTCTCGCATGTGTGAGTTGTTTGATGTGAACTAAGACTACTGCTCTGACTGAAGTTCTTCCCGCATTCCGTGCATTTAAAAGGTTTCTCCCTTGTGTGAGTCTTTTGATGTGACCTAAGGCTTCTCCTCTCACTAAAGGTCTTCCCACATTCCACGCATTTGAATGGTTTCTCCCCTGTGTGTCTACTCATATGAGAAGCAAGGTTTCCCCTTTGACTAAAGCTCCTCCCACATTCTATGCATTTGAAAGGTTTCTCTCCCGTGTGGATTCTCATGTGGGAAGCAAGATTTCCACTTTGAGTAAAGCCCTTTCCACATTCCAAACATTTAAATGGTTTCTCTCCTGTGTGGATTCTCATGTGGTGAGCAACGTTTGCCCCAGGACTCAAGCTTTTTCCACATCTGAAGCATTTAAATGGTTTCTTCCCTTTATGGATTCTCATATGGGAGGCATGTCGTCCACGCTGACTGAAGCTCCTTCCACATTCCAAAGATTTCAACAGCTTCTTTGCTACATGGCGGCTTCTACTACTGATGCTCCCGCTGCTTTCTAAGGGTTGTTTCCACTTTATATCAATGAGAGGTCTCAAGGAGATGATACCGCCTTCTTCCTCACTTCTCTTCTCTCTCGTCAAAGTAGCTGCAATGAGAAAAATATTCAGAGTTGAACCTAAGGGAGAAACAATCTGTCAAGTCAGGGAGCAAACCTCAGAAATGTAAATATTACGTTAAAGAACTGGCAGCAAAAGCATTAATCGATTCCAACTGCCCTGTTGAAAAAGTGTGTCTGTTCTCTTGGGTAAGAGAAGGAAGTGGAAGGACCTGCCTTATAATTAAATTGTTAACATCTGGCTGGTTATCTGTGAGAATCAAGGTCAACTCATCTTTTCCCATCTCTTCTGAAGCATCATACGGTAATTGTACAAAATCTATTTCAGCTTGACCAAGGGGGAGGGGAAGAGTGGGTAAGCAGAGTTACCTTGTAGGAAGTTTATTCCCTTCTCAAATGTTCAGGGTATCTAATAATTTGATTGATGGAAAGACATCAAAAAGTGTGGATGTTTGCTATGAAAGTAGCTCAGACAATGGATTGGTTCTATTTAGCCTCTCCCAAGAGACTGATCAATAGGACGAGATGGCTGGACAGTGTCATCGAAGCTACCAACATGAATTTGACCCAACTCCAGGAGGCACTGGAAGACAGGAGGGCCTGGTGTGCTCTGGTCCATGGGGTCACAAAGAGTCGGACACGACTTACCGACTAAACAACAACAACGAAGAGGCTGATAGACTTAGCAGTATAAAGTGTCTAGTATAATTTTTAGTGCTTTTACTTTTGTTTGGAGTTTAAAGAATCATAGAATAATGAAGTTGGAAGGGACCTTTAAGACCACTGAGACCAACCCCCTGCTCGAGGCAGGAATACAAATCTGAGCATATCTACCAGGTGATGATCTCAGTTTCTCTTGAATGCCTCCAGGGCTGGAGCGCTCACCACCTCCTGAGGTCTAATGTTCCATTGTCCTACTGCTCTAGCAGTTAGGAAGTTTTTCCTGATATTCAAATGAAATCTGGCTTCCTTAAGCTTGAGCCCATTGTTTTGTGTCCTGCACTCTGAAACGATTGAGAACAGATCCTGCCCCTCCTCCATAGGGCAGCCTTTCAAATATTTGAAACGTGCTCTCCTGTCACCCCTCAGTCTTTTCTCAAGGCTAAGCATGGCCAGTTCTTTCAGCCTTTCCACATAAGGCTTGGTTTCCATCCCCGATCATCCTTGTCGCCCTCCTCTGAACTTGTTCTAATTTGTTAGCATCCTCCTTGAAGTGTGGTGTCCAGAACTGGACACAATCCTCAAGGTGAGGCCTAACCAGTGCTGAATAGAGGGGGGCCAGCACCTTGTGTGATTTGGAAACTATACTTCTATTAATGACGCCTCAAATCGCATTTGCCTTTTTTGTAGCCGCATCATATTGCTGGCTCATATTTAGCTTGTGATCTATGACAATTCCAGGATCCTTCTCGCTTGAGGTATTGCTGAGCCAGGTATTCCTTCATCTTGTAACTGTGCCATTGGTTTCTTTTTCCAAGATGCAGTACTTTGCACTTCTCCCTGTTGAATTTCATTCTGTTGCTTTCGTCCCAGTGCTCCATCCTATCAAGGTCATTTTGAATTTTATTTCTGTCTTCTAGGGTATTAGCTATTCCGCCCAATTTGGTATCATTTGCAAATCTGACAAGCATTCCCTGAACTCCCTCATCCAAGTCATTAATAAAGATATTGAAGAGCACCAGGCCCAGGACTGACCCTTGGGATACCCCACTTGCTACCCCCTCCCAGTTACAGAAGGAGCCATTAATCATCACCCTCTGAATATGATTCTATAGCCAACTGTGAATCCATTTTGTTAAAAGCTTTGCTGGAGTCAAGATATATTACGTCTACAGCATTCCCTCTGTCTATCAGGAAGGTTACCTGATCAAAAAACAAGATCAAATTAGTTTGGCAGGATTTGTTCTTGACAAATCCGTGTTGGCTTCTAGTTCTTTCTGCCTTGTTTTCTAGTTGCTTGCAGAATTACCGCTTTACCATCTATTCCAGAATTTTCCCTGGGGCTGATGTCAGGCTGATTGGCCTGTAGTTCCAAGCTTCCTCTTTTTTTGCCCTTTTTTGAAGATAGGGACAACACTGGCCCTCCAATCCTCTGGCACCTCCCCCATTTCCCATGATTTCAAGAAAATAATGGAGAGCGGTTCTGAGAATTCTTCAGTCAGGTCCTTCAGTACTCTCTGATGCAGTTCATCCGGCCCTGGAGATTTGAACTAGTTCAAGGTAGTAAGGTACTCCTTGACCATTTGTTTACCTAGCCCCCTGATCGTCTTTGTTGCCCTGCTCTGAACTTGTTCCTTTTTGTCAGCGTCTTTCTTGAAGAGTGGTGACCAGAACTGGAAACAGTACTCAAGATGGGGCCTAGCCAGTTCTGAATAGAAGGGAAACAGTCCCTTGCAAGATCTAAAGACTATATTTTTGTTAATACAGCTGAAACAACCTTGTGTGCTGCTTTTATCAGGTTTGGCTAGAAAGGACCTTAGAGGGGCAAGTTGACTTTCAATCTATCCAGCAATTAAAAATGGATCTTGATCACATCAAGGCATTATCTGGAGTCCTTTCAGTGCTAGCATCTCTGAATTTCTATCAGGAGAAATAGTTTAATCCCAGAGCTTTGTAAGGACATTGCTATTTGCAACGAACACAGACCGGTAGAGGCAGTGGCCAATGCTCAATGAGGAGCCGCTAAGATGATATAGACAAAATGCTGTGAAACTACCAAAGATATGCAAGAAGCACTTGAGAGATCTTATAGTGTTTTCAGTTCTAAACCAGTCACATTTTTTTCTTAGTTTAATAACAGTATTCAACAATTTAAGCTTATCTAGGTTTGAACTAATGGACAGACAAAAAACGGGATTTCTCACAACCTTGCAGGGTAAAAATTTTGATGATTTTTTTTGCCCAACTTATATAGCAACTAAGTTTCCAAGTACAGTGGTGCCCCGCATAGCGACAATAATCCGTTCCAGGAAAATCGTCGCTATCCGGAATCGTCGCTATACGGGGCAAAAACCCCCATAGGAACGCATTAAAACACGTTTAGTGCGTTCCTATGGGGAAAAAAACTCATCGCTATGCGGAAATCCTCCATCCGGCTGCCATTTTCGCTGCCCGGTAAGCGAGGAAAGGGTGCTAAAATGCTGCGGATGGCCATTTTTTCCCCCGGCGGCCATTTTGGAACCACCGATCAACTGTTTTCTAAACATCGCAATGCGAAAATCAGTAAGTGAAATGCTTACCGATCATCGCAATGCGATGTTTGCCCATTAAAAACATTGCAATGCGATCGCTTTTGCGATCACAAAATCCACATTGCTATGTGGATTCGTTAAACGGGGCGCTCGTTATGCGGGGCACCACTGTATATATTATACGTATATAATAAGTTTCCAAGAATATTGGAAGAATGCATAAATCAAAAAGGCTTCCCAAAAACCTCAACTGAACATGGCTCAAATTTGAAGGTAATAGAAGGGGGCTGGCTCACACAGTTGCTGGAGCTGTAGCAAGCCTAGGCACATGGTAAAGGATTGCCCATTTCCAAGAGATTCCCCAGCCAACAGAAACTATACTAGTTTTCAATCAAAAGAACAAAGCAGTGCAGAAATATGTAGAGCCTGACTCTTAACACAGAGACAAAAGGAAACGTTGTAAAAGCACGCATGGCACATAATTATAAACAGAAATTATTGGATCAATGATTCAGGATGGACTTCATAGTACACTTTAAAAAGAATTCTTTATAAATCCTGGTGAAAAATCCAATGGAAATATTCCAATGACCAATGATGATTTCACTAAAATTGAAGGAAAAGGGACTGACATTCTACAAGATGAACTTTCTAATGTAAGTAATTAGACTACTAAGTGGTGTACTTTTTTTCCTGAGTTACAATGCAACATGCATCAGTTTTGGGTGATAAAAGGTTTTTGCTATACATTTTTAAAATGGACATCGTACACTACCTACAATAGAAACAGTACGGTAGGGTGGCCGGGAGGCTAACAGGGACTTCTCTGCCTGAACCAGAAACCCTGACAAGCACATTAGAAGAGGACAAAACTTTTATGCACATGGCATTCGTTTTTTGCTCCTATCTGTAATATTGGGTTATATGAACCAAGGCGGCTGAAAGACAAAACTTACCCAGAGAGATCAGACTGGCTATATTTTCCTCCATGACTTCTCGGTGCAGAGCCCTTTGGTCTTCGTCTAGCAGAGTCCACTCCTCCTCCGTGAAATGGACAGCAATATCCTCAAAGGTCATCAGGCCACCCTGAGAGAAGGGAAAACGTTTCAGCTTCATACACAATGCAAGGGGGTTCTATGGCTATTCTTTACTGTCAAGAAAAATTTGAGTCAACCATGTGACTGATTCTGAGATTCAGGGCTCAAGCGGGTGACAATTTTCTCAGTTTTCTTAATGTCTAGCTTTGGAAAAAGAAAAACAAGGCAGATACCTTCAACTTCTGAAAAGGTTCCGGGAGAGAAAAACACTGAACGGCTCTCCATCGACTTTTCCCCACAGTTTGCGGTGAAGCTGTTTTGGCTCCTCCAGACAGAAGAGACGAGGAAGGATATATTCCCAGCATCATTCCAACGCCTGCCACACAGATGAAAAGGATGCCAAGTTACTTCATTTTTCAAAGACTTTTTATATTGTCCATGCAAAAAGACCTCTACGTTGTCCATCCAAGACTTCAGTCCCTAGAAAGGCAAAGTGAGAAGGACTCAAACAGTGTTCACTCTGAGGGAGAATAAGGGACAGATGGTTGAAGTTGAGACAGACCCACCAACCCCGAGGACCTATGTCCCCCCCACGCCTTCGCCATTCCATGAAGGAAGAACCAGGGGCCAATCCTGTAGGGCCATGGTTCCCAAACTGCATGCCATGTCACCCGGAGAGTGCCACAGAATCCTTTCCTCTTTCCCCCTCCCATCTCCCCTCCTCACCCAAAGTATTGTACTGCAGTTTCTCTGGTGTCGGTGCCTGGGAAGGTGAAGTTAGAGACGTTAGGCCACGAGCGAGCTTCCCTTCAGCTCTGTATATAGTGGAGTCCCTAATTCCATCGACCAGCCAGTCCTGGTAATACACGCTACGAATGTGTATTGACGCATTTTACGGTATCGGGAGACAGGTCTCTCATGGTCTCCCAGAGGCATCTGGTGGGGCCACGGTGAGAGACATGGAGCTGGACTAGATGGGCCCTGGGCCTGATCCAGCACAGGGCTCTTCTTATTTATTTTTCCTTATCTTTTTTTTCGAGCAGTAGATAATTGAAATCATTGGTACTGATCCCGTAGATACGGCAGTCTTTCTGTACTGGGCAACCAGGGCCAGTTAAGTCAATGGAGCTGCAAATAAAAAAAAGGTTTTGGAACCACTGCTGTAGACCCCTGCATGGTCTGATCAGATAGGCAGGGTATAAATGGAATAAATAAATAAATAAATAAAATAAACCTGAGTACCAAGGACAGACCTTGGAAAATAAACAACAAAGGTCATGATCCAGATGTGGGGAGAAGGTGTCAGGCCTGGGATTTAGAGGATCTATCTGTCTGCCGTTTTGTTTGCCAAGCTGCTTCCACGTTTATGATGATGCGGAAGAGCAAGGAAGAGTGGAAGAGGAAAGGTGTGCAAGGATTATTCCGCTGCAGAAAGAATTAAGAAGATAAAATCATTCCTTATCTCTCTTTTTGGTAGATTAGGCAGTGGTTGAAGTAAAAGCGAGCCACCCACAATTTACCCCCCCCCAAAAGGACTGAAGCTCTTAAAAATAGAAAAAAAAGGGGGCCTATGTTAAACCCTTGAAGGATACACCTTCCATAGGTCAGCTTGTGGGGGAGAAAAGTCAAGGAACATCATGAAAGGTACAGTATGTCAGGCCTGATGGGGGCCTATTTCATGCAATACCAGAGGAATAAGTGATGGGAAGACTTAAGCAGGTGAGATGCAATACAGGCGGCTTAAAGGGATGAGGTGAAAGGCCATTGGAAGAACAGAGAGTCTCTAATGGGTGCTTTGTGCTTTGTATACGCACGGCACTCCAGGTGGTGCTGAGTTCCATCTCCCTCCCCTCGGGCTGCCTGGTCCACTTACCGGGTTACGCATGCTGCTGGGCTCCTTCTCTGGCAGCAGTGCGCCAATCCAGGAAAGAGCCCAGCCAGCCTTTCCCTGCCTCCTCAGGCAGCCAACCACTCCGGCAAGGAGGTAGGACAGGGAGTCTGCCTGCACAGTCAATGAGTGGTTGGCTGCATGGGGAGGCAGCAAAAGGCTGGCTGGGATTGGAGCACCACCGCCTAAGAAGGACTCCAAAAGCATGCGGAGCCCAGTAAGTGGACCGGACGGCCTGGGGAGAGGGAGATGAAACTCAGCCCCACCTGGGATGCTGTGCTTCGTACAAAGCTCTACAGAGCACCAATCTCTAGCAGTGAGAATAAATAAAAGACGGAATGGTAGAAAAAATAGCATATATGTAAAAGGGTGCGTACATCTGTTGGGCAGCCTAGTCAATGCCAAAACCTGGGCATCCAGGCTCAGAGGCTAATCCAGGAGCATCCCTCACTAAGCTGTGCACCTGTGTGTCCAGAGGTAATGCAACTGCACCCAGGACAGGCTGCATCTCTCTCCTTGATCTGCATTTTGACTGACCAGGAGCACCTCTGTCTTCTCTAGATTAAGTTTCAGTCTATTCTCTCTCATCCAGTCCATTACTGACATCAGACTCTGCAATTAAAAGCCTTGAGTGAGTCTAACGAGAGTATAGTTAATATCCATTTTTAAAAATTCACTATGTTTATGACACTCTGTGTTATGCAAATAGCATCCCACATCTTCCTTCCTAGCGTAAAACCATGTCAGTCTGCATGAACACATTTAGCGACAAGACAGTGCATTGTCCTTGATCTAGATGACAAGAGGAGTACAGGGTTTTAATATGGCAATTATTCTGGCTGTTCTCCACCTTCCAGTATAGAACGAAACAATTTTAGGACGTGTCTTAAGACATCTTCTTCCCAAATTTTATAAATATCTGCTGTAAACTCATTGCAGCCTTTGATTTTCCTTTCTTTAAAGTGTTTTAATAGCTGATTTTTAAATATATCCATTATTGTTACTGGGGGGTTATAGAGTCGTAGAGCTGAAAGAGACCACTGAGGCCATCCAGTCCAACCCCCCCGCCATGTGGGAACATCCATCAAAGCACTCCCGACAGATGGCCATCCAGCCTCTGCTTAAAAACCTCTGAAGGAGATTCCACCACCCTTCAAGGCAGCCTGTTCCACTGCCGGACAGCTCTGACCGTCAGAAATTCTTTCTAATGTTCAGATGGAATCTCCTTTCCTGCAGTGTGAAACCATTGCTCCGTGTCCTAGTCTCTGGAGCCATTGAAAACAAATGCCTACCAACATGAATTCTTGTTTTGTTGTTTAGTCGTTAAGTCGTGTTCGACTCTTCGTGACCCCATTGACCAGAGCACACCAGGCCCTGCTGTCTTCCATTGCCTCCCGGAGTTTGGTCAAATTCATGAATTCTACCAACATGAATTTGACCCAACTCCAAGGAGCAGTGGAAGACAGGAGGGCCTGGCGTGCTCCGGTCCATGGGGTCACAAAGAGCCAGACGCGACTAAACAACAACAATGTCCTCTATGTGGGGCCACCATTGAGACTCCTACGCCACCTAAGCCCCATGGGGCTTAGCAAAAGAAGCGGGAAAGCAGCGAGCAAAGGGATCTCAAAACGGGGCACCCATGTTTCTGAAATAAAAATGTGATTTGTCACTGAATGCGTGAAATAATTTTCAGAAAAAAATTGAAAACATTTAAAAATATCTCCAGCCATTGATTCAACCAGCTTTTACCAAGTGTTCTGCCATGACACTTTCCTTTATAATATTTTTCAGATGGTGTGATTTGGGCTTTGCATTTTAGCATTATATCTCATGTTGAGAATCCCCTGGACTGCAAGGAGAACAAACCTATCAGTTCTAAAGGAAATCAACCCTGAGTGCTCACTGGAAGGACAGATCCTGAAGCTGAGGCTCCAGTACTTTGGCCATCTCATGAGAAGAAAAGAGTCCTTGGAAAAAACCTTGATGTTAGGAAGGTGTGATGGCAAGAGGAGAAGGGGACGACCGAGGATGAGATGGCTGGACAGTATCTGCGAAGCAACCAACATGAACCTGACACAACTCCGGGAGGCAGTAGAAGACAGGAGGGCCTGGCGTGCTCTGGTCCATGGGGTCACGAAGAGTCGGACATGACTAAACGCTAAACACACACACATTATATACAGGGTTATCTTAAAGGACAGGACATCAAAAAAGCTCACCCAGAGACATTGCATGGGTCAAAGTCTCCTTCATGACTTCCACGTGCAGAGCCTTTTGGCTGGGATCCAGCAGAGCCCACTCCTCCTCCGAGAAATTCACAGCCAGCTCCTCCAGAGCTTCTGCAACCTGAAAGGAAAAAGAAGAAAAGTGTTCTACATTTGTGAAGGACAGTCCAGAAAAAGATATTGATTAAGTCGCTCAGTGCAGGATTCAAGTCTTCTCCTTCCTAGGGAGTAGGAGCAAGAAGCAAGTGGAAAGAGTAAGATTCCTTTGGGGACCAAGGAAGTAGAGGAGAAGCACCCAGCTTCTGTTCCTCTCCTCATTCCTTCTCTCTTACCTGCTCCGGCTGCATGGACCCCGTCTCCATTCCTCCACGAAGGAGAGACAAAGGATGAGGTGTTTCCAACTTATTTCCAGGATCTGCAAGGAGAACAAGGGGATGGGTGTGGGAAAATGTTCGTTTTTCATATACTTTCTCTCCTTTATTTTCCAGGGGAAAAACTGTATTGATCCCTGTGGATGTATATTTTTCTTTAAAGTAGAGAAAGCATAGGAGAGGGAGAGCCCAAGAGCACAATACAGAGAAATTCTTGATTTGGGAAAGCAAGTGATTCTGTCTTTTCCTTCGGGTTCTTCAGCTGGAAAGATTTTTTTTGCCTTGTTTGGACTAACTCTGAAGACCGTTGAAGCCAAGAAAGCAAGCGAGACACAAGAATCGAGAAAGAATTTGGCAACAACAAAAGTGCAGATAAAGATACCAGCTTTAGAAACAATGGAAATCATACAATTTCTATGAAGGCGTAGGCACATCATAAGAAGACCTCACCTCCCTTCCAATGCTGTTCCTGTTTGTCATTCACTGCCTGAGGCTCAGGAGGGACCCTTTGGCCAGAGGACATCTCCTGGAAAGAGGGATGATGCCCTACCCTCTCTGATGACCCACAATAGCCAGGAAATGGGCCTCAGATAATGAAATCAAGCATCTCGATCATGGGGTCATTTTCTGTCTTCCACCACAGGGGAGACTCTGGAGTGGGCTACCAACGGCTTGGGGCCAAGGCCTTATGCGGGAACTACGTGGCCCATGGGGCCGTTTCAACTAGGGTTCTCCTCTCTTGATGGAGCCTGAGAGATCTTCAGCGATTCTGGCCTCTTCTGGCCCTTCGTTCTTTCTAAAATCCCAGCAGCCAACCTCCCTCACCTTCGTCCTCCTCCTCCTCCTCCCAAAGGCCATGGGCATCTTCTGCTTTTCCATCCAGATAAGACTTCCCCGAGCCGTCTTGCTATCCTTTCAGGCATGGCAGGGTCTCCTCAAGAGGAAAGCGTCGCTCTCCAAGCCCACCTTCTCCCGCCTCTGAAGCAGAGAGAATGAAATCCCACACCAGACCCTTCCAGGTCCTCCAAAGGGAAGGGAGTGCTGGCCAAACACATACAGGTGGATCGGGGGGGGGGGGGGGAGAGACGCCCCCCCCCGCAAAGGGCCTGCCTCCCTCCCGAGAGGATGATGGAAGGGAGGAGAGGAAGGACAGGCTTAACTTGGAGCCCCTCCCTCCCCTCTCCCACCCCCAACCCTAGAACCGCCTGGGCTCTTCCACCCACACACACTGCCCCACTTCCACCAGCCAGCCCCCCCCCCCACACACACAACCTCCGAGCCCCCCCAACCAGAACCCCCTGCAGGCTCACCCTCTGCCTGGCTTCTAAAGCACCGCCGCCGGCGGAGGGAGAAAGAAGAAGCACACTTCCGGTCTGAGAGAGGGACGTTCTAGGAATTCCGCACTCACTCGCTCGCTCCCCTACAGCCCCTTTTAGCGTCTTCTTGGCATGACTCTCTAGGAATTAATCTCTCTCTCTCTCTCTCTCTCTCCCCTACGGGGACGTGCTAGGAATAAAGATAAGAGTGGGGTGGATAGCTGTTCTCCGTTCATTCCAGCCCAGAAAAGGCCTTTCAGAGGTGGGCCTAGACTTCTGATTTGGTTTTCTTTGGAAGTCCTATACTAGAGGGGGGGGGTCAGGAGTTGTTCTTTATTTATTTAATATATATTTTTTACCCTGCCTTTCTTCTTGAAAAAGGACTCCAGGTGGCTTCCTACACGGAAGGACGATATTTAAAGTTGAAAAGAATGAGTATACAACAGCGATGAACATCGTTAAAAGATAAGGCTTTCATTGTCTACTTAGGGTTCTTAGCTTTAATATTCCCTGTGAATGGGTGTGTGTGTGTCAGAAGAGGCACCCGGAACTCAAGAGAACGGAACAGGCTTCGGCAGGAAGGGGAAAGAAGGTGCACTTTGAAACAGGAGAGACACTCTAGGAATCAAGCCACGTCCCTTCCCTTCTTCCTCAGGGACTCGGTTTTAAAATAGCGATCTGTGCAAGAAATTTTCAGCGCAGGGAGGCTTTTGAGAAAATATAAATATATAAATCCCCTTTCCCTAAATGGAAAATAGCAATCCGCCTTTTTCTATATCTTTCATTCCTAGAGAGTCCTCCTAGGAATGATTGAAGAGCGGCACCTTCGTTCCTAGAGTGTCCGCGCAGGAAGGAAGGGAATAAATAAGAGGCAGCTTCATTCCTAGAGGGTCACCCCACGAAGATGAGCGAGCGAGCGCGTTATTCCTAGAGAGTCATGTGAGGAAATATAGAATTTTTTTGCAAGGGGAGGAGAGAGGCGTGTGAGTGGGACGCTATTCCGGCTGTCCCTCTCCTGTGCTTTCTACAGTTCGAAGAGGAATACATCTGCATCCCTGGAGATCAATACAGGAAGATAAACTATTTCCCCCCACCCTGATGAGAAAAGGAGAAAAAGGACGTGAAAAATAAACTTTCCCCACCCATCCCCTCTTGATCTCCTTATAGACCCTGGAAATCATCTGGGGAAACATCGTCCTTCCTCTCTTCTGCTTGGAAAAATGGAGACGAGGTCCATGAAGCCAGAGCAGGTAAGGGAGAAGGAACAGGGAGTGGAGAAGCCTGGGGTGGGTGCTTCTCCTCCTCCTCCATTTTCTTGGTCCCTAAGGAGTGCTCACTGGAAGGACAGATCCTGAAGCTGAGGCTCCAATCCTTTGGCCATCTCATGAGAAGAAAGAACTCCCTGGAAAAGACCCCGATGATGGGAAAGTGTGAGGGCAAGAGGAGAAGGGGACGACAGAGGACGAGAGGGTTGGACAGTGTCACTGAAGCAGCCAACATGAATTTGACCAAACTAGGGGGAGGCAGTGGAAGACAGGAAGGCCTGGCGTGCTCTGGTCCATGGGGTCACGAAGAGTCAGACATGACTAAACGACTAAACAAAAGGAATCTTCTTACCATTTGCTTCTGTTTAAGCTTTTGTCTAGGAAGCCTATGAGACGATGAGAAGTGAAGAATTGATCTTACTTACACCAAGATATGTAGTCCATGTCCTTTCCTGGACCGTACTTCGCAAATGGGTTGCTGAATCCTGTACTTAGCTTCCTAGTCAATGTCCTTCTTTTCAGGATGACACATTTACAACATAGAGCCTTTGTGATCTCTGTGAGAATAAACCTTTCTTTTTTTCCTGTCAGGTTGCAGAAGCTCTGGAGGAGCTGGTTGTGAATTTCTCGGAGGAAGAGTGGGCTCTGCTGGATCCCGGCCAAAGGGCTCTGCACACAGAAGTCATGAAGGAGATTTTGACCCATGTGGTCAATCTGAGTAAGCTTTATTTTTCCTTTAAATGGTACATCCTTTAAGAGGAACTCATTTATCCTGGTTAAAAGCCCAGTGTTATCCCATGCAAAACTCAAAAGCACGCTAACTGCAAAATATAAAGGAAAGGATTGCAGAGCTATATGGGAAGAACCCATTTATGTCACCGATGGCCTTGGTGGAACTGCGGTTGTTGTGTTCCTGAAGTCACCTCTGGCTTCTGGCAGTGTTGAGTCACACGAAACATGTACAAAGGGGGGGAAAGGGGGAAAAAGAGGGAAAGCGAGAGGAGGGGACAAGACAAAATAACCCTTGGATTCTCATGGCACTGGTTGGGAGTGTGTGACAAATTCCTTTGGGCTCTTTATAGCTGCTTTTTTAGGATGGCACTGAGACCAATGAGATTTCTAAACCGTCTTGAGTTCATAGAGGAGTTTTACATAGGCTCATGATAGAATTGCAGTATACCAGGTGACACTAACAAGTAGAGTTTCCCAATAAATCAGATCAGAGTCCATATAATTCAGTCCAGCAGTCAGAATCATTCTCCAAGATTCCTCTATGATGATACAGCCTTTTCATCATGATGACCACAACACCACAGAGTATGTGTGCTAGGTCTGCTTGCTTTATCCCAGGGTTAGCCAATCCTAGGTTTTCTTTCTCAGCTGATACAAGTCAAGTGTTACCTCAGCTGCATAAATTCTTGCTTGGCTTACAATTCTTAGCGTGGATCCTTACAATTACTTACAGTGTTTTTGCTCTTTTACAATTGCTTAGCACAAAACTGTATTGATGATTCTTCCAGGTTTATGTCAAACCTGTCAGCTCATCCCCAAACCATGGTCCAGTCATAGGGACCATCACTGCCCACAGAAAATAACACAGAAATCACGGGTCTTTTAGCTCATTGTTTTGCAGTGGAGCAAAAACATGGACCCACTCCATGGATCCTCATGATTTGTCTAAGACAGTGGTTCTTAACCTTTTTGAAAGAAACGCCCCCTTGAGCCATTGAGGAAGTTATCATCGCCCCCCCCTCTTATTTCTTATTATATCTTACTTACTTATTTGTTTATTTGTTTGTTTATTTAAGACATTTAAATCCAATGACCCCTGAAAACAAAATTCAATTCCGAGAAAATAAAATGCCCCCCAAAAGTAACATTTAATGATTTAGTTGCAAGCGAATTTTAAGACTCAAAAAGAAATATAAAAAGGGCATAAAATGCAGGAACTAAAAATTTCAAGACGAAAACTCTGAAACTAAATTAAGATAGGAGGAAAATATATAGTCATGCACATTGTAAAAAGGCTGCAGCCATCTTCACAGGTTTGGCTTGCTCCAGCACCCCCTACCGTCCCCCTTCTGCTCCAGCGCCCCCACGCCGCCCCTTTTCGTTCTACCGCCCCCCTGAAAAATGAAATCGCCCCCTGGGGGGCATTATCGCCCAGGTTAAGAACCACTGGTCTAAGAGATCCCCCCTAAACTGTTGTCCACTCATAAGGACCTCTAGTGGCCACAGACTATACCTCTGAAAGCATTATCCATCAATGCATGGCTTGGCTGTGGTACAACAATACCAGACAGAGGCAGGGATCTCCATGGATCCATGTTCCCCATGGATCTCAGACACAGATCCACCTAATCCAATCCTAGGTCCCATGTCTTCCCACAGAGATTCTCCATGGATCTGAGACATGGACCTGTATGATTTGACATGATATTTTCAGTTATTTAGAGGCATATCCACCATAAACATCACATTGATCGTGATTCAGATCATGTGGGTCCATGTCTTAGATCCGTGGAGGATCTCTGGGTAGAGACGGAGATGAGGATTGTAAAGTTTGGAAATGATCCCTATTTATTTGGACTTCTAAACCTCCCCTCTGATCGATGGTCTCTCTAGGCAGTGTGCACCTATACACGTACAATTCAACAAAAAATTACATTTCAAATTGGACATGTAGCTGTAGATGTTAAGCATACACTCCAGCCGCGCTGTTAGGAATGGCATGATTTTAAAAGCTTGCCGAAATGAAAAGAGTGTTTAGAAATTTCTTTGAAGGTCTTCAAAGAAAGAGCCTGGTGAATCTCGGGTGGCAGTTCATTTCAAATTATAGGGGTGACCACCGAGAAGGCCCAGTTTCTTGTTTCCTCCTTCCAGGCCTCCCTCATCATCATCAGCTACCCATCCTGAGACACAAGGCTAGGATGGACGGTAAGGAGGTATTCTGTCATGTACTGAGGTCCCAAACCATTTGGGGTTCTGTAGATCAAAACCAGCACCATGAATTTAATATGGAAATGATCAAATAACCAGTGCAAGGCAGCCAGTACTGGGGAGATAAGTTGGTATTTATTAGTTCACCTCTCTAGTCATTTTCTGAACCTTATGAAGTTTCCAGACCAGTCTCAAGGGCAGCCCCATACAGAGCAGATTACAGTAGTCTACCAAGGTGTGGACCAGCGTGGTTAGGAACCTGCTGTCAAGGAAGGGACGCAGCTGTGCAATACGCCTGTTCAGAATACTCGCTCATGCTACTATAGTTAAACTCCCAATGCTACCATTACTCTCATTATTACATCAGCTCACTCTTATTGAGGATGATAGGTGGGTAGAAAGCCACTATCAGTTCAGCTGCCTGTCTCGCTTAAAAACAGACTTGATGGGTACATGGAACACACTATTTTGGCCCCATAAGAGAAACTATGCTTTGTATTTTAATGATGGACGCACCTCCCTCAAGTCAGCTGGAGACGTGTCTCCCTTTTTCGACAAGCATAAGATACTGTAAGTTTGCTACCAACCTCTTGGGTCTTTTGAAGGAACCAGAGATGGGAAAGGAAGGGGCGCAGCATTCGATAAGCACGCTTGTTATTGCTACCTCACTTAGTTCCCAAAATATTGTGTGGAATTCTTTTGCCAGTCACTTCCGACGTTGGGGAGACTTTGCTAACGGGTCCTTGCCTGATTGTGAATGTTTTTTATGGAAGGGAGAACAATGGGGGGAATCATATTCAGGGCAGGGGGAGAGATGGTGGGGGGACATCAGCCACAGTATACTATGAGAGAGAAGATGAAAATGGTTTTGGTTGCCCTTAAGCTGCTAGGGATGTGGTGACGCTGAAAATTAAACTGCAGAAGCCTCTGTGCTGCAAGGTCAGAAGACCAGCCGTCATAAGATCAAATCCACTCGATGGAGTGAACTCCCGTCACTTGTCCCAGCTCCTGCCAACCTAGCCGTTCGAAAGCATGCAAAAATGCGAGTCGATAAATAGGTACAATGCTCACATAGCATCACTGTTTCATTTTATTTTTAAGTAGAGTTGGTTTGGCCCCCAAACGCAGTTCAGATTTTTCATGTGGCCCCCTATAGAAATTAATTTCCCACCCCTGACCTAAGCTGTTTCCCAAATTCAATTGGAAAACAACATCTGGCTTGTGTTACAATGGCTTGGTTGGATAAGGCTGAGGCGGGGTCCATCTCACCCAGCTTTGTCCATGTGAGTGGGTTCAAATTTGGGAAAATCCCATGGCCCTTCTTTTTATCCCCAAAAGTGGAGATACCTTTTCCACAAACACTTATTTTATTTTCAAACGACGGACTACTATGAGTAACAACTTCGGTTGGAGCAACGGGTCCTTCCGTTTCTTCGCCTTTAACACAACTGTCCCTTAACTTGGGTGTCACAAAAGAGTTCGCCATCGGGGGTTGACTCTAAACTGTTTCCGATCTGTGGGCTTTCTCGTGGGCCTCCTCAGACTGGGGCATAGGGTGCCGAGCCCACTCTCCTTCCTTGGGCGTTTCTGGCTGAGGCATCACCAGAATGTCATGCTGGCAGTTTGTTACGACTATAACTTGTGTATACAGTGGTGCCTCGCTTAACGAGCGCACTGTTTAACGACGAATCCGCATGCGACACTTTTTTGCAATCACTAATGAGATCGCATTGCGATGTTTTAGGTGGCAAAACATTGCATTGCGATGATCGGTAAGCATTTCGCTTACCAATCTTTGCATTGCGATGTTTGCAGAACAGCTGATCGGCAGTTCTAAAAAATGGCCACTGGAAGAAGAAAATGGCTGCCCGCTCCGTTTTTGCGCCCTGCCCTTGCTTACCAGGCAGTGAAAATGGCGGCCGGTTGGAGGATTCCCCACATAGCGGTGAGTTTTTCCCCAATAGGAATGCATTAAACGGAGTTTAATGCATTCCTATGGGGTTCCCCCCCGCATAGCGACGAATCCGGATAGCGACGTTAATCCTGGAACAGATTAACGTTGCTATGCGGGGCACCACTGTATATTGTAAATCTACGTGGTGTTGGGAAGAAGCTGCCTGTGGTATGTGTTATTCAACTGTATTGGCCTCCTTCTTCCACCAATCTTCCTTCTCGATTTAGATATATACCGTCCATTCCAAGGGTTCTGCTTCCCCTCAGCTGTACCTCAAAATCATTGCCTTTTCTCCTCCTCCGTTGCCCTCTCATTCTCCTAGTCCAGCTCTCTTTTCACCTTCTCAATTCTCCTCAGCCTCTGTCACCAGATGTTGTTGCTCTTGTCTAGTTGTTGTGTCCAACTCTTCATGACTCCATGGACCAGAGCACGCCAGGCCCGCCTCTCTTCCACTGCCTCCTGGAGTTGGGTCAAATTCATGTTGGCCGCTTCGACAGCACTGTCCAGCCATCTTGTCCTCTGTCGTCCCCTTCTCCTCTTGCCTTCACACTTTCCCAACATCAGGGGCTTTTCTAGGGAGTCTTCTCTTCTCATGAGATGGCCAAAGTACTTGGAGCCTCAGCTTCAGGATCTGTCCTTCCAGTGAGCACTCAGGGTTGATTTCCTTCAGAATGGATAGGTTTGTTCTCTTTGCAGTCCAGGGGACTCTCAAGAGCCTCCTCCAACACTAGATACAGTGGTGCCTCGCACAACGAGCGCACCGTAGAGCGATGAATTCGCTCTACGGTGACGCTTTTGTGATCGCTAAAGCGATCGCACAACGATGGCCCCTATGGGCAAAAATCGCAGAGCGAAGGTCGGTAAGCTGCTCGCTTACTGACCTTCGCTTTGCGACCCGCCGATCAGCGGCGGAGCTTCCAGCAGCGTTTTCGCGCGCTCCCCTTGCTTACCAAGGGCGCGAAAACGCTGCGCCCCGGCCCCTTTCGGCTGTTCCAGCGGCCATTTTTTACCCGCCGAACAGCTGATGGCAGCCATTTTGGCGCCCTCATTCTGCGAGGGGAGGGCGCGAAAATGGCTGCCGCCTATGGAGGATCTTCGCTGAACGGTGAGTTTGAAAGCCATAGGAACGCATTACGGGTAGAGGGCGGTATGGCGTTGGCTCCGTCCCTACTCGTGTCAGAAGAACGGCGAACAGATGCTTAAAGGCTGTTCGTTGCTCTGAGACGGAGACCAACCCCCAGTACCGAGGTAGTCAGACCAGTCAGCCCTCCACTCTACGCCTGGTGTTGTTGAATGCCAGGTCTGTATCTAACAAGGCCCAGCTAATTTACGACCTCATTCTGGAGGAAGATGCAGACCTGGCTTGCATAACCAAAACATGGATTGGCGGAGAGGGGGGTCCCCCCCTCGCTCTCATCTGTCCGCCCGGTTATGCTGTCCAACACCAGGGTAGACTGGAGGGCCGGGGGGGGGAGTAGCCATCGTCTATAAATCCATCTTGGAGGTAGCTAGGCGCTCCTCGGTGGTAAAGCCGGGTCTTGAGGCTCTCCACGTGTCGATTGGGGCCAGGGATGGTATTGGGATCTTGCTGGGTTACCGTGCTCCCCGCGACCCAGCCATTTCCCTACCGGAGCTGGCGGACTTTGTCTCCGCGGTACTGTTGGGCTCCCCGAAGCTATTGGTTTTGGGGGACTTTAACGTGCATGCGGGGGCAGAGGTTTCCGGGCCAGCTCTTGAGTTCCTGGAGACCATGGCCTTCTTGAACATGTCCCAACATGTCAACGGCCCCACACACGTGGGTGGTCATACACTAGACCTGGTCTTTTCCACCAATGGGAGCGAGAGTGATCCGATGGTGACTGACCTTGAGTCGGTACCCTTGTCATGGTCGGATCACCACCTAATAAAATGCACCCTTAAAATGGCTCTCCCCCCTCGCAGGGAGCTGGGACCTATTGTTATGGTCCGCCCTCAAAGGCTACTGGATCCGGTTGGATTCCAGGAAGCCATGAGACGGGCTACGGCTGACCTGGCTGGCGCTCCTGTCGAGGCTCTGGTCGACGGCTGGTTTACCGCCGCGACTAGTGCTGTAGACACGATCGCTCCTGAACGCCCTCTCCGCCGCAGAGATCGCCCGGCGCCCTGGTATAACCAGGATCTCCGGACATCGAAGCGGGTCAGGAGACGGCTAGAGCGCAAGTGGAGAAAGGCCCCGACGGATTTCAATTGTATAGCTGTTAAGGTCGCTACTAACCTTTACCTAGCGAAGGTAAAGGCTGCTACTCGAACATATCTCGCTAACCGGATAAGCGAGGCTGCTAACCAGCAGGCGGAATTATTCCGTATAGTACGCGACCTATCCGGAATTGGTCCGAGTGATGGGCCTCCCCCTAATTTTTCACCGGACCAATTTGCAGCATTTTTTAAATCAAAAGTGGAGGCCATCCGCCGGGACCTCTCTCCTTTTTTGAATACAGTGAGTCGAGCAGAGATGTCCAGCGCTCCGTCTTGCCCGGTGACCTTTGACTCTTTTCAGCCTGTCACGCCCGACACTGTGGCCAGGGCACTTGACCGCTGTCGTGCCACCACCTCCTCCTTGGACCCTTGCCCGGCCTGGCTAATCAAGGCAGCCAGGCCTTCAACAACGGAATGGGCTACTGTAATAATTAATGGGTCTTTCCTTGAGGGCAGATTTCCTTCTGCCCTCAAGGACACACTCATTAGGCCCATTAGAAAGAAACCTAGCTTGGCGGCGGATGAAATTGGCAACTATAGGCCCGTCGCCAATGTTTCCTTCTTAAGCAAGGTAGTCGAGAGGGTGGTGGCCGATCAGCTTCAGGCGCTCCTGGATGAAACAGATGCCCTGGATCCATTCCAGTCGGGCTTCAGGCCGCGCCACGGTACAGAAACGGCATTGGTCGCCCTGTGTGATGACCTATTGAGGGAGGCCGACAGGGGCAAAATGTCTCTGCTGGTCCTCCTCGATATCTCAGCGGCCTTTGATACCATTGACCACGGTATCCTCCTGGGGAGGCTCTCTGAGTTAGGAATAGGAGGCCGGGCTTTGGCCTGGCTCCGTTCCTTCTTGGAGGACCGCCCCCAGAGAGCTTGGGGAGAGTGTCTCGGCCCCGTGGAGCCTCAATTGTGGGGTTCCACAGGGGTCGATTATCTCCCCAATGCTGTTTAATATCTATATGAGGCCGCTGGGTGGGGTCATCAGGGGGTGTGGAGCACAGTGCCATCAGTATGCGGATGACACGCAGCTCTACATCTCCTTTTCACCTACCGCAGGAGATGCCGTTCTGTCCCTCCAGCGCTGCCTGGAGACCGTACTGGAATGGATGCAGGAGAACGGGTTGAGGCTGAACCCGGACAAGACGGAGGTACTAAGGGTGGGCGCCCCCACAATAGGGGATTTGGGAAACTCCCTCACTTTTGGGGGGGTGACCCTGCCCGCCAGGGACGGGGTCCGCAGCTTGGGGATCCATCTAGACCCGGCGCTCACTATGGAATCCCAGGTGGCGTCCGTGGTTCGCACCGCCTTTTTCCACCTTAGGCGGATAGCCCAGCTGCGATCCTACCTTGATGTTGGGGCCCTCACTACCTTGGTGCATGCGCTCGTAATCTCAAGATTAGACCACTGTAATGCGCTCTACGTGGGGCTACCTTTGGGACTGCTGCGGAAACTACAGGTGGTGCAGAATGCGGCAGCCAGATTACTCAGTGGAGTGAGAAGATACCAACATATCTCCCCCACCCTGGCTGCTTTGCATTGGCTGCCCATCCGTTTCCGCATCAACTTCAAAGTGTTGATGCTTGTGTATAAAGCCCTAAACGGTTTAGGACCTCGATACTTGGCGGAACGCCTCCTCCCACCAAGATCTACCCGTGTCACTCGTGCGAGCCAGGAGGTGAGACTGAGGAGCCTAACGCCGAGGGAGGCCCGGAAGGAAAAGACTAGAAATTGGGCCTTCTCGGCGGTGGCTCCTCGTCTCTGGAACGACTTACCCCCTGAGATTCGCGCGGCTCCCTCGCTGGGTATTTTTAAGAAACAATTAAAAACTTGGATGTTTAGGCAGGCCTTCCCAACAGATAATTCCTGACGATTCCTCCCTACCCTATAGCTCTCCTATCCTGTTTAATAATTTTTTTTTTGTTAAGTAATATGGTTATATGTATTTTTATTGTTTATTCTTATGTTGTTAGCCGCCTAGAGTGGTCCTCACACGACCAGATAGGCGGGATATAAATAAAATAAATAAATATATAAATAAATAAAACAAAGTTCAATGCGTTTCTATGGCTTTTTCCCTCCTGCACAGCGATGTTTCCCACAGCGAAGGTTAATCCGGAACGGATTAACCTCGCTGTGCGGGGCATCACTGTATATCCCTCTCCTATTGGCTCCTCCTTTCTCTCATCTCCCCTCCCTCCTCTTTCATGCTTTTTTTCTCCTATATTCTGTCGGAGCAAATGTGCAGCGTTGAGCTGAGTTTTGTGCTGGTCTAGGCAGTCCAGTGGGATAACACACATGCACAGGCCAGTTCTTCCCAACGCCACATAGATTTACAATATATACAGAAGATCTAGCAGTACAAACCGGCAGCGTGACCTTCATCAGGAGAGGTCTTACATCTTCTCCACATGTCCACACATTTATACACATAAATCAGTACGATCAGGAAGGGCATTGCATCACCCCAGATATGACTTCATTTTTAATACACATCCTGCAGGACTCAGCATTTTGCCCACCTGTCCAATATGGCTGCTGTTTAACATAGGCCTGGTTTTGCCTCAGTGTGGAATGATCCTTGACATATTCTCAATTGGGCCACTGTTGGTATCAACGTATACGCTGTCCCATATCCCTCTGTTGTGGGGGCTGGAGGGGAAAGCTCACACTTCTCTTTTCTGTTGGGAAGAGGTTCCTTCTCACAGTCCACCTGGGTTCTCTGTGCAGCAGCAGACAAGACCTGGGGGGGCAGGAAGGTGGATTTGCAATGGTCTCTCGTGATTCTGTCCCGCTCACCAGGTGCCACATCCCCCAGTTTTCCGGCCATGAATGTGTGTACAGTGGTGCCCCGCATAACGAGCGATTCGTTTAACGACGAATCCACATAGAAATGTGTTTTTTGCAATCGCAAAAGTGATTGCATTGCGATGTTTTAGATGGCAAAACATTGCTTTGCGATGAATGGTAAGTGTTTCACTTACCGATTATCACATAACGATGTTTTTGGAACAGCTGATTGGTGGTTCCAAAATGCCCGCCGGGTAAAGAAACTGGCTGCCCGCTGTGTTTTTGCGCCCTTTCCTGGCTTACCGGGCAGCGAAAATGGCAGCCGCATGGAGGATTTCTGCAGAATGGTGAGTTTCCCCCCATAGGAATGCATTAAACATGTTTTAATGCGTTCCTATGGGCTTTTTTGCCCCGCATAGCGACGAATCCGTATAGCAACGATTTTTTCGGAATGGACTATCGTCGCTATGTGGGGCACCACTGTATTTGAACAAAGGGGCCTAGGACAGAATAGGGATTCTGCTGGTGTACGGCCCACTCTGCTGCTCCACTGTCTCCCTTCTTGAACTGGTCTCGGGTCTGGTATTGGAGTCTCCTCGGCTCACAGTGCTGGGGGACGTCAACATCCATGCTGAGGCAGCTTTGTCAGGAGTGGCTCAGGACTTCATGACGACCATGGGTGGGTCTCAAATGGTTTCTGCCTCCACTCACGCTTGCAGGGCGCACTTCAGACCTGGTCTTCTGTTCTGGGGTAGATGTTGGTGATCTGGGTGTGGAGGAACTCTGGTTTCCTTGTCATGGATGGATCAAACCATCTGGTGGGATGTAGACTCACTGGAACTCAGACCCTCTGCAGGGTGGGGAGGGAACAGATTAAGATGATCCACCCAGGGAGGCTGACGGATCCTGTTGCCCCAGCAGGTCATGCTCTTGAAACCCTGGTTGATCTCCGGGAATGGGAACATGGCCCGGGCTGTTGACACAACTGGTCCTAAGCATCCTCTCTGACTGTCTCCCTGATTTACTGGGGAGGTGGTGATGATGAAAAAGTAAAAGCCGGAGTGAATCCAACCCAACCCAACTCAGGCTACAGCTCATTGGAAGGCCTAAGCCATGGCAATGGCGGTGGCCAAGAAGTCATTCTTCTCTGCCACCCTTGCATCTGTACACGGTCTCCCAGTAAAGCTCTTTCGAGGGGCCAAGGGCCTGGTACAATGCTAGCCCCCCAGGAAGAGAATGCAGACAACCCTAGAGATCACTGTGAAGAATTTGCACGGCATTTTTCAGGAAAAAATAGCTCGGATCCATTCTGTCTTGGATACTGTAGTTCATACAGGTCCTGTATGAACTCCTTAGACCCCATGGTATTGGATAATTACTGGCCAGTCTCTAATATTCCCTTCTTCAACAAGGTGCTGGAGAGGTATCATCAAATCACAGAATCGTCATAGGGTTGGAAGGGACTTTGGGGGTCTTCTAGTCTAGGGGTTCCCACCCTTTTCCGAACCATGGACCGGTTGGGGGCAGGGTCCATGTGCGGGTGGGTGGAGCATGGGTGGGGCTGGGGGTGGGCAGGGTGAACATGCAGGTGGCCAGGGCACTGATGTGTATGTGCATGGGTGGGCAGGCCTCAAGTATGCACAGGGTAGACATGGCACCCAGGTGCAGGTGGGTGGGGCGTGCACATGGTTGGGTGGGGCACCTGTGCATATGTGGGGGAGAGTGCATGCATGTGTGCATGGGAGGGATGTATGTGCGGTAGGGTGGGAGATCTGTTTCTGCAGCCTGGTCCTGCCAAGGCTACGGACCAGTACTGGGCTGCAGACTGGGGGTTGGGGACCCCAGTTCTAATCCAACCCCCTAATCAAGGCATACTCCTGGCCCACCTCTCTGGGATGGGAGTGGGAGGCACTGTCTTACATGTTAGCCTTAAAAGATTTTGCAGAATAGCAGAAGCTTCTCTTTACGAAGTCTTGAGACAGGAATCTCCAGAACAGTAAATCACACACAGACAGCAGGAATGCATGCAAGAGAATACAGTGGTGCCTTGCTAGACAATGATAATCTGTTCCACTGAAATTGCTGTTTAGTGAAATCATCGTCTAGTGAAAAGCATTTCCCCATTGGAATGCATTAAAACCTGTTTAATGTGTTCCAATGGGAAAGAATTGTTGTTGTCTAGCCATAGGAAAGCCACTTTGTGAACTGCCGATCAGCTGTTTAAATAGTTGTCTTGCAAAGCTTAGGTCCCAAAAACACCCGTTTTGCAAGCACGGAGGGAGCTGTCAAAATCGTCGTCTAGTGAAAATCAGTTTGCGAAGCAGGGACCAAACATTGTCCAGCGAAATTCCCCCATAGGAATCACTGTTTTGCAAATCGCTATAGCGATCGCAAAAAGTCAATGTCTAGCGAAAAAACTGCTGTGCGCGGTAACTGTCTAGTGAGGCACCACTGTATGTTTAACCAATCAAAACAGGGTTTGCTTTAGGATAGCTTATCCCTCATGGGTGTGTTCCTCTAGCCATGTAGACAGTGACTAAGTACAGTGGTGCCTCGCATAGCGACGTTAATCCGTGCAACAAAAATCGCTGCTAAGCGATTTCGTCGCTATGCAATTTTAAAAAGCCCATAGAAACACATTAAAACCTGTTTAATGCGTTCCTATTGGCAAAAAACTGACTTTAAAGCGAAGATCCTCCATACGGCGGCCATTTTCACTGCCTCTAAAGCGAGAAATCAGTGCGAAAACACAGTGGGTGGCCATTTTTTTTACCCGGTGGCCATTTTGGAACTGCCGATCAGCTGTTAAAAAAATCATCGCTTTGCGATGATCGGTAAGCAAAACAGGGATCCAATCATCGCAAAGCGAAAAAAACCCATAGGAAACATCACAATGCGATCGCTTTTGTGATCGCAAAAAGTTAATTGTTATGCAGTTTTGTCACTAAATGGAGCACCCGTTAAGCGAGGCACCACTGTACTCAATTAATGCCACCTGTACTAACCACAATCAATTGCTAATTACAATATATTTCTTTAAGGCTTAGCATAACAGTGGTTCCAGTCCTTCCTGGAGGGGAGAATCCAGAGGGTGGTGCTAGGAAATTCCTGCTTGACACCCTGGCTGTTGGTCTCTAGGGTCCCTCAGCGTCCTGCTCTGTCACTCATGCTTTTTAAACATCTACACGAAACCCCTGGGAGAGGTTGTCCGGAGTTTTGGGGTTTGGTGTAACCAGAATGTAGATGACGCCGAGCTCTATCTCTCCATCTAAGGAAGCTGCTTTGGTTATACATCAATGCTTGGTATCAGTAATGGAACTGGATGAGGGCCAAAAAAGTGAAACATAATCTAAACAAGAAAGGCGCTCATGGTCAGTCAGAAGGCAATTCAAATCAAGGAACTGCAATTCAGCCTGTGCTACATGGAGTTATACTCCCTCTGACAACACAGGCGGGCAGCCGCTTGGGGGTGTTCCTGGATTCGTCTTTGAGCCTATATGCCCAGGATTTAGTGGTGGATAAGACTGCCTTTGTAGAGTTGAAACTAACGTGCCAGCTATTACAATTTCTTGAGAGTGCTGATCTGACCATTGTGACACATGTCCCTGTTACTTCCCGGCTGGATTACTCTAATGCGTTCTATGTGCCATTGGAAAATGTTGGGCAACTTCAATAGGTCCGAAACACAACAGCCGGGTTGGTAACAGGGATAAGATAATGTCCCCTGTTGTAGTAGCCCATCCGTTTCTGGGCACAAGTACTGTCTTTAACCTATAAATCCCTAAGTGGTTTGGCTCAAGCTATCTCAAGGACCGTATCTCCCATTATGAGCCTCTTTGGGCATTAAGATCACCAGGAGAAGCCTTTTCCTCAGCCCTACCACCTTCAGAGATGTCCAGTGGTACCTTGACTTAAGAACTTAATCCATATTGGGACTGCGTTCTTAAGTCGAAACATAACCATTTAATCCGTATCTACTATTTTCATTCTTAAGTCAAGGCACTGTTCTTAAGTCGAAGCATTGGTTCCTAATGCTTCAACTAATGCAAAGCCGGTTTATCTGTATCTACCACTAGGGGGTGAATGTTTTCTTCTTCTTTTGAGCTAAGGTGAACTTAGGTAAAAAAAAAAAGGGGCAGGAAAGGGTGTATTTTCCCCCTTTTTTGGTTCTTAAGTCGAGGCTCCGTTCTCAATTCGAAGCAACTTTTTGCAAATGGAGCTGTTCTTAACTCGAAACATTCTGAAGTAGGGACATACTCAAGTTGAGGTACCACTTTATTTGATGGGGACATGGGAGAGAGCCTTCTCTGTGGCTGCTCCCAAACTCTGGAACTAACTTCCACTGGAAGCCATGTTGGCCCCACCCTTGCTGTCCTTCTGCAAGCAGGCAAAGACCTTACTCTTCAGACAGACTTTTCCTTAGCGCATGGCTATCTGAGAGGAATTTTTCAAATTGGATTACTGTGCCCTGGTTTTAAATATTTTTAAATATTGATTCTATTTCCCATTTTCAATAAGATGTTTAATTCATTTTAAACAATTGAATACTTACTGTTTTACCTTTTAATCATAGTCTTTTTGTTAATGTGATGTCCCTTTATGTCTGATGAGGTGGACTTGTCTGCAAAAGCTCGCATTAAAAGTTCGCCATTGAGATGCCACCATGTTTTTCTCTTATATGCTTATTATTTTTATTTTGTTTTCACCAATAATAATTGTTGATGCAATCCACTTTGGGTCTTTTAAAGGAGAAAAGGCAGGGTAAAGATAATACAGTGGTGCCTCGCACAACGATGTTAATTGGTTCCAAAAAATTCATCGCTGTGTGAAACCATCGTTCTGCAAAACACCATTTCCCATAGGAATGCATTGAAAACTGGTTAATCCGTTCCAATTGGAACGGATTGCCGTCCTTAAGCGAAAATCGCCATAGGAAACATCGTTGAGTGAAACCCGGTTCCCCAATTGAAATGCATTGAAGCCAACTCTGCATTTCAGTGGCTTTGCGAAGTCCTTTTTCGCTCCTGTAAAAGTGCCTTACAATGTTTGGAACCTGTTTTAAATGCTTGCAATCGTTAGCCCACCTCCTGAACCCTATGCAAACTTAATTTGGTGTTGTTCTGAGTCGTCGTTAATTTTTGGTGAATTTTTTAATTCACCGGTCCGTTCAAAGGCTTTCAATGGAAAATTAAAAAATTCACCAAAAATTAACGACGACTCAGAACAACACCAAATTAAATTTGCTTAGGGTTCAGGAGGTGGGCTAACGATTGCAAGCATTTAAAACAGGTTTCAAACAGTTTAAGACACTTTTACAGGAGCGAAAAAGGGACATCGTTAAGTGAAATTCCCCCATAGAGAACATCGTTAAACGATGGGGGAAATTCCTCAAAGAAACCCATCGCTGTGTGAATTCGTCATTGTATGAAGCAATCGTTGTGTGAGGCACCACTGTATGTATAAGCGAGCGAGGAAGCGACCGATTAAGGGAGCAAGCAAGCACACACAGAATGAATGAATGAGTGAATGAATGAATGAATAAATGAGTGAGTGAGTGAATGAATGAGTGAATGAATATGGCCACTTGACTGTCTTTTGTTCCGTCTCTGAACACTGAGAACCCTCGAATGGCTTTGCAAGATGGAGGACGCTGAACCAAAATGGAGGCTAGATAGATTCTCTAAATACTAGACCCAACACCTTCTGCCCATATTTGATGCCTTGGCTGTGTCTTGAGGTTTGCCCTGTACTTTCCCATTTCTGTCCTCAGCACCCAAGGGTTAGTGTTTTCCATGCAGAGCCCTTCAGGATTGGCCCCTGCCTTTGTGCACAGAGTGGCGAAAGCATGGTTGCATGGAGGTCACAAGGGCTGGTTGGGTCTCACTGAACTCTTGGTTGGCCAACATAGAGGTCTTTTTCCGTGTACAGTATAAAAAGTCTTTGAAAAATGTAATAGCTTTACACCTTTTTGATCTGTTTGGCAGGCATTAGAATGATGCTGGAAACATATCCTCCGTTGTCTCTTCTATCTGGAGGAGCTGAAACAGCCTTTATGCTACCCAATGTGGTTGGAACAAGTTGGCGGGGAGTCATTCACTGTTTTTCTCCCTGGGAAACATTACAGAACTTGAAGGTATCTATCCTGTCCTGTTTTATTTTGCCTATGCTGGCCATCAGGAAAGCTGAGAATATTGTCTGTGATGGCTTGAGCCTTAAATCTAAGCATCAGACACATGGATCATTGTTCCCCCCCCTGGACAGTGGCATCTGGATCTTGGAGTCAGAAACTCCGAGTTTGATTCACCCACTGTACCTTCTGCAAGGACAGCCAGCCTGTGTGGTTTTGGGCAAGCTGCAGTCCCAAGATACCCCCCAGAAAAAGAAAATGAGACACCACTTCTGATTACTCTCTACCTGGAAAACTAGATAACCATAAGTCAGAATTGACGTGACAGCATATGATTATTATTTTTGAAAAATAACAGAGGAACCCCTGCACTGTGCATGAAACTAACATGTCTCCCCTTCTCTCAGAGTGTCTTGGTGACATTTGAGGATATTGCTGTCCATTTCACAGAGGAAGAGTGGGCTCTGCTGGATGAAGACCAAAAGGCTCTGCACCAAGGAGTCATGGAGGAAAATGTAGCCAGCCTGATCTCTCTGGGTAAGCTTTGTCTTTCCACCCCTTTGCTTCATAAATCCAATTTTACAGATTGGATCAAAGAAGAAACTATAACTCTATAAAATCTCGAAGAGTGGTAGCTTGGGCTGCCTCCAACCAATTTAGAAGCTCCCTTCTTAGCCTTGCAGCCAGAGCATAGAAACTTATTTTCTTTTCCCTCCCTAGCCAGCGAATGCCACTGAACTTAGCTCTTAGCTCTTCTGGAGTATATTCATACCTTTTCTTGACAAGGTTCATAAATTTGTCCCAAGTAATGTCCACCTCCAACTCCGCCACAGAATCAGTCAGTTGTCAGGAAACCTGCATTCTCTGCAGCTTAGGCCAATCAGGATGTGAAATCTGAAGGCCCTGAGGAGGTTAGAATGTAGGCAGAATGTAGGCAGAAGCCCCAGGTCGACACATAAAAGATCCTGTCTCTGCTCGGCCTACTGTTTAGTATGGTGTCACAGCTACTCCCGTTCTCCTCCTGGTCGGCCTCTTAATTCCTTATTCACCGTGTCTGTGCAGTCAGGAACACCTGCATCACCTGCTTCAAGTTCCCAGCTGGCTGTGTGGGGGGTTCACTGTTCCATCTTGGGTCAGGCACCAGTGTCTCTTCCCTCAGTATGAACTTGTCCTATGCCACCAACAGCCCCCTCTATTCTCTTGGGGGGGCATGCGTTTGAATCCCACCGCTGCCACCATGTAAGGAATGCACCTCCTTAAAGGTGATCTTCCAAAAGGGGAAGGTGCCAACTCTAGTTCTCATTTTCAAATATCCTTTTCTCCCTATGTTGGGTGAGACCTAGAAGGTGTGTGACTGGGCAACTATGGGCAAGCTTCTAACCCTAGATTTCCAATTCCTCCCTTATTTGAGATAAAATTCCCTTGGCTGTGTACTTTAAGTTTTACACACCAATAGCAAACATAGCCCTTTGTATCTGAGGTATTTTCTTTAGGCACTCAAACCCTTATTCCCCCAAGAATCACACTTGGGTAAAATATAAAATATTTATTTAAAGAAGAGTAAAGTTATAAAATATAAGAAACACAAAAGAGTTACAAATTGTACTGTTACATCCCAAGATTCTAAGGATTAAGTAAATTCCTGTATTACCCATAAAACAATAAAAAGATTAACTAACTAGAGTACAATGATTTTACTACTTAATTGCCATGCTATTCTAAGTCACCATTGCTAAGTCTCCTAATCAATCAAGGAAGGCTATAAACCTGTCACTACCTACTACTACTCCTTCTTCTCCAATTTACAGACACACGCTAGCCCCCCTTTTAATAACTTAAATCAAAGTCTCTGCTTCGTGATGCTATCCAATCAGCATAATCCTTGGAGAATTAGCACAGGGAAATTGCCCCAGAGGGACACCACAGCTACGATACAAGGATATCTACAAGCGGGATCTGAATGCCTTAGGAATGGACCTCAACAGAAGGGAAACAGTGACCTCTGAGCATTCAGTCTGGAGCGTTCATCATGGCCTCTCCCAATTGAAGAGATCCTTGTTCAGCAGGCCGAGGCAAAGAGGCAGTCCCGAAACCAGCAAAATCAGGGAGCTGAACAGGGGACAGATTGTATTTGTCTTCAGTGTGGAAGGGATGGACACTCTCGAATTGACCTTCTCCACCACACTAGACCAAGTCCCCTATTCAGAGCATGTTACAGTAGTTAATCAAGACTGAAAGATGCCTAATATAAAATACGGTCCTTGGTTCACAAGTCCATGCCCAACATGTAACTTTCCAGAATCCAGTCTCCCTTTCCCAGGCTGGTAAACAATTTGAATGAAATGTAATGTTTTTCAGTCTTGATCTGTAGCCTTGATTTGTCTCTCCTAAAAGTCACAACAAGAACTGGCTCCCAGGATGAGATCTGAACAGCTTTGGAACTCTGAAAAACAAGTACTACAAAACCTATATCCTCACACGTCTTTTTGCCAGTTCCTTCACACTACTGCATGATAGTTATATTTGCTGAGGTTTGCTACCTGACTTGATATTCTGTTTCTTCACTTAGGTACTTTTATGAGAGAGAAGAGGATTGAGGAAAAAGGTGGTACCATATTATTGTGTGCTGTCATTAATATAAATAAGGAACAGCACTTGAAAAGCAGCAAGAGCCTCAGTGGTGGAAGCAGCCTTAGTAGCCACCACCAATTCTATGCAGCAAAGAAGATGTTGAAATATTTGGAAAGTGGAAAGAGCCTCAGTCAGAGTATATCTCCTGCGTCCCATATGCCAATACACACAGGAGAGAAGCCATTCCAATGTAAAGCTTGTAAGAAGAGCTTCAAAAAGATGAGTAACCTTAGTTTGCATCTAACAACTCTCACAGGGGAGAAAACACATAAATACATGGAATGTGGAAAGAGCTTCGGTCATAGCAGTCAGCTGAGTTCACATCAAAGAATTCACACTGGGGAGAAACCATATAAATGCATGGAATGTGGGAAGTGCTTCAGTCAGAACAGTCAACTCAATGGACATCAAAGAACTCACACAGGGGAGAAACCATATATATGCATGGAATGTGGAAAGGTCTTTAGTCAGAGAGCTAACCTTTGTATACATAAAACACTTCACACAGGGGAAAAACCGTATAAATGCGTGGAATGTGGAAAGAGTTTCAGCGACCACAGTTACCTCAGTAAACATCAAAGAACTCATACTGGGGATAAACCCTGTCAATGCATGGAATGTGGAAAGATCTTCAGTGACAGCAGTTACCTCACTAGACATCGAAGAACTCACTCTGCGAAGAAACCATATAAATGCATGGAATGTGGAAAGAGCTTCAGCAAAAGAAGTCACCTTACTGCACATCAAAGAACTCACACAGGGGAGAAACCATATAAATGCATGGAATGTGGGAAGAGCTTCAGCCAAAGCAGTCACCTTCGTTCACATCAAAGAACTCATACTGGGGAGAAACCCTATCAATGCATGGAATGTGGAAAGGGCTTCAGTGATCGCAGTTACCTCAGTAAACATCAAAGAACTCATACTGGGGAGAAACCCTATCAATGCATGGAATGTGGAAAAAGCTTCAGCGACTGCAGTTACTTCAGTAAACATCAAAGAATTCACACTGGGGAGAAACCATATAAATGCATGGAATGTGGAAAGAGCTACAGCCAAAGCAGTCACCTTCGTTCACATCAAAGAACTCATACTGGGGAGAAACCCTGTCAATGCATGGAATGTGGGAAGAGATTCAGCAAGAGAAGTCAACTTAGTGCACATCAAAGAATTCACACTGGGGAGAAACCCTATCAATGCATGGAATGTGGAAAGAGCTTCAGTCACAGCAATAGCCTTAGTTCACATCAAAGAACTCATACTGGGGAGAAACCCTATCAATGCATGGAATGTGGAAAGAGTTTCCGCCGAAGCAATAACCTTAGCTCACATATAAGCACTCACACAGGGGAGAAACCATATAAATGCATGGAATGTGGGAAGAGCTTCAGCCAAAGCAGTCACCTTCGTTCACATCAAAGAACTCATACTGGGGAGAAACCCTATCAATGCATGGAATGTGGAAAGGGCTTCAGTGATCGCAGTTACCTCAGTAAACATCAAAGAACTCATACTGGGGAGAAACCCTGTCAATGCATGGAATGTGGAAAGAGATTCAGCAAGAGAAATCAACTTAGTACACATCAAAGAATTCACACTGGGGAGAAACCCTATCAGTGCATGGAATGTGGAAAGAGCTTCAGTCACAGCCATAGCCTTATTTCACATCAAAGAACTCATACTGGGGAGAAACCCTATCAATGCATGGAATGTGGAAAGAGTTTCCGCCAAAGCAATAACCTTAGCTCACATATAAGCACTCACTCTGGGAAGAAACCATATAAATGTATGGAATGTGGAAAGAGCTTCACTCAGAGCAGTAACCTGAGTTCACATCAGAGAACTCACACGGGAGAAACGACAAATGCATGGAATGTGGGAAGTGCTTCAGTCAAAGCAGTAGCCTCAGTAGACATCAACAAATTCACATATGAAAAAAGATACATATAAATGTATGGGATGATGAAAAAGCTTCAGCCACAGAGGTCAACTTAGTACACATCAAAGAACTCACACAGAACAAAAAACAGAATTATAGAATCATAAAATAATTACTTTGGATGGAGCCTATAAGGCTATCAAGTCCAACCCTCTGCTCAATTTAGGAATCCAAATCAAATGGTTGTCCAGCTTTTTCTTCAATGCCTCCATTCAAGAGAATACCTGAGGTAACTAGTTTTATTATCATAGCACTCTGTCAGTAACTTAAGCCCATTATTATGCATCCTGCATTTTGTGTTGATCGAGAACAGATCCTGTCCCTCCTCTGTATGACTTAGATTAGATTAGGTATCCTTCAGTCTCGAGAGACTATGGTATCGTGCTCTGCATGGAGGACTTGGAACAGCATCTAGTGTGGCTGAGAAGGCCAATTCGAGAGTGATAATCCCTTTCACACTGAGGACAAATACAATCTGTACCCCGTCTAGCTCCCTGATTTTGCTGCTTTTGTGACTGCCTCTTTGCCTCGGCCTGCTGGACAAGGGTCTCTTCAAATTGGGAGAGGCTGTGATGCACCACCTGCCTCCAGGCTGAACGCTCAGATGTCAGGGTTTCCCATTTGTTGAGATCCATTTTCAAGGCCTTCAGATCCCGCTTGTAGATATACAGCTGTGGTCTCCCTCTGAGGCGATGTCCTTGCACTAATTCTCCAATCAGGAGATCTTTTGGAATCCGACCATCGACCGCTTTTACAACATGCCCAAGCCAACGTAGACATCGATCTAGGACTACTCTATTTGGGATTTTGTCCTGCCAGGTGATACCAAAAATCTGTATGACTACTTTTCAAGTATTTGAAATATGTTATCATAAACTGTATGAATGCAAAGAATGTGGCAAAAACCGTGAATCACAACAGTCACCTTAGTTCACCTCAAATAACACACAGAGGAAAAACCATTCAGATTGTAAAATCCTGTCCAGGAGTGAACAGACCTTTTTTCTCTTGAAAGAAGCCACACAGAGAAAAAATGTTTAGATAAGGGAATCTGGGATGGTCTCCGGTCTAGTTACTGATTCTACATCCCATCAAAGACTTCAGGGTGGTGAGATGAAACTGTATTCCTTGATTGTTTCAGGGAAAGACATTTAGGCAGAAAAGATGTTTTGATGTCACATAATAGAATCCACAATAATGCAGATCATTTTCTGTAGTCTGAGCAGTTTTTTTTCCTGCATCCCAGAAGTACTGAATTTTGTATAGGCTGTAGAGAGGAAAACCAGAAACAAAAATGTAGAAGTAGGGTTTTAATTGTAAATATATGGCAAGGGTTAAAATTTTGGAATGTGGTGTAGTGGATAGGGTAATACAAGAATCCAAAGAGAAATAGCAGAGATAAAATATATATGTATGCTAGACACACATATCAATGGACTTAATATAAGCCAAGGCTTTTTGAGGCAGTACTAGATACAGGGATAGTGGAGACCAGGATTCAAATCCCCACTTGACCATCGAAACCCACTAGGGGTATTTCACTTATCTTCAAAACTCTATTAGGATCAGTGTAAATTCTGAATTGATGGCACTTGAGCATAATAACAAGGGACATGGTGCACTGTGGGTTAAACCGCAGAAGCCTCTGTGCTGCAAGGTCGGAAGACCAGCCGTCATGAGATCGAATCTGTGCGACAGAGTGAGCTTCTGTCACTTGTCCCAGCTCCTGCCAACCTAGCCATTCGAAAGCATGTACAAATGCAAGTACAGTGGTGCCTCGCTTAACGAGTGCACCGTATAGCGATGTTTCCGTATAACGATCCCTTTTTCGGGATCGCTATACGGAAACATACCCGATTGTCGCAATGGGGAAAACCCGCATTGTGAAGATCGGGTATTGCGGCGGCCATTTTGGAGCCGCCGAACAGCTGATCGGCGGTTCCAAAATGGCCGCTGGAAGCCCGGAAATGGCTGCCGGCAGCCGTTTTCGCGCCCTGCCCTCGCTTAGCGAAGGCGCGAAAATGGCTGCCGGCACCTGGAATCCTCGCTGAACGGGTAAGTAACAAAAGTATTGGAACGCATTAAACGAAGTTTAATGCGTTCCAATACATTTCCCCTACCCGTTTAGCGACGATTTCGCATAGCGAGGGTTAATCCGGAACGGATTAACCTCGCTATGCGGGGCACCACTGTAGATAAATAGGTACAGTGGGAAGGTAATGGCGTTCCATGTTTAGTTCAGCACGGAAACTGTCTACAGGCTAATGCTGGCTCCATGGCTTGGAAACAGGGAGGAGCACCACCCCCTAAAGTCGAACACGACTGGACAAAAATTGTCAAGGGTAACCTTTACCTTAATATGATAATAACATGATAAAGGCCATTTGCTCACACAGTTATATGAAGTTTGTCCAGTAGGAAATCCGGCAAATGTCCCTACCTTAATGTCATGGTCTTGACTCTCCAAAAATCTTTTGGTTTGCCAATTCCTCTTTCACCGCATACATTTCGCAAATGTTACCATTCCTTCTGCTGGAAAAAAATGCTGTCTTTCACATTTGATGGAGAAAGGTTTCTGACCAACTTCATAAGTTACAAGGAAACAAAGACTACATAAGCAGGAACAACAAATGCCTTAGTCAAAATAGCAAGATTAGTTTAAGAGTTAATGATTTACTTGATAATCCTTTCTGTCAGTTTTTGTAATTTTGTGTCTAAGAGTCTTCAAATGATGGAGGGGTAGAAGAAACGGTGCCTGGAAAATTAAAGACTTATACTCGCTTATAAACAACACTGCAGCCTCAAACAACTGCAGACAGAGAGGTGAGAATGAAACCCTGCGAGAAACCCAGATCCCGCATCTGCCCCCACATTTATTTGGTCAGCACAATTACTGGACCCAACAACGGCACCCACAATATCAAAGGCACTTTTACCTGTCCCTTTACCAATGTAATTTATGCCATTTTTTGCCAACAACACCTATCTGCACTCCGTGGAGGACAAATGGGGCAATTGCTATGCAAATGACTCAATGAACATAAATTAGACATCAGGAAAACCTGTTTCACATCATTGTAATTTACCAGGAAATTCCACAGACGGTTTGAAAGTAGCTGTAGCAAACACCCTGTCTTCTTATACATATATATTGGTATTGGCCTGCACCAATGGGAGCTGTAGGGAGGTGGATCCAGAGAAACTAGGAGGGAGGGGTGAGTCAGAGTCTAGAGTTCAGTCAGAGAGAGTTTGGAGAAGGAGTTTGGGGTTTGAGGCAGAGAGAGTGTTTAAGGAGTGATTAGTCAGAGTGTGACCTGTATTAATTAAGATAGAAGAGGTTAAAGTAAAATACTGATGCTTTATGTAATTTTAAGAATTTGCTTAAGAACTATTCCTAAAACAACATGTAATCAATAAACCTGTTTCTGTTTAAAAGTTCAGTACTGAATCAACCTCAGTCTTTCATAGGAAATATAGGTTGATAAAGAGATCAACTGGTGGCAGCGTGTTAAAGGGTGTGTTGGGATACTCATCTGAGCTCTGTGTTTGGTGAAACAAAAGCAGGGGCCATGGAGTAAACACCACAGTGGCCATCCTAGAAAAACAACAACAACTAAAGGACAAGTATCCAAAGAGGAAGAGTTGAGATAAAATATATACATATGCTAGACACACATATCAATGGACTTAATATAGGTCAAGACTCTTTGGGGCACTACAAATATTGGACTGCTTCTCTCATATATTTCCCTTCCTTAACAGATCCACCTTAGACATTTCTAAGGCAATGCGGAGTCTTTGGTCTTGTGGTCACCCATTGTCTAGGGTAATTCACACACCATTGCAACCAATTACAAAGAAAAGTTTATAGGGGAGAAGTTCATCAACAAGCATAGATAGCTCATCTAATTAATCATATTACTCTACAATTGTCATTTTACCACTGTTAATTTATTACAGAGGTTCTCACATTCCTTACAACACAATATTCGATTAAAAAACCTGCATATCAAAGACACTATCATCACAGAGTTTAACACCCACATCTCTGTATTTCGATATCTATACTTCGATGTCATGTATAAATATTTGCCAGGTTTTATCTCCTCTTATGTCTGATAGGGTGGACTTGTCCGCAAAAGCTCACATTAAAAAAATATACAAATTAGTCTTTAAGGTGCCACCATGGTTTGGTCTTATTTTAACTTTGTATTTTGCTTTTAACTATAATGAAAATGAAACTACTTTGAAAATGTATGGCTTTGAAAATCTGTTTAGTATTGTTGTTTAGTCATTTAGTCATGTCCAATTCTTCGTGACCCCATGGACCAGAGCACGCCAGGCCCTCCTGTTTTCCACTGCCTCCCGGAGTTGGGTCAAATGCATATTGGTCGCTTCAATGACACTGTCCAGCCATCTCGTCCTCTGTCGTCCTCATCTCCTCCTGCTTCACACTTTCCTCTCACTTCCATACATCACTACAGGAAAAACCATCGCTTTGACTATGCAGACTTTTGTTGGCAAGGTGATGTCTCTGCTTTTTAAGATGCTGTTGAGGTTTGTCGTCGCTTTCCTCCCAAGAAGCAGGCGTCTTTTAATTTTGTGGCTGCTGTCACTATCTGCAGTGATCATGGAGCCCAAGAAAGTAAAATCTGTCACTGCCCCCATATCTTCCCCTTCTGTTTGCCAGGAGGTGATGGCACCAGTGGCCATGATCTTTATTTTTTTGATGTTAAGCTTCAGACCGTTTTTTGCACTCACCTTTCACCCTCATTGCGAGGTTCTTTAATTCCTCCTTACTTTCTGCCATCAGAGTGGTATCATCTGCATATCTGAGGTTGTTGATATTTCTTCCAGCAATCTTAATTCCATATTGGGATTCCTCCACTCCAGCCTTTCTCATGATGTATTCTGCATTTTAGTTAAATAAGCAGGGAGACAATATACAGCTTTTTCATACTCCTTTCCCAATTTTAAACAAATCAATTGTTCCATATCCAGTTCTAATTGTTGCTTCCTTTCCAACATATAGATTTCTCAGGAGATAGATAAGGTGGCCAGGCACTCCCATTTCTTTAAGGACTTGCGATAGTTTGCTGTGGTCCTCACAGTTAAAGGTTTTTGCATAGTCAATGAAGCAGAAGTAGATATTTTTCTGGAACTCTCTGGCTTTCTCCATAATCCAGAGCATGTTAGCAATTTGGTCTCTAGTTCCTCTGCCCCTTCGGAATCCAGCTTGTACTTCTGGGTGTTCTCGGTCCACAAAGAGGGCTTCATGAAATGTTTCCTTGGAGCAGTGAGGAGGGGGTGTCTAGGTTTGTCATGCTTTCTTCCCAAGAAGGAAGGACCCTATATTTAATCCCAAAGAAGTGAATTTTTAAGTCATTAACAAAAGTACAGGGGCAAAAAAAAAAGTCATTAAAATGATTTTGCATGGATTATAGGAAATTGAACCAGCGGTGACACAAGCAGATGCGTTTCCGATGCCAAGACCTGATGATTTCTTAAAAAGAGAATAGTATCTCTAGACTGAAGTAGAAACCATTGTTAATTGGCCCATAGCTACTTCCAAGAAGAAAATAAGATCATTTTTAGGGTTGGCAGTTTACTGTAGAAGAAAGAATCTACAGCTCAGGGAAAAACATTTATCAACCATAGAAAAGGAGTGTTTAATGTTTGTGCAATTAATAAATTGAAACTATAACTATGGGGATGAAATTTCACTTTGTGTTCAGATCATTCACCTTTGGTCTGGTTACATCATCTCAAAACTATGAATAGCAAATTATTGAAATAGTTGTTATTGTTGCAAGATTTTCATTTTGTGATTCCAAGCATGAAACAGAAGGACATAGTAGCTGATGCTTTTTCCAGGAGACCAGAAGATGAAAGATAAAGGGGAAATGTAGTTTATGTAAATGTAATGTTAAGATAAAGTTATATTAAAGAATGTAAATGTAACTCAATAAAATATAATCAAGCAAAGTATTGTAAGGTAATGTTATGGGAAGTCATGCTGTATTATGAAATGATAAGTATTGTTGAAGAATAGAGTAATGTGTAATATATATTTGAAATTATGTAATATGACAAAAAATACAGGTTTTGCATGTTATGATTTTTCATGAGATGCATGGCAGTGAACTGAATTAAGGGTTAACGACACCCAGAAAGAAGTTAAGGGGAATATAAATTGTGGCCGTTCCATAGCAGTGATGAAGTTTATCCAGCATTACCAGACTTTTTCATGATTGGCTGATGGATGACTGAGATGAGGACTAATCAGAAAACATCAAAGGAAGATATGGAAGTAAGAAGAGGAGGGAAAATGAGTTAATTTGAGCAGTTGGCTTGATGATTACTTAGAAATATGGAAAGGAAGCTGAAGCGCTAGAAGATTTAAATGACTCTAGAACTAAGATGTGTATAATGTATCAGGTAACTGAGAAGGGCTATGAAGATATTGAAATTGTAACATATTATGAACATCTGACTGCAATAGAAGACTGATGCTGAAAATGAGCTGTAACCATACACATCAGATTTCATTGTATTAGGCTGTCGGCAAGCCCAGAGAAAGGAAAAGGCAGGTTAAAGTGGGTTAGGCAGGTTGGCTCGGTCACCGTCATTTCCCACAATTTCTGCCTCTTCAAAGTCTGGCTCATGTCCAGTCAAACCTCGGACGTATTGATCAATGTTAGTGTTAGGTCCACCTTTTCCCATATCGAAGCTCCAGTAGAAGCTCAGCTTTCTGAGGCCCACTAATCACTCAGATGTGTGATTTCATCATTCGCTGAACCACATCTTGTCGTATTTTTCGTTCGTTTAGCCATGTCCGACTCTTCGTGACCCCATGGACCAGAGCACGCCAGGCCCTCCTGTCTTCCACTGCCTCCCAGAGTTGGGTCAAATTCATGTTGGTTGCTTTGATGACATTGTCCAACCATCTCATCCTCTGTTGTCCCCTTCTCCTCCTGCCTTCCCACTTTCCCCAACATCAAGGACTTTTCCAAGGAGTCTTCTCTTTTCATCAGATGGCCAAAGTACTGGAGCCTCAGCTTCAGGATCTGTCCTTCCAGTGAGCACTCAGGTTTGATTTCCTTTAGAATTGGTATGTTTGCTCTCCTTGCACTCCAGGGGACTCTCTGGATTTGTCCATAACCCAGCGCATGTTAGCAATTTGGTCCCGAGTTCCTCTGCCCCTTCGGAATAATTCTCCCCTCTGCAGTCTGGGACAGAAGAGGGAGAGGGTCCACACTCCCAATTCAGAAAGGGGAACTTGCAAGCCCAGAAAGCACTTCCTTGACTTAAAAAAAGAAAGAAAAGAAACCAATTCATGGCATCGCATTGCAGTTGAAATCTAGGGGTTCACAGAGAAAGAATCTGGGGCGTGTTGTTCTGCCTCTTGAGGAGGAATTAGGGAGGAGAAGCTCCCTTTGGGTTTTCCTGGTGTTGCTTCACAGAGGCTGCTCCTCTTTGCTAAACATGATAATTATAAAATTCCCCCCTCTTTCGTTCTGTTATTTACAGTTCATTTTGTTTTTACTGTTTATGTTCACGGGCTGGATTTTACTCTCTGATTGTAAACTACACAAGTATACCAAATGAATGAATGAATGAATGAATGAATGAATGAATGAATGAATGAATGAATGAATGAATGAATGAATGAATGAATGAATGAATGAATGAATGAATGAATGGGTTTCCCAGACTATACCACTGACAGAAACGGGTTTCTCCTGAGTCTGGCAGAGGATGACAAACAGTAGAGCATTAGATTTGGTTGGGGGGGGGCAGCAAGAATTCGCCTACACATTCATGGAAATTGTCCCACCAGAGCATGATCCCCATTGTTTCCCAATCTCTCACTTTTAGTTCTTGTGTCACGTCTCAAAATTCTCTCTTGTCTTCAGGTTATCTTCAGAATTGGTCACTCCAGAATTTGTCCACCCGACACGGAGGCCTCTCTCCTTCTGAAGAACACAGTGGTTGAGAAGAAACATACTTTCCCAGGTAAGAAACCCATCAGCATCTTGCTCCTGGGTCTCCCCGTCCTTCTCTGGCTTGAAGAAAGTCCTAAACCTGCACCCATGTAGATCAAAACAGGACAAGAGTTCCTTTTTTCTTAGTGAGTAAGACAGAACGGAGACACAGAGATGGGCCATATTTCAAACCACCACCTCTTGGTCTCCTCACAGATCCTGGCGACACCTCCTTGTTCAGCTGTCCTTCATGGAGAAGTGGAGACAAGATTCATGAAGCCAGAGCAGATAAGAGGGAAGGAATGGGGAGTGGAGGAGCCTGGGGCGTTTCTCCTCCTCTTACATTCTCCTGGGCCCAAAAAGGATCACACACACCCTTCCATTTGCTCCTCTCTAAGCTACTCTAAGCACAAAAAAATGGTCTGAAGCGCAACATAAAAAAACCGAAAATCGTGGCCACTGGTCCCATCACCTTTTGGGAAATAGAAGGGGAAGATATGGAGGTAATGACAGATTTTACTTTCTTGGGCTCCGTGATCACTGCAGATAGTGACAGCAGCCACAAAATTAAAAGACAATTGCTCCTTGGGAGGAAAGCGATGACAAACCTAGACAGCATCTTAAAAAGCATAGACATCACCTTGCCGACAAAGGTCCGCATAGTCAAAGCTATGGCTTTTCCTCTAGTGATGTATGGAAGTGAGAGCTGGACCATAAGGAAGGTTGACCGCCGAAGAATTGATGCTTTTGAATTGTGGTGCTGGAGGAGGCTCTTCAGAGTCCCCTGGACTGCAAGGAGAACAAACCGATCCATTCTGAAGGAAATCAACCCAGATCCTGAAGCTGAGGCTCCAGTACTTGGGCCATCTGATGAGAAGAGAAGACTCCCTGGAAAAGACCCTGATGTTGGGAAAGTGTGAAGGCAAGAGGAGAAGGGGACAACCGAGGATGACAATGGTTGGACAGTGTCATCGAAGCTACCAGCATGAATTTGACACAACTTCAGGAGGCAGTGGAAGACAGGAGGGCCTGGTGTGCTCTGGTCCATGGGGTCACGAAGAGTCAGACAGGACTTACGACTAAACAACAACAAAGCTACTCCCTCAGAAGGCTGAGGCTAAAGGGTTGAATCCTGTACTGAGCTACCGAGTCAATGCCCTTTTGTTTCTGGATTGTACTTTTTGAACGTAGATCACTGCTGATACCTGTGAAAATAAATAGTTTCTTCTTTTTCCTTTCAGATTGCAGAAGCTCTGGAGGAGCTGGCTGTGTCTTTCTTGGAGGAGGAGTGGGCTCTGCTGGATCCCGGCCAAAGGGCTCTGCACGCGGAAGTCACGGAGGAGACTATGACTCATCTGGTGTCTCTGGGTGAGCTTTCTTTGATTGTCCTTTCCTTTGACATGGAGCCTCTTATCAGAGTAAAACTGAAAGTGTTATCAAGTGTTAAAACTCCAAGCACACCAAATGCAAAATAGAAAAAAAACCAAAATGTTGAAGCACCCAGAGAATGAGCCCGTGTGTTTCACAGTCTGCTTTGGTGGGTTGTTTCTGTTGTGGTGGTGGTTGTGTGCAGTTAGGTTGCCTTGGAATTATGAATGAGCATTCTCTAAAACGTTGTGTCAACAGCCCTCCTCAGCTCTTGCAAACTCAAGCCTGTGGCTTCCTTCCAGGACTCATTCCATCTTCTATTGGGTTTTCCTCTTTCCCTGCTGTCTTCCAGCTTTCTCTTCAGCGCCCAAGGTTTGGTGCTTTCGCTGCAGGGCCTTTCAGGATTGGCCCCTAGCTTGTGGTACCAAACAGCAAAGGCGTAACTGCACAGCGATCAAAGGGGTTGGTGGGTAACTAGGAGGCTCAACAGAATCTCTCATTCGCCCTCCTAATGAATCCTGTCTTGGTCTCATCTCAGCTCATCTTGGTAGAGATCAAAGGTCTTAGTGGTTCAAACCTGAGATCCGTATTCTGTGGAAAAAGAAATATCTTTGCATGCTTTTGATCTTCCTTGCAGGTATTGGAATGATGCCGGGAACTAACTCTTCCTCCCTTCTTCTTTTTGGTGGAATGGAAGCCGCTTCAAGGCCACGTTGTGATCTGGTGGGATCAAGTCGGCAGAGAGGTGTTCCTCCCTCAGAAACATTCCAGAGCTTGAAGGTATCTGTCCTGTCCTGTTCTGTCTCCTTTTGCCCAATTCTGCCCATAAATGTTGTTGAAAATATGGTGAAAGGTTGAATTCGGAATCTAAGAAAGAGTCCCAAGGATCATTTCATGCTAAAGAAGAACAGTAGAATTTCTGTTTGAAGCTGAAACGTTTCCTCTTTTCTCAGGACGTCCTGATGCGTTTTGAGGATATTTCTATCCATTTCACAGAGGAAGAGTGGGCTTTACTCCATGAAGACCAAAGAGCTCTGCACCAAGAAGTCATGGAGGAAAATATAGCCACTCTGATCCCTCTGGGTAAGCTTTGTCTTTCCACCCCCTTTGGTCCATAAAACCACACAACAGTTTTCTCCCCCTCCGGTCTGCTGCATAAAGTTTACATTTGTTGAGGTTTGTTCCCTTACTTGAACCTCTGAATTAGGTAAAGGTAAAGGTTCCCCTTGACATTTAATCCAGTCGTGTCTGACTCTAGAGGTGGTACTCATCCCTGCCTCCAAGCCATAGAGCCAGCATTTGTCCGAAGACAGTTTCAATGGTCATGTGGAAACTGTCTAGACACGGAACACCGTTACCTTCCCACCAAGGTGGTACCTAGGTTGCCAAGAGCTGGGACAAGCGACGGGAGCTCACTCCGTCATGTGAATTCGATCTTATGACTGCAGGTCCTCCGTCCTTGCAGCACAGGGGCTTCTGCGGCTTAACCCGCACCGCCACCACATCCCCCAAATTACTGTGAATTACCTAGGTTCTAATTTGATTCTCTTCCCCATTCCAGCTACTCATATGAGAGAGAAGAGGAACGAGGAAGAAGATGATACGGTGTTCTTGGGAGCTGTCACTGATGAAAAGCAGAAACAACCCTTAAAAGGCGGAAAGAGTGGTAGAAGCCACCAGTTCCACACGGCACAGCTGTTGAAATGTTCGGTATGTGGACAGACCTTCAGTCACAATGAAGATCTTTCTTCCCATCAGAGAATTCACACCGGGGAGATAAAGTTTAAATGCTTGTTATGTGGAAAAGGTTTCAATCAGTTCGGAAACCTCGCTTCTCACATGAAGATCCATACCTTTAAATGTCTGGAGTGTGGAAAGAGCTTCAGTGACATACAAAGTCTTTCTTGTCACAAAAAAATCCACACAAGGGAAAAACCATTTAAATGTTTGGACTGTGGAAAGAGCTTCAGTGACATGAGAAGTCTTTCTTGTCATGCCCGAATGCACACAGGGGAGGAACCATTTAAGTGTCTGGAATGTGGAAAGAGCTTCTGTCTTAGCAAAACCCTTGATTCCCATATGAGAATCCATATGGGGGAGAAGCCATTTAAATGCCTAGAATGTGGGAAGGACTTCAGGCAGAGCGGAAACCTCGCTTCCCATATGAGAATTCACACCGGGGAGAAACCATTTAAGTGTTTGGATTGTGGGAAGAGTTTCAGGCAAACTAATACCCTGGCTACCCATACGAGAATCCACACACGGGAGCAACCCTTCAAATGTTTGGAATGTGGGAAGAGCTTCAGTCGGAGCACAAGTCTGGCTTCCCACGCAAGAATCCACGTGGGAGAAACCATTTAGCTGTTTGAAATGTGGAAAGAGCTTTGAACTTTTCTGTATAAGAAAATCCACACGGTGGGAAAAATCTTTGTAAAGCTCGGACTGTGGAAAGAACTTCAGTGATGAAGGCACACACTTGTTATCCATGTGAGAATCCACACAGGGAGATAACCCCATAAATGTTTGGAAAGAGCAGAAACCTTGATTCCCATATTAAAATACGCAGAGAGAAAGATAATTTAGATAAAGAAATTTGGAAAGAGATTCTGTCAGTTCACAGACTTCCCTTTGAATCAAGGAAGTGGGAGAAACTATTTAGGTCTTGTTTCCTTTTTTTTTTTTTAATGGGCATTTAATTCATCTTGGAAGAAATAACAGTTTTCACAGAGGTAGTTTGAAGGAGAACTGAAAGGAAAAGTCTAGAAACAGATGGTTTTTTGAATGTTACGGCCATAGTGGAAAAATGTACAGTGGCTGACGTGTCCCAAAGCAGTTTGGATTACAAACCAATTTATAGTTGTCTACTTAAGAATAATCATTAAATGCTGTGATTTTATATTAATCGTCTTCTCTTAGTTTCTGCTCCTTTTTAAGATTTCCTTCTCTTGTCTCTTCTTACCCTGTTCCTTTTTCACATACATTTCACAAATTTTACAAATGTCAAGACTGCCTTTTTTTAAAAGGGTGTCTGTAAGAGATGAACACTTGAAAACAGATTGTGATTAGAAGAAGCAACCTTTTAAAAAGTAATGAAAATGAGGTATCAGAAGTACTATAAATTAGCTACCTGTTATGGTCAAGAGCCAGGAGTCCCCTGTTCCAAATTTCTGTGTGTGAAGATCTTTTCTGTTTACTAATTTTTGTGTAATTGCTCATCATGGCAGTCCCTCGCCTGCAGGGACTTCTCAGCTTTTAGGATCTTCTGGAGAACCCCTTATCTCCATTGCAGCACCTTCTCAAGCTTGAGGGCCTTCTCATTGGTGGCTCCCAGGCTTTGGGATGCACTGCCCTGAGGGGCCAGTTTGGCCCCCTTCCCTCTTGTCCTTCCATCATCAGGCAAAGATCTTCCTCTTCAGGCAGGCTTTTCAGTAGTAAGGGGAGGTCTGAGAAAGGTCCCATTTCTGAAATTTATATATTTTTAATTCTTTAAAAATATATTTTCACATCCATTTTTTATCTTGACTTTAATTCAGGGATTCCCAGTGTTGGGTAGTGGCTAGAGCGATGGACTAGGACTCTGTAGAACAGGGTTCGAATCCTCGTTCAGCCATGGAAAATCACTGTGGTTGTGGAAGTGGTAAAATCATTCTTTAAATATCTCACTTCCCTTGAAAGCCCTATTAGGGTTGCTCTAAGTTGGTTCATCCTGAAGCTGAGGCTCCAATACTTTGGCCATCTCGTGAGAAGAGAGGACTCCCTGGAAAAGACCCTGATGTTGGGAAAGTATGAAGGCTATTCAGACAGGCCTTCCCTCCGGGTACCATATAATTTTTTTTGATTTCCATCTTAAATAATTGTTAATTCTCTGTAAATGGTGGTATTATATGTTCATTCTTTTATTTTCTCTGTTGTGAGCCGCCCCTTTTCCTGAAGAGGAAGCGGAGACAGGAGGGAGCTGTGCTTGGGGGCCATTTTAGTTGGTGAGATCTTTTCTGGTAGGCTGACCCTTTGACCACATGGTCTGAGGGGGCGTGGCTTTGCCTTTAAATTAGTGCCAGCAGGTGCTCTAAGCCCCTTTCCTGAAGAGGAAGTGGAGGCAGGAGGGAGCTGTGCTTGGGGGCCATTTTAGCTTTGCAGTCAGAAATACTCTGCTGAGATCCATTGTTCCACCTACTGTGGGGAGTGGTGCCTCGCTTAACGACATTAATCCGTTCCAGCGAAATCACTGTAGAGCAAAATTGTCGTCAAGCAAAATAAAAAAGCCCATTCAAATGCATTGAAAAACGTTCAATGCATTCTAAAGGGCGAAATACCTGCTCGTCCAGCAAAGATCCTCCATAGGGCGGCCATTTTCTGCTCCCTGTATAGCAGAAAATATGTCCTAAAAACAGCGGGGAGCCATTTTGCACAGCGGGCGGCCATTTTGGAAACCCGACGATCAGCTGTTTCGATCGTCGTAAAGCGAAAGGGAACTGATCATCGTAAAGTGGTTTTTCCCATTAGAACATTATTTTGCCTAATCATAAAGTGGATTCATTGTTTGATGAGGTAATAGTTAAGCAAGGCACCACTGTAGACAGACAGACAGACAGACAGACAGACAGACAGACAGACAGACAGACAGACAGACAGACAGACAGACAGATAGATAGATAGATAGATAGATAGATAGATAGATAGATAGATAGATAGATAGATAGATAGATAGATAGATAGATAGATAGATAGATAGATAGATAGATAGATAGATGAGTGACCGCTCATTCTGTCAAGATTCTTCCTGGGGAGAGGGAGAAGTGGGAGTCACCCTTTCAAAGCCCCCTTTTATTCAGCTCAGCCCACCCCAAAGCATCAAGTGGGAGGAAAAAGGAGGGAGAAAGGGGGAGTCAAGGGACCTCCCCTTCAGTCAGACTACAGTGGGACAAGGCCCTTTAACGGTGGGTTGTTTGAGGGCACAAAAGGGGGTGTGAGGGCAGTGCTGGGCTCCCCACAGTGTCTGTGTGGAAATAAGGAGGGTAAAAAAAGGCAATAATGCCAGGAGGGTGGGTGAGAGAGAGAGAGAGAGAGTCAAAACAACCCTCACAGAATGCCCCTCCTTTTCCCACCAAGCAGCCAATGGTATTCCCCTCCCCCATAGCAGCTCTGGCTAACAAATGGCGGGAGCAGAGCAGCTGTTGCCGGAAGGGGGTGGGGCCAGGCCCCACCCCCTCCTGGCTCTTGGTTCTTGAGGCTCTTGGGGTGGGTTCCCCCCAGGCTGGTCTCACTATTTCTGCGGAGTCCATGATCATCCCCACCCTGAGGTGTTTGGAGTGTGTGTGAGAGGAGGAACCCCTTCTGCCCTTTTAACGGGGTTGTTTCCACGGCTTTATAGGCCCTTTCCGACTTCATGATTCTATTGTATTCTATAATCGTGCCAAGGGAGGAAGTGGAGAGAAGGTGGGGAGCAGTCGTCCCAGTGAAGCTTCATCTTGAGGTGAGGAAAGGAGGCATGAGAGAAGGGAAGGAGGATTAGAGAGGGAAGGGCTTGACTAGAAACAGGAAGTTGAAGAAAGGGGACCATGACAGAGTCCTTTGGGGAATGGAGATTTCCATTATCCAGGAGCTCATGGGACTGGATTCTGAAAACTGTGGGTCAGACCCACAAGAAGGGGAGCAAATGCCCCTGTTGCCAGTTTCACCAGACCCACCATTAATGATTTCTCCTTGGAGAAAGGTTTGGAACCGTTCAGTGTTGACATTACCAGCCCATTTCTGGAACAAGAATTCAACCCTTTCCTTGAGTGGTTGTATGAGAAAGTGAGACTGTTTTGTACCTGTTGAAGTTAACTATTTTCTAGATTTACATGAAATAAATGTTGTTGGAAGGACAGGTCCTGAAGCCGAGGCTCCAATACTTTGGCCATCTCATGAGAAGATTACCTGGAAAATACCCTGATATTGGGAAAGCGTGAAGGAAAGAGGAGAAGGGGACGACAGAGGACGAGATGGTTGGACAGGGTTACCGAAGCAACCAACATGAATTTGACCCAACTCTGGGAGGCAGTGGAAGACAGGAGGGCCTGGTGTGCTCTGGTCCATGGGGTCACGAAGAGTCAGGCACGACTTAACGACTGAAAAACAACAAATTGTTGTTGAGACCCGAGCATGTGTCACAGGTGTCTCACCCCAAGAGCCTACCAAAAGGCATTTTACGTTTAGGTGAGGAGAAACCCTCACAGCAAAGAGAGGGGACACATCACTCACCTACTGGATCATTAAATTATATCTTAATTATTTTTGTGGTTCATGACGTCTTGCTTTGCAACATCCCTTAACATTGGTCCTGCCATTTCCATTTCTGCTTCTGTCCCCACTTCTCCTTTCTTTCCATCATCATCATCTCATCTTCCTCTTCCTCTTTTGGTCTCTTAATCTCTTCCCCACCCCCACCCCCATTGCAGTCTATGCTCACCCTTTTTCTTGGACTTCCGTGGACTAAGACCTCTGAAAGGATATTTTTAGGGGACATGGAGGCCAGCAAAAAACATGGTAAATTCAAGGTCAATAGGGAACACACACACCCCCACTCCCTGCTATTCTGATCTCCTACCAAAGGGTTGTAGTGTGGGAGGAAGCTTTCTTTTGAAATAGGGAATGAACGGAAGCCTGAAGAATATTTATTTTTATTTATTTATTCGTTACCTTTATATCCTGCCCATCTAGTGCCTGGGCACGACCCTTGGCACCTAATAACCATCAAATTACAGCTGCCCAATCCCCACCCCACCCCACCAAGGTGTAAATGAAGATAACCAAAAACCATTAAAAACCCAGAATGGCCAAAAAAGAAGAAGCAAACCTGGATGGCAGCTCAAAAATCTCATCACCAGTTCTGTTCATGGGCCCATGGGAAACCAGTGGTGGAGAAAAAGGGGACCCCCTCCTCCCCCACCCGTTCCTTATGTGGTTCCTTTGCTTCCCATTCAGTTTTATGGTCTTCTGCAGGAGAGAGGCAGGAGTTTGATTGGAGGGGAAGGCGTCACTAAAACTAGAGCTTTTGAAAGACTTGTAATTTCTCCTCCTTCACCTGAAATTGTCATCCTTTTCTGGAGGAATCCAGACTTGTTCTCCCATTGCAAAGCTTCACCCACTGTTGCCCGCCCCCCACCCCACTATTCCATGAATTCCAATCTGATCCAGATTACAAAGCTTCCCTGCCCCCATTTGAATTCCTTCTTATTCTCCCCCCTCCCTCCCTGTTCTTTTGTGAGCCACCTTTCTATTCCCCCCTTTCTTCTCTCTGGAGAAAGATGGTTTTGCAAACGCATGGCTAATGGACCACCTCGAAGAGCACTTCCGGTGAGATCCAGATCCCTCCCAGTTTTTGCAAGGTAGGTAAGACGCAGCCCCACTGGAGAGGAACAGAGACAAAAGCGTGTCCCATGTTAGTAAAACTTCTTTTAAAATTTTCTTAAGAGGTGTATGACTAAGAATGGGACTCTCAAAGAGCTATTTATACATACTACCAGGATTGTGACAGACTGACCACCCTATTTCATAGTAAAATGATCACTCAAAATGTATCCTTAGAAGTTTACTCACAGTTATAATCTGTAGTTACAATCAGAAGAAAAAGCATATGGTGTGTGAAGTATCAAGACAATGAAACTAAGGTAGAATCATAGAAAAGTGAAGTTGGAAGGGGCTTACAAGGCCATCAAGTCCAACCCCCCTGCTCAGTGCAGGAATACAATAAAAGGTAAGGACATCTGTTACATTTCCTGTTCAAACACGCGTCATATGACTGAGTAAACAAATGGCTATCATATGCTTTACCTTAGCTTCCAACAAGCTACTTCTAAATTTCTCTTTATGTTTTTTTCCCTACTACCTCTACAGAGTTCATTATTTTCTCCTGGAGGTAGGAAAAAAATGCTCAGACTATGGGGGAAAATGTTTGTATTCGTACCCTTATGGATTTTGCAAATGTGACGTTGTAACTCCTATAAGGGTTCGACCTTAAAAGGATTGGACTAAGAAAGAGCAGGTAACTGATTTTTGAATCAGAAACGCTCCTGTTGCCAATTTGGTTTCGGTATAATTCCCAGACGTTTGTCTTGTAAGAGTAGATCTACATAGTGGATTCATAAACTGCATACAATTGAAATGATATTTTATTTGGGGGTTTTGAATACCCAACGCAGTTGAGGAAGGATACTTTGCATTTATGTCAGACTTTGAAATCTAAAGGGCAAAAATTCTACCATTTTGTCGTTGCTCTAGTTATGTGGTTTGTTACGTAAATGCAAATAAGAGGGTTATTTTGTGAATTTCATCCAAATAGCCCCATAGAATGTAAAAGGTTACAACATAAAATGTCTTTTCTGCCTAAAGATTTTTCTACATCCAGAGAAATTAAGAGAGTTTTCACTCGAACTCCATGGAGTATTTGATGGGTGATCAGAAATGCAGACCTTTCCAGATTTCCGGACCTAAATGCTTTCCTGCTGTGTAGCTTCTTTGAGGAGAAGCAAGGTCTGTGAACTCATGGGATCCCTTGACAGATTTTCTGATCCAAACACTTTCTCTCCTGCGTGAGTTCTTTGATGTGAACGCAGGTTACAGGTTCTACTGAACCTCTTCCCACATTTCAGGCATTTAAAAGGCTTCTCCCCCGTGTGCATTCTTTCATGTGAATTAAGGCTACAGCTCCGACTGAAGTCCTTATCACATTCCGGGCATTTAAAAGGTTTCTCCCCCGTGTGAGTTCTTTGATGTCTACTGAGAGTACTGCTGTGACTGAAGCTCTTCCCACATTCTAGGCATTTGTATGGCTTCTCCCCTGTGTGTGTCCTTTGGTGTAAACTAAGGTGATGGATCCGACTGAAGCTCTTCCCACATTCCGTGCATTTGTATGGTTTCTCTCCTGTGTGAGTTCTTAGATGTAAACTAAGGTGATGGTTCTGACTGAAGCTCTCCCCACATTGCACACATTGATAGGGTTTCTCCCCGGTGTGTGTCCTCTGATGAATAGAAAGGATGCTGCTTTGGCTGAAGCTCCTTCCGCATTCCATGCACTTAAAAGGTTTCTCCCCAGTGTGAGTTCTAAGATGTGAACTAAGTGTATTGCGGTGACTGAAGCTTTTCTCACATTCCATGCATTGATAGGGTTTCTCTTCCGTGTGGATTCTCATATGGGAAGCCAGGTGTGAGCTCTGTCTGAAGCTCTTCCCACATTCCAAGCAGAGAAATGGCTTCTCGCCTCTGTGGATTCTCATGTGGGAAGCAAGATTTCCACTCTGCGTGAAGCCCTTTCCACATTCCAAGCATTGAAACGGTTTCTCCACTGTGTGGATGCTTGGATGGGAGACAAGTGGACCGCTCTGACCAAAGCTCCTTCCCTCTTCCAAACTTTTCAGCATCTCCTTTGATGTATGGAACTGGTGATGGGAAGCAAGGCGTCCTCTACGCTGAACAGTCTTACTGCATTTTAAGGGTTCTTTCTGCTTTTTAGCCATGACAGTGCCAAAAAACATGGCACCTTCTTCTTCCTCACTCCTCTTCTCTCTCGTACTCGTAGCTGAAATGAGAAAAAGAATCAAACTGGAACTTAAGTAGAAGAATAGTCTTCTGGGAGCAACGCTCTGTAGGAGACTGGAAGGGAAGAAAACTCTTATGCACATAGCATTTCCTCTTTGACCCTATTTGTAAGATTGGTTTTATAGACCCAAGGGGGCGGAAAGACAAAACTCACCCAGAGAGATCAGACTGGCTACATTTTCCTCCATGACTACTCGGTGCAGAGCCCTCTGGCCTTCGTCCAGCAGAGCCCACTCCTCTTTCGTGAAATGGACAGCAATATCCTCAAAGGTAACCAGGACATCTTGAGAGAAGGGGAACTATTAAAGATTCAAGCACAAAATCTACTGTTATTCTTTGCTATAAATATATACCCTCAAGTCAGCTCTGACCTATGGTGACTCGTTTCAGAGTGTTCTACAAAGATAATACAGAAAACTGGTTTACAATTCCCATCTTCCAGTGGCGCCCTAGTACTTGCCCAAGTCAACCTAAGCTAGCTCTTCACCCCGAAGGCAGAGAGGGGAATCAAACTCCCATCCTCTGGCCCCGCAGCCAAAGATCTAGCACACAATGAGCGATCTGTACTTTGCTATACAGAAGAAAACTGAGCAATTCATGTGACAGACGCTAAAGCTCAAGTTGTCACTGACAGTACTCTCAACATCCTTAACAGGCAACTTGGACAAAAGGAAACAAAAAAGGAGAGATACCTTCGAGCTCCGAGACATTTTCGAGGGAGAAAAGCACCCGACACTGCTCCGGCAGCTTGTTCCAGCCAGATCCAGTTCTGCAGGAGCTGTTCCCACTTCTCCAAAAAGAGGTGAACAAGGGTAACTTTCCAACATCATTCCAATACCTGGAAGGAAGGTCAAGAGAGCACAAAAATATTAAATTTTTCAGACATGTTATATACTGGCCCAAGAGAAAGATCTTTTTGGACTAACCAAAACTTTAAATTCTATATAGGTGGGGGTGAGATGGGCTCAAAGAGAATGAGGAAAGAATTAAGTTGAGGTCAAGAGAGACCTATCAACTTTCTCCTCAATCCCCAAAGTAGATAACAAAACCCAAGATGCAGAAAAAGGCACTCAACGTGATGAGTAGAGGACATGCTTTTTGCCCCAGGAATTACGAGAAGATATTCAGAGCATTCCCAGCCCTTTGGAATGAGCAGAACAAAACACTCATTTTTTTCAGCAGCCGCACAAGCACCTTTTCCAACTTCTTCTCCTATGCTTCGCTCCAGAGGAAACCTTCTGTCAGGGACACCAGCTGGGAAGTGATTTCAGGTCTCCATTCCCTGCATCCCCTCTCACACTTTCTTGGGTGGGAGAATAGCCAAGAACTGTTGGAGGGCGATCAAGCCCAGGAACCACAGCTTGAGCCACTGAGAGGAAATAACAGATGTTTGTGCATCTGAGCTCAAAGATAGAATTGTCTTTAGGACAATGCTATTCCACCGTGTTGTCATTGGTGGGAAGGAACGGGACAGTAAAAAACAACAATTTATTTATTTATTTATTCTATTTATACCCCGCCATCTGGTCGTTTCGATGACTATATCAAGGTTTTCTTTAGCATCTTTCATGGTTAGAATGCATTTCAAACATATGATAATCACGGAAGAGGAATCTTAGGACGTAGTACCTGCAGTTCTAGAAAATAAAACAAAAGCCAAAAGCACTAGGAAGAAGAAGTAAAAAAAATCCACTTGGGTTGACGGAATACCAGTAGGACTGCTTCATGCCACAGAGAATGTGAAAATCCTAACAAGAATATGCAAACAAATATGGAAAGCAAAACAATGGCCAAAGACTGGCAATGCTCAATTGATCTTCTAATCCCCAAGAAAGGGGATGCCAAGGAGTTCAGTCACTATAGGACTATTGCAGCAATTTCCCATGCAAACAAAGTGATGAGGGGTTACAACAAAGATTTTTGCCTTCTCTGGAGTGGCAACTGCTGGAGGTTCAAACTGGATTCCGAAAAAGAAGAGGCACTGGAGATCATATCAGAAACATCGGTGGGCTACTGAAGTGCACCAAAAAATTTCAGAAGATGCTTTATATGCTGTCATGTTGATGATGTGACGATGTTAGCCACCCAGAATAGTGTTTTACACTAATGGAGTGGTATACTAGTGAAGTGTGGCCGTATACAAGTGAAATAAAGAAACAATAAAGCCTTGAATTGGGTGGATTGTAAGGTCCTTCTGAAAGAAATGGGTGTGCCTCAGGACTTGATTGTCCTGATGAGTAACTTGTATTGTGGACAAGAAGCTAATGGTAGGACAAAATGTGGAGAGAATGGTTTCTTATAGGCAAAGGTGTTAGACAAGGGAGCATTTTATCCCCTCATCTATTCAATCTGTATCCAGAACATATCATCTGGACAGCCAGACTAAATTCAGATGAAGGAGGAGAGAAAACTGATGGAAGAAACATCAATAATTTATTACCGGCAGAACGCAGCAATGACTTGAAACGACTTTCAGGCACAGTGAAAGAAGAAAGTGGCAAAGGAGGGCTTTAGTTAACAATCACAACTCCCATGACTCCCAAAGAACAACACGACTTTCAGGCTGACAAAGAAGAACTTGAAATAGATGAAAGATTTTGTATATCTTGTTTCAATCAATCCCAGGGGAATCTGTTGGTAAGAAATTAAAAAAATGACACCTAGAAGGGCAGCAATGAAGGAATTAGAAAAGATAATCAAGTGTGAGGATGTGCCGCTGGAGACCAAAGCCAAAATCACTGACACCTATGTATTTCCGACCGCCATGTAGTTACAGTGGTGCCTCGCTTAGTGATGTTAATTCGTGCAGAAAAAATCGCTGCTAAGTGATAACATCACTAAGTGATATTAAAAAGCCCATAGAAACGCATCAAAATGCGATTAATGCGTTCCTATGGGCTTAAAACTCACCTTTAAGCGAAGATCCTCCATAGCACCGCCATTTTTGGTGCCTCTAAAGTGAGGAATCCGTCCCTAAAAACAGCGGGCTGCCATTTTGTTTACCTGGCAGACATTTTGAAACCGCTGATCAGCTGTGCAAAAAGGGTTGCTTTGTGATGATCGCTTCCCTGCGATCATCGTAAAGCGAAAATACCCCATAGGGTCCATCGCAAAGCAATCGCTTTTGCAATGTCAAAAAGTCCATCGCAAAGTGATTTCGTTGCTATGCAGAGCGATCGCTATGTGAGGCACCACTATATGTGAAATCTGGACAGTAAAGAAAGCTGACAGGGTAAAAAAACTTAATTCGTTTGAAATATAGTGTTGCAGGAAAGCTTTGGGGATGCCCTGGACTTCAAGAAAGACAGACAAGAATTATCTCTAGAAGCAAAAATGTTGAAATGGAAGCTGTCCCACTTTGGACACACCCTGAGAAGACAGGATTCCCTAGAAAAGACAATAATGTTGGGAAAACTTGAAGGCAGCAGGAAAAGAGAAAGACCAAAGATGAAATGGATTGACTCCGGAAGGGAAGAAGCAGGGTGGAGTTTGCAACAGTTCAGCAGGACTGAGGACAGGACATTTTGGAGATTTGATATGCTGTATTACAACCCACCCATTCTGAAGGAAATCAACCCTGAGTGCTCACTGGAAGGACAGATCCTGAAGCTGAGACTCCAATACTTTGGCCATCTCATGAGAAGACTCCCCGGAAAAGTTGGGAAAGTGTGAAGGCAAGAGAAGGGGATGACAGAGGACGAGATGGTTGGACGTTGTCAACAAAGCAACCAACATGAATTTGACCAAACTCCGGGAGGCAGTGGAAGGCAGGAGGGCCTGGAGTGCTCTGGTGCATGCGGTCACAAATAGTCGGACACAACGACTAAACAACAACAACACAACAACCCACCAAAGCAGACAGGGAAACAATTTTGTTCATCTTATGTGTGCCACAACACATTTCTTTATATTTTCTAGCTGATGTGTTTTGAATGTTATACTTGATGATAACACCACTGTTTGATTATAATAAATGGGTTCATTTTCAAGGAGAGCACAATCAAAGAAAACTTACCGAGAGACACTGCATGGGTCAGAGTCTCCTCCATGACTTCTCTGTGCAGAGCCCTTTGGCCGGGATCCAGCAGAGCCCACTCTTCCTCCGAGAAATCCACAGCCAGCTCCTCCAGAGCTTCTGCAACCTGAAAGGGGGGGAAAAGGAACTCTTGATTCTCACAGGTATCACCAGTGTTCTACATTTTCTACAGTATGGTCCAGAAAAGAAGGACATTGACTAAGTATATCAGTAAAGGATTGAACTCTTCCTGTCTCACAGTTTCAGACTCCCTAGGAAGTAGGTTAGACAGAAGCAAATGGAAAGGGCAGATCCTTTGGGGGCCCAGGGAAATGCATGAGGAGGAGAAGCGCCAAGGCCCCTCCACTCCCCATTTCCTTCTCCCTCACCTGCTCTGGCTTCGTCTCCATTCCTCCCTGCAGAAGAGATGTAGGATGATGTGTTCCCAGAATTATTTCCAGGCTCTGCAAAAAGAACAAGGGGTGGTAGTTGGAAAAATGTTTGTTCTCTATGTATACTTTCTCTCTTACTTGCTGTTTCAATTTTTATTTTTTAAAGGGAGTCTCTTTCTGGAAGACCAGCAAAATTCAAAATGATCTTTATAGGCTTGAGCACTGGGCTGAAAAAACAGAATTAAATTCAACAGGGATAAGTGCAAATTCCTGCACTTCGGAAAAAGAAACCAATTGCACAGTTACAATATGGGGGAATACCTGGCTCAACAAAACTATGAGCGAGAAGGATCTTGGAGTTGTTGTACATCACAAGCTAAATATGAGCCAACAGTGTGATGTGGCGACAAAAAAGGCATATGCTATTTGAGGCTGCATTAACAGAAGTATAGTTTCCAAATCCCGCGAGGTGCTAGTCCCCCTTTATTCAGCACTGGTTAGGCCTCACCTTGAGGATTGTGTCCAGTTCTTGACACCCCACTTCAAAAAGGATGTTAACAAAATGGAACAAGTTCAGAAGAGGGTGACTAGGATGATTGGGGGGGCTGGAAATCAAGCCTTATGAAAAAAGGCTGAAAGAACTGGGCATGTTCAGCCTTGGGAAAAGACATAAAGGTTATAGGACAATGTATATTCAAATATCTGTGGAGATTCTCAGTCATCCAGGTGAGTTATCTGGAAGATGAGTCATGGCAACTGGATTTCTTTCTTATTAGGTTGAAACATTTTGCTACTCATCCAAATAGCTTCTACAGTCTGAGAGTAGCTAAATGTTTCAACCCAATAAGAAAGAAGTCCAGTTGCCACTTTTTAAAGACTTGAAAGGCTCTCATACAGAGGAAAGGCAGGATCTGTTCTTGATCCTTCCAGAGTGCTGGACACACAACGATGGGCTCAGGTTTCAGTTGAAGATCAGGAAAAACTTCTTAACTGTTAGAGAAGTATGACAGTGGAACCGATTACCTCAAGAGGTAGTGAGTGGCCCAACGCTGGAGGCATTCAAGAGAAACTTAAGACAATCACCTGGCATATATCCTTTGACATGTATTCCTGTATCAACCCGGGGGTTGGACTTGATGGCCTTGGAGGCCCCTTCCAACTTCACTATTCTATGATTCATATCTTGAGCTACACAGATGTGGATCCAGTACCCTTCTTCAAGCTAAAGAAGGCAGAGGAGAGGGAGAGCTAGGAGCAGGAAGCTGACATGTTCCTTACCTGAGAAAGCAGCTTCTCCTTCTTTTTCCCCTGTTTCCTGCAGGAGGATGTGCTTCGGTCTTGGGTGAACAAACTCTGAGGTGACCAATTCTGAAGACACCTGAATACAAGAAAAAAACTGAGACATAGGAATGGAGGAATGTTCAACATCACCAAAAGTTCAGAGGTCAACCGGGCCTCCTGGGGGTGGAGGTTGATCTTAGCCAAGGGCGCATGGGGTCCTCCAATTTTTAACCCTTTGAATGTGTCTCTCCGCTTCAGTGGAATGTTTGAATTCTGAATCTTCTGTGGTGTTATTTATGTGACGTTTCATACACAAGGCAGTTTATCCAGAATGTCAAAGATATAGTTAAACAAAATGACATCCCGCCGCTATAAATACCCAACTATCCCACAAACTGCACCAGGGCACAGACAGAGTTCTGACTCCTGTCCTCTGAAGATGCCGGCCACAGAGACTGGTGAAACGTTAGGAAGAAAAACCCTCAGAACACGGCCAAACAGCCCAAAACATCTACAGCCACTGTTGGATCCCGGCCGTGAAAGCCTTCAAGAATACAAAATTATATTGCCATACCCTTTGATAAGAATAACTGTGTGCCATCACATCAATTCCAGCTTATGGACAATGCACACCAATAGTTTGCCATTCCCTTCTATGGGGTGTGGTGGGGGGCTTGGGACTGTCCAGCTTGCCCAAGGCCACACAGGCTGGTTTTACCTGTAGAAAGCACAGTGGGGGAATCAAACTCCCAACCACTGACTGCACAGGCAGATACCCAAACAATGAAAAAAAAATATAATACATGCCATTATTTATGTTGAAACATTTTTCGCCCCATCAGTTATATATCATGAGGGGGGGTCTTACAATGTGAAATGTCCCAGGATTCACCACATCTCTCAATGGGCCTGCTTGGGGGGTGGGACTCGTTCTCCAGGTAGAAAAACTCCCAGAAATGCTGGTACTGGATGTCTGAACTGAGAGTGCCTCTCACGGTGTTCAGTTTGGTCTGTTCCTTCTAGGGTTTCCCCCCTTGCTCCAGACCTCCACATTGTCCGGCTATTTCCCAGCTTCAGGGCCACCAGAGTTTTGCACGTCCGTCTCCTCCAAAAGAACAGAAATGCATGGTTTTCTCTCTCTAGCAAAGGCAGACACAGAAAAGGCAGGAAGACAAAGGTTTGGTCATGCTTAAGGCCCCGATCCAAGGAGGATTCGGGGTGACGGGTAGAGGATAATTGGCAGAGCTGTGTTCCTAATCCTTATCACGTCTCCTGTCCCCCTCCCTGCTTTCTGTAGTACCTCGGTTTACGTACGCCTTCATTTACGTAATTTCCGGATTACAAACGGAAATCCATTAGAAATAATGCCTCGATTTACTTCCCCCCCCCACGCTTTCCTTCAGTTTGTGAAGGACGTTTCTCCGCACCTGGAGGTTTGTAGCGCCATTGCCATAGCTATGGCAATCCGCGTTTTGGTTTATGAAATTTCCGCATAACGTAACGTTACAGAGAATGTTTTAATTTTGTAAACCGAGGTACCACTGTATACAGTTTCTGAATCACTGCTTCCCTACTAAAGTCCCTCCACCAACCTATTGCCGTCGGGAATTCTTTTCTCCTGCGTTCACATCTGGGTGACTTAACAGAAACAGCTTCCCAATGTGTCAGATAGAGAAGGAGGTCCAGGGAAGGAGCGTTTCAAGAATCTTCTGGAACATCATCTCTCTTGCACTTTTCTCCACAGATGCGCCGAGTGTCGGACCGTTTCTGGAAAGAAGAACAAGCAGTTTCTTTCCTTTTAAAGGGCTGTCTCAAGCTTCCTTTCACATCCAGCTAAAAATAATAATAATAAAAAATACAACAAAACTCCATCCTTTCCTATCGCCTCCTCCCGAATCATTTCTAATCTCCCAGCAGTGGACAGCTGTCTCTGGAGGGTGAGATCTGCCACCGGAGTCTCGGATTTCAGAGCCGGGATCATCAAAGTCTGCTAAGGAGGGGAGGGCGGTGCTGGCTCAGTCCGACCTGCAGCAGCCAAGATTTCCCTTTCCCCCGCTCGAGCCTGGCAGGGTCTCCTCGCGAGGAGGAAGAAAAAGGGCTGCTTTCAAGGCCAACATCTCCTGCCTCTCACCCAGAGAGAAGCTCCGTCTCTCTTTCAGGAAGGGGGGAGAAAAGAAAAGTGGCTCCCCAAGAGAGAGAGAGAGAGAGAGAGAGAAAGAGAGAGAGAGAGAGAGAGACTCACTGGGGAAACTGGTTTCCAACCCCATCCCCACACTCCCTAGATCTCTGTGTGTGTGTGTGTGTGTGTGTGAATTTCCTCGGGAGGGGAAGGCTTGGCTTTGCCAAGACTGGCAAAGAGGGAGGGAGGGGCGCTCCAAGGTAGGAGGGGGGAGTATTTTCAATGGGGAAATCCCCCCGAAAAGGAGACTCAGTGTCCCCCCACAACCCTTGAGAGGGAAGAAGGGCAGGGAGGCAGGGGAGGAGGAGGAAAGGGGAACCCCCTCCAGGCTGCCCAAAAGCCCTCCCCGCACCCCTTTGCCCCCAACCGCAAAGCCCAGCCCTTGGCCCTCTCCTGCCCTCCCCCCAGGGCTGCCCCTCCGCCTCCTTTCCCTTCCCTCGTACCGTCTTGAAGGGGGGGCTCACCTGCTTCCTGGCTTCCAACGAGGCCCGCCCGGAACTCCCCAGAGGGGAAATCGTGTGCTGGGAGGAAGGGAAAAGAGAGCGCACCACAGCACCGGAAGAGGGGAAAGCGCCATTCTTGGAGGGAGGCACTCTAGGCATCCACGCCGCCTCGCTCTGCTTTTGTGCTCTTCCTCGGGAGGCCTCTCTAGGAATCAAGACGATAGAGCGGCGTCAGGCTAGAAGAATTAATGCAAAGAAAGGGGTCACATTGAGATATAAACAATAATTAAAAGAAATATTTATAACACGGTTTAAATCTCTCTCTCTCTCTCTCTCACTCACTCTCTCACGCACGCACGCACGCGGAGGAAAGGAGTCAGCCTCATTCCTAGAGCGCCCTCTAGGCAGGACGTTTCCGCTTCCACCCTCCCTACAAACACACATGCCTCCGAGGTGCGCCACCGTTTCCCTTCCGACCAGAGCCCTGTCAGGATGGGGGTTCCAGGAAGGAGGCAGAAGGGACGTTACTGGGGAGAAGTATTAATTAATAAGAAGGGAAGGGCCTTGCCTTGGCTTTGTTTGGGGAGGAAAGAGGACCCCCCCCAAGACTCTGACGACCAAACCTCCCTAAGGAGAGAATGGCACTGGCGGTTGAACATGGGCGTTGTGATTCCTCAGAACTCACCACAGCTCAGTTAAATAGGACTTTTCTATAGTAAGGCAGTTAGTGGCCTTTCTACTCCTCTGGATTTAGGCCAAACCTTGCTGGTCTAAGAGACTAGTCCTCAATGAGGTTTTTTAATATTTTTTATTAAGAAAATAGATTCATAAAGACCGTTTGCAAATGCAGTAGCATAAGAACAGGTTCAAAGGTGACAATAGTTAAATAAAGCTATTATTATTAAAAATAAGAAACACTAAGATCTAAGTGGTGGTGGGCTAATCCCACGCCTCCTTCTCCTTACCATTCTACGTTCTGTAAACATCCAGCTACATAACACAACCCACCATCAATTCCTCTCGGCTTGGCATAAGCTAAGAGAAGAGCTCTCCCCACCTCCTCTCCTCCATCGTTTTCTACATTCCTCAGCCTCTGATAGCAGAGCGGGTAGGTGGGACTCGTCAGCCATGTAAGGCAGCCCATCTAAGAGAAGGAAAACTCTGATTTCAAACCTCCACTGCCTTGTGGCTATATCCACTGATGGAAAAGGCTTCAGGAGATAACCTCGAGGCAAAATCCGGAGCCGGAGTCCCGTAGACAGTTCGTGTTGTTCTGCGAACTCCTGCGACGTCGCTGGAACCAGTTGTATTGGCTCTTGCCTCTCCATTGGACTATTTCAGTGACGTGGAGAGGGGGGATTTGCTGCTTGGGTAACAGCCTATCCTCCATAGTATTCTACCCAGGCTTCGTGCTCTGGAGAGGACACTCCAGCTTTGCATACAGTGTCGAAATAACACAGGAACTAGCAGTTACTGGTTATGGCTCAACATCAGATCCCTTTGACATCCGAAGCGGAGTAAAACAAGGCTGTGTCCTTGCGCCGACCCTGTTTGGGATCTTTTTTGCTGTCATGCTGAAGCAGGCCTTTGGAACTGCAACAGAAGGTGTCTATCTCCGGACTAGATCAGATGGAAAGCTCTTTAATCTCACTAGATTGAGAGCGAAGACCAAAGTCCAACTGAAATGCATGCGGGACTTCCTCTTTGCTGATGATGCAGCCATTGTTGCCCACTCTGCTGAAGACCTCCAACAACTCATGAATTGTTTTAGCAAGGCCTGCCAGGACTTTGGACTAACTATCAGCCTGAAGAAAACACAACTCATGTGCCAGGGCGTGGACTCACCTCCCTCTATTACTATCTCCATGCAAGAACTGGAGGTTGTTCATGAATTTGTGTACCTTGGCTCAACAATCTCTGACACTCTCTCCCTAGATGTCGAGCTGGATAAACGCATTGGGAAAGCAGCTACCATGTTCTCTAGACTCACAAAGAGAGTATGGCTTAATAAGAAGTTGACGGCATACACCAAAAAACAGGTCTATAGAGCCTGTGTCCTGAGCACACTCCTATACTGCAGCGAGTCCTGGACCCTTTGTGCACGGCAGGAGAGAAAGCTGAACACCTTCCATATGCGTTGTCTCCGACGCATTTTTTGTATCACCTGGCAGGACAAAGTTCCAAATAGAGTAGTCCTAGAACGAGCTGGAATTTTCAGCATGTATGCAATATTGAAACAGCGCCGTCTACGTTGGCTTGGGCACGTCGTGAGAATGGCTGATGCTCGGATTCCAAAAGATCTCCTGTATGGAGAATTAGTGCAGGGAAGCCGCCCCCGAGGGAGACCACAGCTGCGTTACAAGGACATCTGCAAGCGGGATCTGAAGGCCTTAGGAATGGACCTCAACAGATGGGAAACCTTGACGTCTGAGCGTTCAGCCTGGAGGCAGGCGGTGCATCATGGCCTCTCCCAATTTGAAGAGACACTTGTACAGCAGACCGAGGCAAAGAGGCAGTCCCGAAACAAGCAAAACCAGGGAGCTGGACAGGGGACAGATTGGATTTGTCTCCAGTGTGGAAGGGATTGTCACTCTCGAATTGGCCTTCTCAGCCACACAAGACACTGTTCCAAGACCTCCATACAGAGCACGATACCATAGTCTCTCGAGACTGAAGGATGCCTACACAGCCTCTGATGTCCTTGCACCCTTATCAGGATTCATTCTGTACCAGCCTAGCTGTAAATTTGGGAAAAACAGCCTCCTAGCCTTTATTACATTCCAATGCCTTCAACTCATTCCACTCTGAACCTAACAGACTCCATTTTTTTCAGACTACAAATCCCACTCTCCTTCCATATCATCATTGTCCCCCTCTTAAGAGGATGCTTTGGTTGGGACTGGTGTTTTTGCAGAGGGCAGCAAAGCCCTGTGATGGAGGACCCCCTGGTCTCTGCCTTGTACTGGCTGGGAGTAACTCCGTCCTTATGATTAGACAGTGGTTTGGGGACGGCCCTATGGAAAAACCATGAGGATCGAGGAGGATCCGTGCCTTGAATTGGTGTTTTTCTGCCATTTCAAAGCCGTGCACCAAAGGACCACCAATTTATTTATCCGAATCGGTGGGCCCACAGACTACAACACCATGTCTGATTAGATATGATCCTACAGAGAGATCATATGGATCCAGGAGGATCTGTGCCTCGGATCCATGTTTTTGCACCACTGCAAAGCCATGCGCAGAGGGATCATTCATTGTTGGGGCAAACCACCATTCAAGCATATGTTCCATTGGTTCCCACCCACAACAACACAGAAATCATGGATCTCGCCTGCACAGATCTAGTGTTTTGTTCATTTATTTATTAAATTAAACACTATAACACAAACCAACCAACATACATATAAAATATGCTCAATTTCTACCTTGTCTAGAATCCCAATTCTTGCAATAGTACATAATCTTTCCCTTTTATTCATAAAGTAAAGGTAAAGGTTCCCCATGACATTTAGTCCAGTCGTGTCCGACTCTAGGGCACGGTGCTCATCCCTGTCTCCAAGCCATAGAGCCAGCATTTGTCCGAAGACAGTTTCCTTGGTCACGTGGCCAGCGTGACTAGACAGAGAACGCTATAACTTTCCCCCTGAGGTGGTACCTATTTATCAACTCGCATTTTTACATGGTTTCAGACAGCTAGGTTGGCAGGAGCTGGGAAGAGCGACGTGAGCTCACTCCGTCACGTGTATTCGATCTTACGACGGCTGGTCTTCTCACCTTGCAAGCACAGAGGCTTCTGTGGTTTAACCCACAGTGCCACCATATCCCTTTATTCATACATAATCTATAAATTTTCTCCAAATACCTATAAAAATATTCTTACTTAACAAACCTTTTTTTTTTTTTTTTTTTTTGGGAGGCGGGGCTTTGTTGCGGTGCTGCCAGCAACTCCAGAGAGGAGCTCTCTCTGGAAAAGCTGGAACCCTCCGGTCCAGGATCCTCTTTTTGAAATGGGGATCAAAGGAGAGTCTAGAAGAAGTCTCTCTGAAGCAGATGGTGAGCAGCAGAAGGAGAAGAAAGGGAGGCAGACCCGGACTTTTTTCTTCTGAAGAAATCACCGTGCACAGACCGGAGCGGGCGCCATTTTTTGGCACTGAGCCGCGAGGAACCCTTTACCGGGGGAGAGGAGAGCAATCAATATAAACTAAAAATATATAACAAGTAAGTAAGCCGAAGCCTCTGATTTATGAAACAGCCTCATTAAGCTGAAATAAGAATGAAATTATTTGGCAGAAAGAATAATGCAGCGGCGGGTTTATCTTATCAGTCTGACTCAAAAGCGAAACTAAGCTTCTCCAAGTGAACTATTAAAACGCCAGGCTGATTCTAAAGCCGAGAGTCTGAGATGGGAAAATAAATCTTATGTTTCTGGAGAAAAATCCCAGATAGCAACACCGTCTGACTGGATTTAAGAGACTTCGGTGGATGCAGTGTGTTATTCTTTGCCTTCTCTGGACTTTGTGAACTATAAATAATAGAATCTGGTGGTTGGAGCTGACGTGGCCGACTGGACTAAGGAGCATTAAGGGGTTAATGAAGATCACAAGACGAGCTCCAAGGACAATCTACTGGACAGTTTGAGACTCTGTGACTGTTGTTTTGTTTGTGACCACGTGTGAGTCTAAAAATAGAAGCTTGCTGAACTCAGGAGAAGAAGAAATGACTGCGTCACGGTTCTAATTGATATGGTATTTGCTGGGCTAAAAGTTGATTTTTATACTACAATATCTGGACAAAGATTGGAGGGAGATCTAAGGGGAGGTTTATGATGAGGGGTTTGAATTGTTGATAAAATTGTGGAAACGGGAAGGATTTCTAGGGGGTGATTATTGTGGTATTTAAACAAACCCCAAAGCCTGAGATGGACCCCAAAAATTCAAAAGAACAAATGGAGGCTTGGTCTCTTCAATCCCAAAATTCTGGAATAGTGGTGCAAGAAATAGAAAAGGAATGGCAGATTAATATACAAAGGCTAATATTAACAGGGTTCCAGCGAGTGAATGCAGGTCTTAGCAAAATAGAAAATTTGATGAAAGGGACGAAAGAGGGGACAGCAGATGCCAAACAAAACTTAAATGAAGTTGTACAGACTTTAGAATCGTCTGTATTAGACATGACACCAGGTAATATGAATGCAGTAGAGAGTTATCCAGTGACCCATGCAGCTTCCAAAATTAAAAAGTACTATGACAAAAATCTTAAGGAGGCAGAGATACTGAAACCAGATAATTTTATGGTGAAAATATGGGAAGTGAAAAAAATGGATATTCTGTCAGATGGGCTGAAAGACTGTTCAATTCAAAAAGAAACGGAAAGATGGGATGTATTGTATAAATGGCAGCAGCTACCAGACGATGTTGGAATAACATAGAATAAAATTAAAATTAAATGATAAGATAAAAGCAGGAGGGTAATCAAACTGTGAAAAAGCAAAAAGTTGATATGTATTAGTAATATGAATTGATTGGATGATGTTATACTTTATGCTCTCCTATCCCCCCAAAACTATTTTTCCTTTCCTATCCCCTCTTTCTTTCTGTACCCTCTATCCTTGTTTCTAAATAAAATAAAATTATTAAAAAAAAAAAAAAAACCTTTTTTGACTGTCAATTTATAATTAATGGCTATATTTCAAATTTCTTTATAACACTTATTGAACTGTACGTCATATTTTACTTTCCATTGCCTTGCCATCATTAACCATGCTACTGATCATAAATTTGATAGTGTTTTGCATCAAATGTATCGAGATGGCTGCACAGGGTCATCGAAGTGACCAACGTGAATCTGACCGAACTCCGGGAGGCAGTGGAAGACAGGAGGGCCTGGCGTGCTCTGGTCCATGGGATCACAAAGAGTCGGACACGACTTTACGACTAAACAACAACAACCTTTGTCAGCAAGGTGATATTCAGCTTGGTTGTTGCTTGTAGTCCCATATCTAATCACAATCCATTTTCAAGGTTTCATCTCATACCTGTCCCCTTTAAGCATTTCAATTTTTCATTTTTCTTTTATTTATTTTATTTATTTATTTATTTGATTTGTATCCCGCCCATCTGGTAGGTCAATACCACTCTGAGCGGCTAACAGTTTTGACATTTGTAAAAAGGAACAGGGCAAGCTGAAGACTTTGGGGGAATCAAGGAAATCTTACGCCGCAAGATGTGGCAAAACAAGACCTTGTAACTAAGATTAGAAAGTATTTCTTTAACATGTTATTAGTTTTTCAGTCTATCTACATTCAATTCATGCTTGTTAAACATCGTGTTACATGGGTTGCTTATAATTATTTGTGTTTTGTGTCTTGGTGTCTCCTTAGTTGTCCCTTGAAAATCTATACATTTTTAAAAAATTTAAACCATTCATCTGTATATTTTAGTATACAATATTGGCTACTATCATAATATTGCTCTCATAGTATACAGTGTTCTCAAAGTGCTCTAATAACTTACCTGATAAAAGTATTTCCAGTTTCAAATTTATATAATTTTGAGGTGATAGATTTTTAAAAATGCTCAGATTGCAGAAAAAGATGTACATATTAGCAGCCTTTGGGATTGCTTTAACTGATGTCAAGTGTCTTTTCTGCTTCAAGGTCTTTCTGCAAACCAAGCTGTTAAAAAGTTTGACCACAAATAGCTGGAGTATTTAATGACCTGACCGATGCTCCGCTCCAGATAGCCTGATCTGAATTGTTTCTCCCCATGTGTGTTCATTGATGTAAATAGAAGACCGAAAAGAGAATTCTTTTCCAGGTTTCTTTGCCTAAATTATTTCTCTCTTGAGAAAGGTCTGAGTTGTTACTAAAGTCCTTTCCACATTCCAGACATATAAAGGATTTCTCCCCCAATTGCTTCCTTCAGATGAAGGGAAGCTGTTTCTATGACTAAAGCTCCTTCCTCATGTCAACCATTTGAGTGGTTTCTCCCCTTTCTGGATTCTCACGTGAGAAGCAAGATTTGCATTCCGACTAAACACATCTCCGCATTCCGCACACTTAAATGGTTTCTCTCCTGTGTGGATTTTCATAAGGTAAGCAAGTTGTTTCTCCCCTCTGTGTGTGTTATTTGATGGGAATTAAGGAAACTACTCTGAGTAAAGGTCTTCCCGCACACTAGGCATTTATAGGGTTTCTCCCTGTGTGCATTCTTTTCAGTAAACTAAAGCTGCTGCTCCGACTGAAGCTCTTCCCACATTCCAAGCATTTAAAAGGTTTTCCCCCATTCAAGTGGATTCTTCCCATTGAGGATACCTCTCCCTGGTGTGAATTCTTTGGTGCGAACCAAGGTGACTACTCTGAATGAACTTCTCTCCACATTCCAGGCATGATTATGGTTTCTCCCCAGTGTGAGATCTTTTGTGTAAACTAAGGCTGTTGCTCCTACTGAAACTCTTCCCACAGTCCAGGCATTTATATGGTTTCTCTCCTGTATGAGTTCTTTGATGTACACTTAGGTGTATCTTCTGACTAAAGCTCTTTCCACACTCCATACATTTATGTGGTTTCTCCCCTGTGTGAGTTCTTTGATGTAAATTAAGGTTGCTGCTCCGACTGAAACTCTTCCCACAGTCCATGCATTTATATGGTTTCTCCCCCGTGTGTGTTTTTTGATGCGAACTAAGATGACTGCTATGCCTAAAGCTTTTCCCGCATTGTATGCATTTAAATGGTTTCTCTTCTGTGTGGATCCTCATATGGAAAACAAGATTTCCGCTCTGAGTGAAGCTCTTCCCACATTCCAGGCACATAAAGGGTTTCTCTCCCCTGTGTATTCTCATGTGGGAAGCAAGATTTCCACTCTGAGTGAAGCTCTTTCCACATTCCAAACATTTCAATGTTTTCTTTCCTGTGTGAATTTTTGTACGTAAATTAAGTTTAAAAGGTTCCTCCCCTGTGTGAATTCTCATATGGGAAGCAAGGTTTCCGCTCTGACTGAAGCACTTCCCACATTCCAAGCATTTAAATGGTTTCTTCCCTCTGTGGATTCTCATATGGTGAGGAAGAGTTGTAACTTGACTGAAGTTCTTCCCACATTCCAAACACATAGATAATTTCCCCTCTCTGTGGACTCCTTGATGGGAACTAAAGCTGTTTTTATCACTAAAGCTCCTTCCACATTCCAGGCAGTTAAGTGTTTTTTTCCGTGTGTGGGTTGTCTTGTTAGAAGAGAGATACACACTCTGACTGAAGGTCTCTCTGCCTTCCAAACATTTAGATGTCTTTGCTCTATGGAACTGACGACAGGAAGTAAGGTTGCTCTCACTCTCTTGTAAACATTTTTTCTGCTTTTTATCGTTGATTTCTCTCAGCAATACGGCGTTTCCTTCCTCATCACTCCTGTATCCTCCAGAAGTATCTGAAAAGACAAATCAAAATTTACAATTAAGAGTCTCAAATAAGGGAACAAACTAAAGTACAGTGGTGCCCCGCATAGCAACGATAATCCGTTCTGGATAAATCGTCGCTATCTGGAAACATCGCTATACAGAAATAAAAACCCCATAGGAACGCATTAAACTCTGTTTAATGCATTCCTATGGGAGATAAACTCACCGCTAAGCGGGAATCCTCCATAGGGCAGCCATTTTTGCCACCTCGGTAAGCGAGGAATCGCTGCGAAAACGCTGTGGGCAGCCATTTTGTTGATCTGGTGGCCATTTTGGAACTGCCGATCAGCTGTTTCTAAAACATCGCAATGCGAAGATCGGTAAGCGAAATGCTTACCGACCATGGCAATGCAATGTTTTGCCTATTTAGAACATCGCAATGCGATCACTTTTGCGATCGCAAAATCCACATCGTTATGCGGATTTGTTGTTAAACGGGGCGCTCGTTATGCGAGGCACCACTGTAAATGCAAATGTTGCATAGCAGACTGGAAGGGAAGAAAATGTATTCACAAGGTATTTATTCTTTGACCCTGTTCATAAAACTGGTTTTATGACGTAAAAGGACCTGAAAGACCAAGCTTACCCAGAGAGATCAGAGTGGCTACGTTTTCCTCCATGACTTCTCGGTGCAAAGCCCTTTGGCCTTCGTCCAGCAGAGCCCACTCCTCTGCAGTGAAATGGACAGTGATATCTTCAAAGGTCATCATGATACCCTGAGAGAAGGGGAAACATTTCAGTTTCGAGCAAAAATTCTACCGCTATTCTGTTGCACATAAAAAATGAGCAATCCATGCAACAGACACTTAGATTCAGGACTCAAGCCATTACAGAAAGCACTCTCAACTCCCTTAATGGTCAATGCAGGCAAATAGAAACAGGATTGTACCTTCACGTTCTGAGACATTTCTGAGTGGGAGAAGCACCCAACAGCTCTTGACTGCCTTGCATCAGTCAGACTGGGATGTGTAGACGCTCTTTCTGCTCTTCCAGAAAGAAAGGGTGAGCAAGAATATCTTTCCAGTATCATTTCAATGCCTACAAGGAATATCAAATGAGTGCAAATATATTTAATTGTCCATAGTCCTTTTATATTCCACATGGGTTGTCCTATTGGCAAAAGTAACTTCTGTCAATCACTGCCAACCCTGCCTTTGTACAACTTAAGTTCTAGCAACTGTCCTATTTTGGGTACCTGGGAACACAAGGAACAACATTCAAAAACACCTTGATAGTCTTGAGCGCTGGACTGAAAACAACAGAATGAAATTTAATAGGGATAAGTATAAATTTCTATAAAGTTAGGAGATGGGACTACTTGGTTTAATAATAATCCAAGTAAGAAGGATCATGGAATTGTTGTAGATGAAAAGCTGAATATGAGCCAACTTTGTGGTGCGGCTGCAAAAAAGGCTAATGCTATTTTAGGTTGCATTAACAGATGTATAGTCTTCAAATCCTGTGAAGTACTAGTCTCCCTCTATTCGGCACTGGTTATGCCTCATATAGAGTACAGTGGTGCCTCGCTAGGCGATGATAATCCGTTCCACTGAAATCGCTGTTTAGCAAAATCATTGTCTAGCGAAAAGCATTTCCACACTGGAATGCATTGAAACCTGTTTAATGTGTTCCAATGGGGAAGAATCATCGTTGTCTAGTGAAGATTGGCCATAGGAAAGTTGCTTTGTGAACCGTCAATCAGCTGTTTAAATAGCTGTCTTGCGAAGCTTAGATCCCGAAAACACCCGTTTTGCAAGTGCGGAGGGAGCTGTCAAAATCGTTGTCTAGCGAAAATTGGTTTGCGAAGCAGGGACCAAACATTGTCCAGTGAAATTCCCCCATAGGAATCACTGTTTTGCGAATCGCTATAGCGATTGCAAAAAGTCAATGTCTAGCGAAAAAATTGTCATGCGAGGTAACTGTCTAGCGAGGCGCCACTGCACTGTATTCGGTCCTGAACAGCCAACTAGAACAAGTTCAGAGGAGGGCAACAAGGGCGATCAGGGGACTGTAAATCAAGCTCTATGAAGAAAGAATGAAAGAATTTGACATGTATAGCCTTGCAAAAAGAAAACTGAGTGTAAATGTGATGACAATTTTCAAATACTTGAAAGGTAGTTATACAGAAGAGGGGCAGGACCTGTTCTTGATGGATCCCAGTGTGCAGGACACATAATAATGAACTCAAGTTTCAGGAAGCCAGATGTTGGCTGAATAGCAGGAAAAACTTCTCAACTGTTAGAGCAGTACAGCAATGGAACCAATTATCTCAGGAGGTGGTGAACGCTCCAATGCTGGAGGTATCCAAGAGAAAACTGGGCAATCTTCTGTCAAATCTACTTTGATTTGGATCCCTACACTGAGCAGGGGGGTTGGTCTTGATGGCCTTATGGTTTCCAACTCAATTATTCTAAGATTTTATGATATTCATCCCATTCCTTTTCTCAGCCAGAAGCGGTTACCTGAGATAGGAATTGCTCTGTGATTAAAAGAGAACCATCTCATGTGGCTGCAGAAAATCAGAAATTTTAACCAAAATTGTTCAGATGAATTTTAAGTCTTCAATGTTACATTTGTGATATCGGGCACATAGGGGTGTGTGAGAACCTTGTGGCAAATGGGTTATCCCATATGTTGTAGAGGGAAGAGTAAGGATGGGAGGTAGGAAATGAATAATAATCCTTCTCACTACTAAAACAGCTTACAAATGTGGAAGTAAGAAATCACATAGGGATTATGGGTTTTTAATGTAATATTTTAATCTATATATTAGGGATACATCTTTGAAAATGGCCAACGCTTGCTGGAGTTTTGCTGCTATTATGGTCTTTGTGTCAGCAACACATTCTTTAACACGAAGCTGCAACACAGTTTCCTGGAGGCATCCAAGATCCAAGCATTAGCATCAGCTCGATCTAAATGTCACTAGACGTTCCAGCCTTCCTAGTATTACGATCACACGCAGTTACCAGAGTGCTGATTGTGATACTGATCACTCCCTGGTGTGTAGTAGAGTAAAACTACGAAAAAAGAGAGTATATCACACGAAAAAGGAAGGAAGACTACGTATTGACATCAGCAAGACTTGCGATCAAAGAAAAGTGAAGGAATTTGCCCAAGCACTTGAGGAAGTCCTTCCAGGTCTGGCTAATGCAAATGCACCTGAACGATGGGAACACTTCAAGAACACTGTCTATAACACCGCCTTGTCCACCTTTGGCAAGAAGACCAAAAAGATGGCTGACTGGTTCGCAGCCCATTCAGAGGAGTTAATGCCAGCCATCGAGGATAAGAGAAGAGCTCTAGCAGCAAACAAAGCCTGTCCTAGCGAGCACAACTTGCAAGCTTTTCGATCTGCCCGCAGTCAAGTCCAACAGGCTGCCAGGAGATGCTCCAACAATTATTGGCTCCAGCTCTGCTCTCAGATAAAGTTAGCAGTGGACACAGGTAACATCAAAGGAATGTATGACGGTATCAAGCAGGCCTTAGGTCCAATGCAGAAGAAATCTGCTCCCCTGAAGTCTGCTACAGGTGTGCTCATCCAGGACCGAGCACAGCAGATGGAACGCTGGGTACAGCACTACTCTGAGTTATATTCCAGAGAGAATGTAGTAACCGAAGAAGCATTAAATAACATTGAGTGCCTGCCTGTCTTGGAAGAGCTGGACAGCGAACCAACCCTAGCAGAAATAAAAGCGGCCTTGGACTCCCTCGCCTCCGGCAAGGCACCTGGAAAGGATAACATCCCCGCTGAAGTGCTGAAATGCTGTAAGGAGATCATCACCTCCGAACTGTATGAAGTCTTTTGTCTCTGCTGGAGGGAAGGTGGAGTACCACAGGACATGAAAGATGCAAATATTATCACATTGTACAAGAACAAAGGAGACAGGGATGACTGCAATAACTACCGTGGCATCTCTCTTCTTAGTGTGGTAGGGAAGCTGCTTGCCCATGTTGTGTTGCAGAGGCTCCAGGTGCTTGCAGATAGAGTCTATCCAGAATCACAGTGCGGATTTCGAGCTAATAGATCCACCACTGACATGGTATTCTCCCTCCGACAGCTGCAGGAGAAACGTAGGGAACAACAACAGCCACTCTTAGTGGCCTTCATAGATCTTACAAAAGCATTTGATCTGGTTAGCAGGGATGGCCTTTTTAAAATACTTCCCAAGATTGGATGTCCACCTCGTCTCCTTAACATCATCAGATCTTTCCATGAGGGAATGAAACGCACTGTAGTTTTTGATGGCTCAACATCAGACCCCTTTGACATCCAAAGCGGAGTGAAACAGGGCTGTGTCCTCGCACCAACACTTTTTGGGATCTTTTTTGCTGTCATGCTGAAGCATGCCTTTGGAGCTGCAACCAAGGGCGTCTATCTCCGGACTAGATCAGACGGAAAGCTCTTTAATCTCTCCATATTGAGAGCAAAGACCAAAGTCCAACTGAAATGCATGCAGGACTTCCTCTTCGCAGATGATGCAGCCATTATTGCCCACTCTGCTGAAGACCTCCAACAACTCATGAATCATTTCAGCAAGGCCTGCCAAGACTTTGGACTAACAATCAGCCTGAAGAAAACACAAGTCATGGGCCAGGGCGTGGACTCACCTCCCTCTATTACCATCTCCACACAAGAATTGGAGGTTGTTCATGACTTTGTGTACCTCGGCTCAACCATCTCTGACACCATCTCTCTAGATGTCGAGCTGGATAAACGCATTGGCAAAGCAGCCACCATGTTCTCTAGACTCACAAAGAGAGTATGGCTTAATAAGAAGCTGAAGGCATACACCAAGATCCAGGTCTATAGAACCTGTGTCCTGAGCACACTCCTGTACTGCAGTGAGTCATCGACCCTTTGTGCACGGCAGGAGAGGAAGCTGAACACCTTCCATATGCGTTGCCTCCAACGGATTTTTGGCATCACCTGGCAGGACAAAGTTCCAAACAGAGCAGTCCTAGAACGAGCCGGAATTTTCAGCATGAACACATTACTGAAACAGCGACATCTACGTTGGCTCGGGCACGTCGTGAGAATGGCTGATGGTCGGATTCCAAAGGATCTCCTCTATGGAGAATTAGTGCAGGGAAAGCGCCCCAGAGGGAGACCACAACTGCGATACAAGGACATCTGCAAGCGAGATCTGAAGGCCTTAGGAATAGACCTCAACAGATGGGAAAACCTGACATCTGAGCGTTCAGCCTGGAGGCAGGCGGTGCATCACGGCCTCTCCCAATTTGAAGAGACCCTTGCCCAGCAGGCCGAGGCAAAGAGGAAGTCACAAAAACAGCAAAACCAGGGAGCCGGACAGGGGACAGATTGGATTTGTCTTCAGTGTGGAAGGGACTGTCACTCTCGAATTGGCCTTCTCAGCCACACTAGGCGCTGTTCCAAGCCCTCCATACAGAGCACGCTACCATAGTCTTTCAAGACTGAAGGATGCCTAACTAACTATATTAGGGATAGATTTTAGAATTAAATATGTATTTAATTTTGTTGGAGATTAAGGATGGGCATGTACCACCGTTTGGAGGTCAAGCTCACAGGTGTTGCATGACTGTCCTGGATTCTACGTCCTACTCAAGAGAAGGAGGCAGAGCAGAAAAGCCCACAATGCTGTTTCTCACAGGGAAACTGTTGGAGGAGGTGGGGCACAAAATCTGGTGTGCCTGCACTACACCAGTGGGCCTAATCCTCTGAACTGCGCTGAACCGTGGTAAGTGCCCATCTTAACTTGAGATACAAAATTCTACATCACCCACTTGTAGCTGGTAGGCCCAATTTTTTTAATCTGGCACACAGCTCCGAAAAGGTGGGCTCGTGATGAACTTGGCAAAATCTGGCCAAAAGAGGATTACTTCCTTCCCTGTGCTCTGTGAAAATGTGTACTTGATAGTTGATTTAATAAGAAGTGAGGAAGATTGTCTAATTAAGAGAATTGTCTGTATCTGTTGGTATGTTATCTGGGACTTTCATGGCCAGGAAAAGCTGGAAAAACCACTTCCCATGGGGCCTTAATTGCTAAAACTTATGTTGTACAAAGGCAGGGTTGGCAGCGATTGACAGAAGTTACTTTTGCCATAGTTATGTAGCAGAAGGTTCTGTGAAAAGAAGAATATGTTTGGTGGAAAAGATCAAAACATCCAGAGAAAGGATGATGAGATATAAGTAAGAGCTGAACAACTGAATCATTTCTAAGCTTCATCAAGCAAGCTTTTGCCAAATTTGTTGAGCTTAATCTCTTAGGAGAATTTAATCTGTGCCTGCTACTCCACACATGAACTGGAACTATGCTACAACTTTATTACTTTAGAAGAACAGACATAAGTAGCTAGCTTTATTATTTTCTGTAAGTCTCTTTCTAAGTTGCCTAGTTGCTTTCTTTTATGCTTTTGACTCATATCATGGAATTGCTTCACATCTCCTTCACACTGGAATTAAACCCTTTTACAGATAAATGTTAACTGTATCAGACCACCACAGACTCAAACTACCAAGATCTATAACACTCTGAGGGATTTGTTTGAGGATCTTACTTTTACTCTTTACAAATAGCAAAGGCAGTCATATGTGAAAGCTTATCGGACCATGAAGTAGAACCCATAAAGAAATGAGAATCTGCCAAAGACATGTTAAAAGCCCTAGAGAAATCTTATGGCTTTACCAGTTTTAAATTGCAAGGTGTCTGGATTATGGAATGCTAATGTCAGGCTAATGTCGTGAGAATGGCTGATGACTGGAGTCCAAAATATCTCCTGTATGGAGAATTAGTGCAGGGAAATTGCCCCAGAGGGAGACCACAGCTGCAATACAAGGATATCTGCAAGCAGGATCTGAAGGCCTTAGGAATGGACCTCAACAGATGGGAAAAGTTGACATCCGAGTGTTCAGCCTGGAGGCAGGTGGTGCAGCATGGCCTTTCCCAATTTCACAAGACACTTGTTCAGCAGGCCGAGGCAAAGAGGCAGTCTCGAAACCAGAAAACACAGGAAGCGGGACAGGGGACAGATTGTTTTTGTCTTCAGCGTGGAAGGGATGGTCACTCTTGAATTGGCATTCTCAGCCACACGAGACGCTGTTCCCAGACCTCAATTCAGAGCATGTCACCATGGTCTCTTGAGACTAAAGGATGCCTACCAGAATGTCAGGCTAGTAAGAAAACTTACCCAGCACCACGACACTGAACAAAGTTTCCTCCATGACTTCCTTGTGCAGAGCCCTTTGGCCTGGATCCAGCAGAACCCATTCCTCCTGGGAGAAATACACAGCCAGGTGCTCAAAAGCTTCTACAATCTGAAATAAAAGGAACCACTTTACTATTACAGGATAGTACACGTCCCTTCTCAGCTTCTGCCTTCCTAAGGAGTAGCAAATGGAAGGAGACAGATCTATTGGGGCCTGAAAAAATGCATGGGAAGTACCTGGGTCCCTCCATTTCCCATTTATTCACTCCTACCTGATCTGGCAGCATCAGTGTTGTCTCCATTTCTCCACAAAAAAAGAGAGATGAGTCAGGATGTGTTCCCAGCTTATTTCCAGGATCTGTAATTACAAGATCAGGATGCAGTAATTGTAAAAAATGTTTCTTCTCCATGTATGTTTTCTCTCTTAACCTTTTAAGATAAAAGGGTTTCTCTTCTATTTTAATTTACATGGATACAGATTGAATGCAATTTTTCAAAGACAAATTCTGAAGACACCCAAAGCGAAGACCAAAATTGAGTCTGCTGACATAGGAACAGAGAAATACTGTATATTAACAACACCCAAAGTAGACGAAGAGATGCCAGATTTGGAAACAATCAGGAAGATGCTTTGGTGGGAACAGATGAAATAGCAATGATACCACTCTGATGGCAGAAAGTGAGGAGGAATTAAGGAACCTTGTAATGAGGGTGAAAGAGGAGACTGCAAAAAATGGCCTGAAGCTCAACATCAAAAAAACCCTAAGATCATGGCCACTGGTCCCATCACCTCCTGGCAAATAGAAGGGGAAGATATGGAGGCAGTGACCGATTTTACTTTCTTGGGCTCTATGATCACTGCAGATGGTGACAGCAGCCCCAAAATTAAAAGACGCCTGCTTCTTGGGAGGAAAGCGATGACAAACCTCGACAGCATCTTAAAAAGCAGAGACATCACCTTGCCAACAAAAGTCTGCATAGTCAAAACTATGGTTTTTCCTGTAGTGATGTATGGAAGTGAGAGCTGGATCATAAAGAAAGCAGACCGCCGAAGAATTGATGCTTTTGAATTATGGTGTTGGAAGAGGCTCTTGAGAGTCCCCTGGACTGCAAGGAGAACAAACCTATCCATTCTAATGGAAATCAACCCTGAGTGCTCACTGGAAGGACAGATCCTCTCATGAGAACAGAAGACTCCCTGAAAACGACCCTGATGTTAGGAAAGTGTAAAGGCAAGAGGAGAAGGGGACGTCAGAGGATGAGATGGTTGGACAGTGTCATCGAAGTGACCAACATGAGTTTGATCCAACTGTGGGAGGTAGTGGAAGAGAGGAGGGCCTGGTGTGCTCTGGTCCATGGGGTCACGAAGACTCGAACACAACAACAATAAATAAGTACAAAACTCTGGAAGATTCAGTCCTTCCTCATCTCTTTGTGCTTCCCACTCCTTGTCTCCCTCAATTCTTTTTTACTCTAAGGAATTACTACCTTTTAAAAAATGCATAGTTGGAGAAGCAGAAGGTGCTTCCCAGATGACGGTTCAGATTAAAGTTGCCTCAGGGAGAGAGAGAGAGAGAGAGAGAGAGTCATTTTGTCCACTTTCGTTTAAGGCTTAGCTTTCTGCTGGGTTTCTTGCTCCAGAGAAGAGGGCAATAAAGTGGGTCTAAAGGCTGACGGGAAACACCCTTTCTCTCCGACTCTGCTAGCAAAGGAGACCAACAAACGCAGCATCTTCCCTCAAGCCAAGATTTCAGAGCCTGGGTTGTAAAAACTTTCCGGAAGGGAGGTGGCTCTTTGGTCGGACTTGCTGCAGCCATGATTTCTCCCCTCTTGAGCCTGGCGGGATCTCCCTGAGAGGAAGACATAAGGTGCAGTTTGAAGGACACCTTCTCCTGCCTCTGAAAGACGGAGAAGGACCGAAGCCCCTTCTTTCCATTCCAGGTGCTTCAAACGGAGGCAGGAAAACAGGGTCATCCAGGACAGGCACCTATTTTCCATCTCTCTGCAAAGATGATGATGATGATGATGGGGAGTAGAGGAGGAAGGCCAGAACTTCTTAGGTCCTCCTCCCCATCTCAGCCCCACTCACTCCAGAGGCTCCTCCCCATTACACTCCACCCACCCCATAGGCCCCTCCCCATCTCAACCCCACCCACTCCAAAGGCTCCTCCCCCATTACAACCCCACCCACTCCAAAGTCTCCTCCCCATTACACCCCACCCACCCCATAGGCTCCTCCCCATCTCAACCCCACCCACCCCATAGGCTCCTCCCCATCTCAACCCCACCCACTCCAAAGGCTCCTCCCCATCTCAACCCCACCCACTCCAAAGGCTCCTCCCCATTACACCCCACCCACCCATAGGCTCCTCCCCATCTCAACCCCACCCACCCCATAGGCTCCTCCCCATCTCAACCCCACCCACTCCAAAGGCTACTCCCCCATTAAAACTCCACCCACTCCAACGGCTCCTCCCCATTACAACCCCACCCACTCCAAAGGCTCCTCCCCCATTACAACCCCACCCACCCCATAGGCTCCTCCCCACCCACTCCAGAGGCTCCTCCTCACCCAATCCAGAGGCTCCTCCCCCATTACAACCCCACCCACCCCATAGGCTCTGGCCTTTTTCTGGAAAGGAAGGAGGAAAGTTTTAAGTCCCAAAGGAAGCCAAGAACCAAAGAAATGAGGAACCTCCTGGGCTTCCCCCCAGGGACTCTCCCCGCCCCGCCCCGGCCCCCTGCACTGCCCCATTTTCTCCCCACAAGCCGAAACAAGCAGCCCTTCTCTCTCTTCCCCTCCCCGTCGCCCGCCTCGTCCTTCCTGGAGCTCACCCGCTTTCCGTGGAAGCTCCCGGAACTCCAGAGAGAAGGTGGGAAATCTGGTGGGAAGGGAAAAAAGGTTGCACCTTGGAGGCTTCCCTGAGAAACTCTCTAGGAATGAAGCTCCGTCGATCCTGTTCTTCCAAGGGGGACCCTCTAGGAATAAAGCCTCTCTCTCTCTCTCTCTCTCTCTCTCTCTCTCTTCCCCCCCCCCCTTCTAGGAATGAAGACTATAGAGAGTTAGGCCAGAATGGGACAGAGAGAAAATACTGAATTAAAAGAAAGGGTTTTTTTTTAAAAGGAGCGCTTCCGTGACCTGAAAAGAAAAACTTTGCTCAGTAGCCGTTAAAACTGATAAACACTTCATTCCTAGATCGTCTCTCCCCCTGCCCCCGAGCCGGGATGGAAGGAGCAACTTCATTCCTAGAGAGGCCTCCCTTCCTCTCTCAAGCTGCGCCTCCCAGGAGTGCCAGTGTTTCGCTCCCGACCGGAGCCCCCTCTCAAGAGTTCCGGGGGAGGAAAAGTCCGGGGGGAGAGAACTCCTTATTTATATATCAACTTCGTTTAAATAAGATCTTCCCTCCTTTCCACCAAAACGCCGATTCCTCCAGAAACTCTTTCCTTGCAAAGCCAAACATCTCCCCCCCCATGGCTGTGCACCCCCGCTTGGACTGGGATCACTGGAAGCCCATTTCCCCTGTGGAGTGGTAATAGCTGGACCTGGAGAGAGTCATCTGTGTATATTTTAAGGTTTTTTTTCACCAAAGCAGGAAAAGAAGCAAGGGCTAAGAGGCTCAAACCGAACCTGAACAAGACTGGGATTCTGCTCCTGGTGGGGCTTCTCAGTTAGCAAGCAAGCTCACCATCAGGGCAAGCTTCTGGACCGGACTCCATCTTGGGATTCCCAGTGGCTGCCATTATCCCAGCTGAGGCGCACTGCCCAATTCTGTCCCTTCTTTGACAAGGATTCTCTCAGGAACGTGGGGGCACATGTTGGTCATTTCTGGCTTGACTACTGCAATGCTCTGTATGTGGAGCGTCCCCTTGAGACTGATCCAGAGATCGCAGCAAGTCCAGAATGCGGCGGCCAGTCTGGGAGCTGATGGGATCAGGTTTGACCCTGGCACCCCAGCCTGCCCCCACTGCTTACCTGCATGGATCAGAGTCAAGGTTTCGATGCTGATATAGAACCCCTTATACCGTTTGGGGTCATGTTACCTGTTGGAGTGTCTTTTCCCACGTTCAGCCACCTGACCCTCTAGGTCCTCCCAGGCCATCATCTTCTGGGTCGACACTCCAAGGGAGGCCAAGAAATCCTCTGCTAGAGGCAAAGCCTTCTTTCCTGTGGCTCCGGTGTGATTTCCAGTAGGGGTGCACCTGGCTACCTCCCTCTCCACATTTAAAAGGCACTAAAAACACGGTTATAGAGAGGGGCCTTTTTTTTGTCAACTCTATTTGACATTTTGTCCCCTTAGTTTTGTTCCTCTGCTATGTCTATTTTCATTTATCCCTCCCATTCCATGTTTTATTTTTATTTTAGATTAGATTAGGCATCCTTCCCGAGAGACTGTGGTAATGTGCTCTTTATGGAGGAGCTGGAGTGTCCTATCCAGAGCCCAAAGCCTGGGTAAAATAATATGGAGGATAGGCTGTTTCAGTGGAAAGGCAAGAGCCAATACAACTGGTTCCAGCGAGGTTGCAGGAGTTTATTCAACCAATATCTGGCTTCCTTTAACTTGAGCCCATTGTTGCATGTCCTGCATTCTGGGATGCTTTTGAACAGATCTTGCCCCTCCTCTATATGACACTCTTTCAAACATTTGAAAAGTGCTATCGTATTATCCCTCAGTCTCATTTTCTCAAGGCTAAACACGCCCAATTCTTTCAGCCTTTCTTCATAAGGCTTGGTTTCCAGAACTCCAATTACCCTTGTCACCCTCCTCTGAATCCGCTCCAATCTGTCAACATCCATGCTGAAGTGCAGTGTCCAGAAATGGACACAATATTTTTTTAATAATACATACCTCTTGAAAGGTTTGTGGCTTGTTTAATTATTTAAACATATTTTACTGGGGTTTTTTTTGTTTTTATATGATGATTGCATTTTAGCTTGCCCAGAATAATGCATCATACTAATGGGGTGGTATATAAATCCAATCCAATCCAATCCAATCCAATCAATCAATCAATTGCAATATAGTGCTTAAAGCGTCCTTTGGGAGGTTGATCATTAATTATACAGGCTACACTTTGTGGCCCCCCCTCCCCGCATTAGCTAAGTACTCAATTTACCAACCTTAGAAGGATGGAAGGTTAAGTCAACCTCAAGCTGATTGGTTGTTGTGGGTTTTTCGGGCTGGTTGTCCGTGTTCTGAAGCAGCTGATTGCCTGACCCTGGGACTGAACCCAGGTCAAGAGATGGGTCTTCACTGCAGTCTTGCAGCTTAACCGCTGCACCCCATGGCTTCTAAGGGTTAAAATGTCTCTTCCCTTCTCCCACACATGCTGATCTCTATTGCAGGCCCATGCTCATCTCTTCTTGGTGGAGGAATGATAAGGGCATCCGTTGAGCTAGAACATGTGATAGAATGAATGGGGACAGGACGGTACATGGACTCTCCATTCCCTTGAATGCTTCCCTGGTCTTTCTGCTGGCACTGATTATGCCCAGTGGTTAGACAGGAAGAATGGAATCCCCCTTTTCTTTCGGGTCTTATATAACAATACTATACAAGGATACAGGGAATACTGTTGCCCAATTATAAAAGCAAAGCTTGCTGCTTATATATCGCCCCACAGCATCTTAAGCACTCACTGTTTTTTTCTTTGTTTTATTTATTTATTTATTTATTTATTTAATTTTATTTATATAACCCTCCTTTCTCCTTAAAAAGGACCCGAGGTGGCTTTCCACAATTTAAAGATAGTATTTTAAGCTAACAGAAAGTGAGTATGATCCTAAAAGGATCAAATGACTGCAATATGAAACAACATACGTCGAGATGGGATATTCACATCGTATCCCTGGGGATAACAATACGAATATCGGCACCAGAAGCACCTAGAAAGTCCAGTCTCTCCCACCCTGAATTGACAGGTCCAATTTTCAGTCTCCATGCATGCAAATGGCCGGCCTTGTTCCAGTTGTGCCAGTTGTAGAAGTAGCCTCTCCTGTGTTTCCACCAGGTGTGACTGTGAAGGTGGTGGGATGGAGAGGAAAGCCTCTCCTGATGATCTTAACACTCAAGAAGGCTCATCAAGGGAAGATGCAGTCCTTGAGATCGCTTGGACCCAAGCCATGTAGGGCTTTATAGGTTCAACCAAGCACTATGATTTCTGCCCAGAAATGGGTTGGAAGCCAATGGAGCTGCTGTAACTGGGCAGGTGGGTGATCCCTGTCACCAGCCCCAGTCAGCAATCTGGCTGCTGCATTTTGGACCTGATGAAATTTCCCGGCACTTCTAATAGGAAGCCCCATATAGAGTGCAACACAGTGGTGCCTCACTAGACAGTTACCCCGCATGACAGTTTTTTTCGCTAGACATTGGCTTTTTGCGATCGCTATAACGATTCACAAAACAGTGATTCCTATGGGGGAATTTCGCTGGACAATGTTTGGTCCCTGCTTCGCAAACCGATTTTCGCTAGACGACGATTTTGACAGCTCCCTCTGCACTCACAAACAGGTGTTTTCGGGACCTATGCTTCGCAAGACAGCGATTTAAAAAGCTGTTCGGCGGTTCACAAAGCTGGCACACTATTCTGAAATGTGCAAATGCATTCCTGGCCACTACTGAAACATGGGCGTCCAGATTCAGAGATCAGTCCAGGAGTAACCCCAAACTAAGCACTGGGGGGTTCAGGGGGAGTAGAGGCTGCATCCCTCTTCCTTGATCTACCTTTCAGCTAACTAACTAGGAGCACCTCTGTCTTGTCTGGATGAAGTTTCAATTTATTCACCCCCATCCAGTTCATGACTGATGCCGGGCACTGAGCTAGAACCGAAATGGCTTCCTTGGATTTAGATGGCAAGGAGAGTTAGGAGAGTTGGGTGTCATCCGCATACTGGTGACACCAAACCCCAAAACTCCAGTTAGTTGTTCTCAGCAGTTTCATGTAGATGTTAAATAGTATAGAGGACAAAACAGATCCCTGGGGGACATCACAGGTCAAAGGCCAGAGTATCCAACTGGAGTCCCTCACCATCACCTGCTGGGGTTTTCCCTCCAGGAAGGACTGGAGCCACCATAAAAAGTTTCTCTGAGTTCCCACCCTGTAGAAAAATACCCCGAAGGACAACGTGGATGATGGTATTGAAAGCTCAGGAGAGGTCCAAGAGAACCACCAGGGACCCTTGTCCAGATCCAAAGCCAATCGGACCAAAGCCATCTCTGTCCTATAACCAGGCCTGAAGCCAGATTGAAACGGATCGAGGTAATCCGTCTCCTCCAGAAACCGCTGGAGCTGAGAAACCAACACATGCTCCGGGACCTTGTCCAGGAATTGGAATCTTGGGGACTGGCCCCTCGTTGTCCAGTAGACTGGGATCCTGGGAGAGCTTCTTCCATCACGGTCTTCTTCTTGCCTCCTTCTTTGGAGGTTTTTAAGCAGAAGCTAGATGGTCCATCTGTCGGGAGTGCTTTGCTGGAGTGACACATGGGGAAGGGCACCATGGTTTATGGTATCGAAAGCTCAGGAGAGGTCCAGTACAACCGAAAGGGACAACACTCCCCTAATCCAATTCCCAGTGTAAGCCATTCACTGAAGCCACCAGAGCAGTCGCTGTCCCATAACCAGACCTGAAACCAGGCGGAAATGGATCTAAATAATCAGTTTCATCCAGAATTCCCCAAGAACTAAGAAGCCACAACCTCCTCCATCGCCTTGCTAAAGCATGGAATATTAGGGACTGGCTGGTAGTTATCCAGTACTATGGACACCATTCCAAACAGATATGTAGAAGCCTTCATCTCTCCAAGACTTTTCTTCACATCATCAGGCTACAGTAATGGAAACTCATCCATCCACACTGGGCGAGCATGAGGGTTTAATTATAATTAAAGTATGCAGGCTACTTATTGCACCCCCGCCACAACAAGCTGAACACTCAATGTGCTGATCTCAGAATGATGGAAAACGGCATCGGCTTCTAGCCAGGTGTCTGAGCCCATTGGGATCAAACTCAGTTCATGAGCAGAGTCGTGACTGCAGTACTGCAATTTAACCACAGCACCATGAGGCTATAATTCTTGTCCCCCGCATGGCAGGTTTCCCATGCTCGTGGCTGAGCTTGAGTTGGAGGACATTTTGCCCACCCCTCTAGGAAGGGGTGGCACATTCACCAAAGCTTTGTGAGTTTTGGCTGCCAAGAACTTTCTAGCTTCTTTCAGACCTCCCTTTCGGAGTCCTGGAGGGCAGCCCAGAGAAAATGAAGAATCACATCACTGATGCCAATGCGTGGAAGCGAGAGCCGGACCATTAAAAAAGCTGACTGCCAAATAATTGTTGCATTTGAATTGTGGTGCCGGAGGAGGCTCTTGAGAGTCCCCTGGACTGCAAGGAGGACAAACCTCTCCGTTCTGAAGGAAATCAACCCCAAGTGCTCACTGGAAGGACAGATCCTGAAGCTGAGGCTCCAATACTTTGGCCATCTCATGAGAAGAGAAGACTCCCTGGAAAAGACCCTGATGTTAGGAAAGTGTGAAGGCAAGAGGAGAAGGGGACCACAGAGGACGAGATGGCTGGACAGTGTCATTGAAGCGACCAACATGAATTTGACCCAAATTCATGGAAGACAGGAGGGGCTGGTGTGCTCTGGTCCATGGGGTCACGAAGAGTCGGACACGACTAAACAACAACAACCTCTCTACTGTTTTTAAGGCATGAGTTTTAATAAAAGGAATTAAATTATGCTTTTCTTTTGGAGGGTGGAGGGCAAGAAAAGAAGGGGGGGACCATGAGTTTAAATGCAATTTTTAAAAAGAAAGAGCTGTTTCAGGCTGCTTTGAGTCCTTTCACTGGGAGAAAGGCATAGAAAGAGCGTAAATGAGTAAGGAATAAATCACTGAATGGAGAAGAGGGAGGGCCGCCTTTGACTCCCACCCAGCTTTCTATCTCTCCCTCTCTCTGTGTGTGTATGTGTGTGTTCAATTAATGGGAAATCACCTTTCCATTAATGGAAAAGAGGAATAGTCCAACTCTATTCCTCAGTTCCTAGAGATTCCCAATCGGAATGATAAGAAATGAGGCCACAGCCGGCCTTTTCCTTCCTAGACTGTCCTCCCAGGCAAGTTCGTAACAGGTGGCAAGCGAGAAAGACCGCCTCATCCCTAGAGCGCCCTTCCCCAGGAACACGATCTCAGAGGGGAAAACGAGAAGGGGATATCCTCCTAGAATGTCCTTCCCAGGCACACCGGAAGTGCGTTCCCTTATTTTTCCTCCGCTGAAGGTGCCGCTTCGGAAGCCTGGAAGCAGGTGAGTCTGCAGGTGGGTGGGGGGAGAACGAGGGAGGGATCAGGGAAGGGGCCCCTTATGTGTGTATATGTGTGGGGGAATTGGGGGGGTAGTGGGGGACCCTGGGGGGGTTTTCTGGTGTGGGAGTCCTTGGAAGAGCCCAGGCGATCCTTTCCTCTTTGTTCCTTGGGATTTAAATCTTCCTCTTTCCTTCCCACCCAAAGTCCAGTGTTGGGCTGCGGGGGAGGGGGGGAGAGAAAAGGGGGGGCATGTGGAGGGGGAGGAAAGGCTGTCTCCCTTCCCCCCATCATCCTCTCCTCTTGGCAAGGGAGTGGGGGGGGTCTCCTGTTTCCTCCTCCCTTTGCAAAATTTGAAAGTTTTTGGGGGTGAGATAAAGTGGTTTTTCCTCTTGTGGTGTCCCAGCGAGGAGAAGGTGGGCTGGAAAGTCTGCCTCTTGTCCTCCTCTCGAGGAGACCCTGCCAGGCTTCAGGGAGAGAAAATCTTGGCTGCTGCCTGTCCAGCCGAGGAGTCCTCCCCACCCCCACCTTTCTGGCGGTTTTTAGGATCCAGGCTCTGATTTGGAGAATATGCCGGTTGTGGGGTCTCCTTGGTTAGTAGCATGGGAGAGGAAAGGTCCTCCCTGGGAGCCTTTAACACCTTCAGCTCTGTTGCCACTCTGTTCTCTGGAGCAGGAAACCAGGCCAGACATTCCAACGGAAATGAAACATTGAGATAATTTAAAATATCTTTTTACGATAGAAAAATAGCCTGTCCTCGCTAGAGAGCAGAAGAGAGGAGAAGGTTAGCTCATCCTCCAGGGAGAGAGGTGAACCGTGTGGAGGTCAGGATGTGAAGCAGAAAAGGGTGAGGCTTTGTTATAATTTTATTCTCAAAGGCTTTCATGGCAGGGATACAATGATGGTTATTATGTTTTTGGGCTGTTTGGCCATGTTCCAACCATCCCACACACTGCACCAGAACACAGACAGAGTTCTGGCTCCTGTCCTCTGAAGATGCCGGCCACAGAGATGGGTGAAACGTGCGAGAGAGTTGATGTTCTAAAGGACTTTCCCAAAACTCCTTCCCTGGACATCCTTCTCTACCCGAGACCATTTTAATTGTATTTTATCCTCTGCTTGTCCCCCAGAAGCCTCCTTGAATTGGGGCCTTAAAGCGTGACTTCTCAAGTACCGCACTTTCTCCAAGTCTTTTTCTTTCTCTGCCTTTCCCTTAGAGAGAAGAACATGGCCCTTTCGTTCCTCTTGTCTTGGAGGAGACGGGCATGCAAGCCTTTGTCGGCCCTGGGAAATAACCCGTTGATGTCGGAGGTCTGGTGCAAAGAGGAACTCTCAGCAAGAGCAGCATAAACCAAACTTGATAGGGACTCAGAGGTCCAGAGAGCAAGCAGTTTCCGGGAATTTTGCTATCAGGAGGATGAGAAGCCTTGAGCATGCCTTCTGAGGGCTCAGGTGAGGCCTCAAACAATCCTCATAGTATGAAGACATAGAGAAATTGGGGTTTAAAAAAAATCACTGAAAAGAATGATAGACGTTTTGGATTTTCTAAAAGCCAAATGGGTAGAAGGCGTAACAATATACAGTAAGATCTCTATCATGCTATGTATTCTTCACTAACAAAGGGGTTAAAACTGGAGGGCCGTGTGCCTGTGGCTAGCATAAGGACCCTCTGAAATGGCCCTCTTGGTCACCCCCTTGTGCATACAGCCTGACACCTGAGCAGTTTGTACCCAGTTCCACAGTCTTTGCTGTCAGTAGTTAGGAAAACATCCAATGACTCCGTTGCTTGATTTCCTTATACTGGAACGGTTCCAGGCTGTTGGACAGCTTGGTCAGAGAATACAGGGCAGAATTCCCTTCCAGAATGATGTCACTGTCCGAAGGGTTTCCTCTGAGCCTGGTGCAAGAGCCTCTGGGGAAGAATGTCAGTCTTCCTGAGGGACCTACTCTCCTCTGAATGATCCCACAAAAGCAGGATCCCCACGGTTTCTAAACCTGCCATCTCTTCCTGGACTTCAACATTGTTAATTTCTTTCTCCGTTCCAGTGTTGGCGGCTCCGTTTTGTTTTGAGTGAAGGTGTCTTTCAGATTTTGTTCACCCGAGGCAGAGGCCTCTCCTCCGGAGGAACACCAAAGGGAAAGGAAGGAGGATCTGCTTTTCCAGGTAAGGAATTCATCAGTGTTCTGTTCCTGGTTCTCCTTCTCCTAGACTTCCTCTTGATTCTCCTCCTAGACCTTCTTGGGTAGGGGGTTGGACTAGAAGACCTTCAAGGCCCCTTCCAACCCTACAACGATTCTATGATTCTCTGGTTTGAAGAATGGCATTTTGATATCTTACGTGTTTGTTTGAAAAACCATGGTTTTGTGTGTGTGTGTGCACACCAAAAGCGGCCATAAAATTTTAGTAGCTTTGAAACTTCAGTGCTAAAAAAATGGCTTATACTGTACAAGTTTTCCAGAATAAGAAGGCAGCTCTGGCGGAGCGAGGTAACTGAATTCATAACTTTTATTGGCAATGGGATGGTTTTGTTTTTTCCAATTTGTAAACAGAAATGGGATTGTGGTGGGTTTTTCGGGCTCTTTGGCCGTGTTCTGAGGTTTGTTCTTCCTAATGTTTTGCCAGTCTCTGTGGCTGGCATCTTCAGAGGACAGCAACTTGAAGAAATAGGATTGCTGTAAATAGTTGACAGATGATAATACTGTACAGTAGGACCCCAGTATCTGTGGAGGATGGGTTTGAAACCTTCCCTTGGATACTGAAAAATGTGGATTAGGGTGAATGCTGTACATTGCATGATCTCTGGAACCCTCTAGTGACCAGTTTCTGTAACTTTATTTTTAGAAACATGTTTCCTGGTATTTTTTAAATATTTAAAATATTTTCAGTCCACAATAATCAACTCACTGATACTGTGGATACGGATATCATATTGTGTCACCTGGCAAAGCAGCTACCATGTTCTCTAGACTCACAAAGAGAGTATGGCTTAATAAACTGGCGACCAAGATCCAGGTCTATATACAGCCTATGTCCTGAGCACACTCCTGTACTGCAGTGAGTCCTGAACCCTTTGTGCATGACAGGAGAGGAAGCTGAACATCTTCCATATGCGTTGTCTGCAATGCATTTTTGATATCACCTGGCAGGACAAAGTTCCAAATGGAGTAGTCCTAGAACGAGCTGGAATTTTTAGCATATATACATTGCTGAAACAGTGACGTCTACGTTGGCTCGGGCATGCCATGAGAATGGCTGATGGTCGGATTCCAAAGGATTTCCTGTATGGAGAATTAGTGCAGGGAAATTGCCCCAGAGGGAGACCCCAACTGCCATACAAGGAAATCTGCAAGCGGGATCCTAAGGCCTTAGGAATGGACCTCAACAGATGGGAAACCCTGACATCTGAGTGTTCAGCCTGGAGGCAGGCGATGCAGCATGGCCTCTCCCAATTTGAAGAGACCCTTGTCCAGCAGGCTGAGGCAAAGAGGCAGTCCCGAAAGCAGCAAAATCAGGGAGCTGGACAAGGGACAGACTGTATTTGTCCTAAGTGTGGAAGGGATTGTCACTCTCAAATTGGCCTTCTCAGCCACACTAGATGCTGTTCCAAGTTCTCCATACAGAGCACGTTACCATAGTCTCTCAAGACTGAAGGATGCCTACTCTGTACTCTGTACCCGTAACTTGACTTAAAGCAGTGGATGGTTGGGGTTGCTCTGCTGAGTCTTGGCACAGATAGATGTTTTTCCAATTTATTTATTATTAGTTTATTTATTTAACTTGCCTTATACCCATTGAGCCAGGCTATCCTCGGCAGTTCACAACATAATCAAACACAAAATATCACTACAAGTATAAAATAAGTTCCAAATAGAAACTATCATGAAATGTAACAGGGTTTTAAAAAGAGAGGACTTTGAAACATTATATATTTAAATGTTTAAAGTGACAGTACAGTTCTCTTAGGACTGACCATTTCAATGGGTTTCCATTGACGAAAATGCCTGCCTAAAACAGCCAGGTGGTTAGAAGTTTTTAGCCAGGGAGTTCAGGCTGTTTCAGTAATGTATACATGCTAAAAATTCCAGCACGTTCTAGGACTACTCTGTTTGGAACTTTGTCCTGCCAGGTGATACAAAAATGCTCTATAGACCTGGATCTTGGTGTATGCTGTCAGCTTCTTATTAAGCCATATTCTCTTTGTGAGTCTAGAGAACATGGTAGCTGCTTTGCCAATGCGTTTATCCAGCTCGACATCTAGAGAAAGAGTGTGTGTCAAAGATCATTGAGCCAAGGTACACGAAATCATGAACAACCTCCAATTCTTGTGTGGAGATGGTAATAGAGGGAGGTGAGTCCACACCCTGGCCCATGACTTGTGTTTATGGGTAAGGTATATGCATATAAGGTGTAAACAGTGTTGAGAATGGCCAGCCAAACATCCGTCTGTCTGGCCATCCAATGATCCAAGCAGGAGGCATTTCCTCGAAGCATTCAGGCTTCATTGCATCAAAGAACAGCAAACGTTATGCTTGAATTTCCTCCTTAGAGTCTTTGACTGGCTTGGTTGTGTGAGAATATTTCATATTTTTTTATTGTGTATCGCAGAACGCTCAGAGGATAAGAAATACTTTTAGCTTTATGCAGTTTTATCCTTCAGGACATTGATGTATTCCTGAACTATGTTATATGCCCTTAGAGTGTCTAACCTCCCGTATATTTAAGCATTTGACTTAAAATATTATTTTTGGTATTTTATTGTACTCTTGATCAGCGTTCCCTCTAATGTGAAGTCCCGGGGGATGGGGGTCCACCTTCTACACAGGGCTCTGCCACAATCCAATCCAAAGAGGCTGGAAATACTGGGTGAGCAGAGGAGGAGGGGTGCTGCACAGAGGGGGGCACAACTCTGCACACCCATACAGCTTAGAGGGAACCTTGCTCTTGATCCTATATTTGTTGACTGAAGCACATGTTTACAGTTTAAGTTTAGTTTTCACATATTTTTAAGATGTTGTGACTACAGTTATTTCTATGACCATAAGACTGTTTCGTTGTTTTCCGGTTTTGAAGATTTCATGTTCCAGACTATAGAAGCCACGTAGAGAAATAAAGCCTCTAAAATTAGACCATCTAAAGTTGCCCTGAATGACCCAGATTAATTTTGAAGTACTGGTTAGTGCTCGTCTAGTTTCATTCTGGGATCAACCCTTCAAATGCCAGCTTCAATGAACAGAGACTTCTGATCTTCCACCAGGAGGTCAATATATCTCCTGGAGGAGTCAATCATTCTTTTAAGGATCTGACATTTTGGCAAGCTAGCAAGTTACGATCCGATAATCTGATAAAATAAAATGAAGAGATTCTTCTGTACTTAGTTTCTGGACTTGAAAAAAATGGGAAGGGGGACCCCTTTTCACTAATAAGAAACAGAAAGCAAAGGCTTAAGAAGAAACATTTTTTCCAGTCACCCTATCTTGGTCTCCTTTATAGATTTTGGAAATAAGCTGGGAACACATCCTAACTCATATCTTCTCTGTGAAGAAATGGAGACAGCGTCTGTCCAGTCAGAGCAGGTAAGAGAGAAGGAATGGGAAGAAGAAGAAACTGGGACCCAAAAGAATCTGTCGCTTTTCATTTGCTCTTGTCTAAGCTACTAAAGCGTATTGATGTCCATATTTGGATTTTACTTGAACAACGTAGAGCACTTGTGATGCCTGTGAGAATAAAGTTTCCTTTTCTTTCAGGTTGCAGAGGTCCTTCAGGACCTGATGGTGTATTTCTCCAAGGAAGAGTGCGCTCTCCTGAATCCAGGCCAGAGGGCTCTGCACATGGAAGTCATGGAGGAAACTTTGGTCAATGTGGTGTCTCTGGGTAAGCTTTCCTTTTCTGTTCTGTCCTCTTAAGATGAACCTCATTGATCAGGGTGAAACTAAAGTATTATCAAGTGCAAAACTCAAGACACACCAAATGGAAAATATAAAGAAAAGTGGTTGTAGGTTTTTTGGGCTGTTTGGCCATGTTCCAAAGGATTTCCTTCCTAACGTTTTGCCAGTCTCTGTGGCCGGCATTGTCAGAGGACAGGAGTTGCAGTTCTGGTGTACTGTGTGGGATAGTGTGGTGGGATACTATCCCACACACTACACCAGAACACAGAGTTCTGAATCCCGTCTTCTGAAGATGCCGTCCACAGAGACTGGCAAAACATTAGGAAGGAGAACCTTCTGAACATGGCCAAAGAGCCCGAAAAACCCACAACCACCATCGGATCCCGGCCATGAAAGCCTAAAGAAAAGTGTTGGAGCACCCAGAGAATGAACCCATTTATTTCATTTCCTGCTTTAGTGGACTGTAATTGTTGACTGGAATTACGGGTGCCCTAATTGACCTTGGTTAAGCATCAGAACCTATAATCAGCCAGATTTTTGCCTTCAGTTTTAAAGGATTTAATGTTGACATTACATTTTGGGATATTTCCATTCCTGGAGGTGCTGATATTCATTGATAGTACAGTGGTGCCCCGCATAGCGACGATAATCCCTTCCAAAAAAATCATCGCTATATGGATTCGTCGCTATGCGGGCCAAAAAAGCCCATAGGAATGCATTAAAACACGTTTAATGCATTCCTATGGGGGAAAAACTCACAGTTATGTGAAGATCCTTCATGCGGCCGCCATTTTCGCTGCCCGGTAAGCGAGGAAAGGGCGCGAAAACACTGCGGGCGGCTATTTTTTTTACCCGGCGGCCATTTTGTAACTGCCGATCAGCTGTTTAAAAAAACATCGTTATGCGAAAATTGGTAAGCGAAACGCTTACCGATCGTTGCAAAGCGATGTTTTACCATTTAAAACATCGTTATACGATCGCTTTTGCGATCACAAAAAAAACATTGCTATGCAAATTCGTTGTTAAATGAATCGCTCGTTATGCGGGGCATCACTGTATAGTTTCTCTGCAAAGAGTAATAATAATTATTTTGTTAATATGAATAAGCATACATGCATGTTTACCATTTATTTGTTAACATGTATAAACATGTATATGTAAATTAGATATTTACAGGTCTGTCTTAAGGCTAATGCTACAACATAGAGTCATGTCCTTTAAGTGAAGTTAATCACAGTAGAATAAAACTCAAGAAGGAAACACAAGGCAGAAGATATTTCCCCCTAGTTTCCTGGATTCTCCTAGGTGTTTCCATGTTGGCCTGGTACTGCTGTAGCTCCTTGCCAATAGATGGTGATCAGGGTAAACAAAAGTCCATCTGGCATGATCGCAGCTCGAAATAAATATTCAGCAGGTAATTTAGTGGTTACAGAACTCCAGGTGGCAGAATTACCAATGGCAACAACAGAATTCAAAGTTTATCTAGACCTCATGTTCAGTTCTTGTGTCAACTGTAGGTTTTGGAAAAATTATAAAGCAGACAGTCAGTATTTAAAATGTGTTATACAGCCCAAGTTTAGTGTTAAGGAAGTTACTCCAAGTGGGGGCTGCTTCTTGGAGGGTAATTATCTCGGCAGGAAGCTGTCCTGGCTCCTAGAAGATCCATGTTCCCAGGAGAGATGAAGGTCTGCGTCAGAATGTTTTGACTAATTCAAAACATCAAGTGTATATAAACAGATTTCTATCATGTTTTGCGAGGACATCTCCAAAACACTCAGCCACCTGGTTTTTATAAATAAGCAAGAAATATCTGCTAGGAAAATATTGGGTGAGAAGTATCTAAAATGTGACATCTTTGCCATGCTTGTAGTTATACAGTTGTACCTCGCATAACGAGCGTACCGTTTAACGATGAATCCACATAGCGATCTATTTTTTTAGATCACTAATGTGATCGCATTGCAATGTTTTAATGGGTAAAACATCGCATTGTGATGATCGGTTAGCGTTTCGCTTACCGATCTTCGCATTGCGATGTTTTTTGAACAGCTGATTGGCGGTTCCAAAATGGCCGCTGGGTGCCCAAAATGGCCACTGCAACTATTTTCGCACCCTGCCTTCGCTTACCGAGGGCGCAAAAATGGTGGTGCTATGGAGGAACTTCGCTGAACTGTGAGTTTGGGCCCCATAGGGGCCCAACTTCGTTTAATGCGTTCCTATGGCTTTTTCTGTTCCGTTTAGCGATGTTTCCTCATAGCAACGATTAATCCGAAATGGATTAACGTCGCTATGCGGGGCACCACTGTACTTTGAAATTTTTTTTAATAACAATTTGTTTCCATTTTTGTTTTTAAGTGACTGAGTGACTCTTAAACACTTATTTTATTAGAACCAGCATTTCTTGTGTGTGTGTGTGTGTATAATCCTTGTGTGTTTGTGTGTGTGTATGTATATGTATATGTGTGTGTTTATATGTATATGTATGTATATGTATGTATATACACACACAGACACACACATACATTATTTACATATATGTACTAGAGGAATTTGTAACAGAAGGCTGATATTTGAAATATATACTCAACTAATTTGTACATATACTCCACGTACATTTTAGGCATTTAGTTACTTAACTGGTTGCCAGCTAAACAAACCTTTTAAAGAAGAAAAGAGATAATTCTTGACTTTTAAGACAAAATACTAAAAGAACGAAGACTTAAATTAAATGTAACAAGGCACAATATCTTCCAAGACCGTAAATAAATTTCTTGTCAGATGTGTGAAGGACACAAATCTCTCGTAAGGAGCCTGTTGATCAGAAGCTTTATGGAGATATTCAGATTTTCCCTCGTGGAAACTGACACTTGGCAGCTTGGTGACTTCCTAGCTGTGCTTTGAGGATAATGGATGGAAGAGGTTCCTTACATTTGCACCTGAAATCCAGGATGATGGTTGTCAAGAGCTGAGGGGGTAGCTTCTTTCAGTGTGATGCATGAACTCAATCACATTACTACGGAGTTGGTAATCGGACAGTTTTGGTAGGGTCCTTCCAACGGAGTCATAGCGAGTTTGCTTTGTGCAACACTTTCACGTATGCCCAATCTTCAGTCCGAATTAATCAATTCGAATTAATCCAAAGGCAGTGACAGGACTGGCCTGGTTCCTTAGACAGCGCAGTAGAGACTGGTGAAGGAGGACTTCTGATATGGTTTATAAGAGCATGACAACAATCCAGCATAATTGTTCTGCTTATATAAAAATTTTCAAAAAAATGAAAGAACTTTACACTCATTTGATCTGTGTGGCAGGTATTGGAATGGCACTGGGAACATGCCCTCCCTCATCTCTTCTAGCTGGAGGGGCCGAAACAGCTTCTACACAACCCGATCTAGTTGGAACAAGTCGGTGGACAGTCGTTCAGTGCTTTTTCCCCTCAGAAACACTTCAGAATGTGAAGGTATTAGTCCTGTTTTTCTTTTTCCTTTGCCAAGGCTGGCCATTAAGAATGCTGACAGAGTAGACTGTCTAGATGGGCGGGGTATAAATCTAAATAATATAAATAAATAAAAAATAAATATTGTCTATGGTGGGGAGGCTTGAGTCTTAAATCTAAGCACCTGCCTCATGGATTGCTCATAATTATTTTCTTTATACTAATGAATTGCAGTAGACTTCCCTCTTGAAGCTGAAATGTTTTCCCTTTCTCTCAGAGCGTGATGATGGCTTTTGAGGATATTGCTGTCCATTTCGCAGAAGAGGAATGGGCTCTGCTGGATAAAGACCAAAAGGCTCTGCACCGAGAAGTCATGGCGGAAAATGTAGTCAGTCTGATCTCTCTAGGTGAGCTTTGTCTTTCCGCTCCCTTTGCTTCACAAAATGAATTTTACAGATGGGACCAAAAAAAAAAAAAAAAAAAGAATGCCACGTGCATGAGAGTTGTCTCCTGCATAAGTCTGCTGCATAAAATGTACATTTGCTATGGTTCATTTCCAGACTGTGATTCTTTTTTTCACCTCGGTTCCACTTTGATTTTTTTTTTCTCATTTCAGCTACTGGTACAAGAGAAAAGAGGAGTGAGGAAGAAGGTGGTATAGACATGGATGAAAAGCAGAAAGAAGTCTTAAAAGGCAGTACAGCTCTGAGTGATAGGAGAAGCCTTGGTTTCCATCAGCAACTCCATCCAGCAAAGAAAATGTTGAAATGTTTGGAATGTGGAACGAGCTTCAGTCAGTGTCTGTCTGTCGTCTCCCACATGAAAATCCACACAGAGGAGAAACCCTTTCAATGCCCGGAATGTGGGAAGGACTTCAGTGAAAACACAGACCTTGCTTTCCATTTAAGGCTTCACACAGGAGAGAAACCATTTAATTCTTTGGAAAGCAGAAGGAGCTTCAGTCAGAGTTCAGACTTTGCTACCCATATAAGAACCCATGCAGGGGAGAAACCCTATCAGTGTATGAAATGTGGAAAGAGCTTCTGTCAGAGTAGAAAGCTCGATTCCCATATGAGAATCCACACAGGAGAGAAACCGTACAAGTGCTTAGAATGTGGAAAGGGTTTCTGTCACAGTGGAAATCTTGCTTCCCATGTGAGAATCCACACAGGAGAGAAACCTTTTAAATGCTCGGAATGTGGGAAAGGCTTCCGTCAGAGTGGAAATCTTTCTTGCCACATGAGAATACACAGAGGAGAGAAACCGTATATGTGCTTGGAATGCGGAAAGAGTTTTAATCAGAACTCAAATCTAGTCTCCCATATGAGAATCCACACGGGGGACAAACCATTTGAATGCATACAATGTGGGAAGAGCTTCAGGCACAACTGTCATCTTAGTTCACATCGAAGAACGCACACGGGGGAGAAACCCTATCAATGCACGGAATGTGGAAAGAGCTTCAGTGTTAGCAGTAGCCTTCGTTCACATCGACGAACTCACACGGGGGAGAAAAGTATCCAGAAAGGGGAAAAGCCACATGAATGTCTGGAATGTGGAAAGACCTTCTGTCAGAGTGAAAAGCTTGACTTCCATATGAGGATCCATGCAGGAGAGAAACAATTTAAATGCTTGGAATGTGGAAAGGGCTTCCGTCACAGTGCAAATCTTTCTTGCCATATGAGAATACACAGAGGAGAAAAACCATTTATGTGCTTGGAATGTGGAAAGAGTTTTAATCAGAACTCAAACCTTGTTTCCCACATGAGAATACACACAGGGGACAAACCATTTAAATGTGTAGAATGTGGGCAGAGCTTCAAGCACAATAGCCACCTTAGTTCCCATCAACGAACTCACACGGGGGAGAAACCCTATCAGTGCACGGAATGTGGAAAGAAATTCAGCCACAACAGTGCCCTTCATTCACATCAAAGAACCCACACAGGGGAGAAACCGTACCAGTGCATGGAATGTGGGAAAAGCTTTGTTCAGAGTGGCCACCTTAGTTCACATGAAAGAACTCACACAGGGGAGAAACCCTATAAATGCCTGGAATGTGGGAAGAGCTTCAGTCACAAGAGTCGCCTCAGTTCACATCAAAAAACCCATGTGAGAAGAAACCGTTTTTATCAGAAAATCTGGCAAGGGCTTCCATGAGGTCACAGACCTTGCTTCTGAGAGAAGCCACACAAGGAGAAATAATTTGGATCAGGAAATCTGGGAAAGCTTCCAGTCCGGTCACCCATCTTACGACCTGTCAAAGACTATTGGAGGTGGGGTGAAACTGTCCTACATATATACATAGAAAAGTATGAAGTAGAACATACAACTGTCCTACTTCATAAATAGAAAAAATGTTAGGTAGAATAGACATTTCTATAGTCTGAGCATTTTTTCTAGAACCCAGGAGGAAATAATGCATTTTGCAGAGGTAGTAGGGAGGAAAAAACACAAACAGAAAATAATCAAAGGGAAATTCAAGCCTAGATTAGGAACACTGAATGACCAACAGGGAAGCACACCAGGAGAAAATCAAGAGAAGATGGATGAAAGGATGGCCGATTTCTTTGAAAAAGAAGCCTATGATGAGGAAGGTGCAGTTCTAGAAAGTGAAATGAAAACTGCTCTGAAAGGACTAGGAAGAAATAAATCACTGGTGCAGATGGAATACCAGTAGAATTGTTTCAAACCACAGACACTGGATGCATCAAAATACCCACAACTATGTGCCAACAAATATGGAAAACAAGCAACGCTCCACAAGTGGTGCTTTCTTGCTTTTAAATGTTTTAGTATTGATTTTATTTACCATTTTAATATAATACTTGTTTAAATCTTTTAAACTTTTTTTTAAATATTTACTGTACTTAGCTTTTAAATATTGTCCTTTTAATGTTGTGAGCCATCTTGGGTCCTTTTAAGGAGAAAGACGGGGTAAAAATATTTTAAATAAATAAGTCTGGAAATGCTCAATATGCATTCCAGTACTAAGAAAGGAGATGTTAAAGGGTGCACTAACTATATGGCCATTGCTGTAATTTCCCATGCAAGCAAAGTGATGCTCAAGGTGTTGCAACAAAGGCTCTTATTGTGTCTGGAGCGAGAAATGACTGACATTCAATTTGGATTCTGAAAAAGAGGCACTTGCAAATATATGCTGGATATTGGAGAGCCATTACTAATTAATGTCAGAAAAAGAGAATCCTATGCTTTAGAGTCTACTGCAAAGTAGATCAGGGGTTTCCAAAGTATGGCCCACAGTCCACATCTGGCCCACCTTGCCTTTTTATCCAGCCCGTGCATGCGCAGGGGTGTGTGTGTGTGTGTGTGGGGCTGTACATGTGTGTATACCCGCCCTGTCCCCCTTGTGCGGAGGGTTCTGCGACAAACGGAACCAAACGTTATCGTTGTACGGAGGGGGAAGAATGCTCTGTAGAGGGAGGTGGAGTTGTCCATGTATGTGCCAAGCTTAGAGGGAACCTTGGGTGTGCCTCAGCACTGGATTGTCCCGATGCATAATCTGTATTGTGGACGAAAAGCTATGGCGAGGAAAGACTATGGAGTGACAGAATGGTTTCCTATAGGCAAAAGAATCAGACAAGGGTGCATTTTATCCCTTTATCTGTTCAGTCCGTACACAGAACATTTTATATGAAAAGCCAGATTTGATTCAGAGGGAGGACGAGTGAGAATTGGTGAAAGGACTATCAGTATTTTCAGATATGTAAATAACACCATCCTATTGACAGAAAGCAGCAGTGACCCATGGGAGGCCCACTTCCCATTGTTTTTCTTTTTGTCCCTTCTCCCTTATTTAATGGATAGACTTCTTCCCACTTCTATCTTTTGGACAGGGCCTTTGTTTCATTTTATTTATTTATTTATTTGCCGTGTTGCTTTCTCTTCTTCCCTGAACATCTTTTGGGAAGTAAGCATGGAGTCTTTCTTGGAAAACCTCAACTTTATCGTTTATCTTTTGATTTTAGAACAGATATCCATGTTAGTCTGTGCAAGCATTAAAGGTGGAAACAAAATAGAAGTATAGAATAAAAGAACACATAAAAAACATTAAAATGTGGTGGTACCTTAAAGACTTACTGTGAGCTTTCACGGACAAGTTGATTTTGCCAGACATGTAAATTTACACATGATGCAATGCATAAATATTTGCCATGTTATATTTCTTTTTCTTACGTCTTCTTCGTTTTGTATAATACCTTTATTTTGTTTTTACTTATATCTTTTTATTGAAACTATAGTTGATAATTGTGAGTAAATTCTTCTTTCTTCTAAAGATATGAGCCCTGTCTCTGCAGGATCAGTATCTGTGGTTTCCATTATCCATGGTCTGAAAATATTAAAAATATTAAAAGAATAAAATCAGGAAAAAATTTTCACATGTATTACCAGTACTAGCCACTAGACTGTGCTATGAATGTATGTTTTTGAAGAATATATAGCAGTGATGGGGAACCTATGGCATGCGTGGCACTGCTGGCACACAGAGCCCCTTCTGCGGGCATGCGAGCCATATGTCGCCAGATTGCTCCTTCCCTCCCCCTACAGCCAAGCCTGAGGAGGCGGCTGCAGTTGCAGTGCTCGCACTTCGACAGGCGGTGGGTCAGAATCCGGAGCAGCTGGTTCTGGCAGCGGATCCAGAGTGGAATCTTGAATCACCTCTGTGCCCTGGATTCCCTCTTCTGCTGCCACTTCCAGTCCCACCACCTCTACTTCCAGTGCTGCTACCGATGCTGACACTGCACACTGCCTGCTGTTTCCATGCACTGCCACTTTGGGCGCTCAGGCCCAAAAAGGTTCACTGTCACTGATATATAGTATGGTCTCTGGTACCTTCCTGTGTCCAGTTATGGCATTGCACATGGAAATAATTTTTCTGCATTTTTACCCCTTTAACCACACACACCCCCATGGATTTGGGCGTCGCACTGTACTTCTAGAGTAAACCTTGTATTATGAAATGGGGCAGTCTCTGTGTCGGGGGAAACTGGAATTAAATCCAGCCATGGATTTATTGATTGGTTGTTTTGATTTGTACCCCGCCCATCTGGTCTATAAGACCACTCTAGGCAGATCCCCATGCCAGCTGGGGAATTCTGGAAGTTAAAGTCTAAAACTTTTTCTAGGCTTAGGTAAATTGTAATCAGTGTACAGTGGTGACTCGCATAGCGAGCGCCCCGTTTAACGACGAATCCGCATAGCGATCGCATTGCAATTTTTTGAATGGCTAAATATTGCATTGCGATGTTTTGAAAACAGCTGATCAGTGGTTCCAAAATAGCCGCCCACAGCTTTTTCGCGCCCTTTCCTCGCTTACCGGGCAGCAAAAATGGCGGCCAGATGGAGGATTTCTGCATAGCGGTGAGTTTTTCCCCATCGTTCATTCGTTTAGTTGTGCCCGACTCTTCGTGACCCCATGGACCAGAGCACGCCAGGCCCTCCTATCTTCCACTGCCTCCCAGAGTTGGGTCAGATTCATGTTGGTTGCTTCGATGACACTGTCCAGCCATCTCATCCTCGGTCGTCCCCTTCTCCTCTTGCCATCACACCTTCCTAACATCAAGGTTTTTTCCAAGGACTCTTTTCTTCTCATGAGATGACCAAAGTACTGGAGCCTCAGCTTCAGGATCTGTCCTTCCAGTGAGCACTCAGGGTTGATTTCCTTTAGAATTGATAGGTTTGTTCTCCTTGCAGTCTAGGGGACTCTCAAGAGCCTCCTCCAGCACCACAATTCAAAGGCATCAATTCTTCGGCGGTCAGCTTTCTTTATGGTCCAGCTATCACTTCCATACATCACTACAGGAAAAACTTCCCCTTCTATTTGCCAGGACGTGATGGGGCCAGTGGCCATGATCTTAGTTTTTTTTATGTTGAGTTTCAAACCGTTTTTTGCACTCTCCTCTTTCACCCTCATTACAAGGTTGTTTAGTTCCTCCTCACTTTCTGCCATCAGAGTGGTATCATCTATATATTGGAGGTTGTTGATGTTTCTTCCGGCAATCTTAATTCCAGCTTGGGATTCCTCCAGTCCAGCCTTCCGCATGATGTATTCTGCATATAAATTAAATAAGCCTGGGGGACAGTATACAGCCTTGCTGTACTCCTTTCCCAATTTTGAACCACTCAGTTGTTCCATATCCAGTTCTAACTGTTGCTTCCTGTCCCACATATAGGTTTCTCAAGAGATGGATAAGGTGGTCAGGCACGCCCATTTCTTTCAGGACTTGCCATAGTTTGCTGTGGTCCACACAGTCAAAGGCTTTTGCATAATCAATGAAGCAGAAGTAGATGTTTTTCTGGAACTCGCTGGTTTTCTCCATGATCCAGCGCATGTTACCAATTTGGTCTCGAGTTCCTCTGCCTCTTGGTAAACCCGCTTGTACTTCTGGGAGTTCTCGGTCCACATATTGCTGAAGTCTACCTTGTAGGATTTTGAGCATAACCTTGCTAGCGTGTGAAATGAGTGCAATTGTACGGTAGTTTTTCCCCATAGGAACGCATTAAACAGGGTTTTATACGTTCCTATGGGGTTTTTTGTTCCATATAGCGACGATTCCAGATAGCGATGATTTTCCTGGAACGGATTATCATCGCTATGTGCGGCACCACTGTAGTTGTGTCCAGGAATCACATGGGGAATACCTGCCCCTTCTTGCTGCCATTAGTCTCATCCTCTAATGAGCATTTTGTACCTTTGTGGGGAAAGGATTCTCAGGCAAGGCACATCACCCAGAAGGTGACCAAAGGTGCCAGTTGCACAGAAAATTCATCATAACTTCCACTGATTTCATTGGCTGCAAGATGAAAGTACCATGCCCTCTTTCTAACTCAGTGTTCAAGCCCAGGCATTCAAGAAGGTGGTTACATTGCTGGCCCTTTTTTGCAGCCTCCACAAGTGAACCATTACAATTCTTGCCATAAAGCACAACTTAATCAGACAAGGCTTTCATGTTATGCATGGCATCCACTTCCGGTTCTGGGGGGGGATGCAGTGCCAGAAGCACCCCCCTCCTCATTTCCAGCTTTCCCTTCTCCCCCTCCCTTCCCTTTCTTTCTCCCTCTCTCAACCTCTCCAGTCCTCATCATCATCCTCATCATCCTTGTTCCCATTGTTTCCATCCTGAGAAGCAGGGGGGCTGCCCATGGGCACACACACACACACACACACACACACAAACACACAGAATCCTCTGCCCCACCCCTCGTGGACCAAGGGGGGGAAAGAATGACCAGGAGGAGCTATGGGGGGACCTCTGCTGCTTTCCCACCCTCCAGGACAGGAGCAACGCCCGACAAGGCCCCCTCAGCCCCCCTCCCAGCTTCTTCTCTGAAGGGAGAGAGCCCAGGGCGGGGGTGGTGGTGTCAGGGGCAAGGGGCACCTCGCTCTGTGGGAGACCCCTCTGGACACTGCATCCTGTGGCAAGGAGTTCCACAGACTAACATGCTAAATCAAGAAATATTTTCTTACGCCTTGGTCTTCCCTTTTGCTACTCTTTCTCCTCCGGCGCCTCCATTGACATGAAGCTTTCTGCTCCAGACTTCCAAGGATGATGGACGTAGACTTCGGCTACAGCCTGAAGTGAAGCTCTTCTCCCTGTTCCGGTTCTCTCAAGGTTTCTTCCCCACAGGGCCATCCATTTGACACGCGTTGCATGCGCACACACCGTGTCACACGCAGGCACAAAGACAAACTTTGCACAAACATTTGCAGATCCCCACAACTGAAGCATCTCTTCCCTCCATCATCCCTTTGACCTTTTTGATTTGATCTCCCTGTCTATTATTTAGCTTTTATACCACCCACCGAGACGGATCTACTCTGTGCACGTTTTACAGTCCAAAAAAAGGCAATAAAATTAAAATAATCTATAAAAAGACTGAAACAAGCCAAAAACCAGAAGAGGAAAAACTAAGCAGTGGCAGGAGGGATTTCATGCCCTTTTCCTTTATGTGGTTTCCTGAAATGTAGCTGGGGAAGTCCACTGATCTGCCCTCCTCTCCTGGGTCTCTCCCCGGTTCTGCCTTCAGCTTTATTCTCAGCTGTGCTGTTATGAAATGGATATTTCACCTGTTATTTTCACTGTTTCCGTACGTCTGATGAAGTGGACATGTCCACAAAGGCTCACATTAAAATATAATTGTTAGCCGATAAGGTGCCATACATTTGTGTCTTGTTTTGCTTGGCTGTTGTGGGTTTTTCGGGCTCTTTGGCCGTGTTCTGAAGGTTGTTCTTCCTAACGTTTTTCGCCAGTCCTCTGAAGAGGCCGGCCATGTAAAATGTAGATTTTCACAATGTATACTGTATTGTGGTCGTCGTCGTTTAGTTGTGTCCGACTCTTCGTGACCCCATGTATACTGTGGTAACGTCCCTCTAAAACCGCAGAGGGAAGGCGGTTAAATCTCGCTCCTGAAAAGGCCTGCCGGTATTTTTTGGATGATTAGGTTTTCCAGGTATAGCTTGCTCTTTGGTGGAATTTGACATTTAGACCAAAGTTCACGGGTGAAGAGATTTTTGTAAGCACCTTTTCTCTGTCAGGCTTTGGGACAAGCTGATCCATCTGGATTCCGTTTCTCTTTTTTCTGAGAAATGACGTCTCTGCCCCCTCCCCAGCTTTTGTGACGTCCTGGTCTCCCTCCGCGACTGCCCCACCACCACCCTTGCCCGCGGCGCGGAGGGAGGGGCCCCGGGGACTTCTTTTCTCTCTCCAGAGCACCCCCTCCCCCCGCCTTCCTTCCCGCCCTCTCTCTAACCGCTGGCCTTCGGGGGAGGGGGAGGGGGAGAGGAGAAAAGGGCGGGAAGGAAGAGAAAGCCCCAAAGGGCGCAGGCGCGTCAGGGACCAACCGTCCTCTGGTGGGGGGGACAGCAGGGGGGGCGGGGCCTGGAAGGGGTTTCTGCCACTATTTCTCCTCAGGAGGGGAACTGAGGCCAGCAGGGGTGTAGAGACTCTCCCTTCCCTTCAGCCCCCCCCCCCGTTTGAAGTCTCCTCTGAGGGGATTTGCCCGACGTTTCCCTTCAAGAGCGAAAGGAGGCGCTCTTTTGCAAAGGGAGGGATTTTTCTGCCCTCACTGTCAACGTTTGGTTTTCTATCTATACAGTGGTGCCTCGCTTAGCGAGTGCACCGTACAACGACGAATCCGTATAGCGATCCCCTTTTTCGGGATCGCTATACGGAGCACCCAATCGCCGCACCTCGCTTTGCGACGATTGGGCGTCCCGCGGCCATTTTGGAGCCGCCGATCAGCTGATCGGCGGCTCCAAAATGGGCGCGGGAGGACCCGAAATGGCCCCGCGCTGTGTTTTCGCGCCCTCGGCAAGCGAGGGGAGGGCGCGAAAATGCGGCGCGGGGCCATTTCGGGTCCGTTTTGAAGCCGCAAAACAGCTGTTTTGCGGCTTCAAAACGGCCGCAGGCGACCCGAAATGGCCCCGCGCCGCGTTTTCGCACCCTCCCCTCGCTTGCCAAGGGCGCGAAAACGCCGCGCGGGGCCATTTTGGGTCGCCCGCGGCAGTTTTGAAGCCGCAAAACAGCTGTTTTTCGGCTTCAAAACGGCCGCGGGCAACCCGAAATGGCCCCACGCTGCGTTTTCGCGCCCTCCCCTCGCTTGCCAAGGGCGCGAAAACGCGGCGCGGGGCCATTTCGGGTCCGTTTTGAAGCCGCAAAACAGCTGTTTTGCGGCTTCAAAACGACCCGAAATGGCCCCCCCGCGGCGTTTTCGCGCCCTCGGCAAGCGAGGGGAGGGTGCGAAAATGGCTGCCCGGCCAGGAAACTTCTCTAAGTGGGAAGTTTAGGGCCGATTTGGAACGCATTAAATGAAGTTTAATGCGTTCCAATGGCTTTTTACTTCCCGCTTAGCGAAGATTTCGTATAGCGAAGGTTAATCCGGAACGGATTAACCTCGCTATACGGGGCACCACTGTATTTGCTGAAAGGAAGGCGTCGAACTGACTCCGTCGCAAATATATATAAGAGAGTGGGGGGGATATTCTGCCCAGAGAGAAGCCGGTAAGCATGTGATGCGGGTGGAAAAAAGGGGGGAAAATAGAAGAAGTCTGGGGGAGGGGAAGACTTTTTGGCCTTCCTAGCCGGCACAGCAGGAGGCACACCCTTTTGTGTGTTTGTGGGTGTCCCTTACACAGACTGACCCGGCCACCCACCCCTTCTGCAAGCAGGAAGAATCCTTTCCATCTTTCGACTTGCCCAGAGAGACGGATCTACCTACCTTCCATCCATTCATCCCAGCCGGTGCTCCTGCCTCTCCCCTTCCTCGCCCCCTTCCACCATCACACCAAGCTCTCTTTCCTGTTCCCTCACAGACAGCTCAGAACCCGTGAGCTGATCACTCAAGTTTTGAATATATTTTTGCCCCAATGTGCATTACTTTACACATTTTTCTTAGATAGAAACGCCTTTGCCATTTTGCCATGATTCCCAGTTTGGAGAGATTCTTCTGGAGCTCTTCACAATCCTTTCTGGTCTTCATAACCCCCCCAAAAAGTTTTGTGTCACCTGCAAACATGGCCACCTCATTGCTTCTCCATATCTCCAGGTAACTGAGGAACAGGTTCAAAAAAGCACGGGTCCCAGGACAGATCCCCGGGGCCACGCTGCTCCTCACCTTCCTCCATGGTGAGAATCTGCCCCATTGACACCTCCCTGTTCCCTGGCTCTCCACCAGTTCTCGACCCATAAGAGGACTTGCCCTCTTATCCCCTGGACTGTGGAGTCCTCTCAGCAGCCGCCTTGGGTGAGGGTGTTTGCGAACCAGCCTCCCTCTAGGGATCGCTGCTCGGTCGGCCAGAGAGCATCCAGGTGTCAAGGTACCCCTTTCCAGCTGGGCTGAGTCCTGGTAACCCCAGCTAGGGTGTAACACAGATCCTTTCCAACAAGTCTGGCCTGAAAGGTTCACTCCTTGTTATACTTAACAAGTACAGGCACCTGGGCTTTGTAGTCCGTTAAGACTCTCTAAAGGGACGTGGTGGCGCTGCGGGCTAAACTGCAGAAGCCTGTGCTGCAGGGTCAGAAGACCAAGCAGTCCTATGATCGAATCCCCGCGACGGAGTGAGCGCCCGTCGCTTGTCCCAGCTGCCACCAACCTAGCGGTTCAAAAGCATGGAAATGCAAGTAGATCAATAGGGACCACCTCGGTGGGAAGGTAACAGCGTTCCATGTCTAAGTCGCACGACAGGACAAAAATTGTCAAGGGGAACCTTTACCTTAAGACTCTCTAAAGCTCTGAAAGATAGGACTCTGTTATTAGCAATCTCCTGGCCTTGCTGCTGCTCCCCCCCCCCTTTGGAAGCAGGCTCAGCAGACTTGCCGTTCAAAATACCATTCCTTAAGGATTTTTTAAGAATAATTTTTCATTGATAAAGGAAAAAACCACACTGTTCCCCTACCAGATTCCCCTGTGACTGAGCTATTACTACTTTAAATTTTATATCAAGGGTCTATTGCAATTTTGTCGTTCCTTAGATTCCTTAGCAGTGTCAGAAACAATCTGGGAGATAGAATTCAAAATAATGGAAAAACAATTTGAGGTGTTTCACGTTGTGGGTTTGGATGATCGTTCCATGTATCATGCTGTGGTAGAATACAGAGAGTAGCGCTAAGCAATAAGTCAGCTGCTAAGAAATGCATGAAATGAAGAAACAGATTTTTAACAAGTGAGATGTGAATTTTGTGCCAATGTTTTATCTTTTATGCCCCTTGTACTTCAGGAGGAAGGTCCGACGCATCCCAAGTGGAACAACAAACACCATCAGCCCCATCTGAGGTTGGATCCAAGGGGAGGCTCAAGGAGGTCTTGGAGCGTTGACGGGACAGGCCATTCCCCACAAGCAGTGGGTCCTCCCCCACACTGGAGGTGGGCGCTGGAGGGGCAGATGGGGAAGAGATTTGCATGGGGGGTGTGAGATGGCCACTCTCAGGGTGGGGGGCTGCTTCTCAGGGCATTCCCGAGGGCGCCTGGTTGTGGTTTGCACTGCTCGACCTGCTTGCAAGGCCATTTTTTTCCTCTTGAGTCTCCTCCGGAGGGAAGGGGAGGGGGATTCAAATGGGAGAGAGGATCTCTGGGGTCCGGATCCCACCCTCAGGTGCAGGGAGACCCACCGCCCCTGCAAGGCCCTATTAGGAGGGCTTTATCCAGTGCGTGTGTGCCTGTATGTGTGTAGAGGGGGCGGGGTAAGGAGACCCGGTCTTCCCCTGAATCCTTGGAGTTGCCCTGGTGGATGGAATCAAAGGAAGGCTTCCATCTCTCCCCCCCACCTCCTCCTCCCTCTAATGATGTGGGACACCCCCTCCCTCCCTCCCTTAAAGGGCCAAAGTCCCAGGTGGGGCTGGAAAGGAAAAGGGGGGAGGGGGAGGAGCCCCATTCCCAGTGACTTGGGGGGGCAGGCAGGAGAAGTGGGGCTGGCAAGGGAGAGGGGACCACCCTGCGCCTTCCCTGTGAGGGGGGGGACATCTGTTGGACCTCTTGCTCTTTTGCACAAACACACACACACACACACAGTGTCTGTGTCTCTGTGTGTCTCTCTGTATGTGGTGTGAGTGCGTGTATTGTGTTTGTCTTTTCCTGAAATATGCCTATGCTATGCTATTTCCTGGATGATCTGGCAGAGAGGAGGGCTAACCGGATCCCTCTCAAGACCAGATCCTGAGCTGAAGATCATCTGCAAGAGGGGGGGGGGCGGCTTCCCTGTTGCATTGCTTGTGTGAACACAGACCCCCTTTTCCCGAAAGGCAGGCAGGAGAGTATCAGAACAGAGAAGGGGGTGGACTTTCCTCCCTGGGATCTTTCTGGAGCGGAGGCTGAAAGGGAGATCCATCTCCCCAGGAATGGTCTTTTCTTGGAAGTCGTCCTCCCCCCACAGCCAAAATGGTTCTGGTCTTTGGTTCCTGAAAACTCAATTCAGGGCCATCAGCTCTGCAAAAGACCTGCCCCCTCACTCCTCCTTCCAAGGGATTCGCCCTCATGCCTCCCATTCGTGGCTCTCCATGGGGTGGAGTGAAAAAGAGCCTTTGGAAAGAGGCCAGAAGAGGCTCTGGTCCTTCCACATGGAGGGCAGGAGGAAAGAAGGACCGGAAAAGGCCACTCAGCCCCTCTGGATCTGGGGTGTCTCTCCTGGCATGTCTTTTGCAGAGTGAATGGCTCTGAAGGGTCCGTTCCAGATCAAGTGTTTGCAAAATGCTTTGCTTTCCAGCAGGGGCAGCCCAGACACCAAGACCCCACCCCACCCTTGGTGGGCGCCTTTCCCAGCCCCTGCGAGGTTGGCAGTGAGCTCAAAGGAAAGAGCGAAGCCTAAGCAAGGTTGTGGGTTGGAAGTCAGCTGGTGAGAAAAGTCTTGAGACCTGAACTCTGCCCGCCTTGGGTCGGCAACCCCACGACAGATGGGGCCCTTGGCCCACGGAGGGAGCGCAGAGGCCGAGGGGCACCTTTGGAGACGCCCCCTGAGTTAGGATCCTTGAGGTGACAAAAATAACGAATACCACCTTGCATGCTGATGCTTCCATCACATGTGTCCGTGGGAAGCATGGTTCCTGTTGCTCTCTGGTTCCCTCCCTCCCTCCCTGGGGCTTCTTCTTGGGCTGCCTTTCTGTTCCTCTTGTCCTGCTGCCTGAAACACGAGGAAGGCACATCTCACAAGGAAACATTTTGATCTGCTTTATCCGTAAAGCCTCCCAGCTAATCTTTTCTATTTTTTTTTCTCCTAGGAAGCAGCGAGACTGAGTTGACATCTTTTTGCTTTTTTGGGGGGACCAAAAAGGAAGAACCATATCCCAGATCCCTCCCAACATTTGCCAGGTCAGTGGGATTTCAAGAGGTGGCTGAAGTAGCCTTGCCAACCCCCCCCCCCACACTCCCCTCTCAGTTTCCCTGGCCCTGCAGGGATTTGAATCCAGGCCTCCTGGTTTTTAGTCTGGTACTCCATCCATGACACAACAGTTCTTCTTTGATCATGTGCAAAGTTGTGGTGTTTGGGGGTACGGTTTTCTTTGTATCTTATTTAGGTGTATTTTTTAAATAAAATCTCAATCCTGCCCACCCCAAGCCCATGCTCACCAAGGTCAGGTCCTCTTGACAAGAGGCAAACCTTGGTCATCCTCATTTGGGGGGTGTGTGTGTGGGTTCCCCTCCAAGGCTCCCTTCTTCTTCCCCCTGAACAGACATGCCAGAGTGGGCGATTTTGGTCTGTACCATCAACTTTTACTTAAAACTCTTGTGATAATCGATTAAGAGGTAACCTCAGTTCTGTCCCCACCTTCTCCTTCAATGGGAGGATAAAAGGGACAGTAGACTGAGGCTGAATCCAAACAAGACGGGGTGTGTGTGTGTCTTCCAACTGGGTGCCCCTGATGTCTGTGATTTGCATGGTTCCCAACACTCACTGGGTGTCCTTCTGGACCCAATGCCATCAATGTTGAACCAGATGGTGCCAATGGTCCGATCCGCTCACTTCCCTCTCAGACTAATTGTGCAGCTGTATCCCTGCCTGGATGACCTGTCACTCCCTGGATTGGTCCACACACAGATAGTCTCTAAAGAAATCAGAATGGTTGACTAAAGAACTTTCAACTCAGCTAAGTGTAAGTTATACAGTGGTGCCTCGCTTAGCAATGTTAATTCGTGTAGAAAAATTGCTGCTAAGCGATAACCGCTAAGCGATTTTAAAAAGCCCATAGAAACGCATTAAAAATGATTAATGCGTTCCTATGGGCTTAAAACTCACCTTTAAGTGAAGATCCTCCATAGCGCCTCCATTTTCAGTGCCTCTAAAGCGAGGAATCTGTCCCTGAAAACAGCAGGCGGTCATTTTGTTACCCGGTGGCCATTTTGAAACCGCCAATCAGCTGTGCGAAAATGGGTGCTTTGCGATGATCGCTTCCCTGCAATCATCGCAAAGCGAAAATACCACATAGGGACCATCACAAAGCGATCATTTTTGCGATGGCAAAAAGTCCATCGCAAAGCGATTTCGTTGCTATGCGGAGTGATCGCTATGCGAGGCACCACTGTATGTGTAGAATAGAGAATTGTATTTTAAGATATGTGTAAGTATTACTAAGATATTGTATTTGCATGTCAAATTAATGTTGGTTGCTTCGATGACACTGTCCAACCATCTCATCCTCTGTCGTCCTCCTTGCCTTCACACTTTCCTAACATCAGCGTCTTTTCCAGGGAGTCTTCTCTTCTCATGAGATGCCCAAAGTATTAGAGCCTGAGTTTTAGGATCTGTCCTTCCAGTGAGCACTCAAGGTTGATTTCGTTCGGAATGGATGGGTTTGTTGTCCTTGCAGTACAGGGGACTCTCAAGAGCCTCCTCCAGCACGACAGTTCAGAAGCATGAATTCTTCGGCGGTCAGCTTTCTTTATGTTCCAGCTCTCACTTACGTAGATCACTACATGAAAAATCATAGCTTTCACTATGAGGACTTTTGTTGGCAAGATGATGTCTCTGCTTTTTAAGATGCTGCTGAGATTTGTCATCGCTTTCCTCCCAAGAAGCAGGAGTCTTTTAATTTTGTGGCTGCTGTCACCATCTGCAGTGATCATGGACCACAGAAAAGTAAAATCTGTCACTGCCTCCATATCTTCCCCTTCTATTTGCCAGTAGGTGAATGGATCAGTGGCCATGACCTTAGTTTTATTTATGTTGAGCTTCAGACCATTTTTTACACTCTCCTCTTTCACCCTCCTTACAAGGTTCTTTAATTCCTCCTCACTTTCTGCCATCAGAGTGGTATCATCTGCATATCGGAGGTTGTTGATATTTCATCCAGCAATCTTAATTCCTGCTTGGGATTCCTCCAGTCCGGCCTATTGCATGATGTATTCTGCATATAAGTTAAATAAGTAGAGGGACAATATACAGCCCTGTCGTACTCCTTTCCCAATTTCGAACCAATCAGTTGTTCCATATCCAGTTCTAACTGTTGCTTCCTGTCCCATGTACCGTGGTGCCCCACATAGCGATGATAATCCATTCCGGATAAATCGTTGCTATCCGGAAACGTCACTATACGGAACGAAAAACCCCATAGGAAAGCATTAAACCCTATTTAATGTGTTCCTATGGGGCAAAAACTCACCGCTATGCAGAAATCCTCCATCCGGCTGCCATTTTCGCCACCTCAGTAAGTGAGGAATCAGCGCGAAAATGCTGCGGTGGCCATTTTGTTGACCCGGCAGCCATTTTGGAACCGCCAATCAGCTGTTTTAAAACATCACAATGCAAAGATCGGTAAGCAAAACGCTTACCGATCATCGCAATGCGATGTTTTCCCTATTTAAACATCGCAATATGATTGTAAAATCCGCATCGCTATGTGGATTTGTCGTTAAACGGGGCGCTCGTTATGGGGTTTATAGGTTTTTCAGGAGACAGATAAGGTGTTCAGGCACTCCCATTTCTTTAAGGACTTGCCATAGTTTGCTGTGGTCCACACAGTCAAAGGCTTTTGTGTAGTCAATGAAACAGAAGTAGATTTTTCTGGAACTCTCTGGCTTTTTCCATATTCCAGCACATATTAGCAATTTGGTCTCTAGTTCCTCTGCCCCTTCGAAATCCGAATAGCGACATTTTTGGAACGGATTAACGTTGCTATGTGGGGCACCACTGTAGTTCCACTAGAAAACCATCACCTCCACTGGCCTTGTTGTTAGACAAGCTTTCTAAGGCCGCCATAGACCCTTAAAAATGAGCGAAAACGGAAGAGCTTCAAAAGCACTGAAGCACTTCAGTGCTTTTGAAGTCCTTTCCGATGTCAGTTTTCGCTCATTTAAAAGTGCCTTACAATGTTTGGAACAGGTTTTAAATGCTTGCAATTGTTAGTCCACCTCCTGAACCCTATGCAGACTTAATTTGGTGTTGTTGTGAGTCTTGGTTAATTTTTGGTGATTTTTTGTTTTCCCTATTTAAATGCATTGAACTGTCCATTCAATTGATTTAAATGGGGAAAATAAAAAAATCACCAAAAATTAATGAAGACTCAGAACAAAACCAAATTGCACATGTTTCACAAGGTGCACTATGGAATCCAAGCATTTAAAACAGGGTTCAAACATTTTAAGACACTTTTAAATGAGCAAAAAGGACATCATTAAGTGAAATTCCCCCATAGAGAACATCGTTAAACGATGGGGGAAATTCCTCAAAAAACCCCATCGCTGTGTGAATTCATCATTGTATGAAGCAATCGTTGTGCGAGGCACCACTGTACAGTGGTACCTTGCTTAGCGACGTTAATCCGTGCAGGAAAAATGTTGCTAAGCGATTTTATCGCTAAACGGATTTAAAAAGCCCATAGAAACGCATTAAAACACCATTAATGCTTTCCCACGGCCTTAAAAACTAACCTTAAGTGAAAATCCTCCATAGGGGCAGGCATTTTCGGTGCCTCTAAAGCGAGGCAACACAGTGGGCGGCCATTTTGTTTTTCCGGTGGCCATTTTGAAACCACCGATCAGCTGGCTGAAAATGGGCGATGATTGCTTCCCCGCGATCATCGCAAAGTGAATTTCCCCCCTAGGGAACATCGCTAAGCGATCGCTTTTGCGATCGCTTAAACCCTGTTGCTAAGCAATTATTCGCTATGCGGAGTAATCGCTAAGCGAGGCACCACTGTATTTAATTTAGCGAGTCAAATACCTTCAATGAATATATTTTTGCCTTTATTCTCACAGATGTGGTTTATCAAATTCTTCCCTCCCCCCTTTCCATGCACATTGGTTTAGGCATCTAACTCTGGAGCCAGAGGTTCGGAGTTCACTTCCCTTTGAGCTCTGCGGTTCTAAGATTCTATTACCTCAGTACCTATTTCCCTGACCATCTCTGCTTCCTATCCTATTTTCAGAAATTCCTGATGATTCTCTACCCGTAATAGCATTTTATAAATTCTACGTCCCATCCCTTTCATGGACCTGTCCTTTCTCTTCGCCCTCTGAATAATAATCTCTGCAGACTTTGTCAGTTCCCGGCATCTACCACTAATTTCTCTTTACCAGTTCTCGAGTCTAATAATCTAGCTGCATTCTTCCGCTTTTACACTTTCTTTCCAAGACTGTCCTTCTTCCCCTTGTTATTCAGTTTTGCTTTAAAAATCCTTTAATTCAATTATTTGTTTCCTCTTTGATTAACTTTGAGAAATTCCTTTCTAATTTTCTGGAAACAATAATTGGGGAGAGAAAAAGTTAATATACTTTGAATTTGATATACTTACTTGGGTGTGGAAATGATCCTCCCTTCATGACTCCTCCCTCCAAAAGGTCCCTCTCTGTAGAGCCCTTCCAACCTCAAATCCAAAGGAACATCCTCCGATCTGGTATCATCCTCTCCCTAGTTCTCTTCCCTCGCCTTTTTGGCTGTCTTTTCTTCCTCATCTGTGACTCAGACGGAGAGGGAATACATGCTGGCTACAGAGACTGGCGAAACGGTAGGAAGAACAAACTTCAGAACACGGCCAAAGAACCCAAAAAAACCCACAACAACCATTAGATCCCGGCTGTGAAAGCCTTCACCAATACAGGAATACATTGTTCCTTATTCCTGCAGATTTTGGAAGTAGTTGTTTCTCTTCTTTTCCTAATCTACCAGATGATGAACAGGAGAAGGAGAATAGCCTAGCAACATCTGGGGCAACCTGGAGAGGAACTTGCAATCAAGCAAGAAAAGAGAGAACAGAAAATAGGAATGGCCATGCATGGCCTTCACATGAAAGGACCGATGCAGGGGAGAAACCACGTAAATGCATTTCACCTCAATAGACATCAAAGAACACATGCAGGGGAGAAAATGTATCCATGTATGGAATGTGGAAAGAGCTTTAGTCAGAGTAGTGACCTTAGGAAACATGAAAGAACTCACACTGGGGAGAAACCATACAAATGCATGGAATGTGGAAAGAGTTTTAGTCAGAGTGGGGTCCTAAAGTTACATCAAAGAATTCACACTGGAGAGAAACCACATAAATGCACGGAATGTGGAAAGAGCTTTAGTCAGAGTGCTGTCCTTAGGACACATGAAAGGACTCACACTGGGGAGAAACCACATAAATGCATGGAATGTGGAAAGAGCTTTAGTCAGAATGCTGTCCTTAGGAAACATGAAAGGATTCACACTGGGGAGAAACCACATAAATGCATAGAATGTGGAAAGAGCTTTAGTCAGAGTGGTGACCTTAGGACACATGAAAGAACTCACACTGGGGAGAAACCACATAAATGCATGGAATGTGGAAAGAGCTTTAGTCAGAGTGGTGACCTTAGGAAACATGAAAGGACTCACACTGGGGAGAAACCACATAAATGCATAGAATGTGGGAAGAGCTTTATTCAGAGTAGTCATCTTAAGTCACATCACAGGACTCACACTGGGGAGAAACCACATAAATGCATAGAATGTGGAAAGAGCTTTAGTCAGTGTGTTTACCTTAGGAAACATGAAAGGACTCACACTGGGGAGAAGCCACATAAATGCGTGGAATGTGGAAAGAGCTTTAGTCGCAGTGATGCCCTTAGGTTACATCAAAGGACTCACACTGGGGAGAAACCACATAAATGCATGGAATGTGGAAAGAGCTTTAGTAAGAGCTCCTGATAATTAAACAAGGCATAAGAAGCTCATTCAGCTTTGTGCTGGTTTCCTGTGCAAAGATTAAGCAATCAAAAGCTAACTCAATTCAAAATACAGAGAAAAAGAGATAAAATGGAGTGAATTTTGAAGTGACACTTGTGATGTGTTTTACTTCTATCATTAATTAACAGAGATATACCACAAAATAGATGTGAAACATTTTGCTGAAAACGTGAGAAGCATATATTGTACAATGGAAGCTTTTACAAAATTAGTGTAAAAAGAGAAAAAGATTTATGTTCTAAGGCTAACTGATGAAAGAAAGGCAAGTAGTGAAGAGAGAGAACCTGTCTTTTGTTTTATAAATATTTATCCTTCTAAATAATAATAGTAACTGAATTTTAAAGAGGGTGCCAATGAATTCTTATTACAGTGGACCCTTGACTTACGGAAGGAATCCGTATTGGAACAGTGGCCGCAGGTCAAAAAGTCAGTAGGTTGAGGGTCCATTTCCTGTAAGAATGTATTAAAAACCACCAAAGAAAAAAAAATCCCTGGCTTTGAAAGCTGCACCCTCTGCCTTCTGTCCCCGGTGTCATCTGCCTCCTTTCTTCACGGCGACAGGAAGCAGAGGGCACTGGGGACAGGAGAGAAGAGGGCAGTGGGTGCAGCTTTGGAAGCCTGGCAAGCCGAAAGCCGGCAGCAGGCGCAGAGGTCGGGGTGCAGAGCAGCTGTGAATATCCTGCCCTTTCCCCCTGCCTTTTGTAGGTCAAAGCTCTGGCCACAAGTCGAACCCAAATTTTGTGGCCGCAGCTTTTTGTAGCTTGAAATTTTCATAAGTAGGGACCTTTGTAAGTCAAGGATCCACTGTACTTAATTTTCATTAACATAAATATATATAGTATATGTGCTATATTTAGAGTACAGTGGTGCACCGCATAGCGACGATAATCCGTGCAAAAATCACTGCAAAGCAATTTTGTCGCTATGCGGTTTTAAAAAGCCCATAGGAATGCATTGAAACCCCTTCAATGCGTTCCTATGGGCTTAAAACTCACCTTTAAGCGAGTAGACATTGTCTAGAGGGGCGGGGTAAAAATCCAATAAATAAATAAATAAATCTCTCTTCTTAGTGTTGTAGGGAAGCTGCTTGCCCGTGTTGTGCTGAAGAGGCTCCAGGTGCTTGCAGACAGTGGATTTATTTATTTATTAACATTTTGATGTAGTGAATGCCCAGTTAGGTTTAGCTGAGAGAAGGTAGAATCCTATCAATGCTTGGGCTTTAATTCAAATCATGAGGAAGAGCATGGAGTAATAACCTGATTCATGAGGGTCTCCTCCATGTAGGAATGCTATGGACACATGTCACGTGCTCAGGGTCAGAGGCATCAAGAATTCTCAAGAATCTATATAGAGCCAGGTTTCTGACAAATGGCATAGGTTATGTGAAAAGAAAGACAAGATACTGTAAAAAGGAACAACAGTCATACTAGCTACGTAATGTAAATGAACAGATAGGTGTCAGTTCTCTTGTAACTGAACTGGAACTGTTAGAGTTAAAAAATTGAATTTTGGGGGTGCAGAGGTATTGCGCTTAAAATTAAACATTATTTTCAAAAGATGCTTTGTACAGTTGAAAACTTGCTCTGTGAATATAGCTTATATTACAAAACCGAAACAATTTTTTGTTTTGGTACAAAAAGTTAACAAGGCAGTCGTAGCTCATTCAATTGTGTGTCAGTTTTTGCAGTGAAAAAGGCAAACAGTGGAATGCTTATATTATGTGAAAGATATAACAACAAAATGGAAATGCATCTGAAACTGCTGCATGAGTTGTTTCACTTATAAAATTAATTAAGAAAGGTATCACAAAATAGATGTGGAAACCTGTGTTAAACAAAGGAGAATAACAGTGTATTGTAAGGTTTTTTAAAATAGTGTAAAAGGAGAAAAATATAAAAGTGATTTTATAAAAATATAAAAGTGACTTTAAACAGTTTTTTTATAGAACAAGGAAGTAGAGACAGAGAATGAGTGTTCCTAATGCACTGTATTGTCATTAACCCATGTTATTCTAACAAGGGAAGAGGGATTTTACTCTGGCCAAGGCTTGAACGGGCCAAGAACTGGACTTCACTCTATCTGGAATGAGCAGATCTTCAACAACTGAGCCTCTCATTGGTTAAGGGAGCTAGTCTATGACAAAGGTGGTTTTGATTTCTGATGTGGCATTTGGCAATAAATTGTGAGCTCTCACACACTGATATATAAAGGAGGAACTTTCTATTTGAACATAGTGGAAAAGACAAGCTTAGTCTCACGAACAGTTTGAGAGCGCCGGGAGATAACCCATGGATATAACATAGCTATTTATTCCAACTGACTAAAGGCTTGGTGAGAAATTCTATTTCTCTGTGTTAACATCATACTTGGAGCTAAATAATACTTTGTTTTGTATTTTCTTATTATAAGAACTCTAATGTTCTTTAATGTGTTTTCAAGTTATGTGTTGGCATTATATTCCTTTTTATCTTTAAATGAAATATAGAGATGTATTCTCTGTCTTTGTAGGCGATGAGCTGTGTTTAAATGTTTTTGTATTTTTGATTTAAACATGACTAATGTTCTTGTCTGGTCTTTGCACAGCTATAAATTTACAACTAAGATGTATTTTCTGACAAGTATTTGTTCCAAGCTCAAGTTCAGTTTTTATGGATTTCAAAATATTTTAAGGCTAGTTTTTGCATAACTGCATGACTTTTGGATTTAAGCATACGTGCCGACAGTTTCCCTCACAACTATAAGACTCTTTGATACTTCTTGAATATGTTTTTAAGTATGGAACTTAGAAAGGATGCAAATAAACAGAACCTGTACAGAATTAACAGATTTTGGAATTGCTTGGAATATTTGCAACAGTTAAAACACTTGAAATGAGATGCCCAAATAAGTTATGAAAAGCTTGTTACTGATGGTCTGCTTTCATTCTAGGATTAACCCTTTCATGCAAAGCTCAAATGGTGGTGGTGATCAGGATGGTGATCATAGCAGTCCTGAATTCCAAGTGAAGCATGTTCTAATGAATCCACTGACTCTATTTCTGTTATCACAAATATCTTAGGGATTAATAAGAGGAGAAAAGAGCTGTAATTCAACCACACCCTTATTTTAGGTAAATGTACAGGTTCCCTTTGACATTTAGTCCAGTTGTGCCTGACTCTAGGGGGCGGTGCTCATCCCCATTTCCAAGCCATAGAGTCAGCGTTTGTCCGAAGACAGTTTCCGTGGTCACGTGGCCAGCGTGACTAGACATGGAATGCTGTTACCTTCCCACCGTGGTGGCACCTATTTATCGTCTCGCATTTACATGCTTTCGAATGGCTAGGTTGGCAGGAGCTGGGACAAGTAACAGGCGCTCACTCCGTCACATGGATTCAATCTTATGACTGCAGGTCTTCTGACCTTACAGCACAGAGGCCTTTGCAGTTTAACCCGCAGCACCACCACGCACCTCTTATTTTAAGTGCATGTAATTAGACAACAAAACCCATTCTGCTTCGGAAATCCTGTCCATCTGACAATACAAAACTGCAATCACAATCCTGCACAGCAAAGCATGGTCTTCTGGTTGGCACACCATTGTGGGATCAGGACCCAGTTCAATGTGTGAAATCATAGGTTTTACTGGTATATAGATTAGGGGCCCTAGTGAAAGATGTAACAATTCAAAAAGAGAAGAAAACAAAAAATTTAAAATACAGTGCAAATATATCGTCTTGGCATGTAAATTCTGCATGAATGTCAGATGAAAGGTGAGTTCTTGAATATCCTCAGAAATATGTAATTGTTGCCTAGCTAGATATTTAAACAGGATGGCAGTGGCATCTCTGCTTCCCCGCTCTGTATAGATTGTCATTTTCATTAAATTGCAAAAAAATTGTTTCAGAGAATTATTAAAAATTATGATTTATTTATTTATTTATTTTATTAAATTTATACCCCGCCCCTCTAGACCATGTCTACTTGGGGTGGCTTACAACATAAAATAGGACAATATAAAATATAAATAATCATAAAATACAATTAATATATTAATACAATTGAATTAAAAGTTAGCAAAATGGAATAAGAAAAGAGAAAGAAGAAAATAAAAGACTTAGCTGACTGGAGGGAAGGCCTGCTTAAATAGCCAAGTTTTTAACTGTTTTTAAAAAACACCCAGCGAGGGTGCCAGCCAAATTTCTGCTGGAAGGGCATTCCACAGTCGAGGGGCCACTGCCGAGAAGGCCCGGTTTCTAGTTTTTTGCTTCCGAGCCTCTCTCAGCATCAGACCCCTCAGGCGTCCCTGCTGGCAATGACGGGTGATTCAGGTAGATCTGGGTGGGAGAAGACGGTCTGCCAAATATTGAGGTCCCAAACCATTTAGGGCTTTATAAGTGATCATTAGCACTTTGAAATCAACGCGGAAACGGATGGGCAACCAGTGTAGTGCAGCCAGAGTGGGGGAGATATGTTGGTCTTTTCTCACCCCACTAAGGAGCCTGGCTGCCGCGTTCTGGACCATCTGAAGTTTCCGCATCACCCTCAAAGGCAACCCCACGTAGAGTGTGTTACAATGGTCTAATCTCAAGATTACGAGCATATGTACTAGAGTAGTGAGGGCCCCCCGATCAAGATATGGATGCACCTGGGCAATCCGCCATAGATGGAAATAGGTGGAGCGGGCCACGGACGCCTCCTGGGTTTCCATGGTAAGCGCTGGGTCCAGATGTACGCCCAAGCTGTGGACCTCATTCTTTGCGGTAAGGGTCATCCCCCCCAAAAGAAAGGGAGTTTCCTATACCGCTGACAGGAGGACCGCCCACCCTCAAGACCTCCGTCTTGTCCGGGTTCAGCCTCAACCCATTCGACTGCATCCATTCCAGTACAGTCTCCAGGCAGCGCTGAAGGGACGGAATGGCATCCACTGAGGTAGATGAAAAGGAAATGTAGAGCTGCGTGTCATCAGCATACAGTGGACCCTTGACTTACAGACGGCTTAACTAACAGACTTTTTGAGTTACAGACTTCGCTGGCCGCAAAATTTAGGTTTGACTTGCAGCCTGACAATTGACTTACAGACCAGAAAAAAACCAGAATGGAACAAAAACGGCCTGTTATGGGATTAATCGGTTTTCAACGCACTGTAGGTCAATGGAGACTTGACCTACAGACTTTTTGACCTGCAGCCACCGTTCCAATACGGATTAATTCCGTAAGTCAAGGGTCCACTGTACTGGTGACACGAAGCTCCACGTCCCCTGATGACCCCTCCCAACGGCCTCATGTAGATGTTAAACAGCATTGGAGAGATGATCGACCTTTCTCCATAATCCAGCACATGTTAGCAATTTGGTCTCTAGTTCCTCTGCCTCTTCGGAATCCAGCTTGTACTTTTGGGAGTTCTTGGTCCACATACTGTTGAAGCCTACCTTGGAGGATTTTGAGCATGACCTTGCTAGTGTGTGGAATTAGTCCAATTGTACAATGCAGAAAATAGATAGTTGTGCCGTTGCTTTCAACTTATTTTATTATGTTTTTAGCCAACTGTTAATCACGCAGGGTAGGACATCACCCTAATAGAGCAGCATATAAATTTAAGGAATAAATAAATAAATAAATAAATAAATATATAAACAAATATTGTCTCTTAGTGGTGTAAGCCACCTTGGGTGTCAAAATGCTGTGTTCTAACTAGTCACACTAGTCCTGAGCACATTCCTGTACTGCAGTGAGTCATGGACCCTTTGTGCTCAGCAGGAGAGGAAGCTGAACACGTTCCATATGCTTTGCCTCCGACGAATTTTTGGTATCACCTGGCAGGACAAAGTTCCAAATAGAGAAGTCCCCGAACGAGCTGGAATTTTTAGTATGTATATATTACTGAAACAATGACATCTACGTTGGCTTGGGCATGTCGTGAGAATGGCTGATGGTTGGATTCCAAAAGATCTCCTTGTATGGAGAATTAGTGGAGGGAAATCGCCCCAGAGGGAGACCACAGCTGCGATACAAGGAGATCTGCAAGCAGGAGAGTCTTCTCTTCTCATGAGATGGCCAAAGTATTGCAGCTTCATGTTCAGGATCTGTCCTTCCAATGAGCACTCAGGGTTGATTTCCTTCAGAATGGATAGGTTCTCCTTGCTGTCCAGGGGATTCTCAAGAGTCTCCTCCAGCACCACAATTCAAAGGCATCAATTTTTTGGCGGTCTGCTTTCTTTATGATCCAGCTCTCACTTCCATACATCACTACAGGAAAAACCATAGCTTTGACTATTCGGAGTTTTGTTGGCAAGGTGATGTCTTCTCTGCTTTTTAAGATGTGGCGAGGTTTGTCATCGCTTTCCTCCCAAGAAGCAGGAATCTTTTAATTTTGGGGTGGCTGTTGCCATCTGCAGTGATTATGGAGCCCAAGAAAGTAAAATCTGTCACTGCCTCCATATCTTCCCCTTCTATTTGCCAAGACGTGATGGGACCAGTGGCCATGATCTTAGCTTTTTTGATGTTGAGCTTCAGATCATATTTTTTTTTGCACTCTCCTCTTTCACCCTCATTATAAGGCCCCTTCATGGATTGCTGCCTTGTCGTGGTGAAGGGGCTTGAATAATTCAGAGGAACTATGGGCTATGCCGTGCAGGGACACCCAAGATGGACAGGTCATAGTGGAGAGTTCCGACTAAACGCAGTCCACCTGGAGCAGGAACTGGCAAGCTACTCCAGTATCTTTGCCAAGAAAACCCCATGATCAGAAACAAAGGGCTAAAAGACAAAGAACTACTTAATTATATATATAGTATATAGTCACTGCAGCCAGAATTCTTTATGCCAAGAATTGGAAGAAATCAGTGGTACCGAAACAAGAGGAGATTATTGAGAAGATACAGGAAGTGGCAGAAATGGATATTTTATCAGAAGTGTTGAAAGACTGTCCAGTACAAAAGGAAACTGAACAATGGGATTTATTATATAAATGGCTTGAGTCACCAGATAGTGCTTGAATAACATAGATTTAAACCAGGGGTGTCCAACCTTTCACCTTCCCTGGGCCACATTAGAAGATGAATATTTGGTTTGGGCCGCACATAAAATAAAATGACAGTAACAATACCTGATCATCCAAAAAAAAAAAAACCATAGAAAACATAGTTAACATATTAAACTTACCTGGAAATGAAGTTAGTAAGATGTTTGACATTGTTTCTCAGGGAGTGAAATACACTAGCTTTTACTGACATTCTCGACACCATTAATTTCCCCCATGGAGATGCCAGTTTAAGGGGAAGTCTACTGCCAGCAGAAAGTCAAATATAACTTTTCTGAGGTGATTTGTGGTCTATTTGCAAGAAGGTCCAGCAGCTAGGAAGGGCCAGGCATCTCTGTTTCAGCGGCTTTCCCCCTCTCGGCAACCATACACACCAACCAGTCTCGTGAGGTAGAGGAGACACAACCACAGATGGAAGACACAGTCAACTTCTTTCAAGAGGGTCTTTGGAAAGTTTGCTGTAATGAAGGAGCCACACCAGAAAGACTGGGGCCTAAAAATTTCACCCTTATCTAGCACTGATTGATACGCATTATTTTTCATTAGGGAGAGTTCACACATTTCCCTGTCAGTCAGCAATTGTGGAGAAACCGTGATGGGGAAAGCAACAGCAACAGGTAAAACACATGTTGTGGAAACCAGATGTCAGGATAAACTGCAGGAATGTGAAGGAAGTGTTTCTCTACCTACACATTGGCAACAAACCTTTCCTTATCCGTTTGTTAGGAGCCTATTTCTTGTTCCCCAGGAACACAGCCGCACCCCTGAAGCACATGCATGCCTGGGTGTCCATTTAACTGGGTGCAAGCTCTCCAGGTCTGAACTAGGAATCCTGGCAGGTACGGGCCTGCTTCTCAGGACGGGTGCCGTAAGAGAATACAACGTTGTGCCCATTGTGTGTCTCGAGGCATCTGCAATACATATGGGGCAGAAAATTGCAAAAGCAAAGCAAATAACAAAGCAGGACATGACAGGGGAGGGGGAAGGGAAGAGGGACGACAAACGGGACAAACGGCCGGACTGGGCTTCCAAAGTCCTAAGTAAATGAGCGGTGCCCACGTATTTGCCCCTTCTGAAACACTTTCAGCAGATCCAGCGACACGTCGCCACCCTGCTTCCCAGTAACGTGTGAAGGCGAGTCTGCAGGCCCCCCCTCACCTGCTTGACCTGGAGATCCTGCATTTTCTGCAGGACACCGGCCATGAGGAGGGAGATGCTGACAATCAGGAAGGTCATGGCAAGGATGCCCATTGTGATGAGGCAGAACTTCATCATGGCTGCAAGCAGTGGGGAGGTGAGAGACGGCTAGGCCGGAGGGACTCGGGGGCCAGGGCACTGGCGGGGGCTAGCAGAAGCACGAGCCGAGCCTGCGCCCACCTTCCTCCCACATTGGGCGGCCGGCAGCATGCCTGGCAAATCGGGGCGCTTCCCCCCTGCAAAATACCCATGGAAACATACCTGGCCATCCCCAGCCAAAACCTCCTAGGGAAATTGGACCAGACTCCAGGCACAACCCAATTCAAAACACTAGGCCCTGCCTCTTTCCTGAATGGAAATGGGGGGAAAGGGGAGGTATTTTTATTATTATTATTATTATTATTATTATTATTATTATTATTATTATTATTATTATTATTATTATTATTATTATTATTATTATTATTATTATTATTATTATTATTATTATTTAGCATAGCATAGGCATCCTTCAGTCTCGAGAGACTATGGTAACATGCTCTGAATCGAGGAATGTCCTCTCCAGAGCATGAAGCCCGGGCAAGGTAATATGGAGGATAGGTTGTTACCCAAGCAGCAGATCCCCCCTCTCCACATTGCTGGAATGGTCCAATGGAAAGGCAAGAGCCAATACAACTGGTTCCAGCAATGTCGCAGGAGTTGGCAGAATGACACATGCTGCCTTTGAGACTCCAGCTCCAGATTTTGCCTCAAAGGTTAACTCCTGAAGCCTTTTCCATGAGTGGATATAGCCTCAAGGTAGTGGAGGTTTGAAATTAGAGTTTTCCTTCTCCTAGATGGGCTGTCTTCCATGGCTGACGAGCCCCACCTACCCGGCCTGCTCTTTAATAGTGCAACAGTATGATCTGACCCTTAAAACATTCCTGCTTCCCAGGTTTATGCAAATCTAATTGGCTTTCCTATTTACCATAAACGGTGCGCGGTCCTGGGACACGCTCTTTTAAAGCAGAAAGTCCCACCCCTAGGCCCCACCCCCAGGCTATGTGGTGAGGAGAGAAACAGAAAGCCCAGGAAAAAAAACTCAGCAAGACATCCATGCAAACATACCTGCCTTCACCCTCAGCCCAGATTCCTAGGGAAAAGTCCTACCCCTAGGCCCCACCCCCAGGCCATGTGGTGAGGAGACAAAAAGAAAGCCCAGGGGAAAAAACTCAGCAAGACATCCATGCAAACATACCTGCCTTCACCCTCAGCCCAGCTTCCTAGGGAAAAGTCCCACCCCTAGGCCCCACCCTCAGGCCATGTGGTGAGGAGACAAAAAGAAAGCCCAGGAAAAAAAAACTCAGCAAGACATCCATTATGGACTATTGTTCTTACAATAGTCAATAAATGTACAGATCAGCCATTCAAGTCCTATTTCCGATAGGGACAGAAGAACCGCATCATCTGCATTAAGCAGTAGGGGGCATTTGGTCTCTGCCAATTTAATGGAAATCTGTTCCAAGACACCACCGAAAGCAGATTGTTTAAATGCCAGTTAAATAACAAGGGGGTTAATATACAGCCCTGTCGAACCCCTTTATTAGCCTGAATAGGTTTTATCAGGTTTCCTTCTATACCACATCTAACACGGAGTGTGGTGCCTTGACAGAGACATTTAATAAGATATAGGAGTCTCTTATCCATGGAGGTTTTGCACTCAGATGGACTGATTGTGAGAGAAGGAAGGTGGTATTAAGGGACAGGTCACTATCCAGTCTTTTGGTGGTCTCAGCAAGCATATCCTATACAGCGTATCCATTTAGCTTGATTTGTTTGGTGAACCATGTTTCCTGAATAAAAATTATATCACGATCCCTCAAATGTTCCAGAAAGTTAGGAGCATTTTGCTTTGAGGTCCACCCTGCTATATTCCATGAGATAACTTTGAGTTGATCATATGATGGTTGGAAAAAAAACTTCCTAATGGTTAGAGCAGTACGACAACGGAGACCAACGTCCTCAAGGGGAGGCGGCGAGCGTTCCAACCCTGGAGGCATTCAAGAGACACTGAGATCATCACCGGGCAGAAAGGAGGAGAGAGGGATGAGGCAAGGGGAAAGATTGACCAGGAAAGGGCTAAGATAGAGGTTTGTTTGTCTGAAGGGAGTGAAGGGAAAGGGGAGGAGCAATGGTTAGACGTTTTGGAGGAGGATATAAACGAGGGAACTGGCGCGCGGGATTTTCAAGTGATAGAAACTAAGAGGAGAGCGAGAGAGGAGATGAAGCAAAAGGAGGTGAATGATTTGCTGAGGGACTTTCCCAACCTAAAGGTTGGAGGACTGTTGCCTGATCCGGTGTCTGCAGAAGGAGGGATCCCGGTGAAGGAAATGACAGAGTGGACGGTGATGGTGTTCCCGAGGGGACGCGGTCCCTGGAAGAAGGTGGTGTGGCCGGATCCCACCTACAACAAACCGTCAGCAGAGGGGGGTTGGGCCCACCATCCGTGCTGCGGCACTGTATGCGTGGTGCGGAGCGAACCGTTGAGGAAACCTACAGACAAGGAGAGGTTTGGACCGGCACCCCAGTTCTAAGGAGAGACCAGTTTAACGAAGTTGAAAGATAGTTGAAAGATTGGGACTTCTTTATGCCCACTGAAGTTGTCATAGATACACCAATGTTAGAGTTGAATAAAAATCATTACTCAGACACTCAGACTCTATCTGCTTCTGTGCGAAATTCGGGACCACCTAAAACTCCTAATGAACCTTATGACAGAAAGAAGCGTCTGAAAAGTTAAATGAATCAAAACAGAGGAGAGATCTAAAAATGAGCCAAGTAGGGGAGGAGGCTTCAGCGGGGAGGGGGGGAAAAAAGAAGGGCCGCTTCCCTATGATTCTTCTTCAATTTTTGACATTTTATCTGTGGAAGAGGTTTCCAGCCCCAGGCTGGCTTTAGAAAGCGTCTTCAGAACGAATGAACAGCCTTTCTATGGATTCAGAAAAAGCCATCCACCCCCACGGTAGAGCCGTCCTTCCCAGAGCGCCCCCACAGGAACGATAGAAAAAGAGGAGGCAAAGAACGGCATCGTCCTTCCTAGAGGGTGCTCACGCAGCGGGGGTGGGGAGAGAGAAGGTGGGGCGGCGTCCTTCCTAGAGAGCCCTCCCAGGAAGGAAGGAGGAAGTGGCAAGGAGGAGAGGCTTTCATAGAGAGCCCCTGGGAAATGCATAAGAGGTGGAGAGGGAGACAGGCGGGCAGCGGCATTCCTAGACAGTCCCCGTCAAGAAAGACGAGGCTTACACTCTCTCCTCCGCGGTCCGTCCTCTTTTCCCTTCCCACCCACCAGAGCCTTTTGGGAAGCGGGTGAGTGGCGGGAAGGGGCGCTGGACGGGTGGTGGGGCTGGATGGGAAGGGCCTTGGAAGTGGGGGGAGGACAGCTTGGCTGGTGGGGTGAGGTAGGGGGGCGTCCCTGCCATGGGGCGGGGTGGGCAGAGAGAGATGGGAACGGACCCCGTAGCAAGAACCAGAAAGGGAACCGGGGGTGGAGGTGGGGGTGGTCTCTGCACCCTCTGGGTTGCAAATTGGTTTGCATTGCACGGAGGCCTTGGAAAGAAGGCCTTCCCCCCCTTTTCCCTGGGTCTCCTACTCCGGAGTAATGGGTGGCTGGGGTCGGGGAAGAGATCGATTGGTGGGTGGGGGTCAAGGTTTTGTCCCTGGAGGCAGGAGGGGGGGTCCCCAGGCAAATCCACGGGCTGCTCTGGTCGATGAGCAAAGAGAAGACTAAGTGTGGAAACCAGGGCGGCCTTGTGGGTGGAAAAAGGATGATGGAAGCCCCAAGTTTTCTTGGGTAAAATAAGAGTGGCCATCAGCCCAAAGTGCCGGGTGTGTGTGTGTGAAGGAAAAAGTCTGCTTCGGTGCCAAATACTAAATTGGTGACGTTCACTCATTCATTCATTCATGCATCAATTCATGCATGCATCCATTCATTCATGCATGCATTCATCTATGCATCAATTCATGCATGCATCCTGCTCCCATTCATGTCCCGGCACAACTCCGGGAGGGTTGCAACCCGTGCAACTGAAAACAGCAATAAAAACTGAAACACTGAGAGCAGCAACAAGAACCCTTAAAAAAATTAAAACACTTGGCACCGACTCCTCCTATACTAGACTCAGAACAGGCTGAATCCAGGTCGGGGAGGGAGAGACCTGAACTGCCGGAGAGCTCAGGGATCGAGGGCTCTGGCGGCTGAGCCGGAGGTTGGGAGTTCGATTCCCCCCTGCTGTTGCCTGCTTGCACCCCAGGATTCAAAGGGTCCCTTTCCATCTCTGTCGTTCTCAGAAGGGCTAGGGATACACCTGAAGCTTAGACCAACCGGCACAGGGTTGCCATGCGCTAATTACGAATATGTCTAAAAGTGCAGCCATAGGGTCTTAAGGGGATAAGCTCCTTTCTCCCTGGCCTGCTGATTTCCTTTGGGAACTGCCTGGAAAAGTGGAAGGAAGAAACGCCAACTTGGGTGAGTTCCCAGTTTCTCCCTGGATGGCCAGTCCTTGTAATGGTCAGCCTGAGGCGGATTTTGCTGCTCTTCTGTAATGTCTCGTCTAAGGAAGAGGAGCTGATGAATGAGAAATAAGCCTTTTAAAGATATGTAATCATGGATTTTAGGAAAAAATGCCAGTTGCTTTAGGGAAGGGGTAAATAGAGCACATGGATACATATATTTCGGGGATTTCTCTCTAACTTTTGTTGCACTCATTATTATTTTTGCTAAGATTGGTGAGCAGCGTTTTCCCCCAAAGCCATTCAGTCTGTTTCAGGGAAACCCTCAAAGATTGGAAGGGAAGATCTTTAGGAGCAGACAGCAGGTGTGACGTTTCCAACAGTTCCAGTGCAGATGGCCTTTTGTATCAGAGCGTTGCAGAATTTTAGATTAGGGGTGTATGTGAAAATTTCAATTAAAAATGTGTAACCTTTCATAAAAATGTGTAACATCACATTTAAAAAAGTGTAACATTTCAATTAAAACAAATTGAAATGTTATGATAATTGGACTGTTTTTGTCCAGAAAAGGCCTCTTCAGTAGCATTAGGTTGGGGGAGCGTGCATGCACACGACAGCTGCATGGATTCAATTTCTTAACAGTCACAGAAAAGCTGTCCTGCATCCAAATAGCCCCATTTTACTTGATTACTATTTGATCTCCCTAGTTCACTTCTAAGTTTATTAAGTGACTTCCAGAGAGTGTGGGAGGCCCTCTTCTCCATTCATCTATTTAGTGAGGTGTGTTGGTTTTTGCCCCACACAGATTTTGCCAACAGAGAAAGGGGGATCTTCTGAATCAAGGCTCGAGATCTCTTCGTGAGGAGATCCTGCTGGAAACCTCTGAGAACGAGGTCTCTCCAGGTAAGAATCCCTTTGCCTCCTGGCCATTGACTGTGAAGGATAATGGTTGATTTCATTACCCGGATGCCCCCGTTGAAAGAAGTGGCCTAAAGATGTCATTCAAGGCTCAGAACGTAGTTTTTAAAAGTAATTTTCTTCTGCTACTCATTGCTTAGGCCAGAGATTTTTTGCTTTATATTATTTAAAAAAAACATATTTCCTAACACCTACAATTCAAAAGTAGTTATGATTGGTTAATCCCTCTTCCCACTCCATCTAGTGTCAGAATATAGGATTAATGTGCTGATCTTTCAACATGGTTCATAATCCCCAAAAATGTGTGTACCAGTTTCTGATACAAAGCTTTTTCTACTCCCCCCTCCTCAATAAATAATTTTTTTGGGGGGAGTTTATTCCTTTTTCTGCCTGAAGTTTCTTTGTTAATTTTGTAGTGCTGTCTGTGCCGTTTCGCTGTGTCCAAATGTAGCTGAAACCCCTTGAAGAGACCTCCAGAATTTAGCAAAGACATTTCATGCTAACGAGCAGCTTATAAAAGGTTTATAAAATAGATTTGCATTGTACCTTTTATAAAGTGATTGCAATGATCACCCAGGAGAATTGATTGCCCAGTAATCCTTCCTGTTGCATTAAATGCCAACGTAAATGCTGAAACTAGTCACTTGGTCCATAGTTCCTTCAGCAAAGAAGGCGAGTTGGAGGAATGTATAGCTGAGAACTTCACTGGTTCAAGTGTCATGTTGCCACATTCTCTGTTCCTGATGTCAAATGCCCTGGGGATGTCGGCATCCTTCCTTCTATACCAGACACAGAGAGCTCAACATGGTGTTGTGTACGTTGTCTAGAGCAGTGGTTCCCAACCTTGGGTCTTCAGATGTTCTTAGACTACAACTCCCAGGTGCCTTCAAATCTAGCTGTGCAGGCCAAGATTTCTGGGAGCCATAGTCCAAGATCATCTAGGGACCCAAGGTTGGGAACCACTCATCTAGAACCTTGGGTCCTCAGATGTTCTTGGAGTACAACTCCCAGGTGGCTTCATTTCTAGCTTTGCAGGCGAGGATTTCTGGGAGCCATAGTCCAAGATCATCTGGAGACCCAAGGTTGGGAACCACTGGTCTAGGTGAACAGCAGTTTTTCAGTGATGGTCCGATGTAGCTGTCCTTTCTCCATCTGAGCTCGTGGTAAATTTGGTAAACTTTGTTAGAGGGTGACAGAAACATAATTTAGGGAGGGTCAGGAAAGCGAAACACTTCCCTGTTTCTCTGACAAATGTGCAACAGTGTCCCATATTTTTAGTGGGAGAACAGAAGGAAGTGAAGCGAAGCAGGGGGAGACCATCCTCTGAACTGTTACAATAGGGCTGAAGAGTGAAAAGTATATAACTTTTCAATTTTTTCATGTCTAAAGAAGGTTGGACAGGAAGAGAGAAAGCAGCTGGCAAGTTGATGCTGCGTGCCGTGGGTAGATCCGTGGTTTAGGTCTCTGGCTGAGTTGCTGGCGGTTGGGAGTAGAATTCCTAGAGTGGACTCGATGATTGATAGGGTCCCACCCAACTCGGATTATTAGATCAGACTGGCCAAAAAATTAACTGAAATACTTGACACCTTAATGAGCTCTACGAATTCCTTTAATACATGGGTTGGTGCCGCTATATGATTTCCCAGCATTAAAACTTGCCTACAGGCTGAGCTTGTGAGTTTATTCACCTTTGATTCACCCTGCTGTGAGCCATCGAAGCAGCCAAGATAGATCATTTGGCCACCTTGGCTTCCAACAGGAATGCCAACCGGGTCACTCGGAATCCCCTCCCGAGACATCCTGCAACCCTCTCGGGTCCAGTAGCCTGAGGTCCGACCCAACTCTTAATTTTCCACCAGTGCCGAGTGGAAGCCGAACCGCACACGTGCAAAGTTCTGGCTGCAGCTGTGTATCCATATGAGTGGCGACACCAATTGGAGGTGCGCAGCTCCAATCCAGTGCTGCACAGCCTCACACCAACGTAGCTGAAAAGCTGCGTTGTCCCTCCTCCGGGTTGACGGGGAACCACCCCTTTCAGGTCCAAACCGTAGCAGATCACGATCTGATCGTGACAAGGTGGAAGTTATTAAATCCAGAAACCTCCAGCTCGTCCTCACCCTGGCCAGCTGTGAATGTCAGGTCCAGACTATGACCCACCACATGTGTAAGACTGACCATTCACATACAGTGGTGCCTCGCTTGACGATGTTAATTCGTTCCAGTGAAATCGCTGTAGAGTGAAAACATCGTCAAACGAAATTTAAAAATCTATTGAAACACATTAAAACCTGGTTAATGCATTCCAATTGGCTGAATACCTGCTCGTCCCATGAAGATCCTCCATATGGCGGCCATTTTCAGTGCCTGTAAAGTGAGGAATCCGTCCTAGAAAACAGCGGGGGGCATTTTCTTCAGCCGGCAGCCATTTTGAAACCTGACAGCTGTTTGCTGATCATCGTGAAGTGAAAATCGGTTCCCGAAGCAGGGAACCAATCATCGCTAAGCGAAATTCCCCCATTTAAAACATCATTTTGCGGTCGCAATTGCGATTGCAAAAACCTCATCGTAAAGCGATTTCCTTGTTAAGCGAGGCAATCGTTAAGCGGGGCACGATTGTATTGGGATAGGCTCCTGGATGTCATGAGATCCATGAACTCTTGAGGTGTCTCCACGGGGTCCACCTTCACACGGATGTTGATGTCACCCAGGCATACCAGCTTGGAAGACCTCAACATCACCGCTGAGTTGAAGTACCGCTAGCCCCAGAAAGAAGAATGTTGGGTCATGGGAAGAGCAGTACACTGTACCTGTCCTATCCCCATGGTCCACAGGGCAGCTGGAGGTGACACCCTCTGCCCATCCCTCTTGTCGATCTTGATGGACTAACTCGGAAAGAGCAACTGCCCACCCACTTTGCTGCTCATCCCAGCCTCTGTTCTATGAACTGAGTCAGAGTCATTCGCCCACAATTAGATCCAAGCTCAACTGAGACTTGTTTTGAAGTCTCTTGCTGTTTAAAACAGCAAGAAGATCAGAGCGGAGGGACAGCTGAGGTGGTTACTTTCCACATGTCCGGTGGAGGGAAAGCTAGAGCTCAGAATCAAGGATGGAGAGGGAGCTTTCCTGAACCGGCCGCTGTTCCCTCCGTGCAACGGATCTCCCCTATGCCTAAGCACCAGGATGGAATGGCGACTTGCTGTCGTATGGGTCTCCCCTCTGACCTCCATCAGAACTGGCCACCCCCCTACAGTTTAGGGGGGGAGGCCAAAAAACAATAACCTTCAACTAAAATTTACCCAAACAAACCCAAAGGAAAAGGTCCGTAAGCAAAACACTGTTATAATATAAAATACTGTAAGATAAAATACAACTTTATAATAATATCACATACAAACAAATAAGGCTAAAAGATCCCCAAAAGACCTAAAACCCCCATACAGCAACTCAACAGGAAGTTAAAAAAATCTTTTTGTATTCTGATCCAGTTAAGTGTATTACAGTCTTCACTGGGTTTTTTGCGATGGCTTGCTAGAATAGTTAGCTTCCAGACCTGTTAAGCCTCCATAAGAAATCTCTCGGGGATATGGGTTTTAGAGGTAGTTTTTAATTTATTACTAATAAGTTTTAGAGTTAAGTTTTATGTGCTTAAGTATGTTTGGATTTTATACCCTTAGCTAGTGTCATCAGAATGGCTGATGGTCAAATTCCAAAAGATCTCCTGTATGGAGAATTAGTGCAGGGAAACCGCCCCAGAGGGAGACCACAGCTGCAATACAAGGACATCTGCAAGCGGGATCTGAAGGCCTTGGAAATGGATCTCAGGGAAACCCTGACATCTGAGCGTTCAGCCTGGAGGCAGGCGGTGCATCACAGCCTCTCCCAATTTGAAGAGACCCTTGCCCAGCAGGCCGAGGCAAAGAGTCAGTCACGAAAGCGGCAAAATCAGGGAGCTAGACAGGGGACAGATTGTATTTGTCTTCAGTGTGGAAGGGATTGTCACTCTCTAATTGGCCTTCTCAGCCACACTGGATGCTGTTCCAAGTCCTCCATGCAGAGCATGTTACCATAGTCTCTTGAGACTGAAAGATGCCTAATCTAATCTAGCTAGTGTACACATTTGTTTAAGATGTGACCCGTAGTTTCTGAAAGGGAAGCTGTGGGTCACATTTGTCCGGATTATGTGTCATGAAACAAGGAGCAAGGAGAGGGTTAATTTGTTCCCTGGAGACTGTGAAAAGCAGTGCTTGGTAGCTGAAATTAGCCTCATGGGTCAGGGAGCAGCTCCCAGTTCAAGAAATTGGCTATGTCTGCGCATGGTCTCATCACCAACCTTGATGGCTGAAAGAAGGTTATGAGAATCATAACCAAAACACCCCCAAACCCGCACAACAACATTGGATCCCGGCCGTGAAAGCCTTCGAGAACACGTTATGAGAATCCTCTTTTCTCATTGTATTGAAATTAGTGACAGCTGGCTTCTCTGAGTATCAATCTTTGCAGAAATGATCTTTTTGAAAGTTTAGGAGAGAACACAATCTGATTGGTATAACGGGTTGACCCATTCAGAGAGGGGGCGATGGGATATAAGGAGAGGCAGAGGAATGGATCATTCCGGCAGCTTCAGTTTATGCTTAGCTTTGCTTCATCTTTCACCATGTAATCTATGCCTGTTATTCTGCTGAACTCTGCACGTGCTCTGGTTAGTACATATGAATCTAGATAGTTAGCTTTTATTATTTTCTGCGTGTCTGACCCTTAACTGCCAGAGTCTTGGAATGAGTTTTGCTTTGCTTTTTCCGTGGAATTGCTTTACAGTACTTCATTGTTATTATTTTGGAAGCTTTAAACCTACAGTGGTGCTTCGCTTAACGGGCGTCCCGTTTAACAACGAATCCGCATAGCGACGATGTTTTTGCAGTCATTTTTGCGATTGTATTGCAATGTTTTATGTCAGGTTTTCCTAGCGGAAATCACGGAATTAGCAGAGTATATGGCGGTCCAGCAATAAATCACACGCAGTCTGGCAGCATTTCTTTCAGCATAGTATATTTACATCAGAATATACAATTAGAGACTAGAAAGCATTTTTGCCCAACTACTTCTCAACAATGATGATCTCAACAGAAGAAATCATTAACGCCTTTCAGAATATTCAAACCAATATTTTAAATTGTCTGGAAATGCAATTTTTGGAGCTTCGGACTGCAATTTTGAAGGTGATGGGAAAAACAGAGAAACTTTTGTCACAGCAATCTACCGAAACAGAAGCAGATCCACATCAGTTCATCCCAGAAGCGCAAGATAAAATCTCTTTACTTGTAAAGGAGAGTAAAGTCCTTAAAAAGCAGGCCAGCGAAACTGATTTGTACTGTCAGAGAGGGGAACAGAGGGAACAGAGGGGCCAAAAAGAGACGGGTTTTAATTTGAAGGCTGAATATGGTAATCAAAGGAGCCAAAAGGCGGGGCTGAAAGGGGGATGTGATGATTACATACCATTTCACATTGCTTGGCTTCAATGGCAAATTATGATGATGGGGGAAAACTCGTCAAATCAGAGAAGAAATAATGTAACTGAGTTTCATAGATGGCATTACAAAATTAGGAAAAAGGAATAAATTGAGGATTACAATAAGGGAATAACTCCATCCAGTGCTCTGGGTGATATTTTTTTTAAAAAAAATCATGTGTTAGAACCTAGCAATGATTACAATGGTAAAATGAGTCTGATCTATGTTGGGAGATAATTGTTTGGAATATATATTTGCATAGATTGTAAATTGAAATTTACTATAGCGTAGGAAATGAAGTATAATATGCTTAAGTAGCCAATGTTAGAAAAGGGGAAATGACAATTGATGGATATAACAATAAAATGACATGTTTACGTTTGGGAATAGATGACATTTAAGATTTATTAATTGTGTAACCTGAAATATGTAGAATGAACATAATATTAGAAATGAATGATTTTAAGGTATGCTTTAAGATGCAAATTAACTGTAGGTTTATTTATTTATTTATTTATTTATTTTATTTTATTTCTATCCCGCCTATCTGGTCATATTAGACCACTCTCAGTGTTTTTAATTGTTTCTTAAAAATGCCCAGCAAGGGAGCCGCGCGAATCTCAGGAGGTAAGTTGTTCCAGAGGCGAGGAGCCACCGCCGAGAAGGCCCGATTTCTGGTCTTTTCCTTCCGGGCCTCTCTCGGCGTCAGGCTCCTCAGCCTCACCTCCTGGCTCGCTCGAGTGACACGGATAGATCTTGGTGGGAGAAGGCGTTCCACCAAGTATCCAGGTCCTAAACCATTTAGGGCTTTGTAAGTAAGCATCAACACTTTGAAGTCGATGCGGAACCGGATGGGCTGCCAATGCAATGCGGCCAGAGTGGGCGAGATATGTTGGTATCTTCTCACTCCACTGAGTAATCTGGCCGCAGCATTCTGCACCACCTGTAGTTTCCGCAGCAGCCTCAAAGGTAGCCCCACGTAGAGCACATTACAGTGGTCTAATCTTGAGATTACAAGCGCATGTACCAAAGTAGTGAGAGCCACCACATCAAGGTATGGTCGCAGCTGGGCTATCCGCCTAAGATGGAAAAATGTGGTAAGGACCACGGACGCCACCTGAGTTTCCATAGTGAGTGCCGGGTCCAGATGAATCCCCAAGCTGCGAACCCCATCCCTGGCAGGCAGGGTCACACCCCCAAAGATGAGGGAGTTTCCCAAATCCCCAGCTGTGGGAGCGCCCACCCTCAGCACCTCCGTCTTGTCCGGGTTCAGCCTCAGCCCGTTCTCCTGCATCCATTCCAGTACGGTCTCCAGGCAACGCTGAAGGGACAGAACGGCATCTCCTGCAGATGGAGAAAAGGAGATGTAGAGCTGCTTGTCATCCGCATACTGGTGGCACAGAGCTCCACACCCCCTGATGACCCCCCCAGCGGCCTCATATAGATGTTAAACAGCATTGGGGAGATGATTGACCCCTGTGGGACCCCACAGTTGAGGCTCTACGGGGCCGAGACATTCTCCCCAAGCTGTACTCTCTGGGGACGGTCCTCCAAGAAGGAACGGAGCCAGGCGAATGCCCGGCCACCTATTCCCAACTCGGAGAGCCTCCCCAGGAGGATACCGTGGTCAGTGGTATTGAAGGCCGCTGAGATATCGAGGAGGACCAGCAGAGACACTTTGCCCCTGTCGGCCTCCCTCAATAGATCAGCACACAGGGTGACCAATGCCATTTCTGTTCCATGGCGCGGCCTGAAGCCCGACTGGAACGGATCCAGGGCATCTGTTTCATCCAGGAACGCCTGAAGCTGATCGGCCACCACCCTCTCGACTACCTTGCTTAAGAAAGAGACATTGGCGACGGGCCTATAATTGCCAATTTCGTCCGCCACCAAACTAGGTTTCTTTCTTATGGGCCTAATGAGTGTATCCTTGAGGGCAGAGGGAAATCTGCCCTCAAGGAAAGACCCAATAATTATTACAGTAGCCCATTCCATTGTTGAGGGCCTGGCTGCCTTGATTAGCCAGGCCGGGCAAGGGTCCAAAGAGGGGGTGGTGGCACGGCAGCGATCAAGCGTCCTGGCCACAGTATCAGGCGAAGCAGTCTGAAAGGAATCAAAAATCACCGGACAAGACAGAGCGCTGGACATCTCAGCTCGACTCACTGTATTCAAAAGAGGAGAGAGGTCCCGGCGGATGGCCTCCACTTTAGATTTAAAAAATGCTGCAAATTGGTCCGGTGTAAAACTAGGGGGAGGCCTATCACCCGGGCCAATTCTGGATAGGTCACGTACTGTACAGAATAATTCCGCCTGCTGATTAGATGCCTCGCTTATCCGGTTAGCGAGGTATGTTTGACTGGCAGCCTTTACCTTCGCTTGGTAAAGGTTAGTAGCGACCTTAACAGCTATACGGTTAAAAACCGTCGGGTCCTTTCTCCATTTGCGCTCTAGCCGTCTCCTGACCCGCTTTGACGTCCGGAGATCCTGGTTAAACCAGGGCGCCGGGCAGTCTCTGTGGCGGAGAGGGCGTTTAGGCGCGATCGTGTCTACGGCACTGGTCGCAGTGGTGAACCAGCCGTCGACCAGAGCCTCAACAGGAGCGCCAGCCAGGTCAGCCGTAACCCCTCTCATTGCATCCTGGAATCCAATCGGATCCAGTAGCCTTCGAGGGCGGACCATAACAATAGGTCCCTACTCCCTGCGAGGGGGGAGAGCCATCTTGATGACACATTTTATTAGGTGGTGATCCGACCATGACAAGGGTACCGACTCGAAGTCAGTCACCATCGGACCACTCTCGCTCCCGTTGGTGGAAAAGACCAGGTCCAATGTATGGCCTCCCACGTGTGTAGGGCCGTTGACATGCTGGGACATGTTCAAGAAGGCCATGGTCTCCAAGAACTCAAGAGCTGGTCCGGAAGTCTCTGCCCCTGCATGCACGTTGAAGTCCCCCAGGACCAGTAGCCTCGGGGAACCCAACAATGCCGCGGAGACAAAGTCCACCAGCTCTGGTAGGGAACTGGCTGGGTTGCGGGGAGCACGGTAACCCAGCAAGATCCCAATATCGTCCCTAGCCCCAATCCACGCATGGAGAGCCTCAAGACCCGGCTTTACCACCGAGGAGCACCTAACTACCTCCAAGGTGGACTTATAGACGATGGCTACTCCCCCCCGTCCCTCCAGTCTACCCTGGTGTTGGACAGCATAACCAGGTGGGCAGATGAGAGCTGGGGGGGGACCTGTTCTGACAGCCCTTGATTTTGATCAACTATTTGTGTTACAGACTGATGCTGGTGACTTTGGGCTGGCTGCTGTACAAATACTTAAAAATAAAACAAATGTTATATTAAAAACAAATAATATCAATACCAAAAACACACATTTAAAAGCAACAATGCATAACAATCCATTAAAAAACTCCACTCAGGAGTAAATAATAATTATGTGACATGTTACCTAAAGGACAGCCTTCTTCCATATGAGCCTCTCCATCCTCTAAAATCAGGCCAGGAGGCCCTTCTGAAAGTGCCATCCCTGAAAGAGGTGAGGGGAATGGCATGCTGAAATAGGGCCTTCTTGGCTGTTGCCCCCCAACTTTGGAAAACCCTCCCTATAAAGATCTGCCTGGCCAGGCAAAGATCTTCCTGAGCAGCAGGTTTTATTAATATTAATGCTTTAATGACTGTTTTTAAAATAGGGTACTATTATAATATTGGCTATTTTTAATGGTTTTAATGTTTTTAAAGTTTAAATATTGTATGCCACTTGGAAACCATTGGTAATTATGCAGCTAAAAAAATCTTCTAAATTAATATAAATAAATGTTGCCAAAACATTTGAATAATGAGCAAAGTAGTATTTTTAATTATTAATTAATTTACAATCTTTTTACCACTCCTTTCTCCATAAAAAGAGCTCAAAGAATTGAACACCACACAAAAAATGGTAAACAAAATCAACACCAAAAACAAATCCAAAGGCAACAAAGCAAAACAATCTACTGAAAACCCACTCTCAGACAACCAGTCTCCAAGGGAAAGTATTCTCCCAGGTCCAGGTGCTTTGAGTTGGTTGTGGCCTAAGAGAAACTGACCTGATACAATTGAGATAAATACATATCAGAGAAAGTCATTGATCAGGCTGTGCAGGCATCAGTGGAAGAGAAGGAGAGTTGTGAAGAAACCATGACAGCTTATGGAAGAGACTTGGGCAAAGGAGAGCCTGTCAAGGCCTGAACAAATGGACCCAGATAAGCTTGGTTATATTGCTTAGAGTAGTAATTCGCACCAGAATAGACCCATTGAATCAATAGGGATTTGATGAGTCCACTACTCTAAGTACCATTGATTTAAATGGATCTACTATAATATGGTAAAGTTACCTTTTATTTACATAGAAACTGTAATAGTCATAATTAAGTATTTGCACCAGATTATCAAATCAAAGGGACGTGGTGGCGCTGTGGGCTGAACCGCAGAAGTCTCTGTGCTGCAGGGTCAGAAGACCAGCAGTCGTAAGATCGAATCCACGTGACGGAGTGAGTGCCTGTCGCTTGTCCCAGCTCCCACCAACCTAGCGGTTCGAAAGCATGCAAATGCAAGTACATAAATAGGGACCACCTCGGTGGGAAGGTAACAGCGTTCCGTGTCTAAGTCGCACTGGCCATGTGACCACAGAAGATTGTCTTTGGACAAAAATGCTGGCTGTATGGCTTGGAAACGGGGATGAACACGACTGGACAAAAATTGTCAAGGGGAACCTTTACCTTTACCTTATCAAATCAAAGGAATATTTTCCATTGTATTTAGCAATTATTATGTAGACATAAATCACTAAGAATTTTGTGAGTGTTCCCCATAGAGTCAACCCTTGACTTACGAACTTAATCCATCTGTTGAAGTCAGTTTGTAATTTGAGAAGTTTGTAAGTTGAATCTAGATTTCCCATAGGAGTGCACTGAAATTTAAGTAATGCATTCCTATGGGGGGAAAATTAAAACAAAGTCACTTACCAGGTACTGGTACACTTACCAGGTACTGGTAAGTGAGACTGGCTCCTCACAGTGCCTTGGTAGCAGCCATTTTGTGCTCTTCTCCATTCCCGCCCCCCCTCCCCGCCTCTCAGCTGATCTGTGCTGGGTCTCAGAGGCTTCCCCAGGCTTGCTTAGCAGGTTAAAAGGCAGTGCAAAAGCACCTGAGGAAGCCTCTGAAAGTGGCACTTTGCCGCAGGGGGGAGCGGGGGGTGGGGGGGCAGGACCCCCGCCTCCACCCCCCTCGGCAAAGTGCCGCTTTCAAAAGCCTCCAGGGGCTTGCTCAGCAGGTAAAAAGGCAGTGCAAAAGCACCCAGGGGACCTTTGGAAAGCGGCCCATTGCCGTGGAGTGGGGTGGGGTCTGCCCCCCTCTGCCTCCGCAGCAATGGGCCGCTTTCAGAGGCTTCCTCGGATGCTTTTTTTACCTGCTGAGCAATCCTGGGTAAGCTTCTGAGACCCAGCACCGATCAGCTGAGAGGCGGGGAGAGGGGGAGGAGAGAAGAGCACAACATGGCTGCCGGGAAGGCAGGGAAAAAGCTTGAAATACTGTAAAAAATGGTGCTTTTCCCCTGCCCCTGGGAGGCTTCTGAAAATGGTGCTTGCTGCAGGGGTGGGTATGGGAGGAGCCCTGGTGTTTTTTTCTTGTTTGTAACTCGAAAAAAGTTCACAAGTCGAGTCCATTTTTCCCTAGTAGAGTGGTTCATAAGTTGAAATGTTCATATCTAGAACCGTTCGTAAGTCGAGGGTTGACTGTAGAATGATCCCAGCACAAAAACTCTCTTCTGAGTAACTGAGCCATTTTAATATATTTTCTGTAGTTACATTGCTATAGTTTTCTTTACATAACTGTCTAAACTGGTGCTAACATCAACCGGCTTAATTTTTCTCCTGCATGCATAGCATACAATTTAGAACATTGTGTCTAGATTCTAAGGAAATCCTCATGCTTTCACTTTCCACTTTCCCAGCTACAGAAGCAATGTGATTCTGAATGTTCTTCTGCCTCTTGTAGTTTATTCAGAAAACAAGAGCTATTTTATGATTTTCCAAATCAGTTTTATGCTTCCTGACATGACTGCCTTTCTGCAGAAGAATGGGAATTGAGCCACAGAGATATTTCCGTTCTCCTTTTGCTGGTCTTGGTGCAGCTATGGGGTTCTCCGTTTCTCATGAGAGTTGAAGACAAAGCGAATACCTTGGCTTGAACCCCAATGAGATTCACTTTTGTGCTGCACTCCTCCATCTTCTCTTTTCTTCTCCATCAGGTCACATTATGGGACAATCAGAATTATTCAGAGCCACTTTTTCTGCTACAGAAAAGGACCAAGCGTGAAGCAGGACAAGAAAAAAAAAAGACATTCTGAAGAAGAAAAAATACATCTCAAGGTTTTCAGGGACCTTACGTTTGCGAACTCCTGGCCTGTTGGAAACACCATCAAGAAAAAGGATGGAGAATGTGTTCGACTGGCAGAAATACATTTAAATGTGCCTTAGATTTGGACAAACATAGCAGAGTTCAGCCGCAGGAGAAACGAAATCAAAGCCTAGAATCTGGAAAGAGCTTGAGTATGAATAATAATTCTATTTCACATGAAAATCCCCTGAGAGGGGAGAAACAGTATAAATGCCTGCAGTGTGGGGAGACCTTCAGACAAAGCAGTCACCTTAGTTCACATAAAAAACACACACAGCAGAGAAACCATATAAATGTATACAATGTGGAAAGACCTTCAGTTACAGCAGTTGCCTTACTACACATCAAAGAATTCACACTGGGGAGAAACCATATAAATGCATGGAATGTGGGAAAGCTTCAGTGAGGACAGTAGCCTTAGTTCACATCAAAGAACTCACACTGGGGAAAAACCATATAAATGCATGGGATGTGGAAAGAGCTTCAGTCAGAGCAGTAACCTCAGCACACATCAAAGAACTCACACAGGGGAGAAAAAGTATGAATGTGTGGTATGTGGGAAAAGCTTCAGTCACAGAAGTAGCCTTAATTCACATCAAAGGACTCACACTGGGGAGAAACCATATAAATGCATGGAATGTGGAGAGAGCTTCAGCCAAACCAGTCACCTCAGTAGACATCAAAAAACTGACACAGGGGAGAAACCATATATATGCATAGAATGTGGAAAGAGCTTTGTTGACAGCAGTAAACTTACTTTACATCAGATAACACACACAGGGGAGAAACCATATAAATGTTTGATATGTGGAAAGAGCTTCAGTCATAGCAGTAGTCTTAGTTCACATCAAAGAACTCACACAGGGAATACGCCATATAAATGCATGGAATGTGGAAAGAGCTTCAGTGAAAGCAGTAACCTTAGTTCACATCAAAGAATTCACACTGGGGAGAAACCATTTAAATGCATGGAATGTGGAAAGAACTTTTTCAGAGCAGTCACCTTAATTCACATCAAAGAACTCACACTGGGGAGAAACCATATATATGCTTGGAATGTGGAAAGAGCTTTAGTGACAGCAGTAGCCTTAGTTCACATCAAAGAACTCACACTGGGGAGAAACCCTATAAATGTATGGAATGTGGAAAGAGCTTCAGTCATAGCAGTAGCCTGAATTCACATCAACGAACTCACACAGGGGAGAAACCTTATGAATGCAAGGAATGTGGAAAGAGCTTCAGTCAGAGTGGCAACATTAGTTCCCATCAAAGAACTCACACTGGGGAGAAACCTTATCAATGCATGGAATGTGGAGAGAGGTTTAGCCAAAGCAGTCACTTAAGCAGACATCAAAGAATTCACTGGGGAGGAACTCTATAAATGCACTGGCACTGAATGCAGAAAAAGCTTCACTGAGATCATGAAGGGGCGAATCCAGTCAAGCTAAATGGAATGCAGAGATACAGTACTAGTGGAAACATTATTAAACACCAAAGGAGTAACTTTTGTTCTTGTATATGCAAAGTGCTAATGATTACATGGAATATAAAAAGTGTATTTGACATCAAAGGAAGAACAATTAGAGAAAATCTCATTTGATGAATGGGGTTTGAGTAGACATTTGCTCAAATAATTGTGATGTCATGGTCCCTTTCTACTTTCAGGGGAAACAAAATTCTTAATCTAAATAGAGAGCTGCTTTTTTCTGCTTCAGTTCCTCCTGTAAATTTTTGTCTCGCCCTCTTTCTTACTTGAAAGACTCTCTCTTTATAGGTGGTAGACTATAGCTTGTGAAGAACTTTTGTTTTGGCGTCCCCCTGAACCTCCCCCCTCTAAAATTTTTGTTAACAAATTCTTTGCTTTTATACTCCCACCATGCAGCTGTAAAGCTAGCTAATTGTTTTGGTACGCCTAAATATATATAGTTAGTAATTGTTATAGTAAACTATTTCCATGCTGCACTTTTAAATGTACTTTTAACTGTACTCTAACCCTTTATTAACACAACATTTCAAACTTAGTCCTTGATAAAGAATTAAAGAGTTTGCCTTTTGAAATGGCTTGAAACAATGAGCAACCATTATGTTTTGGAAGAAGAAATGCTGCTTCTTGCCAAGAGCTAATTAAGGGATGGCAATTTATATTTAGTTATCTCTCCATGAGAATTCCATCAGAGCAGATTGAATAGTTCAGAACTACTGGATCATTGAAGCTACCAACATGAATTTGACCAAACTCCAGAAAACAGGAGGGCTTGGCTTGCTCTGGTCCATGGGGTCATGAAGAGTAGGACACGACTTAATGACTAAACAACAATTGATGTAAAGCCACCTTTCCTAACAGGTTTTTGTTGGCCATGGCTATAAACATAATATGAAAAAAAATATAGGCTGAAACAGGATTGTATAAGTTGCATAACTAACCTTTTAAGATCACATGTGAATAATTGTTTCCACTATATGGCTGCCTTCAAATGTGCCAATGCCCTCCTTGGGCCATATGCTTCCCCACTGAGAATGGCTGATCTAGAGGACAGAGGATGAAGGAAAAATGTTAAGCTACACAGTTTCCTGGAGGGTTATGCTGAAGACCAGGTGAAGCTTAGAGGTGACATTTTACAGTGGATTGATACTGTGGCACTGAGGCTTGTGTGACCGAAAACTGAGATGCTGTATACATTGGGTTTGAAGTGTAGCAGAAAAATGGCTTCAAGAGATATTGTGGTACATCTTGCTAACTTCTATAAGAAAGAAATGCTCATGGAAGTAGTCAGAAACCTGGACAACCTGTGGTACTACAGAGTGTCTGTCCAGGTGCATGCTGATCTCTGTTACCACAAAGGGGGCTTGATGAATGAACAAAAATGAGAACCAATGTGAGGCCAACTGGATGATCAACCACTGGATTCATCTACTACGTAGGATGAAGAAATGCAAGGAGCACAAAACAGTGATGAAGAAGAAGGAACATTGCCTCGCCCTTTGAATGCAGCGGGAGAATCAACTCAACTTCAGAAGTGTTTAGGTAGTTTGGAACTACTTGAGAAAGAAAAGGTTGGAAATTTGGGAAGAAATAGATTAAACAGTTTTAAGAAGAATTGATGTGGCTATCATCAAGAATAGTTTAATGTGTTCATGTTATAATGAATTTGTTTAACTTATAATGAACTTGTTTCTCTTACAATGTGGTACGTGAAGCAGGGTTTGTAAGTCTTACAGTGTATTATAATATTTTGAGTTCACAGTGGTCTAGTGTTTCAGTGTTTTAGGGTAATAGTATCCTAGTGCATCAAATGTACAGAGTTACTTTTCCAGATTCTATATAATTTTAGCTCTAAGAAACTTCTTATCAGTATAGTAGTAGCCTGCCATACAGACCCTTGAAAGTACAGAAAATGTAAGGATAATAGAATTTCCTAGAACTCGTAGTTCCTGGAGGAGAGATTGTTTACAGATTTGTGGAGGTCCTATGTTGAGATAGGATGCGCGCGCGCACACATGCATGTACACACACACATGTGAATGCAACATTTAAATTAACAATGCTCCATGTTACGCTGTGCACCAGAAGCCACCAACCCTTATATTATTTAGCTGAGACAAAGAGATAAGTAAAGAAAGAAGATAATGAAACAACACAAAAAGATACAGAAAATATGAATGTTCATCCTGTGAAGGAGAGCGGATGTGGATCTCTAGGTAGCTTTCTGGCCCCAGGACATGGGTATTTGGCAGCCATAATGAGAGTAGGTTTCCCCAGTATCATGTTGGCAGGAAAGAGCCCACACCGGTGAAGGAGAAAGAAGAGCCTGATGAGGAACAACTGGAGGAGGACGGGTCCACAAAAAATGGGCAGGAGTGAGAAGGCAGGGGGTCATTACTCGTGTCAGAAAAAGATGATGTAAAGGAAGATGAAGAGATTAGGAAAGAGAATGAGGAAAGCTGCTTCCTCTTGCCCTCTTGATTTATTCAGGTGAAAAGCCACTAGAGATTCCTACCGTGTGTTTGAACCCACCCAGACACTGCCATGATGCTAGAGAGTCAAGTAACGGCAGGCATGTCAACTGAACAGGGAGAAATGAATTGCAGAGCTTGGTGTCTTTCTCCTATATCTACAAACCTAAAGGAGGTGTATTCTGGAGCAAAGCTTCCCTCTCCCTCCTACTTTCCGAGAACTTAACTCTGAGGAGCTCCAGTAAAGTTAACTGGGATCCCAAGTTGTCAAGCAAGGCCCAAAGGACTAGAGACTATAACTCAACCCTATGAGAATGTAAAGGGAAAGGCAAGGAGAAGGTGTTATCATCATCATCTTAGAACTGCAGAGCTGGAAGGAACTTGTGGATTATCAAGTCCAGTTCCTGTCAAGCCGGCACCAAGGGGGAATCTAACTCCCAATCCCTGGCTCGCATCCAGATGCCTCAACCACTGAGCTATTCAATAGTTTGTGATGCTGCACCACTAATAAAAGCTGTTCTGAGCCAAGAAGCTGAGCTGGAGCCCATGGAGTTAATGAAATGGGGCTGGCAGGGCACACATCTCCATAGACTGGCAGATGGCTAGGTGAGCACTTAGAAAAATATTATTTTCCTTTGTGTGTAATTAGATGTTTTTATATACAGTATTCTTTGTTTCTATCCTATATGCTAGTATCTTAGAAATGTACTGTATTCTCTGTCTTTAGTTTCCATGTACCTCTTTGGGCTCTAAGCGCCTTTATTTTTATAGGATTTAAATCCTGCCTCTGTGTTTTGTATTTGAATGTACTTTTGTCTGCAACCTCTCATAGTTCTAAGACCTTTGGATGGAAATCACAGTGGTAGCTTTTCATGAGTTGGAAGAATGTATTTTGAAGTATTTGTGCCTACAGTTTTCTTCATAGCTGTAAGACTTTTGTAGTATATAACAACTCTTGAGTATTTTGTGTTTATGGAACATAGCAGGAATGTAAAGAATTAAAACTTGTATATTTAGACAAGGGCGGTAAGCCTGGGTTTATGTTCTTTGTGTGGGCATTTAATTCATCAAGATTGTTGTTTGAATTATGTTTTGGTACAATAGTTCTTTTAGTTGTTTCTTTCAGTAACACAGGGAGCAGAATTTTCTCAACTACATCCACAGCTAAAATCGCGCTGTTGGATGGTCTTGGCGATGAGCATTTTTCTCTTTTACAGAGAAGCTCTGAAGTCTTAAAAGTTTGTGTCATGCTCAAATCACAAACAACAAGAGAGTCCTCAGAACATCCTGCACACATTACCCCTGCAACCTTGCTGTGGGTCTTGTCTTCTGGTTCTGCTGGTGCCATCCAGACTGGAGGATGGTGATGGCTGGTGATCCACCACATCTGGATGTGTTGAGGATTCAGCTTCTGCAGGGTGCCTCGTCCAAGGGGGCAAAATTAACTAATTAATTCAGTCTCCCGCTCCCATTAGTGTCACAGCACTACTCTGGGTGGGTTACAACTCATTAAATGAAATGAAAATAGAAATAGTAAAATTTATTTATTTATTTATTTTATTTTATTTTATTTATTTATTTATTTATTGAATTTATACCCCACCCATCTAGTCAACTGATTACTCTGGACGGCTAACAGCATATAATATAAACAATTTAAAATATAAGAACAAAGTAAAACCAATAAAAATAACCCTAAAAAACAACCAAATGGCACTGACCAATCCCAGAGCAGATGGAGGAAGAGATGGGAAGGAAAAAAGAGTAGAGGAAAGAAAAAAGGGAGGGAGGTGCTCGGAAAGCCTCCCTGAAAAGCCACCTTTAATTGCTTCCTAAAAGTCCAGAGGGAGGGGCTAAGTGCAGCTCCTCCAGAACGTGGTTCCATAAAGTTGGAGCCATTGCAAAGAAAGCCCTGCCTCTTGTAGAGAACTAATGGGCCTCCCTCAGTGTGCCCACCTGGCGGAGCCTTGACTGAGATGATCTTGTGGGTCGGGCAGATGACATTGAGAGACGCCCGTACAGGTAACATGGGCCCAAACCATGGAGGGCTTTTGGAGGCAAAGAACATAAATCTGCCAAGAGGCAGGTCTCCTACTAGCTTACCACTCTCACACCTGCTGATCAGCAGATGAAAACAAAGGGGTTAAACTTGAAAGTGGATGATCTGGCCGCTTCAGTTTTCCTCCTAGAGTCTGCTTTCCCCAAAGTGCCCACGATGAGTCCAAGACTGTCAAGAGGAGGTTGAATGGTAGAGTTACAGACATTTCATCTCTCTGTGTTCAAGGCATTGGGAAAAGGTCATATTTGCAGATTTATCAAAAGCTCCTCGTAGATCTGGAAGAGACCCGATGCATCCTCATGTCCAACTCGCTGCGGGCCTGATGTCCTCCAAGCACGATCTCTTAGCATTTCTTCAAAGACCCAAAAGAAAGATTGGGGAGGAGATGTGAGGAATGGCTACTTCGCCACCTCTGAATTACCTTCCTGCTCAGATGGCTAGAGTGGCATTTCTCAAGGCTGTCTGTCCCTTGTTTAAGGGTGGCTGGAAACCAAGCCTTATGAGGAAAGGCTGAAAGAATTGTTTAGCCTTGAGGAAAGAAGACAAAGGGGTGATAGGATAGCACTTTTCAAATATTTGAAAGGCTGACATACAGAGGAGGGGCGGGATCTATTCTCGACCATCCCAGAGTGCAGAACATGCAACAATGGTCTCAAGTTAAAGGAAGCCAGATTTTGGTTGAATATCAGGATGAACTTCCTAACTGTTACAACAGTACAATAGTAGAACCAGTTACCTCAGGAGCTGATGAGTGCTCCAACACTGGAGGCATTAAAAAAACTTAGAATAGCACCTGACAGATATGGTTTGATTGTATTCCTGCCTTGAGCAGGGGGCTGGAATGGATGGGATTGTAGGCCCCTTCCAACCCCACTTTTCTATGATTCTTTGATTTAAAGTTGAAAACAATCGGTATACAATGGTGGTTAACATCATTAAAGAATAATATTTAAAGCTAAGAACAATGAGTGTAAAGAGCCATCTTACATCTTTAAAGGGGATCCTTTGGCACATAGCTATTCAGAGGAATGAAAACATGGATATGAGGAATGGATCCACAGGATTTCATATGATTTTTGGAGGAAATCTTCCTTAAACAATCTTCACATCATATAGCCAATCCATGTTCACAGACTACAAAACTGAAATCATGGGTGCTTTAATACATGGCTTTGCAGTGGCACAAAAACAAGAGTCCAACATGCAGATCCTCATGGATCTCTCTCATCGTGTATGTAGGATCATCCTCAAACCATTTTCCCATCATGGCGGTGAACAGTGCCCGCACGCTACACCACACTACTAAGTACATGGCTCAGCAGTGGTGTGGAAACATGGATCTAGTGCACGGATCCCCATGGATCCACCTCAGTTTTACATAGGATCATCCTGAGACCACGGTAAAGGTAAAGGTTCCCCTTGACATTTAGTCCATGGTGCACTAAGGCATGGTGCTCATCTCCAAGCCATAGAGCCAGTGTTTTGTCCGAAGGTAGTTTCTGTGGTCACATGGCCAGTGCAACTAGACAAGGAAAGCCGTGACCTTCCCACTGAGGTGGTACCTATTTATCTACTCGCATTTTTACATGCTTTCAAACAGCTAGGTTGGCAGGAGCTGGGACAAGCAACGGGACCTCACTCAGTCATGTGGATTTGATCTTACGACTGCTGGTCTTCTGACCTTGCAGCACAGAGGCTTCTGCAGTTTAACCCGCAGCGCCACCACATCCACAGATTACAACATAGAAATCATGGGTCCTTCAGCATGTGACTCTGCAGTGGCATCAAAACATGGGTCCAACACACATCCTCATGGACCCACCTGACTTTTACATAGGAAATTCATGTTATGTTGGGAGAGACATGGCAACTGTCTTGCATGGGTGGCAGAAGCTTCTTTTGAATTCAAGAGATAATAAGCACCTTTGCGGGGAAAGGGTACAAAACTTCAGTGAAGAGAAGGAGGGGAACAACACCGTAGACAAAAAAAAACCAACATGGAGGATCCCAAGAGAAGCAGCAGCAGAGCAAAGCGAGAAGAGAATAATTTGTGTGTCTTAATAATAATAGCAATAATTTTATGTTGTCATCTTCATAGGAGAATATAAATCATTATGCAGTTCAAATAGTAAATTAAAAAAAAATAAGGCCATGAAGAAGCCTGTAGATTAGCCCTCTTTCCCAGTTGTACATAGGGTGGAACCCAGGTAGTTTACTGCACCCTTTAAAATATCTTCTGGACATCTAGTTTTACTTTGGAGTATAAAAATAAGTTGTACAAAACTTCTCCACATGTTAAAATTGAATTGTGAATTTTAAGTAGGCAATATGCCAAAATTATAAAATTCATGAGAAAAATGCAATTACTCTCTATACCCATGGGCATTTCAAGAATACACACCAATGAAAAAACATTTTCTCTTATGCTAGGGTGGGTACACAGCCCAGTCACTAAGTGATCTTAGTGTCTTTCCTTTTCTTGTCCTCCTCCATATCTGAAGGAGCCAGCACTATATTTTAACAATGTGCAATGAGGTATCGCTTTTCTTGCAGAGGCAGAAGGTGAACTGTGTCTGGGAGGACATTTTATCTGGTGTGACGTTGTCTAGAGGGGTGGGGTAAAAATCGAATAAATAAATAAAATAAATAAATATTTCTTTTTCTAGGCTTGTGGATATTTAGGGTTGCAAGCGTGCGTTTGCTCTGACCTTTGATCTCCCTGACTTCCCTGACTCCCTGACTGCCTAAGGGGGTGGGGTTTTGGCTTTAAATATGTGCAAGCAGAAGTTCTAAACCCTTTTCCTAAAGAGGAACCTGGGGCAGGAGGTGAGCTGTGTTTATGAGGACATTTTATTTGATGAGGTATTTTCTTCTAGGCTGACCTTTCTTCTCCCTGACCACATGGTCTGAGGGGGGCAGGGTTTTGGCTTTAAATGCGTGCAAGCAGAAGCTCTAAGCCCTTTTCTTTCAGAGGAAGGGGAAGCAGAAGGTGAGCTGTGTCTAGGAGGACATTTTATTTCGTGTTTTTTCTAAGCTTGTGGGTTTTTAAGCTTGCAAGGGTATGTTTGTTCTGACCTTTGTTCTCCCGGACTGCATGGTCTGAGGGGGCGGGGTTTTAGCTTTAAATAAGTGCTCCCAGGTGCAAACTAAACTGCTCTTCATCTCCAAGAATATTTTCCCTCCAAGCATAACATAAAGTTGAGATAGTTTATTGTAGACCCAAGGATCCACGAAATCATGTTTTCACTTCCCTAGCTATGTCTGCCTGCTTTGGAACAGTGAAGGAATTCTGAAGGCTTTTCTACCCCTTGTATTTTATTCAGCAATTTTATGGTTTTCACTACCAAAGTTTTATTCTTCTGGACTCTACTGGCTTTCCATCTGATCATGCAGATTGAAGGAAAGTAGAGCCAGAAGAATCTTTCCCCTTGCCTTTGGGGTTTTCTTGGCTCAGCTATGGAGTTCCTTCCTCAAAGAAAAAGTGAGTACCTTGGTTTTATCCCCAGTGACATTCCCTTTTCTGCTGCCCTTCTCATCTTCTCTTTTTTTCTCCACCAGGTAAACAGAAGAGTCAAAATTATGCAGAGCCACTTCTGCTGCCACTGAAAACAACAACATGTGAAGCAGGAAAAGGGAAGTAGAGAAACAAGTGAAAGACAGAAGAAAATAGATCTCCAGCTTCTCAGGGTGTAGATGTTTCTGAACTCCACACGATGTTAATTTAAAAAAAAGGAATGCAGACATTTTCCATTGATAGAAATATATACCTCCTATTTGAACAAAAATAATTGAGTTTACCTGTGAATAACTACAAATAACAGTAGTATTTCATGGGGAAAATGTTAGAGAGGAGAGAAAGTATAAAGGCTTCTCTGAGATAAGATCAGCCAATGCTCTCTCCTTAGCTCACATGAAAGAACTCACCTGAAGAAAAGCTATAGAAATGCATAGAAGGTGGAGAGAGCTTCAGCCTAACCAGCACCATCAGTAGACTCCAACGAACTCTCATACAGGAGAGAAATGATATAAACTAATGGAATGTGGAAAGCACTTCAATGTTAGCAGTGACGTTCGTTCCCATCATATCACTCATGTAGGGGAGAAACCATATAAATGCATGGTATGTGGAAAGGCTTTCAGCCGAAGTGGTCATCTTATTTCACATCAAGTTACTCACACTGAGGAGAAACCTTATCAGTGCATGGAATGTGGAAAGCGATTCAGGGAGAATGGTACCCTAACTAGACATAAAAGAACTCACACAGGGGAGAAGCCTTATCAATGTATGGAATGTGGATATAGCTTCAAGGACAGTGGTACCCTAAGTAGACATAAAAGAACTCACATTGGGGAGAAACCCTATAAATGCATGGAATGTGGAGAGACATTCAGCCAAAGCAGTAACCTTAGTTCACATCAAAGAACTCACACTGGGGAAAAACCATATGAATGCATGGAATGTGCTGAAAGCTTCAGCCAAGGCTCTCACCTTAGAACACATCAAAGAATACACACTGGGGAAAAACCTTATCAGTGCATGGAATGTGGGAAGTCCTTTAGTTGCAGCAGTTACCTTATTTCACATCAAAGAATTCACACAGGGGAGAAGCCCTATCAATGTATGGACTGTGGCAAGAGCTTCAGGGAGACCGGTACCCTAAATAAACATAAAAGAACTCACACAGGGGAGAAGCCCTATCAATGTATGGAATGTGGATACAGTTCCAGGGACAGTGGTACCCTAAGTAGACATAAAAGAACTCACATGGGGAAGAAACCCTATAAATGCATGGAATGTGGAGAGACATTCAGCCAAAGCAGTCACCTTAGTTCACATCATAGAATTCACACTGGGGAAAAACCATATAAATGCATGGAATGTGCTGAAAGTTTCAGGCAAGGCTCTCACCTTAGAACTCATCAAAGAATTCACACTGGGGAGAAACCATATCAATGCATGGAATGTGAGAAGACCTTCAGTGATAGCGGTAGCCTTACTTTACACCAAAGAACTCACACAGGGGAGAAACCATACAAGTGCATGGAATGTGGAAAAATCTTTAGTCGCAGTAGTCATCTTAAGTCCCATGAAAGAACTCACACAGGAGAGAAACCATATAAATGTGTGGAATGTGGAAAAAGTTTCAGTGACAGCGGTAGCTTTAGTTTACATCAAAGAACTCACACGGGAGTGAAACCATATAAGTGTATGAAATGCGGAAAAAGCTTCAGCAACAGCAGTCACCTTATTTCACATGAAAGAATTCACACTGGGGAGAAACCCTATGAATGCATGAAATGTGGAAAGAGCTTCAGCAACAGCAGTGCCCTAAGTAGGCATCAGAAAATTCACACAGAGGAAAAACCATAGAAATGCATGGAATATGGAAAGAACACCATTCATAGCAGTAGCATTAGTTCATATCAAATAACTTACACAAACGGAGAAGCAATATAGAAGAATGGAATGAAGAAATTCTGAAACAGAAGAATTTTTTAAAAAAAACAATAATATATTGAAAAGAAACTTAAACCAAAAACACTTCCTCACTATATTACGTTAAACCCACTAACACTGAATTATATTACTCGTAACCACATTTCTCCCTTCACCCATGCCACCTTCACCCTTTTATTTTTCTTTTGTTTCATTCATTTATTTTTCTTTAATTTCATTTGTTCATTTATTTTTTATTTTTTCATTTATTTCATTTATTTATCTTTCCCATTTCTCTCCAGAAACATATTGATGTATACATGCTAAAAATTCCAGCTCGTTCTACAACTACTCTGTTTGGAACTTTATCCTGCCAGGTGATACCAAAAATGTGTTGGAGTAGTGCTGCACCCATCTGCTGTGCTAGGTCCTGGATGAGCATACCTGTCTCAGACTTTAAAAGGAACAGATTTTTTCTATATTGGACCTAAAGCCTACTTGATACCATCATACATTCCCTTGATGTTACCTGTGTTTGCTGCTGTCTGTATCTGAGAGCAGAGCTGAAGCCAATAATCTTTAGAACATCTCCTGACAGACTGTTGGACTTTGCTACAAGCAACTCAAAGAACCTGCAAGTTGTACTCACTGGGACAGGCATTGTATACTGCTAGAGCTCTCCTCTTATCCTCAATAGCTGGCATTAACTCCTCCGAATGGGCTTCAAACCAGTCTGCCGTCTTTTTGGTATTCTTGCCAAATGTGAACTAAGTGTGTTATAAAAAGCATTCTTGAAATGTTTCCATCGTTCAGGTGCATTTCCATCAGCCAGGCCTGGAAGGGTTTCCTCAAGCACTTGGGCAAACACCTCCACTTTTCTTTGATCGCGAGTCTTGCTGATGTCAATACATGGTCTTCCTTCCTTTTTTGTGTGATACAATCTCTTTATTTGCAGTTTGACTCTACTACATGCTAGGGAGTAATCAGTATAGCAGTCAGCACCCTTATACCTGTGTGTGATTGTAATACTTGGAAGGCTAGAGCATCTTGTTGTTGTTTAGTTGTTGTGTCTGATTTCATGACTCTATGGACCAGAACATGCCAGGCCTTCTTGTCTTCCACTGCCTCCCGAAGTTTGCTCCAACCATCTTGTCCCCTGTCGAGAGTGTCTGGTGAGGATCAAATTGAGCTGATGCCAATGCTTCAATCTTTGATGTCTCCAAGATACTCTGTGTTGAAGCTTCATATTAAAGAACATGTTGCTCACACAGAGGCCATAATAACAGCAAAACTCCAGCAAGCGTTGGCCATTTTCATCATCTTTGCCGTGCCAAAACAGCCTAGACGAGTGGGCCAAGAATTGGGATCAGCACCAACTATGGCATTAAAGTCTCCAAGAATGAACAGTGGCTCTCTCTCAGGGACTTTTTTGATAGTATCTGCCAGATTGTCGTATAATTCGTCTTTCACGTCTGTTGTAGGTGACAGTATTGGTGCATATACACTAAAGGTGAGTGGTCCTGCTGATGAGTGACAGGATTCTTTCACTCCCCACAATAGGTGTAACAATAGATCTCAGCAGAGTATTTTTAACCGCAACACAATCACCATATTCCCTGGTCTCATTCAATGGTTTTCCCTGCCAGAAGAATGAGAAGTTTTTTTCTTTGACAGATCCCAAGTGTGGCAATCTCGTCTCTTGGAGGGCAACAATGTCCCTCTGAAGCCTACTCAGTTCCATGTCAATGACAGCTGTCTTGCGCACGTCGTCTATTTCCTGCAGGTCATCAGAAAAGCCAGAGGTCATTGTCCGAACATTCCAGGTGCCCAACTTTAGGGCAGATGTTTTTGTATTATTGTTGCATGGTGCAGGGTTACCCCATGCACCCTGTGAGGTTAACATACCGCAGCAATGTAGTACCTTACTGGCTGGGGACTGCCCAGCTTAAGGCAAGTGGTAGCTACCTAGTGAGGTGCAATGCCCTCTCCCACTGTTGGAAGCACCCCCTGGCATCACACGGTATGCCAGTTGAGCAAAGACTTATAACCGGTAACTGCTACTTCCTGTGTTATTTTGACGCTGTATGCAAAGCTGGAGTGTCCTCTCCAGAGCATGAAGACTGGGTAAAAGAATATGGAGGATAGGCTGTCACGCAAGCAGCAAATCCCCCCTCTCCATGTCACTGAAATAGTCCAATGGAAAGGCAAGAGCCAATACAACTGGTTGCAGCAACATTGCAGGAGTTGCCAGAACGTCACGAACTGCCTCCGGGACTCCGGCTCAGGATTGTGCCTTGAGGTTAACTCCTGAAGCCTTTTCCATCAGTGGATGTAGCCACAAGACAGTGGAGGTTTGAAATCAGAGTTTTCCTTCTTCCAGATGGGCTGCCTTCCAAGGTTGACAAGCCCCACCTACCTGGGACACAGCACAGCTGAGGAATAAAGTTGACTAAAGTGACCCAAGCGAGTAAACATGGACATTTAACGTTTTTGAAAGGGGATTTTGGTGGGCAAGGCCTCTAAGAAAATTTGGGGAGTGTTTGGGGTTGGATATAGTTACTTTCTCAGCTACATTTAGGGTAACAAACTAAAGGAAGGACAAAAAGCTAATGGGGAGGATGGAGGGAACAGACACTTCCATTATAGTGACCAACAAAGTTCGTGCAATGTTTGTCTTAGTGCCTGAGTGTAACATGGCGTTCACATGCAGGAAGTGCAAACCTGTGGCACTGTTAGAAGGAAAATTGAGAGAACTGGAGCAGCGAGTAGCCACACTTAAGTCTATGGAACAACCTACCTCCAGAGATTCGCAAGGCTCCCTCGCTGGGTTTCTTTAAAAATCAATTAAAAACATGGATGTTTCAGCAGGCCTTTCCCCCAATTAATTCCTGATGCTTTCTTTCCTTCCTTTCCCCACTGTCTGCTCCCATCTTGTGAAATGTGTTTTACTATGTAGAAACTGTTTATATATATATATTTCTGTGTGTTTTTTGTTGTAAGCCGCCTAGAGTGGTCTTAACCGACCAGATAAGCGGAATATAAATAAAATAAATAAATAAATAAATAAAATATGAGGGAAGACAACGTATACATTGACAGATCTTTTGAGCAGCAGCAGTAGTTAATGGAGGCACTGGAAGAGGAAGAAGGGAAGGCAGAGGAGAGAATACTGAGGAGAGAGCAAACAGTAGAGGAAGCACCATGGAAAAGAATCACAGGAGCAAAGAGCAAAAAAGAACATGTATAGGAAATTGAAAGAAGGCCAGGCTACCAAAGATGAGTACAGACAAATAGCAAGAAAATGCAGGGATGGCATTAGGAGGGCAAAAGCTGAGAATGAGCTGAGGTTAGCTAGAAACACTAAAAGCAGCAGCAACAAAAAATCTTCAGGTATGTGCTGTGCATGAACCAACAGTGCAATGTGGCTGCAAAAAACAAACAAAAAATGTGATTTCAGGGTGCATGAATGAAGAATAATTGTCAAATCCCAAGAGATACTAGTCCCCCTCTATTTAGGTTAGGTCTTATCCCGTGTACTGTGTTCAGTTCTGGACACCACACTTTTAGATGTTAACACATTGGATCTAGATCAGAGGAGGGGCAACAAGGAAACCAAGTTCTTTAAGGAAAGACTGAAGGAACTAGGCATGTATAGCCTTGAGAAAAGAAGGCTGAGTGGAGATATAATAGCATTTTTGAAATACTTGAAAATCTGCCATACAAAGGAGGGCCAGGATCTGTTCTCAATCAACCCAGAGTGCAGGACAGACAACAATGGGCTCAAGTTACAAGAAACCAGATTTCACTTGAACATCAGGAAAAAACCTTTATAACTGTTAGAGCAGTACAATAGTTGAACCAGTTACCTTGGGAGTTGGTGAGTGCTGCAACACCAGAAGCTTTCGGGAAAAACTGAAAAGTAGTTCTACAAAGGAAGGGCAGGATCTGTTCTTTTTTTCTTTTTTAAAATTTTATTATATAACAAACAGACAGGAATCAAAGGAATACAAATATGGGGGAAAGGAAGGAAAAACACCACACAAAAATACACACAGGGGAGTGTTTACAATAATACACTAATATAATCTTGACTCCATAACTGTGTTACAATACAAAACTCCTTAACCTATGTTATATTCTCTACTCATATTTGTTTCTGGGCTCAATCATAAGACATTTTTCAGCTTTTTTTAACATATCTTCTCAAGTTCTCACATAGTGCCTTTAACAAGCTATCCTATTTTTTAGCCCAGATCAACCTTATAGCTATAAATATGTGCAACAATATGTTTAATATAGCTATCCTTTAAATCAACAATTTCTGGCATATTCAGTAAGAACATTTCTGGTTTAAAGGTATTTTTAATTGTGTTGTTTCTTGGATAATATCTTTTTTATCTGTCTCCAAAATCATTTTACTCTGATACATACCCACCACCTATGCAAAAAAGTCCCAAGTTGCTGACTGTAGTTATCATTCCACATTTGAATCCAATCATCTACATCTATATTATAGCCAAAATTTTGTACCCATTTCATCATCACTGCTTTCAGCCTTTTGTCCTCTAAATTATTTTCTAACAAAAAATATGCAATTTTTTGTATAATCTTATCACTAGTATAAATCCACGGCTCATCCACCTCAACCTTCCTCTCGTTAAAACCCATTATTTTATCTTTCTTAAATCTTGATTCTAATTTTAGCATTGCCCACCAATTTGTCGATAGACCCATTTCCTTCTTCTCCTGTATATTTTTTTAATTGATGCTCTTTTTCTGCTGCAGGCATTCAAGGGAAATTTGGACACCCACCTGGCAGATATCCTTTGATTTGATGTTCTTGCCTTGAACATGCAGTTGGACTCAATGGCCTTATAAGCTCCTTCCAACTTCATTATTCTATGACTCCAATTCACTCATTGTAAAAATTGCAACTTCTCTCAAAATCAAGACAAAAAAAACTTAAAGGCCCCAAAAAGTCAAAATCTAGAAAAGTTTTAAAAAGTACAATGTGATTGTGAATCAAATGCTTATTCTTCCTCTGTTGTTGATATTGCTTTATCCAGAGAAAGGTGGTGTATAAATAGAACAAATACCATCTTTTCAGTGTATAAGACTATACTTTTGTCTAAAACCTTTAGACTAAAAATTGAGGGTCTTATACACGGAAGTAAGCTGAGGAGAGAAAATAAGTGGAGGGGAAAGCAGGGATCAAGTCATCCTGCAGCACTTTGATCCCTTTCCCCCTACACTTGCTAAGCCCCACTTAGATTTCTTAATTTCAGATTAGAAAAGTGGGGGGTGTCTTATACATGGGGGCATCTTATACATAGAAAATATGGTAATAAATAGGAGCTGTCAAGTTAGAAGTGACTTACAGTGATCCTAACAGAGCTTTCAAGGTAAGTGATGCCAGCTCCTTCCGTCTCCGAGGAGAACAGAACAAGCCGGGAATAGAGAGATTCCGGAGCTCAGTCAGTTCTTATGTGGCTAAGGTGAGCCCAAACTCCGCCAGGAAACTGCACTGAAGCCCCTTCCTCAAGTCTACCCCCTTTTTAAGAAATAGAAAGAAACACAACATAAACCATGAGCTAGAACTCAGGTAAATTATGGGCTCTATGGTAGCAAACACATGGCCAATTATTAGGTAGCAAAATAATTATTCAGGCTATTCTGTTCAAGAGACCAACACATGAGATCTCAAACATTACTGTTTTATTAAGAAATTATAGTTCTAGATAGAATTCAGTTTATTGCAAAATAAGGCATTTAGTAACATTTCCAATCAAGACATTAGAATACTTCACAAACTCCAGCTAAAACAACAACAACAACAACAAAAGAAATGAATACTAATCTATAGTTAAGGATTGCATAGCCTTCCTTCTCTTAAAGAAAACTACATTCTTACGTATCCAGGAATTCCATAGTCCATCAGGAATGGTAAAGTCCATTATAGTCCATCAGGTCCATGTTAGGGAAAAGGCTCCATTTCAGGAAAAAGAATCCATTTTAGAAAAAAGGCTCCTCTTCTCTCTGCAACACTCCATTTTACAACTTAAGACTCCACTACCCCCCTTCTCCTTCTTCTTCAGGATAACCAATCAGGAACAAGCAAAGAATGTCTTGTCCCACCCTAGATTCACATGAGACTTTGCAGGTGTTATTATGTTAGTGGTAGAAATGTTATGACTACCAGAATTTCTGCTCTTCGGCCGTCCTAGCAACCAGATAAGGACTGAGAGCTAGGGAGTCGAAAACAGCATCTGTGAAATTCCTTTCACAGACACAGACTTTGATTCAAAATGGATGCCATTAAGACAATTACATGACTACATAACCCATTCTAATAAACACACTATAGCTTCAAAAACACATATCATTACAAGTGAGATGCTAAAGAAGTGGTTTTACCAATTCTACTATCCCAGTGAGTTTCCACTGCTGAACTGGGATTCAAATCCTGGTTTCTGTGATCCGAGTCCATCACTCTATCCAATACACCACACTGGGTATCTTTGACCACTTCCCTTTCATTTCTCGACCTTCTGCCTGTCTTCTTTCCATTTGCCCCTAAAATTATTTTCTGTTGGTTAATGGCAAGTTGGGAGAAAAGGCATTGCACCACTTTTCTTGATTGCCAAAGAGTAATTTATCCTCTTGTTTGGAGGTGCACAGCTTGACGCATTAGGGCTTATGTTCAGGGGATGTTTTATTTTACAGTCATGTCATCTTCTGGTTGCTGCACAATGCTGCACAATGGTGGAGGCCAGGGTTTTACTTAACTAGGGCTTATTTTTGGGGTAGGGCTTGTATTATGAGCATCCTGAAAAATCATACTAGGGCTTATTTTCAGGTTAGGTCTCATTTCTGGGGAAACATGGTAACATTTGGACCTGATCAACAGATTGTATTGACAGAATGAGTTTTGGAAAAAAGGAATAAGTAGACAGTTTGCATTCAAATCTGTCTCTTTTTATTGCCATTTAAAAATAGACAACAGGAGAGGAAGTGACAGAGGTGCGGTATTACCAGGATACACCAGGTGGCACTAACAGTAGAAAACTTCCCTGAGAGATGAAGACGCCAAACAATATGTAGTGTTGATAGAAGAATAGTTGTATTATTTACAGGATACAGTGGGGTCTTGACTTAAGAACGGCCCGAGTTAAGAACATTTTGACTTACAAACCACTCTCATAGGAAAATATTGACTTGACTTACATACTTAGATTTGAGTTACGAACTGAAAAAACCCCACGTGGGAGGCAGGGAAAGTGCAAAATTTGAACTTTCAGTTAACTGTTGGCAAGTGAAAAGGGTGCCTGTCTGCTTCCTCACTCCTCCCAGTGTTTAGAGAGTGTATTGGGAGACAGTCTTCAGACTGCCTGGTACTGTATTGCCTGGACTGTATTTTCCCTGCCTTCCCTGAACCTTTCTTGACCTAAGAAAAAAAGAAACAAAATATCCCCCTATAGCGGTCGAAGGCAGAATAGCAGCTTCCCATTAGTTTCTATGGACGGAAAAGAGCAGATACAGATCAAATGGTTTTCAATGCATTCCTATGGGAAATGCAGATTTGACCTGAGAATTTTTTGACTTGAGAACCGCCTTCCAATACGGATTAAGTTCTCAAGTCAAGACCCCACTGTATATACACAAATATACAGCTTAGTCCTTGTTTCCAGTCCGAGGTCATGCACAGCAGTTTATCCTTACACATGCTTGCTGTTACCCCTGAGTCAACAATCCATTCTTCATGGTGGCTGGAGTTATCAATAGTCTCCGTCAGGTGTGATGCATCTCTATTATGTCTTGTTTGTTTTCCTTTTCTCTTCTTAAATTTACAACTTTTTATCAGATGTCATCTGGAATCACAGGCAAAACATCGCCTCCCAGGATGAATGTTTACAGCTGCAACTTTCTCCTCCTCTCTTTCATTCGGCTTGGTACTTTGATTAGAGGGTTTTGAGTCACGTTGTTATCTTTTCTCTTCTGTTCCTCCTCCAAAAGCCTACTTGTTATATTTAATACTGTCAGTTCAGCTTGTGGAAGAACCTCTAAATTGGATACAAATTGGTCATATGTTTTATCTAATGAAGAGAGAATTATGAAAGCTTCTTGTAGCTCTGTAAATATTATATATTTCTCTCTTAAGTCCATTAGCATTGTTTTCAGTACAGTGGGGTCTCGACTTACGAACTTAATCCGTATTGGAAGGTGGTTCTTAGGTCGAAAAGTTCGTAGGTCGAATCTGCATTTCCCATAGGAATGCATGCGTCGTCGTTTAGTTGTTTAGTCATGTCCGACTCTTCGTGACCCCATGGACCAGAGCACGCCAGACCCTCCTGTCTTCCACTGCCTCCCAGAGTTGTGTCAAATTCATGCTGTTAGCTTCGATGACACTGTCCAACCATCTCATCCTCGGTCGTCCCCTTCTCCTCTTGCCTTCACACTTTCCTAACATCAAGGTCTTTTCCAAGGAGTCTTCTCTTCTCATGTGATAGCCAAAGTACTGGAGCCTCAGCTTCAGGATCTGTCCTTCCAATGAGCACTCAGGGTTGATTTCCTTTAGAATTGATAGGTTTCTTCTCCTTGCATTCCAGGGGGCTCTCAAGAGCCTCCTCCAGCACCACAATTCAAAAGCATCAATTCTTCGGTGGTCACCTTTCTTTATGGTCCAGCTCTCACTTCCATACATCACTACAGGAAAAACCATAGCTTTGACTATGCGGACTTTTGTTGGCAAGGTGATGTCTGCTTTTTAGGATGCTGTCAAGGTTTGTCATCGCTTTCCTCCCAAGAAGCAAGTGTCTTTTAATTTCGTGGCTGCTGTCTCCATCTGCAGTGATTATGGAGCCCAAGAAAGTAAAATTTGTTACTGCCTCCATGTCTTCGCCTCTTTCACCCTCATTACAAGGTTCCTTAATTCCTCCTCACTTTCTGCCATCAGAGTGGTATCATCTGCATATCGGAGGTTGTTGATATTTCTTCCGGCAATCTTGATTCCGGCTTGGGATTCCTCCAGTCCAGCCTTTCGCATGATTTATTCTGCATATAAGTTGAATAAGCAGAGGGACAATATACAGCCTTGTCGTACTCCTTTCCCAATTTTGAACCAATCAGTTGTTCCATATCCAGGAATGCATTGAAAACCATTTAATCTGTATCTGCTCTTTTCTGTCCATAGAAACTAATGGGAAGCTGCTATTCCGCCTTCTGCCACTAGAGGGGGATATTTTTTCTTTTTTTTTTCCCTTATGTTCAGGAAACGAGGAGGAAGGCAGGGAACAGTTTGCAAAGCACTTTAGAAATCTTTTTTTTCAACGAAGCCAATTTTAAATCATGTTTTAAAGCATGTTGTGCTGATTTTTTCAGCACAAAGACACACAGGCAGGCTTTTTAGGTGCTGAGCAAGCCTCCCCAAAACTCTTCAGAGCCAGCCGATCAGCTGATAGGCGGGGAGAGGAGAGGGCAGGAAGGGGGGGAACACAAAATGGCTGCCAGGCTCCCTTCTGGTGTGGTCTTTTAGCTGTTTCTTTTTCCTGCTGTTTGGGGGCTACCAAGGCCTGGTAAGTGACTTCCTTTTATTTATTTTTAAGTTTCTGACCCTTTCCCCCCCTCCAGAAGCCTCTAAGGGGAGGGGGCACTTTTTTTCCTGTTCGTAACTCGAGGGAAGTTCGTATGTCGAGTCCTTATTTCCCCTATAGGGCGGGTTCGTAAGTTGAATTGTTCGCAAGTGGGGTCATTCGTAAGTCAAGACCCCACTGTATTTCTAAATGTTGTAACATACTCCCACCAGTTTGTAATCTAGTACGAAAGAGTTTTCGTGCAATTTGGATTTGGCTTCCAACGCTGACTCTTACAAAGAGTCCCGTTAAATCCTCCCATGCCTGCTTTGCAGAAGTTTGTCGTCTAAGATGGATTAGGAGACGGTCTTCTAGAGTCAACCCAATTATTGCAAGTGCTTTAGAATTTTGTTTCTTTTTTCTTTCATTCCGCACAGCTGCTGGATTCTCAACAATGTCCCACAATGACTCTTTTTGTAGAACTGGACTTTCTGCTGCCAAGTGGAGTAGTTTTCTCCATTTAGCTTCTTAATGCTCAGTCCTGACATTAACATTTCACTTGCCATTTTCACAGACTGTAGACAAAACTGTTTTTACTCACTTCTGCTTGTACACTTCTTGGCTCTCTCCTTCTGGATTTCACTCAGGTCAGCAATCTCTTTAGTAGCTTCCTGGTCATATACCTGGACACATACCTGGGCCCATAACTATTGACAGAGGTGCAGTATTACCAGGATACACCAGGTGGCACTAACAGTAGAAAACTTCCCTGAGAGAAACAATATGTAGTGTTGATAGAAGAATAGTTGTATTATTTACAGGATGTATACACAAATATACAGCTTAGTCCTTGTTTCCAGTCCAAGGTCATGCACAGCAGTTCAACAGGGTTCAATGCATAAATCAGGGTCAAAGTCCTTGTAAATTAGTTCAGTAGTCATTTACCATATGAGCAGTCCTGAAGCCAAAGTTGTTCTTCCAATAAGCATGAAGACACAGCTTCTTCCAGGATCTCTCCAACACAGCACCATGACAACAGCAACACAACACCAACCAACCCACAGAGTGTGTGTGCTAGGTCTGCTAGCTTTATTTCAGGATTATCCAATCCTGAGATTTCTTCCTCTGCTGTCACAATTAACTCTGCTGTATAAATTCTAGCTATACATATTTCTACAGCTCTGATCCTAACAAATACTTATAGAATTGTATTCAACAATTCCACCAGATTTAATTTAAACCTGTCAGGAAGCTTCTGCGGCTGGAGTCATTGGCTTTAATTGCCTGGACACCAATTGAACTGGGTCTAGTGGCTTAAAACAATGGCAACTCAGTTTGAGCTCAGATGTTGCTAAGAGTTAATAATAATAATATAATTTATTGTCATTGTAAGTATATACATAGTATACCATACAACGAAATTCATAAGATAAGATAAGATAGCCGAACAGGCTTCAAAAGCCTCCTGAAAGAATAGTAGATTCAACAGCCTCTTAAAATCTGGAAAGCAAAAGAGAGAAGAGCACTGAACATGAGAGAGATTGATCCAAGAAAGGAATCCACTCTTTTGCTTTTCCAGGATCTGAGCAGGACTGTTAACAGTAGGATTCAGGTCAACCTAACTAGCATTAGCTAGGTATTATTTTCTCCATTCTCCATCACCTCTCTCCTCCTTCAGACTTCCACTAAGCCCATTCATACCAACTATATTTAGCGTTATCAGGATATTCTCTTACCTTTCCTCCAACCTGTGCCATGAGTAGATCACTAATTTCACACCATTCAGCTCCAAATGTGTCAACAGAATCACAGAATAGTGAAGTTGGAAAGGGGGCCTAGAAGGCCATCAAGTCCAACCTCCTGCTCGAAGCAGGAATACAAATCAAAGCATATATGCCAGGTGGTTGTCCAGGTTTTTCTTGAATGCCTCCAGTGTTGGAGCACTCACCAACTCGTGAGATAACTGGTTCCCTTGTCATACCGCTCTAACAGTTAGGAAGTTTTTCCTGATAGTCAACCAAAATCTGGCTTCCTTTAACTTGAGCCCTTTGTTATGTGTCCTGCACTCCGGGAATATAGAAAACAGATCCTCTGTATGACAGCCTTTCAAATATTTGAAAAGTGTTATCATATCACTCCCCAGACTTCTTTTCTCAAGGCTAGACATGCCCAATTCTTTCAGCCTTTCCTCATAAGGCTTGGTTTCCAGCCCCCTGATCATCCTTGTCGCCCTCCTCTGAACTTGTTCAATTTTGTTAGCATCCTCCTTGAAGTCGGGTAGTTTGGGCTCATCAGCCTTAGAAGGCAGCCCATCTAGAAGGAAAACTCTGATTTTAAACCTCCACTGCCTTGTGGCTATATCCACTGATGGAAAAGGCTTCAGGAGTTAACCTCGAGGCAAAATCTGGAGCTGTAGTCCTGGACGCAGTTCGTGTCATTCTGCCAACTCCTGCGACATCGCTGGAACCAGTTGTATTGGCTCTTGCCTCTCCATTGGACTATTTCAGTGATGTGGAGTGGGGGGATTTGCTGCTTGGTAACAGCTTATCCTCCATATTATTTTACCCAAGCCTCGTGGTGTGGAAGGACTCTCCATCTCCTCCATACAGAGCACATTACCATAGTCTCTCGAGACTGGAGGATGCCTAACTAAAATTAACTAACACTCCTTGAAGTCTGTCCACAACTGGACACAGTCCTCAAGGTGAGGCCTAACCACTGCTGAATAAAGGGGGACTAATACCTCACAAATATTGGCTTTCAAAGCTGTAAGCTGCCTTGGTTCCTTTTCAAAGAGAAAGGAGGGATAATTTTTTTTTTTTACTTCTATACCAATCATCTGGCTACAAGGCCACTCTGGGCAGTTTACACATAGATAGATAGATAGATAGATAGATAGATAGATAGATAGATAGATAGATAGATAGATAGATAGATAGATAGATAGATAGATAGATAGATAGATAGATAGATAGATAGATCCATCCATCCACCCACCCACCCACCCACCCACCCATCCATCCATCCATCCATCCATCCATCCATCCATCCATCCATCCATCCATCCTCTTTTCTCAAGGATAAATATGACCAATTCTTCCAGCCTTTCCTCCTAAGGCTAGGTTTCCAGCCCCCTGACCATCCTTCTCGCCCTCCTGTGAACCTGTTTCAACTTGTCAGCATCCTTCGTGTGGTGTCCAGAACTGGATAAGGATTAAGATGATAACCAGTGCTGAATTAGAAGGGGCACCTCGTGGGATCTGGAAACTCTATTTCTATTAATGCAGCCTAAAATAGCACTTGCCTATTTTGTAGCCACATCACACAGTTGGCTTATGTTCAGCTTGCAATCTACAACAATTCCAAGATCTTTCTCGCTCATAGTTTTGCTGAGCCAGGAATCCCCCATCTTGCAACTGTGCATTTGGTTTTCTTTTTCCGAGCTGCATTTATCCCTGTTGAATTTCATTATGTTGTTTAAATTGCATCATTCCATTTGACTCCCCAGTATCCTGACGGATCTTCAGTCCTTCTGCCTTTCTCTCTAAAACAATAAAGGGACCCACAGAAGGAATATTTCTGGTAGGGTGTGTGTCTGTGTGCCCCTTCATGGATTGCTGCCTTATCGTGGCGAAGGGGCTTGAGTAACTCAGAGAAGCTATGGGCTAAGCCGTGCAGGGATACCCAAGGCGGACAGGACATAGTGGAGAGTTCCGACTAAACACAATCCACCTGGAGTAGGAACTGGCAATGCCACTCCAGTATCTTTGCCAAGAACACCCCATGATCAGAAACAAAAGGCTAAAAGATATGACGCTGGAAGATGGGCCCATCAGGTCGGAAGGCGTCCAACATGCTACTGAGGAAGAGCGGAGGAAGAGTACAAGTAGCTCCAGAGCTAATGAAGTGGTTGGGCCAAAGCCAAAAGGACGTGCCTGGAAGTGAAAGGAAAGTCCAATGCTGCAAAGAAAAATACTGCATAGGAACCTGGTATGTGGACGTGCCTGGAAGTGAAAGGAAAGTCCAATGCTGCAAAGAAAAATACTGCATAGGAACCTGGTATATAAGATCTATGAACCTTGGGAAACTGGAGGTGGTCAAACAGGAGATGGCAAGGATAAACATCGACATCCTCGGCATCAGTGAACTAAAATGGACAGGAATGGGCAAATTCAGCTCAGATGATTATCATACAGTATCTACTACTGTGGGCAAGAATCCCGTAGAAGGAATGGAGTCATAGTCAACAAAAGAGTGGGAAAAGCTGTAATGGGATACAATCTCAAAAATGATAGAATGATGTCAATACGAATCCAAGGCAGACCTTTCAACATCACAATAATCCAAGTTTATGCACCAACCAGCATTGCTGAGGAGACTGAAATTGAACAATTCTATGAAGATTTACAACACCTTCTAGAACTGACACCAAAGAAAGATGTTCTTCTCATTCTAGGGGACTGGAATGCCAAAGTAGGAAGCCAAGAGATAAAAGGAACAACAGGGAAGTTTGGCCTTGGAGTTCAGAATGAAGCAGGACAAAGGCTAATAGGGTTTTGTCAAGAGAATAAGCCCGTCATCACAAACACTCTTTTCCAACAACACAAGAGGCGACTCTATACATGGAAATCACCAGATGGGCAATATCGAAATCAGATTGATTTTATTCTCTGCAGCCAAAGATGGAGAAGCTCTATACAGTCAGCAAAAACAAGACCTGGAGCTGACTGCGGCTCTGATCATCAGCTTCTCGTAGCAAAATTCAAGCTTAGACTGAAGAGAGTAGGAAAAACCACTGGGCCACTGAGGTATAATCTAAACCAAATCCCTTATGAATACACAGTGGAAGTAAAGAACAGATTTAAGGAACTAGATTTGGTGGACAGAGTGCCTGAAGAACTTTGGATAGAGGCTCGTAACATTGTCCAGGAGGCAGCAACAAAAACCATCCCAAAGAAAAGGAAATGAAAGAAAGCAAAGTGGCTGTCCAATGAGGCCTTAGAAATAGCAAAGAGGAGAAGGGAAGCAAAATGCAAGGGAGATAGGGAAAGTTACAGAAAATTGAATGCAGACTTCCAAAGAATAGCAAGGAGAGACAAGAGGGCCTTCTTAAATGAACAATGCAAAGAAATAGAGGAAAATAACAGAAAAGGAAAAACCAGAGATCTGTTCAGGAAAATTGGAGATATTAGAGGAACATTTTGCACGAAGATGGACATGATAAAAGACAAAAATGGGAGGGACCTAACAGAAGCAGAAGATGTCAAGAAGAGGTGGCAAGAATACACAGAGGAATTATATCAGAAAGATTTGGATATCCTGTACAACCCAGACAATGTAGTTGCTAACCTTGAGCCAGACACCCTGGAGAGTGAAGTGGGCCTTAGAAAGCCTGGCTAACAACAAGGCCAGTGGAGGTGATGGCATTCCAGTTGAACTATTTAAAATCTTAAAAGATGATGCTGCTAAGGTGCTACATTCAATATGCCACTAAGTTTGGAAAACCCAACAGTGGCCAGAGGATTGGAAAAGATCAGTCTACATCCCAATCCCAAAGAAAGGCAGTGCCAAAGAATGCTCCAACTACCGTACAATTGCACTCATTTCACACGCTAGCAAGGTTATGCTCAAAAGAGCCTTGTGGTGCAGTGGTTAAAACGCTGTACTGCAGCTAAAACTGTGCTCACGACCTGGGGTTCAAATCCCAGGTAGCCGGCTCAAGGTTGACTCAGCCTTCCATCCTTCCGAGGTCGGTAAAATGAGTACCCAGCTCGCTGGGGGGGCAATGTGTAGCCTGTATAATTAAATTGTAAACCGCCCGGAGAGTGCTTGTAGCGCTATGGGGCGGTATATAAGTCCAAAAAAAAAAAAAATCCTGCAAGGTAGGCTTCAGCAGTATGTGGACCGAGAACTCCCAGAAGTACAAGCTGGATTCCGAAGAGGCAGAGGAACTCGAGACCAAATTGCTAACTTGCACTGGATTATGGAGAAAGCCAGAGAGTTCCAGAAAAATATCTACTCCTGCTTCATTGACTATGCAAAAGCCTTTGACTGTGTGGACCACAGCAAACTATGGCAAATTCTTAAAGAAATGGGAGTGTCTGACCACCTTATCTATCTCCTGAGAAACCTATATGTGGGACAGGAAGCAACAGTTAGAACTGGACATAGAACAACTGATTGGTTCAAAATCGGGAAAGGAGTACGATAAGGCTGTATATTGTCCCCCAGCTTATTTAACTTATATGCAGAATACATCATGCGGAAGGCTGGACTGGATGAATCCCAAGCCGGAATTAAGATTGCTGGAAGAAATATCAACAACCTCCAATATGCAGATGATACCACTCTGATGGCAGAAAGTGAGGAGGAATTAAGGAACCTTGTAATGAGAGTGAAAGAGGAGAGTGCAAAAAATGGTCTGAAACTCAACATCAAAAAAACTAAGATCATGGCCACTGGTCCCATCACCTCCTGGGAAATAGAAGGGGAAGACGTGGAGGCAGTGACAGATTTTATTTTCCTGGGCTCCATGATCACTGCAGATGGAGACAGCAGCCACGAAATTAAAAGACGCCTGCTTCTTGGAAGGAAAGCGATGAAAAATCTTGACAGTATCTTAAAAAGCAGAGACATCACATTGCCAACAAAAGTCCGAATAGTCAGAGCTATGGTTTTTCCTGTTGTGATGTATGGAAGTGAGAGCTGGACCATAAAGAAAGCTGACCGCCGAAGAACTGATGCCTTTGAATTGTGGTGCTGGAGGAGGCTCTTGAGAATCCCCTGGACTGCAAGGAGAACAAACCTATCAGTTCTAAAGGAAATCAACCCTGAGTGCTCACTGGAAGGACAGATCCTGAAGCTGAGGCTCCAGTACTTTGGCCATCTCATGAGAAGAAAAGACTCCTTGGAAAAAACCTTGATGTTAGGAAAGTGTGATGGCAAGAGGAGAAGGGGACAACCGAGGATGAGATGGCTGGACAGTGTCTGCGAAGCAACCAACATGAATTTGACACAACTCCGGCAGGCAGTGGAAGATAGAAGGGCCTGGCATGCTCTGGTCCTTGGGGTCACGAAGAGTCTGACACGACTAAACGACTAAATGATGATGATGATGAAGATGTGTCTGTGTGTCATTTGTTGAGGACCATATTTCTGGTGCTGTTTGGCTTGAGTCGAAGGAGAATGACTTTTCACTGTTCTTGAGCTGAAAACCCTCTTGCCATTCTCCCTAAAACCACAGCCATTTTGTTTAGACCTTGGCACAAGAGCAGACTGTGAATATAGAGAAATCTCTCACACTGTTATTAAGTTGTGGGACAATTTTCCAAAGAAGAAAAGAAAGTGTGAGATGGGACAGAGAATGAATGCAAACATCCTAAGATTGATCAGCAGAAAGATAATGACGCTGCACCCACTTATATGGACTCTTCATAGTCATGGACTTTTAGCTGGCCAGGCTGGGAGAGCATAGATAATTGTATTAATTGTTCGTGTGTATTTTTAACAACATACTTAGAGGTGGAAAAATGCTTTTTATTTTCTTAGCAAAAGGATCCTGAATTTCTTGCATGTATTTTTATCAAAGTTTTTGGAGTTATATTGCTTTTCAGTTTGAATTGGTATATTCTAGAGATGCAATCTCTGCCATTACGGGGTATTAAGCTTTTGCATTTTTATAATGTAACCTGAAATCTTTTCATTGTTCCTTTTTTTTTACTCTAAGAGAGATGCTCCTGTATTTCCTGACTTATGTATTTGACTAAAACTTAAGTTCAGCTATCGTATTTTTAAGCATATGTGCCTATAGCTTTTACCAAGGCTGTAAGATGTTCGGATATTACAAGTCTGAAATTATTTTTTTCTTATGGAACTTAGAAGATGTAGAAATAAAACTGGAGAAATTTGACAAGTTTTGAAATTGTCTGTAATTATAGCAACAAAGAAAATACTTAAAACAAGACATCAATGTGGAGTTCCTTGTCAGTGACTCTCTGGTTTTATTCTGGGACTAACCTTTTACTGGGAGTTTGTCAGCTATGATGAATCAGAAATTCACCCATGTCGTCACACAGAGTTGTGTTCTTCGCCTGGGAAGTTTGTGAATCTTGGTGGGGCTAAGAAAATCAAGCATCATTGTCAGGATCTGACACATTGAATCCATACGCTCATATACAGTGGTGCCTCGCTTAGTGATGTTAATCTGTGCAGCAAAAATCGCTGCTAAGCGATCTCATTGCTAAGCGATGTTAAAAAGTCCATAGAAATGCATGCGTTCCTATGGGCTTAAAAACTAACCTTATGCGAAGATCCTCCATAGGGGCAGCCATTTTCGGTGCCTCTAAAGTGAGGCAACACAGCGGGCGGCCATTTTGTTTTTCCGGTGGCCATTTTGGAACCGCCGATCAGCTGGCCGAAAATGGTCGCTTTGTCATGATCGCTTCCCCGCGATCATCACAAAGTGAATTTTACCCATAGGGATCATCGCTAAGCGATCACTCTGGCGATGGCAAAAAGTCCATCGCTAAGTGATTTCATCGCTCAACGGAGCGATCACTAAGCAAGGTACCACTGTATATATATAAATATATATTATTTTTAAAGTTTACAGTGTCTTTCCTTACCTAATTGAATTTTTAATTATTCTTTTAATTTAGTTTCATTTTGTTTCTCTTTTTTTGGTGTGCTTTTAATATTACTAGTTTTAACAAATTTAGAATTGCCTCAGGCCTCCTTACCAGGAGTAAAATGAGATTTAATTTATTTATTTAATTGAAATAATTTTTACATTGCCTTTCTCCTTTAAAAAGGACCCAAAGCATCTTGCATCATTGAAAAACCACATTTAAAGCTCAAAACCAGGAGCATAGAACCGTGGTTTGTGTTAATCAGGTTTTACATTTATGGTAAAAGGGTAACCAGACCAAAATGCCTGTGGCCACGTGGACTGTCGTGGCCTCCTGATATATGGCCTGTGGCCTGGACCTACACACCTGAGGAAATCTTTGGTTTGCTTCAAAAAAGGGCAGATAATTCCATCCAGCCTGGACCTTTTGCATGATGGAATGGTCACATCATGTCCCACAGGACAAAGGAGTGATTTTACCTCTGGGAATAAAAACAAAACAAAACAAAGCAATGCAATACAGTTTTTCTCCCAGTTTGCCATCCACCAACACCGAACTGAATTTTACAGACTTGGCATCACATTCCTTCATGCTCACATGCTGATGCTTCTCAGTTCATGTTTCTTCATGTCATTTTAAATTTTGCAGATCTCAGCTGCTCTGGGGCCTCCATCTCCCCCCCCCCCCCCCATTCTTATGTTCATCTGCTGGGATTTCAATAAACCTTTCCCTTCCTTATACCAACAGGAACTTCCTTTCCAGGGATGCCTTGGCCAGGAGAGGAAGTTTTCCCCAGGGCTCAGCCATTTATACCTGCACGAAGCCCTTCGTCGAACGACTTGTCTATGGACCTTGCCTGTCCATAGAGGGGCCCCCCTCCACCTTCAAGGCACCCCCAGGAGGGGATAATATGAAAGGGTTTAAAAGGGTGAGGAAGAAAATATTAGATATAATTTTAGATTTTAAAGACTTAGAAGAAATGGTAAGATAAGCGAGCAGGAAGCTTAGTAAGAAAATGTATTGACCAATGTAACAATGATATATCATGTTCTCTGTCCCATTCTATATTTTTTTTATTGACACCAATACCCTGATCCAAATCCTCTTTCCTATGATCTTCCTTTACCTAACTGAAAATGAATATAAATAATACAGTGGGGTCTTGACTTGAGAACTTAATCCGTATTGGAAGGCGGTTCTCAAGTCAAAAAGTTCTCGGGTCAAATCTTCATTTCCCATAAGAATGCATTGAAAACCATTTGATCCGTATCTGCTCTTTTCCGTCCATAGAAACTAATGGGAAGCTGCTATTCTGCCTTCGACCACTAGAGGGGGATAATTTGTTTCTTTTTTTCTTAGGTCAAGAAAGGTTCAGGGAAGGCAGGGAAAATACAGTCCAGGCAGTAGTGTACCAGGCAGTCCGAAGACTGTCTCCCAATCCACTCTCTAAACGCTGGGAGGAGTGAGGAAGCAGACAGGCACCCTTTTCACTGGCCAACAGTTAACTGAAAGTTCACATTTTGCACTTTCCCTGCCTCCCACTTGCGTTTTTTTCAGTTCTTAACTCAAATCTAAGTACTTAAGTCAAGTCAATATTTTCCTATGAGAGCGGTTCTTAAGTCAAAATGTTCTTAACTCAAGTCGTTCTTAAGTCAAGACCCCACTGTAATAGAAAAGGAGGTGGGCGTGCCCTTCCCTTGGCTCAGGCCCTGCCCACCGACCCAACCCTTCTTCCCACGCTCCTCCTTCCTCTCCCTCTCCCACTCCAGGAGGCCGGGAGGTGGGGGGGGCTGCTGGAAGAGCACAAGAGGGAGGGGGGGTCGTGAAGAGGAGGGGGGCCTAGAAGGCTTTGGGGAGGGGAGGCGGCTGGAGGCACAGCCTGGGGTCCCCTTCCTCCCCCCGGAATTGTCCCTCTTGGTGTCCTTTCATGGTGCCCCCCCTCTCCATCAATAAAAGATAAAGGTGGAGGGGGCTCTTCATGACCTCCCCCTCCTCTCCCCCCTCCCCGTATTGTCCCTGCAGTTTGACTCCCCTCCCACTTCCATCCTGCCAAAACATTCTCTGAGGCGGCGGAGGGGGAGGGAAACCATAGAGCGAGGCCGAGGAGAGAAGGGGGCTTTCGTCGTCGCTCTACACCGGAACCGGAAGCCACGGCAGGACAGCGGCCCCTCTCTCTCTCTCTCTCTCTCTGGTCTCCAAAGCTCGCCCTTTGCAAGGGGGAGCAGGGACGGAGATCTCCTCGCCGGTTCTCTCGCCTCCGGACCTGGAGAAGGAGGTGGGCCAAAGCGGGGGGGGGGGGGGAGAATGAATGTGTGTGTGTGTGTGTGTGTGTGTGTGTGTGGTGGCGGGGGGTGGGTGGGCTTCACCACAAATGCCCTCCCCTCCTTGCAAGCCCGCTTGCAAAACAAAAACAAAAAACCAGCCCCTTCCATCATCCTCCTCCTCCGCCTTGCACGGCCGGCCTTCCTCCTCCTCTTCCTCCTGGGTCTCCTCCTTGGAGATCTCCGGGGGGGGGGGCTGAGATGTGATGTGGGGGGTGGGAAAGCGATTCCAGATCCCAGTCCCGGGGCCGATGGGGAGGGGGGTCGCCCGAGTTCCCCCCCCCCCACGAAGCCTGGCGTTTGTGCGTGTGGTTGCATACATGCAGGCGGCAGCGGGAGGGGGGGTGTTAGTCGATCCTCCGCCCCCGCCATTTTTGCCAGAAACGTGGGGAAGTTACTTTAAAGGACGGCACGTCTCTGGGTAGAGGGGAGCAAGCTTGGGAAGGGCCGGGAGAAGGAGGAGGGGTTGCAAAGAGGGGGGGTGTTATGGGAGAAAGTGGGGTGGGGTCAGTGGGGTGGGAGGGGGCCGATCCAGACCCCCCTCCCCCTGGCCTTGGGAAGGGCTTTTTGGGGCTGCAGCTCCTACCCCTGCAGATGCTGCTCCTGCCCGGATCCCTCCACGCAGGGGGGGTGAAGACGGGGGGGGGGGGAGGTTTCCACAAGTCGGATCCCATCTCTCCAGTTCTGGCTCACCAACCTTGGCTTCCCTCCCTCGTATTTTCAGGTTGCCGATTCAAGGTGTGTTTTTCCTTCCGGCTTACATCCTTTTAAAAAAAGTTTTGTTCCCTCCGTCCCTCCCCCCCCCATTCGTGTTGCTTCTAATGCCCTGTTTGCCCTCTTTGTGGAGCGAATGTTGGTCTTGGAGGAGGATTAAACCCGGATCATCTTTTCTCCTTCCGGCTTCCAGTGTCCTTTGAGGAGGTTGACCCCATATTCACTCCAACTCAGAGGGTGGGATCCCTCTGGATCAAGTCTCGAGATCTCTGCGTGAGGACCTCCTGCTGTGAGCAATTTCTGGGAACAAGGTCTCTCCAGGTAAGGATCCCATTGTTTCTTTGGGTGGGATGGTGAAGGATGATGGTCGTTTGCCCTGCCAAGATGCCTCTCTCAACGGAAGCACCCTGAGCGCGCGTGTCGGGATCCGGGGCTCCCATGCCACCGTCAGAACAGAACCATACATTTAAGAAAGATTTTTATTTTGCTGCTGCACACGACTGGAGAGTTGAGATCTAGTGCAGATTTTTATTTTATTTTATCAAAATTGATTTTGTAAGACATACAATACAATGGTAATTCTCATTCCTCTCTTTGTTTTGTCTTCTTTTCCCAGAAAATTTTATTTATTTTATTTATTTTTATTTATTTCAGTTGCCTTTGAATTTTTGAGCGTGAGTCTTCCACACCCTGGAGAGGAGGCTGTTTTGCCTTAAGAGACCCACTCAGACTGAAACCACACGAAGGCCATAACCTCATTGGTCTCCCCTGCAGGGTTGTTGGTAGGGCAGACTCTGAGCCTTAGACCGGAGAAAATGACCCCGTGTGTCCTTCTCAAGGTGCATCAGGGCAAAGGAGAGATTCCCCCCCCCAAAAAATACCATACGGGGGTGGGGTTAGAGTGGGACAGGGGTCCCTCAATGGAAAATGGGGGCAACTGACACTAGCTTTATAGATCTCTCTTGATCTTCCCAGCTCCTCTTGGTTAGACGGCTCCATCGAGCGGAGGAGAAGACCCGACACAGAGGTCAGGCCCATCACACACACCCCTTTGACCCCTTTTCTGGCTGTCTGTCTCCCCCCCCCAGTCCCAATAGGTCTATGGCTACTCTCCATAGGTCTCTCTGCATATGCCTCTTGAGGTCCCTTGAGGCATGTCTAGCTTGTGTGTGTGTGTGTGTGTGTGTGTGTTTGTGTGTGTGTGTGTATGTCTCTCTGTGTGTGCACCTCTCTTCACCTCGGGGGCTTCTCTCCCTCTCAAGCCACTGGGGTGCAGACGGTCGTGTTTTCCTCTCTCTTCCCTCCGAGTGCTGAGCAAAAAAAGGGGGGAAGGCCTGGGGGGGGTCACTGTGTATGCGCAGCTGCGAGGGGGCGATGGGAGGGCTCACTTTGGAAGCCATTTTCTTAAGGAGAGGAAAAGAGGCTCCTCTGGGCAAACAGAGGCGCCTGAGGTGGCTCTCTTCTCTCAGGGCAGGGGTTCCATCAGGTTTTCTCTCTTAAGTGCACGCAAGGAGAGACCTGCTTTCTGCTCCTTCCCTCCCCAGGAGGAAGAGGAAGAGCTTTTTCTGTCTTCTTAAAGGCTCTGGGGCAGGCAGATGTTCAACAGGGTGGGCTGTCCCCTTTCCCTGGGTCTCCCCATTCCCTACAGAATTTATTTGTGTATCAGTTAAGCTGAGAAGAAGCACCCCTTCCTTTGCAACCCCCCTCCCCAATCCCGCTCTGGTCCTTTGCTTTTTTCCCTTTTCTTATCTCCTTTTCTCCTCTTCTTCTCCCCCCCCCCTTTTTATTTTTTAAATCATTTTTTCATTCTCCCTTTTTGTTTTCTCTTCTTCACCCTCCTGAGGGACACAGTTGACACCAAGGAAGGCACCAGGAATGCCTCCAGCCAAATTGCAAAATGTAAAATACGGAGTAGAACAAGCCTTCTCTCAGGGCCATCGGCCTTTCCAGCAGGAGGAGCCGCCACCTTGATCAAGCAAGGTTTGAGGGAGGGAGGGAGGACAGACAGAAGGAAGGAAGGAAAGAAGCAAAGAAGGAAGGAAAAGAGGAGGGAGGGAGGAAAGGAGGAAGGGAGGAAGGGAGGAAGGACAGAGTGAGAAGGAAGGAAAGAAAGAAGGAAGGGATGGAGCAGGGAGGGAGGAAACAAGGAAGGGAGGATAGACGGAGAAGGGAGGGAGGCAGGATGGGTGGGTGGAAAGAAGAAAGGAAAAGGGAGGAAAGAAGGAAGGATAGATAGTGAGGAGAGAGGGAGGGAGGGGGAAGGAAAGGGAGGAAGGAAGGAACTGATAAGGAAGGGAGAAGGGAAAAGTAGACAGGGAAAAGGAAGGGAGGGAGGGAGAGAGGAAGGGAGGGGAGAGGGAGGAAGTATGAAAAGATAGACAGGGAGAAGAGAGGGAAGGAGGGAGGGAGGAAAGAGGGAAAAGGGAGGGAGGGAGAGGAAGGATAGACAGGGAGGGGGAGGGAGAGAAGGAGGGAGGGAGGATAGACAGAAGACAGGGAGGGAGGAAGGATAGACAGGGAGAAGGGAGGGAGGATGGATAGACAGGGAGAAAGAAGTGAGGGAGGAAAGAAGGAAGGGAGGAATGAAGGAAGCAAGGCAGGAAGGATAGACAGGGCGAAGGAAGGGAGGCAGGATGGGAGGGTGGAAAGAAGAAAGGAAAGGGAGGAAAGAAGGAAGGATAGATAGTGAGAAGGGAGAGAGGGAGGATAGAAAGGGAGAAGGAAGGATGGAAGGAAGGATAGATCGACATGGAGAAGGAAGGGAGGGAGGATAGACAAGGAGAAAATGGAGGGAGGGAGGGTGCAGGATGGGAGGGAGGGAGGAAGAAAGGAAGGATAGACAGGGAGTAAGAACGGAGGCAGGATGGGGAGGAAGGACGGACAATGAGAAGGAAAAAGGGAACTTGGAAGAAGGAAAGAGGGAAGGAGGAAGGAGGATAGATGGACAAGGGAGGGAGGATGGGAGAGGAAAGGAGGGAGGGAGGATAGACAGAGAAGGGAGGGAGGAAGGGAGGAAGATAGGCTTTTGTCACAGCTTTTGTCAGCATCTCCAACTCCAGAAAAAAAAAAGATTTTGCGTGCCATTGAATATACTCCCGTTGACTTCCCTTCTTTTTGCCTTCCCTGGGACTGAGTGACCTCCCCCCCCCACAAAGTCCCAGACCTGTTTAGAAGTTTCAAACTAGAGGCTGTGTCTTGAAATATATAGGCAGCAATTTCCTAAAGTTGTCACAGTGGAAGGAGACGGAGTGAAAATCCTCTCCCTCTAAGCACACTGCGAGGAAACCAAAACTGACTTTGGGAAAGTTTTATAGATGCATAGAAAGATGAAGCTAGAAGGAACTTCTAAGGCCATGGTTTCATGTGGCCCAACCACCTCACTAGCTCTGGAGCAACCTTGTCCTCTGCTCTTCCACAGTAGTGTATCTACCAGGTGATTGTCAAGGTTTTTCTTGAATGCCTCCTGTGTTGGATCCCTCCCCACTTCCTGAGGTAACGGGTTCCACTGTTGTACTGCTCTAACAGGAAGTTTTTTCTGGTATTCAACCGAAATCTGGCGTCCTGCCACTTGAGCCCATTGTTGCATGTCCTGCACTCTGGCGAGAATTGAGAACAGATCTTGCCCCGACTATGAGTCGTCAGAGGGCGGGCCCTTATTATCTGCACCTGTGGGGGGAATATGCCATCTCTAGTACCCCCATCTCTAGTCAGGAATATTACCCTTTTCAATTTCAGCACTTAAATTTTTTTGCCACTGAAGTATGCAGAGGGTTCCGAAGGTCCAAAATTCACAATTCTTTGACAGAACCCTGGAAAATGCCATTGGTTTATTCCACAAAGGAGTGCATCAGTAACAACCTGAACAAAACAAAAATAGACAAGAATCTGTGGCTCCGTAAAGTGAACTTTTGTGGACACATTCGCTTTGTTTGGCATATGGAAACAGAATGAAAAGCTGAATGAAATATTTATGATGTTGTTGTTTAGTTGTTACATCGTGTCCGACTCTTTGTGACCCCATGGACCAGAGCACGCCAGGCCCTCCTGTCTTCCACTGCCTCCTGGAGTTGGGTCAAATTCATGTTGGTTGCTTCGGTGACACTGTCCAGCCATCTTGTCCTCTGTCGTCCCCTTCTCCTCCTGCCTTCACACTTTCCCAACATCAGAGTCTTTTCCAGGGAGTCCTCTCTTCTCATGAGATGGCCAAAGTATTGGAGCCTCAGCTTCAGGACCTGTTCTTCCAATAAGCACTCACTGCCTCCATATCGTCCCCTTCTATTTGCCAGGAGATGATGGGGCCAGTGGCCATGATCTTAGTTTTTTTGGTGTTGAGCTTCAGACCATTTTGTGTGCTCTCCTCTTTCACCCTCATTAAGAGGTTCATTAATTCCTCCTCACTTTCTGCCATCAGAGTGGTATCATCTGCATTTTGGAGGTTATTCAATTCAATCTTTATGTGCAGTCTCCAACCCATTAAAATACATACATATAATATTTAAAATAAGTAGAAGCAATTAAAACATTTCAAGACAACTAAAACAGTATAAATTGGTAAAATAGATTACCCATATGTTGTTTTCTTATATTAATATTATATACAATCAATCAATCTTTATTTCATGGTCTCCGACCCATTAAAATACATACATGTAATATTTAAAATAAATGGAAGCAATTAAAACATTTCAAAACAGCTAAAACAGTATAAATTAGTAAAATAGATTACCCATACAATGTTTTTTTTAAAAAATGACTTTAGGTAGAGGTCAAGATTGTTTTTTGTATTCTTTGGGCAGAGATGAGTAATTTGGCCACTGATTCGGTTGTTATCTTGTTTGTCTCACTTAATAAATATTTTGTATGCCAGATCAGAATCCTACCTGGGAAGATATTCATTATGGGCTTAAGGAATTTAATACAGTGGTACCTTGCTTAACAACGTTAATTCATTCCAGCGAAATCGCTGTAGAGCGAAAACGTCATAAAGCGAAATAAAAAAGCCCACTGAAACACATTGAAAACCGTTCAATGCATTCCAATGGGCTGAAAAACACCGTACAGCGAAAATCCTCCATAGGGGCGGCCATTTTCAGTGCCTGTAGAGTGAGGAATCCATCCAAACGCACAGCGGGGAGCCATTTTGAGCACCCGGTGGCCATTTTGAAAACCTGATGGTCAGCTGTTTTAATCGTCATAATGCGAAGAATCGGTTCCCGAATTTCTCTATACTTACAAGGGCACAATCTTTTTTCATAAGGGGTGCCATAATATCGCCCATCTAAGATTGCGGATTGCAGACAGTGAAATCGGGGTCTTGAGAATACATGCCTGTATTTTGGGGTAATCAAGTTCTCTAAATACCTTGCACTTTGGGAGAAATTACCGTTTAGGCCAAGGTGCAAGATGGAGCATGTTTTGCGAGCTATTGAAATAGAATACTGAAAGTCAATGTCCCTGATCCGCTTTTCTAAAATAGAGTTGTCTGCCTTGGCATAAAGAAGGGCCAAAGAGAGTCCTAATAGATGCAGTTTATCTGGAAGAGTTTTGAGCCATGAGCTTTTATGGACATCTTTCTGTAAAAGGTTAAGATATCCCATGGAGGGATCAGCATGTATTGCCTTGTTCCAATATCTAAAAGCAAAGAGCCAAGCACTACATTCTAGTGATGTTAGACCAGTCTCTAATTGTAAGGCAGCTGCAGGGACGCATCTTGGCATTTTCCCAGAATGGATTTTAGAAAAATTGAAAGTACATTCTCTATACTTGTGTGAAATCCTAGGATCCATGTTGGTATACCATGTAACAGTTGGGGCAGAAGCTTGAGCTTAAAAACTTGAATAACAGCTGGTATAAATTGTCCCCCCCCTTAATAAAGAAAAAACCGCAAGATAGCTTTCTGTATGTTCTGGGGTGCTTGGATTATGGGCCGTCTGTGGGCAGCCCAGGAAAGTTTATGGTGGAATGTAATACCTTGATATTTTAGCTGTTTTACTTGCTCAACGCAGGAACTATTAATTGTCTAATTTCTAGGTGTTACAGATTGAGCGAAAACCATAATTTTGGTTTTAACAAAGTTTATAACCAATTGGTTGTTGTTACAATAGTCCATAAATGTACAGATCAGCCATTTAAGCCCTGTTTTTGATAGGGACAGAAGAACCGCATCATCTGCATAAAGCAGTAGGGGGCATTTGGTATCTGCCAATTTAGGAGGATGGAAGTCTGTTCCAAGACACAAACCAAGCAGATCATTTAAATACAGGTTAAATAATGTGGGGGCTAAAATAAAGCCCTGTCAAACCCCTTTATTGACCTGAATAGGTTTTGTCAGGTTTCCTTCTGTATTACACCTAACACGGAGTGTGGTGCCCTGATAGAGACATTTAAGGTTTCTCAGGAGGTAGATAAGGTGGTCAGGTACTCCCATTTCTTTAAGAACTTGCCATAGTTTGTTGTGGTCCACACAGTCAACGGCTTTTGCATAGTCAATGAAAGAGAAGTAGCTGTTTTTCTGGAACTCTCTGGCTTTCTCCATAATCCAGCGCATATTAGCAATTTGGTCTCTAGTTCCTCTGCCCCTTTGAAATTGAGCTTGTACTTCTGGGAGTTCTCGGTCCACATACTGCTGAAGCCTGCCTTGTAGGATTTTGAGCATAACCTTGCTAGCATGTGAAATGAGTGCAATTGTACAGTAGCTGGAGCATTCTTTGGCACTTCCCTTCTTTGGGATTGGGATGTAGACTGATCTTTTCCAGTCCTCTGGCCACTGCTGAATTTTCCAAACTTGCTGTCATATTGCGTGTAGCACCTTAACAGCATCATCATTTAAGATTTTAAATAGTTCAGCTGGAATGTCATTGTGACGGCTGCGATGACATCACCTGCCTATCATGGTTATGCTGGAACCCATCTGCCTATAGCAGAGCAGGAGGTGGGACTCCAGGAGGTGGAGCTGTGTATATAAGGGGGGGGAGTGAATGATGTGAGTCAGTTTTTGACAGTTAAGAGTTATGGAGAGTTAGAGTGAGAGTTGAGTTAGGGCATGAAGTACTGAGCTAGTTAAGGTCTGAGAGAGAGTGTGTATGAGGGGATACTTTATTATTACTGATTGCCTTTTTATTTTAGTTGATAAAGTGATTTACCATTCCTTCTGTTGTTATCAATAAAATACAAGTTTTTATTTTTATGATTTTTAAAATCATACATTTGTCTGAAGAGTCTTATGAAGGAGTGGTTGGTGGCAGCGTAAATAAAGTGTGAATGAGAGAGTGTCCTGACCATTGTGACGTGAAAGAGGGACGTCACAGTCATCACCTCCATTAGCCTTGTTGTTAGCCATGCTTTCTAAGGCCCACTTGATTTCAGTCTCCAGGATGTCTGGTTCAAGGTCAGCAGTTACACTATCTGAGTTGTCCGGGACACCCAGATCTTTCTGGTATAATTCCTCTGTGTATTCTTGCCACCTCTTCTTCATGTCTTCTGCTTCTGTGAGTTCCCTCCCATTTTTGTCCTTTATCATGTCCATCTATGCACAAAATGTTCCTTTAATGTCTCCAGTTTTCTTGAACAGATCTCTGGTTTTCCCCTTTCTATTATTTTCCTTAAAGAGGCCCTCTTGTCTCTCCTGGCTATTCTTTGGAAGTCTGCATTCAGTTTTCTGTAACTTTCCCTGTCTCCCTTGCATTTTGTTTTCCCTTCTCTGCTATTTGGAAGGTCTCATTGAAGAGCCACTTTGCTTTCTTGCATTTCCTTTGGGACGGTTTTTGTTGCTGCCTCCTGTACAATGTTACGGGCCTCCATCCATAGTTCTTCAGGCACACTGTCCACCAAGTCTAGTTCCTTAAATCTGTTCTTCACTTCCACTGTGTATTCATAAGGGATTTGGTTTAGTTTATACCTGACCAGTCCAGTGGTTTTACCTACTCTCTTTAGTTTAAGCTTAAGTTTTGTTATAAGAAGCTGATGATCAGAGCCACAATCAGCTCCAGGTCTTGTTTTTGCTGACTGTGTAGAGCTTCTCCATCTTTGGCTGCAGAGAACGTAATCAAACAGAATTGGTCAATTTCAGTCTCTTCAGCATCGGTGGTTGGTGGAATACTGTGGAATACTTGGAATACTGTGATGTTGAAAGGTCTGCCTTGGATTCGTATTGAAATCATTCTACTAATTTATTTAGTATAAATTATACTCAGTATATACTTATACGTAATATATACTTATATATTTATTATACATTATATTTATTTTATATCTAATATAAATATTTATAGTCGCTTAGTCATGTCCGACTCTTCGTGACCCCATGGACCAGAGCACGCCAGGCCCTCGTATCTTCCACTCCTTCCCGGAGTTGTGTCAGATTCATGTTGGTTGCTTCGGTGACACTGTCCAACCATCTCATCCTCTGTCGTCCCCTTCTCCTCTTGCCTTCACACTTTCCCAATGTTAAGGTCTTTTCCAGGGAGTCCTCTCTTCTCATGAGATCGCCAAAGTATTGGAGCCTCAGCTTCAGGATCTGTCCTTCCAGTGAGCACTCAGGGTTGATTTCCTTTAGAATTGATAGGTTTGTTCTCCTTGCAGTCCAGGGGACTAAATATTTATACTAAGCATTAATTGGTTCTTGGATGTACAGTATGTTACATATACGTGCAGTGATTTGTGGCTCCTGGTGTTTTAGGGCTCTGCTGTAAAAATTTATCAGAAGACATAAATCAGACACCAGGCCTGGGCAAAGATGGGAGGGGGGCAATGTGGGTGTTTGGGAATTCACTTAAAATTTTTAAAAAGAGAAACATATAAAAAGAGAAAAAAGAAAAAAAAGAAAGTCAAATATAAAGGTGAAAGAAGATGCCAGAGGAATTACATATTTTAATTTAGGGAATAACTGACAGTTTTTAACCTTTGAGCCTTGTGATGAGAGATAGAAAATTTGGTAATGACTTAAGAAACCTCAGCCTATGATCATGTCCATCCGCATGTCCGTCATGCATAGAAATTTTACCTTAGCTCTTATCTCCTCCTTCGCCTGCATTTCCTGCTGCTGCCTGATCGCCTCCTCGAGCGCTACGGCCGGGGCTCAGCTCAAGGTCATGCCACCACCTTGTCCCCTGCCTGAAGGGAGCCCATGAGTAGCACTAGAGGAGGGAATCGGGCGGCGATAGCAGCAGCAGGAAGCAGAGGCCGCCCCTCGGCATGAATCATGGCGGCCCATTGACTGCAACTCCAGTGGCGCAGGAAGCCCGGGCAAAGGCCCTGCCTATATTTGGGGAGCAGAAAAGGCGTCTCTTTGGTGGCCCTCTGGAGGGCCAGAGGATGGCTGCTGATTTGGGCACTCGGGCTCAAAAGGGTCAAAAATGGGGAGGTATTATACATGGGGGGGAATGTTATACATGGAAAAATATGCTAATACTTCAAGAATTTACAAAACAAATTATGACTTTTGTCCGGCAAAGGAAAAAACCTAGAATAAAAATCAAGACCCAAAACAAAGAACAGGCTTTGGACTTCCAGATTGGCTTTTATATTATAAAGTCTGTACTCTAGTTTGGATAAAGGATTGGATAGTTTTAGAAAATGACATAATACTAAAACTAGAAGGACATGATTCAAACCTAGGATGGTACACCTTCCTATGATATCAAAAAGCACAGGACAATAAGCAATTTAAGAATCGTCTGAAAAGGAAAGTTTTGAACTGGGCATGGACTAAGATCTGGGAAGAAAATTACCAAAATGTTCCTGTATGGGTCTCAGCAATGAAAACATTCACACAACCACCATTAATGGAAAAGAAGAAACTCGTCAGACATAGAGATTTATTAAAAGAGGTCTTAAGTACTGTATCAAATCAAGGAAAGAACTAGAAGATCAAAGTATAGTATTGATTGGTGGACAAAAATACAAATAAATTCAAGATATATAAGAGAGAAAACAATAGGCTTTTGTAAGGAACAGACACTATTAGATAAGGTACTTCTGAATGTAAAGGAAAAACTGATCAAAATATAGAATTATCTACTAGAATTAAACATGCAAGATAGTTAAAGAATAGTATGATAAAATGGGCGCAAAATATGCCAGAATATTAACTTAAAGTCATGGTCGCAAACATGGGTTAGATAACATAAAGTTAACAAAAGCAATTACAGTCAAACCTCAACCTACGAACTTAATCCATTCCGGAAGGGTGTTCATGGGTCGAAACGTTCGTAGGTCGAAGCACTGCTTCCCATAGGAATGCACTGAAAACCAATTAATCCATTCCTTCCAAAGAAACGGAAGGCACTGAGGATTTAAGAAGGGGGGAAACCTCCAACAACAAACAGTAAAACAACCTTCCTTGTTGAGGCTTTAAGGAAAACTTCCAACAACAAACAGTAAACTCAGCTGCCTTGCTGAGGCATTAACTGGAAAAAAAGCCAACAACAAAACAGCACAGAAACATATCTGCCCTAGCCAAAACCCACCCAGAAGATTTTTAAAAGAAGAAAACAGCAGCTTACCTCCCTGCAGACAGACACACAGGCGCACTTGGAAAGCAGGAGCTCTCTCAACTGCAACACACCCTATAATGACCGACAGAGCTACAGCACAAAGAAGCACCCTTGGCGCCACCTATAGTTAGAAAGTTTATTTTATTTATTTTATTTTATTTATTTAAAGTTTAATTGCCTGCCTTTTTCCCCTGCCTGTTTCTGTTCTTATCTTGAAGCTCCATGCGTGAGTCAAAGCAATATTTTTCTATCAGAGCGGTTTGTAAGTCGAAATGTTCGCAAGTAGGGACGTTCGTAAGTTGAGGTTTGACTGTAATTATGAAGAAAATATGTGCAAGATGTTCTATAGATGATATATAAAACCAGAAAAATTATCAAAAATATATTGAAGTACCTCTAACAAATGTTGGAAATGCAAATTAAAAGAAGGTAGTTTTTAATCATATGTGGTCGACTTGTAAGGAAGATAAGAGCTTTTGAAAACTAGTCTATGAGTTTTTACAAAAAAATGTTATCCTCTAGAATTCCATATGAAACTGAACTGTTTTTAAGAAAAAAAGATTTTGATCATACATGTAACTACAGCAGCAAGAATTTCCAAATGGTGGAAAAAAGAGGAGACTCCAGCAATCCAGGAGTTAATAGAGTATCCCCCCCGAAACAGGAGAGATGGATATTTTAACTGTATTATTAAAAAACAAAGAAATTGTTGAGGCTAGAAAAAAGTGGGAACCGTTGTATAATTGGATAAGAACATAAGGTATGTGTCACGTTCCCACGTGGCCCTTGATTGTTTCACCAAACTAAGAGCTCACGCTACGTGTCGTTCAGCTGCCACCAGTTGATTACATCAACATTGTTTATCATTAATGATAGAGGTCCAGGCAATGTGTCATTTTTAAAAGAACCAAATAGAAATGGTTTATTGGTACAGATAATGGCAGTACAAGCAATGCCATTAACTCTTAACAAAATTATTTTCCACTCTCAACTGTCTCTTTCTTGCCCAAACTCCAAATCATTAAAACTCCCAATCTTGCCCTCCTGCAGAGACTCTCATACCTCATGACCCCGCCTCCCCAGCACTCTCATTGGTCCATGCAAATAGCACATTAATGTTCATGACCTGGGCGGATACCACATTCCTCCCCCCTTAATAAGTTTGTTTTCGGAAGGGAAACGTAATGGTTTGCCCTCATAAACAAATGAAGGTTTATGGAAAGATACAAATGCTAACCTTTTACATTCCTAAGAATCCATTACTTATGGTTGTTGTAGGTTTTTCGGACTCTTTGGCCGTGTTCTGAAGGTTGTTCTTCCTAATGTTTTGCCAGTCTCTGTGGCCGGTATCTTCAGAGGACAGGAGTCAGAACTCTGTGCTCCGGTGCAGTTTTGTGGGTTAGTTAAGTATTTATAGCTGTGTGATCAGTCTTTTGTGTGCATAAATTACTTGCATTACTAAGGATTACATTACTTTTACATTAATAAAGATATATTAACCTCTTACAATATTTACAGAACGGTTGCTTACATTACTAAGGATTCATTACTGTATTTTTCCATGTATAAGACTATACTTTTGTCTAAAATCTTTAGACTAAAAATGAGGGTCATCTTATACATGGAAGTAAGCTGTGGAGAGAGAAAACAAAGTAATCCTGCAGTGCTTTGATCCCTTTCCCCCTACACTTGCTAAGCCCCACTTAGATTTCTTAATTTTGGATTAGAAAAGTGGGGGCATTTTATACACGGGGTGTCTTATACACAGAAAAATACAGTACTTGCATTAATAATGATTACATTACATTATTCTCACATTAATAAGGATACTTACTGTTATTTTTACCATCACTATACATACCTCTTAGTTTATTAATATCCAAGCAAATTTAGCACCTTAAGCATATTCCATAACTATTACACAAACAGAACAGTTAATACAATATTACAAAATTTCTCCACTCATTTCTCCAGAACGCAGACATAGCTGTTCTGGAAGAGTTGAAGAAACTGCCTTCCCTTTTCACAGTTGAGAAAATGAAGCTACGAATCAAAAAGAAAACAGGCTTCACCCAAAAGCGGTGAACTGAGGACATTCAGTGGACGTCAGAGTGCCAGGTAGCCTTCAGTTGTCTGAAGAGGACACTGACTTCAGGACTTGTCCTTATTGCACCAGACTTTGACCATGAGTTCATCATCTACACAGATACGTCGAACACAGATGTGCTCAGAACAAATCTTCTCCCCCACATGTACAACTTCAGCTTTTGCAGTGTCTATACGATAGCTAGACACTCTTTCTTGATGGTGGGTGAATGTTTCTCACCAGGTTGGAGTTTCTTCCTGATGTAAGTCACTGGATGTAGATCCCTGCTGATGTCTGCTTGGCACAGCATGGCTCCCTGTCCCACATTCGGCGCATCTGTGTAGATGATGAACTCATGGTCATGGTTTTGCTGACTGCATAGAGCTTCTCCATCTTTGGCTGCAGAGAATATAATGAAAATTAATCTGATTTCAGTATTGCCCATCTGAGTGTTTGTGATGACCAGCTTGTTCTCTTGACAAAACTCTATTAGCCTTTGCCCTGCTTTGTTTTGAACTCCAAGGCCAAACTTACCTGTTGTTCTGGGTTTTTCGAGCTCTTTGGCCATGTTCTGAAGGTTGTTCTTCCTGATGTATCGCCAGTCTTTGTGGCCGGCATCTTCAGAGGATTGGAGTAGGAACTCTGTCCATGCTCTGTTGCTCTTGGTTGGATAGTTGAGTATAGTTGTGGGAACAGCTTTTGTCCTTTTCAGGAGATAGGGTGATCAGCATGTTTTTGTGTGGATGTATTGTTGTGATAAGGGGGGGGGGGAGTGATTAACTGTCATTGTGGTTGATTGGTGTCTTTAGCTGGTCTTCTTTGAGCAATGATCCCTGGTCTTTGTGGCTGGGTAGAGTTTGTTGACCTTCTGCAGGCTGTATTTTCCAGTGCTGGAAGCCAGGCCTTGTTCAGTTTTAGACTTTCCATAGAAACAAGTTTGTTTTTGCTCAAGCATAGCATGAAGAACATGTTCAAAGGATTACCATAATTAAATACAACTAATTTCCATTACTTACATTCTCTTTCCTTCAAGCTGCATAAACAAATAATCAAGTTCACTCACTCTCCATCATCATGGATCTTGAACTTCTCTCCCACATGACTCATCATCCATTTTTTACATTACTCGGACCGCCTTCCTGACCATAAACCAATCAATTCAAAGAGGCGTAACTGTCCATTCCGCCCACAATTCTTATGAAGATGCAAGTGGTTTATCTCCATTCCAATTAGAAAATAATTTGTTGGGCCTTCATGCTCTCTGTGCCTCGTCCTTCTACGCTTATTGGGATTCACACTGTGTTAGGCTAGGTGTAAATTAAGGAAAACTATCTCTCTGCCTTTCATTTTTAAAGCCTAACAGACTCCATTTTCCTTCTTCATTGGCTACCATTCCCACTCTCCTTTAATCTTTGACTACAAGTCCCACTCTTCTTCAGTCTCATGACTGTGTGTGGACTGAAGATTCTAAGTTTTAGATGCTTGAAACATCAACACAGCCTTGATGCTGGCCCTGGCACAATGCCATTGCATGAAAAAAGGCTCAGGGTAAAGAAAGCCAAAAAAGGTCTGGACCAAAATGGAAATCAGTGAACATACAGGAAACATTGGAATACAGTGGTGCCTCGCATTACGATGTTAATTTGTTCCAGCGAAATCTCTGTAAAATGAAAATGTTGTAATGCGATTTTAAAAAGCCAGTAGAAATGCATTAAAACCCGATTAATGCATTCCTAGGGGCTTGAAACTCACTGTCCAGCGAAGATCCTCCATAGCGAGGCCATTTTCGATCATTGCAAAGCGAAATTCCCCCATAGGGAACATCATTTTGCGATCGCTTTTGCGATTGCAAAAACATCATCATCTAGCGATTTCATTGTCAAACGGAGCACCCGTTAAGTGAGGCACCACTGTACATAGGTGAAACTCCTGTGGCTTAGAGTGGTACATAAGACTAGGACAGGCTCATTGACTGAATTGGGATTTATAATAATAATCATGGACCCACAACGATCTTTCCTCTCTCTTTCTGGGGGCTTGGTGTAGCTATAAGGTTCCTTCCTTTCTCATGACAGTCTTAGACAATCCCAGTGAGATTGCCTTCTGTGCTGCCCTCCTCTTCTCTCTCTCATTTCTTTTCATCAGGTAACAAACAGAAGAATCAGAATTCTACAGATCCATTTCTTCTGCCAATGAAAAGAACCACATGTGAAGGAGGAAAAAGGAAGAAGGGAAGACCACCAGGGATAGGAGAAAATATATTGAAAGTTTCTCATGGTGTACTAGTCCGTCTTGGGGGGGGTAGCAAAAACAGGAATATGAACATTTCTTATTGGTAGAAATATGTACCTCCAATTTGAACAAAAATAGCAGAGTCCACTTGCAGGTGAAACCTAATCAATGTATGGAGCGTGCAAAGAGTGTAGTCAAATATAATAATTATGTTTCATGTGGAAAACCCCTGAGAGGTATAAAGGCCTGTGATGTGGAGAAAAGTTTAACCAAAGCCAAATTTGGTTAACTTGAAAGAACTCACAAAAGGATGAAAACACATAAATGCATGGAATGTGGAAAAAGCTTCAGTATGACGAGTGCCCTAAGTAGACATAAAAAAACTCACACAGGGGAGAAACCCTATAAATGCATGGAATGTGGAAAGAACTTCCGTCGCAGCAGTCACCTAAGTGCACATCAAACAACTCACACCGGGGAAAAACCGTATGAATGCATGGAATGTGGAAAGACCTTCAGCAACAGCAGTAGCCTATGTGGGCATAGAAGAACTCACACAGGGGAGAAACCGTATCAATGCATGGACTGCGGAAAGAGCTTCAGTCGCAGCAGTCACCTAAGTGCACATCAGAGAACTCACACTGGGGAAAAACCGTATGAATGCATGGAATGTGGAAAGAGCTTCATCAGTAACGGTAACCTTGGTTTGCATCAAAGAATTCACACTGGAGAAAAACCATATAAATGTATGGAATGTGCTGAATGCTTCCGTCACAGGAGTCACCTTAAGTCACATGAAAGAACTCACACAGGGGAGAAACCCTATAAATGCATGGAATGTGGAACGTGCTTCAGTCAGAGCAATCACCTAAGTTCACATCAAAGAACGCACACAGGGGAGAAGCCATACCATTGCACGGAATGTGGAAAGAGCTTCAGTGAGAGCAGTAGCCTTAGTTCACATCAAAGAATCCACACAGGGGAGAAACCATATCAGTGTATGAAATGTGGAAGGAACTTCACTGAGAGCAGTAGCCTTCGTGTACATCAAAGAACTCACACTGGGGAGAAACCACATGAATGCATGGAATGCGGAAAGAGTTTCAGTCACAGTGGTAGCTTTAGTTCACATCAAAGAACTCACACAGGGGAGAAACCGTATAAATGCATGGAGTGTGGGAAGAGCTTCCGTTACAGCAATAACCTCAGTTCTCATCAAAGAATTCATACTGGGGAGAAACCCTATAAATGTTTGGAGTGTGGGAAGAGCTTCAGGCAGAGCAGTAGCCTTCATTCACATCAAAGAACTCACACAGAGAGAGATGTCATATAAATGTGTGGTGTGTAGAAAAAAATGTCACCAAGAGGACTGGCCTCACTCTACCTGATAGTGCACCCCTATAAACATAACCAAACAAAGTAAATGGAATATAGAAAGAGCTTCAGTAGTAGTGGAGTACTTATTAAGCAACAAAGTTAATTCTCATAAATGGAAAGTGCTCATGTTTAAATATAAGGATTCTGGAAAAGCGTTCAGTTAAGGGAAAACATATTTGATATCTAAAGAATATCTGAGTGGATGTCTGGGTTTTGGGCAAACATTTCCTGAAGAACTATGATGTTTTTGTTCCCTTCCCTATTTAAGTTGAAGCCAAACTGCTATCCTAGATGGGCAAAGTTAAATCTTTTTTTTTTTTTTTTTTTTTTTGGGATAGCTGCCCTTTTCTGGTGCAGGCTTTTGAAAATGATCTCCAGTGGGTGAAAGGTTTGACCACTGATCACTGGAGGTTATCCACAGGTGAAATTAATCATTGGATTTATTAAAATCATAGCAGATAAACATTGAATGAAATCCACAATGTTGACAATATAAAAGAAATCAATGGAAAATCCATGAATTTCTGACAGTTGAAGCTCATGAAGCTCACCATGGTTTAGCTGCTTGGTCTAAAGATTGAGAAAGAAAGACATAAAGCTACTTTTTCCAAGGAACAGGTTCTTGAAGACATGGGAATGTGCAGAAGAATTGATCCAGAAGAATCCAGATGAGAAAATCAGAAGATAAAATGTAAAATAGTGAAGCCACTTGTGTGTGTGTGTGTGTGTGTGTGTGTGTGTGTGTGTGTGTGTGTGTGTGTGTGTGTGTGTGTGTGTGTGTGTGTGTGTGTGTGTGTGTGTGTGTGTGTGTGTGTGTGTGTAAGACAATAAGGGAGGGGTAGGATTTTGCAGAAGATGTAGTTCGCCCATTCTATGAACTGAAACTTTTCTCAAAACCTAGGCGAAAGAACATTTGAAGAAATGTCCAAATCTACAAAAGTCAAAATCTAGAAAAGTAAACATAAGAAAAGGATGTGAGTGTGGCGTTCCCTTCTCGAAAGATGTAATCGTGTTTTTGTTCCTCTGCTGTTGCTGTTTTTGTTGTTGCTAAGGGCTGTCAAGTTGGAACTGACTCATAAGAGAGCTTTCCAGATAGGCGAGGAGCTTAAGGAGTGTTTTTACCAGTTCAACTCCCCCGGTCAGTTTCCACAGCTGAGGAAGGATTCAAACCTTGTTCTCCAGTGTCCTAGTCCATCACTTTATTCACAACACCATGGGTATCCTGTTTTCCTCTGACCTCTCTTTTATTTCCCCTACTTTGTGGTGTCACGAAGAGTCGGACACGATTTAACGACTAAACAACAACAACCTTCCAATTGTCTTCTTTCCCTTCACCTCTAAAATACAGTTTTGTGTTGGTAGAGAAAGTTCATTGCATTGCTTTTATTTATTTCCATAAAGTAAAATCACCCCTCTGTCCTGCAGCACATGATGCGACCATCATAGAATCATAAAGTTGGAAGGGGCCTTACAAGGCCATCAAGTCCAACCCCTTGCTCTGGGCAGGAATACAAATCAAAAGATATCTGCCAGGTGGTTGTCTAAGTTTTTCTTAAATACCTCCAGTGTTGGAGTGCTTGTTACCTCCCGAGGTAACTGGTTCCACCGTCATACTTCTCTAACAGTTGGATGATTTTTCTGATACTCAACTGAAATTTGGCTTCCTGTGACTTGAGCCCATTGTTGTGTGTCCTGCACTTTGCGGTGATTGAGAACAGATTCGGCCCATTGTGCAGTACAGTGGTGCCTCGCATTATGATGTTAATTCGTTCCAGTGAAATTGCTGTAAAACGAAAACGTAATGCGATTTTTAAAAGCCCATAGAAATGCATTAAAACCCGATTAATGTGTTCCTAAGGGCTTGAAACTCACCGTCCAGTGAAGATCCTCCATAGCACGGCCATTTTCGCTGCCTGTGCAGCGAGGAATCAGTCCCAGAAAACAGTGGCCGGCCATTTTGTTTACCCGGCGGCCATTTTGAAACCGACGATCAGCTGGCCGAAAATCATCGCTTTGCGATGATCGGTTCCCGAAGCAGGGAACCGATCATCGCAAAGCAAAATTCCCTCATAGGGAACATTGTTTCGCAATCGCTTTTGCGATTGCAAAAACATTGATGTCTAGCGATTTTGTCGTCAAACGGAGCGCCCGTTAAGTGAGGCACCACTGTATATGAAATAAAGCAAAAGCTTCCTCAGTGCCATTCCATAGACAGGCTATTTCTATGGCTGGTAATCCAGTCCATCAGCTATATATCGGTAGGCCAGTTCAGCCCATACATCTACAAGTCTTTTGTCTTGTGCACCCTTGTATCATAATCTGTCTGATTAACAGATTGTACTGACGGAATGAACTAGTTTAAAAAAGAAGAAATAGACAATATGTATGAAAATCTGTTTTAGTCCTATGAAAAAATAGATACTAGAACAGGAGCCCCCTGTGACTGGAGTCGTTGTCTTTAAATCCTTGAAAATCAATTGGACTGGGTCGAGTGTAAAATTTCTGTACTCTATTCCTGTACTGAGCAGATGTTTGGACCTGATGGCCTTATAAACCCCTTCAAACTGGCAGCATATATTCATGGGGGTTTTATGCCTAGGCAGTCCATGTGCCCCACCGTGCAACTACTGGTGCACCATTTGCCTCTACAACAAACCACACAATTCCATGCCAACCTCACAATAAAGTGCATATGGACCAAATGACTGAATTTGCAACTGCTTCCTGGAGATGATTTTTCCGCTCAGCACCCATTTCGCAGGAGCTGGTGCAACTCCAAGCTTTGCTGGTGTCGCTGCGCAACAGGATTTGGACCGGAAAATGGATGAACCACATCCTGCAGTGATAGGGAGACATCGATTTGAAGGAATATGCAAAAACAGAAATAAAACATTTAGCTGGGAGGTGGGGGACAAGATGGAAAAGACGCGCACATCCTGTATTCAAATTGTGCCATTGCTTTTGCCTCCCCAGTGGAAGTATCCTGTCACTCCCACAATCCTCCTTCCCTCCTCTCCAAGATTATTAAGGGGTCCATGGAAAGAATATATCTGGGGTGGGTGATGTTACCCAATTTAGGCCAGGACGGTCCCCGGCAGAAGAGCAAGAAAAGGAGACGATCATGCTGCAACACAATTTTATTGATGCCAAGGGAATGCATTCCATTCTCCAGACGCTTTTGGAGGCCCCCTTTTCAAGATTGCTGGAGAACTGGCCTTGTCTCTGTTACATAACAGCACTGATGTTACCTGTCTGTCATGGGTTTGGAGGGAAAGTTCCATCCTATGGGGAGTGGAAGGCGGGACATCAGGAGGAGGGGCTGTACTGTATAAATATGTGATGCCTGTGTGGTGAAGAGAGATGCTGAGACAGACTGTGAGACACTGGGTTGGGACGAAGCAGCAGCTGGGGAAGAAGAAGCTGTTGTGGGAGTCTGGGTGTCTGACAGGGTACTACTGTGTGTCAGAGTACCAACCTGATAAGTTCAGGTGTCTGTGGGTTAGCCAGAACTGATGGGTTCAGGGTCTGTGCTTTAAGTTAAAGGTTCTAGGTGAACCAAACTGTATGCTTGTGTGTGTAAGAATAAGCCACGTTACTTTATTTTATTCACCTGATTGTTTTATTTACCCTGTTTGTATTTAAAATAAACCTTATTCTTTTATTGTTTAAAAATCCATCCCTGGTCTGTGTGACTTATTATAGGGAATGGTTGGTGGCAGCTTAGTAACTGTGTGATAGATCCCAGTAGGTCTGGGTTTGTCACATTGATTGGTGTCCAGCGTGTGGGATACGACTGGTCCAGTTGTCCAGCGGTCCAGCAAAGCCTTGGCAAGTGTGCCCAGAGCAAGGGGGGTCTAGTCAGGGACAGTCTGAGGCGCGTAGGTAATCTTCTAGGTGTACCTCACGGGGAGGTGCGCTAGTAGAAGAACGTGCCAACTGGGGAGACTTAGATTAAGGTGCTCTGAGGCAGCCTAGTTTTGGCGGGAAAACGCTGAGGCAAAACTGCATAGCAACAGCGAGCTAGCTTGCCAGCTGAGAGGCCCAGCAGAGGGGGGTAGGCTCTGACTCGATACTGTTGCAAATTTAGTGCTGAAGAACAGCAGCAATCTCTAGGGAGAGCTGGTTCTGAGGCAAAAAGGAAAAAAAGTGGTCGTTTTATTTTGAGGCTTGACTTTTTAAAGCAGCCTGTTCTGAGGGGGGATTATGCCCTTGACTCGAAGCCAGATAGCAGACATGAGTGAAGTGAAAGACCCCCAGATTGACCAAGGTTCTGAGGATGAATTTGGCTCAGTGCAAGGTGACAGCACAGGAGAGCAGGACCCAGAACTCAGAAAATTGCTCATAGCCCAACAGCATGAACTGAGGATGAGGCAATTGGAAAAAGAAGAAAGATTAGAGAGAGAGAAAATTGCTCTGGAAAAAGAAAGAATGGCGTTTGAATTAAGAAAACTGGAAATGATGAACCAGAACCATAATAACAATAGGGATTCTGAGGGAGGCCAGTTGTCTAAGGCTGACCTGAAGAAATTCCCTGTGTACCACAAGGGAGATTGTCCTGAGGTGTTCTTTTCCTTAGTGGAAAGAGCGTTTGTGGACTTCTCAGTGAGGGAAACTGAGAAGATGACCATCATGCGATCTTTAATCAGTGGTAGCCTTGCTGAAGTTTATGCCGAGATGCCTGAGGAACTGATGAAAGATTTTGCAGAGTTCAAAAAACTGGTGTTTGCAAGACATGGGATAAATGCAGAGCAGCTGAGACAAAGATTCAGGTCCCTTACCAAGAAGCCAGAACAGACTTTTACCCAAGTGGGGGCCCAATTGGTGAGGCTGCTTGAGAAATGGCTATCGCAGGAGGGGACAGAGACCTATGAACAGCTTAAAGACTTGATAGCCCTGGAACAGTTCTATTCAGTTCTGCATGGGGAATTGAAATTCCAGGTGAGGGAAAGGAAACCGAAATCTGTGGCAGCAGCCGCAGAAATCGCAGATTTTATCTCCCAAATAAGAAAGCCCTTGGGTGAGGGGAAATCTGTAGGTAAACCCAAAGAAACCTACAGCAAGTACTCTCAGGGACCAGGGAAAAGCCAGCAAGGGGGAGGGGCCCATGGTGAAGGGAAGCCCTCAGGCATGAAACCAAGCCCTCAGAATTTGGAGGGAAAACCGAAACCAGAGGAGAGAGAATCCAAATACACTAGAAAATGCTATTTCTGTCAGGGAAAGGGTCATCTGATCTCAGAATGTGAGAAATTGAAGCAGCTAAAAGGAATGGTGCCTCAGAATTCTAGTGGGACCAAGCCAAAAGCTGTGTTCTGTGTCCAGAAAGAGCAAAGCTCATTGTCACAGAGGGAGCCTGTTGCCATGACTACTCAGTCTGGAACAGCTACCTATGCTGATCAGGCTGAGGAAAATGGTCCTCTTGGGGAGGTAAAGCGCTGCTTGCTGGTAAAAACAGATTCTCAGTTGTTTGAGACAGCCGGGGTGGACGTAGGAATACTTGACCGTCAGTATAGGGGGCTGCGGGACACTTGTTCCCAGGTAACCCTGTGCCATCCAGATATTATTCCTAGGGAGTTTATAATCCCAAATGAGAGCATGAAGGTGGCAGGGATTGAGGGGCAGATAATCTCTCTGCCAGTAGCAGAGGTACCTGTCAACTTTCAAGGCTGGAGGGGAGATTGGCGGATAGCGATTTCATCGACTCTGCCAGCAGCCGTGCTCGTGGGAAATGACCTGGCTGAACATGTGAAACGGGTGCTAGTGATTACACGCTCACAAGCCACCACAGGGACAGTTCAGGGGGGTAATGATGAGCCAGAGACGGAAGCAGGTGGGGGAAGTTCAGAAGCTGTGGTGGAAACCTTAACCACAGACAGCAGATTTGGACAGGAGCAAAAGGCAGACGCCACTCTCCAAAAGTGTTTTGAACAGGTGACTGACGCCCAGCTAACACCTGAGACCCCAGTGAGATTTCTGGAGAAAAAGGGGATTTTATATAGAGAAACCCTGAGGAATATCTCAAAAGGGGGAGATGGGATCAGAAGTCAGCTGGTGGTACCTGAAAAGTATCGCCCCATGATCTTACAAAGGGGGCACTCTGACATGTTTGCTGCACACTTAGGGGTCAACAAGACACAGCAGAGAATCACACAGAATTTCTACTGGCCTGACATAGGGAAGCAGATCAGGGAGTTCTGTAAACAATGTGATGTGTGTCAAAGGCAGGGGAATAACCGCGATAGGACCAAAGCAAAGTTGTGCCCTTTGCCTGTGATTGACACTCCGTTTAAATGCATAGGGGTGGATATTGTGGGACCTTTGCCCAAGGCCACAAAGAGGGGGAACAGGTTCATCCTAACAATTGTGGACCATGCCACAAGGTATCCTGAAGCCATACCCCTGACTAACATTGAAACTAACACAGTGGCCGATGCTTTGGTGGGGTATATGTCCAGGATGGGATTTGCCTCAGAGATAATCACAGATTTGGGCGCATCGTTCACATCAAAGCTCATGAAACGCTTATGGCAGATCTGTGGAATTAAGCACAAGGAAACCACTGCTTATCATCCTGAAAGCAATGGGTTAACTGAGAAGTTCAATGGGACTCTAATGCGCATGATTAGGGCTTACTTGGCAGAGAATCCAAACAATTGGGACCAGAAGCTGCAATCCCTTTTGTTTGCTTATCGATCAGTGCCACAAGCCAGTACCGGGTTTAGTCCATTTGAACTTCTATTTGGGAGACGGGTGAAAGGGCCCCTTGATTTGATCAAACAAAATTGGGAGCAGATCACCCAGGATGACCCACAAGACGTTGTGACTTACATAGACACCTTGATGAATGACCTAAAGCGAAATCTAGAGCTGGCAGCAGAAAACCTGCAAGCGCAGAAGGTCAAACAGAAAACATGGTATGACCGCAAAGCTAGAGAGAGGCACTTTGACCCGGGGGAGGAAGTGCTTTGGCTTAGGCCCTGCAGAGAGAATAAACTGCAGCTCAAATGGGCAGGACCATATAGGGTCATTTCCAAGATGTCAGACCTGAACTACCTAATAGAGCAGGAGGAGAACCAAGCAAGGAGGGTGGTTCATGTGAATGCCCTAAAACCCTACTACAGAGGGGAACAGAGGGTTTTATTCGCGATAAAAGCAGCTGAGAGTGAGGAAGCTGAATTACCCTTCTGGGAGGGTAGAGGGGAAGTAAAATACAACCCAGAGGAGGTAAAGATCAGTCCTGCACTCACCCAAGACCAGCAGCAAGAACTAAAAATGCTGCTTAATAAATATCAACAGGTGTTTTCCAACAAGCCGGGGATAGTGAAGGGAGTGATGCATCGGATCCACACAGGGGATGCACCCCCGCAGGCAGTATCCCCATACCGAGTAACGGGACCCTATAGGGACAAGGTGCGGAAGGAGCTGGACGAGATGCTGAGGGAGAACATAATCGTCCCCTCTTCTAGTCCTTGGTCCTCTCCGATAGTCCTTGTGGACAAGCCTGATGGGAGCATTAGGTTTTGTGTTGATTACAGGAAGTTAAACCGTGTAACCACTCCTGATGCCTACCCAATGCCCAGGCTAGACAACCTGATTGAAACCATAGGGGGTTGTCGGTTCATCTCATCATTGGACCTGGTAAAGGGATATTGGCAATTAAGAATTGATCCCAGGGATCAAGAAAAGACTGCCTTTTGCAGCCCTTTTGGTCTCTATGAGTTTCGAGTCCTGAGCTTTGGTCTCAGAAATGCACCAGCCACATTCCAAAGGCTGATGGACCAGACCTTGGCAGGGCTCAGTGACTTTACAGTGGCCTACATTGACGACATAGGGATCTTCAGTAATACCTGGGAAGATCACCTGATACACCTGGAGTTAGTGCTGCAGAGGTTAAGTGCAGCAGGGCTAACAGTAAAGGCCAGCAAGTGTCAGCTGGGTAGCCCAGAAATAAAATACTTGGGTCACATGGTAGGGGGAGGAATGATAAAACCCCTGGAGGCCAAAATAGAAGCTGTTCGTGATTGGCCTAGACCCAACACCAAGAAAAAAGTCAAATCATTTCTTGGGTTGGTGGGCTACTACAGGAAGTTCATCCCGAGGTTTAGCGAGATTGCGGCTCCGCTGACCGATCTGACGAGGAAGAAGGCTGATGACCGCATCCCGTGGACCAGCGACTGTGAGGCGGCGTTCCAGAGGTTGAAGGAGGCGTTAATCAACTATCCTGTCCTGCGTGCTCCAGACTTCGACCGGGAGTTTATCATCTACACCGACGCGTCTAACAGCGGGGTAGGAGCAGTTCTGTGCCAGGAGGATGAGAATGGTGACCAGCATCCAGTGTCCTACCTGAGTAGGAAACTTCAAAAAGGTGAGAGACATTTGGCAACCGTGGAGAAGGAGTGTTTGGCCATAGTCTACGCGATCCAGAAGGCCAAGCCTTACATCTGGGGAAGACATTTTATTCTGTGTACTGACCATTCACCATTGCAATGGTTAAAGACGATGAAAACCCACAATAGCAAACTTATGAGGTGGGCTTTGAACTTACAGGACTATGACTTTGAAGTGAAGGTGGTCAGAGGGTCAGTGAACTGTGTTGCTGACGCCTTATCAAGAAGACCTGAAGACTGAAGACGGCGAAAGAACATGGACTATATGTATATAATGGTTAACTTGGAGTGTAAGTATATGTAAGTATTATATGGTATGTATAAATGTTGTTGTGTATTTTATGCAGGTTGTTTTTTGGTGAAAAGCACTTTTAGCTTTCCCCCTACAAAACAACTTATAAAGAGGGGAGGTGTTACATAACAGCACTGATGTTACCTGTCTGTCATGGGTTTGGAGGGAAAGTTCCATCCTATGGGGAGTGGAAGGCGGGACATCAGGAGGAGGGGCTGTACTGTATAAATATGTGATGCCTGTGTGGTGAAGAGAGATGCTGAGACAGACTGTGAGACACTGGGTTGGGACGAAGCAGCAGCTGGGGAAGAAGAAGCTGTTGTGGGAGTCTGGGTGTCTGACAGGGTACTACTGTGTGTCAGAGTACCAACCTGATAAGTTCAGGTGTCTGTGGGTTAGCCAGAACTGATGGGTTCAGGGTCTGTGCTTTAAGTTAAAGGTTCTAGGTGAACCAAACTGTATGCTTGTGTGTGTAAGAATAAGCCACGTTACTTTATTTTATTCACCTGATTGTTTTATTTACCCTGTTTGTATTTAAAATAAACCTTATTCTTTTATTGTTTAAAAATCCATCCCTGGTCTGTGTGACTTATTATAGGGAATGGTTGGTGGCAGCTTAGTAACTGTGTGATAGATCCCAGTAGGTCTGGGTTTGTCACAGTCTCCATTTACCATTTACACTTTGCACAAACGAAGAAGCAAGTATGCTTGAGAAAGACATATAGACACCTGAGAAATCTACAGTTACACAGTACAGTGGGGTCTCTGCTTAAGAACGTCCCTACTTAAGAACAATTCTACTTAAGAACAGCTCCATTTGCTAAATTTTGCTTCTACTTGAGAACAGAAATCCAAGATAAGAACAGGAAAAAAAAAACCTTTCCTGCTCTTTTTTTAACCTTAGGTCATCTTAGGTTAAAAAAAATTCTCCCCCTAGTGGTAGAGTACGTATTAACCAGCTTTGCATTAGTTCCTATGGGAACTAATGCTTCAATGTACGAACGCACCTCTACATAACAAAAAAAAACACAGCCAGAACGGATTAATTGGTTTTCAGTCCATTCCTATGGGAAATTTTGCTTCAACTTAAGAACGTTTCAACTTAAGAACACCATTCCAAAATGGATTAAGTTCTTAAGTAGAGGTTCCACTGTAGTTTCTATGGATGGAAAAGAGCAGATACGGATTAAATGGTTTTCAGTGCATTCCTATGGGAAATGCAGATTCAACATAAGAACTTTTCAACTTGAGAACCACCTTCCAATACGGATTAAGTTCTTAAGTAGAGACCCCACTGTAAATCAGTTTGCTAAGGCTAACAGTGACATATGGTGGGGAGACTACATATGGTTCTTTTGGGCTTGACTTGGAGGAGAGCTGTCTTCAATCCCCCCTTCTGTTTATGTGAGGTGGGGGTGTCATCGGAGATCTGGCCATTCTTGCCTCGCACAGCTCCAGTCTCAAAACGGGGAAGTCAGAGAGAAATGGGCCCCTCCTACACCTCAAACTAGGTATGTTGAGCTTAATGAAGAGAAGACCGAGGGGAGACATGACAGCCGTCCTCCAAGATCTGAAGGGTTGCCACAGGGAAGAGGGCATCGATTTATTCTCCATTGCGCCTGAGGGTGGGACAAGAACCAATGGGTGGAAACCCATCAGAGGGAGATCCAACTTGGAAATAAGGAGAAATTTCCTGATGGTGAGAACCATTAAGCAGTGGAACAGCTTGTTTCCCAAGTTTTGTGGGTGCCCCATTGCTGGAGGTTTTCAAGAAAAGATTGGATGGCCATCTGTCCGGGATGGGGATGAAGTATCTTGCCTTGGACAGGGGGTTGTACTAGAAGACCTCCAAGGTCCCTTCCAACCCTACGACGATTCTATGATGATTCCTCATCTGGTCTTTAAAAAGTGCCTCACAGAGTGGTGAGAAAGTGGAAGTACAATTAGTACAAACAGCTTTGTGAAGATGCACATTTTTAAATTTGTTCTAACTGTTTTGTAAATAATTCTGCCGCTTAGCAACACACCGAACTTGTTTGGGAACAGAGCTCCCAATAAGATAACATAGCAGAAGGAGTTCATTCAAAACAGGACAGTTTTCAGAAGAAAGAGTAACTACACTTCCCAGGTTATTGATACAGGCTTTTGGCAGGAGTACCGGAATCCTCTCATAGTGATCGACTCTCTGTGCTACCCTGTATCCCCGAAAATAAGACCTACCCTGAAAATAAGCCCTAGTATGATTTTTTAGGATGCTCATAATATAAGTCCTAGACAGAAAAATAAGCCCTAGTTAAATGAAACCCCGCCCTCCACCATTGTGCAGCAACCAGAAGAAGATGGCATGACTGTAAAATAAAACATCTGCTCAAAATAAGCCCTAATGTGTTTTTTGGAGCAAAAATTAATATAAGACCCTGTCTTATTTTTGGGAAAACACGGTAGATAAGAGACCTTTTGTTTAGACTTTGACAAGAGAACAGAGACTATAAATGTAGGCAAATGTCGCACACTGATATTGAGGTGTGAGACATCTAAAGAGGAAGAGAAAGCATGAGACGGAGTATGAAAATGAAGCCATGCAAACATCCTTAGATCAACAGAAAGATAATGACAGTGCACCATACATAGACTTTTAGCTGGGTGAACATATGCAATTGTACTAATTGTACTTTTACTAAAAGAAAAAGAATTTCTAAGCATGTTCACAACATGATTAGAGGCTTAGAAAGTCATTTTATTTTCTGATAAGGATCCTGATCTTGCGTGTATTTTTAACAAAGCTTTTGGAGCTATACTGCTTTTTACTTTGAATTGGTATATTCTAGTGATGCATTCTCTGCCATTATGGGCTATTAAGCTTTTGCATTTTTATAATGTAACCTGAAATCTTTTCATTGTACCTTTTCAGTCTAAAAGAGATGCTCCTATATTTCTTGACTTATGTATTTGCCTAAAACTTAAGTTCAGTTATCATATTTTTAAGCATACGTGCCTACAGTTTTTTTTCCAAAGCTGTAAGATGTTTGGATAGTAGAACTCTGAAACTATTTTATTCATATGGAACCTCGAAGATGTAGAAATAAAACTGGTAGAATTTGAGAAGTTTTTAAAATTGTCTGGAATTATTAACTCCTTAATTGGAATAATGTCACTTGTAATGAACCCTTGGCTTCTGTTCTTTGCCTCGGTGGTATACATCTCAAGTAACCCAAATAAAATAAATCCTTGAATCAGGACTTTTAGTCTCTCATGTTTCTTGATGACAGAATTTCCTTGGGAAACAACTTCAGTTCCTTTAATAATCGTTTAAGATGTCCCAGCTAACCTGACTGCTCACATGAAAATCTAGTTTTACTTTGTTTCTCAAACCTAGGGCTTAAGGTCTTACAGTTATGGATGACAAGGTACAAACATGATTCCTTATTCCAAACTCGTAAAACGCATGTTATTCAAACCATTCAGAGTCAGAGATTTTAACCTAAATATCCATGCCATTTCCTATTGCAGGAGATTTTAAGATATTGCTTCCTCACCTGTTGTTAAAAGGATTTAAAGCTGTCTTCCTTGTGGCACATCTCTGCTGCACCCGAACTGACTGATCTTGTCGTTACATTATAAAGCACCTCTTAATTTATCCTTTTGGTTTTAACTTTACATTCCTCCCATTTATATATCTGTTTTCCTTTTGAGTTTGTTAATCAACTCCTTTATCCTGTGTCTTAGAAAATTCTATAACTCAACCACCAGTGTTAAAGGGGAGATTCCAGGACGTAACATTTGTCTCCATTTATTCCAAATCTCAAGTATATTCTTTATGAAAGGATTCTGAATCTTTTAAATGATTCTTTTAATGTTCTTTTTACACCAGTCTTTTTACAATTTTCTGTGCCCGAAAAGCACAGTAATCAATGCACCCGGGTACGGCTCATTAGCCTTGGAAGGCAGCCCATCTAGGAGAAGGAAAATTCGAATTTCAAACCTCCACTGCCTTGTGGCTGTATCCACTGATGAAAAAGGCTTCAGGGGTTAACCTCAAGGCAAATCCAGAGTCGGAGTTCTGGAGGTAGTTTGTGATTGTGTACAGTCATGCTGTTGCAATACCTGCGACGTCACTGGAACCAGTTGTATTGGATCTTGGCCTTCCATTGGACTACTTCAGTGACGTGCAGAGGGCGATTTTCTGCTTGGGGAGCAGTCTGTTTTCCGTATTATTTTACCCAGGCTTTGAGCTCTGGAGAGGACACTCCAGCTTTGCATACAGTGTTGAACCAACATGGGAAGTAGCAGTTACTGGTTATAAGTCTTGCTTGATTGGCATAGAGCGAGACTCCAGGGGCTACTTCCGGTGGTGGGAGAGGTCATTGCACCCAGCCAGTAAGGTGCTGCTTCGCCACAGTCTGTTAACCTTACGGGGTGCATGGGGTTTAATGTGAAAGCCAACAAGCAGATTCATAACCCTGCACCATGCAACAATCATAAGAAATTGTTGTGGGTTTTTCGGGCTCTTTGGCCATGTTCTGAAGGTTGTTCTTCCTAGCATTTCGCCAGTGTCTGTGGTTGGCATCTTCAGAGCATAGACAGAGTTCCTACTCCGGTCCTCTGAAGATGCTGGCCACAGAGACCAGCAAAACATTAGGAAGAACAACCTTCAGAACATGGCCAAAGAGCCCAAAAAAACCACAACCACCACAGGGTAGCTTAGGGAACCTTTGAGTCTTCAGGTTCTTTTTTGACTACAACCCTCGTTATTCCCGACTATCTGCCATGTGGCCAAGGCTTCCGGGAACTGAAATTCAGAACATCTGGAGGGCCAGGCCGTTCGCTGTCTCCGCTCCAGGATAAGACAGGATGCCTGCCTGTGTGAACCCCAGGCTGCCCCAGCTTTTGGGAGAGAGAGAGAGAGAGACATACGCCTGGAGCAAACCCCTGGATTCGGCCGCTTCCCAGGACGAATCCCTCTGAGCGGTTCATAAGGCCCTCCAGCCCCTGGGGCTTCCTCCCAGCCTGACCCCGACGGATCCGCACGAGGTCCAGCAGAGCAAAGCAAAAGGGCCCGATTCTGTGCCCCAGGAAGGCCTCCTTCATGTCACAAATCTTGATTCAGGGAATACTTCATGCCAGAAGGGGCGCAGACCACGTTGGCTGCTTCCTCAAGAACTGAAAGGCTCTCTGAAGCCAGCTCCCTGTGATTTGGCAGCTTTACTCATTCGTTTATTATTATTAAAGTGCCTCACACTTTATTATTATTAAAGTGCCTCACACTTTATTATTATTAAAGTGCCTTAACATGACACCTTTATTTCCTGAGAAGGGGAATCAAGTGGCTCACAATATTAAAAGAGCATAATGTTAAGCATTAAAAAAATAAAATGTGCAGCAATTAAAAGACTATAGCCTAATTAAAAGTGGCAGGGGGCTGGCCAGGGGACCTCCTCCTCAGAGGACATGAAGGGCCCGAGAAGGCTCCTGGGTGGATTGGGGTGAATGATGGTCCATCGGGTCACCTGGACTGAAGCCATGCTGGGCTTTGGAGCCAATGAAGGGCCACTGAAATGGACCGGGAGCCAGACCAGTTGCAGTTCCATCCAAGGGTCGTGATGGGCTCCCTGGAACTGGTCTCAGTCAGCTGCCCGGCTGAACTTTCCGAACTGACTCCAAGGGCAGCCCCACACGGTGCTTCGGGCAGCCGTCCAAGCAGGACATTGTGCAGGACAGCCTCCCAACGGCCCAACCAGAGCTCTGCCGGAAGGGGTGCAGCAGGTGCACCAGTTGGACCAGTGCAACGCCCCCCCGGCCCCCTTCAGGGGAGACCCCAGAGAGGATGGTGCAGGCGACCCCCACCCCATTCAGAGATGGCTTCCCCCAGATCCTGGAAAAGATGGTTGGGGTGTGTGTGGGGGGGTTCCCCTTCTCTTTTCTCCCCCCAACTGTGTTCTCAGGTCAAAACCTGGAGTCCCCCCCAACAGCCCAATCCCACAGTGCCCCTCTTCTGTGTCCTGACCTTATGGTCTTTCTTTCCCCAAGAAGACAAAAGGCGCCCGATGGGGGCCCTCTTGATTATTCTTATTAATTATTTCCCCTCCCCCTCCGTCCCCCATCGCCTTCCTTCAGGCAACGGGGGGAGGGAGGCTAAAAGGGATGGACCATAGAGCTAGGAAGCTGCTACAGAGGAGCGCCTCTCCCAGGGGGACCGGAAGCGGAAGCCAGGCGCCTTCCAGCTTCTCTCTCTCCCCCACCTCTATGGTCTTCCTCTCCCATTTCCCGCCGAAGGACTTGGAAGGAGGTGCGCGAGGGCGGTAGGGGCGTGTACGTGTCTTTGTAAGAGAGAGTTGTGTGTTTTCAAAAATGAGGGTCGCTTCAGGGGGGAAGAGAGAGGGGGGGTCACAATCCAGCCTGGAATTATTAAAGATTGCTGGTTCTCCCCCCCCTTGCATGTGTGTGAGTGCATGTGCGTGCAGGGAATCATCCTCGGGGGGGGGGGAATTGTTTCTTTTTCTGGGTGCTTAGAGACCCCTTTCCCTTTTTTGCTTTCCTTCCGGGGGGGGGGGAGAGGTTTCCAAAGGGAAGGAGAGGCGGCCCCTTGCTCTCTTTCCCCCCCCTTATTCTCTTCCTCCTCCCCCCTCTTTGCCTTTATTTATTTATTTTATTTATATCCCGCCTATCTAGCCACTTAAGGCAACTCTAGGCGGCTCCCCAGACAAAGCCCCCCCAGGGTCCCCGTGTGAGTCAGTTGTGTTGTGGGGATGGGGGGGTGGGATTTCCAGACATGAACACTAGCCCCCCCACTCCCCAGGGAGAGTCCCCTCCAGGCAATCCGGGGGGGGAAGCGCCCCCCCCCGTTGCTCCACCTGGAAGGAAAGACGGGCCTCCTTTTCCTCCCCCTCCCCATTTTCTTCCAGGGGAAGTCACTATCCCACGGAGGCGGGGAGGAACAAGGAAGATCGCTGGGATCCCCTCCATGCCACGTGCATCTACTTGTGCAGGGAATCATCGGGGGGGGGGTGTTGTTTTTTCCCCTCCTGCATAGAGACAGCCGCCCTTTTCCTTTTTTGCTTTCCTTCCTTCTGTGTGTGGGGGTTTCCAAAGGGAAGGAGAAGGGGTGACTGGGTCTCTTCCCCCCCCTTTATTCTCTCTTTCCCCTCCGTCTTCCCTCCCCCTTTTCTTCCTTCTCCAGACAACTCTCCAGGTGATACACACACACACACAGAGACACACACACACACACAAACACACAAAGGGATTCCCCCCCGCGTGCTTTGCTGCGGGGCCTTTTGGATTCCCTTTGGGTGGGGAGAAGAGGGGCTTCCTTATTTAAGTTTTGTTCCCTTTTTTTCTCCATTCGTTTTGCTTCTAATATGTTGTTTGCCCTATTTTTGGGGTGAATGTTGGTCTTCAGGGGCTTTAGGTCCACTCTTTCCTGGAAAACCCTTAGAGTAGCAGCCCTAAAACAACCCCTCTATAAATTTCTGGAATCAACACATTCATTCCTTCATACCCATGACATACCTGTTCAATCCAGGCAAGGGCTCTCGGAGCCGGCCAGTTCCCACGTCCCGGCTGGGAGTGTTTGGGGGACGGAGGGCAGGAAAGTCGGGAAAGGGGTGGAGGATAAACCTGGGTTGCCTTTTCTCCTTCCTTCTTCCAGTATCCTTTGAGGAGGTGACTCTGTATTGCCCCCATCAAGAGGGTGGGATCTTCTCATTCAAGACTAGAGATCTCTGTGTGAGGAGATTTCTGGGATCGAGATCTCTCCAGGTAAGGATCCCATTGCCTCTTCAGGCTGAGACTGTGAAGGATGATGCTTGGTTGCCCCACCGAGATGCCTCTGTCAACAGAAGCGCTTTGAGTGTGTGTATCAGTAACCCTGGGTTGTGTGTATATTGTCTTGTGGGTCGAGTGGGGGCAATTTCCAAAAATGAATATTAGCTCCCCCAACTCCCCAGGGACTGCATTGGGGGCTGGGAGGGAGAGAGGAGAAGGTCTCTTTAAGCCCCCTCGCGTTGCTCTGCCTGGAGGGAAATGTCACCCCCCTTTTCTTCCTCCTTTGGGGGGTTTCTTAAGGGAAGGAGACAGAGAGGGTCACGATCCAACCCCAGGGGGGGACAAGGAAGCTCACCGAGATCCCCTCCATGCTGTGTGAGTGCATGAGTGTGCAGGGAATCATCCTTGGGGGGGGTTGTTTTCTTCCCCCCCTTGACAGAGAGCCCCCATTTTCCTTTTTTGCTTTCCTTTTGGGGGGTTTCCAAGGTTGAGATAGTGAATTGAGGGGAGGAGGGGGCCTTATGGGAAGAGGAAGGGGGAGGGGAAGGAGACTAGAAATGGGGGTCTAGGGGGGAAGGGAAGGCCTTTTGGACTGAAGATGCTGCCCTTGCGGATGCTGCTTCTGCCCGGATCCCTCCATGTGGGGGGGGGGGCACAGCTGGGGGATTCCACAGTTCGGATTCCATCTCTCCAGTTCTGGTTTGCTGGCCTTGGCTTCTCACGCTAGTATTTTCTGGTTGCTGGTTCGAGCTGTATTTCTCTCCCCCCCCCCCGCCCACTTTACATCCTTCTTTTAAAGTTAAGCTTTGTTCCCTGTTTTGGCCATTCATTTTGCTTCTAATGCACTGTTTGCCCTCTTTCTGGGGTGAATGTTGGTCTAATTAGCACTAAGACAAGCCGTGGATAAATCTCTAAAATCAATGAATTCATTCCTTCATACCCATGAGGTACCCGTTCAATCCAGGCAAGGGCTCTCGGAACCGGCTGGTTCCCCCGTCCTGGCTGGGAGTGTTTGGGGGATGGAGGGCAGGAAAGTCTCTCTGCACGTCAGGAAAGGGGTGGAGGATAAATACATGTTGCCTTTTCTCCTTCCTGCTTCCAGTGGCCCCTGAAGAGGTGACCCCGTATTGCCCCCAACTCAAGAGGGTGGGATCTTCTCGATCAAGACTAGAGATCTCTGTGTGAGGACCTCCTGCTGGGAACGATTTCTGAGATTAAGGTCTCTCCAGGTAAGGATCCTGTTGCCTCCTGGGATGAGACTGTGAAGGATGATGGTTGGTTGCCCCACCGAGGTGGAAGCGCCCTAAGCGTGTGTGCCGGGAGCCCAAGGCTCCTGTGCCACAGTCAAGAACATGACCGTACATTTAAGAAAGCCTTTTGTTCTGCTGCTGCACCCGACTGGAGAGTTGGGATCCAGTGCATGTTTTGAATTTAACTTTATTTTTTAAAAATAATTCTCTAGTAGATATTTAATGCAATAGTCATTCTCATTACTTACTCCCTCCTCCCACCTCACTTTCTGTCCCATTGCAGACGTGGGATATGAGAGGTTCGAGACATGCCCTTAAAATGTTCACATTTCAACCTGGCTCACAATGCCCCCAAATGCAAGAGCCTCACAGGCTGAGATTACCTTTGCTACTCATAAATATCTATGAAGGGTTCTCCCTCCTCAATAAATAAATTAATGGAGTGGATTGGGATATTTTATTCCTTTGGCTGCATGAAGTTTCTTTGTTAATTTTTCCTGTAGCGCCGCCGAAACCCCTTGAGGATTCCTCCAAAATTGATCTGTGGCTATTCTGGCCATCTAACATGTGGCTTATAAAAGGCTTCTAAACCAAATTTTCCTGATCTCTCTCACAGACACACATACACGGACACATGCTGTGTTGTAGAATGACATTTCCAAGAAGTGAGCTATAGATTCCCCAGAGGATTGGGAAAGGAAAGCACATTTGTGAGGAAAGGGTGCCAAATTTCATTGAAAAGAAGTAGGGGGGAAAAACTCAGGGGACCAAGAAGCCTAAGAGAAGAGAGTAGCAGCAGCCCCGTGCAAAGTGAGAGGAAGGAGGGAAATCTTAACAAAGGAGAAGAGAAGCATTCATAGTCTGGGTCACTCCTTCCGTATTGCCAGCTACATCAATGCAAATCAATGCAAAGTTGAAATATTAAATTAAAAAATTTTAAACGAGGGCATGAAGAAGTCTGCTGTAAGTAGTGACGTGCAACCCAGCCAATTTACTGCACCCTTTAAAAATATCATCTAGATATCCAGTTTTGCATTGAAGTAAAAGGACAGGTTGTATGAAACTTTATACGTATATATGTTACCCTCCTTGTATTTACAAAGCTCAAATTGAATTGAAATTTTAAGCAAATAAAATTCTGGGCAGTTTTGTATCACAAGGAAAAAATGCTACTAACCTCTCTACCCGTAGCCAATGATACAAAAAACACCAATAAAGAGCACTTTTCTGTTACCCTGGAGTGCACACACTGCTTGGTGATTAAGTGATATTAGTCTCCTTCATTTTCTTATCTTTTTGTATCCTTCACTCTGGCTGAAGGAGCCAGGTTTTACCTGGTTCTCTGAATTCCAGGTTGAAACTGGTCATGGCCTAAAATAAGGACCGTCTTGATGCTGTCCCTGACCGCACGCAGTAGGGATAAGCCCATGCCTTTCTGAGAAAGAAGAGCAGCAGAGTAGAGAACACGAGACTGCTACTGGAAGAGCTCTCACACATTTTAAAAAAATCATAGGAGGATTTCCAACCGATACAATGATTCCTGCATCATAATTAAGGCCCCTACGGTCTAGTCAAACAATCTCCAAATATATATATAAAAAAAACCAAGATCCTGCTCACCACCAAGAACCTCTGTCTTCCAAGCACAAAGTTAAGATCATCTAGTGGAGACACAAGGACCCAGGAAGTTCCGATCCTCACCCTTTTCATTTCCCTAGCTACGTTTCCCAGCTTCAGGATCTGCCCTTCCAGTGAACAATCAGGGTTGATTTCCTTCAAAATGGATAAGTTTGTTCTCCTTGCAGTCCAGGGATTCTCAAGAGCCTCCTCCAGCACCACAATTCAAAAGCATCAATTCTTTGGCAGTCAGCCTTCTTTATGGTCCAGCTCTCACTTCTGTTCATCACTACAGTGGTGCTGTGGGCTAAACCACAGAAGCCTGTGCTGCAGGGTCAGAAGGCCAAGCAGTCGTAAGATCGAATACATGCAACGGAGCGAGCTCCTATCGCTTGTCCCAGCTCCCGCCAACCTAGCGGTTCGAAAGCATGCAAATGCAAGTAGATCAATAGAGACCACCTTGGTGGGAAGGTAACAGCGTTCTGTGTCTAAGTCGCACTGGCCATGTGACCACGGAAGATTGTCTTCGGACAAAATGCTGGCTCTATGGCTTGGAAACGGGGATGAGCACCGCCCCCTAGAGTCGAACACGACTGGACAAAAATTGTAAATTGTCAAGGGGAACCTTTACCTTTTACAGGAAAAAACCACAGCATTGACTATGCGGACCTTTGTCGGCAGGATGATGTCTCTGCTTTTTAAGATGTCGAGGTTTGTCATCACTTTCCTCCCAAGAAGCAGGCCTCTTTTATGTTTGTGGCTGCTGTCACCATCTGCAGTGATCATGGAGCCCAAGAAAGTAAAATCTGTCAATGCCTCCGTATCTTCCCCTTCTATTTGCCAGGAGGTGATGGGACCAGTGGCCATTTGGATGTTGACCATCAGACCATTTTTTGCACTGTCCTGTTTCACCCTCATTAAGAGGTTCTTTAATTCCTCCTCACTTTCAGCCATCAGAGTGGTGTCATCTGCATATCGGAGGTTGTTGTCTTAATTCCGGCTTGGGATTTCTCCAGTCTGGTCTTTCGCATGATGTATTCTGCATATAAGTTAAATTAGCCAGGGGACAAAATACAGCCTTGTACTCCTTTCCCAATTTTGAACCAATCAGTTGTTCCATATCCAGCTCTAACTGTTGCTTACTGTCCCACATATAGGTTTCTCAGGAGATAGATAAGGTGGTCAGGCACTTCCATTTCTTTAAGAACTTGCCATAGTTTGCTGTGGTCCACACAGTCAAAGGCCGAAGCAGAAGTAGATGTTTTTCTGGAACTCTCTGGCTTTCTCTATAATCCAGTGCATGTTAGCAATTTGGTCTCGAGTTCCTCTGCCCCTTCGGAATCCAGCTTGTACCTCTGGGAGTTCTCGATCCACATACTGCTGAAGCCTACCTTAGAGGATTTTGAGGATAATGTGTGAAATGAGTGCAATTGTGTGATAGTTGGAGCATTCTTTGGCACTGCCCTTCTTTGGGATTGGGATGTAAACTGATCTTGACAGAGGTGCTGCGTTACCAGACTATGCCAGGGGGCGTAATGGTGAAGTGAACTGCCCAGAGATGAAACCAAACAGACACTGTAGTAGTGTTGAAAATATTATTTACATTAAAGTCCATATATACAGGGGTAAATACAGCTTCTCTTGGTCTTTATACAGTCCTGGTCATTCACAGTAGTTCTTCAGTTAGCAATGGTAAATTTACAGTTTCAGTAACCAAAGATTGTTACCAATATAAATAGTCCAGCATCCACGAAGTCTTCTCCTCTCACCACAGAGATAGTCTTCTTCCAGGACCTTCTCCTTGCAATATGGCAAGCCTTCATCCAGCGATGCAGTAAATACAGTTCTCAATAACACGATCACCAGCAACACAACAATCAACCACCCAAACTATCCAACTACCCAACTACCCAACAGTTTGTGTCTTCAAGCTTGGCTAGCTTTATTCTTGGATAAACCAATCAACTTGGTTGTCACACAGCTGCCTCAATTAACCCAGCTGTGTTCCGTTGTTACATGTTGCTTTACTAAATCCTGATCCTGTTACAACTTATCCACTGAATTGCAATGAACAATTCCACAGGTTGACTTTGAGACCTGTCAGATCTTTTACAATCCTCTGGCCACTGTTGAGTTTTCCAAACTTGCTTGCATGTTGAATGTAGCACTTTAACAGCATCACCTTTGAAAGGTCTGCCTTGGATTTGTATTGAAATCATTTTGAGATTGTATCCCAGTACAGCTTTCCCCACTCTTGTTGAGTATGAGGGCTACTCTATTTCTTCTACGGGATTCTTGCCCACAATAGATATGATAATCCTCTCAATTGAATTCACCCATTCCCATCCATTTTAGTTCACTGATGCTCAGGATGTCAATGTTTACTCTTGCCATCTCCTGTTTAACCACATCCGGCTTACCAAAGTTCATAGATCTTACATTCCAGGTTCCTATATAGTATTTTTCTTTGCAGCATCAGACTTTCCTTTCACTTCCAGGCATATCCACAGTTGAGCATCCTTTCAGCTTTGGCCCAACCACTTCATTAGCTCTAGAGCTACTTGTACGTGTCTTCCACTCTTCCTCAGTAGCATGTTGGACACCTTCCAACCTGAGGGGCTCATCTTCCAGTGTCATATCTTTTAGCCTTTTGTTTCTGTTCATGGGGTTTTCTTGGCAAAGATACTTGAGAGGCTTGCCAATTCCTGCTCCTGGTGGATCACGTTTAGTCAGAACTCTCCACCATGACCTGTCCGTCTTGGGTGTCCCTGCACAGCATAGCTTCTCTGAATTACTCAAGCCCTTCGCTACAACAAGGCAGCAATCCGTGAAGGGTCTTGACTCACAACCTGTGAAAAACAAGATTTAGAGGTATTCCGCCTATCAACAGATTGGTGGTCGATGTTGGAGTTAGAATCAAGATATAAAAACAATAAAAATAGGGTTTTTGAGGGGAAATGGGCACAACATTTCAGTTATATCATTGTTACAGGTGATTGAAGAAGAATGTGGAAATATCATTATAAGTTGATGAAACCAATTAAAGTTAGAGAAAATATCCTTAAAATTGTTGTTGTGGTTTTTTTGGGCTCTTTGGCCGTGTTCTGAAAGTTGTTCTTCCTAACGTTTCGCTGGTCTCTGTGGCGGCATCTTCAGAGGACTGGAGTAGGAACTCTGTCTATGCTCTGAAGATGCCAGCCACAGAGACTGGTGAAACGTCAGGAAGAACAACCTTCAGAACACAGCCAAAGAGACCGAAAAACCCACAACAACCATCATATCCTGACCGTGAAAGCCTTTGAGAAGACATATCCTTAAAATGTTTTACAGGTGGCATCTCACTCCGGTAAGATGGGCAAAACTGTCAGAAGGGATCAGTAATGCTTTTTGGAAACATATCATGTCTGGTGGTCATCTGAAAAGGCAAAAAAAAAAAAAAACCCCAATTGGTTACAGGTTTGGGAAATGTCACAAGAAATTGTGGAGCAAAAACTACACTCTAAAGCTGAATTTTTTAAATTGAATGTAATGCCAGAGATCGCTGATAAAAAAAAAATAGTCTGCTGTATATATCTACAGCAGCTAGGTTGTTCTGGGCCTAAAATGGAGGAATTGAGAAATACCAACGATGGAGGAGCTATTAAAGAAACTATTTGACATTGCAGTACTAGACAAGCTTTTAGGGGCATTATGGGATGAACCGTGACATTTTGTAAAGGAAAGCTGGGGGCTGATGTATAATTGGGACCAGAAAGAGAGGAAATTAGGGGAAGAAAATATCATGGTGAACCACTTGACAAGAACCCGTTGATATTAGATCAGATGTCCCCAACTCCCGGTCCATGGCCCAGTGCTGGCCTGTGGCCTGAGCCAGACTGGGCCACCAAGACAGACCTCCCGGCCCACCCACCCCGCATGCACTCACCCCCCCACAACCTGTTTCCGCCTGTGTGTGTACTCCATCTTCCTGTGCAAACACTGCACTGCCGTTGCGCATGTGCACGAGAGCAAGTGCGCCCAGACGAGCAGCGCCATTTGCTCATGCGCATGAGCGCCCGCAATGCTCGTGCTTCTTCACACATAGGCATGGGGATGCTCCGCCTTCCCCAGCCGGTCTGCAGGGTGAAAAAGGTTGGAGACCCCAGTATTAGATGACCTACATGACAGCTAAATCTCAGATCTATATATGTAGTATGGAGGGTTTTTTTTTTGTTGTTTCTGTTTTTTTAACTTTGCTATTTTGTATGTATGAATAATAATAAAATAGATAATGGGGGGGAAGAACAGCAAAACAATTCTAAAGACTTTTCTGCTCCCTGCAAATTATACAGAAGAGAGGAAAAAACCCAAGAGGCAATTTTATGATATTCACAACCCTCTCTCTTTTTTTTAATCAGGCAAGAGAAGAATCAGAATTATGCAGATCAATTTCTGCTGCCACTGAAAACAATAATGTGTGAAGCAGGAAAAAGGAAATAGAGAAACAAGCGAAGGACATGAAAGAATAGATCTCCAGCTTCTCGGGGTTTAGATGTTTCTGGACTCTGGACTGCTTTAAAAAACAAGGGGGGGGGGAGAAAAAAGGCATGCAAATGTTTTCTATCTGTAGAAATATATACCTCTCATTTGAACAAAAATAAGAGAATTCACTCACAATTGTGTTCCATCTGGAAAATCTTTTAGAGGAGAGAGAGTATACAGTCAACACGATCTCCTTCATTCACATAAAATAACTAGGAGAGATAAAAGCTATATAACTGCATGGAAAGTAGAGAGAACTCAAACAGGTGAGAGACCATATAAATGCATGGTTTGTGGAAAGTACTTAAGACAGAGCAGTTAACTTAGTTTCCATCAAAGAAAGGCATGGAAAGGGGAAAGGGTTTCAGCAACAGTGGTGCCCTAAGAAGTCAAAGAAGAACTCACACTGGGGAGAAGTCATATCAATGCATGGAATGTGGAAAGAGCTTCAGTCAAATCAGTCACCTCAGTTCACATCAAAGGACTCACACTGGAGAGAAGCCCTATAAATGCATGGAATGTGGAAAGTGTTTCAGTTTCAGTGGTAGCCTTAATGTACATCAAAAAACTCACACTGGAGAGAAACCATATCAATGCATCGAATGTGGAAAGAGCTTCAGTCAAAGCAGTCACCTCAGTACCCATCAAAGAACTCACACTGGGGAGAAGCCATATCAATGCATGGAATGTGGAAAGTCATTCAGACGAAGCAGTGAACTCAGTATACATCAAAGAATTCACAATGGAGAGAAGCCATATCAGTGCATGGAATGTGGAAAGAGCTTCAGTCAAAGCAGTAACCTTAGATCACATCAAATAACTCACACTGGAGAGAAGCCATATCAATGCATGGAATGTGGAAAGAGCTTCAAACGAAGTAGTGAACTCAGTACACATCAGATAACTCACACTGGAGAGAAGCCATATCAATGTATGGAATGTGGAAAGTGCTTCAAACGAAGTAGTGAACTCAGTACACATCAAAGAACTCACACTGGAGAGAAGCCATATCAATGCACGGAATGTGGAAAGAGCTTCAATCAAAGCAGTCACCTTAGATCACATCAAGTAACTCACACTGGAGAGAAGCCATATCAATGCTTGGAATGTGGAATGTGCTTCAAACGAAGCATTGAACTCAGTTCACATCAAAGAACTCACACTGAAGAGAAGCCATATCAATGCATGGTATGTGGAAAGTCATTCAGACGAAGCAGTGAACTCAGTACACATCAAAGAACTCACACTGGAGAGAAGCCCTATAAATGCATGGAATGTGGAAAGAGCTTCAGTCAACATAGTCACCTTAGATCACATCTAAGAACTCACACTGGGGAGCAACCCTATCAATGTATGGAATGTGGAAAGCGCTTCAGTCAAGGCCAACACCTCAGTACACATCAAAGAACTCACACTGGGGAGAAGCCATATCAATGCATGAAATGTGAAAAGAGCTTCAGTCAAAGCTGTGAACTCAGTACACATCAAAGAACGCATACTGGAGAGAAGCCATATCAATGCATGGAATGTGGAAAGAGCTTCAGTCAAAGCGGTCACCTTAGTTCACATCAAAGAACTCACACTGGAGAGAAGCCATATCAATGCATGGTATGTGGAAAGTCCTTCAGACGAAGCTGTAAACTCAGTACACATCAAAGAACTCACACTAGAGAGAAACCATATGAATGCATTGAATGTGGAAAGAGCTTCAGTCAAAGTGGTCACCTTAGATTACATCAAAGAACCCACACTGGAGAGAAGCCATATCAATGTATGGAATGTGGAAAGTGTTTCAAACGAAGTTGTGAACTCAGTATACATCAAAGAAGTCACACTGGGGAGAAGCCATATCAATGCATGGAATGTGGAAAGAACTTCAGTGCCAGTAGTAACCTTAGATTACATCAAAGAACTCACACTGGAGAGAAGCCATATCAATGCATGGAATGTGGAAAGAGCTTCAGTCAGAGCAGTAACCTGAGTTCACATCAAAGAACTCACTTTGGGGAGAAGCCATAATGAGGCCTGGAAAGGGAGAAGTGCTTCAGTGACACTGGTGCCCTGAGAAGTAAAAGAAGAACTGAATTTCACGCTGTATGTGAAGCTGGAGTGTCCTCTTCAGAGCACGAAGCCTGGGTATGATAATATGGAGGATAGACTATTACCCAAGCAGCAAATTCCCCTGCTCCACGCCACTGAAATAGTCCAATGGAGAGGCAGGAGCCAATACAATTGGTTCCAGTGACATCGCAGAATTTGCCAGTACGTCATGAACTCCCTCCCAGAGTCAGGCTCTAGGATTTTGCCTCAAGGTTATCTCTTGAAGGGTTTTGCATCGGTGGATATAGGCAACAAGGCATTGGAGGTTTGAAATCAGTTTTCCTTCTTCAAGATTGTGTCGAAATGCCAACACATGATGTCACTCCTGTCTGTCCATCATGAAAGCTCCAAAGGGAGGAGCCAATGATAGGGCAGGAGGGGTGGGGCGAAAAGAGAAGAAAAAAATTGACAGTTAAAAGTTAGAGTAGGATGATGACAGGAGTTAGAGAGAAGCAGAAAATAGTGATTTGGAGAGGTAGTGGTAGGAGAGTGAATTGAGAAGGTTAATACACAGATTGAACTGCTGGAATGATAAAGAGACTAGAGAAAGAGTTATAAATAATAGAGAATAGATAATTAGTGAAAGTATATTCTGAATAAAAGTACCATCAAACCAGTGCATAAACAAATCCTATTTAATGAACGATACCGATAATCTGTGTTTTACCTATTGTGATTTACATGACAATAAAAGAACATCTGTAATTTAAACCTCTGATTCTCAAACTCAGAAGTTCAATAAACCTGTTATACTTGGCAGCGCATGTGTCTGAAATACATAATGTAATTGGTATTAGGGAAATAACACCTGGTGGCAGCGTCTAAAGTGGAAAGGCATCCAGAGGGTGAACCTAAACGGGGCATTGGGTGGACACGACAAAGTGGTGGCAGCGAGAAGAGAAAATGACATGAGCCTTTGTGAGGGCAAAATAAACAGGGGCCACAAGGGCGAACACCACAAAAATGGATGGTTTTCTAAAGCTAATGAGCCCCACCTACTTGGGGGCAGTGACTACCGTGCTTTTGGGGCATGGGAAGGACTAGAAAAGGGGTAGAAAAGGAAGGGGGGTTGAAATGAGTTTAGAATGGGTGCAAAAGGAAAGGAGGAGAAAATGACTTTAGATGAAGTGTAAATTTTCCCATAGTTGATTTAAAGAAGACATTTACTGGCAATATAGAGTTGCTTTTGTAAATTAATCTCCTGCCTACTCACCTTTGTTCTAGCAGATGCCCCAATCTTAGCATCATCCAATAAGGGACTGGAGCCTGATTCTGGGTAAAGGTAACCAATAGAATTGTAGTAGATTATGGTTTTTTGTTTGTATTATAAAAGATCTGTAAACAGTATTTTCAGGGTCTTCTCTGTTTTTAAGAGAATCCCAGCTGATTTTATTGTTAATCAATAAATTGGACTTTGATTCAGCTGGCTGCGTCTGCCTGATTCCTTGCAGGATAAAACTGGGTAACAGGTTTGACTTGTAACATCTGGTGCATTGGCTGGTCTTGTCTCCGGTGACCTTTATGTTCCCCAATGGAGGGAATCAGGCTTCCCAGCTCACCTGCCTGCTGGTGCTCTCCTAGGTGAGTACCTGAAAAACGCTGCTCAGGGTGTGGTCCAGGTGTATGTGTTTGGCTTCCCCTTTGTGGCGAAGACGCCTCTCTCCTTGTGCTGAGACTTTGGCCTGTAATGCCATGGGGTGATAGCCAGTGCATCACAAACAGGTGCCTGTGTGTAGACATTTGCTGGTTGCTAGTTTTTCCCGGACGCCCTAGGACAGGGGTCCCCAACACCCTGACTCATCACATATGATCCTTTAGAGAACCATTTGCCACCTGTGCACTATTTTTCATTACTTTGCTTCTGCCCTTTTCAAAAATTACAGTGTATCTGTATATCTAGACTCGGTACACTTAAGAAGTTAAGTTGTAAGCTTGGGACACAGAACACATTTTTAAACTTTCATTTAGAAAGTACATAGAAACTGTTCCTATTACAGATGCTGATTTTCCATCTGCTAGTTTCACTAAACTTTGAGCTGAAGGGTTAAGTTTGTGAATAACGTTTCTCTGGCAAATGTGCTGAGAAGCTCCGCTATCTAAAAGCCATAAATTCCTTTTTTGTTTTTCACTAACTTTTACAATAGCTAAATGACCTTAATGCTTCCGTGTTTGCTTTTTTCTCTTCACTCCGTCATGTCTGGGACAATTTTTAAAGATATGTCCATCACGGTCACAATTATAACATTCTTTAACAGTCAAGACTCACTTGGTTTCCTGTGAAGTCATCATCCATGGACGCTCTTGGTTTATGATGATAAACAACCTTCTCCGCAGCTTTATCATGTCGCCTCTGATCGTCCTTCACAAGCCTCCCAGGCAAATATTGCACTGTCAAGTGTTTTCCAAGACATATTTTCCAAGCTTATCACCAGATTCTTCCAGCTGGCATCCCAACTGCTCAGGATCACAAACATTGGTGCAACTGGGCAAACGCCATCCCTTGCTCCTGTAGCTGGAGAAATCTTGTTTAGTCGTTAAGTTGTGTCCGACTCTTTGTGACCCCATGGACCAGAGCATGCCAGTTACTCCTGTGTTCCACTGCTTCCCAGAGTTTGGTCAAATTCATGTTGGTCACTTCAATGACACTGTCCATCCATCTCGTCCTCTGTCGTCCCCTTCTCTTGCCTTCACACTTTCCCAATATCAGGGGCTTTTCCAGGGAGTCTTCTCATGAGATGGCCAAAGTATTGGAGCGTCAGCTTCAGGATCTGTCTGTTAGCCACATCTTCTCCAGGTAATAAACCCTTGCGATATAGCTTATGTGCCACAGCCATTTTGGACAGAGCTGTATCTCGTACATAGACATTCCTGAGTTCCTGTCAACAAACCTGGCTTGTTTTCTAATTCCTCATGTATGTCAATTGTGAATCTTCCAAGCACGTTATTATCGTGGCTCTTGCTTTGTCATGTCTACGTTCCTCCACATCATCATCAGGAGGATTTTCAACCTACTGCCAGACTCTCCCCAAGAACATCTCCATGTTAAGAGACCAGGACATGTAATTAGTGTCATTTAAATGCAAACATGGTGAAACACCTGCTGCACCCTGGAACTTGCTGTTACAGTCTCTTCCACATCTTCAGCACCGTCAGACTCCAGCTCCATTCCAACTTCACCCTTGGCTTTTACGTGTTTTTTCCTTCACAGACATTCAGCTCTTATCTGCTTGAAAAACAATCTCCTCTGAGCCCATAACCCTGTTGAGAATTTTGGTTATACAGTGGTGCCTCGCATAGCGATCGCTCCGTTTAGCAACGAAATCGCTTCACGATGGACTTTTTGCCATCGCAAAAGCAATCGTTTTGCGATGGTCCCTATGGGGTATTTTCGCTTTGCGATGATCGCAGGGAAGCAATCATCGCAAAGCCCCCATTTTCAGCCAGCTGATCGGCGGTTTCAAAATGGCCACCAGGTAAACAAAATGGCTGCCCGCTGTTTTCAGGCACGGATTCCTTGCTTTAGAGGCACCAAAACTGGCGGCGCTATGGAGGATCTTCGCTTAAAGGTGGGTTTTAAGCCCATAGAAATGCATTAATCTTGTTTTAATGTGTTTCTATGGGCTTTTTATTTTCGCTTAGCGATGTTATCACTTAGCAGTAATTTTTGGGGGGATGAATTAACATCGCTAAGCAAGGCACCACTGTAACGTGTATTCTCCGGACATAAGCAGAGTTAGGAGATATTAGTTTGCATAGACACTATTACACAGAGAGTAAAATATCAACGTAGTCTATTAACACATATACAGAGAGAATAAACATTCATCTCACAGCATAACATGACATGATACGATACATAGCATAGAAAGTGATCTGACTTACAGCAGTTAAAATGTCCCCTTTACCCATGACTGATGTACAGTTCTGGGACCATTCAGAAAACACATTACTTCATTTTCCAGTTACGTAAAGTTCCATCATGTACAACAGCTGTAAAACATTAAGTCTCAAACCTTGGTAACTACACCTGAATACAATCTGTACATGACTCGTAAAATATACATTTGTATTTAATACATATTCGTATCAAAATCTCAACAGACTAAGAGACACTAAAATTATGTACTGATATTTGGTCTATGGTGCTTTCTTCTCCCCTCCTAGACCTGCAGAAGGTAGTTTCTCCTCAGACTATCTCTGCTATGGTACAATGGGCTGAGGAGAGGACAAAGAGGGGGAAGATGATCATATTTTGTATCTAGGGTGCTTTGCAAGAGTTGCAGCTCACCCAGAAAAGTATAGAGGGGCTTCTGATTTAATTACAACTCAAACATCCAGAAATCCCTAAGGATCTCAGGACTATGTAGCCCTCTCTGCCTATGCCAAATCCCCAAGAATATTATAAGGTTTTAATAGAGTACAGTGGTGCCCCGCATAGCAACGATAATCCGTTCTGAAAAAAACCGCTATATGGATTCGTTGCTATGCAGGGCAAAAAAGCCCATAGGAACGCATTAGAACACATTTAATGCGTTCCTATGGGCAAAAAACTCACTGTTCTGCGAAAATTCTCCATGCGGCCACCATTTTCGTTGCCCGGTAAGCGAGGAAAGGGCGCGAAAACACTGCGGGCAGCCGTTTTCTTTACCCGGTGGCCATTTTGGAACAGCCGATCAGCTGTTTAAAAAACATCGTTATGTGATAATCGGTAAGCGAAACACTTAGCAATCATCGCAAATCGATGTTTTCCCATCTAAAACATTGCAATGCGATCGCTTTTGTGATTGCAAAAAACACTGCTATGCGGATTCGTTGTTAAACGAAGTGCTCGTTATGCGGGGTGCCACTGTATAAGGAGGGAGAGAAAGAGAAGAAACTTGAAATGGGATCTGGTAAACTCATCTCATCTGATTCCACAGAATATATACCACCTCTTGCCACTACCCTGCCAGTTCCAATGCTGTATGCTGGAAATCCAGCAGCCCCAGCAGTACCTCCAGCCTGCTCTAGCAGCCCAGGTCCCACCGCCACCTGGACCACAAGCCCCAGGCCCCTCACAAGCACAGGCAATTCCTCAGCCAACCATACCTGCTGGAACAGTGCCACAGGTGCAGTTAAGACTTAACCCACAGGCAGCATGAACTGCATCACAGGAGGCAGGAGCGGCAACGCTGGAGGAAATCCCAGACTCCACCTCAGGAGGAAACTTGGAAAGCCCCTTCCCACTTTCTCCCCTACTGGAGGAATCGGAAAAGCAGGGAAGTGCAGAAAGAAAGGAGGAATTTACTACAACAAAGAGACAGCAAGGGTGAAGAGATCCGAACCCAACTGCTTCTCCTCCAGTAACTAGAAGAAAGATAAAGAGAAGGGAGGAACCAAGGTTGAGGGGATGAGAGGTCAAGCGTAGATGATCAGTTTAGTGACCACCCAGATTGTATTTTCCCCCTTAGGGAGCAAGTAGTGATGTCCCCAAATGGGTCAGTGAGGAGGGCATATGTGCCATTTACCATGGCTGATTTGTTTAATTGGAAAACACATACAGCCTCATATTCTTCAGATCCAGAGAGGAGATGCTATGCATTTAATGGTATGGAAGGTGGCGCCGACTATTTGGAGAGAACGATTCAAACATGTAGACAATATACAGACATGGATCTGGATGGGGATTAATCAAAGACTATTATTAATTCACTATACATATAATTTTTATGAGGACATTAAGTAGAACCTGAATAAAGTAGATGGGTCACTCAGTGTTCCAATTCCAATGGTGGAAGTAGCTTTTAAGGTGCTTAATAATAGGCCACAAGAAGAGTTGAAAAAGTGGGTGAAGGAAAAGGAAGTATTCGTAGAAGCATTGAGGGGAGATGATGAAGATTATAGAATGTACAATGGGCGGGGATGACAGGGCATAGGGCATGGAAGAGGCAGATGAAGGGGTGGGCACCCCCCTCCGGCTGAAAATCACTGCCAGTCCTGTCTCCAATTTGGGCATGAGTGAAAATCCCTTCCACACTGAAGACAAATACAATCTGTCCCCTTTCCAGCTCCCTGATTTTCCTGCTATCGTAACTGCCTCTTTGCCTCGGCCTGCTGGACAAGGTTCTGTTCAAATTGGGAGAGGCCATGATGCACCAACTGACTCCAGGCTGAACGCTCAGAGGTCAGGGTTTCCCATCTGTTGAGGTCAATTCCTAAGGCCTTCAGAACCCGCTTGCAGCTATCCTTGGATTGCAGCTGTGGTCTCCCTCTGGGGCGTGTTCCCTGCACTAATTCTCCATACAGGAGATCTTTTGGAATCCAACCATCAGTCACTCTCACGACATGCCCAAGCCAACATAGACGTTGCTGTTTCAGTAATGTATACTTGCTAAAAATTCCAGCTCATTCTAGGACTACTCTATTTGGAACTTTGTCCTGCCAGGTGATATAAAAAATGCGTTGGAGACAATGCAAATGGAACATGTTCAGCTTCCTCTCCTGCGGTGCACAAAGGGTCCAGGACTCACTGCAGTACAGGAGTGTGCTCAGGACACAGGCTCTATAAATCTGGATCTTGGTATATGCCATCAACCTCTTATTAAACCATACTCCCTTTGTAATCTAGAGAGCATGGTAGCTGCTTTGCCAATGTGTTTATCCAGCATGACATCTAGGGAGAGAGTGTCAGAGATTGTTGAGCCAAGGTACGCAAAGTCATGAACAACCTTCAATTCTTGTGTAGAGATGGTAATAGAGGGAGGTGAGTCCACGCCCTGGCCCATGACTTGTGTTTTCTTCAGGCTGATTATTAATCCAAAGTCTTGGCAGGCCTTGCTGAAATGATTCATGAGTTGTTGGAGGTCTTCCTCAGAGTGGGCAACAGCAGCTATGTCATTGGTGAAGAGGAAGTTTTGCATGCATTTCAGCTGGACTTTGGTCTTCACTCTCAATCTAGAGAGATTAAAGAGCTTTCCATTTGATCTAGTCTGGAGATAGACACCTTCTGTTGCAGTTCCAAAGGTGTGCTTCAGCATGACAGCAAAAAAGATCCCAAAAAGGGTTGGTGTGAGGACAGAGCCCTGTTTCACTCCGCTTCGGATGTCAAAGGGATCTGATGTTGAGCCATCAAAAACTACAGTGCCTTTCATTCCCTCATGGAAGGACCTGCTGATGTTAAGGAGTTAAGGTGGACATTCAATCTTGGGAAGTATTTTAAAAAGGCTGTCCCTGCTAAGCAAATCAAATGCTTTTGTAAGATCTATAAAGGCCACAAAGAGTGGCTGTCGTTGTTCCGTACATTTCTCCTGCAACTGTCTGAGGGAGAATACCATGTCAGTGGTGGATCTATTAGCTCGAAATCCACATTGTGATACTGGATATACTCTGTCTGCAAGCACCTGGAGCAAGCAGCTTCCCTAGGGAAGCTTGGATGACTCGTTCGTTCGTTTAGTCGTTTAGTCTTGTCCGACTCTTCGTGAGCCCATGGACCAGAGCACACCAGGCCCTCCTATCTTCCACTGCCTCCCGGAGTTGGGTCAGATTCATGTTGGTTGCTTCAGTGACACTGTCCAACCATCTCATCCTCTGTCATCCCCTTCTCCTCTTGCCTTCACACTTTCCCAACATTAAGGTCTTTTCCAGGGAGTCCTCTCTTCTCATGAGATGGCCAAAGTATTGGAGCCTCAGCTTCAGGATCTGTCCTTCCAGTGAGCACTCAGGGTTGATTTCCTTTAGAATTGATATGTTTGTTCTCCTTGCAGTCCAGGGGACTCTCAAGAGCCTCCTCCAGCACCACAATTCAAAGGCATCAATTCTTCGGCAGTCAGCTTTCTTTATGGTCCAGCTCTCACTTCCATACATCACTACAGGAAAAACCATAGCTTTGACTATTCTGACTTTCGTTGGCAAGGTGATGTCTCTGCTTTTTAAGATGCTGTCAAGGTTTGTCATCGCTTTCCTCTCAAGAAGCAGGCGTCTTTTAATTTCATGGCTGCTGTCTCCATCTGCAGTGATTATGTAGCCCAACAAGTTAAAATCTGTCACTGCCTCCATATCTTCCCCTACTATTTGCCAGGACGTGATGGGGCCAGTGGCCATGATCTTAGTTTTTTGATGTTGAGTTTCAAACCGTTTTTTGCACTATCCTCTTTCACCCTCATTACAAGGTTCTTTAGTTCCTCCTCACTTTCTGCCATCAGAGTGGTATCATCTGCATATTGGAGGTTGTTGATATTTCTTCCGGCAATCTTAATTCCGGCTTGGGATTCCTCCAGTCCAGCCTTCCACATGATGTATTCTGCATATAAATTAAATTAGCCGGGGGGCAATATACAGCCTTGTCGTACTCCTTTCCCAATTTTGAACCAATCAGTTGTTCCATGTCCAGTTCTAACTGTTGCTTCCTGTCCCACATATAGGTTTCTCACGAGATGGATAAGGTGGTCAGGCACGCCCATTTCTTTAAGGACTTGCCATAGTTTGCTGTGGTCCACACAGTCAAAGGCTTTTGCATAATCAATGAAGCAGAAGTAGATGTTTTTCTGGAACTCTCTGGCTTTCTCCATAATCCAGCGGATGTTAGCAATTTGGTCTCGAGTTCCTCTGCCCCTTCGGAATCCCGCTTGTACTTCTGGGAGTTCTCGGTCCACATATTGCTGAAGCCTACCTTGTAGGATTTTGAGCATAACCTTGCTAGTGTGTGAAATGAGTGCAATTGTGCGGTAGTTGGAGCATTCTTTGGCACTTCCCTTCTTTGGTATTGGGATGTAGACTGATCTTTTCCAGTCCTCTGGCCACTGTTGAGTTTTCCAAACTTGCTGGCATATTGAATGTAGCACCTTAACAGCATCACTAGTTGCTGTATATTGAACATTGCCCCACAAGTTTACTGGGTCGTAACTTGCTGATGAAATTAGAAGCAAAATTAGAATTTGATACAGAGGGATGCAGAGTGATCTTTGGGAATAAGGAGGAGGAGACTTTTCTCTTGACTTTAAAGAACCCACACATTGAGAAGCCAGAACAGGATATTATGCTCCAGCAAGTAATAAATGAAGTAGTGCCATGGGTTTGAGCTGATGGGACCTCAGGTAGAGCAAAAAAGGCAGAATCTGTTGAGGTCTTGTTGAAAACAGGACAAGGACCTGTTCGAATTTGGCAATACCCTTTTAAAAAGGGACATACACCTGGGTTTACAGAAGGTTTTAAAGACTCTACTACAGGCAGGCTTAATAACTCCCTCTGAATCACCCCCACTATGCACCTGATACAACAAAAGGGTGTTGTATCAGCTTTCAAATGGTTAGTTGAGTAAATATCAAGCACTGATCTTGGACAGCACAGAACTGAGGTTTGTGAGGAGCACATGACTGAACCCAGCAACTCTCCTGCCTATGCCTTGTGTAGGGGATGATCCTATTTTGCACGATTGCCTCCAAACTGTAGATGCTGAATTTTCAAGCCAGTTGGATTTGAAAGATCTCCCTTTGAGTCACCCAGAGATGGAGTTCTTTGTGGATGGCAGTAGCTTAATCAGGAATAGGGTAAGAAAGGCTGCCTACACAGTTGTAATGGACACTGCCAAAAATTGAGGCTGAACCTTTGCCACGCCATAAGGTAAAGATCCCCCTTGATTTTTTTAGTCCAATCGTGTCTGACTCTAGTGGGCGGTGCTCATCCTGTTTTTCAAGCCGTAGAGCCAGCGCTTGTCCGAAGACAGTTTCCATCAGCCCAAAAGGCTGAATTGATTGCTTTAACCCACACCCTGACATTGGCAAGTGTAAACATATACACCAGGCTTGTCCAACCTGCAGCCCGAGGGCCGCATGCAGCCCAGGTCGGCTCATAATGCGGCCCAAGGCAATTTTTTATTTTTAAAGAAATTCCAAAGTTTCAAGTTACACTGCCGGCACTTGCGGCCGGAATGTGGAGGGGACACGTCACAACAGTGGGGGGGAGAGAGGGAAGGAAGGAAGGAGCGGGAGGGGAGGGGAGAAGGGGCCTGCATGACTGCATTGCACCATCCCTGTCAATAGGTGGACCGCCCCCCGGCCCCATAAAGCCACCGGAGTTGAAGCTGGTAGCCTCTGCTGTCTGAGATCGCAGCTGCCGGCAAGCACGCTTGGAGCAGGGCTGCGGAGGACAGCCAGGGCTGCCCCCCCAATGCGGCCCAAACCAGATTTATGTGGCCCAAACCAAATTTTCATCTTCTAATGTGGCCCAGGGAAGGTGAAAGGTTGGACACCCCTGATATACACTGTAAACATATACACTGAGTCCCGCTATGCCTTTGGGGCGCTACATGCCTTTGGTGCATTGTGGAGAAACAGAGGATTCAAGACAGTAGATTATTAGGCATCCTTTGGTCTCGAGAGACTATGGTAACGTGCTCTGTATGGATGACTTGGAACAGCGTTTAGTGTGGTTGAGAAGGCCAATTTGAAGACAGTAGAAGGAGAGGAGATAAAATATTTTGGAGGAGGTCAAGACTCTGTTGGAAGCTGTGCATTTGCCAGGTAAGGTGGCGGTGATGCATGTGAAGGGGCATGGAAAGGAAGAGGACCTGAGGATAAGAGAAGGGAACAGATTGGCAGATTAGCACACAGCAATGCTCCACCCCCGGACACAGCCTTGGCTGTTGTCCTGGTTCTGACCATTCCCCTCCTTGATCCCCCCGAGATACACGAAGCAGGAGAAATGTGAAACACTGGAAAAACCAGGGGGTCTGTGGAGAAGGGGGTTGGTTTTATACCAGTGATGGCCAGCTTGTGCTGCCAAGATCGTTAGCTAGGCACTTTCTGTGGGATCTCCATGGATGCCCTACTTGGCCGTTTGTGGCCTTGGGCATCCCAGCCATGGACTCAATTCTTTGGCTGGAGAGGTGGCCTTTGCCTGTGACATTTGTTGTAAAAATAATAAGAATAGAGGGCTCTGAAAGGGGGGGAACCCTTCAGGGCTCAGCCAAAGGGGCAGTTGCCGGGCGCCCGATGGCAAGTGGGCTTTACGGAGCCCAACCCTCCCAGAGGTTTCAAGTACTGCCTTGTTTTTGTTGACACCCTGACGGGTTGGCCAGAGGCCTTCCCCACATGGACTTGCTAGGCAAAAGAAGTGGTGAAATTGCTGATTAAGGAGATAATTCCATGCCACGGGATACCCTGGGGGGGTTGTTGTCCGATAATGGCTTGCAGCAGTTAAGGAGGTCTCTGCCTTTCTTGACATTGAATGGAGGTACCACACTGCCCATCCTCCCCAGTCCTCAGGAGAAGTTGAGAGGTTGAATCAAATGCTGAAATCGCATTTGAGAAATTGTCACAGGAAACTGGTTCAGGGTTGGTAGATCTTTCTCCCCCCCCCCCCCCAGGCCTTTTGAGGATAAGGATCCTAACTAGAGAGTAATTGGCCATTAGCCCATTGTAAGGTCACCCTTTCATTTTTTATTAACGGATTCTGAGGGCGTGCTGAAAGGGGGAGGGGGATGATTGGTAATGCATTGTTGGTGGAGAAGTGGAAGGGTCCTTATCCAGTGCTCCTAACTGTCATGCGCACCATTTCCTAGTGGATCAGTGGATAGGTAGTCAGAGAGTCTCTTAGCCTTTATCTACCTCTTTCTGCACTGGACTGAGTCCTTCAAGCTCCAGCAGAGCGTAGCATGAATCCCTTTAAACAAGTCTGACCTAAAAAGAACACTTTTGCACTTACTTATTTCTTAGCAAGTGCAGACACATGAGCTTTGTGATTCCTTAGAACTCACAACAGCTCAGTGAGGTAGGACTCTTGTCTAGTAGCAAGCCTGTGGCCTTTCCACCTCCTGGATTCAGGCTAACCTTGTTGAGTCTTCCACATTATCTCATTCCGGTCTCTAACTGCTTGCAGGAAAACATTCTCACAGCACTTCAGAAAACACATTTCAAAGTCCTTCAAATCATAATTACAAAGAACAATTCTGACTCCATGTTACATTTCTCTTGACTACATATCTCATTATTTTGTTGTTGTTTAGTCATCAAGTCGTGTCCAGCTCTTCATGACCCCATGTACCCCATGTACCAGAGCACGCCAGGCCCTCCTGTCTTCCACTGCCTCCTGGAGTTGGGTCAAATTCACTGACCCTGTCCAGACACCTCGTCCTCTGTCATCCCATTCTTCTCTTGCCTTCACACTTTCCCAGCATCAGGGGCTTTTTTTCCATTGAGTCTTCTCTTCTTATGAGATGGCCAAAGTATTGGAGCCTCAGCTTCAGGATCTGTCCTTCCAGTGAGCACTCAGGGTTGAATAGAATAGTATCCCATTCTAATTACATGCTTAAACCACATATCTCATCATCATGACACTAACTACATCTTGTGTGAAAGTTGAAGGGATTGCCACGTGGATATACTACAGCAGGCTGAAGGAGGCAAAACCTACCAGATGTTGTTCCACCCTCCCAAGGACACTGGGAAAGAGAAAGGACAGAAGAGGAAAAAAATGAGGCTGCTGGACAGTGAGTGGGCTGGAAGACCTTCGACTTCTCTTTAAAAAAGAGGACAAGGAGATTTAGTGGAATTAATAAAAATGGTAGGGTTTCTTTTCCTTGTCTGTATTGGACTCAGTGGACAAATATTGAAAATGGGGGCAGGGTTTGAAGTGAATACTATGGTTCGATTACATCAACAGGCTATATAACACACAAAGCTCCCCACATGTTGGATTTGTAGATGTTTCCCCGTTCCATGGACACTTAGGACTTCCTTCGTCGCTGGTGCCACTGGCCCTGGAGGACTGGTACAATAAATGGATCCAGGCATTTGAGGTAGAGGATTTCTGAATAATTCCCTTTTTCCTTTGAAGGCCTTTCCAAGCAGCACATACAGTGGGGTCTCTACTTAAGAACGTCCCTACTTAAGAACAATCCAACTTAAGAACAGCTCCGTTTGCTAAATTTTGCTTCTACTTGAGAACTGAAATCCAAGATAAGAACAGGAAAAAAAAACCTTTCCTGTTCTTTTTTTAACCTTAGGTCATCTTAGGTTAAAAAAAAATTCTCCCCATAGTGGTAGAGTACGTATTAACCAGCTTTGGTTAATGTACGAACGCACCTCTACATAACAAAAAAACAGCCAGAACGGATTAATTGGTTTTCAGTCCATTCCTATGGGAAATTTTGCTTCAACTTAAGAACATTTCAACTTAAGAACACCATTCCAAAACGGATTAAGTTCTTAAGTAGAGGTTCCACTGTAGTTTCTATGGACGGAAAAGAGCAGATACGGATTAAATGGTTTTCAATGCATTCCTATGGGAAATGCAGATTCAACATAAGAACTTTTCAACTTGAGAACCACCTTCCTATACGGATTAAGTTCTTAAGTAGAGACCCCACTGTATATGTTTTAACAAAACTATAGGGGAAAATAGAACTTCAATGGCCGAGTAGACCAGATAGGCGGGGTATAAATCAATCAATCAATCAATCAATCAAACAAACAAATAAAATAAATAAACCAATTGGAGTTTGGGGAATGTGTAATATAAGATTTTCATGGGATGTTGAGGGATGGATGCTACACGACACCCCCAATCCCTCTAAGTAGTAATAATCTGACTGATACTTCATATGCTTTATTTTTTACAACATCTGTATGGGACTAAAGACCCAAAGCCTTTAATTTTAGAAATTCTGCCATTTTGGGGCCACCAAAGCCCATAAGGCTTGAATCTGGATTTATGTGGCCTGAAAGTATTATTTGAGGACCTGGAGGTATACACCCACAGCCACTTTTGGCTATTGATTATTTCAGTAGGAGCACGCATTTGAAATGTAGATCAATTTTGAAGCTATGGAAATGGTCAGTCAGAACACTCCTAAGTAGAAGCCATTTTCCCGCAGTAGGGCAGCTGGAAATTACAGGGATATAGACATGCTTGCTGATTTTATAAACAACACTTCTGTTGCTGTAGATGTATTGGATAATATTACAATGGATATACAAGTTAGATTGCAATCAGAAATAGTTTCAGTGAAAAATATCATGATGCCTCACAGGGCCTTAAAACCTGACCATGACAAATGAGATGACTTGGTTCAGAAAAATCGAAATACAGTGGTGCCCCGCATAGCGAGGTTAATCCGTTCCGGATTAACCATCGCTATAAGAAAACATCGTTAAACGGAATAGTAAATGCCATTGGAATGCATTAAACTTAGTTTAATGCGTTCCAATAGCTTCAATACTCACCGTTATGCGATGTTTTCCCCATCCGCAGCGATTTTCGCGCCCTCGGTAAGTGAGGGCAGGGCGCGAAAACGCTGCACGCGGCCATTTTGGGTGTTCCGGGGCGCAGATGGCCGGGCCATCCACCCGCCTCTAACCAGCCAGGGAAACATCCAGCCTTCTTCGGCCGAAGAGTCAGGGCTCGGAGGCAGCGCCGGGGATGGGAAGGGGCGGGCTATCCACGCCCCCTCCCCAGCCAGCCAGCCTGGGAAACATCCAGCCTTCTTCGGCCGAAGAGTCAGGGCTCGGAGGCAGCGCCGGGGATGGGAAGGGGCGGGCTATCCATGCCCCCTCCCCAGCCAGCCAGCCTGGGAAAAATCCAGCCTTCTTCGGCCAAAGAGTCAGGGCTCGGAGGCAGCTCCGGGGATGGGAAGGGGCAGGCTATCCATGCCCCTCCCCAGCCAGCCAGCCAGGGAAACATCCAGCCTCCTTCGGCCGAAGAGTTAGGGCTCGGAGGCAGCGCCAGGGATGGGAAGGGGCGGGCTATCCACTCCCCCTCCCCAGCAAGCCAGCCAGGGAAACATCCAGCCTCCTTGGACGGGGAGCGAGGGCTCGGAGGCAGGCAGCTGCCAGCACGCCATCAACCCACCGCTCACCGGCCAGCCTAGGAAACACCCGGCCTCCTTGGGCTGGAGAGCGAGGGCTCGGAGGCAGCACCGGGGATGGGAAGAGGCGGGCCATCCACCACCAGCCAGCCAACCCCGGATGCCCGGTCTCCTTGGTGGGGCGCAGATGGGGCGAGGAGTAGGTTTCTGGCGCGTCACCCTACCCCCCGTCCAGCCTCTGCTGCCCTGATCCCAATCCCCAGAGGGCGCCTCCTCCTTTGCAGTGCTTCCCACCACGACTGCTCTTTGGTTCGGCGCCCCAGGGGTATGCGCGGGGATTGGGGCCAGACCCTTCACCCTCCTTCCCTCCCTCCTCCGAGGCACCAATCCGGAGTGCCCCGCTCCCCCCTCCAGCTGTCCCCTATTTATGCAGCACCGATCAGCTGTTTAAAAAGCCTTGCTTGCAGCTCTCGTCAGCTATTTTAAAAGCATTGCTTTACCATGATCGGTTCCCCAAGCAGGGAACTGATCATCGCAAAGCAAAATTCCCCCATAGGGAACATCGGAAAGCGATCGCAAAATCTTCATCGCAAAGCGATTTCATCATTGTCCGAAGTAATCGCTATGCGAGGCACCACTGTAATAGGGATCATGTATTTGAAGAACTGAACAAAGAAAACTGGGATTGGTCTTGGTTTCTGTCCTGGAGGCCTAATTTTACTACTTTTCAATATGTTTCAATATGCTTTTCTTGGTATTAGGCTTAATAGCTTGCATTCTCTCTAAATTCACCCCCTTGTATACTATGGGAAAAGATTTAAATTCAGCCATATTTTTACTGTCATAATTTTAAAAAGGGGAGGAGTGGTATCTGGATATGAAACTAATATTTAAAGAACTAGAAGACATGGGAAAAGGTATTCAGTGGTGCCCCGCATAGCGACATTAATCCATTCCAGGAAAAACGTCTCTATCCGGAAACATCGCTGTATGGAAAGAAAAACCCCATAGGAATGCATTAAACTCCGTTTAATGCGTTCCTATGGGGAATAAACTCACCGCTAAGTGGGAATCCTCCATAGGGCTGCCATTTTTGCCGCTTTGGTAAACGAGGAATTGGCGCGAAAATACTGCGGGCAGCCATTTTGTTGATGCGGCGGCAATTTTGGAATCGCCAATCAGCTGTTTCTAAAACATCGCAATGCGAAGATCGGTAAGTGAAATGCTTACCGATCATCGCAATTCGATGTTTTGCCTATTCAAAACATCGCAATGCGATCACAAAATCCACATCACTATGCGGATTCGTCATTAAACAGTGCGCTCGTTATGCGAAGCACCACTGTAGAATGTAATCCTGAGATAGCTCTGTTATTAATATTTGAGAATGTGGAATATGATAAAATGACTAGAGAATTGATTACCAATTTATTAACAGCAGCTAGATTCATAATAGCTAGGAATTCGAAATCAAAGTCTGAATTTCAAATGGAAGAATGATGAAATATGGAACATTGCTATAAATGATGTTAACTTGTCATTTAAAGGTTAAGAAAGGAGAGATGAAAAAGAATAATTTCTATGATATATGGGGCAGATTTCTGGAATTCAGTAGTGCCTTGCATAACGAGCACACTGTTTAATGACGAATCCGCATAGCGATGCATTTTTTGCGAACGCTAATGTGATCGCATTGCGATGTTTAGATAGGCTAAACATCACATTGCGATGATCGGTAAGCGTTTTGCTTACCGATCTTCGCATTGCGATGTTTAGAAAACAGCTGATTGGCGGTTCCAAAATGGCCACCGAGCGCCCAAAATGGCCACCACAACCATTTTCGCGCTGTTTCCTCGCTTACCGAGGGCGCGAAAATGGCGGCGCTATGGAGAAACTTCGCTGAATGGTGAGTTTGGGCCCCAATGCGTTCCTATGGGTTTTCACGTTCCGTTTAGCAATGTTTCCTCATAGCGACGATTAATCCGGAATGGATTAACGTCGCTATGTGAGGCACCACTGTATGTACTAACAAGAGGAAAAGGGAAAGTTCGAAATCAGGAATCGATGTAGTTCTGGAGAAGAGGACATGAAAGGAAGAAGAAGAATAAAGATAGAGGAAGAAGAGGATTACTGCAAGAGCTCCCGATTAGGGTGGTAGGGAATACAGTCGATTTGTATTTTGGTTTATGTATTTTATGTTTATGTTGTAGTTCAAGGAAAAAATAATAATTAAAAAATGAATTACATAAAAGCAAACATAAGAATTATTTTCAATAGTGACAGAAAATATTTCATTGTCACACAAAGTGAAGATGGAATAAATATTACTGAAAAGCAAAAAATTTAAAAATAAATAAATAACAACTATAGGGAACCAATAGTTTAGTGAATCTTAGCATCATTATCCAATAAGGGACTTGAGCCTGATTCTGGGTAAAGGCGTATTATTAGAAAACATCTGTAAACTGTATTTTCGGGGTCTTTTCTGCTATAAAGAGGAGTCCCAGCTGATGTTATTGTTTATCAATAAATCGGACTTTGATTCAGCTGGCTGTGTCTGCCTGATTCCTTGCTGGAGAAAACTGGGTAACAGGTTTTGACCTGTAACAGAACATGTTTCTTTCTCAAACCACAAATTCCAAAATTCTGCATCTGTGGGGATTCTGGCAGCAGCAGGGTGAGCCCCATGAACCCCATGTTATGGTCTATGAGATGCCCCTCCTTCCTCCTCGTCTTGTTCGTCTTTCTTTCCTTCCACCCTGGAGGTCTGCTCTTCACTAGAGGTCCATTCTCCTATTTCTGAACTCCAAATAAGAGTCATAGAGATGTCTGTTATTCTATGATTCCATCTATGTAGCCTTGCATGAATTAAAAAAGAACAGAAACATGTCCTATAAGGGGAAAAAAAGCCTCCAGACTTATCCAGAAGGTGAGAGTGAGCGGATCTCCTTGATTTCCTTTGGAGCATAAGGGAATAACCAAATTCTAGATTGCTCTAACTTTTCCAAAGTAGGTGAAATATCACTCTTTATTCATATCATAAAATCATGGAAGGGAACTCTGAGGCCATCATGTCCAACCTCCAGCCCAAGGCAAGCCTCCAAATCAAAGCAGATGGCTGCCCAATGTTCTCTTGAAGGCCTCTGGCTGCCTTCCACTCTGTTTGGTACAGGCTACTTTTAAATAGGGACGTGGTGGCGCTGCAGGCTAAACCACAGAAGCCTGTGCTGCAGGGTCAGAAGACCAGCAGTCATAAGATCGAATCCACGTGACGGAGTGAGCGCCCGTCACTTGTCCCAGCTCCTGCAAACCTAGCGGTTCGAAAACATGCAAATGCGAGTGGATAAATAGGGACCACCTCAGTGGGAAGGTAACAGCATTCCATGTCTAAGTCACACTGGCCATGTGACCATGGAAAGATTGTCTTCAGACAAACGCTGGCTCTATGGCTTGGAAACGGGGATGAGCACCACCCTAGAGTTGAACACGACTGGACAAAAATTGTCAAAGGGAACCTTTACCTTACTTTTAAATAAGAATTTAAGCAATTAAGGCAGTATGGAATAGGTTCAGAGGAGGTGACCAAGGAAGGTCAGGGGACTGGAAACCAAGCTTTATGAAGAAAATTTGAAGGAACTGGACATATTTAGCCTAGAGATGGGATAACACTCTGCCAATACTTCAAAGATTGTAATATACAGAGGAGGGGCACGATCTGCTCTCAATCATCCCACAGCACAGAACAGGTATGAATGGGCTTAAGATCCTGGAAGCCAGATTTCAGCTGTATATCAGGAAAAAAACTCTTAACTGTTAGAGCAGTATGACAATGGAATCAATTCCCTCAGCAGGTGGTGAACACTACAGAACTAGAAGCTTTCAAGAGAAAATTGGGATGATTATATATCAGCTCTGTTTTCATTTATTTATTTTTATTTGAAATACTTTTACCCCACCTTTTTCCTTAGAAGGATTTGTATTCCTGCAATGAGCAGGGGGTTGGACTTGAAGGCCTTATTGGTGCCTTCCCCATCCTTCTGTGATAACAAGTTTTAACCTGTCTATTTTTGGTCTTTTCTCAACATTATGGTTAATTTCTGCTGTTAATTTCTTGACTTCTGAAACAGTTTGTTATCTTCTTCCTCAGAAGATAAAACTTTGTATTCCAGGGTAAATTAGAAGTCCCATCTGCCTGTTATAAATCCATTTCTTGATTAATATATCTAATAAATAAAATGACTTTCCAACAGTCCCTCCTCTTCACTGTTTACAGCAAACCACTATACTTTGTCCAGCAAGTGAATAAGGATCTGGATGTCAAGGCTTTATTGAACTGGCAGGCTTCCAATTCCCAGTCTAATTCTTACCAAGTCTATGTTATCATTCCTAAAGGATAAAATATAGAAAAAAAATCTCTACATATGGTTAAGAAATGTACAATACGTAATTTCAAAAAAAGCATATCCCAACATTTAAAAACACACACACCATGTGTGTGTTGTATTCTAGACTGTATTCTAAATAGCTGGCTTTCCTGACTATGGCTTTCCTAACGACCTGCAAGAAATAGACGATGTGCGCAAGACAGCTGTCATTGACATGGAACTGAGTAGACTGCAGATGGACATTGTTGCCCTGCAAGAGACAAGACTGCCAGACTCGGGATCTGTCAAAGAAAAAAACTTCTCATTCTTCTGGCAGGGAAAACCATCGAATGAGACCAGGGAATATGGTGTTGGCTTTGCAGTCAGAAACACTCTCCTGAGATGCATTGTTCCACCCACTGTGGGGAGTGAAAGAATCCTGTCTCTGCAGCTCCACTCATCAGCAGGACCAGTAACCCTCATTAGTGCATATGCACCAACACTGTCATCCACTACAGAAGTGAAAGACAAATTCTACGACGATCTGGCAGCTACTATCAAAAAAGTCCCTGAAAGAGAGTCACTGTTCATTCTTGGAGACTTTAATGCTAGAGTTGGTGCTGATCACAATTCTTGGCCCACTTGTCTAGGCCGTTTTGGCATTGGAAAGATGAACGAAAATGGCCAACGCTTACTGGAGTTTTGCTGTTACTATGGTCTCTGTGTCAGCAACACATTCTTTAATACGAAGCTGCAACACAGAGTTTCCTGGAGACATCCAAGATCCAAGCATTGGCATCAGCTCGATTTGATCCTCACTAGACGTTCTAGCCTTCCTAGTGTTACGATCACACGCAGCTACCAGAGTGCTGATTGCGATACTGATCACTCCCTGGTGTGTAGTAGAGTAAAACTGCGAACAAAGAAATTGTATCACATGAAAAAGGAAGGAAGACCGCGTATTGACATCAACAAGACTCGCGATCAAAGAAAAGTGAAGGAATTTGCCCAAGCACTCGAGGAAACCCTTCCAGGTCCAGCTAATGTAAATGCACCTGAACGATGGGAACACTTCAAGAACACTGTCTACAACACCGCCTTGTCCACCTTCGGCAAGAAGACCAGAAAGATGGCTGACTGGTTCGAAGCCCATTCGGAGGAGTTAAGGCCAGCCATTGAGGATAAGAGAAGAGCTCTAGCAGCATACAAAGCCTGTCCTAGCGAGTACAACCTGCAAGCTCTTCGAGCCGCTCGTAGCCAAGTCCAACAGGCTGCCAGGAGATGCTCCAATGACTATTGGCTTCAGCTTTGCTCTCAGATACAGATAGCAGCGGACACAGGTAACATCAAAGGAATGTATGATGGTATCAAGCAGGCCTTAGGTCCATTACAGAAGAAATCTGCTCCCTTGAAGTCTACTACAGGTGTGATCATCCAGGACCGAGCACAGCAGATGGAACGCTGGGTGCAGCACTACTCCGAGCTATATTCCAGAAAGAATGTAGTAACCGAAGAAGCATTAAATAACATTGAGTGCCTGCCTGTCTTGGAAGAGCTGGACAGCGAACCAACCCTAGCAGAAATAAATGCGGCCTTGGATTCCCTCACCTCTGGCAAGGCACCTGGAAGGGACAACATCCCTGTTGAAGTTCTGAAATGCGGTAAGGAGATCATCATCACCGAACTGTATGAAATCTTTTGCCTCTGCTGGAGGGAAGGTGGAGTACCACAAGACATGAAGGATGCAAACATTGTCACGTTGTACAAGAACAAAGGTGACAGGGGTGACTGCAATAATTACCGTGGTATCTCTCTTCTTAGCGTTGTAGGGAAGCTGCTTGCCCGTGTTGTGCTGAAGAGGCTCCAGGTACTTGCAGACAGAGTCTATCCAGAATCACAGTGTGGATTTCGAGCAAATAGATCCACCACTGACATGGTATTCTCCCTCCGACAGTTGCAGGAGAAATGCAGGGAACAACAACAGCCACTCTTAGTGGCCTTCATAGACCTTACAAAAGCATTTGACTTGGTTAGCAGGGATGGCCTTTTCAAAATACTTCCCAAGATTGGATGTCCACCTCGTCTCCTTAACATCATCAGGTCCTTCCATGATGGAATGAAAGGCACTGTAGTTTTTGACGGCTCAACATCAGATCCCTTTGACATCCGAAGCGGAGTGAAACAGGGCTGTGTCCTCGCACCAACACTTTTTGGGATCTTTTTTGCTGTCATGCTGAAGCATGCCTTTGGAACTGCAACAGAAGGTGTCTATCTCCGGACTAGATCAGATGGAAAGCTCTTTAATCTCTCTAGATTGAGAGCAAAGAACAAAGTCCAACTGAAATGCATGAGGGACTTCCTCTTTGCAGACGATGCAGCCATTGTTGCCCACTCTGCTGAAGACCTCCAACAACTCATGAACCGTTTCAGCAAGGCCTGCCAAGACTTTGGACTAACAATCAGCCTGAAGAAAACACAAGTCATGGGCCAGGGTGTGGACTCACCTCCCTCTATTACCATCTCCACACAAGAATTGGAGGTTGTTCATGACTTTGGAACCTGGAATGTAAGATCTATGAACGTTGGGAAGCTGGAGGTGGTCAAACAGGAGATGGCAAGAATAAACATCGACATCCTGGGCATCAGTGAACTAAAATGGACAGGAATGGGCGAATTCAGCTCAGATGATTATCATATCTACTATTGTGGGCAAGAATCCCGTAGAAGGAATGGAGTAGCCCTCATAGTCAACAAAAGAGTGGGAAAAGCTGTAATGGGATACAATCTCAAAAATGATAGAATGATGTCAATACGAATCCAAGGCAGACCATTCAACATCACAATAATCCAAGTTTATGCACCAACCAGCATTGCTGAGGAGACTGAAAGTGAACAATTCTATGAAGATTTACAACACCTTCTAGAACTGACACCAAAGAAAGATGTTCTTCTCATTCTAGGGGACTGGAATGCTAAAGTAGGGAGCCAAGAGATAAAAGGAACAACAGGGAAGTTTGGCCTTGGAGTTCAGAACGAAGCAGGACAAAGGCTAATAGAGTTTTGTCAAGAGAATAAGCTGGTCATCACAAACACTCTTTTCCAACAACACAAGAGGCGACTCTATACATGGAAATCACCAGATGGGCAATATCGAAATCAGATTGATTATATTCTCTGCAGCCAAAGATGGAGAAGCTCTATACAGTCAGCAAAAACAAGACCTGGAGCTGACTGCGGTTCTGATCATCAGCTTCTCATAGCAAAATTCAAGCTTAGACTGAAGAGATTAGGAAAAACCACTGGGCCACTCAGGTATAATCTAAACCAAATCCCTTATGAATACACAGTGGAAGTAAAGAACAGATTTAAGGAACTAGATTTGGTGGACAGAGTGCCTGAAGAACTTTGGATAGAGGCTCGTAACATTGTCCAGGAGGCAGCAACGAAAACCATCCCAAAGAAAAGGAAATGCAAGAAAGCAAAGTGGCTGTCCAACGAGGCCTTAGAAATAGCAGAGAGGAGAAGGGAAGCAAAATGCAAGGGAGATAGGGAAAGTTACAGAAACTTGAATGCAGACTTCCAAAGAATAGCAAGGAGAGACAAGAGGGCCTTCTTAAATGAACAATGCAAAGAAATAGAGGAAGATAACAGAAAAGGAAAGACCAGAGATCTGTTCAGGAAAATTGGACATATTAGAGGAACATTTTGCGCAAAGATGAACATGATAAAAGACAAAAATGGGAGGGACCTAACAGAAGCAGAAGACGTCAAGAAGAGGTGGCAAGAATACACAGAGGAATTATATCAGAAAGATTTGGATATCCCGGACAACCCAGACAATGTAGTTGCTGACCTTGAGCCAGACATCCTGGAGAGCGAAGTCAAGTGGGCCTTAGAAAGCCTGGCTAACAACAAGGCCAGTGGAGGTGATGGCATTCCAGTTGAACTATTTAAAATCTTGAAAGATGATGCTGTTAAGGTGCTACATTCAATATGCCAGCAAGTTTGGAAAACTCAACAGTGGCCAGAGGATTGGGAAAGATCAGTCTACATCCCAATCCCAAAGAAAGGCAGTGCCAAAGAATGCTCCAACTACCGTACAATTGCACTCATTTCACACACTAGCAAGGTTATGCTCAAAATCCTCCAAGGTAGGCTTCAGCAGTATGTGGACCGAGAACTCCCAGAAGTACAAGCTGGATTCCGAAGAGGCAGAGGAACTCGAGACCAAATTGCTAACTTGCGCTGGATTATGGAGAAAGCCAGAGAGTTCCAGAAAAATATCTACTTCTGCTTCATTGACTATGCGAAAGCCTTTGACTGTGTGGACCACAGCAAACTATGGCAAGTTCTTAAAGAAATGGGAGTGCCTGACCACTTTATCTGTCTCCGGAGAAACCTATATGTGGGACAGGAAGCAACAGTCAGAACTGGTCATGGCACAACTGAGTGGTTCAAAATTGGGAAAGGAGTACGACAAGGCTGTATACTGTCCCCCAGCTTATTTAACTTGTATGCAGAATACATCATCCGGAAGGCTGGACTGGTAGAAGCCCAAGCCGGAATTAAGATTGCCGGAAGAAATATCAACAACCTCCGATATGCAGATGATACCACTCTGATGGCAGAAAGTGAGGAGGAATTAAAGAACCTTGTAATGAGAGTGAAAGAGGAGAGTGCAAAAAAAGGTCTGAAACTCAACATCAAAAAAACTAAGATCATGGCCACTGGTCCCATCACCTCCTGGGAAATAGAAGGGGAAGATATGGAGGCAGTGTCAAATTTTATCTTCCTGGGCTCCATGATCACTGCAGATGGAGACAGCAGCCCTGAAATTAAAAGGCGCCTTCTTCTCGGGAGGAAAGCGATGACAAATCTTGACAGTATCTTGAAAAGCAGAGACATCACCTTGCCAACAAAAGTCCGAATAGTCAAAGCTATGGTTTTTCCTGTCGTGATGTATGGAAGTGAGAGCTGGACCATAAAGAAAGCAGACCGCCGAAGAATTGATGCCTTTGAATTGTGGTGCTGGAGGAGGCTCTTGAGAATCCCCTGGACTGCAAGGAGAACAAACCTATCAGTTCTAAAGGAAATCAACCCTGAATGCTCACTTGAAGGACAGATCCTGAAGCTGAGGCTCCAGTACTTTGGCCATCTCATGAGAAGAAAAGAGTCCTTGGAAAAAACCTTGATGTTAGGAAGGTGTGATGGCAAGAGGAGAAGGGGACGACCGAGGATGAGATGGCTGGACAGTGTCTGCGAAGCAACCAACATGAACCTGACACAACTCCGGGAGGCAGTGGAGGACAGGAGGGCCTGGCGTGCTCTGGTCCATGGGGTCACGAAGAGTCGGACACGACTAAACGACTAAACACACACACACACATGACTTTGTGTACCTCGGCTCAACCATCTCTGACACCCTCTCTCTAGATGCCGAGCTGGATAAACGCATTGGGAAAGCAGCCACCATGTTCTCTAGACTCACAAAGAGAGTATGGCTCAATAAGAAACTGACAACACATACCAAGATCCAGGTCTATAGAGCCTGTGTCCTGAGCACACTCCTGTACTGCAGCGAGTCCTGGACCCTTTGTGCCCGGCAGGAGAGGAAGCTGAACACCTTCCATATGCGTTGCCTACGACGGATTTTTGGTATCTCCTGGCAGGACAGAGTTCCAAATAGAGTAGTCCTAGAACGAGCTGGAATTTTCAGCATGCATACATTACTGAAACAGCGACGTCTACGCTGGCTTGGGCACGTTGTGAGAATGGCTGATGGTCGGATTCCAAAGGATCTCCTATATGGAGAATTAGTGCAGGGAAATCGCCCCAGAGGGAGACCACAGCTGCGATACAAGGATATCTGCAAGCGGGATCTGAAGGCCTTAGGAATAGACCTCAACAGATGGGAAACTCTGACATCTGATCGTTCAGCCTGGAGGCAGGCAGTACATCACGGCCTCTCCCAATTTGAAGAGACCCTTGTCCAGCAGGCTGAGGCAAAGAGGAAGTCACAAAGGAAGCAAAACCAGGGAGCTGGACAGGGGACAGATTGGATTTGTCTCCAGTGTGGAAGGGATTGTCACTCTCGAATTGGCCTCCTCAGCCACACTAGACGCTGTTCCAAGTCCTCCATACAGAGCACGATACCATAGTCTTTCGAGACTGAAGGATGCCTACCTATTCTAAATAGGTGGTGGCTGTGGTTTTTCGGGCTCTTTGGCTGTGTCCGGAGCTGGAGTCAGCTCGTGTCGTTCTGCCAACTCCTGCAACATTGCTGGAACCAGTTGTTTTGGCTCTTGCCTTTCCATTGGACCATTTCAGCAACGTGGAGAGAGGGAATCTGCTGCTTGGGTAACAGCCTATCCTCCATACTACTTTACTCAGGCTTCATGCTCTGGAGAGGACACTTCTCGATACAGAGCATGTTACCATAGTCTCTCGAGACTGAAGGATGCCTATGATGATGATGGTTGTGTTCTGAAGGTTGTTCTTCCTAACATTTCACTAGTCTTTGTGGCCGGCATCTTCAGAGGACAGGAGTCAGAACTCACTCTTTGCTCTGGACAGTTCTGACTTCTTTCCTCTTAAAATGCCGGCCACAGAGACTGGCGCAACCATCAGATCCCAGCTGTGAAAGCCTTTGAGAATACATTGTATTCTAAATAGCTTATAAATGATCAAATACTCACACACTGGCATTGTGTAACTTTTTAATAGCTTTATTTCATTCAAAATAATTAAATTTCAATCCAAATGTCATCCCCTATAAAATCCTCACCAGACAAAGGAAGCTCTTTAAGAAAATATTTAATTTTGCCCATTGACATGAACACTTTGGCTTCCCCTGAAAGGAGAAAGGTCACAACACTGTTCTTCTAGCAAACATCTTCAAACATTTCATTCTCTGAAGTTTCCATAAGGTTGCCACTGGAACCGTGGGCTCTTTTCACATTTCAGGTAGCTGAAGTAGTTTTGCCCTTGGGTGGACTCCTCCCTATAAAGGCCATGACTATAGGAGCAGGTCCTTCCATGTTCCAAGAAGTCATATGATTTCTCCCCAGTGTATGAATCTGATTCATTGGAACCGCATAGCACTTGAGGAGATGCGTTTCACATTGCCTGGATTGTTTTGCTTTCTCTGTGAATTTTTAGATGTGAACAAAACTGATGACTTTGACGCTCTCCCACATTCCATGCATTTCTATAGTTTTCCCTCTGTGACTTCTTTGATGCAAGCAAAGGAGACAGCCAAAACTGAGACCTTTCCCACACTCCATGCATTTACAAGGTTTCTTCTCACGGTAACTCCTTTGATGTGAATGAAGGCAACTGCTGTCATGGAAGCTCTTTCCACATTCCCTGTATATCCCCTCTGGGAGTTCTCTGATGTAAACTAAGATTATGGTTTTGACTTCCCACATTCCGTATATTTCTATGGTGTCTCCCCAGTGTGAGATCTTTGGTGTGAATTCAGCTGACTGCTCTGACTGAAGTTCTTTCCACATTCCATGCATTTATACGGTTTCTCCCCAGTGTGAGTTCTGTGATGGGAACTCAGGGCACTGCTCTGACTGAAGCTCTTTCCACATTCCATGCATTTATGTGGTTTCTCCCCACTGTGAATTCTTTGATGTGATCTAAGGGTACTGCTATCTCTGAAGCTCTTCCAACATTCCATGCATTTATATGGTTTCTCCCCAGTGTGAGTTCTTTGATGGGAACTCAGGACACTGCTCTGCCTGAAGCTCTTTCCACATTCCATGCATGTATATGGTTTCTCCCCAGTGTGAGTTCTGTGATGTGAACTCAGGGCACTACTACAACTGAAGCTCTTTCCACATTCCATGCATGTATATGGTTTCTCCCCAGTGTGAGTTCTGTGATGTGAACTCAGGGCACTGCTACGACTAAAGCTCTTTCCACATTCCATGCATGTATATGGTTTCTCCCCAGTGTGAGTTCTGTGATGTGAACTCAGGGCACTGCTACGACTAAAGCTCTTTCCACATTCCATGCATTTATATGGTTTCTCCCCAGTGTGAGATCTTTGATGGGAACTGAGGCTACTGCTCTGAATGAAACTCTTTCCACATTCCATGCATTGATATGGTTTTTCCCCAGTGTGAATTCTTTGATGGGAATGCAGGTTGCCCTTCCGACTGATACTCAATCCACATTCCATGCATTGATAGGGTTTCTCCCCAGTGTGAGATCTTTGGTGTGAACGCAGGTGACTGCTATTATTGAAGCTCTTCCCACATTCCATGCATTTATGTGGTTTCTCCCCAGTGTGACTTCTGTGATGGGAACTGAGGCTACTGCTCTGACTGAAACTCTTTCCACATACCATGCATGTATATGGTTTCTCCCCAGTGTGAGTTCTTCGATGTGAATTCAGGTGACCGCTATTACTGAAGCTCTTTCCACAGTCCATGCATTGATAGGGTTTTTCCCCAGTGTGAGTTCTTCGATGTAATCTCAGGTGAATTCTCTGACTGAAGCTCTTCCCACACTCCATGCATTGATAGGGTTTCTCCCCAGTGTGAGTTCTTTGATGTGAACTCAGGTGAACTCTCTGACTGAAGCTCTTCCCACACTCCATGCATTTATAAGGTTTCTCCCCAGTGTGAGTTCTTTGATGGGAACTGAGGCTACTGCTCTGACTTAAGCTCTTTCCACACTGTTGGCATTTGTAGCGTCTCCCACCTCTCACTGTTTTTTTAAGTGAAGCACAATCACTGTGCATCATGATGCTCTTTCCTTGTTTTATTCTTTGACTTCGTTTCTCCTCTGGGTGGACTTTGTCAAGTCTATTGTCATCTGAGGTTCCCTTGACTGTTTATCTGCCCAGGGAACCTTTTCTCCTTCCCACCCCCAGTTGATTTTTTTTCAGACAATCAGAAGTGCATCAACATCTACAGGATGAGAAGCTGGACATTATGTTTTTCCCTCTTGTTTTCTGGGTTCCCTTATTCCCTTTTTCTCCTTTTAAGTGTGTAGAATTTTTTATTATTTCACATTTGGTGGGGGAGTTTTTTTGGTTTTTTGCACTGAAAGAGTGACTGGCTCTGTAGAATTCCAGCTGTCCTGTTCATCACCTGATCGAGAGGAAAAGAGATGAAAGATGAGTGCAATGTAAAAGAAATACATTATTTGTCTGCATGAGTTCAAATCCCCAGGGCCAGATGAACTACACCCAAGGATACTGAAGGAACTGGCTGAAGAAACTGCAGAACCACTAATATTTTCTTGTCATCAAGGGAAACGGGTGAAGAGCCAGATAGGTGGAGTAGATCTGACACTGTCCCTATCTTCAAAAAGGGGAACCAGGGAACTGTAGACTAGTCAGCCTGGCATTCATCTAAGAAAAATTCTTGAGGAGATTACAAAGCAGACACTCTGCAAGCACTTTGAAAACAATGCAGTAAGAACTGAACGCCAATATAGAAACATGGAAAGAACTGGGCATGTTTGGCTTTGAGAAAAGAAGCCTGAGGGGAGAGACATGATTTTTTCTTTCTTTTTTCAACATGGTGGATGATTGATAATCTGGATTGGTCCAATCTCTTTGTGGTTTGTTATTTGTTTTGTTTTGTTGAGTTCGGTCTAATTATATTTTACCTCACTTGATCCCGATTTCAGTTGGTCTTATGTAATTGGAGAAAGAGTGACTGAGTGACAGTGACAGATTTTACTTTCCTAGGCTCCATGTTCACTGCAGATGGGGACGGCAGCCACAAAATTAAAAGACGCCTGCTTCTTGAGAAGAAAGCGATGACGAACCGAGACAGCATCTCAAAAAGCAAAGATATCACCTTACCGACAAAAGTCCTTGTAGTCAAAACTATGTTTTTTTCCAGTAGTGATGTGTGGAAGCGAGAGCTGGACCTTAAAGAAAGCTGACACGACTAAATGACTAAATAACAGCAAAATTGGATAAATCCTCTTCACCCTCTTATGCGACGGCTTCCAGCAGAAAAGCTAGTCCATTCCCATCTAAGGAAAAAATGCTCCAAAGCCAGCATTTCGACAAGTGATAGAAATAACTGTCAGAGGGATAGAATCTCAGGGTGTTTGTGTGAAAACCTCAGGCTGGGTGTTGTTCTATGAACATTACATGAGGTTCAGAGTTTTCTCCAACCTGGCTGAGAGCGGAACCATTGCTGTGTGTGTTTAGTCGTTTAGTCGTGTCCGACTCTTCGTGACCCCATGGACCAGAGCACGCCAGGCCCTCCTGTCTTCTACTGCCTCCCGGAGTTGTGTCAGGTTCATGTTGGTTGCTTTGCAGACACTGTCCAGCCATCTCATCCTCGGTCGTCCCCTTCTCCTCTTGCCATCAAACCTTCCTAACATCAAGGTTTTTTCCAAGGACTCTTTTCTTCTCATGAGATGGCCAAAGTACTGGAGCCTCAGCTTCAGGATCTGTCCTTCCAGTGAGCACTCAGGGTTGATTTCCTTTAGAATTGATAGGTTTGTTCTCTTTGCAGTCCAGGGGATTCTCAAGAGCCTCCTCCAGCACCACAATTCAAAGGCATCAATTCTTCGGCGGTCTGCTTTCTTTATGGTCCAGCTCTCACTTCCATACATCACGACAGGAAAAACCATAGCTTTGACTATTCGGACTTTTGTTGGCAAGGTGATGTCTCTGCTTTTTAAGATGCTGTCAAGATTTGTCATCGCTTTCCTCCCAAGAAGAAGGCGTCTTTTAATTTCAGGGCTGCTGTCTCCATCTGCAGTGATCATGGAGCCCAGGAAGATAAAATTTGACACTGCCTCCATATCTTCCCCTTCTATTTCCCAGGAGGTGATGGGACCAGTGGCCATGATCTTAGTTTTTTTGATGTTGAGTTTCAAACCATTTTTTGCACTCTCCTCTTTCACCCTCATTACAAGGTTCTTTAATTCCTCCTCACTTTCTGCCATCAGAGTGGTGTCATCTGCATATCGGAGGTTGTTGATATTTCTTCCGGCACTCTTAATTCCGGCTTGGGATTCCTCCAGTCCAGCCTTCCGCATGATGTATTCTGCATATAAGTTAAATAAGCTGGGGGACAATATACAGCCTTGCCGTACTCCTTTCCCAATTTTGAACCACTCAGTTGTTCCATGACCAGTTCTGACTGTTGCTTCCTGTCTCACATATAGGTTTCTCAGGAGACAGATAAAGTGGTCAGGCACTCCCATTTCTTTAAGAACTTGCCATAGTTTGTTGTGGTCCACACAGTCAAAGGCTTTCGCATAGTCAATGAAGCAGAAGTAGATATTTTTCTGGAACTCTCTGGCTTTCTCCATAATCCAGCGCAAGTTAGCAATTTGGTCTCGAGTTCCTCTGCCTCTTCGGAATCCAGCTTGTACTTCTGGGAGTTCTCGGTCCACATACTGCTGAAGCCTACCTTGCAGGATTTTGAGCATAACCTTGCTAGCGTGCGAAATGAGTGCAATTGTTCGGTAGTTGGAGCATTCTTTGGCACTGCCTTTCTTTGGGATTGGGATGTAGACTGATCTTTTCCAATCCTCTGGCCATTGTTGGGTTTTCCAAACTTGCTGGCATATTGAATGTAGCACCTTAACAGCATCATCTTTCAAGATTTTAAATAGTTCAACTGGGATGGCATCACCTCCACTGGCCTTGTTGTTAGCCAGGCTTTCTAAGGCCCACTTGACTTCACTCTCCAGGATGTCTGGCTCAAGGTCAGCAACTACATTGTCTGGGTTGTCTGGGATATCCAAATCTTTCTGATATAATTCCTCTGTGTATTCTTGCCACCTCTTCTTGACGTCTTCTGCTTCTGTTAGGTCCCTCCCATTTTTGTCTTTTATCATGTTCATCTTTGCACAAAATGTTCCTCTAATATCTCCAATTTTCCTGAACAGCTCTCTGGTCTTTCCTTTTCTGTTATCTTCCTCTATTTCTTTGCATTGTTCATTTAAGAAGGCCCTCTTGTCTCTCCTTGCTATTCTTTGGAAGTCTGCATTCCATTTTCTGTAACTTTCCCTATCTCCCTTGCATTTTGTTTCCCTTCTCCTCTCTGCTATTTCTAAGGCCTCGTTGGACAGCCACTTTGCTTTCTTGCATTTCCTTTTCTTTGGGATGGTTTTCGTTGCTGCCTCCTGGACAATGTTACGAGCCTCTATCCAAAGTTCTTCAGGCACTCTGTCCACCAAATCTAGTTCCTTAAATCTGTTCTTTACTTCCACTGTGTATTCATAAGGGATTTGGTTTAGATTATACCTGAGTGGCCCAGTGGTTTTTCCTACTCTCTTCAGTCTAAGCTTGAATTTTGCTATGAGAAGCTGATGATCAGAACCGCAGTCAGCTCCAGGTCTTGTTTTTGCTGACTGTATAGAGCTTCTCCATCTTTGGCTGCAGAGAATATAATCAATCTGATTTCGATATTGCCCATCTGGTGATTTCCATGTATAGAGTCGCCTCTTATGTTGTTGGAAAAGAGTGTTTGTGATGACCAGCTTATTCTCTTGACAAAACTCTATTAGCCTTTGTTCTGCTTCGTTCTGAACTCCAAGGCCAAACTTCCCTGTTGTTCCTTTTATCTCTTGGCTCCCTACTTTAGCATTCCAGTCCCCTAGAATGAGAAGAACATCTTTCTTTGGTGTCAGTTCTAGAAGGTGTTGTAAATCTTCATAGAATTGTTCAATTTCAGTCTCCTCAGCAATGCTGGTTGGTGCATAAACTTGGATTATTGTGATGTTGAATGGTCTGCCTTGGATTCGTATTGACATCATTCTATCATTTTTGAGATTGTATCCCATTACAGCTTTTCCCACTCTTTTGTTGACTATGAGGGCCACTCCATTCCTTCTACGGGATTCTTGCCCACAGTAGTAGATATGATAATCATCTGAGCTGAATTCGCCATTCCTGTCCATTTTAGTTCACTGATGCCGAGGATGTCGATGTTTATTCTTGCCATCTCCTGCTTGACTACCTCCAGCTTCCCAACGTTCATAGATCTTACATTCCAGGTTCCTATGCAGTATTTTTCTTTACAGCATTGGACTTTCCTTTCACTTCCAGGCACGTCCACAGCTGAGCGTCCTTTCGGCTTTGGCCCAACCACTTCATTAGCTCTGGAGCTACTTGTACTTGTCCTCCACTCTTCCTCAGTAGCATGTTGGACGCCTTCCGACCTGAGGGGCCCATCTTCCAGCGTCATATCTTTTAGCCTTTTGTTTCTGATCATGGGGTGTTCTTGGCAAAGATACTGGAGTGGCTTGCCATTTCCTACTCCAGGTGGATTGCGTTTAGTCGGAACTCTCCACTATGTCCTGTCCGTCTTGGGTGTCCCTGCACGGCATAGCCCATAGCTTCTCTGAGTTACTCAAGCTCCTTCGCCACGACAAGGCAGCAATCCATGAAGGAACCATTGCTAACATCCAGAAAATAACGGGAACTGAATGATCCATTCATGATGGACAATCTAATCTCTTGGGACTTAGTCGATTTGATTATTGAATGGGAAGGACATTTAGGGTCCTGCCCATGTCCCAGATTAACATTTTCTTCTAACAACATAATGAGACTTTAAACTGAATAGGATATCAAAAACTTTTTCCACCTCAATTTCTTGATACACTGCTTATCACAGAAATCAATGGCGAGAGATTGTGGTTTGGATGTATTTGAAACAGTGTGTGAACATGAAAAAAGAATCGTCATATATCACAAGCTGAATATGAGCAAGCAGTGTGATTTGGATACAAAAAAGGCACTATTTTAGGAGGGATTAACAGGAAGACCGAGAACTCCCAGAAGTACAAACTGGATTTTGAAAGGGCAGAGGAACTAGAGACCAAATTGCTAACATGCGCTGGATTATGGAGAAAACCAGAGAGTTCAAGAAAAACATCTACTTCTGCTTCATTGACTACGCAAAAGCCTTTGACTGTGTGGACCACAACAAACAATGGCAAGTTCTTAAAGAAATGGGAGTGCCTGACCACGTTATCTACCGCCTGAGAAATCCATACAGTGGTGTCCCACATCATGACGTTAATCCGTTCCAGGATTAACGTCACTATCCGGAAACATAGCTAAATGGAACAAAAAACCCCATAGGAACGCATTAAACCCTGTTTAATGCGTTCCGATGGGGCAAAAACTCACCGTTCAGCGAAGATCCTCCATAGGGGCGGCCATTTTCGGTGCCTCTTAAGCGAGGAATCTGTCCAGAAAACAGTGGGCGGCCATTTTGAAACCGCTGATCAGCTGTTAAGAAAGCACTGCTTTGCCATGATCGGTTCCCCAAGCAGGGAACCGATCATGGCAAAGCACTGCCAGCCAGCCAGCCAGCCAGCCTGGGAGACATTGGGCGTCCTTCGGTGGTGGGTGAGCGAGGGCTCTGGAGGAGGGCCACCAGAACACCCAGGCCTTGCCCTGCCTCCCGGCTCTCCCCGAGCCACCCCTCATCCCCGTCTCTGCCGCTGCCGGTCTTTGGAAGCGGCTTCCGAAACCCAGCAGCGGTGGAGACAGGGGTGAGGGGTTGGGAGAAGGGCCGCCGGGAACACCCAAGCCTTGCCCTCCTCCCGGCTCTCCCCGAGCCACCCCTCACCCCTGTCTCCCAGCGGCAGAGACGGGGTGAGGTGTGGCTCGGGGGGAGCCGGGAGGCAGGGCAAGGCCCGGGTGTTCCCGATGGCCCTCCTCCCAGTGGAGGCTCCCGTCCAGCTGAGTGGCGGGAGCTTCCGAAGGGCAAGCCCCCCGCCGCTCAGCTGTGGCTAAATGCCGGCAGTGGAGGTGGCTTCCGAAGCCACCGCCGGCATTTTTGAGCGGGAAAATGCGCTCCCGCCGCTCAGCTGGGGCTAAATGCTGGCGGTGGCGGTGGCCTCCAAAGCCACCGCCACCATTTAGCCCCAGCTGAGCGGCGGGAGCTTTCCCCTTTTCCCCCATAGGCAACATCGCCATGTGATCGCAAAAACAATCGCAAAAAAGCCATCGCTATGCGGATTTGTCATTAAAAGGGGCACCCGTTAAGCGAGGCACCACTGTATGTGGGACAGGAAGCAACAGTGAGAACTGGATATGGAACAACTAATTGATTCAAAGTTGGGAAAGGAGTACAACAAGGCTGTATATTGTCCTCTGGCTTATTATATGCAAAATGCATCATGCGAAAGGCAGCACTGGATAAATCCTGAGCTGGAATTAAGATTGCTGGAAGAAATATCAACAACCCTCAATATGCAGATGATACCACTCTGATGGCAGAAAGTGAGAAGGAATTAAAGAACCCCTTAATGAGGGTGAACGAGGAGAGTGCAAAAAAATTGTCTGAAGCTCAACATAAAAAAACTAAGATCATGGCCACTGGTCCCATCACCTTCTGCCAAAATGAAGGGGAAGATATGGAAGCAGTGACAGATTTCACCTTCTTGGGCTCCATGATCACTACAGATGGGGACAGCAGCCAAAAAATAAAAGGCGCCTGCTTCTTGGGAGGAAAGTGATGACAAACCTTGTCAGCATCTTAAAAAGCAGAGACATAACCTTCCTGACAAACATCTGCATTGTCAAAGCTATGGTTTTTCCAGTAGCGATGTATGGAAGTGAGAGCTGGACCATAAAAAGAATTGATGCTTTTGAATTGTGGTGCTGGAGGACACTCTTGAGAGTCCCCTGGACTGCAAGTAGAACCTATCCGTTTTGAAGGAAATCAACCTTGAATATTCACTGGAAGGACAGATCCTGAAGCTGAGGCTCCAATACTTTGGCCATCTCACAAGAAGAGAAGACTCCCTGGAAAAGACCCTGATGTTGGGAAAGTGTGGAAGCAAGAGGAGAAGGGGACAACAGAGGACGAGATGGTTGGACAGTGTCACCGAAGCAACCAACATGAATTTGACCCACCTGGGAGGCAGTGAAAGACAGGAGGGCCTGGCGTGCTCTGGTCCATGGGGTCACAAAGAGTTGGACATGAATTAATGAATAAACAGCAGCAGCAGGAAGAGAGTCTCCAAATCTCGTTAGTTACTGGTTCCACTATATTCAGCACTGGTTGGGTCTTATCTACTGTGTCCTGTTCTGGACACCACACTTCAAGAAGGATGCTAACAAATTGGAAGAAATTCAGAGGAGGCCAAGAGTGTTCCACCAATGGAGGTATTCAAGAGAAATTAAAAACATTAAGAAGACCCCTGCTGGATGAGGCTGAGGGCCCATCTAGTCCAGCTTCCTGTATCTCACAGTGGCCCCACCAGATGCCTCTAGAAGCATGTAAGACAAGGTACCTGTCTATTGATGCCATCCCCCTGCATCTGGGATTTGGCTTTCTTCAAAGCCTGGAGATTATATACAGTGGGGTCTCTACTTAAGAACTTAATCCGTATTGGAAGGTGGTTCTCAAGTTGAAAAGTTCTTATGTTGAATCTGCATTTCCCATAGGAATGCATTGAAAACCATTTAATCCGTATCTGCTCTTTTCCGTCCATAGAAACTACAGTGGAACCTCTTAAGAACTTAATCTGTTTTGGAATGGTGTTCTTAAGTTGAAACGTTCTTAAGTTGAAGCAAAATTTCCCATAGGAATGGACTGAAAACCAATTAATCCATTCTGGCTGGTTTTTTTGTTATGTAGAGGTGCGTTCGTACATTGAAGCATTAGTTCGCATAGGAACTAATGCAAAGCTGGTTAATGCGTACTCTACCACTAGGGGGAGATATTTTTTTTAGCCTAAGATGACCTAAGGTTAAAAAAAGAGCAGGAAAGGTTTTTTTCCTGTTCTTATCTTGGATTTCTGTTCTCAAGTAGAAGCAAGATGTAGCAAATGGAGCTGTTCTTAAATTGGATTGTTCTTAAGTAGAGACGTTCTTAAGTAGAGACCCCACTGTATCCCCATCATGGCTTGTCACCCAAGATGGACTTTTCCTCCAGATATCTGTCCTATCCTGTTTTCAAAGCATCTAGGTCAGATGCCATCATCGCATCCTGTGGCAAGGAGTTCCACAGACTAACAACAAGCTGGGTCAAGAAATATTTTCTTTTCTCTGTTCTCACTCTCCCAACCCTCCGTTGGAGTGGATGTCCCCTGGTTCTGGGATTGTGTGAGAGGGAAAAGAGCTTCCCTCTCTCTACTTTATCCATCCCCTGCATTACTTGATATGGCTCCACCATGTCCCCCCTCAGGCACCTTTTCTCTAGACTCAAGAGCGCCAAACGCTGTCGCCTTTACTCATCCGGGAGGCACCCCAGTTCAGTCATCATTTGAGTCACCCTCTTTGGCACCTTTTCATTTATTTATTTTATTTATTTATTTTACCGCCCATCTGGACAATTGACCACTCTGGGCGGCTAACAACACTTACAATAAAACAATTTAAATATAACATAAATATAAAACATCGATAATCAATTGTTCAAGATGGAAAGAAAAAATAATTAAAAAATCAAATAGTGGCTGGAGGGAAGGCCTGCTTAAACAACCAAGTTTTCAATTGGCTTTTGAAAATGCCCAGCGAAGGGGCCATACGAATATCAGGGGTGAGTTTATTCCAAAGGCGAGGAGCCACTGCCGAGAAGGCCTGGTTTCTTGTTTTTTTCTTCTGGACCTCTCTCGGCGTCAGGCTCCTCAACCTCACCTCCTGGCTAGATCGAGTGATACGGGTAGATTTTGGTGGGGGTAGGCGTTTCGCCAAATATTGAGGGCCTAAACCGTTTGAGGCTTTATAAGTAAGCATTAATACTTAGAAATCAATGTGGAACAGAATGGGCAGCTAATGCAGAGCGGCCAGAGTGGGAGTGATATGGCATTTTCTTACCCCACTAAGGAGTCTGGCCGCCACATTCTGCACCATTTGGAGCTTCTGCATCAACCTCAAAGGTAGCCCCATGTAGAGTGCATTAGAGTGGTCTAATCTCCCTTTATGGATTGCTGTCTTGTCGTGGCGAAGGGGCTTGAGTAATTCAGAGAAACTATGGGCTATGCCATGCAGGGACACCCAAGATGGACAAGTCATAGTGGAGAGTTCGACTAAACGCGATCCACCTGGAGCAGGAACTGGCAAGCTACTCCAGTATCTTTGCCAAGAACGCCCCATGATCAGAAACAAAAGGCTAAAAGATAGGATGCTGGAAGATGGGACCCTCAGGTCGGAAGGCGTCCAACATGCTACTGAGGAAGAGCGGAGGACAAGTACAAGTAGCTCCAGAGCTAATGAAGTGGTTGGGCCAAAGCCGAAAGGACGCTCAGCTGTGGACGTGCCTGGAAGTGAAAGGAAAGCCCGATGCTGCAAAGAAAAATACAGCATAGGAGCCTGGAATGTAAGATCTATGAACCTTGGTAAGTTGAACTAAAATGGACAGGTATGGGCGAATTCAATTGAGAGGATTATCATATTTACTATTGTGGAATAATAGAATCCCGTAGAAGATATGGAGTAGCCCTCATAGTCAACAAAAGGGTGGGAAAAGCTGTAATGGGATATAAACTCAAAAATGATAGAATGATGTCAATACGAATCCAAGGCAGACCTTTCAACATCAAAATAATCCAAGTTTATGCACAAACCACCAATACAGAAGAGACTGAAATTGACCAATTCTATGAAGACTTACAATACCTTCTAGAACTGACACCAAAGAAAGATTTTCTTCTCATTCTAGGGGATTGGAATGCTAAAGTAGGGAGTCAAGAGATAAAAGGAACAACAGGGAAGTTTGGCCTTGGAGTTCAAAACGGAGCAGAGCAAAGGCTAATAGAGTTTTGTCAAGAGAACAAGCTGGTCATCACAAACACTCTTTTCCAACAACACAAAACACGACTCTACACATGGACATCACCAGATGGGCAATACCGTAATCAGATTGATTATATCCTCTGCAGCCAAAGATGGAGAAGCTCTATACAGTCAGCAAAAACAAGACCTGGAGCTGAGTGAGGCTATGATCATCAGCTTTTATACCAAAATTCAAGCTTAAACTGAAGAGAGTAGGATAAACCACTAGGCTTGTCAGGTGTAATCTAAACCAAATCCCTTATGAATACACAGTGGAAGTGAAGAACAGATTTAAGGAACTCCATTTGGTGGACAGAGTGCCTGAAGAACTTTGGATAGAGGCTCGTAACATTGTACAGGAGGCAGCAACAAAAACCATCCCAAAGAAAAGGAAATGCAAGAAAGCAAAGTGGCTGTCCAACGAGGCCTTACAAACAGCAGAGAAGGGAAACAAAATGCAAGGGAGACAGGGAAAGTTACAGAAAATTGAATGCAGACTTCCAAAGAATAGCAAGGAGAGACAAGAGGGCCTTCTTAAATGAACACTGCAAAGAAATAGAGGAAAAGAATAGAAAAGGAAAAACCAGAGATCTGTTCAAGGTTAAAGGTTATGCTCAAAATCCTCCAAGGTAGGCTTCAGCAGTATGTGGACCGAGAACTCCCAGAAGTACAAGCTGGATTTCGAAGGGGCACAGGAACTCGAGACCAAATTGCTAACATGCACTGGAGAAAGCCAGAGAGTTCCAGAAAAACATCTACTTCTGCTTCATTGATTATGCAAAAGCCTTTGACTGTGTGGACCACAGCAAACTATGGAAAGTTCTTAAAGAAATGGGAGTGCCTGACCACCTTATCTATCTCCTGAGAAATCTATACGTGGGACAGGAAGCAACAGTTAGAACTGGATATGGAAACACTGATTGGTTCAAAATTGGGAAAGGAGTACGACAAGGCTGTATATTGTCTCCCTGCTTGTTTAACTTAACAACTAAACAACAATCTCGAGATTACAGGCGCATGTACCAAAGTGGTGAGCACCCCAACATCAAGATAGGGACACAGCTGGGCAATCCGCCACAGATGGAAATAGGCAGAATGGACCACTGACGCCATCTGGGTTTCCATGGTGAGCGCTGGGTCCAGATGGATACCCAAGGGGCGAACCTCATGCTTCGTGGTGAGTCACCCCCCTCAAATAAGAGGGAGTTTCCGAAAGCGCTGATGATGGGGCCACCCACCATCAGGACCTCCGTCTTGCCCGGGTTCAACCTCAGCCCATTTTCCTGCATCCATCGCAGTACAACCTCCAAGCAGTGCTGAAGGGACAGAATGGCACCCTTTGCAGTTGGTGAAAAGGAGATGTAGAGCTGGGTGTCATCAGTGTACTGATGGCATGATGCCCCAAACCCCCTGATGACCCCACCCAGTGGCCTCATATAGATATTATACAGCATTGGGGAGATAATCGAGCCCTGCGGCACCCCACAATTGAGGCTCCACAGGGCCCTCTCCCCAAGCTGTACTCTCTGAGGATGGTCCTCCAAGAAAGAACAGAGCCAGGCAAGCGCCAGGCATCTAATTCCCAACTCGGAGAGCCTCCTCAGGAGGATACCGTGGTCGATGGTATCAACGGTGGCCGAGATATTGAGGAGGACCAGCAGAGATGCTTTACCCCTGTCAGCCTCCCTCAATAGGTCATCATACAGGGCAACCAATGCCATTTCTGTACCATGGTGCAGCCTGAAACCCGACTGGAACGGATCCAGGGCATTTGTTTCATCCAAATGAGCCTGAAGCTGATCGGCCACCACCCTTTCCACCACTTTGCTAATGAAAGAAATGGCGATGGGCCTATAATTACCAATTTTGTCCGCCGCCAAACTAGGTTTATGCCTTAAACTTTTCCAGTTCCACCACGTCTTTTTTGAAGTGCGGTGACCAGAACTGTACACAATACTCCAGGTGCGGCCTTACCATTGTTTTGCAAAATGGCATTATCATGTTGGCTTTTTAATTTTCAATCCCCTTTTTAATGATCCCTAGCACGGAATTGGCCTTCTTCACTGCCACCGCACACTGGGTTGACCCTTTCATTGAGCTGGCCACCAGCACGTGAAGATCTCTTTCCTGATATCTCATGGACAGATCAGAACCCATAAACTGACAAGGAAAGTTTTGATTTTTTTTTAAAAAAGCAGCATCTTGTATGATGTCATTACAATGTCTGTGAGGGGTGGAGAAGGTCAGGTCAAGCCCATCTCTCGGTCCCTCGACATTGGCTACGGGAGACCTGGGGGTGACGGCCCCCTCCCCAAAAGGCTCCTGGGACTGCCAGTGATGGGGCTGAAATGCTACGACATCCTAATCCAAGCTGCAAAAAGAAACAGCATTCTGCTGATGGGAGAGTAGCTGGCTGGAGAGCTCTGGGGTTCTGGATCGGTGGATGGGGACCCGGAAGTTGGGAGTTCGATTCCCCCTCCCCCCATGGGCCACCTCCTGTGAGAAGAGCCAGCCGGGGCAGCCTTGGGCCAGCTCCTCCCTCCCAGGAGAAAGAAAATGGGGAAACCGCCTCTGAGGACTCTCTCCCTGGGAAACTTTGGAAAAAGGGTCACCAAAGTCAGAATGAGCTTGATGAGGATGATGACTATTTTAATAGTATGGCGGTGCCTCGGATGGCAATAAAAAGAGCTCACCTGCCTTGCAAACGTTGGCAGGCTCTGGCATTTGATCTCTCCTCTTTCGGTCCTGGGAAGAACCGGGAGAGATCAGATCACTCTCCCCTCCCCCCTCCCTGGGAGAAGAGAAGAAGCCAAAGGATCCCTCTGGAGAGATCCCGGGAGGGAGGAAGAGGAAAAAGGGCTTTTCCCTCTGGAGGGCTGCCTTTCTCCTTCTTCCATCCGGTGGGGCAGAGAAAGGAGGAAGGGATGAAGGGAAAAAAGCTGGGAGGGAAGGAGGAAGGGGCCTTTTGTGAGCCCCCCCCATTCACGCACCAAATACACACACAGACACACACACAAGCAGAGTGCCTTGCTGGCAGGGGACATGGGGGGGGAGAGGAATCTCCCTGCTTCGCGGGGGGGGGGATTCCCCGACCTCCCACCTCCACCCCCCCCCCCGAATATCCCCAACTAGGAGAGACTCCGGGAGGAAAAGGGGGCAATTCGAGAGAACCCCCAAAGAAGCGAAGGGGGGGCGGATTTTCAATCCGGAGTGAAAATACAAGAGCTCCCCCCTCTTTGGAAGGGGGGTTGTTTGCCTTCCTTTTTAAAATAAAAAACCCGAAATATTATGCACCCTTCCCACCCCCACCCCCATATGGCTCACCTCCTTGCAAGTCCGGAGGCGGGAAACTCCCGAGGAGACGCCTTGGCAGGCGCCCTCCCTGAAGAGACCATAGAGATGAGAAGGGCAGAAGTTCCCTCCCAGCGCTTCCGGTTCCGGTTTGGAGAAAGGCGGAAAAAGGGAGGAGCTCCTTCTCTCCTCTTTCGTAGCTCTAGGTTCCCCCCTTCCAACCCCCCCAAAGGGTTTCTCATGAATGGAGGGAGGGGGGACGAAGAAAAAGGCGGTCTGGAAGGCAGGAATTCCACCCTCCATCATCATCATCATCATCTTCCGTCGCCTGTTCCCAGCCCCTCCCCTTCTCTCTCCCCCCCCCCCCCGGGCTCTTCATTCAAGGAAACCTCACTTCGGGAAACCCTAGAGCTACGAAGGATGTAGAGGAGGCCCCTCGAGGAGGCCCCTCGCGGCGCGCTTTTCAAACGGAAACCGGAAGCGGAAACAGCGCGCTCTGCCTCTTTTCTTCCCCCCACCTCTCGGGTCCTGGGGAATCTCCTTTGCGAGGAGGGTCTCCTCGGGAGTTTCTGGAAGAACCTTCAGTGCATCCCGTGTATTGGGTGGGGAGAAGATCTCCATGCATTTCGGACGCGGGGGGGGGAGGTTTCTCTCTGTGCAAAAGGCTTTGCAAGGCGGGTTGTCCCTCCCCCTGTGAGGGATCTTCTGGGGGGGATCTTCAAGGGGGGAGATGGGATCCTGGGTGGGGGAGGGGAGGGAGACCCATGTCTCCTCGGAGCAAAGCACGCGGGTGCATGCGATCCCCCCTCCCCATAGGAAACCAACCTCCCCCCCCCCGCCGACAAGCACAATTTTTGGCCCTGAATCCTGCAGGCACCGGTTGGTGTAAATAAAGGGATGAAAGAAAAGGAACTTGGCTCTTTCCCCCTCCTCCCCCGCCCCCTATTTTTCCAGGGCCCCCCCGTAGGGAAACCCCAGCCCCTCCCACTTTCCCAAATCTTGGAAAAGGCTGCAAGTCCCCCTCCCCCAAGAAAAGGGGCCAAGAAGGAAGCCTGCCTCTTCAGGACACACAGCTGTGTCCACCTCCCTCCCAGGAAAATGAGTTGGGGAGCTTTGACAGCCCCTTTCCTTTGAAACAGGGACTGAAGGGGAAGGCGGCAGATGATGATGATGATGATGATGATGAAGAAGAAGAAGAAGAAGAAGAAGAAGAAGAAGAAGAAGAAGAAGAAGGTCAGGAAAGGATGAAGAGGAAAAAGGGGCTGGAGAGGGAGGGAGAGAAGATCCCCCCCACACACAAGGGTTTTGAAAATAAAACATAGGAAGGGACAGAAGTTGGGGGTGGGTGGATGGGCAGGAAATGGGGAAAGGTTTTTTGGGGGCGGTGGGGTGGTTGTGGAAATGAGAAGAGAGCCAGAGGGAGGTAGATGAAGGTGGGGGGGTCCAGGGTTTGGCCCTTGGGGAGGGGGAGGCAGGGCCAAGAGAGGGAGGGAGGGAGCAATTTGATGTTCTGACACTTCATTAATTTATGGTAATTTTTTGTTTTCTCCATTGAAAACTATTGAATGGTCTGTCTAATGGTTTTTACAGGAGCAAAAAGGGAGATCGGGAAGAGCTTTAAAAGGCAAACGGAGATCAAAGAGCCCTTTCCCGATCTCCCTTTTCGCTCCTGTAAAAGTGTCTTACAATGTTTGGATGCTGTTTTAAATGCTTGCAATGGTTAGCCCACCTCCTGAAACCTATGCAAGCTGATTTTGGTGTTGTTCTGACACTTCGTTAATTTATGGTGATTTTTTAAATTTTCTCCATTGGAAACCATTAGACAGACCATTCAATAGTTTTCAATGGAGAAAACAAAAAATTACCATAAATTAACGAAGTGTCAGAACAACATCAAATTAAGTTTGCGTAGGTTTCAGGAGGTGGGCTAACCATTGCAAGCATTTAAAACAGCTTCCAAACATTGTAAGACACTTTTACAGGAGCGAAAAAGGACTTCGCAAAGCCATTGAAATGTATTGAGTCGGCTTCAATACATTCCAATGGAGGAAACATTGTTTCACACAGCAATGTTTCCTATGGGGATTTTCACTCAGCGATGGCAATCCGTTCCAATTGGAAAGGATTAACCGGTTTTCAATGCATTCCTATGGGAAATGGTGTTTCACAGAACAATGTTTCACACAACGTTGATTTTTTTGGAACCAATTAACATCGTTGTGTGAGGCACCACTGTATTTGCTTTTACATGCTTTCAAACCGCTAGGTTGGCAGGAGCTGGGACAAGCGACGGGTGCTCACTCCGTCACGTGGATTCGATCTTACAGCTGAAGATCTACAGACCTTACAGCACAGAGGCTTCTGCTGTTTAACCCACAGTGCCACCACGTCCCTTCATTTATTACAGTAGCTGCCAATAAATGTCTCTTAGTGAACTGACCAAGAAACAGTCATGTTAAAAAATAAAAATGAATTCAGTGGAGGCTTTTTTTCAAAATAACAAAAAAAAACCACAACACCCTTGATTTAAACAGCCAATTGTAACCAAACCCACCCTGGCCTGGCTGTGGGATCCCCCGGCCTCTCACACTCTGCACAGGCTCAGAGCCAACCTTGCTCGTCTGGATGCCCAAACAAGGCTCTGGCACAGGCAGGGGGAAAGTGGGCCTGGGCAAAGCCGAATGAGGCAACCTCCCCTCACCTGAGGGCCATAAGTTCAAGGTTGGGGAGTGTGGAAATTGGAGTCCCCAAAAGGGACTGTGAACACACACAGTCCAGGTGTTCACCTTTCCATCGATGCCCTCGGGCACTGCTTGCTCCTGCCTGGGTTGGTTGGCGGTGCTCCACTCACGCTGCCTTTCTGGGCATGTGGGCTGGGCAGGCATGTCGGATCAACAAGCAGCCACCGCAGGAGAGTGCAAGGGCTGCGCTCTGGTGCTGGTGGCAGGCAACGGGTGGGTCAGGGAAAGACAGGGTGAGGGGGTCCTTCCACCTTTCCTCCTGCCATCCAAAATTATAACAAGGCCATGCGGGGGAGAGGGAAGGACTACTCTGGGCATTGGGTGGGTGGGGGGGTAACTAGTGAGGCTTTATTTTATTCACTTATCTATTTTATTTTCCTTTTTATTTTGATATTTGATTTAATTATATTTGATATATTTATATTATATTTGATATATATATTTATATTGATATTTGATTTAATTATATTTAAATTGCTTGCCTACTTTATGTTTACTATTTACAGTATATGCATTGGTATATTGTTTATGGTTATGGTTAATTTTTATTTTTATTGTTACTATTATTTTTCTCTTCGTTTATTGATTTATTTGTACTAAGTTAATTTTGTCTATTATCTTGCCCTTTCCTTTTCTTTTCCTCCCTTTTTCCCCCTTTCCTCCCTCCCTCCCTCCCTCCTCCCTCTGATGGAATGGAGGGCCTGCCCTCCCAGCGAGGGCCCCCAAAATATTTCTGTGGTCACGGGTAGAGGTAGATATGGCGTGGCCCCAGTCCCTACTCTTGTAAGAAGAAGGACGGACAGATGTCTGAAGGCTGTCCATTGTTCTGAGCCTGGGGCCACCCCTCAATATCGAGGCAGCCAAATCAGTCATCCTTCCACTCTACGCCTGGTGTTGTTGAATGCCAGGTCTGTCGCCAATAAGGCCCAGGTGATTTATGACCTTATCCTGGAAGAGGACGCAGACCTGGCCTGCATAACCGAAACATGGATAGGCGGAGAGGGGGGTCCTCCCCTAGCACTCATCTGTCCGCCCGGTTATGCCGTCCAACACCAGGGCAGACTGGAAGGTCGGGGGGGGAGTCGCCATTGTCTATAAATCCATCTTGGAGGTTACTAGGCGCTCCTCGGTGGTAAAGCCGGGTCTGGAGGCCCTCCACGTGTCGATTGGGGCCAGGGATGGTATTGGGATCTTGCTGGGTTACTGTGCTCCCCGCGACCCAGCCATTTCCCTACTGGAGCTGGTGCACTTTGTCTCCGCGGCACTGTTGGGTTCCCCGAAGCTGCTGGTTTTGGGGGACTTCAACGTCCATGCAGGGGCAGAGATTTCCGGACCAGCTCTTGAGTTCTTGGAGACCATGGCCTTCTTGAATATGTCCCAACATGTCACCGGCCCCACCCACGTGGGCGGCCACACACTCGACCTGGTTTTTTCCTCCAGTGGGAGTGGGAGTCGTCCGATGGTGACTGACCTTGAGTCGGTCGCCCTGTCATGGTCGGATCATCACCTAACAAAATGTAACCTCAACATGGCCCTCCCCCCTCGCAGGGAGCAGGGACCTATTGTTATGGTCCGCCCTCGAAGGCTACTGGATCCGATTGGATTCCAGGATGCCATGAGAGGTGCTATGGCTGACCTGGCTGGCGCTCCTGTCGAGGCTCTGGCTGACAGCTGGTTCGCCGCTGCGGTCAGGGCTGTAGACATGATCGCACCTAAACGCCCTCTCCGACGCAGAGCCCGCCCGGCACCCTGGTTTAACCAGGACCTCCGGGCGCTGAAGCGGGTCAGGAGACGGCTAGAGCGCAAATGGAGAAAGGACCCGACGGATTATAATTGGATAGCTGTTAAGGTCGCCACTAACCTTTACCTGGCTAAGGTAAAGGCTGCCAGTCGAGCATACTTCGCTAACCGGATAAGCGAAGCGTCCAACCAGCAGGCAGAATTATTCCGTATAGTGCGCGACCTATCCGGAATTGGCCCGGGTGATGGGCCTCCCCCTAGTTTTACACCGGACCAATTTGCAGCATTTTAAAAATCTAAAGTGGAGGCCATCTGCCGGGACCTGTCTCCTTTTTTGAATACAGTTAGTCGAGCTGAAATGTCCAGCGCTCCGTCTTGCCCGGCAATTTTTTACTCCTTTCAGCCTGTCATGCCTGACACTGTCGCCAGGGCGCTTGATCGCTGTCGTGCCACCACCTCCTCCCTGGACCCCTGTCCGGCCTGGCTTATCAAAGCAGCCAGGCCTACAACAACGGAATGGGCCACTGTAATAATTAATGGGTCTTTCCTTGAGGGCAGATTTCCATCAGCCCTCAAGGAGACACTCATTAGGCCCATCAGGAAGAAACCAAGTTTGGCGGAGGATGAGATTGGCAATTATAGGCCCGTCGCCAATGTTTCTTTCCTAAGTAAGGTGGTGGAGAGGGTGGTGGCCGATCAGCTTCAGGTGCACCTGGATGAAACAGATGTCCTGGATCCATTTCAGTCGGGCTTCAGGCCGCGCCATGGCACAGAAACGGCATTGGTCGCCCTGTGTGATGACCTACTGAGGGAGGCTGACAGGGGCAAAGTGTCCCTGCTGATCCTCCTCGACATCTCAGCGGCCTTTGATACCATTGACCACGGTATCCTCCAGGGGAGGCTCTCCGAGTTGGGAATTGGTGGCCTCGCATTGGCCTGGCTCCGTTCCTTCTTGGAGGACCGCCCCCAGAGAGTGCAGCTTGGGGAGAGCGTCTCGGCCCCGTGGAATCTCAATTGTGGGGTCCCACAGGGGTCGATCATCTCCACAATGCTGTTTAACATCTATATGAGGCCGCTGGGTGGGGTCATCAGGGGGTGTGGAACCCGGTGTCATCAGTATGCCGATGATACTCAGCTCTACATCTCCTTTCCACCTACCGCAGGAGAAGCCGTTCTGTCCCTTCAGCGCTGCCTGGGGACCGTACTGCAATGGATGCAGGAGAACGGGCTGAGGCTGAACCCGGACAAGACGGAGGTACTAAGGGTGGGTACCCCCACAGTCGGGAACTTGGGAAACTCCCTCTCTTTTGGGGGGTGACCCTTCCCGCTAAGGATGGCATCCGCAGCTTGGGAATCCATCTTGACCCGGCGCTCACTATGGAATCCCAGGTGACGTCGGTGGTCCGAACCGCCTTCTACCATCTCAGGCGGGTGGCCCAGCTGTGGCCCTATCTTGATGCTGGGGCGCTCACCACTTTGGTGCACGCGCTCGTAATCTCAAGATTAGACTACTGTAATGCGCTCTACGTGGGGCTACCTTTGAGGCTGCTGCGGAAACTTCAGGTGGTGCAGAATGCGGCGGCCAGACTCCTTAGTGGGGTGAGAAAATTCCAACATATCTCGCCCACTCTGGCCGCATTGCACTGGCTGCCCATCCGATTCCGCATTGACTTCAAGGTGTTGATGCTCATGTACAAAGCCCTAAACGGTTTAGGGCCTCGATATTTGGCGGAACGCCTTCTACCACCAAGTTCTACCCGTGTCACTCGCGCGAGCCAGGAGGTGAGGTTGAGGAGCCTAACGCCGAGGGAGGCCCAGAAGGAAAAGACAAGAAGTCGGGCCTACTCGGCGGTGGCTCCTCGCCTCTGGAACAACCTTCCCCCGGACATTCGCACGGCCCCGTCGCTGGGTATTTTTACAAAGCAATTAAAGACAATGATGTTTCGGCAGGCCTTCCCCCCCACCCCCCCTTAGCTAATCCTGATTTTCCTTTTTTCTTTTTCTTAGTGTATAATTTCAAGGTTGACAGTTTCTTCTTTGTAAATTTGTTTTTAGTTATTGTTGTACCCCTGTTGTGAGCCGCCTAGAGTGGTCTATTGACTAGATAGGCGGGATATAAATAAAATAAATAAAATAAATAAACCTTAAATATACAAAAGCCTGATATTTGAAAGGTTTTTAGCTTTGCCTGCCGGACGGAGGACATTAGGCTAAAAAGGAGGACATGTCCTCCCTTTGCCTGACTTTTGGCAACCCTATTCTTGGGAATCTCTCCTGTGTCCCCCCCCCCCCGAGTTTTGGGGATCTAGAAGGAGGAAGGGAATAGATCTCTTTACCTGCATCTGGATGGAGACCCAAGAAGGGAGGCAGGAAGATGCACATTTCCCCCCTACCCAAAAAATCTCACCACCACCATCTCTTTCCTCTTCCACCTCCCCAGCTGCCTCCCTCCCAATCCTTCCTTGTTTGGCTCCTCCCTGGTTTTTCTCTTTCTCCCCACCTTGGATTCTCCCCTAACCTGGGAAGGATGAGGGAGGGTGGGAGTCTCAGGGAAGGGGGGGCAGAAGAATTAGGAAAAGCATCCCCCCTTCTGATGGGAGGGAAAAGAGCCGATTCAGACCGTGTTTTCCCTCCCCTTGGAAAGAGAAGCGAGGGGGGGGCAAAACTTAAGACATAGCAAGTGGGAAGGAGGGGAGGAGGCAATTCTCCCCAATGGGAGGAGAAATTATGGAGGAACAGAGACCACTCCACACCTGGAAGGTGCAGGGCTTTTTGAGGGACCCTCTGACTCTTCCTGGAGTCTGGAGAGGGAAGGAAGGATCGGGACCCCCCACAAAATCCTCCGGGGATGGATAGAAAGAGCCAAGCTCAAGGTCCCTGAGAGGCAGATCTTCTGACCATTGTGCGAATGGAAGAATCTGTGACAATTTGCCTCTTTTGCATGAAGATCACATAGAAAGCCCCTCCCTGAGGATAGCTATGTCAATCTATGGAAGCCCTTCATTGGCTTTTTGTAAATGCATCAGGTCATTTATTGTGAATGTATAGAATGCTATACTACAGTGGTGCCCCACATGACGATGGTAATCCATTCTGGGAAAATCACTGTTAAACAAAATCATCGTCATGCGAAAACAGTTTGCCCATTGGAATGCACTGAAACCCGTTTAATGTGTTCCAATGGGGAAAATACCTCGTCATCCAGTGAAGATCGCCCGTAGGGCAGCCATTTTGCGAGCGCCAATCAGCTGTTAAAATTGCTGTCCTGCGAGGCATGGGTCTGGAAAACAGAGGGAAGCCATTTTAGGAAACCGACAATCAGCTGTAACAATAGTCTTGCGAATAAATGATCTGCGAAGCACGGACCAAATCATCGTCAAGCAGAATTCCCCCATTGGAATGACTGTTTTGCGAATCGCTATAGCGATCGCAAAAAGTCATTGTTATGCAGATTCATCATTTAGCAGGGTCGTCGTCTAGCGAGGTACCAATGTACAGTGGTGACTCGCTTAACGATTGCCTCGTTTAGTGATGAATTTGCATAACGATGTGTTTTTTTAGAAAATAATATGCACCATATAACGATGTTTCCTATGGGCGATTTTCGCTTAGCGAAGTTTGGGACCATGCTTCGCATAACGAATGCGATTTTAGGTCCCCTGCTTCACTTAACGATGTTTCTTTTTTCAATTAAAAAAGTGTCTTAGAAGGGTCAAAAATGGTTCTAAATGCTTGGATTCGTTAGAGGACCCCCTAAGTCATGTGCAAACCTGATTTGGCTTTGATCTGACTTTTCGTTAATTTTTTGTGAATTTTTTCTTCCCCCATAGGAACCAATGGACCTGTCAAAATCTGACAGCTCCATGCTTTCCTATGGGGAAGAAAAAATTCACATAAAATTAGCGAAGACTCAGCAACTGTTCTAAATGCTTGGGTTCGTTAGAGGACCCCCTAAGTCGTGTGCAAACCTGATTTGGCTTTGATCTGACTTTTCGTTAATTTTTTGTGAATTTTTTCTTCCCCCATAGGAAATAATGGAGCTGTCAGATTTTGACAGCTGTCAAAAGTTGGGGGGGGGAAATTCACCATAAATTAACGAAAAGTCAGATCAAAGCCAAATTAACTTTTGCATCCGTTTTAGAGGGTGCAGAAGCTAATCCAAGCATTTAAAACCATTTTTGACCCTTTTATGACACACTTAAATTTGCAAAAATTGACTTCGCAAAGCCATTGAAATGTATTGAGTCAGCTTCAATACATTCCAATGGAGGAAACATTGTTTCGCTTAGCGATGTTTCCTATGGGTTTTTTCGCTTAACAATGGCAATCCGCTCCAATTGGAACGGATTAACCGGTTTCCAATGCATTCCTATGGGAAATGGTGTTTCGCATAGCGATGGTTTCAAATAGCGATGTTTTTTTTGGAACGAATTAACATCGCTATGCAAGGCACCACTGTATTTTGTATTGTATTGATCTCTATCTGTTTTGTTCGGTTTTGCTCATTTTACTCTTCTTAATGTAATATAAGTTTATATTTCTGGGGGGGAACCATTTACACACCTATGCTTTTCTTACCCTGTGCTGTGGAGCAAGAGAGGGCACCAGCTATGGGTCAAAATCCTGTCGCGTGGCTCCAGCAGGAGAGACACCATCATCGGTGGCAATCTGCCATGAATTCAAGCCTTCCTGGGGTCATTTCGGGGTGCAGACAAGCAGTATGACCAAGTGACATGTACCTTGAAATCACAAAATAATGTACTATATAAACCGGAAATGGGGCCCTCTTTGTAAAGAGAGTAAAGCAACTGAAGATGTCTAAGGGCGAGTGGAAACTATGGACTCTGAACATTCATGGTCTCAACTCACCTCAAAAAAGATGTAAAGTATTTTACTATTTCCAGAAACGAAATGGATCTGATTTGCCTTCAAGAAACACATACAGTGGTGGTTGTCCCAGAAGATGTTCGTAAGTCAAATCAGCATTTCCCATAGGAATGCACTGAAACCTGATTAATCCGTTCTGGCTGTTTTTGTTCTTATGTCCAGGCATGGTTTGTCAATCAAAGCATTAACCAGTCTTACCAATGTAAGTGGTCATGGGTAGGGGGAGATACGGTGTTGGCTCCGCCCCTGCTTGTATTAGAAGAATGATGGGCAGATGCTTAAAAGGTGGTCATTGTCCTGAGACAGTGTCCAACCCCCAGTATCGAGGTAGCCAGTCCAGCCACCCATCGACTCTGCGCCTGGTGTTGTTGAATGCCAGGTCTGTATCCAACAAGGCCCAAGTAATTTACGATCTTATCTTGGAGCAGGATGCAGACCTGGCCTGCATAACCGAAATATGGATTGGCGGAGAGAGGGGTCCTCCCCTAGCACTCATCTGTCCGCCCGGTTATGCTGTCCAACACCAGGGCAGACTGGAGGGTTGGGGGGGGAGTTGCCATTGGCTATAAATCCAGCTTGGAGGTTGCTAGGCGCTCCTCAGCGGTGAAACCAGGTCTCGAGGCTCTCCATGTGTCGATTGGGGCCACGGATGGTATTGGGATCTTGCTGGGTTACCGTGCTCTCCGCGACCCAGCCATTTCCCTACCGGGGCTGGTGGACTTTGTCTCCGCGGCACTGTTGGATTCCCCGAAGCTATTGGTTTTGGGGAATGTCAACGTGCATGCGGGGGCAGAGACTTCCGGGCCAGCTCTTGAGTTCTTGGAGACCATGGCCTTCTTGAACATGTCCCAACATGTCAACAGCCCCACCCACGTGGGTGGCCACACACTTGACCTGGTTTTTTCCATGAATGGGAGCGAGAGTGGTCCAATAGTGACTGATCTTGAGTCGGTACCCTTGTCATGGTCGGATCATCACCTAATAAAATGCACCCTCAAAATGGCTCTCCCCCCTGCAGGGAGCAGGGACCTATTGTCATGGTCCGCCCTCGAAGGCTACTGGATCTGACTGGATTCCAGGAAGCCATGAGAGGTGTTACGGCTGACCTGGCTGGCGCTCCTGTCGAGGCTCTGGTTGACAGCTGGTTTTCAGCCACAGCTAGGGCTGTAGACATGATCGCTCCTAAACGCCCTCTCCGCTGCAGAGCCCGCCCAGCGCCCTGGTTTAACCAGGATCTACTGCTTTGAAGCAGGTCAGGAGATGGCTAGAGCGCAAATGGAGAAAGGACCCGATGGATTTTAATTGGATAGCTGTTAAGGTCACTACTAACCTTTACCTGGTCAAGGTAAAGGCTGCCAGAAGAGCATACTTCCCTAACCGGATAAGCGAAGCGTCCAACCAGCAGGCGCAGTTATTCCGTATAGTACGCAACCTATCCGGAGTTGGTCTGAGTGATGGGCCTCCCTCTAGTTTCTCGCCGGACCAATTTGCAGCATTTTTAAAATCAAAAATGGAGGCCATCCGCCAGGACCTCTCTCATTTTTTGAACACAGTGAGTCGAGCAGAGATGTCCAGTGCTCCATCTTGCCCTGTCACCTTTGACTCCTTTCAGCCAGCTACGCCTGACTCTGTGATCAGGGTGCTTGATCGCTGTCGTGCCACCACCTCCTCCTTGGACCCTTGCCGGGCCTGGCTAATCAAATCAGCCAGACCTTCAACAACGGAATGAGGGCAGATTTCCATCTGCCCTGAAGGACACACTCATTAGGCCCATTAGGAAGAAACCTAGTTTGGCGGCGGACGAAATTGGCAACTATAGGCCTGTCGGCAACGTTTCTTTCCTAAGCAAGGTGGTCGAGAGGGTGGTGGCCGATCAGCTTCAGGCACTCCTGGATGAAACAGATGCTCTGGATCCATTTCAGTCGGGCTTCAGGCCGTGCCACGGTACAGAGATGGCATTGGTCGCCCAGTGCGATGACCTACTGAGGGAGGCCAACAGGGGCAAAGTGTCTCTGTTGGTCCTCCTTGATATCTCAGCGGCCTTTGATACCATTGACCATGGTATCCTCCTGGGGAGGCTCTCCGAGCTGGGAATAGGTGGCCTGGCATTGTCCTGGCTCCGTTCCTTCTTGGAGGACCGCCCCCAGAGTTCAGCTTGGTGAGAGTGTCTCAGCCCCGTGGGCCCTCCATTGCGGGGTTCCGCAGCGGTCGATTATCTCCCCAATGCTGTTTAACATCTACATGAGGCCGCTGGGAGGGGTCATCAGGGGGTGTGGGGCCATGTATCATCAGTATGCTGATGACACCCAGTTGTACATCTCCTTTTTGCCAACCGCAGGAGATGCCGTTCTGTCCCTTCAGCGCTGCCTGGGGACCGTACTGCAATGGATGCAGGAGAATGGGCTAAGGATGAACCCGGACAAAACGGAGGTACTGAGGGTGGGAGCCCCCACAGTTGATTTGGGAAGTTCCCTCTCTTTTGGGGGGGTGGCTCTGCCCGCCAAGGATGTGGTTCGCAGCTTGGGGATCCATCTGGACCCACCGCTCACTATGGAATGCCAGGTGGCGTCGATGGTCTGCACCGCCTTTTTTCACCTCAGGCGGATAGTCCAGCTGCGGTCCTACCTTGATGTGGGGGCGCTCACTACCTTGGTGCATGCGCTCGTAATCTCGAGATTAGACCACTGTAATGCGCTCTACGTGGGGCTACCTTTGAGGCTGCTGCGGAAACTACAGGTGGTGCAGAATGCGGCAGCCAGAGTACTCAGCGGAGTGGAAAAATTCCAACATATCTCACCCACTCTGTCCGCATTGCATTGGCTGCCCATCCAATTCCGCATCGACTTCAAAGTGTTGATGCTCATGTTTAAAGCCCTAAACGGTTTAGGGCCTCGATACTTGGCAGAATGCCTACTCCCACCAAGATCTATCCCTGTCACTCGTGCGAGCCAGGAGGTGAGGCTGAGGAGCCTAACGCCGAGGGAGGCCCGGAAGGAAAAGACAAGAAATTGGGCCTTCTCGGTGGTGGCTCCTCACCTCTGGAACAATCTACCTCCTGAGATTCGCGGGTCTCCCTCGCTGGGTATCTTTAAGAAGCAATTAAAGACATGGATGTTTAGGTAGGCCTTCCCATCACATAACTCCTGACCCTCTTCTTTCCTCCCTTTCTGTTTTTGCTTTGTGTATCGTGTAATGTCATGTAGTGCTTTTATCACTTAGAACTGCCTATTTTCATTTTTATTGTATCATTTTATGATTGTTAGCCGCCTAGAGTGGTCCTCACCCAACCAGATAGGTGGGATATAAATTAAATAAATAAATAAATAAATAAATAAATAAATAAATAAATAAATAATCCGTCCTCTACCACTAGGGGAAGAATTTTTCTTCTGTTAACCTAAGATGAACTTAAGTTAAAAAAAGGGCAGTAAAGTAGGGAGAGAGGGAATGAACACCTTTTAAACAAAACACCTTTTAAACCAAGCAGCTTTAAACCAAACCAAACACCTTTAAAACCAAATTTTACATTTACATTTACATTTACATTTTTACATTTACAAATCAATGCTCCGTTCACAAGTCAAAGCAATTTGCAGAGCTGTTCGTAACTCAAAATATTCGTAGGTTGGGACATCTGTAAGTCAAAGCACCACTGTATTAAGAGAGCAGAGGAAAAACTAATTGAAAATAAGTTGGGAATATTATTTTCGGCATCCAATGTGGAAGGAAAGAAGAAAAGGGTTGCAATGTATGTAAAAGAAATACGTCAACCAAAATTAATATATGCGTCTGAAGATCGAAGAATAATTATGGTTGAAATTTCCAAAGGAAATGAAAGAATATTGGTTGGTAACATCTATGTTCTCAATGATAATCTGAAAGCCTTTTTTTGAAAAACTTTATAAGGAAACAAGATTTAGAGAGTATGAGGAATGCTGTATTTTAGGGGACTTTAATGCAGTTTTGGTAGAGACTTGGATTCTACTAAAGTGAATAAAAAAGAAAAACACACATTAATTCCTAAAGCATTCCTTTTATTGGCAAATGAATTAGAGCTGGTGGATGTGTGGAGAACAAATTATCCAAAATCTAGAGATTATACCTTCTGCTCAAGCAGACACCAATCATGGTCAAAAATCGATACATGCTAGATCTCTAGAACATGGATGGACAAGGTACAAGAAACACAAATATTACCCAGGATAACCCCAGTCACTGTACAGTTACACTGAAGATCCAGACTTATAAAAAACCATCACAATGGAGATTGAATACCAATATACTGAGAGTCGAGGAAGTAGTGAAGACAATCAGGAAAGAGATGAAACACTACTTTCAAAGAAATACTGTACAACACAAGCAATGTCATCACAGGCTATCTGGGAAGCCAACAAAGTGGTGTTTTGGGGCATGGCTATAAGAATTACAGTAGCAAAGAGGAGAGAAAGAAACAAAAATATAAAGAATTAGAGGCAGAACTGAAGAAAGAGGAGGCACAACTGAAACAAAACCCAACAGCGACACAATTAAAACAGAAGGTACAGATGACACCATGTAAATTGAATATCTTAATAACTGAGGATTTAGCAAATGAATTAAAATTTACAAAACAAATATATTTTGAAAATGCCAATAAAGTAGGCAGATGGCTGGCATACAAGCTAATTAAGGAAAGGACAAAAAATATCTTAAGCCTCAGAAACCAAAAAGAAGTTCTCTAGGTCACGGGACCTAGAGAACTCAGGGAAATTGTGGAGTTCTATACAAAGCTGTATACAGAAGAATGCATGCCATCTATCAAGCAGAAAGAATATATTCAAAGGAAAGACCACATTAAACTATCAAAACAGCAACAGGAAATTCTGAACCAGCCATATTCAATGCATGAAGTTTCAGAGGAATTTAAAAAACAGAAATTGATGAAGTCACCAGGAATTGATGGGAATCCTGCAGAATACTACAAAAATGTGAAGACGTGTTGGCTACCCCTTTTTAAAAAAATGATAAATAAAATTCATCGAGAGAGAAAAATACCCAAAACATGGTAGGAGGTGGTCATTACGATTATACATAAAGAAGACACAAAAGTGGAGGAAATATTGTACAGGCCAATATCTCTCTTGAATGTAGGCTATATTTGCAATAATATTAGCAACAAGACTATAGAGAGTATTGGTCAAAGTTATCCATCAAGATCAAGCAGGATTCCTCCCGAAGAGGTATTTAAGATCTAATGTGAGGAACCTCATTAACTTTTTGGAATACCCAGCTAAACAGATGGCAATTCTCTTGATAATGTAAATTGGAATTTCATGACAGCACAATCAGAAGAAATGGGGACAGGTCAGAATTTCACTGAAATAATAAAGATTATCTACTCCAAACAAATAGCAAAGATAAGAATTAATGGAGAATGTACACAAGAAATAGAATTACACGACAAGGCTGCCCATTATCACCGTTACTTTTGAAAACATTAATTGAAGTACTAATGCAGCAACTACGAATATCAGATAAAATTAAATGACTTAAAATTCAAGAAGAAATATTCAAGGTTCAGGCCTTTGCAGATGACTTGCTCATAGTATTTTTATTTATTTATTTATTTAATTTATATCCCGCCTATTTAGTCAGCTCAGGACCACTCTAGGCAGCTAGATAGTTGAACACCTCAAGGAATTAATAGAAGCTCTAATGGAGGAATTAAAAGAATTTTGTGAAATGGCAGGGTTAAAAATAAACCACAAGAAAATTAAAATTATGACTAAAAACATCCAAAAACAGGAGACTGATGAACTATTACAAATTACAAACTTCCAAGAAGGAAGGAAAGTAAAATACTTGGGCATATTTTTTACAAAGAAAACAAGCACTCTCCTGAAAGATAATTATTTGAAACTGATAAATTAAGGAAGACCTTTCTATCTGGACAAATCTACAATTGTCAATGATGGGCAGAACTGCTACAATCACAATGAATATTCTACCACCCAGAATGGTCGAACAGACCAGATGGGCGGGATACAAATCAAATCAAATCAAATCAAATCAAATCAAATCAAATCAAATCAAATCACATCAATCAATCAATCAATCAATCAATCAATCAATCAATCAATCAATCAATCAATCAATCAATCAAATGCCAAAATTCATATTTCTTTTGCAAACAATTTTGATTGTTTTAAAACAAACACTATTCAAGGAGCTTGAAAAATGCATTTCCAAATTTATCTGGCAGGGGAAAAAAAAATCCAAAATTAAAATCAATCACCTACAAGAACTGGTTTCTTTACTATAGGGCATCTGCATTGGTACGGATTAAGGAGCGGATAACATTGGAAAATATGAGGCTCTTGGAATTGGAAGGATATGATTTGAAATGGGGCTGGCATGCATTCTTATGGTATAACAGGCCAGAGGATTTAAAACAACTCAACAACCATATACTAAGGAAGGCACTCCTGTCAACGTGGAATAAAGTGAAAAGCCAAATGTATATCAAAATACCACACTGGGTGACGCCAATTGAAGCATTTCCTCTACCATATCTGAGAGAAAATAAGAAAATAGTAAGATACAGTGAGGTTTTTAATACTGATGGTTCTATCAAAACACAACAAGAGTTAGAACAAGGCGCGATCACAATTATTATCAAGGTATACTAAAGATAAGCAACAGGGCTTTTACCTAGAAAATATCCCTTTTGACAGAACTCTTCTAGAATCAAAGTTGTTATATAATTTTTTGTTAGATTTTGAAACACAAGATGAAGTGGTAAAGGCATGTATGATAAAATAGGCACAGAATGTAGGACACAATATTGAACTGAATCGGAAAACAAATCCTCTTCCCTGGTCGACCCGACACCTTGACAAGTTGGTGGCCCTGAAGAACAAGCAATTCTTCAATGGCTTCCAAGGGCCTTCAGCTCATGCCCTGGTTCTCATTTGATGACTCATTTCATCTCTTTTTAATATGCATTAAAAATATACATAAAAATATACATAAAAATATACAAAATTAAAATATACATTATAATTTTGTTTTGGACCCCTCTCCCTGAGGAGATCAGGAATGGCTCTTTCCCTGTCACCTTTCTGAAAAATGGCCAGACACCCATCTCTTCAGGCAGGGTTTTGAAAATTACTGTATAAGTGAATCCCTGAACCCCATTTTAGCACAGAGTTTAAATCTTTTCCATGTTTTCACCTTTTAATTTAAATCATATATTAATTTGTCTTTTAACATTTTAACTTATTTCTTACTGATAGCTCCCCTTTCTCCAAGAAGACGAAAAGCCGAGGGATCGTAATGATTCTTAATAATTATTACCCCTCCCCCTTCGCCCCTACCTCTCCTCCCTTCAGGAAACCGTTAAGCGAGGGGGGAGGGGAAGGGCCATAGAGGTAGGAAGGAGGAAGAGCGCCTCTCCCAAGGGGACCGGAAGCGGAAGCCTGCCTTCCTCTCTGTCTCCCCTATCTCTATGATATTCCTCACCCGCTTTCCGCCAGAGGAAGGTGCGCAACGTTGGTTGGTAGGTGTGTGTCTGTAAGAGACACTTGTGGGGTTTTTTTTTTGGGGGGGGAGATCTCTGAAAATGAACATTAGCGGGGGGGGGAGTTTTTTCGGGTGGAAAAAAATCGGAGCAAAGCCAATCCGCCCCCACCCCCGTGGTTGCTCCGCCCGGAAGGGAAATAAAGGACTCTCGTTTCAACCCCCCCCCCGCATTTCTTCCTCGGGGGGAGGGGCGTTGCCTCGAGAGGATGGGAGACCCTAACTGCCCCTCCCCCATGCTCTCCTCCCCCTCCTTGCCTTCCCCAGGCAAAGGGCCCCCCCAAAGGAGGAACCTTCCTCACCCCCCCCGAAGCTCAGTCTTCTCTCCTCCCCCTTTAGAGGAGACCCGCAGAGGCGATGGCGCCGGCGACCCTCTCCCTCCCCCACATGGAGAGACCCCCCCCACGGGTTCCTTCCTTCGAGGGGGGCCAGGAAGAGCCTCCTCCGGATCCTGGAGGAGAAGAGGGGGTGGGGGGTTCCCCTGCTCTTCTCTCTTCCCCCCCTGAAAACCTTACTCTCAGGTCAACACCTGGGGTCCCCCCCAAAGTGCCTCCTCTTATGTCTTCCTGCTTGCTGCCCTTCTGGTTCCCCAAGAAGACAAAAGGGAGGGGCTCCTCATTAGTTTTATTAATTACTGTATTAACTCTCCCTACCCCACCCCATTTCTTCCCTTCAGGCAACGGGGGGGGGGGGAGAGAAGAGGCGGGACCATAGAGGTAGTAAGGAGCAGGAGGGGCCCCTCCCAACTCTATGGTCTTCCTCCCCGTTTCCCGCCAGAGGACCCGGAAGGAGGAGCACGGAGGTCAGTAGGAGAGTTTTTGTGGGTTGGAGGGGATTTCCAAAAATGAACATTAGGGGCTCCCCAGGGACCACGCGGGGTGGGGGGAAGAGGGAGGCTACCCCGCCCCCGTTGCTCCACATGGAAGGAAAGAAGGACCTCCTTTTTCCCCTCCTCCCCTTCTTCTGTGAGGGGGGGGTCACGCTCTCACCCCAGGGTGTGTGTGTGGAACAAGGAAGCTGGCCAGATCCCCTTCATGCCATGTGCGTGTGCTTGTGCAGGGAATCATCCTGGGGGGGGGGTTTCCTCCTGCATAGAAACCCCCCCTTTTCCTTTTTTGCTTTCCTTCCTTTGGGGGGGTCCAAAGGGAAGGAGAGGTAACTGGGTTTCTCCCCCCCTTAATTCTCTCCCCTCCTCCGTCTTCCCTGCTCCCTCCCTCTTTTCTTCCAGACCAACTCTCCAGGTGACCCCCACACACACACACCAAGGTATTTTCCCCGTACACTTGGCCATGGGGCCTTTTAGATTCCTTTTTGGGGGGAGAAGAGAGCCATCCCTTTTTAAAAAGTTAAGTTTTGTTTCCCTTTTTTGCCATTTTGCTTCTAATGCCCTGTTTGCCCTCTTTGTGGGGTGAATGTTAGTCTTGGGGAGGCTTTAGGAACACTCTTTCTTGGAAAACCTTTAGAGTAGCAGCCCTAAGACAACCCCTCTATAAATCCCTGAAATCAACACATTCCTCCCTTCCTTCATACCCATGACGTACCTGTTCAGTCCAGGCAAGGGCTCTCGGAGCCGGCCAGTTCCCCCGTCCCAGCTGGGAGTGTTTGGGGGACAGATAGCAAGAAAGTCTCTCAGCATGTCAGGAAAAGGGTTGGAGGATAAACCCGTGTTGCCTTTTCTCCTTCCCGCGTCCAGTGTCCTTTGAGGAGGAGACCCCGTATTGACTCCAATTCAGAGGGTTGGATCTTCTGGATCGAGGCTAAAGATCTCTGCATGAGGACCTCCTGCTGGAAATGATTTCTGAGATTAAAGTCTCTCCAGGTAAGGGTCCCATTGCCCCTTGGGTCAAGACTGTGAAGGATAAGGGTTGGTTGCCCCACCAAGATGCCTCTGTGAACAGAAACACCCTGAGCGTGTGTGTCGGGAGCCCAAGGCTCCTGTGCCACAGTCAAGAACATTAGCGTACATTTAAGAAAGCATTTTGTTCTGCGGCTGCATGTGACTGAGGAGTTGGGATCCAGTGCAGGTTTTGAATTTATTTTTAAAAATCAATTGTCCAGTACATATACAGAGCAATAGCCTTTCTCATTATTTACTCCCCCCTCCCACCCCACTCTGTCCCATTGTAGACGTGGGATATAAGAGCTTTGAAACGTGCCCTTAAAATGTTCACATTTCAATCTGGCTGACAATGCCCCCAAATGCAAGACACTCAGAGGCTGATATTAGCTTTTCTACCGATTAATATCTATGAAAAGTTCTCCCTCCTCACTAAATAAATTAATGAAGTGGGATGGAAGGGATTTTACCCAAATTTTTCCTGTAGTGCCATCTACCCTCTTTTCACTGTGTCCGGTTGTAGCCAAGACCCCTTAAGGATTCCTCCAAAATTGATCAGCAGCTATTCTGGTCATCTAACACATGGCTTATAAAAGGCTTGTAAACCAAATTTTCTTGATCTCCCATTCCCTTTCTCTCTCTCTCTCTCTCACACACACACACCCACACACAGAGAGAGAGAGAGATGCTGTGTTGTATACAATGACATTTTCAAGAAGTGAGCTATGGATTGGAAAAGGTATGAATGGGAGGCGGAAAAGCACAGAGGAGAAGAGCCAGCCGGGGAGAAGGGAAGTCAGCTCCATCACCTGCCCCCCCTTTGACCCAATTCTGGCTGATTGGCTGGCTCCATTACAAATATCTCGACACCCCTCCTAAATAAAGTTTTGAACATTAGGGTTGTACTTGACAAAACTACAAGTCTTCCTTCTGGAAGAGGTTTCGTAAATAGGTTGGCAATATGGTCTTTACCAGGGCAAAATTCAACTTTCAGTTTTCCCTCTTTTACAGCCTGCCTTACATCATAGTATTTTGTACATATGTGTTTGTGTGATCAGGTCTTTAAATCTCTTTGATCCACGCTAGTTCTTTAGTTGTTTCTGCCTTTTAGACTTATATTCTCAGATAAACGGATACATGCTGTGTTATCTATAAAAATAGGCACAGGCTCAGTTACATTAACATTTAAATCTTTAAGGATTTGATCCACACTCGTTCTTTAGTTAACTCATGCAAAGAATACATTTCTGCTTCTGTGTCACTCGTGGAAATTCCTGCTTCTTTCCTGGACGTCCACATCACACAAGCCGCCCCCAGATAGACTGCTAAACCAGAAGTTGCCTTTCTATCTGCAGGATCAGTTGCCCAGTCAGCATCTGCAGATGCTTTTAATTCTAGACTGCTTCCAACCTTTAGGTTTAGCTTGTGATCCACACTGCCCTTTAAATACCTCAAGACTGGGAAATTTTAACTGCTTTCCCTCTTCTCCTTCACTGTAGTCTTTTGTCCAACAACATATTCCAGCTCCTCTCTCCTCTTTTCTAGCTCTATGTTCCCCCCTCCAACTCAAAGGGTTTCAGGAAGGAAGGGAGGGAGGGGCTTCTCTGTGCAAATGGCTTCGCAAGGCAAGCTCCCACACACACACAAATACAGTGGTGCCTTGCTTAACGGGCGCCCCGTTTAACGAAGAATCCACATAGCGATGAAGATTTTGGGATTGCTTTTGCCATCACGTTGTGATTTTTCCTATAGGAAAAAATCGCATTGCGATGATGGCTTCCCCCCCATCGTAAATGCTCCATTTTTGCAGAGCTTGCAATAAGGGGGGGAAGCGATCATCCCGGAAAAGAACTGGAGCCATCTTCCCTGCTCCAGCCCCTCCCCCTCCCCGCCTTACAGCTGACGGGCGGGAGCTCCTGCTGCTCTTAGAACCTTCCCTAGCAGCTAAATAGGCAGTGTAAATGCACTGCCGAAGCCTCTGAAAGCGGCGCTTTGCTGGGGTGGGGATGGGTTGGGGTGGATGGGTGGCAGGGACAGGCCCGCCACCCCCCCGCACCCTCCTCGCGCCACCCTCACGGCAAAGCGCCGCTTTCAGAGGTGCATTTTCACTGATGAAATAGCCCCAGGAGGCTTCCAAAAGCGGCCCGGGGGGGTGGCGGGCCTGTCCCTGCCACCCCCCACCCACACCCACCCCTGAGGGAACAGGGCCAAAAAGGTGCAGGAAGGGGAGGCTGCCAAGGGGAAGTAAGGGCAGCAGGAGTGTTGGGGTAGAAGGTGGTGGTCAGCTGGGTGGGAGGGGGCTGATGCAGGAAACCGCCCCCTTTGAGCTGTGTCCATTTCCCACGAAAATGAGTTGGGGAGCTTTGACATCTTTCCTTTGAAACAAGGACGGAAGGGGACTGTTGGAGATGATGATGATGAAGATGACCCCCCAAAGGGGGTTGAAAATCAAACACAGAGACTGAAGGGGGGGAATCCCTGATGGGCAGGAAAGGGGTTTTTTTGGAGGGTTATTTGAGGAAATAAGGACAGAGCCAGAGGTAGGTTGGTGAAGGGGGGTCCAGGGTTTCGCCCTTGGGGAGGGGGATGTCTGGGGGAGTTGCCCCCTTTCTCTCACTCAAAGGCCAAAGAGTATACTGTTGTGACAAGGTCCGTCTTCAGCCGGGGGGGGGTTGGGTGGTAAAGGCGGGAAAGAGACAAGGAGGAGAGTCCATTTCTTCTGAAACAACAGCTTTATTTGAATGTACACTCAACTCAACGGGATGAAATGGATCCTTCAACACTTCATCCGTCAACACGTTATACTTCTTAGCTTTTACAACGGTTGGGTTTAATTCTTCCCTTACCAGGGAGCCGGGCCGAAACGTTCGCGATCCGTTAGCGGTCGTAGTGGGGCACTCCGTACGGCACATATGGTCCCACAGCAGGAATGTCGGGCCCAATCCCCCTCTAGGGGCTTCTGTTGGAATTCTGGGCCCGGGCAGATAACTCTCCTGCCCCCACCAGGGTAATTCACCGGGAAAACCGAGACCCTCCATTCTAAGGGCTCGTAAACACGACCGCGTCCGCCAGGTGGAAAAGGCTCTGGTAACAATCCCCCACCCTTCTGTATATTAGGGAAGCCTTGAGCAAGGTCAGCCCGGCCTTTCTCATCCGTTATCCAGTCGGTCTGCACCCCTCTATTCATACATCTTCCCAGCTCGCCTTCCCCCAACCAACTGAACTCCCGCGTGTTTTTCCTTCCCCTTTCACCTCCTCCCACATGATCAAGTCCAGTTCAGCTCCTCCCTCATCAACCAAACACACTTCCGTCGGTTTCCTCTGTAGTTCTTCCTCTTGTTCTGTTTCCACTAAGACCCCCTCTGCGCAACCACTCTCCTCCTTCGGGTCCTTTTCTTCTGAGGACGGCACACTCTGACCTACACCTTCACACGCCCCCCTCTCCGAGTGGGCCGTCCTCCATGGAAGATCCTCTTTTTCCCCTTCCTGTTGAGAGAAATAGTCGGCATTAGAGTGAGCCTTCCCTTTTCTGTATTGCACCTGGAACGAGAAGAGTTGTAAACTAAGGTACCATCTTGTCAACCTGGCATTGGTATCCTTCATTCTATTGAGCCATTGCAGGGGTGCATGGTCAGTTACCAGCGTAAAAGGGGCTCCTAATAGGTAATACCTCAGAGCCTGCACCGCCCATTTTACAGCCAGGGCCTCCTTCTCGATAGTCGCATATTTCTGTTGCCGATTGCTCAATTTTTTGCTGAGATACATTATAGAGTATTCTACTTCACCTCTCTTTTGAGAAAGTAGAGCTCCAATACTTCTATCAGAAGCATCCGTTTGTACTAGAAAAGGTAAATTAAAATCAGGAGCGTACCTGGAGGGTAAGGTTGACAAAATCTCTTTAAGTTGTTTAAAGGCGTGCTGTTTGTTTGCTCCCCATAGGTTTCCTTTCCTTTTCCGTGTCAAATCTGTCAGGGGAGCAGCCACCTCTGCGAAATTGGGCACAAATTGTCTATAGTATCCCGCCAGCCCCAAAAATTGTTGTACTTCCTTTTTGTTCCTCGGCACAGTCCAAGACACCACTTTGTCTACCTTATCGGACACTGGTTGTATTTTCCCTCCTTCCACCTGAAACCCTAAAAGCTGCACCCCTTTCCACGTGATCTTGCATTTATCTGGATTTACCTTTAATCCAGCCTTCTCGATCTCCCTAAGCACCCGCCGTATGTGCTCCAGGTGCTCCTCCCATGATTTGCTATATACAGTGGGGTCTCTACTTAAGAACTTAATCCGTATTGGAAGGTGGTTCTCAAGTGGAAAAGTTCTTATGTAGAATCTGCATTTCCCATAGGAATGCATTGAAAACCATTTAATCTGTATCTGCTCTTTTCCGTCCATAGAAACTAATGGGAAGCTGCTATTCCGCCTTCTACCACTAGAGGGGGATATTTTTCTTTTTTTTTCCCCTTAGGTCAGGGAACAGTGTTAAAAGCACTTCTGACGAAGCTAATTTTGAAGCAATGGACTGAAAACCAATTAATCTGTTCTGGCTATTTTTTTGTTATGTAGAGGTGCGTTCGTACATTGAAGCATTAGTTCCCATAGGAACTAATGCAAAGCTGGTTAATGCGTGCTCTACCACTAGGGGGAGAACTTTTTTTAACCTAAGATGACCTAAGGTTAAAAAAAGAGCAGGAAAGTTTTTTTTCCTGTTCTTATCTTGGATTTTTGTTCTCAAGTAGAAGCAAAATTTAGCAAATGGAGCTGTTCTTAAGTGGAATTGTTCTTAAGTAGGGACGTTCTTAAGTAGAGACCCCACTGTATTAAGATGTCATCAATATAAGCCCCTGCAAATTCTTTAACTGGGGCCAGAACCTGATCCATTGATCTTTGAAAAGTGGCGGCAGCACCATGTAATCCGAACGGCATTTTTTTTTGAATTGAAACAACCCTTTAGGTGTCACAAAAGAGGTTTTCTCCTTGTCCTCCTCCCTTAAAGGTATCTGCCAATAACCTTTGGTGAGGTCAAGCGAGGTCACATATACCGACCTGCCTAACTTCTCCAATAGGTCGTCCACTCTGGGCATGGGGTAAGCGTCAAATTTGGAAATTTCATTCAACTGACGGAAATCTACGCACAACCTCATTTTCCTGTCTGCTTTTGGTACCATCACCGGGTAGCTGGGTTCAATAATCCCTAACTGCAACATCTCTTCTACTTCTTTACTTATGGCGTCCCTAAGGTGATACGACCAAGTTCTATTCCCTGATCAGGTAACCACTCCTATCGGAGTATGTATCTCATGTTGTATCAATGGTGTTTCACCTGGAACTCCTGAAAATAAATGTTGAAATTCTCTTCCCAACTGTACCAAATCTTGTTGTTGAGAAGCAGGTAAAGTCTCATCTATAGGTAACCTGCCTTCCGACCGACCCCACATGTTGACCTCTGGCCCAAATTCATGCTCCTCTACTTCCCCCCATAAGGCCTCTCACTCTTTCCATTCCTTCAGCAGGTTAACATGAAAAATTCACTTTTTCTTAGTCTTATCTGGCATATGTATTTCATAATCAACATCACCTATTTTTTGTACCACTTCATAGAGAGCTTGCCAGGTCGCAAACAAATTGGAATGTTCGGAAGGCATCAACAACAAGACTTTCTGGCCCGGCTCAAATTCTCTAATCTTAACCTTTTGATCATATCTCCTTTTTTGCCCCACCTGGGCCTGGCTAAGATTGTCCCTAGCCAGACCCATTACCATCTGGAGGTGTTCCCGCATTTCTATTACTTGCTGAATCGTTATTTGAGCCTCATCCGGACCCTCTTCCCATCTCTCCTTCACCAAATCCAAAATGCCTCTGGGGTTCCACCCATACATCAGTTCAAACGGGGAGAACCCCGTAGAGGATTGTGGTACCTCCCGTATGGCGAACATTAGTGGTGCCACCAACAGGTGCCATCGTCTGGGCTTCTCCATAACCAACTTCCTTAGCATACCCTTTAGGGTCTTATTAAAACGTTCGACTAAGCCATTACTCTGAGGATGATATACGGCAGTATGAATAGGTTTTACCTCTAGGAGGCGCCATAACTCAGGGTTTGGCTCATGAAATTCGTCCCTTGGTCAGTAAGTATTTCCTTTGCGAACCCTAACCTAGAGAACACCTGCATCAATTCCCATGCGAGCACCTTGGCTGTTGTGGATCTAAGTGGAATGGCCTCAGGATACCGGGTGGCATAATCTATAATCACCAGGATATGAGTATGCCCTCCTTGGGACTTAAGTAGAGGCCCCACGATGTCCGAACCAATCCTTTGGAAAGGGTGGTCCATAAGCGGGAGTGGTATTAATTCCGCTCCTGCAGGTGGTTTCTTTTGGGTTTTCTGACACTGAGGACAAGTCATACAGTATTCTTTCACATCCTTCCTCAAATCAGGCCACCAGAATCATTGTTCAATTCTGGCCCTCATCTTTTCTTCCGCTAAATGTCCGGCCAAGGGAATATCGTGAGCCAATTCCATAACCTTCAGTCTCCATTTGGAAGGTACCACCAACCTCCTACTCCCATTATCATGCACATAATACAACAAATTTTCTCTCTGAGCTGGGAATAGGTGGCCTGGCATTGGCCTGGCTCCGTTCCTTCTTGGAGGACCGTCCCCAGAGAGTGCAGCTTGGGGAGAGTGTCTCGGCCCTGTGGAGTCTCAATTGTGGGGTTCCACAGGAGTCGATTATCTCCCCAATGCTGTTCAACATCTATATGAGGCCGCTGGGCGGGGTCATCAGGGGTTGTGGAGCTTTGTGTCATCAGTATGCTGATGACACTCAGCTCTACATCTCCTTTTCACCAACTGCAGGAGATGCCGTTCTGTCCCTTCAGCGCTGCCTGGAGACTGTACTGCAATGGATGCAGGAGAACGGGCTAAGGATGAACCCGGACAAAACGGAGGTACTTGTTGGGATCTGCAAAATGAGGGGAAGTAGGGGTCTTGCAGATGAAGCCAGTCTCGGGATTTGCAGATGAAACCTCCCTCCCCTCTTGACCAGCAAGGAGAAGGGAGACGAGCGCTCAGGGGTATGTTTCAGGGCGGGATCCGGATGAACAAGGACAGCCTGCCGTCAGGCCTCTGTCCAGATGGAATCTCCTCCTCCTTTGCCGCGCCCCCTTTTTTATTGTACTCTACTACCTTTGCACTAGTTAATCAATACAGAGGTAACTAATTTCCTTGAATACACAGCAGAATAACCAGAGTGCTGGTAAACAGAGACAGCTAATTTCCTTGAAAACAAAGGCATCAGTAAACAGAGTGGTTGGTAAACAGACAGGCTGGTAAACAGACAGTTAATAGTAAACAGACACAGATAACTCCAAATATACAGACAATGTAAACATTCCTGAGGTAGACACTTTAACAACATTAACCAGAGACAATAGACAGCAGGTTAATGATCATCCTTACTGGACGTTAGCCTTGCAGTTTTAGCATGATGTCTGCTACTAGCATACAGATATATACATTTATATACGTTAATAATATACATTTGCTACTGCCATAGATATATACATTTTAAAGGCATACAATTTCCCCACATCCCAACCGTTTTTTATTTATTTTGTTGAAGACAAAGGCTGTTGTAGACTCTTGAAAATTCTGAATCCAGGGGGTTCTGGTGCAGGTATGATAGCAGAAAGTCTGGTTCATCTTCGGTAAAGGGTGGGACAGTATCAAGAACATGGTATTTCACCTGATACAATTGCTTAGTGGTAAAAGATAGTTGAGGTACAGATTTACAGAAAAATGCAGAACACAGTAACTACATTTGAAATACACTGAATTGAATAGATACAACTTTAAAACATTGTTCAGATGGAATGAAACCTGGAATCTGGCAAGAGAATTAGATGGCATATTCTGATGACATCAACATTACAGTGTAGATTACAGAAAACACATTATTGGATAATTAAAATTACAATTGCAATAATGTTTGCATAACAAGATTACTGAACAATTTTCAGGAAAAGAAAACATATTGAAAACATATTATTCAGATATATAAGCACAACATATTGCTAAGAGGCAAAAGCAAAACATTTTAAGGTATACAGATTTTTTGCATAGAAATATGTGACACAGACAACTTCCCCACTGAAGACACACACACTATGAATTTCTTGTATGACACTTGACTGGAGAGATACATATAGAGCTTGGCAAAAGAACAGCAACTTATTTTGAGGGATGAGTAATAAAGAATGGTACTTGTATGCATCTGCCTGGCTCTGGGCAAAGCTCTTCTACTGTACAACTGACTGAAGTAAAAAGTTGCCTGCTAGTGCCCTTAAATTTCCCCTGGACTGAAAATATGTTTTTACAAGCATGTCAGATGGATACAGAACTAAGTGAGCATAGGTGAGAGGTCAACCAAAATTTCAGCTAGTCATCTTATTTACCCTTACAAAACTGCCTACTGTGGGGCCTACTTGTAGGGAATAAAATGCTTCTCTGTCTCAGGGATAAACAGACAAAGTTTTCATATTACATTAGAAAATAATTTTCAAGGAAAACTGACATGTAAAAGAATAAACATACAGTGTCTACAACAAAATTAAATTCATATTAGGAAAAACTCAAAGGCTAAAACTGCAGTTAATTCTGAGTATAAAACTAAGAATTGTTTCTCTGAAATTCTTATCAACTTTATCCTGCAGAAAGAAAAACAAACAGTTAGCAAACCACAGCTTGCAGATGAACATTCAGGGAGAAATCAGTTGTAACAAGGCCTTCAGTGCTCAGTCTGTTGATGTAGCTCTGGGCTGCACAAAGCATATTTTGCAAGACGGTTTGAGTTTTTACACTGGAACACAGGTCCCATCATGTTGAAATATTCAGGAAATTGCTATGTCCGGCTGAGTAGGATTTTTCACCCAAACAGGATTAACACATGGAAAAAGCAGTCCAAAACAAGCTTCATGTTGGGTGTAGCAGCCACCCCCCTTAGATTCTCTTCCTTCTCCCCTTCTTTATATGATGCATCTAATGCTTGTAGAGCTGCTTTTGTACCCCAGTCCATGATATCAAAGAAATCTGGACCTGGGTCCCAATTCGCTGGGACATAATGCAACTTTGGCTGAACAGGCAGAGACACTGAGGTAGCTGCTTCTTCTTTCAGATCAGCAAGGAAGGGAGTCAGGCATGCAGTTTGATTTGCTGATTGGAATGCATTTATAGATACTCCTGCTGCTTGAGTTAGAGCTGCTGTTGTGGAGCCTTGCTGAACAGCAGTAGCAAATGCAGCTCCTCCCATAAACATTAGAGGACCATCAGGGGATGCACCAGCATTAATTTCTGTTTGCTTAAATGCTAAATCTTGCCATTCTTGAAGGCAAGTGAGTCCTTTTGCTGGTGGAAAGGAATCTTTTATCAAGGCCTTGTAGTCATTAAGCCATGGGGCAGATAAAGAGTCCATCGCATTGTCCTGGTTACTGCTTTGCAGTTTGTGGATGCCTTGAGCTGGGAACAATTCACAACTAGCAGAAACAGATGGCACATCTCTCTGTGTTTCTGCTGCTCCCTCAATGACAGGAGGGGCAGAAATGACACCAGTTTCTGCACAAGCACCTGTTGTATCCATTGAAGGATGGTTATCAATCTCAGTTGCTTGAGGTGGCAGTGCTTTTAATTCATCAGGCTGATCAGAATGAGACGAAGAGTGCAGCAGGGGAACTAAGGGGGCTGGAGGCAGAATTTGAGGAAGTTATTTGACTAGATTAGCCTCGAATTCTGAATCGAAAAAAAAATTGCGTGGGCCTTGAAGGCAAGTACGCACTTTGGAGCATGTAGAAATCTCTTCTGCTTTAACACTTGGCTGTTCATGAAAATAGCTGTCTATTTTAGACCATTCCTGGTCCTGTATATATTGTTCTTGCTGAAGACTTGATAAATAAGTCCCCATTTTGCTAAAAGTGTAGGTTCTATGTGTCTTACTTGACAAATTCCACTCACCGAGGGATCCTTGTGGATGATTGACGCGTCTTGGGACCTGTGCCAGGCGAGATGAGTGCGAATTGTCGAAAGTTGACCTAAGTCCTACTCATCGGGATCCTGAGGATGCGTGCGCGCGCTGTAGCCCTTCCATACCGGGCGTGATGAGTAGATGGTCTTCAAGAGTGGGCCTCACACAGGGCACCATTTGTTGGGATCTGCAAGATGAGGGGAAGTAGGGGTCTTGCAGATGAAGCCAGTCTCGGGATCTGCAGATGAAACCTCCCTCCCCTCTTGACCAGCAAGGAGAAGGGAGACGAGCGCTCAGGGGTATGTTTCAGGGCGGGATCCGGATGAACAAGGACAGCCTGCCGTCAGGCCTCTGTCCAGATGGAATCTCCTCCTCCTTTGCCGCGCCCCCTTTTTTATTGTACTCTACTACCTTTGCACTAGTTAATCAATACAGAGGTAACTAATTTCCTTGAATACACAGCAGAATAACCAGAGTGCTGGTAAACAGAGACAGCTAATTTCCTTGAATACAAAGGCATCAGTAAACAGAGTGGTTGGTAAACAGACAGGCTGGTAAACAGACAGTTAATAGTAAACAGACACAGATAACTCCAAATATACAGACAATGTAAACATTCCTGAGGTAGACACTTTAACCAGAGACAATAGACAGCAGGTTAATGATCATCCTTACTGGACGTTAACCTTGCAGTTTTAGCATGATGTCTGCTACTAGCATACAGATATATACATTTATATACATTTATAATATACATTTGCTACTGCCATAGATATATACATTTTAAAGGCATACAATTTCCCCACAGGTACTGAGGGTGGGAGCCCCCACAATTGGGGATTTGGGAAGCTCCCTCTCTTTTGGGGGGGTGACTCTGCCCGCCAGGGATGGGGTCCGCAGCTTAGGGATCCATCTGGACCCACTGCTCACTATGGAATCCCAGGTGGCGTCGGTGGTCCGCACCGCCTTTTTTCACCTCGGGCGTATAGCCCAGCTGCGATCCTACCTTGATGTGGGGGCGCTCACTACCTTGGTACATGCGCTCGTAATCTCAAGATTAGACCACTGTAACCTGCTCTACATGGGGCTGCCTTTGAGGCTGATGCGGAAACTTCAGGTGGTGCAGAATGCGGTGGCCAGACTCCTCACTGGAGTGAGAAAATACCAACATATTTCTCCAACTCTGGCCGGATTGCATTGGCTGCCCATTCGTTTCTGCGTCGTCTTCAAAGTCTTAATGCTTACTTACAAGGTCTTAAACAGTTTAGGACCTCGATATTTGGCGGAACGCCTGTTCCCACCAAGGTCTACCCGGATCACCCACGCGAGCCAGGAGGTGAGGGTGAGGGGCCTGATGCCAAGAGAGGCCCGGAAGGAAAAGACACGAAACGGGGCCTTCTCGGCGGTGGCTCCTCACCTCTGGAACAACCTCCCTTCAGAGATTCGTGTGGCCCTACGCTGGGAATCTTTAAAACCCAATTTTAAACATGGTTGTACATCCAGGCCTTCCCTCCAGTCAATACCTGATTTCTTTTCTGTTCCTTCTTATTTTATTCTCACTCTATTTTATTGTAACTGTATTAAATGATTATGTAATGTTCTGGTGTTTTATTGTTTTATCATATACTGGAAGCCAACTAGAGTGGTCGACTAGACCAGATAGGCGGGGTATAAATCAAATAAATAAATAAATATTTAAATAAATAAAATAGGAAAGCCAAATAGCATTGCATACACCTGGGGGACAGGAAAGTCTTAGGGGGCGGACCATACCTCCTCACTACTAGGGAGCAGGCCGGGTAGGTGGGGCTCGTCAGCCATGGAAGGCAGCCCATCTAGGAGAAGGAAAACTCTGATTTCAAACCTCCACTACCTTGCGGCTATAGGCTTCAGGAGTTAACCTCCAGGCAAAATCCGGAGCTGGAGTCTCGAAGGCAGCATGTGTCGTTCTGCCAACTCCTGCGACGTTACTGGAACCAGTTGTATTGGCTCTTGCCTTTCCATTGGACCATTCCAGCAATATGGAGAGGGGGATCTGCTGCTTGGGTAACAGCCTATCCTCCATATTACCTTGCCCGGACTTCATGCTCTGGAGAAGACACTCCTCGATTCAGAGCATGTTACCATAGTCTCTCGAGACTGAAGGATGCCTATGCTATGCTAAATAATAATAATAATAATAATAATAATAATAATAATAATAATAATAATAATAATAATAATAATAATAATAATAATAATAATAATAGTAAATACCTCCCTGTCGCGACTGCCACCTCCTCCTACGTCACCACAAGAGATGACAGGTCACGATCCTTCACACGCACATACACTACTTCGCTGCCACCAACCACATATAAACCTGACACATCAGACTTAGTATGGATTTAAAAATAAAAATGATGATTTATTGAATACAAACTAAAATGTAAATCACTGAGTAAAAGAATCACTTGTCACACTATATTTCTCAGACCTTAACCCTGCACAGTTCTTTGTTACTTAACACTCAATTACCTAACCTATATCTAACCCTGTCTACAGATCTTCTTTCAAGCCCTATCTCAGCCCTCTCTCCTTCCCTTCTTTACACTTCACCCTTATATACACAAACTCCACCCCTTTAAGACACACCTCCTGCCCTGCCATAGGCCAGGAAACTCCAGCCTTAGCCAAGACAGGCAGGTGACGTCATGGCATACGTCACATACCTTCCCCCTTTAATAAGTTGTTTTGTGGGGGAAAGCTAAGGTGCTTTTTCCCCAAAACAACTGAAACAACATAAAGCATTACATTTCTCACTTAACAACACAGTTTACTATAACTATATATTCAAATATACTTACACGTCCGCCATACAGGTATACAAAAACATGCAATGCACAAAATTTATCATAGCACAACACATAACTGTCCAAACATTTTACATTGCCGTATACCATGTACAGAGTCCATAAGTCCTTCAGATGTTGTCTTCCGGTCTTGTGGATAAGGCGTCAGCCACACAGTTTATAGTCCCTCTGACCACCTTAACCTCGAAATTATAGTCCTGCAAAAGAAGCGCCCACCTCATCAGTTTACTGTTCTGTGATTTCATAGTCCGCAACCACGACAGAGGTGAGTGATCAGTGCACACGGTAAAATGTTGACCCCAGATGTAAGCCTTCAACTTCTGGATCGCGAAGATGATCGCCAAACACTCTTTCTCGATGGTAGAAAGACTCTTCTCCCTGGGAAGCAACTTCTTGCTCAGGTTCGCCACCGGATGTTGGTCTCCGCTGTCATCCTGTTGGCACAGTACCGCTCCCACACCGGCATTAGATGCATCTGTGTAGATGATGAACTCTCTGCTGAAGTCAGGAGCATGCAGCACTGGATGGTTGGTTAGAGCATCTTTCAGCCGTCCAAACTCCATCTTGCACTCTTCTGACCAGGAAACGCTGTTGCTGCTCTGCTTCTTTGTCAGGTCTGATAAAGGTGCAGCAATCTCACTGAGCCCGGGTATAAACTTTCTATAATACCCTGCCAGACCTAAAAAGGATCTCACTTTCTTTTTAGTGGTAGGTCTGGGCCAATTCAGGATTGCTTCAACCTTGGCCTCTAAAGGTTTGATTAGGCCTCCTCCCACTATGTGACCTAGGTACTTCATCTCTGTGTTACCTAGCTGACACTTACTAGCTTTAACGGTTAAGCCAGCATCTTTCAATCTTTGTAGCACTAATTCTAAATGATGTAGGTGATCTTGCCAGGTGTTGCTAAAGACCCCTATGTCATCGATATAAGCTACCGTGAAGTCACTGAGCCCTTTCAGAGTATGGTCCATGAGCCTTTGAAATGTTGCTGGTGAATTTCGCAAGCCAAAACTAAGGACTCTAAATTCAAACAGGCCAAATGGACTGCAAACTGCGGTTTTCTCTTGGGCCCTAGGATCACTTCTTCCTTGCCAACACTCTTTGGTTAGACCTAAAAAGGATATGACTCTGCAACCTCCAATCATCTCACTTAGGTCATCAAGCCTAGGCATAGGATAAGTATCAGGTTTAGTTACGGAATATAACTTGCTGTAGTACACCCAGAACCTGACACTGCCATCCGGGTTGTCTACGAAAACTACAGGGGCTGACCAAGCGCTAGATGAGTGTACAATAATTTGATCGTTCAGCATTTCGTCTAGCTCTTTGCGAATATTGTCAAAGTAATAACATGTTACTCTATATGGTGTTACAGACTGAGAAGCATTCCCTGTGTCCGTCCTGGGTAGCACTCCCTTGTCAACACCAGGTTTGTTTGAAAACACTTCTTGATGTTTTGTAACTAGCGTTCTACGACTATTCTGCTGTTCTCTGGATAGAGCAGGGCTGATCTGCACCTCTTGTGGATTGAACTTTTGTGGGCCCCTCCCTTCCCCGAAGGGCAACCCATGTTCCTCCTTATCAGCCGCTTTTATTGCAAACAGCACTTGGTTCAATTCTCTATAATAAGGCTTCAGGGCATTGACATGAACGACCCCCCTGCCTAACCTTTTCATAAGTTTGGATGTATGAGAGGTTCCTGAGTCTGAGATTATCTCAGAAGGAAAACCCATCCTACTCAGGTAATTTACTAAGGCTTCTGCTACAGTCTGGGTCTCTATATTACGTAATGGGATCGCTTCCAGATATCTCGTTGCATGCTCTACTATAGTTAAAATAAATCTGTTCCCCCACTTAGTGGCGTTGGGCAATGGACCTATGATATCCACCCCTAGACGTGTAAAAGGAGTTGAAATCACTGGTAATGGGCATAGCTTTGCTCTAGTTTTATCACAGTTAGAGCCCTGTCTCTGACAAATATGGCATCTTTGACAGAAACTCTTAATATGTTTACCCATATTAGGCCAGTAAAGTGTTTGGTCTTGTTTATCCCCATATGAGCTGAGAAAATGTCTGCATGTCCCTTTTCCAGAATCATAGGGCGATATTTCTCAGGCACCACCAACTGTCTCTTAACTTCAGGCCCCCCTTTTGAAATATTATTCAGTTTTTCCCTATAAAGTAAACCACCCTTAATAATAAAACGTTCAGGGCACTCAGGTGATAAATCTTTATCAGTCACCTTTGCAAAACAGTCTTTTAAGGTGGAGTCTGCTGTTTGTTCCTTGACAAAGAGGCTTTTCTGAGGCATTTCAACTGGGGTACAAATTTCTCTTGCTCTTGAGAGTCAGTCTCATTACTGGCTTCACTTTGTACTGATTGTGAACGTGTTACCACCAGGGCACTCTTGACATGCTTTGTTAAGTCATTACCAATAAGAAAAGGGGTAGGAATCTCAGAAGACACCCCCACTCTCCAAAATCCCTTCCAACCTTGATATTCAATTTTCAAATCAGCTACAGGTAATGAAACTAGTTCTGAAACAGTCCCTTTCACAGATAGAGTCTGGCCAGCAATCATACAACTTTGTGGTACTATGTCTGAGTGGCAAATAGAAATTTGAGAACAAGTGTCTCTCAAAGCAGTATAGTTATTTTCAAAAATCTTTATTCTGTCCCCAGCAGATTCCAATAATTGAGTATTAGTCTCTATGTAATAACAGTGGACAACTTCAGCGAGAGGCAGCTCCTTCAATGTATCCAATTCAGAGCTCCTAACTGCTTCTGCCTGGGTTTCCATGGTAAGAGAACTTTCAGTAGAAGAAGCTTGAGGTTTACTCTGAACACAAAATACAGCTTTTGCTTCTTTTACATTAACTTTCTGAGGTGGAATTTCTTTATTTTGCCTTGTATTAAAACATTGTGCAGCAATGTGGCCTTTCTTTTTGCAAATGAAGCAGATTCTCTCCCCCCATGAGCTTTTCCCATCAAATCTTTCAAGTTTCTCTTTTCCCTCCAAAACTTGTTTACTGTGCTGGCCCTGTTCTGAGGGCTTTTCACTAAAATGGCCGCCTACTTTAGTCTGTCTCTGTCCTTGTTCCTTAGAGAACTTTGGGCCCCATGTTTTCCTCACACCTCTCCCCTCATAACAACTAGGACCCCTTATCTGAGAAATAAAATCAGCTATCTGAGCAGCTTCTCTAACGTCAGTCGGTTTCCTTTCCTAAACTAAAAAATTAAGTTCCCCATGGAGTAAGGAATAAAACTGCTCCAGGCCCACAACATTGTTCAATTCCTGAAAAGTTTTTACATTCTCCTGTTCAAGCCACCAATCTAAGCACTTTTCTAAGTTAAAACCAAGTTGTGTATAAGATTCATCTGATCTTTTAGTAAGTTTTCTGAACTTCTGCCTAAGATGTTCTGAATTAATGCCAAATCGATTGAAAACCATTTTTTTGAACTCTGAATAATCTTTACTGAGCTCAACTGGCATATCAGCATACACATCAGCCATTTTTCCACTCAGGAGAGACCTCAAAATTATCATTTTCTCTGTTTCCCTCACAGAAAAATCAGCACAACTTCGTTCAAAGATTTTAAGGAAGTTTTCAGGACAATCCCCCTGTTTATATGTAGGAAATTTCTTCAAATCTGATTTTGATAACTGGCCTGGTTCAGTACCAGAATCTCTGTTGTTGTTATTGTTTTGGTTCATCAATTCCAGCTTTCTAATCTCAAAGGCCATACGTTCACATTCCTTCTCCAGTTCAATTCTCTCCCTTTCAGCCTCCCTTTCCATCTTCTCTTTTTCTAGGGCAATTCTTTCCTCTTTTTCTAATTGTCTCATCCTATATTCATGTTCCTGGGCTAATTGAATTTTCCTCAGTTCTGATAACTGTCCCCCATTAGCTTCTTCCTGCACTGAGGCAACTCTTCCCTCACCATTTGACTCATCCCCAGACCAGTCTGACATCGCTTGGTCTCTTAGTTCACTCATTTCTGCCATTTGACTGCGTGTGAGAGGCATTTTACTAACTCAAAAGGCTCCTGTCAATTTCCACGCCTCTGTTTAAAATACTTTTCTTCTTGCTGTGCTTTAGGTCTGACACTCTTTAACAGGGTATACCAACAGATACGGCTAGGCTTGTTACTGCAATCTCTAATGGCTTCTGCCCCTTCACCGGGCCTCTTGCCAGATTTAGAGCTACTTTAATTTTCTGCCCTTGGCTCTACTTCAAAATCCACCACAGCTTCACCTTCTCTCAGGTTCTGTAGGTCACTAGAGAAATCCCAAATCTTCACTGCCCTTGGCCTGTCTGTCCCGTCCGAGTTCTCCCAACTCTGGACTCTCAGACCAAGTCACAACAGCCTCCTACTTTGGGCCAATCTCCCTCACAAAATGGACTTTCCAGAGCTCATAAGTCAGTTCCCTCACTCCGAAGTTTAGGTGCCTCTCTACTAGATCTGCTCCCCCCTGGAGACAAATCCTCGAGAGTTACCCATACCCCACTTCAGGTGCACCTAACTGAAATCGTTTTGCACTGGTAACACTAGCCAGTTCGTGTCATCTGTCAAGTCATGCGACGTCGCTGGAACCAGTTGTATTTGCTCTTGCCTTTCCATTGGACTATTTCAGCAATGTGGAGAGGGGGGATTTGCTGCTTAGGTAACAGCCTATCACCCATATTACATTACCCAGGCTTCGTGCTCTGGAGAGGATACTCCAGCTTCACATAAAGTGTCGAAACAACATGGGAAGTAGCAGTTACCAGGGGCTACTTAGAGCATGACACTAGGGGCTACTTCTGATGGTGGGAGAGGTCATTGCACCTTACTAGGTAGCTACCTCCCACCTTAAGCTGGGCAGCCCCCAGCCAGTAAGGTGCTACCTTGCCACAGTCTGTTAACCTCACGGGGTGCGTGAGGTTTAGGGTCAAAGCCAACAAGCAGATCGATAACCCTGCACTATGCAACAATCTGCCCTTTAGCTGGGCACCTGGAATATACGGACAGTGACCCCTGGCTTTTCTTACTACGGCTTTTCTGACGACCTGCAGGAAATAGATGACATGCACAAGACAGCTGTCATTGACATGGAACTGAGTAGACTGCAGATGGACATTGTTGCCCTGCAAGAGACAAGACTGCCTGACTCGGGATCTGTCAAAGAAAAAAACTTCTCATTCTTCTGGCAGGGAAAACCATCAAATGAGACCAGGGAATATGGTGTGGGCTTTGCAGTCAGAAATGCTCTTCTGAGATCCATTGTTCCACCTACTGTGGGGAGTGAAAGAATCCTGTCTCTGCAGCTCCACTCATCAGCGGGACCGGTCACCCTCATTAGTGCATATGCACCAACACTGTTGTCCACAACAGAAGTCAAAGACAAATTCTATGACGATCTGGCAGCTACTATCAAAAAAGTCCCTGAGAGAGACCCGCTGTTCATTCTTGAAGACTTTAATGCTAGAGTTGGTGCTGATCACAATTCTTGGCCCACTTGTCTAGGCCGTTTTGGCATTGGAAAGATGAATGAAAATGGCCAACGCTTGCTGGACTTTTGCTGTTATGGTCTTTGTGTGACCAACATGTTCTTCAATACGAAGCTTCAACACAGAATTTCTTGAAGACACCCAAGAGCCAAGCATTGGCATTAGCTCAATTTGATCCTCACTGGACATTCTAGCCTTCCTAGTATTACAATCACACACAGCTAACAGAGTGCTGATTGTGTTACTGATCACTCCCTGGTGTGTAGTAGAGTAAAATTGCAAACAAAGAGATTGTATCACATGAAAAAGGAAGGAAGACCACGTATTGACATCAGCAAGACTCGCGATCAAAGAAAAGTGGGGGAATTTGACCAAGCGCTTGAGGAAACCCTTCCAGGCCCGGCTGAGGCAAATGCACCTGAGCGTTGGGAACATTTCAAGAATGCTCTCTATAACACCGCCTTGTCCACATTTGACAAGAAGACCAAAAAGACGGCCGACTGGTTCAACGCCCATTCGAAGGAGTTGATGCTGGTCATCAAAGATAAGAGGAGTTCTCTAGCAGCATACAAAGTCTGTCCTAGGGAGTACAACTTGCAAGCTATTTGAGTTGCTCATAGCCAAGTCCAACAGGCTGCCAGGAAATGTTCCAATGATTATTGGCTTCAGCTCTGCTCTCAGGTACAGTTAGGAGTGGACACAGGTAACATCAAGGGAATGTATGATGGTATCAAGCAGGCTTTAAGTCCAATACAGAAGAAATCTGCTCCCTTAAAGTTTGCTACAGGTGTGATCATCCAGGGCCGTGCACAGCAGATGGACCGCTGGGTGCAGCACTACTTTGAGCTATATTCCAGAGAGAATGTAGTAACTGAGGAAACATTAAATAACATTGAGTGCCTCCCTGTCTTGGAAGAGTTGGACAGCGAACCAACCTTAGCAGAAATAAAAGCGGCCTTGGATTCCCTCACCTCCGGCAAGGCACATGAAAAGGATAACATCCCTGTTGAAGTGCTGAAGTGCTGTAAAGAGACCATCACCACCGAACTGTATGAAGTCTTTCGTCTTTGCTGGAGCGACGGTAGAGTACCACAGGACATGAATGATGCAAATATCATCACATTGTACAAGAACAAAGGAGACAGACAACTGCAATAACTACCGTGGTATCTCTCTTCTCATCGTTGTAGGGAAGCTGCTTGTCCATGTTCTGCGGAAGAGGCTCCAGGTGCTTGCAGACAGAGTACATCTAGAATCACAGTGTGGATTTTGAGCTAATAGGTCCACTACTGACATGGTATTTTCCCTCAGACAGTTGCAGGAGAAATGTACGGAACAACAACAGCCACTCTTTGTGGCCTTTATAGATCTTACAAAGGCCTTTGACTTGGTTAGCAGGGATGGCCTTTTAAAAATAGTTCCAAGATTAGATGTCCACCTCAATTCCTTAACATCATCAGGTCCTTTCATGAGGAAATGAAGGACACTGTAGTTTTTGATGGCTCAACATCAAATCCCTTTGACATCTGAAGTGGAGTAAAACAAGGCTGTGTCCTCTCACCGACCCTGTTTGGGATTTTTTGCTATCATGCTGAAGCATGCCTTTGGAATGCATCAGAAGGTTTCTATCTCCAGACTAGATCAGACGGAAAGCTCTTTAATCTCTCCAGATTGAGAGCGAAGATAAAAGTCCAACTTAAATGCATGCGGGACTTCCTCTTCGCCGATGATGCAGCCATTGTTGCCCACTCTGCTGAAGACCTCCAACAACTCATGAATTGTTTTAGCAAGGCCTGGCAAGTCTTTGGACTAACAATCAGCCTGAATAAAACACAAGTCATGGGCCAGGGCATGGACTCACATCCCTCTATTACCATCTCCACACAAGAATTGGAGGTTGTTCATGACTTTGTGTACCTTGGCTCAATGATCTCTGACACTCTCTCCCTATATATCGAGCTGGATAAACACATTGGCAAACCAGCTACCATGTTCTCTAGACTCACAAAGAGAGTATGGCTCAATAGGAAGCTGACGGCATACACCAAGATCTAGTTATATAGATCCTCTGTCCTGAGCACACTCCTGTACTGCAGTGAGTCCTGGACCCTTTGTGCATGGCAGGAGAGGAAGCTGAACACCTTCCATATGCATTGTCTCCAACGGATTTTTGGTATTACCTGGCAGGACAAAGTTCCAAATAGAGTAGTCCTAGTTCGAGCTGGAATTTTTAGCATGTATACATTACTGAAACAGCGACATCTACGTTGGCTTGGGCATGTTGTAAGAATGCTGATGGTCGGATTCCCAAAGATCTCCTGTATGGAGAATTAGTACAGGGAAATCACCCCAGAGGGAGACCACAGCTGAGATACAAGGAGATCTGCAAGCGGGATCTGAAGGTCTTGGAAATGGACCTCAACAGATGGGAAACCCTGACATCTGAGCATTCAGCCTGGAGGCAGGGGGTGCCTCACGGCCTCTCCCAATTTGAAGAGACCCTTGTCCAGCAGACCGAGGCAAAGAGGCAGTCACGAAAGCACCAAAATCAGGGAGCTGGACAGGATACAGATTGTATTTGTCTTCAGTGTGGAAGGGATTGTTACTCTCGAATTGGCCTTCTCAGCCACACTAGACGCTCTTCCAAGTCCTCCATACAGAGCACGATACCATAGTCTCTCAAGACTGAAGGATGCCTAATCTTTATACTGCTGGCCATACGTTCCATTAATTCTTTCTTGCCCTTCTATGTCATCTGCTTACATGTCTTTTGCCGGAGTTTTTTTTTCCTCACGTGGGAAGCATTTCTGTTTACGGAAAGACTGCACATTTCCCTTTAAAACCTCTGTAACTCTGCTCTTTAACCTTCTTGGACTTAATTGAGCCCTTTTAAAAATTGGGATTCACTTCCGCTGGGCCTTGACTACCGTTGTATTAAACAGACTCCATGCCATCTGGAGAGATTTTTTTTACCTTCTCTTTCAACTTTATTTCAACGTCTTTAGTTTCCTCATCTGTGGGTAGTTCGCCCTTCGGAAACCAAATCTGATCTGGAGGACGATAGCACACCCAACCCACAGTTATTCTATGATGGATTGAGACCCACCATCCATCTCCATTCTGCTGGATTCTATCCCTTCTTTGACCCAGATGGCCACCCCACCTCCCACACACTCCCTCCCTATCCCTCCTGGATAGCCTGGGACTGCAGAATCGATCGTGGCTGCTGTATCCATGTTATATCTAGCCTCTAAATGTGCCAGTTCTCCCCTCTTTGCTCAGAAGCTTCAGGCATTTGTGTAAAAAGCACCTTCGTATGGGGTCCCCCAAGAAGGGTGGCTTGTTTCTTTTTTCCTGGAGCTCCTTGCAACGAAGACATACCCATGACACTTTTGCCCAAGAGGCAGGTAGTCATGCAGATTACCCTCGGTGCAAAACATGGGATAGCCCTCAAACCACTGCTCTCTTCCTGACTACATGCGTTTTTTTTGTTTCGAGCTTGCCAAACCTCTTCTCAAAGGATGCAAGAGGCAGGTGTAAGCAGCCCCTTATCTCCAAAGAGATTTATGGGGGTGCCGGAGACTGGGATGAGTACGAAATCCAGACAAACCTCTGACTGCTGAGCAGAGCCACTTAGGTCTCAGCCAGGTCCTGTCTAAACTTCTTCCTCAAAAGCCAATCCCCTTTATTAAGAAAGCAACACACACAGACAAATCCATGAGCTATACTCAGAATAATCTGGCTCTAAATCTTTGGTAGCAAACACACATGGCCAATTAGACATTCAGCTAGTCTGTGCAAGAACTAATACATTCAGATTTAATCATTACTGCTTTATTGAAAAGAATTGCTTTAGAAAAGATTTCAGTTGATAGTAATATAGTTTAGTAGGTACATTTTCATATCAAGACAAACGGAATACTCCCCTCCCCCACTCCAGCTAGAAAAATAAAGAAATAGAATTATGCTAACTAATGAAAAGCATAACACAGTCCATCTCACGTGTCTTGGGTCTTCATAGGTTGATGCTAGATGAAATCCAGTTAACTCCCATCAGTCCATGGTAGGAAAAATAGTCCATTATGGGAAAAAGCACGTGTCTGCCCTTTCTCATTCCAACTCCATCTTTTTCCAACTCCTTCCAACTTCCTTCTTCTTCCCAGAATGCTTCATAAGGAACACCCCCTCCTGGGTCTTGCTGTCCCGCCTAACTTTCTCATGAAGCTTCAGTTGTTATCATACTTTGTGGCAGAATTATTTTGACTACGAAAGTCTCTGCTCTCTGCTCATCTTAGCAACGAGATAACCATAGAGCGAAGCTTCTCTGATACAGCATGTAAAACTTTCCTACTACAGAGCAGACTTTAAATCAAAATGGATGCTATTGGGACAATCTTAGGACTACATATCCCATTCTAATACACATAAAAACACAAATAATCACAGCAGGATCTGAGGCCCTTGCTTCCTTGCCCAGCCGCTGAACTCGCTGCATCTTCTTACCCTGCCTTTGGTGGCAGGAGGCAAGGACTGATAACGTGATCCCATCTTCAACAGTGTGCAGAATTTAGAATTCGTCATATTTAATTTCGTTGGGGTCAGATACCTTCTCCATTTCAATGTATAAAGTTTAGTTTTTATTCCTCTCACACGCCTTGGTTTTGATCTCTCACTCTGGAGTCAGAGGTTGGGCGTTCACTTCCCTTCTAGTTTTGCAGTTCTAAGATTCTATATAACTCAGGACCTATTTCCCTGGGCGTCTCTGCTTCCTATCCTGCTTTCAGAAATGCCTCGTGATTCTCTACCTAGAAGAGCATCTCATAAATTCTACATCCTGTCACTTTCATGGACCTGTCCTTTCTCTTCTCCCACTAAAGGATAATCTCTGCAGATTTTGTCAGTTCCCTGCATTGAGCACTCACTACTCTTTATCTGTTTTCCAGTCTAATAATTGAGCTGCATCTCATTCATCCACATTAACTGTTCCTTTTCCAACACTCTCCTTCCCCCCCCCATGGTGTTCTTTTTTGCTAACCAATACTTTAATTCAAATATTTGTTTTCACTTTAATAAACTTTGAGACAATCCTTTCTAATTTTCTGGAAAAATTCATGACATTCATTGGGAGGATTTATAAAAGAGAATTAAAAAGTAGATCTTCGGTACAGTTTTCATTTTAGATGACACAATTTGACCAAATTGTGATGGCTGATCTTCCTATAATCATTTAAATTATTTTTAAGTTCTAATTTCAACTTTTCAAAATGTTGCTCTTTAAAATCTTTCAATTTTAGTAAAATTTATTCCTCCTTATCCTAGTCTAGTAATAGTATTTTTCCTCCTTATTCTAATTAAATAACGTTGTCTCAAATTTATTCCAGTTTATTTTGTCCTTTCCCCACTGATTATAACTGCTGCTGATCATGGTGATCTCTCCTTAAGAGGCATCTAGAACAGTGTTTCCCAACCTTTTTTTAGTCGTGACCCTCTTCTATAATTGCTATGCAATCTACAGTTTTCATTAAAAGGCATTTTAATGGGATAATGACATCACATCAAAATAGACTTTTCAGAATAGAATTTGATGCTAATAATTAAGGGAGGGCTGCAATCTGTCTCTACCAAATGAAAATTGAGAAGGAAATAAAGTTAATATACTTTGAGGGTACATTTTGGGGTGTGGAAATGTTCCTTCGTTCATGACTCCTCCCCTCAAAAGGTTCCTCAGTGAAGTGCCCCTCCAACCTCAAGGCCAAAGGAACACCCTCAGGTCCAGGTTCACACCCACCCTGGTTCTCCTCCCTCACCTTCTTGCCTGTCTTTCCTTCCTCCTCCGTGACTCAGATGGAGCACAAATGCATTTCTCCTTAGCCCTGCAGATTTCTGAAGTGGTTGTTTCTCTTCTTTTTCTAATCTACCAGATGGTGAACAGGAGAAGAAGAATCGCCCAGCAACTCCTGGGGCATCCTCAGCAGAAACACATAAAGAAGGAAAAAATCAGAGAATTGAAAATCCAACTGGGCAGGAATGGATGTCACATGAAAGAACTCATGCAGGACAAAAACCAAATAAATGCATGTCACCTCAGTAGACATCAAATAACTCATACAGAGGAGAATCTGTATCCATGCATGGAATGTGGGAAGAGCTTCATTCACAGCAGTACCCTGCGTTCACATCAAAGATCTCACAGTGGTGAGAAACCATATACCCTGCGTTCACATCAAAGAACTCACACTGGGGAGAAACCACATAAATGCATGGAATGTGGAAAGAGCTTCAGCTGGCGCAGTACCCTGAGTTCACATCAAAGAACTCACACTCGGGAGAAACCACATGAATGCATGGAATGCAGAAACAGCTTCAGTCAGAGCTGTCAACTGAGTTCACATCAAAGATATCACACTGGGGAGAAACCACATGAATGCATGGAATGTGGAAAGAGCTTCAGCTGGCGCAGTAACCTGCATTCACATCAAAGAACTCACACTGGGGAGAAACCATATGAATGCATGGAATGTGGAAAGAGTTTCAGTAAGAGCAGTGCCCTGAGTTCACATCAAAGAACTCACACTGGGGAGAAACCATATGAATGCATGGAATGTGGAAAGAGTTTCAGTGACAGCAGTACCCTGAGTAGACATCAAAGAACTCACACAGGGGAGAAACCATATAAATGCATGGAATGTGGAAAGAGCTTCAGTCGCAGCAGTACACTGAGTATACATCAAACAACTCACACAGGGGAGAAACCATATGAATGCATGGAATGTGGAAAGAGCTTCAGTCGCAGCAGTACACTGAGTATACATCAAAGAACTCACACAGGGGAGAAACCATATGAATGCATGGAATGTGGAAAGAGTTTCAGTCAGAGCAGTGCCCTGAATAGACATCAAAAGAACTCACACGGGGAGAAACCATATAAATTCATGGAATGTGGGAAGAGCTTCAGTGACAGCAATACCCTGAGTTCACATCAAAGAACTCACACTGGGGAGAAACCATATGAATGCATGGAATGTGGAAAGAGCTTCAGTCGCAGCAGTACACTGAGTATACATCAAAGAACTCACACAGGGGAGAAACCATATGAATGCATGGAATGTGGAAAGAGCTTCAGCCACAGCAGTGCCCTGAGTTCACATCAAAGAACTCACACAGGGGAGAAACCATATGAATGCATGGAATGTGGAAAGAGTTTCAGTGACAGCAGTACCGTGAGAAAACATCAAATAACTCACACAGGGGAGAAACCATATACATGCATGGAATGTGGAAAGAGTTTCAGTCAGAGCAGTGCCCTGAATAGACATCAAAAGAACTCACATGGGGAGAAACCATATAAATTCATGGAATGTGGGAAGAGCTTCAGTGACAGCAATACCCTGAGTTCACATCAAAGAACTCACACTGGGGAGAAACCATATGAATGCATGGAATGTGGAAAGAGCTTCAGTCACAGCAGTACACTGAGTATACATCAAAGAACTCACACAGGGGAGAAACCATATGAATGCATGGAATGTGGAAAGAGTTTCATTGACAGCAGAACCCTGAGTTCACATCAAAGCATTCACACTGGGGAGAAACCACATAAATGCATGGAATGTGGAAAGCGCTTCAGATGGCGCAGTAATCTGCGTTCACATCAAAGAACTCACACTGGGGAGAAACCATATGAATGCATGGAATGTGGAAAGAGTTTCAGTCAGAGCAGTGCCCTGAGTTCACATCAAAGAACTCACACAGGGGAGAAACCATATGAATGCATGGAATGTGGAAAGAGTTTCAGTGACAGCGGTACCCTGAGAAAACATCAAATAACTCACACAGGGGAGAAACCATATAAATGCATGGAATGTGGAAAGAGCTTCAGTCGCAGCAGTCACCTAAGTTCACATCACAGATCTCACACCGGGGAGAAACCATATACATGCTTGGAATGTGGAAAGAGCTTCAGTCACAAGGGTAATCTGAGTTCGCATCAAAGAACTCACACTGGGGAGAAACTATATACATGCTTTGAATGTGGAACGAGTTTTAATCAGAGCAGTAACCTGACTTCACATCACCGAACGCACACTGCTTCAGTTGGAACAGTCAACTGAGTAGACATCGAAGAACGCACACTGGGGAGAAATGATATAAATGCATGGAATTTGGGAAGAGCTTCAGTCACAGCAGTGCCCTGAGTTCACATCAAGGAACTCACACAGGGGAAAAACCCTATAAATGCATGAGCTTCAGTCATACTAATAGCCTTAGGTCTCATCTAAAAATTCACACTGGGGAGAAAGCATAGAAATACACAGTGTGAACAGAGCCTCATTAGGAGCAAATATCTTTGTTCATATCAATACATTGAATGTGGAAAGCCTGAATTACACCAATAGCCTAAGTCATCATTGTCGCGATGACCTCTATCTGAAGAGATAAGAATCACGGGTCAGGGAGTCACCGTGGGTGCAAAACTGCCACCTTTCGTGCCTGCAGTAAGTGCTTTAAGCCCCAGAAGTGGGTAGTACAAGGTACATGGACAAGGTATTCACGAAGGCTTTCACGGCCATGAGCTAATGGTTGTTGTGGGTTTTTCGGGCTTCTTGGCCGTGTTCTGAAGGTGGTTTTTCCTAGCTTTTTGCCAGTCTCTGTGGCTGGCATCTTCAGAGAACAGCAAACTGTGCTCATGGACAAGTCACACCTTAAAAGAAAACTTTGCTTACGTTCAAAGCAATAAATGATTGACTGAGTGCTTCTTTGGCAGGACAACAGCCTGAGCAAGTAGGACCTCTCAATATTACAGTAACAATGAGTGACCTTCTCAGATTCTCAGTAGATTTATGTTTAATCCTGCTTTTCAAGAGACCAGTCCTCCATTGAAGAATTATATTTGTTTTTCTTAAAGAAATTAAGCCATTTCAATAGAATACAGTTGTAGCCTTAAAGGCATAAGCAGTAGGCATATCCATTTGTTACAATGATTAAAATAAATACCATTTCTAAGTAAAATAACAACTAGAACCTAAGGTATCATCTTTGCTCTCACTACATGTTAGCATCTAGGGAAGCTGGGTGATTTATCCCCTCTCTTCTCTTTCAAAAGGCAAACCTTTCTAATTCCACAACATCCACCATCTTTGTCTTTGTGATGTAGAAGGTCGGGATGAACTCTTCCTGACTGGAGTGCCATCCTTTCCTGACAAGAGGATGGAGAAGCTCATGAAGCCCCAGAGAAAGAACATATGACTATCGGAGAAGCGACAGCTCCATGAGGCGAATGGGATGAGAGATATCAGATGAGAAGGGTCACAGAGAAAACCAGGAAGATATAGGTCTTGGTGAAGAATCAAAGTTTCAGAGCAGTGAAGGGATGGGAGAATCTGGTAATAAAGAGCCAGGAGTGCCTAAGGTGGAAGTTGAGTGAGGGAAGCAGAAAACCCATCAGAGGGAAGGAAGGATTCACCGGGTAAGGGAACGTTAGGAGCGCCGGAGGTGAAGGAGAAAAAAAGAAGGGAATAAGACAGGAAGAAGGAAGAGAAATATATCGGGATGATAAATCTAGAAGGGGGACAGCAGAAGCAGGAGACGCAGGAGGGCAAAAGGAGGAGAGGATATTATTTCAAGGCTGGAAGAGAATATGAATGGAGAAGCCATGGACCAAACTGGGGTTGAAATTGATGATCCCTCATGAAGAGGCGGAAAGGAGAAGTAAGATCTGAGAAGCCCTCCTATTGGGGAGAGAAAGAGAAGAGAGTGGGGCAGAAAGATGAGGGAGGAAAGAGACATGCTAACCAAAGAGAGAAAGGGGGAGATGGACCAACCCCTCAGATACGGCTTTTGATCGTACCCCGGTGGGTCAGTTGTCTTTTTTGGAACCCAGAGGGGAATTCGCACATCTCCGGACATCTGAGAATACCAAACCCCCACAGTCTGGTTTCATTGTGGAAATCACCCTTTTTCTGCAATCGTATCAGCACTGATGAATCGTAGAATCTCCTCGCCTGGGAGGTCTGTAAATTTCTGTAGGATTCCTGTGGAGTCAGGTGTCCTAATGATTCTTAGCTATCAAAGACATGGAGAGGCCATGGAAATGCATGGAATGTAGGAGGACCTTTAATAAAAAGAGTCATCTTCCTAGTCATCCAAGATCTCCTATAAAGGGGAAACCCACTGCTCAAGTGAAAGTGCTACCGTGTTTCCCCAAAAGTAAGCCCTACCCTGAAAATAAGCCCTGGTGAAGTGAAACCCTGCCCTCCACCAGGGAGTCACCAGGTTCCTCCCGAGCCCTCGAGAGTCTCAAAACTTAATTAATTAATTAATTAATTAAAATGCTGCCCACTCTACCCAGACGTCTCTGGGCGGCTTACAATAATTAAAATTCAATACAATAAAATGATTAAAATACAATTAAAATACAATTAAAATTGCCATCATCAGGACCCACAGTTGTTATTTCATTCAATTAAAAGCCTTCTGGAACAGGAAGGTTTTGACCTGGCGCCGAAATGTCATCAACGTCGGCGTCAGACGAATTTCAGTTGGGAGGGCATTCCATAGTCTGGGAGCAGCTGCCGAGAAGGCCCTTTGTCTACAAGCCATCCTTCTTACCTCTTTGAGGGATGGCTCTTTCAAAAGGGCTCCCTGGCTAGATCTTAACTGCCGGGTAGGCTCATATGGAAGGAGGCGGTCCTTCAAGTTTCCAGGGCCCAAGCCGTTTAGGGCTTTATATGTCAAAACAAGCACTTTGAATTGGGCCCGGGCAGCAACTGGTAACCAATGGAAATTGAACAGAATCCGCTTGATGTGATCTCTAGCGGCTCCACCACTCACCAGCCGCGCAGCTCGATTCTGGACCAGTTGCAGTCGGCGAACCGTCTTCAAAGGCAGCCCCACGTAGAGCGCATTGCAATAATCTATACGAGATGTTACCAGTGCGTAACTGTCATGAGACTCCGCTCGTCCAGGTAGGGCCGTAGCTGGTATTTCCGCAGCTGAAGGAAGGCGCCTCTGGCCACCGAGTCCACCTGGGCTTCCAAAGTTAGACTGGGGTCCAGGAGCACCCCCAGGCTGCGGACCCTGTCCCTTAGGGGGAGTGTAACCCCATTCAGGGCAGGGAAATGGCCCTCCAACCTGTCCGGCGAAGCACCCAGTAACAGCACTTCCGTCTTGTCTGGATTGAGTTTCAATTTATTAACACTCATCCAGTCCATTATCAGGTCCAGACACGAGTTCAGCACAGAAACCGCCTCACCTGGATTGGTGGAAAACGAGAGGTAGATCTGAGTGTCATCATCATATTGCTGACTCCTCAGCCCAAACCTCCTGATGACCTCTCCCAGCAGTTTCATGTAGTTGTTAAACAGCATGGGGGACAGTATCAAGCCCTGAGGAACCCTATGACATAAATGCCATGGGGCAGAGCAACTGTCCCCCAGCACCACCCTCTGGACACGGTCAGCTAGGAAGGAGCAGAACCACCATAAAACAGTGCCCCCAACTCCTAACCCAGCCAGCCTATCCAGAAGGACACCATGGTCAATGGTGTCGAAAGCCACTGAGAGGTCCAGGAGTATCAACAGGGTCACACTCCCCCTATCTCTCTCCCAGCAAAGGTCATTATACAGGGCGACCAAGGCAGTCTCTGTACCAAAACCCGGCCTGAAACCTGATTGAAATGGATCCAGAAAATCCGTTTCATCCAGCAGCGCCTGGAGTTGCCCAGCCACAACCCGCTCCAACACCTTGCCCAAATAAGGGAGGTTCGCCACTGGTCGGTAGTTAACCACCAGCCTTGGGTCCAGGTTAGGCTTTTTAAGGAGTGGTCGAATTACCGCCTCTTTCAAGGTGGTAGGGACCACTCCCTCTCTCAAAGAGGCGTTCACAGCCTCCTGGACCCAGGTGCGAACCCCCCTGGCAGAACTTCCAATTAGCCAAGATGGGCAAGGGTCGAGCAGCGTGGTGGTAGAATGGACAGATCCAAGCACCTTGTCCACATCCTCAGGTGTCAACAATTGAAACTCATCCATTAAAGTTTGACCTAAGCACGGCACACTGGACACATCTTCCGATTTTGCAGTAACAGTGGAGTCCAGCCCACTGTGAATCTGAGTGATTTTTTCCTCAAAATGAATAGCAAACTCGTCATAGCGAGCTGATGAGCAGTCCGGGACCTCCACCGGATTTCCTGGTTGAAGAAGATCCCGGACCACCCGAAACAGCTCTGCTGGACGACATTCTGAGGAAGCAATGCAGCTGGAGAAATATTGCCGTTTCGCCAGCCGTATTGCCACGAAATAGGCCCAATAATGGGCTCTAAGTCGTGTTCGATCGGATTCGCGGCGGGACTTCCTCCACCTGTGCTCCAGCCGTCTCCCCTCTCGCTTCATTGCCCACAGTTCAGAAGTATACCAAGGAGCTGTCTGGGCTTGGCGAGCAGGGAGAGAGCACTTAGGCACAATCGTGTCGACCGCCCGGGTCATCTCCCTATTCCATAGGGTGACCTGAGCTTCAACAGGCGCGCTGACCATATCAGACGGATAATCCCCCAGAGCATTCAGGAAACCATCCGGATCCATTAGTCTCCGGGGGTGGATCATTTAATCGATCCCCCACCCTTGCAGAGGGAAGAAGAAGCTAATAGACTGAACTTGACCAGGAAGTGATCTGACCATGACAATGGGGTCACAACCAGCCCCTCCACATCCAAACCACCACCTTCCAGTCCTGTTGAGAAAACCAGGTCCAAGGTATGGCCATTCTCATGTGTCGGGCCGATGACACATTGAGACAGCCCCATGGTTGTCATGGTGGCCATGAAGTCCTGAGCCGCCCCAGTCAAGGCAGCCTCGGCATGGATGTTGAAGTCTCCCAGCACCAACAGCCTGGGATCCTCAACACCAGGTCCGAGACGACCTCCATCAGCTCAGGTAGGGAGACTGTTGGTACGCAGCAGGGTGGGCGGTACACCAACGGAATCCCTAATCTGTCTCGTGAGCCCAACACACAATACAGGCCCTCAAGACCTCCTCTCAAAGGGATAGGAAGCCTGGTCAAGGAGATAGAACTCCTATAGCAACTCCCCCTCCCCGACCCTCCGAGCGACACTGGTGCTGGACTGAGTACTCAGGAGGACACAGCTGGGAGAGGGGGACACCACCTTCCTCTCCCACCCAGGTCTCAGTAATGCACGCCAGGTCAGCACCCTCATCCAGAATTACATCATGGATGAGGGCAGTCTTATTTTGTACTGACCTGGCGTTCATCAACAGCACCGTGTGGCTCGAGGGTTTACTGATATGGTTGCCTGATACCTTCTGGTTGGAGGTAGGACTAGAAGAACCTCATTAAAGAACCTTGTAATGAGGGTGAAAGAGGAGAGTGCAAAAAACGGTCTGAAACTCAACGTCAAAAAACTAAGATCATGGCCACTGGCCCCATCACCTCCTGGGAAATAGAAGGGGAAGATATGGAGGCAGTGACAGATTTTACTTTCTTGGGCTCCATAATCACTGCAGATGGAGACAGCAGCCACGAAATTAAAAGACGCCTGCTTCTTGGGAGGAAAGCGATGAAAAACCTTGACAGCATCTTAAAAAGCAGAGATATCACCTTGCCAACAAAAGTCCGAATAGTCAAAGTTATGGTTTTTCCTGTAGTGACGTATGGAAGTGAGAGCTGGACCATAAAGAAAGCTGACCGCCGTAGAATTGATGCCTTTGAATTGTGGTGCTGGAGGAGGCTCCTGAAAGTCCCCTGGACTGCAAGGAGAACAAACCTATCAATTCTAAAGGAAATCAACCCTGAGTGCTCACTGGAAGGAGAGATGTTGAAGCTGAGGCTCCAGTACTTTGGCCATCTCATGAGAAGAGAGGACTCCCTGGAAAAGACCTTGATGTTGGGAAATGTGAAGGCAAAAGGAGAAGGGGACAACCGAGGATGAGATGGCTGGACAATGTAATCGAAGCAACCAACATGAATCTGACACAACTCCGGGAGGCAGTGGAGGATAGAAGGGCCTGGCTTGCTCTGGTCCATGGGGTCACAATGAGTCGGACACGACTAAACGAAATGAAACGAAACGAAAGCAACTGGGGAGGTGGAAGGGGAAGGAGATGGTGGGGATTTTTGGGTAGGGGGAAAACGTTGTGACTTTTCCTGCCTCCCTTCTTGGGACTCCATCCAGACCCAGGGAAAGAAATCTAGTCCCCTCCTCCTTCTAGATCCCCAAAACTGGGGGGGAAGGATTCCTAAGGACCCCCCCCCCGAGTTAGGTCAATGGCAGGGTTAGGATCCCAGTAAGAGTTTCTGATCTCAGTGAGAGGGTGGGGTCTGGGGGCGAGCAGAGAGGCTGGAGGGAGGATTCAGAAGACCTGGGTTCAAATTCCCTACCAGCCGGGGGAACCCCAGCCCATCCTCCCTCCCTTGGCAGGGGACATGGGGGGGAGAGGAATCTCCCTGCTTCGAGGGGGGGGGAATTCCCCGACCTCCCACCTCCACCCCCCCCCCCGCGGAATATCCCCAACTAGGAGAGACTCCGGGAGGAAAAGCGGGCAATTCGAGAGACCCCCTAAAAAAGCGAAGGGGGGGCGGATTTTCAATCCGGAGTGAAAAGACAAGAGCTCCCCCCTCTTTGGAAGGGGGGGTTGTTTGCCTTCCTTTTTTAAATAAAAAACCCGAAATATTATGCACCCTTCCCACCCCCACCCCCATATGTCTCACCTCCTTGCAAGTCCGGAGGCGGGAAACTCCCGAGGAGACGCCTTGGCAGGCAGGCGCTCTCCCTGAGGAGACCATAGAGATGAGAAGGGCAGAAGTTCCCTCCCAGTGCTTCCGGTTCCGGTTTGGAGAAAGGCGGAAAAAGGGAGGAGCTCCTTCTCTTTCGTAGCTCTAGGTTCCCCCCTTCCAACCCCCCCAAAGGGTTTCTCATGAATGGAGGGAGGGGGGACGAAGAAAAAGGCGGTCTGGAAGGCAGGAATTCCACCCTCCACCATCATCAGCATCAGCATCTTCCGTCGCCTGTTCCCAGCCCCTCGCCTTCTCTCCCCCCCCCCCCGGGCTCTTCATTCAAGGAAACCTCCCTTTGGGGAACCCTAGAGCTACGAAGGATGTAGAGGAGGCCCCTCACCAGAACCGGAAGCGGAAACAGCGCGCTCTGCCTCTTCCTCCCCACCTCTCGGGTCCTGGGGAATCTCCTTTGCGAGGAGGGTCTCCTCGGGAGTTTCTGGAAGAACCTTCAGTGCATCCCGTGTATTGGGTGGGGAGGAGATCTCCATGCATTTCGGACGCGGGGGGGGAAAGTTTTCTCTCTGTGCAAAAGGCTTTGCAAGGCGGGTTGTCCCTCCCCATGTGAGGGATCTTCTGGGGGGGCATCTTCAAGGGGGGGGGAGATTGGATCCTGGGTGGGGGAGGGGAAGGAGACCCATGTCTCCTCGGAGCAAAGCACGCGGGTGCATGCGATCCCCCCTCCCCATAGGAAACCAACCTTCCCCCCAACAAGCACAATTTTTGGCCCTGAATCCTGCAGGCACCGGTTGGTGTAAATAAAGGGATGAAAGAAAAGGAACTTGGCTCTTTCCCCCTCCTCCCCCGCCCCCTATTTTTCCAGGGGCCCCCGTAGGGAAACCCCAGCCCCTCCCACTTTCCCAAATCTTGGAAAAGTCTGCATGTCCCCCCCCCCCAAGAAAAGGGGCCAAGAAGAAAGCCTGCCTCTTCAGGACATACAGCTGTGTCCACCTCCCTCCCAGGAAAATGAGTTGGGGAGCTTTGACAGCCCCTTTCCTTTGAAACAGGGACTGAAGGGGAAGGCGGCAGATGATGATGATGATGATGATGATGATGATGATGATGATGATGATGATGATGATGATGAAGTAGGTCAGGAAAGGATGAAGAGCAAAAGGGCTGGAGAGGGAGGGAGAGAAGATTCCCCCTACACACAAGGGTTTTGAAAATAAAACAGGAAGGGACTGAAGTTCGGGGTGGGTGGGTGGGCAGGAAATGGGGAAAGTTTTTTGGGGGCGGTGGGGTGGTTGTGGAAATGAGAAGAGAGCCAGAGGGAGGTAGATGAAGGTGGGGGGTTCAGGGTTTGGCCCTTGGGGAGGGGGAGGCAGGGCCAAGAGAGGGAGGGAGGGAGGAGGTCTGGCATCTGGGGGAGGTGCCCCCCCTCCTCCAAAGACCAGAGAAAGGCATCAGGGGAGACTCTCCCTCCGGGGCCAACTCCCCCCCTCCCCCATCCAAGCCTTGTGTGGAAGATCTCCGGGTCCCCTTGGGATCCCCCTTTCAGATCCCTCTTGATCTGGTCCCCATGGGGATCCCTGGTGGGGCTCTGAGGGCAGATCCTTGCATGGGGGGAAGGCTGTGTGGCCTACTGGGAAGAGCTGGGCCTTTTGGGGCACGAAGTCAGAGGGAGGATTGGAGACGATGCCCTCGACACCTGCCAAGACACCCCGGTCGGTCCCTCTCTGGCTTCCAGGGACGAGGCTCCCCCCTCCTGCCCCGGCCTCCCCCCCTCAAGGCAAAGGAGAAAGGAAGGTCTGGCCGCCCACAGCCAGAAGCCGGGGTTATCCTCCAAGTCCTGGATCGGGAAGGAAAAGCCTCCCAGACCGACCGCCCTCTGCCTCCGACCTGCCAGCTTTGGGGTTCTCCAGAATTCTTCCTCTGTGCAGGAGCGGAGAAGATGGGGTGGAGGCAGGAAATCCATGGGATCAGGAATTGGGGGAGGGGGGGGAGAGAAGAGGATAAATAATGAAATGTCTTGCCTCCCCACCCCACCTCCCAAAATGAAGACTCCCCTTTCCCCGGAATCCTGGCTCCCCCCCCCCAGTGCAAAGCCCCACCCTGGTCCTCCCTCTGGGTCTTGATGCAGTTCAGCAGGGGATTTGCTGAAAGGAGAATATTTGTTTGGGTTGGAGAAGGGTGGTCCAATGGGCAGAGACCGGCTGTTTCCCTGCTCTGGGGCTACCAGAGGGAGACACCATTTCTCTCCCCTCCCACCTTTTTAAAAAATGTGGCCTGATAAGGGACTCCCATAGCAAGGAAAGGGAGAAAGAGGGAGGGGTGAAAAGGTGCCGGGTGGGAGTGAGTGAGAGATGAGAAGGGAAAAGAGGGGGGTGGAACCTCTCCTGAGGCCAAGGGTCTCCTCTTCCTCCCCATTTCTCCCGAGATGCTCATCTGGCAGTTGAGCTTCCCCTCCAGCTTCTGAGTCCCTTCCTCTCTTGCAAAGTCTGCTCTTCCCCCCCCCATTCCACCCATTAGCCCTCTTTCTGTCCCTCCTTCCCCCTCCTTCCCAGGCATCATCATCCCTTTTTTCACCTCTCTTTGGCCCCTTTGTGAGCTGCTTTCCCATTTCCACCTTGCCTCCTCTCTGGAGGGCGCCATGAGGCCAGGCCACCCCACAAGAGAGGAGGAGGAGAAAGGCCCAACCTTTGAGTCAAATCTCATTAACCTCATTATTGCCATTAACTTCCTTCCTCCACCCAGAGCCTTTTTCTCTTCTCCAAGGGAGGGAGGATGGGCTGCAGTCCCCCCCCCCCGGCTGGTAGGGAATTTGAACCAGGTCTCCTAAATCCTCCCGCTACCCTGCCCTTCTACATATGGTCAGAGAGTCTTTTCCTCTTGCCAAAGATCCTGCTCACCTCCACCCCACCCTCTCATGGAGCTCAGGAACTCTTAGCGAGACCCTAACACTGCGGTTCACATGATCGGGGGGGGGGGATTCTTGGGCCAGAGACATGGGTACCAAAAAGAGGACATAGAAAGACAAAAAAGAGGACAGAGGAGGACATATCGAATGCTTAATTTGAATAGTTCCAGATTAAATCCACAATCTATACAATTTTATTACAGTAAAGGTAAAGGTAAAGGATCCCCTTGACAATTTTTGTCCAATCGTGTTCGACTCTAGGGGCGGTGCTCAGAGAGCCAGCGTTTGTCTATTTATCTATTTGCTTTTACATGCTTTCAAACCGCTAGGTTGGCGGGAGCTGGGACAAGCGACGGGTGCTCACTCCGTCACGTGGATTCGATCTTACAGCTGAAGATCTACAGACCTTACAGCACAGAGGCTTCTGCTGTTTAACCCACAGTGCCACCACGTCCCTTCATTTATTACAGTAGCTGCCAATAAATGTCTCTTAGTGAAATGACCAAGAAACAGTCATGTTAAAAAATAAAAATGAATTCAGTGGAAGCTTTTTTTCAAAATACCAAAAAAAACACACAACACCCTTGATTTAAACAGCCAATTGTAACCGAACCCACCCCGGCCTGGCTGTGGGACCCCCGGCCTCTCACACTCTGCACAGGGTCAGAGCCAACCTTGCTCATCTGGACGCCCAAACAAGGCTCTAGCGCAGGCAGGGGGAAAGTGGGGCTGGGCAAAGCCGAATGAGGCAACCTCCCCTCACCCGAGGGCCATAAGTTCAAGGCTGGGGAGTCTGGAAATTGGAATCCCCGAAAGGGACTTTGAACACACACAGTCCGGGTGTTCGCCTTCCCATCGATGACCTCGGGCACTGCTTGCTCCTGCCTGGGTTGGTTGGCGGTGCTCCACTCACGCTGCCTTTCTGGGTTCCATGTGGGCTGGGCGGGCATGTCGGATCAACAAGCAGCCACCGCAGGAGGGTGCAAGGGCTGCGCTCTGGTCTTGGTGGCAGGCAACGGGTGGGTCAGGGAAAGACAGGGTGAGGGGGGTCTTTCCACCTTTCCTCCTGCCATCTGAAATTATAACCTAAAATATATAAAAGCCTGATATTTTAAAGGTTTTTAGCTTTGCCTGCTGGACAGAGGACATTAGGCTAAAAAGGAGGACATGTCCTCCCTTTGCCCGACGTCTGGCAACCCTATTCTTGGGAATCTCTCCTGTGTCCCCCCCCCCGAGTTTTGGGGATCTAGAAGGAGGAAGGGAATAGATCTCTTTACCTGCATCTGGATGGAGACCCAAGAAGGGAGGCAGGAAGATGCATAACATTTCCCCCCTACCCAAAAAATCTCACTACCACCATATCTTTCCTCTTCCACCTCCCCAGCTGCCTCCCTTCCAATCCTTCCTTGTTTGGCTCCTCCCTGGTTTTTCTCTTTCACCCCACCTTGGATTCTCCCCTAACCTGGGAAGGATGAGGGAGGGTGGGAGTCTCAGGGAAGGGGGGGCAGAAAAATTAGGAAAAGCATCCCCCCTTCCGATTGGAGGGAAAAGAGCCGATCCAGACCATGTTTTCCCTCCCCTTGGAGGGGGAAAAACTTAAGACATAGCAAGTGGGAAGGAGGGGAGGAGGCAATTCTCCCCAATGGGAGGAGAAATTATGGAGGAACAGAGACCCCTCCACACCTGGAAGGTGCAGGGCTTTTTGAGGGACCCTCTGACTCTTCCTGGAGTCTGGAGAGGGAAGGAAGGATCGGGACCCCCCACAAAATCCTCCGAGGATGGAAAGAAGGAGCCAAGCTCAAGGTCCCTGAGAGGCAGGTCTTCTGACCGTTGTGCGAATGGAAGTATCTGTGACAATTTGCCTCATTTGCATGAAGATCAGATAGAAAGCCCCTCCCTGAGGATAGCTATGTCGATCTATGGAAGCCCTTCATTGGCTTTTTGTAAATGCATCAGGTCATTTATTGTGAATGTATAGAATGCTATACTACAGTGGTGCCCCACATGACGATGGTAATCCATTCCGGGAAAATCACTGTTAAACAAAATCATCGTCATGCGAAAACAGTTTGCCCATTGGAATGCACTGAAACCCATTTAATGTGTTCCAATGGGGAAAATACCTCGTCATCCAGTGAAGATCGCCCATAGGGCAGCCATTTTGCGAGAGCCAATCAGCTGTTAAAATGGCTGTCTTGCGAGGCATGGGTCTGGAAAACAGAGGGAAGCCATTTTAGGAAGCTGACGATCAGCTGTAACAATAGTCGTCTTGCGAATAAATGATCCGCATGGACCAAATCATTGATCGTCAAGCGGAATTCCCTCATAGGAATGACTGTTTTGCGAATCGCATTAGCGATCACAAAAGTCATCGTTATGCAGATTCATCGTTTAGCAGGGTCGTCGTCTAGTGAGGTACCAATGTATTTTGTATTGTACTGACCTCTTTGTTTTGTTCGGTTTTGCTCATTTTACTCTTCTTAGTGTAATATAAGTTTATATTGCTGGGGGAAAACCATTTACACACCTATGCTTTTCTTACCCTGTGCTGTGGAGCAAGATAGGGCACCAGCTATGGGTCAAAATCCTGTCACGTGGCTCCAGCAGGAGAGACACCATCATTGGTGGCAATCTGCCATGAATTCAAGCCTTCCTGGGGTCATTTCGGGGTGCAGACAAGCAGTATGACCAAGTGACATGTACTTTGAAATCACAAAATAATGTACTATATAAACCGGAAATGGGGCCCTCTTTGTAAAGACAGTAAAGAAACTGAAGATGTCTAAGGGCGAGTGGAAACTATGGACTCTGAACATTCATGGTCTCAACTCACCTCAAAAAAGACATAAAGTATTTTACTATTTCCAGAAACTGGAAATGGATCTGATTTGCCTTCAAGAAACACATACAGTGGTGGTTGTCCCAGAAGATATTCGTAAGTCAAATCAGCATTTCCCATAGGAATGCACTGAAACCTGATTAATCCGTTCTGGCTGTTTTTGTTCTTATGTCCAGGCACGGTTTGTCAATCAAAGCATTAACCAGACTTACCAATGTAAGTGGTCATGGGTAGGGGGACACGGTGTTGGCTCCGCCCCTGCTCGTGTTAGAAGAATGATAGGCAGATGCTTAAAAGCTGTTCATTGCTCTGAGACGGTGTCCAACCCCCAGTATCGAGGTAGCCAGTCCAGCCGCCCATCGACTCTGCGCCTGGTGTTGTGAATGCCAGGTCTGTATTCAACAAGGCCCAAGTAATTTACGATCTTATCTTGGAGCAGGATGCAGACCTGGCATGCATAACCGAAACATGGATTGGCGGAGAGGGGGGTCCTCCCCAAGCACTCATCTGTCCGCCCGGTTATGCTGTCCAACACCAGGGCAGACTGGAGGGTTGGGGGGGAGTTGCCATTGGCTATAAATCCAGCTTGGAGGTTGATAGGTGCTCCTCAGTGGTGAAAGCGGGTCTCGAGGCTCTCCACGTGTCGATTGGGGCCAAGGATGGTATTGGGATCTTGCTGGGTTACCGTGCTCCCCACGACCCAACCATTTCCCTACCAGAGCTGGTGGACTTTGTCTCTGCGGCACTGTTGGATTCCCTGAAGCTATTGGTTTTGGGGGATTTCAACGTCCATGCGGGGGCAGAGACTTCCGGGCCAGCTCTTGAGTTCTTGGAGACCATGGCCTTCTTGAACATGTCCCAACATGTCAACGGCCCCACCCACGTGGGTGGCCACACACTTGACCTGGTTTTTTTCCACGAATGGGAGCGAGAGTGGTCCGATGGTGACTGATCTTGAGTTGGTACCATTGTCATGGTCGGATCACCACCTAATAAAATGCACCCTCAAAATGGCCCTTCCCCCCTGCAGGGAGCAGGGACCTATTGTCATGGTCCACCCTCGAAGGCTACTGGATCTGACTGGATTCCAGGAAGCCATGAGAGGTGTTACGGCTGACCTGGCTGGCGCTCCTGTCGAGGCTCTGGTTGACAGCTGGTTCACAGCCACGGCTAGGGCTGTAGACATGATCGCTCCTAAACGCCCTCTCCGCCGCAGAACCTGCCCAGCACCCTGGTTTAACCAGGATCTCCTGCATTGAAGCGGGTCAGGAGATGGCTAGAGCGCAAATGGAGAAAGGACCCGATGGATTTTAATTGGATAGCTGTTAAGGTCACTACTAACCTTTACCTGGCCAAGGTAAAGGCTGCCAGTTGAGCATACTTCGCTAACCGGATAAGCGAAGCGTCCAACCAGCAGGCGCAGTTATTCCATATAGTACGCGCCCTATCCGGAGTTGGTCTGAGTGATGGGCCTCCATCTAGTTTCTCGCCGGACCAATTTGCAGCATTTTTTAAATCAAAAGGGGAGGCCATCTGCCAGGACCTCTCTCCGTTTTTAAAAACAGTGAGTCGAGCAGAGATGTCCAGCGCTCCATCTTGCCCTGTCACCTTTGACTCCTTTCAGCCAGCTACACCTGACTCTGTGGCCAGAGTGCCTGATTGCTGTTGTGCCACCACCTCCTCCTTGGACCCTTGCCCGGCCTGGCTAATCAAATCAGCCAGGCCTTCAACAACGGAATGGGCCACAGCTATAATTAATGGGTCTTTCCTTCAGGGCAGATTTCCATCTGCCCTCAAGGACACACTCATTAGGCCCATTAGGAAGAAACCTAGTTTGGCGGCAGACGAAATTGGCAACTATAGGCCCGTCGCCAACGTGTCTTTCCTAAGCAAGGTGGTCGAGGGGGTGGTGGCCGATCAGCTCCAGGCGCTCCTGGATGAAACAAATGCCCTGGATCCATTTCAGTCAGGCTTCAAGCCGCGCCACAGTACAGAGACGGCATTGGTCGCCCTGTGCGATGACCTACTGAGGGAGGCCGACAGGGGCAAAGTGTCTCTGTTGGTCCTCCTCGATATCTCAACAGCCTTTGATATCATTGACCAGGGTATCCTCCTGGGGAGGCTCTCCGAGCTGGGAATAGGTGGCCTGGCATTGTCCTGGCTCTGTTCCTTCTTGGAGTACCGCCCCCAGAGAGTTCAGCTTGGGGAGAGTGTCTCAGCCCTGTGGATCCTCCATTGCGGGGTTCCGCAGGGGTCGATTATCTCCCCAGTGCTGTTTAACATCTACATGAGGCCGCTGGGAGGGGTCATCAGGGGGTGTGGGGCCATGTGTCATCAGTATGATGTGAATTAAGGCTAGCCTTGTGACTGAAGCTCTTTCCACATTCCATGCATTTATATGGTTTTTCCCGTGAATTAGTTATCTCATGTGAACCTAGGTGACTGTGGCTGGAGTTGCTTCCACATGGCAAGCAATTATATTCCTCCTCTCATGATTGTTTCTTGTATAATACAGTCATTGTTCACAGTCATGCTCTTCCCACGTTCCATGCATTCAACTGTTTTCATGTTCTTGGTGAACTCTCCCATGTCTATTGGTATTTCAGGTACACTTGAATGTTTTTCTGCAGATGGGACCCTTTCTCCCTCATTTTTCATGGCTTTCTTGTACATTCAGGAGACCTCTGGAGAAGTTGGAAATTTCCTTTCCCCTCTTGTCTCCCCTCCCTTCTGCCTTTTTTCTCCTTTTCAGTATCTATCTCTTTTCTTTTCCTTCTTCCCAAATGGTTCTTTTCGGTTACAGAAGAGCTGGCCACATAGAATATTGCTTCTCTCCTTTGTTACCTGAAGGGGCGAAAAAAGACGGGGAGCACAGCACAGAAAGGAATCTCATTTGGGCTCAATCAAAGTGATAGGCTTTCTCTTTGACTGTCAGGAGGAAGGGACAAACCCCAGAGCTGCCGCAAGGAGCAGCAAAAGGAAAATCAAAAGATTCTTGTGATGTAATTACTTTTGATTTCTGGACTGTGAAAACCCTTTGCTTACAAAAATTCAAACATTTTAATTGCTAAAATATTTTAAATATGGAATTAATATTCCTTGACCATTTCTCTGTTATAACAATCTTAGACTCCAAGATGGCAATAGGAAAGCAGATATGAAATATTTCAGCTTCACATTGATGTTTTTGTTGTTGTTTAGTCGTTTAGTCTTGTCTGTATAAAGACCAATTAATGAGGGCAGAATGACTTTGCTTCCAAGTAGAAATGAAAATGAATCTGGAAATATTATGAAAAAGGCCCGGAAACACTTGACTGAGATTGCATAAAATAAACGTTCAGGTTTAACACTAGTCCTTGCTAGCAAAACTGACATTGAAACATCCTCGAATCCTCCACTTTCCAGAGGACAGGCAGGGAGGAATGCCAAAATATGGAATTTCACATGTATAGAGTGTTCAAAGAATTGCAGGGCATCCGGGAAAGTCAGCCCAGTGGAAATGGAAAATGTGTTGAAAAACGGATGCTTGAAAGAGTGAGCTTTTCAGCCAAGTCTGGGAACAAGGTCACAGGGGAGAATACCCTTGCCACAGCTGAGAGTTCAGGGTGGAGTCAAGAAAGAAAATGACTGAAAAGGTATTGAACATACTTATGTTGCAGGTGTTAATCTGAGATTACAATAATGGAACCGACTAGCTTGGGAGGTAGTGAAGGCTCCAGTGCTGGAGGCATTGAAAAGAAAGCCTGACAGACATCTATCAGACACACTCTAATTGGGATTGATGTACAGTGGTGTCCCGCATAGCAAGCAATTCGTTTAATGATGAATCCACATAGCTATGTGTTTTTTATGATCGCAAAAGCAATCGCATAACGATGTTTTAAATGGCAAAACATCACTTTGCGATGATCAGTAAGTGTTTCGCTTACTGATTTTCACACTGCGATGTTTTAAAAACAGCTGATCGGCGGTTCCAAAATGGCCACCAGGTAAATAAAATGGCTTTTTTGCCCCGCATAGCGACAAATCCGTATAGCGACTATTTTTTCGGAATGGATTATTGTCACTATGCGGGGCACCACTGTATTGAGCAGGGGGTTTGGACTTAGGATCATAGACTCACAGAGCCTCTTCCACTTGCGACCAGCTCTGACTGTCAGGAAGTTCTTCCAGAGATTCCGGTGGAATCTCTTTTATTTATTTATTTATTTTATTTATTTTATTTATATCCCGCCTATCTGGCCCACCGGACCACTCTAGGTGGCTTCCAAATATAAAATCAAATAAAACATAGACAAATACATAATAATCAAACAAGAACAGCAGTAAAGATAAAAAGGAAAAGTAAGAAAAAAATCAAGAGTTGGCTGGAGGGAAAGCCTGAATAAACAGCCATGTTTTTAATTGGGTTTTAAAGGTGCCCAGCGTGGGGGCCGCACGAATCGCCGGAGGGAGATTGTTCCAGAGGCGAGGAGCCTGGTTTCATGTTTTCTCCTTCCGGGCCTCTCTCGGAGTCAGGCTCCTCAGCCTCACCTCCTGACCCGCGAGGGTGATCCGGGTAGACCTTGGTGGGAGGAGGCGTTCCGCCAAATATCGAGGTCCTAAACCGTTTAGGGCCTTATAAGTAAGCATTAAAACTTTGAAGTTGACACGGAAACAGACGGGCAGCCAATGCAATGCGGCCAGCGTTGGAGAGATGTGTTGATATTTTCTCACTCCTGTAAGGAGCCTGGCCGCGGCATTCTGCACCACCTGAAGTTTCCGTGTCAGCCTCAAAGGCAGCCCCACGTAGAGCGTGTTACAGTGATCTAATCTTGAGATTACGAGCGCATGCACCAAGGTAGTGAGTTCCCCATGTCGAGATAGGGTCGCAGCTGGGCAATCCGCCAAAGATGGAAAAATGCGGTGTGGACTACCGACGCCGCGTGAGTTTCCATGGTGAGCGTCGGGTCCAAATATATGCCGAGGCTGCGGACCCCACTCTTCGCGGCCAAGGTGGTCCCCCCAAATGTGAGACAGCCACCCAAGCTACCTACCACGGGGGCACCCACCCTCAGAACATCCGTCTTATCCGGATTCAGCCTCAGTCCGTTCTCCTGCATCCATTGCAGTACGGTCCCCAGGCAACGCTGAAGGGAAAGGACAGCATCACCTGCAGTTGGTGAAAAGGAGATGTAGAGCTGGGTGTCATCGGCATATTGATGACACGAAGCCCCACATCCCCTAATGACCCCACCCAGCGGCCTCATATAGATGTTAAACAGCATTGGGGAGATAATCGACCCCTGTGGAACCCCACAATTGAGACTCCACGGGGCCGAGACGCTCTCCCCAAGCTGAACTCTCTGGGGGCGGTCCCCCAAGAAGGAACGGAGCCAGGCAAGTGCCGAGCCACCAATTCCCAACTCAGAGAGCCTCCCCAGGAGGATACCGTGGTCGACAGTATCAAAGGCCGCCAAGATGTCGAGGAGGACCAGCAGGGAGATTTTGCCCCTGTCGGCCTCCCTCAACAGGTCATCGTACAGGGCGACCAATGCCGTCTCAGTACCGTGGCGCGGCCTGAAGCCCGACTGAAATGGATCCAGGGCATCCGTTCATCCAGATGAGCCTGGAGCTGATCGGCCACCACCCTCTCAACCACTTTGCTCATGAAAGAAACATTGGCGACGGGCCTATAATTGCTAATTTCGTCCGCCGCCAAACTAGGTTTCTTTCTTATGGGCCTAATGAGTGTCTCCTTGAGGGCTGATGGAAATCTACCCTCAAGGAAAGACTCATTTATTATTACTGTGGCCCATTCTGCTGTTATCGGCCTGGCTGCTTTGATTAACCAGGCCGGGCAAGGTACAAGGAGGAGGTGGTGGCTCGGCAGTGGTCAAGCACCCTGGAGACGGAATCAGGCGTTACAGGCTGAAAAGAATCGAAAGTCACTGGGTAAGACGGAGCGCTGGACATCTCTGCTCGACTCACTGTTTTTAAAAACGGAGAGAGCTCCTGGCGGATGGCTTCCACTTTAGATTTTAAAAAGGCTGCAAACTGGTCAGGGGAAAAACTGGGGGAGGCCTATCACCTGAACCAATTCCAGAGAGGTCGCGCACTATACGGAATACCTCCGCCTGCTGGTTGGACGCTTCGCTTATCCGGTTAGTGAAGAATGTTCTGCATGCAGCCTTTACCTTAGTCAGGTAAAGGTTAGTTGCGACCCTGACAGCTGTCCAATTGTAATCCGTCGGGTTCTTCCTCCACCTATGCTCTAGCCTTCTCCTATGTTGCTTCATCGCTCGGAGCTCCTGGTTAAACCAGGGCGCAGGCCGAGCTCTGAGCTGGAGAGGGCGTTTAGGTGCGATCGTGTCTATAGCCCTAGTGGCAGCGATGGACCAGCTGTCAACCAGAGCCTCGACAGGAGCACCAGCCAGGTCAGCCGGAACACCTCTCATGGCCTCCTGGAATCCAAGAGTCCAGTAGCCTTCGAGGTTGGACCATAGAAATAGGTCCTTGCTCCCTGCGAGGGGGGAGTGGCACTGAGAGGTTGCATTTTATTAGGTGGTGATCTGACCATGGCAAGGGGAGCGACACGAGGTCAGTCACCACCAGACCACACTCGCTCTAGTTGGTGGAAAAAACCAGGTCGAATGTATGGCCACCCACATGGGTGGGGCTGATGACATGTTGGGACATGTTCAAGGAAGCCATGGTTTCCAAGAACTCAAGAGCTGGCCCTGTGGTCTCTGTCCCCGCATGCACATTGAAATCACCCAAGACCAAAAGCCTCGGGGATCCCAACAATGCCGCGGAGACAAAGTCGGCCAGCTCCGGTAGGGAAGTGGCTGGGTTGCAGGGAGCGCGGTAACCCAGCAAAATCCCAATACCTTCCCTAGTCCCTATCAACACGTGGAGTGCCTCTAGACCTGGCTTTACCACCGAGGAGCGCCTAGTAACCTCTAAGTTGGATTTGTAGACAATGGCTACTCCCCCGCCCCGCCCCTCCAGTCTACCCTGGTGCTGGACAGCATAACCGGGCGGGCAGATGAGAGCCAGAGGAAGACCCCCCTCCCCATTAATCCACATCTTGGTTATGCATGCCAGGTCTGCATCCTCCTCCAGGATAAGGTCGTAAATCACATGGGGTTTGTTGGCTACAGACCTGGCATTCAACAGTACCACATTTAGAGTGGAGGGCTGGCTGATCTGGCTACCTCGATATTGGGGTTTGGTCACAGTCTCAGAACAATGAACAGCTTTCAAACATCTGTCCATTGTTCTACTGACACGAGTAGGGACTGTGCCAACGCCATATCTCCCTCTACCCATGATCACAGGGATGTTAAAAGACCCCCTGCTGGGCGAACAGGCCTTCCACTCCATATCCAAGAGAAAGAAAAAGAAAAATAGAGACCAATTAACCTAAATTAATAAACCAAACAAACTTAGATACAAAGCAGTAGTTTCCTGTAGTTTGAAGCTGTTGCTCCTTGTCCTAGTGTCTGGAGCTGTGGAAAACAAACCTGTACCTTCCTCAACATGACGTGGCGAAGGGGGTCAAGTAACTCATAGAAACTATGGGCTATGCCATGCAGGGACACCCAGGACGGACAGGTCATAGTGGACAGTTCTGACTAAATGCAATCCACCTGGAGCTATGCCAAGAAAACTCCATGGACAGAAATAAAAGGCTAAAAGATGCTGGAAGATGAGCCCCTCATGTTGGAAGGCGTCCAACATGTTACTGAGGAAGAGCGGAGAACAAGTACAAGTAGTCCCAGAGCTAATGAAGGGATTCGGCCAAAGCCAAAAGGATGCTCAGCTGCAGACGCGCCTGAACGTGACAGGAAAGTCGGGTGGTGCAAGGAAAAAAACTGCATAGGAACCCGGAATGTAAGATCTATGAACCTTGATAAGCTGGATGTGGTCAAACAGGAGATGGCAAGAATAAACATTGACATCCTGGGCATCAGTGAACTAAAATGGACAGGAATGGGCGAATTCAATTCAAACCATTATCATATCTAATACTATGGGCAAGAATCCCGTAGAAGATATGGAGTAGCCCTTACAGTCAACAAAAGAGTGGGGAAAACTGTAATGGAATATAATCTCAAAAATGATAGAATGATTTCAATACAAATCCTAGGCAGACCTTTCTACATCACAGTTATCCAAGTTTATGCACCAACCACCGATGCTGAAGAGACTGAAACTGAAGACTTACAACACTTTTTAGAACTAGCACCAAAGGAATATGTTCTTCTCATTATAGGGGACTGGAATGCTAAAGTAGGCAATCTAGAAATAAAAGGAACAACAGGTAAGTTTGGCCTTAGAGTTCAAAATGAAGCAGAGCAAAGGCTAATAGAGTTTTGTCAAGAGAACAAGTTGGTCATCACAAACACTCTTTTCCAACAACACAAGGGGCGACTCTACACATGGACATCACCAGATGGTCAATACCGTAATCAGATTGATTATATTCTCTGCAGCCAAAGATGGAGAAGCTCTATACAGTCAGCAAAAACAAGACCTGGAGCTGAGTGGGGCTATGATCATCAGCTTCTTATAGCAAAATTCAAGCTTAAACTGAAGAAAGTAAGAAAAACCACTGGGTTAATGAGGTATACTGTAAACCATATCCCTTATGAATACACAGTGGGAGCGAAGAACAAATTTAAGGAACTAGATCTGGTGGACAGAGTGCCTGAAGATGGAAGCTTGTAACATTGTGCAGGAGGCAGCACAAAAACCATCCCAAAGAAAAGGAAATGCAAGAAAGCAAAGTGGCTACCCAACGAGCCCTTACAAATAGGAGAAAAGACAAGGGAAAGTAAATACAAGGAAGATAGGGAAAGTTACAGAAAACTGAATGCAGATTTCCAAAGGACTGCAAGGAGAGACAAGAGGGCCTTCTTTAATAAACAGTGCAAAGATATAGAGGAAAATAACAGAAAGGGAAAAACCAGAGATCTATTCAAGAAAATTGGAGATATTAAAGGAACATTTTGTGCAAAGACGGACATGATGGACAAAAATGGTAGGGACCTCACAGAAGCAGAAGACATCAAGAAGAGGTGGCAAGAATATACAGCGGAATTATACCAGAAAGGTCTGAATATTCCGGACTGTCATGGTATTGAAGCACCATGGGAGTTATAGTCAAGAGATTAAAGGATAATGGTATTTGTAGTAATTAGGTGCGAAATGCCATCAGTTAGGTTAAAAATGAAGTGAATTGAAGATGTGGGATTGTAGGCAAGGGAGAGAGATTGCTTTCCTTAATTTGCAGCCAGGTTGGTACTCTTATCCTTTGAGCATGTTCCTTATACTAAGCTTATGCAAATAAACTTTTCTTATGAAACTATACTTTCTTAATAAAAAATAAACATAAAAATTCTAACTTGTACTGGTTTCTTGGATCAGCACGGCTTGGCTCAATCCAGAGGAGTGGTAAAAAGCCATTGAGCAGCTACCAGAGAAGTCCTAATTAACTGAGCTGCTGTAAGTTCTGAGGAACTGCAAAGCCCATCTGTCTGTACTTGCAAAATACTGAGTACATTAAAGTGTTCTTTTAAGGTCAGGGTTCTTCTAGGTGCAAAGGCTACGCACTGCTGGAGGTTGAGGACTTGCCCCAGTGTAAAAGTGGTAGATTTGTGGCTGAGCTATTCCCTGACTGAACGATCCATACTCTTTAGGGAGATTTCGTCCTGACATTGACAACCCAGAGAGTGTGGTCACTGACCTTGAGCCGGACATCCTGGAGAGTGAAGCCAAGTGGGCCTTAGAAAACATGGCTAACAACACCAGGGGAGGTGATGGCATTCCAGTGGAACTATTTAAAATCTTCAAAGATGATGCTGTTAACGTGCTACACTCAATTAAGATTGCCGGAAGAAATATTAGCAACCTCAGATATGCAGATGCTACCACTCTGATGGCAGAAATTGAGGAGGAATCAAAGAACCTCTTAATGAGGGTGAAAGAAGAGAGCGCAAAAATGTTCTGAAGCTCAACATCAAAAAAACTAAAATCAAATTTAAGGCAGCATCTTCTTGGGCTCCATGATCACTGCAGATGGTGACAGCAGCCATGAAATTGAAAGACCCCGGCTTCTTGGGAGGAAAGCGATGACAAACCTCGACAGCATCTTAAAAAGCAGCGACATCACCTTGCCAACAAAAGTCTGCATAGTCAAAGCTATGGTATTTCCAGTAGCGATGTATGGAAGTGAGAGCTGGACCATAAAGAAGACTGACCGCTGAAGAATTGATGCCTTTCAATCGTGATGCTGGAGGAGACTCTTGAGAGTCCCCTGAACTGCAAGGAGAACAAACCTATCTATTCTGAAGGAAATCAACTTTGAGTGCACACTGGAAGGACAGATCCTGAAGCTGAGGCTCCAGTACAGTGGGGTCTTGACTTACGAACGGCCTGAGTTACGAACATTTTGACTTCCGAACCACTCTCATAGGAAAATATTGACTTGACTTACGTACTTAGATTTGAGTTACGAACTAAAAAAAACACGTGGGAGGCAGGGAAAATGCAAAATTTGAACTTTCAGTTAACTGTTGGCCAGTGAAAAGGGTGCCTGTCTGCTTCCTCACTCCTCCCAGTGTTTAGAGAGTGGACTGGGAGACAGTCTTCAGACTGCCTGGTACTGTCCTGCCTGGACTGTCTTTTCCCTGCCTTTCCTGAACCTTTCTTGACCTAAGAAAAAAGGAAACAAAATATCCCCCTCTAGTGGTCGAAGGCGGAATAGCAGCTTCCCATTAGTTTCTATGGACGGAAAGGAGCAGATACGGATCAAATGGTTTTCAATGCATTCCTATGGGAAATGCAGATTTGACCTGCGAACTTTTTGACTTGAGAACAGCCTTCCAATACGGATTAAGTTCTCAAGTCAAGCCCCCACTGTACTTTGGCCATCTCATGAGAAGAGAAGACTCCCTGGAAAAGACCCTGATTTTGGGAAAGTGTGAAGGCAAGAGGAGAAGGGGAGGACAGAGGATGAGATGGTTGGACAGTGTCATCGAAGCGACCAACATGAATTTGGCCCAGCTCCGGGAGGCAGTGGAAGACAGGAGGGCCTGGCATGCTCTGGTCCATGGGGTTACAAAGAGTTGGACACGACTAAATGACTAAGCAACAACAATGTGACTAGTAGAACACAGTTGTAGTAAATCACAGTTCTTATTTGACTGCCATGGTTAAGTTCTGTCCATTTGACTACTAAATGTTATTTTCCCATGAGCACTGTATAAATCTATACAGCATGTAAATATATTTTCTGCACTTATTCCTGACATCTTTTGTGTGACTTACTATGCTGGAGATTCTGGTCCAAGCCTTCGCAAGGTGAAAGCTTCTTCTGACTTTGAATGCTAACACGGAGGAGGGCAACAGTCATGATGCAAGGAGTAGAAATCAAACCCTAGACCACCATCGGTCAGATTTTCTTTGATTTTGATTCCAGCCTTGAGCTGGGGATTCAACATCAAGTCAATCTAGGCATCTAACTTCGTTATTCCTGTCAAACCGTTGCGTCCTGGCAGGAAGCCAACATGAAACCTCCATCACACTCTCTATGCCCAGGAGGCTAAAAACCCTTACCTGGAGAGACCTTCTTGTTCCCAGAAATCTCAAGCAGGACATCCGTGTGCAGAGCTCTCTAGCCTGGATGCAGAAGATCCCGTTTTCCACTGAGGAAATACGAAGTCAGCTCCTGAAAGAAGAACAGCAGCTGAAAGGGGAAACAACAAGAAAAAGTGTCTAAATATTCTCCCCCACAGGCCTGGACAGAAGAGGCAGAGGGTCCACACTCCCAATTCAGAAACAGATTTCGTTCATGGCATCCCATTGTAGTTGTAATGTAGACTTTCACAGAGAAGAATGTGGTGCGTGTTGTTGTTCTGCTTCTTTAGGAGAAATTTGGGAGGAGAAGCTCCCTTTGTTTTTCCTGGTATTGCTTCACAGAGGCTGCTCCCAATTTGTAGAAAGTGATAGGGGGGGGGCTGATTAAGGAGATTTTCATTTCCCCTTGAATTCTTAATTTTTTAAAAAAAATTAAAACTTTTTTTGCCTTCCATATTGGGTTCTGTATTATAGATCCTGTGTATTACATTGGATAAAAGAAAGGATAACTTTTGAAGATAAATATATTACTCAGTTTGGAACGACGTGATTTGCAGTTCCGTTGGCATGCTTTTTTATGTCGTAAAAAAGGCAAAGAGCAAAAACATTTTAATTCACATATGATAAGAAGAGCTCTATTAGGAACTTGAAAAAAGATTATTCAACAAATTTACCAAGAAAACCCCACCAGTATGGGTGTCACCTATAGAGGCCTTTACACAACCTAATCTTATGACGGAAGCGAAGCTTCTAAGATATCAAGATTTATTGGAAAAGGACTGTGAGCTAAGGTTTAAAGAAGAGTTAGAGACACAGAATATATACATAGACGGTGGTCCAGAGCACAGCTGGAATCCAGATATAGAAAAGACAAAATAGAACAAACAACATTTGACAATTTTTAATTAGGCTCAAAAGATAAAATAATTAAGAAAATGCATAATTTATTCGCGAAGGCTTTCACGGCTGGGATCTAATGGTTGTTGTGGGTTTTTCGGGCTCTTTGGCCATGTTCTGAAGGTTGTTCTTCCTAACGTTTCGCCAGTCTCTGTGGCCGGCATGTATAATTATTTGTTAAATATTAAAATGCAAGGTGAGATAGTTAAAGAATGTATGATCAAGTGGTCACAAAATATAGGACATAACATTGATATTGATCAAATATGGCAAAATAATAAAAAGCTTACAAAATTTTAGGGAGAACATATATGTTTTATAGGTGGCATATGACTCTGGAAAAATTGTTGAAGAGGTATGCAGATGTATCAAATGTCTGTTGGAAATGTGAAACACACGTGGGAAGCTCTTATCATATGTGGTGGACTTGTGGAGTAGCGAAACAATATTGGAAAAGGAGTACATACTGTGTTACAACAAATATTGCTTTGTAAGGTTCCATTAACTCCAGAACTGTTTCTATCGAGTATGATAGCAGATAATACAGATAAAGCACCGGTACCACCGGACTTTTCCAGTTTTTGGCATAAAGAATTCTGGCTACAGTGACTATATATATATATATACAGTATATAGTCATTGTAGCCAGAATTCTTTATGCCAAAAATTGGAAATGTCCGGCGGTACCGAAAGAAGAGGATCTTACTGAGAAGATACGGGAAACAGCGGAAATGGACATTCTATCAGAAGTGATGAAGGACTGTCCTACACAAAAGGCAACTGAAAGAGGGGACTTATTTCACAGATGGTTAGAACCACCAGACAGTGCTTGAATAACATAGATCAAAATGTGAACTAAAATTTGGAAGGCAGAAAATAGTACAAAAGCAGAGTTTGAATTTTGTTATTGCAATATGAATAGATTGGATGTTAGTATATTTTTGTTTCTCCTCCCCCCTCAACCCTTTCCCCCCCCTTCACCTCCTCTTACCTCCTGTATCCCATATCCTAATCCAAATTATCAAAACATTAAAAAAAGAATTTTTAATTGATTTATTTTGCCCTCCTGTCTCCTGGATGACCTGTGCAAGAGCAACTGAAGAATAGTCAGTGGTCTGTGTCTGTGTTTGTGTGTGTTTGTGTTTGTGTGTGTGTGGGGGGAAGTGGCCTGCCTCTTTGCCCTCCCTCCCAGCTGACCCCTCCACACACCTTCTTTCTTCAGATCCTTCTAGCTTTGAAGATTTCCTTCCTTCTTCTGCCCACTCTGCACATGTTTTAAGACCTCGAGTGGCCTTTGGCTAGATGGCAAGTATATACTGTATAAAAAGAAAAGAACGATTTAGCCAAAATTTGTGATGATTCTCCCTCCTGCTCTTCATCTTCTTTTTGGGAGATGAGCCCCCAGGGCCAACTTAAGACCTTCCCTTCCAGGAAAGTCCTTCCTTCAGCCCACCCACCCCCACCCCATGTTTCCTATCTCGTATCCACCTTCACCCCCCACTTTCTCTGCCTTGCCCCCCATTTCTTTCTCTCTTTCTCTCCTGTCTCTGTTCCCCCCACACTTCCTCTTCCTCCTGCTAAGCCCCCCCTCCAACCCAGGGCGTTGCAGCCTTAAAACCCCTTTTCCCACTTTTGCAGAGAGGGGGGAGTCTGGATTTTGGGGGAATCCCGGGCGGGGGGGGAGAGCCAAGTTCCTTCCTCTCCCTGAGTTTGAGACCCCCCCCCAATTCACCTACCAAACACACAGAGACAAACAAAATATGTGTGTGCGTGTTGCCTGCTGACGCCCACCACCACTTTCTCTGCCTTGACCCCCTTCCTGGCCCCCCTCCTTCCTCTTCCTCCCATCCAGGGCGTGGGAGCTTTAAAAAACCCCTTTCCCCACTTTTGCAGAAAGGAGGGAGGGGCGGGGACCTTGGGGGCACCCCATGTGGGGGGGGAAGGGGGAGGGCGGAGCAGCCCCGGGCCTTCCTCTCCTGCCTTTTCTGGACCGAATCCTGGAGAAAGTTGGAAGGGGGGTTGTGGTGTGTCCTCAAAGGAAAGCCGAGGTTGAGACCCCCCTCCATCCATGAACGCACCAAACACCTTCCTGGGAGGGGACATTGGGGGAGGGAAATCTTGCTTCCGCGGGGGGGATCCCTGAACCTCCCCCACTTCCACACACACACCCCGCGGAATATCTCCAACCAGGAGAGATTCCGGGAGGAATGAGGGACCGTCCGGGAGACCCCCCAAAAAAAGGGAAGTGGGGTTTGATTTGCCCTGTGGAGGGAAAGGAGAAGAGCCCCCTCCCTCTCCTCTGTCCTCCCTTTGGGGGGTGAGGAGGAATTTGCCCGCCAAGAAGGTGAAGAGAGGAAGAGGAGACTACGAAGGGGGGAGGAAGGGCAGCGGGAGGGTTGTGGGGAGAAGGAGGGGGTCAGCTGGGTAAGAGGGGGCTAATGCAGGAACCCCCCCCCCTTTGAGCTGTGTCCACCTCCCAGGAAAATGAGTTGGGGGGGGCTTTGACAGCCCCTTTCTTTTGAAACAGGGACTGAAGGGGAATGTTGAAGATGATGATGATGATGATGAAGAAGTAGGTCAGGAAGGGATGGGGAGGAAAAAAGGGGCTGGAGAGAGAGAGAGAACCGCGCCGCCCCCCCGGGGGGTTGAAAATGAAACACAGTAAGAACTGGAGGTGGGGGTGGGAAAAGCCCTGAAATGGGGAGGAAATGGGGAAAGGTTTTTTTGGGGTGTGTGTGTGAGGAAATGAGAAGAGAGCCAGAGGAAGGTGGACAATGGTGGGGGTCCAGGATTTGGCCCTTGGGAGGGGGAGTCAGAGACGGGGGAGGGAGGAGATCTGACATCTGAGGGAGGTAACCCCTTCCTCCAAAGACCAGAGAAAAGCATCAGGGGAGACTTTCTCCCTCCGGGGCCAACCCACCCCCTCCCCCACCCCAGCCTGGTTCAGAAGATCTCCAGGTCTCCTTGGGATCCTCCTTTCAGATCCCTCTGGATCTCTTTCTGTCCCTCCTTCCCCCTCCTCCCCAGGCATCATCCTCCCTTTTTTGCATCTCTCTAGGCCCCTTTGTGAGCTGCTTTCCCATTTCCACCTTGTCTCCTCTCTGGAGGGGGGCAGGAGGCCAGGCCACCCCACAGGAGAGGAGAAGGAGAAAGGCCCACCCTGTGAGTCAAACCTCATTAATCTCATTATTGCCATTAACGTCCTTCCTCCAGCCTGAGCCTTTTTCTTTTCTCCAAGGGAGGGAGGATGGGCTGGGGTCCCCCCCCCTGCTGGTAGGGAATTTGAACCCAGGTCTCCTGAATCCTCCCGCCACCCGGCCTCTCTGCACATGGGCAGAGACTTCTCTTGCCCGAGATCCTGCTCAACCCCACCCCCACCCTCTCACAGAGGTCAGGAATCTTAGCGGGACCCTAACGGGGGGGCGTTCTTGGGAATCTCTCCTGGCCCCCCTCCCCCAGTTTTGGGGATCTAGAAGGAGGAAGGGAATAGATCTTTTCCCCTGCGTCTGGATGGAGACCCAAGAAGGAAGGCAGGAAGAGGCATAAGGTTTCCCCCCCTACCAAAAAAATCCCCCCATCTCCTTCCTCTTCCACCTCCCCAGCTGCCCCCCCCAATTCTTCCTTGTTCTGCTCCTCCCTGGTTTTTTCCTCTCTTTCTCCCCACCTTGGATTCTCCCCTAAGCTGGGAAGGAGGAGGGAGGGTGGGAGGATGGGGGGGGGGACAGAAGAATTAGGAAAAGCATCCCTCCTCTGATTGGAGGGAAAAGAGCCAATCCGGACCACGTTTTCCCTCCCCTTGGAAAGAGAAGTGAAGGAGCGGAGCGTAAGACATAACAAGTGAGAGGGAGGGAGGGAGGGAGGAGGCAACCCTCCCCACCGGGAGGAGAGATTATGGAGGAACAGAGACCTCTCCCCACTTGGAAGGTGCAGGGCTTTTTTGGGGACCCTCTGGCCTTCCTGCTGGAGAGGGAAGGAAGGATCAGGACCCCCCCCCAAAGTTCTCTGAGGATGGAAAGAAGGAGCTGAGCTTAAGGTCCCAGAGAGGCAGATCTTCCCACCCTTGTGTGAATGGAAGAATTTATTTATCTATTTATTTATTTATTTATTTATTTATTTATTTATTTATTTATTTATTTATTTAACTTATATGCCGCCCACTCTACCCAAAGGTCTCTGGGTGGCTTACAACAATTAAAATTCAATTAAAATACAATAAAAGATAAAATGATTAAAATACAATTAAAATTGCCATCCCCTTCATGGATTGCTGCCTTGTCATGGCGAAGTGCCTTGAGTAACTCAGAAAAGCTATGGGCTATGCCGTGCAGGGACACCCAAGACGGACAGGACATAGTGGAGAGTTCCGACTAAACGCAATCCACCTGGAGTAGGAACTGGCAATGCCACTCCAGTATCTTTGCCAAGAATGCCCCATGATCAGAAACAAAAGGCTGAAAGATATGATGCTGGAAGATGGGACCCTCAGGTCGGAAGGTGTCCAACATGCTACTGAGGAAGAGCGGAGGACAAGTACAAGTAGTCCCAGAGCTAATGAAGTGATTGGGCCAAAGCTGAAAGGATGCTCGGCTGTGGACGCGCCTGGAAGTGAAAGGAAAATCCAATGCTGCAAAGAAAAATACTGCATAGGAACCTGAAATGTAAGATCTATGAACCTTGGGAAGCTGGAGGTGGTCAAACAGGAGATGGCAAGAATAATCATCGACATCCTGGGCATCAGTGAACTAAAATGGACAGGAATGGGCGAATTCAGCTCAGATGATTATCATATCTACTATTGTGGACAAGAATCCTGTAGAAGGAATGGAGTGGCCCTCATAGTCAACAAAAGAGTGAGAAAAGCTGTAATGGGATACAATCACAAAAATCTTAAATGAACAATGCAAAGAAATAGAGGAAAATAACAGAAAAGGAAAAACCAGAGATCTGTTCAGGAAAATTGGAGATATTAGAGGAACATTCCGCGCAAAGATGGACATGAAAAAGGACAAAAATGGGAGGGACCTAACAGAAGCAGAAGACATCAAGAAGAGGTGGCAAGAATACACAGAGGAGTTATATCAGAAAGATGTGGGTATCCTGTACAACCCAGACAATGTAGTTGCTGACCTTGAGCCAGACATCCTGGAGAGCGAAGTCAAGTGGGCCTTAGAAAGCCTGGCTAACAACAAGGCCAGTGGAGGTGATGGCATTCCAGTTGAACTATTTAAAATCTTGAAAGATGATGCTGTTAAGGTGCTACATTCAATATGCCAGCAAGTTTGGAAAACGCAACAGTGGCCAGAGGATTGGAAAAGATCAGTCTACATCCAAATCCCAAAGAAAGGCAGTGCCAAAGAATGCTCCAACTACCACACAATTGCACTCATTTCACACGCTAGCAAGGTTATGCTCAAAATCCTACAAGGTAGGCTTCAGCAGTATGTGGACCGAGAACTCCCAGAAGTACAAGCTGGATTCCGAAGAGGCAGAGGCACTCGAGACCAAATTGCTAACTTGCGCTGGATTATGGAGAAAGCCAGAGAGTTCCAGAAAAATATCTACTTCTGCTTCATTGACTATGCAAAAGCCTTTGACTGTGTGGACCACAACAAACTATGGCAAGTTCTTAAAGAAATGGGAGTGCCTGACCACCTTATCTATCTACTGAGAAACCTATATGTAGGACAGGAAGCAACAGTTAGAACTGGATACAGAGACACTGATTGGTTCAAAATAGGGAAAGGAGTACGACAAGGCTGTATATTGTCCCCCAGTTTATTCAACTTATATGCAGAATACATCATGCGGAAGGCTGGACTGGAGGAATCCCAAGCCGGAATTAAGATTGCCGGAAGAAATATTAACAACCTCCGATATGCAGATGACACCACTCTGATGGCAGAAAGTGAGGAGGAATTAAAAAACCTTGTAATGAGGGTGAAAGAGGAGAGTGCAAAAAAACGGTCTGAAACTCAACATAAAAAAAACTAAGATCATGGCCACTGGTCCCATCACCTCCTGGGAAATTGAAGGGGAAGATATGGAGGCAGTGACAGATTTTATTTTCCTGGGCTCCATGATCACTGCAGATGGAGACAGCAGCCCCGAAATTAAAAGACGCCTGCTTCTTAGGAGGAAAGCGATGACAAATCTTGACAGCATCTTAAAAAGCAGAGACATCACCTTGCCAACAAAAGTCCGAATAGTCAAAGCCATGGTTTTTCCTGTCGTGTTGTATGGAAGTGAGAGCTGGACCATAAAGAAAGCAGACCGCCAAAGAATTGATGCCTTTGAATTGTGGTGGTGGAGGAGACTCTTGAGAATCCCTGGACTGCAAGGAGAACAAACCTATCAATTCTAAAGGAAATCAACCCTGAGTGCTCACTGGAAGGACAGATCCTGAAGCTGAGGCTCCAGTACTTTGGCCATCTAATGAGAAGAAAAGACTCCCTGGAAAAGACCCTGATTTTGGGAAAGTGTGATGGCAAGAGGAGAAGGGGACGGCCGAGGATGAGATGGCTGGACAGTGTCTGCGAAGCAACCGACATGAATTTGACACAACTCCGGGAGGCAGTGGAGGATAGGAGGGCCTGGCGTGCTCTGATCCATGGGGTCACGAAGCGTCAGACATGACTAAACGACTACGAAAATTGCCATCAGGACCCACATTTGATGTTATTTCAATTAAAAGCCTTCTGGAACAGGAAGGTTTTGACCTGGGGCCGAAATGTCTGCGACAATTTGCCTCTTTTGAACGGAGATCAGACAGAAAGGTCGATCTATGGGAGCCCTTCGTCAGCTCCCATACTATTCTGTATTGTATTGATCTGTTTGTCTGCCTGTCTGTTCGGTTTGGCTCATTTTAAGCTCTTCTTAATGTAATTTAAATTTATATTATGCTAAACATACTGGTGGGGGAGACCATTTACACACCTCTGCTTTTCTTACCTCGTGCTGTGGAGTGAGAGAGGGCACCAGCTATCAGGCAAAATCCTGTTGCATGGCTCCAGCAGGAGAGACACCATCATTGGGGGGCAATCTGCCATCGATTCATGCCTTCCTGGGGCCATTTCAGGGTGCAGACAAGCAGTACGACCAAGCTATGTGTGCCCAGAAATCACAAAAAGGAAGCCTTTCATTGTCAGCCAGGCCACAAAACTCCTCTGGAGTTAGGGTTGCCAGATGTCAGGCAAAAGGAGGACATGTCCTCCTTTTTAGCCATCCGTCAGGCAGGCAAAGATAAAAATCTTTAAAATGTCAGGCTTTTGTATATTTTATGTTATAATTTTGGATGGGAGGGGGAGAGGTGGAAGGACCCCCTTCCCCCTTGCTTTCCCCACCCCCACCTGCCCGCCCACTCCCGGTATTTTGAAAAAAAGCCTCCATTGAATTTATTTTTATTTTTTTAACATGACTGTTTCTTGGTCAGTTCACTAAGAGACATTTATTGGCAGCTATTGTAATAAAATTGTATTGATTGTGGGTTTAATCTGGAACGATTCAAATGAAACATTCAATATGTCCTCCTTTGTCCTCCTTTTTGTTTATGTCCTCCTTTTAGTACCTGTGTATCTGGCAACCCTATCTGGGGCTCATCATGAGAAGGCAGGGAAAGACCCTCAGGCTGGGAAAGGCAGCAGAAGAGGAGGACCCAATACGAGATGGACGGACTCCCGAAAAGAAGCCCCAGCCTGGAGTTGATGCATGAGCTCAGCAGGACCGTTGAGGACCGGGCGATTTGGAGAGCGCTCCTTCACAGGGTCATCAGAACCAAAAGAGAGCCCTGTGATGGATCAGGACCAGGGCCCTTCTCGGTCTTATTTCCTAGGTTTCTCCCCCACCGCCCCACCACGAGACCCCCAGATCCCAGTCTCCCGATGGGAACCCTCTTCCCTGCATCTGGCCTTTTTGGTCGACCCGATGCCTTGACAAGTTGGTGGCCCTGAAGAACAAGTAATTCTTCAATGGCTTCCAAGGGCCTTCATCTCTATTCCCCTTTATCTTGTAATTTTAATTTTGTTTTGGCCCCCTCTCCCTGAGATCAGGAACGGCTCCTTCCCTGTCACCTTTCTGAAAAAAGGCCAGACACCCATCTCTTCAGGCAGGCTTTTGAAAATTACTGTATAAGTGAATCCCTGAACCCCATTTTAGCACATAGTTTAAATCTTTTCCATGTTTTCACCTTTTAATTTAAATCATATATTAATTTGTCTTTTAATATTTTAACTTATTTCTTACTGATAGCTCCCCTTTCCCCAAGAAGACGAAAAGCCGAGGGATCGTAATGATTCTTAATAATTATTACCCCTCCCCCTTCGCCCTCACTCCCCTCCCTTCAGGAAACCGTTAAGCGAGGGGGGAGGGGAAGGGCCATAGAGGTAGGAAGGAGGAAGAGCGCCTCTCCCAAGGGGACCGGAAGCGGAAGTCTGCCTTCCTCTCTGTCTCCCCTAACTCTATGATATTCCTCACCCGCTTTCCGCCAGAGGAAGGTGCGCGAGGTCGGTTGGTAGGTGTGTGTCTGTAAGAGACACTTGTGGTTTTTTTTTGGGGGGGGCGGGAGATCTCTGAAAATGAACATTCGCGGGGGGGGGGGTTCGGGTGGAAAAAAATCGGAGCAAAGCCAATCAGCCCCCCCCGTGGTTGCTCGGCCCGGAAGGGAAATAAAGAAGGACTCTCGTTTCAACCCCCCCCCAGCATTTCTTCCTCCTCCTCTTCCTCGGGGGAGGGGCGTTGCCTCGAGAGGATGGGAGACCCTAACCCTGCCCCTCCCCCCATGCTCTCCTCCCCCTCCTTGCCTTCCCCAAGCAAAGGCCCCCCCCAAAGGAGGAACCTTCCTCACCCCCCCCCGAAGCTCAGTCTTCTCTCCTCCCCCTTTAGAGGAGACTCGCAGAGGCGATGGCGCCGGCGACCCTCTCCCCCCCACATGGAGAGACCCCCCCACGGGTTCCTTCCTTCGAGGGGGCCCAGGAAGAGCCTCCTCCCGATCCTGGAGGAGAAGAAGAGGGGGTGGGGGTTCCTCTGCTCTTCTCTCTTCCCCCCCCCTGAAAACCTTACTCTCAGGTCAACACCTGGGGTCCCCCCATCCACCCCCCCAAAGTGCCTCCTCTTATGTCTTCCCGCCTGCTGCCCTTCTGGTTCCCCAAGAAGACAAAAGGGAGGGGCTCCTCATTAGTCTTATTAATTACTGAATTAACTCTCCCTACCCCACTCCATTTCTTCCCTTCAGGCAACGGGGGGGGGGGAGAGAAGAGGCGGGACCATAGAGGTAGTAAGGAGCAGGAGGGGCCCCTCCCAACTCTATGGTCTTCCTCCCCGTTTCCCGCCAGAGGACCCGGAAGGAGGAGCGCGGAGGTCAGTAGGAGAATTTTTGTGGCTTGGAGGGGATTTCCAAAAATGAACATTAGGGGCTCCCCAGGGACCACGCGGGGTGGGGGGAAGAGGGAGGCTACCCCGCCCCCGTTGCTCCACATGGAAGGAAAGAAGGACCTCCTTTTTCCCCTCCTCCCCTTCTTCTGTGAGGGGGGGGGGTCACGCTCTCACCCCGGGGTGTGTGTGTGTGGAACAAGGGAGCTCGCCAGATCCCCTTCATGCCACATGCATGTGCTTGTGCAGGGCATCATCCTGGGGGGGGGTTCCTCCTGCATAGAAACCCCCCCTTTTCCTTTTTTGCTTTCCTTCCTTTGGGGGGGGTCCAAAGGGAAGGAGAGGTAACTGGGTTTCTTCCCCCCTTAATTCTCTCCCCTCCTCCGTCTTCCCTGCTCCCTCCCTCTTTTCTTCCAGACCAACTCTCCAGGTGACCCACACACACACACACACCAAGGTATTTTCCCCGTACACTTGGCCATGGGGCCTTTTAGATTCCTTTTTGGGGGGAGAAGAGAGCCATCCCTTTTTAAAAAGTTAAATTTTGTTTCCCTTTTTTGCCATTTTGCTTCTAATGCCCTGTTTGCCCTCTTTGTGGGGTGAATGTTAGTCTTGGGGAGGCTCTTTCTTGGAAAACCTTTAGAGTAGCAGCCCTAAGACAACCCCTCTATAAATCCCTGAAATCAACACATTCCTCCGTTCCTTCATACCCATGACGTACCTGTTCAGTCCAGGCAAGGGCTCTCGGAGCCGGCCAGTTCCCCCGTCCCAGCTGGGAGTGTTTGGGGGACAGATAGCAAGAAAGTCTCTCTGCATGTCAGGAAAAGGGTTGGAGGATAAACCCGTGTTGCCTTTTCTCCTTCCCGCGTCCAGTGTCCTTTGAGGAGGAGACCCCGTATTGACTCCAATTCAGAGGGTGGGATCTTCTGGATCGAGGCTAAAGATCTCTGCATGAGGACCTCCTGCTGGAAATGATTTCTGAGATTAAAGTCTCTCCAGGTAAGGGTCCCATTGCCCCTTGGGTCAAGACTGTGAAGGATAAGGGTTGGTTGCCCCACCAAGATGCCTCTGTGAACAGAAACACCCTGAGCGTGTGTGTCGGGAGCCCAAAGCTCCTGTGCCACAGTCAAGAACATTAGCGTACATTTAAGAAAGCATTTTGTTCTGCGGCTGCATGTGACTGAGGAGTTGGGATCCAGTGCAGGTTTTGAATTTATTTTTAAAAATCAATTGTCCAGTACATATACAGAGCAATAGCCTTTCTCATTATTTACTCCCCCCTCCCACCCCACTCTGTCCCATTGTAGATGTGGGATATAAGAGCTTTGAAACGTGCCCTTAAAATGTTCAGATTTCAATCTGGCTCACAATGCCCCCAAATGCAAGAGACTCAGAGGCTGATATTAGCTTTTCTACCGATTAATATCTATGAAAAGTTCTCCCTCCTCACTAAATAAATTAATGAAGTGGGATGGAAGGGATTTTACCCAAATTTTTCCTGTAGTGCCATCTACCCTCTTTTCACTGTGTCCGGTTGTAGCCAAGACCCCTTAAGGATTCCTCCAAAACTGATCAGCAGCTATTCTGGTCATCTAACACATGGCTTATAAAAGGCTTGTAAGCCAAATTTTCTTGATCTCCCATTCCCTTTCTCTCTCTCTCTCTCACACACACACACACGCACACACACAGAGAGAGAGAGAGAGAGATGCTGTGTTGTATACAATGACATTTTCAAGAAGTGAGCTATGGATTGGAAAAGGTATGAATGGGAGGTGGAAAAGCACAGAGGAGAAGAGCCAGCCGGGGAGAAGGGAAGTCAGCTCCATCACCTGCCCCCCCCTTTGACCCAATTCTGGCTGATTGGCTGGCTAGCTGCCCCCATCTCTGTGGCTCCATTACAAATATCTCGACACCCCTCCTAAATAAAGTTTTGAACATTCCGGTTCTACTTGACAAAACTACAAGTCTTCCTTCTGGAAGAGGTTTCGTAAATAGGTTGGCAATATGGTCTTTACCAGGGCAAAATTCAACTTTTACTTTTCCCTCTTTTACAGCCTGCCTTACATCATAGTATTTTGTACATATGTGTTTGTGTGATCAGGTCTTTAAATCTCTTTGATCCATGCTAGTTCTTTAGTTGTTTCTGCCTTTTAGACTTATATTCTCAGATAAACGGATACATGCTGTGTTATCTATAAAAATAGGCACAGGCTCAGTTACATTAACATTTAAATCTTTAAGGATTTGATCCACACTCGTTCTTTAGTTAACTCATGCAAAGAACACATTTCTGCTTCTGTGTCACTCGTGGAAATTCCTGCTTCTTTCCTGGACGTCCACATCATACAAGCCTCCCCCAGATAGACTGCTAAACCAGAAGTTGCCTTTCTATCTGCAGGATCAGTTGCCCAGTCAGCATCTGCAGATGCTTTTAATTCTAGACTGCTTCCAACCTTTAGGTTTAGCTTGTGATCCACACTGCCCTTTAAATACCTCAAGACTGGGAAATTTTAACTGCTTTCCCTCTTCTCCTTCACTGTAGTCTTTTGTCCAACAACATATTCCAGCTCCTCTCTCCTCTTTTCTAGCTCTATGTTCCCTCCTCCAACTCAAAGGGTTTCAGGAAGGAAGGGAGGGAGGGGCTTCTCTGTGCAAATGGCTTCGCAAGGCAAGCTCCCCCACACACGCAAATACAGTGGTGCCTTGCTTAACGGGCGCCCCGTTTAACGAAGAATCCACATAGCGATGAAGATTTTGGGATTGCTTTTGCCATCACGTTGTGATTTTTCCTATAGGAAAAAATCGCATTGCGATGATGGCTTCCCCCCCATCGTAAATGCTCCATTTTTGCAGAGCTTGCAATAAGGGGGGGAAGCGATCATCCCGGAAAAGAACTGGAGCCATCTTCCCTGCTCCAGCCCCTCCCCCTCCCCGCCTTACAGCTGACGGGCGGGAGCTGCTGCTGCTCTTAGAACCTTCCCTAGCAGCTAAATAGGCAGTGTAAATGCACTGCCGAAGCCTCTGAAAGCAGCGCTTTGCTGGGGTGGGGATGGGTTGGGGTGGATGGGTGGCAGGGACAGGCCCGCACCCCCCTCGCGCCACCCTCGCGCCACCCTCACGGCAAAGCGCCGCTTTCAGAGGTGCATTTTCACTGATGAAATAGCCCCAGGAGGCTTCCAAAAGCGGCCCGGGGGGGTGGCGGGCCTGTCCCTGCCACCCACCCCCACCCAGGCAAAGCGCCGCTTTCGGAAGCCTCCTGGGGCTATTTCATCAGTGAAAATGCACCTCTGAAAGCGGCGCTTTGCCATGAGGGTGGCGCAAGAGGGGGTGCGGGGGGTGGCGGGCCTGTCCCTGCCACCCCCCACCCACACCCACCCCTGAGGGAACAGGGCCAAAAAGGTGCAGGAAGGGGAGGCTGCCAAGGGGAAGTAAGGGCAGCAGGAGTGTTGGGGTAGAAGGTGGTGGTCAGCTGGGTGGGAGGGGGTTGATGCAGGAAACCGCCCCCTTTGAGCTGTGTCCATCTCCCACGAAAATGAGTTGGGGGGCTTTGACATCTTTCCTTTGAAACAAGGACGGAAGGGGACTGTTGGAGATGATGATGATGAAGATGACCCCCCCAAAGGGGGTTGAAAATCAAACACAGAGACTGAAGGGGGGGAATCCCTGATGGGCAGGAAAGGGGTTTTTTTGGAGGGTTATTTGAGGAAATAAGGACAGAGCCAGAGGTAGGTTGGTGAAGGGGGGTCCAGGGTTTGGCCCTTGGGGAGGGGGATGTCTGGGGGAGTTGCCCCCTTTTTCTCACTCAAAGGCCAAAGAGTATACTGTTGTGACAAGGTCCGTCTTCAGCCGGGGGGGGTTGGGTGGGAAAGGCGGGAAAGAGACAAGGAGGAGAGTCCATTTCTTCCGAAACAACAGCTTTATTTGAATGTACACTCAACTCAACGGGATGAAACGGATCCTTCAACACTTCATCCGTCAACACGTTATACTTCTTAGCTTTTACAACGGTTGGGTTTAATTCTTCCCTTACCAGGGAGCCGGGCCGAAACGTTCGCAATCCGTTAGCGGTCGTAGTGGGGCACTCCGTACGGCACATATGGTCCCACAGCAGGAATGTCGGGCCCAATCCCCCTCTAGGGGCTTCTGTTGGAATTCTGGGCCCGGGCAGATAACTCTCCTGCCCCCACCAGGGTAATTCGCCGGGAAAACCGAGACCCTCCATTCTAAGGGCTCGTAAACACGACCGCGTCCGCCAGGTGGAAAAGGCTCTGGTAACAATCCCCCACCCTTCTGTATATTAGGGAAGCCTTGAGCAAGGTCAGCCCGGCCTTTCTCATCCGTTATCCAGTCGGTCTGCACCCCTCTATTCATACATCTTCCCAGCTCGCCTTCCCCCAACCAACTGAACTCCCGCGTGTTTTTCCTTCCCCTTTCACCTCCTCCCACATGATCAAGTCCAGTTCAGCTCCTCCCTCATCAACCAAACACACTTCCGTCGGTTTCCTCTGTAATTCTTCCTCTTGTTCTGTTTCCACTAAGACCCCCTCTGCGCAACCACTCTCCTCCTTCGGGTCCTTTTCTTCTGAGGACGGCACACTCTGACCTACACCTTCACACGCCCCCCTCTCCGAGTGGGCTGTCCTCCATGGAAGATCCTCTTTTTCCCCTTCCTGTTGAGAGAAATAGTCGGCATTAGAGTGAGCCTTCCCTTTTCTGTACTGCACCTGGAACGAGAAGAGTTGTAAACTAAGGTACCATCTTGTCAACCTGGCATTGGTATCCTTCATTCTATTGAGCCATTGCAGGGGTGCATGGTCAGTTACCAGCGTAAAAGGGGCTCCTAATAGGTAATACCTCAGAGCCTGTACCGCCCATTTTACAGCCAGGGCCTCCTTCTCGATAGTCGCATATTTCTGTTGCCGATTGCTCAATTTTTTGCTGAGATACATTATAGAGTATTCTACTTTACCTCTCTTTTAAGAAAGTACAGCTCCAATACTTCTATCAGAAGCATCCGTTTGTACTAGAAAAGGTAAATTAAAATCAGGAGCGTACCTGGAGGGTAAGGTTGACAAAATCTCTTTAAGTTGTTTAAAGGCGTGCTGTTTGTTTGCTCCCCATAGGTTTCCTTTCCTTTTCCGTGTCAAATCTGTCAGGGGAGCAGCCACCTCTGCGAAATTGGGGACAAATTGTCTATAGTATCCCGCCAGCCCCAAAAATTGTTGTACTTCCTTTTTGTTCCTCGGCACAGTCCAAGACACCACTTTGTCTACCTTATCGGACACTGGTTGTATTTTCCCTCCTTCCACCTGAAACCCTAAAAACTGCACCCCTTTCCACGCGATCTTGCATTTATCTGGATTTACCTTTAATCCAGCCTTCTCGATCTCCCTAAGCACCCGCCGTATGTGCTCCATGTGCTCCTCCCATGATTTGCTATATACAGTGGGGTCTCTACTTAAGAACTTAATCCGTATTGGAAGGTGGTTCTCAAGTGGAAAAGTTCTTATGTAGAATCTGCATTTCCCATAGGAATGCATTGAAAACCATTTAATCTGTATCTGCTCTTTTCCGTCCATAGAAACTAATGGGAATCTGCTATTCCGCCTTCTACCACTAGAGGGGGATATTTTTTCTTTTTTTTCCCCTTAGGTCAGGGAACAGTGTTAAAAGCACTTCTGACGAAGCTAATTTTGAAGCAATGGACTGAAAACCAATTAATCTGTTCTGGCTATTTTTTTGTTATGTAGAGGTGCGTTCGTACATTGAAGCATTAGTTCCCATAGGAACTAATGCAAAGCTGGTTAATGCGTGCTCTACCACTAGGGGGAGAACTTTTTTTAACCAAAGATGACCTAAGGTTAAAAAAAGAGCGGGAAAGTTTTTTTTTCCTGTTCTTATCTTGGATTTTTGTTCTCAAGTAGAAGCAAAATTTAGCAAATGGAGCTGTTCTTAAGTGGAATTGTTCTTAAGTAGGGACGTTCTTAAGTAGAGACCCCACTGTATTAAGATGTCATCAATATAAGCCCCTGCAAATTCTTTAACTGGGGCCAGAACCTGATCCATTAATCTTTGAAAAGTGGCGGCAGCACCATGTAATCCGAACGGCATTTTTTTGAATTGAAACAACCCTTTAGGTGTCACAAAAGAGGTTTTCTCCTTGTCCTCCTCCCTTAAAGGTATCTGCCAATAACCTTTGGTGAGGTCAAGCGAGGTCACATATACCGACCTGCCTAACTTCTCCAATAGGTCGTCCACTCTGGGCATGGGGTAAGCGTCAAATTTGGAAATTTCATTCAACTGACGGAAATCTACGCACAACCTCATTTTCCTGTCTGCTTTTGGTACCATCACCGGGTAGCTGGGTTCAATAATCCCTAACTGCAACATCTCTTCTACTTCTTTACTTATGGCGTCCCTAAGGTTATACGGCCAAGTTCTATTCCCTGATCAGGTAACCACTCCTATCGGAGTATGTATCTCATGTTGTATCAATGGTGTTTCACCTGGAACTCCTGAAAATAAATGTTGAAATTCTCTTCCCAACTGTACCAAATCTTGTTGTTGAGAAGCAGGTAAAGTCTCATCTATAGGTAACCTGCCTTCCGGCCGACCCCACATGTTGACCTCTGGCCCAAATTCATGCTCCTCCACTTCCCCCCATAAGGCCTCTCACTCTTTCCATTCCTTCAGCAGGTTAACATGAAAAATTCACTTTTTCTTAGTCTTATCTGGCATATGTATTTCATAATCAACATCACCTATTTTTTGTACCACTTCATAGGGACCTTGCCAGGTCGCAAACAAATTGGAATGTTCGGAAGGCATCAACAACAAGACTTTCTGGCCCGGCTCAAATTCTCTAATCTTAACCTTTTGATCATATCTCCTTTTTTGCCCCACCTGGGCCTGGCTAAGATTGTCCCTAGCCAGACCCATTACCATCCGGAGGTGTTCCCGCATTTCTATTACTTGCTGAATCGTTATTTGAGCCTCATCCGGACCCTCTTCCCATCTCTCCTTCACCAAATCCAAAATGCCTCTGGGGTTCCACCCATACATCAGTTCGAACGGGGAGAACCCCGTAGAGGATTGTGGTACCTCCTGTGGTAAAAGCGTTCCTTAGAACTGCCTTTACACGAGACAGAGAGGGATTCAGAATGATTAGTCCCTAATGCCAGCAAAACCGGGTCCGGTAATTTTGCTCTAGGCGACTTCACACTCCTTCACCCAAGTCTGTCTCGATTTTAAATAAACAATTTGGAAGGTCTGCTCTTCCTCTTTTTACTTTAGGACCCTCTTTTGGTAATATGGTAATGTGGCCAAATCAAAATAATCTTAGTCAAAAATATCCAATTTACTACTGTAGCATGGTCTAAACAAGGAGACAGCTTACAGACAATTTGTCTTTTTATATTTTATTACAAAAGATAACATTTCAACAAGCTTAGTTTAACGTCATTTAGTATTTCCAAAATAACCCCCAGCCTTAGCCACCAGTTATTTCCTCTATAAAGTGAATAATAATAAACTCACTAACTATATCTTAAATAAGCATTCTTACGCAAAAATAAAGTCCTGTCGGCTGCATTTCTCTCGGTGTGTCGTCTCTCCCTTCCATCTCTTCTCCGACCTTCTCCTCCTCCTCTCTTCGCCCATCTTTCTTAAATTAAGAAGTTATGTCCTTGTCCATGGAGTTGAGATAAGATATGGGTCAGCTTGCTCTTCTTAACTCTTTTTTTTTTCTTAAGCTGGAGAAGAACTGACCTTGTACATTTTCTCTCTAATTAGCACCTGGGCATAAGCAGATTTCTAGCTTTTTTGTTGCAGCTCTGAACTAAATCTTATGAAATACAACACTATTCTATTTTCATAATCAAATCCATGACACCTCCCGTATGGCGAACATTAGTGGTGCCACCAACAGGTGCCATCGTCTGGGCTTCTCCATAACCAACTTCCTTAGCATACCCTTTAGGGTCTTATTAAAACGTTCGACTAAGCCATTACTCTGAGGATGATATACGGCAGCATGAATAGGTTTTACCTCTAGGAGGCGCCATAACTCTTTCAGGGTTTGGCTCATGAAATTCGTCCCTTGGTCAGTAAGTATTTCCTTTGCGAACCCTAACCTAGAGAACACCTGCATCAATTCCCATGCGAGCACCTTGGCTGTTGTGGATCTAAGTGGAATGGCCTCAGGATACCGGGTGGCATAATCTATAATCACCAGGATATGAGTATGCCCTCCTTGGGACTTAAGTAGAGGCCCCACGATGTCCGAACCAATCCTTTGGAAAGGGTGGTCCATAAGCGGGAGTGGTATTAATTCCGCTCCTGCAGGTGGTTTCTTTTGGGTTTTCTGACACTGAGGACAAGTCATACAGTATTCTTTCACATCCTTCCTCAAATCAGGCCACCAGAATCATTGTTCAATTCTGGCCCTCATCTTTTCTTCCGCTAAATGTCCTGCCAAGGGAATATCGTGAGCCAATTCCATAACCTTCAGTCTCCATTTGGAAGGTACCACCAACCTCCTACTCCCATTATCATGCACATAATACAACAAATTGTCTCTCTGAGCTGGGAATAGGTGGCCTGGCATTGGCCTGGCTCCGTTCCTTCTTGGAGGACCGTCCCCAGAGAGTGCAGCTTGGGGAGAGTGTCTCGGCCCTGTGGAGTCTCAATTGTGGGGTTCCACAGGAGTCGATTATCTCCCCAATGCTGTTCAACATCTATATGAGGCCGCTGGGCGGGGTCATCAGGGGTTGTGGAGCTTTGTGTCATCAGTATGCTGATGACACTCAGCTCTACATCTCCTTTTCACCAACTGCAAGAGATGCCGTTCTGTCCCTTCAGCGCTGCCTGGAGACCGTACTGCAATGGATGCAGGAGAACGGGCTAAGGATGAACCCGGACAAAACGGAGGTACTTGTTGGGATCTGCAAGATGAGGGGAAGTAGGGGTCTTGCAGATGAAGCCAGTCTCGGGATCTGCAGATGAAACCTCCCTCCCCTCTTGACCAGCAAGGAGAAAGGAGACGAGCGCTCAGGGGTATGTTTCAGGGCGGGATCCGGATGAACAAGGACAGCCTGCCGTCAGGCCTCTGTCCAGATGGAATCTCCTCCTCCTTTGCTGCGCCCCCTTTTTTATTGTACTCTACTACCTTTGCACTAGTTAATCAATACAGAGGTAACTAATTTCCTTGAATACACAGCAGAATAACCAGAGTGCTGGTAAACAGAGACAGCTAATTTCCTTGAATACAAAGGCATCAGTAAACAGAGTGGTTGGTAAACAGACAGGCTGGTAAACAGACAGTTAATAGTAAACAGACACAGATAACTCCAAATATACAGACAATGTAAACATTCCTGAGGTAGACACTTTAACAACATTAACCAGAGACAATAGACAGCAGGTTAATGATCATCCTTACTGGACATTAGCCTTGCAGTTTTAGCATGATGTCTGCTACTAGCATACAGATATATACATTTATATACATTTATAATATACATTTGCTACTGCCATAGATATATACATTTTAAAGGCATACAATTTCCCCACAGGTACTGAGGGTGGGAGCCCCCACAATTGGGGATTTGGGAAGCTCCCTCTCTTTTGGGGGGGTGACTCTGCCCGCCAGGGATGGGGTCCGCAGCTTAGGGATCCATCTGGACCCACTGCTCACTATGGAATCCCAGGTGGCGTCGGTGGTCCGCACCGCCTTTTTTCACCTCAGGCGTATAGCCCAGCTGCGATCCTACCTTGATGTGGGGGTGCTCACTACCTTGGTGCATGCGCTCGTAATCTCAAGATTAGACCACTGTAACCCGCTCTACATGGGGCTGCCTTTGAGGCTGATGCGGAAACTTCAGGTGGTGCAGAATGTGGTGGCCAGACTCCTCACTGGAGTGAGAAAATACCAACATATTTCTCCAACTCTGGCCGGATTGCATTGGCTGCCCATTCGTTTCTGCGTCATCTTCAAAGTCTTAATGCTTACTTACAAGGTCTTAAACAGTTTAGGACCTCGATATTTGGCGGAACGCCTGTTCCCACCAAGGTCTACCCGGATCACCCACGCGAGCCAGGAGGTGAGGGTGAGGGGCCTGATGCCAAGAGAGGCCCGGAAGGAAAAGACATGAAACGGGGCCTTCTCGGCGGTGGCTCCTCACCTCTGGAACAACCTCCCTTCAGAGATTCGTGCGGCCCTACGCTGGGAATCTTTAAAACCCAATTTTAAACATGGTTGTACATCCAGGCCTTCCCTCCAGTCAATACCTGATTTCTTTTCTATTCCTTCTTATTCTCACTCTATTTTATTGTAACTGTATTAAATGATTATGTAATGTTCTTGTGTTTTATTGTTTTATCATATACTGGAAGCCAACTAGAGTGGTCGAGTAGACCAGATAGGCGGGGTGTAAATCAAATAAATAAATAAATATTTAAATAAATAAAATAGGAAAGCCAAATAGCATTGCATACACCTGGGGGACAGGAAAGTCTTAGGGGGCGGACCATACCTCCTCACTACTAGGGAGCAGGCCGGGTAGGTGGGGCTCGTCAGCCATGGAAGGCAGCCCATCTAGGAGAAGGAAAACTCTGATTTCAAACCTCCACTACCTTGCGGCTATAGGCTTCAGGAGTTAACCTCGAGGCAAAATCCGGAGCTGGAGTCTCGAAGGCAGCATGTGTCGTTCTGCCAACTCCTGCGACGTTACTGGAACCAGTTGTATTGGCTCTTGCCTTTCCATTGGACCATTCCAGCAATATGGAGAGGGGGGATCTGCTGCTTGGGTAACAGCCTATCCTCCATATTACCTTGCCCGGACTTCATGCTCTGGAGAAGACACTCCTCGATTCAGAGCATGTTACCATAGTCTCTCGAGACTGAAGGATGCCTATGCTATGCTAAATAATAATAATAATAATAATAATAATAATAATAATAATAATAATAATAATAATGAATACCTCCCTGTCGCGACTGCCACCTCCTCCTGCGTCACCACAAGAGATGACAGGTCACGATCCTTCACACTCACATACACTACTTCGCTGCCACCAACCACACATAAACCTGACACATCAGACTTAGTATGGATTTAAAAATAAAAATGATGATTTATTGAATACAAACTAAAATGTAAATCACTGAGTAAAAGAATCACTTGTCACACTATATTTCTCAGACCTTAACCCTTTGTTACTTAACACTCAATTACCTAACCTATATCTAACCCTGTCTACAGATCTTCTTTCAAGCCCTATCTCAGCCCTCTCCCCTTCTTTACACTTCACCCTTATATACACAAACTCCACCCCTTTAAGACACACCTCCTGCCCTGCCATAGGCCAGGAAACTCCAGCCTTAGCCAAGACAGGCAGGTGACGTCATGGCATACGTCACATACCTTCCCCCTTTAATAAGTTGTTTTGTGGGGGAAAGCTAAGGTGCTTTTTCCCCAAAACAACTGAAACAACATAAAGCATTACATTTCTCACTTAACAACACAGTTTACTATAACTATATATTCAAATATACTTACACGTCCGCCATACAGGTATACAAAAACATGCAATGCACAAAATTTATCATAGCACAACACATAACTGTCCAAACATTTTACATTGCCATATACCATGTACAGAGACCATAAGTCCTTCAGATGTTGTCTTCCGGTCTTCTGGATAAGGCGTCAGCCACACAGTTTATAGTCCCTCTGACCACCTTAACCTCGAAATCATAGTCCTGCAAAAGAAGCGCCCACCTCATCAGTTTACTGTTCTGTGATTTCATAGTCCGCAACCACGACAGAGGTGAGTGATCACTGCACAAGGTAAAATGTTAACCCCAGACGTAAGCCTTCAACTTCTGGATCGCGAAGATGATCGCCAAACACTCTTTCTCGATGGTAGAAAGACTCTTCTCCCTGGGAAGCAACTTCTTGCTCAGGTACGCCACCGGATGTTGGTCTCCGCTGTCATCCTGTTGGCACAGTACCGCTCCCACACCGGCATTAGACGCATCTGTGTAGATGATAAACTCTCTGCTGAAGTCAGGAGCATGCAGCACTGGATGGTTGGTTAGAGCATCTTTCAGCCGTCCAAACGCCATCTCGCACTCTTCTGACCAGGAAACGCTGTTGCTGCTCTGCTTCTTTGTCAGGTCTGATAAAGGTGCAGCAATCTCACTGAAACCGGGTATAAACTTTCTATAATACCCTGCCAGACCTAAAAAGGATCTCACTTTCTTTTTAGTGGTAGGTCTGGGCCAATTCAGGATTGCTTCTACCTTGGCCTCTAAAGGTTTGATTAGGCCTCCTCCCACTATGTGACCTAGGTACTTCATCTCTGTGTTACCTAGCTGACACTTACTAGCTTTAACGGTTAAGCCAGCATCTTTCAATCTTTGTAGCACTAATTCTAAATGATGTAGGTGATCTTGCCAGGTGTTGCTAAAGACCCCTATGTCATCGATATAAGCTACCGTGAAGTCACTGAGCCCTTTCAGAGTATGGTCCATGAGCCTTTGAAATGTTGCTGGTGAATTTCGCAAGCCAAAACTAAGGACTCTAAATTCAAACAGGCCAAATGGACTGCAAACTGCGGTTTTCTCTTGGGCCCTAGGATCACTTCTTCCTTGCCAACACTCTTTGGTTAGACCTAAAAAGGATATGACTCTGCAACCTCTAATCGTCTCACTTAGGTCATCAAGCCTAGGCATAGGATAAGCATCAGGTTTAGTTACTGAATATAACTTGCTGTAGTACACACAGAACCTGACACTGCCATCCGGCTTGTCTACTAAAACTACAGGGGCTGACCAAGCGCTAGATGAGTGTACAATAATTTGATCGTTCAGCATTTCGTCTAGCTCTTTGCGAATATTGTCAAAGTAATAACATGTTACTCTATATGGTGTTACAGACTGAGAAGCATTCCCTGTGTCAGTCCTGGGTAGCACTCCCTTGTCAACACCAGGTTTGTTTGAAAACACTTCTTGATGTTTTGTAACTAGCGTTCTACGACTATTCTGCTGTTCTCTGGATAGAGCAGGGCTGATCTGCACCTCTTGTGGATTGAACTTTTGTGGGCCCCTCCCTTCCCCGAAGGGCAACCCATGTTCCTCCTTATCAGCCGCTTTTATTGCAAACAGCACTTGGTTCAATTCTCTATAATAAGGCTTCAGGGCATTGACGTGAACGACCCCCCTGCCTAACCTTTTCATAAGTTTGGATGTATGAGAGGTTCCTGAGTCTGTGATTATCTCAGAAGGAAAACCCATCCTACTCAGATAATTTACTAAGGCTTCTGCTACAGTCTGGGTCTCTATATTACGTAATGGGATCGCTTCCGGATATCTCGTTGCATGCTCTACTATAGTTAAAATAAATCTGTTCCCCCACTTAGTGGCGTTGGGCAATGGACCTATGATATCCACCCCTAGACGTGTAAAAGGAGTTGAAATCACTGGTGATGGGCATAGCTTTGCTCTAGTTTTATCACAGTTAGAGCCCTGTCTCTGACAAATATGACATCTTTGACAGAAACTCTTAATATGTTTACCCATATCAGGCCAGTAAAAGTTTTGGGCTATTCTTTGTTTGGTCTTGTTTATCCCCATATGAGCTGAGAAAATGTCTGCATGTCCCTTCTCCAGAATCATAGGGCGATATTTCTCAGGCACCACCAACTGTCTCTTAACTTCAGGCCCCCCTTTTGAAATATTATTCAGTTTTTCCCTATAAAGTAAACCACCCTTAATAATAAAACGTTCAGGGCACTCAGGTGATAAATCTTTATCAGTCACCTTTCCAAAACAGTCTTTTAAGGTGGAGTCTGCTGTTTGTTCCTTGACAAAGAGGCTTTTCTGAGGTATTTCAACTGAGAATGCCTCAGGTTGGGGTACAAATTTCTCTTGCTCTTGAGAGTCAGTCTCATTACTGGCTTCACTTTGTACTGATTGTGAACGTGTTACCACCAGGGCACTCTTGACATGCTTTGTTAAGTCATTACCAATAAGAAAAGGGGAATCTCAGAAGACACCCCCACTCTCCAAAATCCCTTCCAACCTTGATATTCAATTTTCAAATCAGCTACAGGTAATGAAACTAGTTCTGACCCAATCCCTTTCACAGATAGAGTCTGGCCAGCAATCATACAACTTTGTGGTACTATGTCTGAGTGGCAAATAGAAATTTGAGAACAAGTGTCTCTCAAAGCAGTATAGTTATTTTCAAAAATCTTTATTCTGTCCCCAGCAGATTCCAATAATTGAGTATTAGTCTCTATGTAATAACAGTGGACAACTTCAGCGAGAGGCAGCTCCTTCAATGTATCCAATTCAGAGCTCCTAACTGCTTCTGCCTAGGTTTCCATGGTAACAGAACTTACAGTAGAAGAAGCTTGAGGTTTACTCTGAACACAAAATACAGCTTTTGCTTCTTTTACATTAACTTTCTGAGGTGGAATTTCTTTATTTTGCCTTGTATTAAAACATTGTGCAGCAATGTGGCCTTTCTTTTTGCAAATGAAGCAGATTCTCTCCCCCCATGAGCTTTTCTCATCAAATCTTTCAAGTTTCTCTTTTCCCTCCAAAACTTGTTTACTGTGCTGGCCCTGTTCTGAGGGCTTTTCACTAAAATAGCCGCCTACTTTAGTCTGTCTCTGTCCTTGTTCCTTAGAGAACTTTGGGTCCCATGTTTTCCTCACACCTCTCCCCTCATAACAACTAGGACCCCTTATTTGAGAAATAAAATCAGCTATCTGAGCAGCTTCTCTAACGTCAGTCGGTTTCCTTTCCTGAACTAAAAATTTAAGTTCCCCATGGAGTAAGGAATAAAACTGCTCCAGGCCCACAACATTGTTCAATTCCTGAAAAGTTTTTACATTCTCCTGTTCAAGCCACCAATCTAAGCACTTTTCTAAGTTAAAACCAAGTTGTGTATAAGATTCATCTGATCTTTTAGTAAGTTTTTTGAACTTCTGCCTAAGATGTTCTGAATTAATGCCAAATCGATTGAAAACCATTTTTTTGAACTCTGAATAATCTTTACTGCGCTCAACTGGCATATCAGCATACACATCAGCCATTTTTCCACTCAGGAGAGACCTCAAAATTATCATTTTCTCTGTTTCCCTCACAGAAAAATCAGCACAACTTCGTTCAAAGATTTTAAGGAAGTTTTCAGGACAATCCCCCTGTTTATATGTAGGAAATTTCTTCAAATCTGATTTTGATAACTGGCCTGGTTCAGTACCAGAATCTCTGTTGTTGTTATTGTTTTGGTTCATCAATTCCAGCTTTCTAATCTCAAAGGCCATACGTTCACGTTCCTTCTCCAGTTCAATTCTCTCCCTTTCAGCCTCCTTTTCCATCTTCTCTTTTTCTAATTGTCTCATCCTATATTCATGTTCCTGGGCTAATTGAATTTTCCTCAGTTCTGATAACTGTCCCCCATTAGCTTCTTCCTGCACTGAGGCAACTCTTCCCTCACCATTTGACTCATCCCCAGACCAGTCTGACATCGCTTGGTCTCTTAGTTCACTCATTTCTGCCATTTGACTGCGTGTGAGAGGCATTTTACTAACTCAAAAGGCTCCTGTCAATTTCCACGCCTCTGTTTAAAATACTTTTCTTCTTGCTGTGCTTTAGGTCTGACACTCTTTAACAGGGTATACCAACAGATACGGCTAGGCTTGTTACTGCAATCTCTAATGGCTTCTGCCCCTTCACCGGGCCTCTTGCCAGATTTAGAGCTACTTTAATTTTCTGCCCTTGGCTCTACTTCAAAATCCACCACAGCTTCACCTTCTCTCAGGTTCTGTAGGTCACTAAAGAAATCCCAAATCTTCGCTGCCCTTGGCCTGTCTGTCCCGTCCGAGTTCTCCCAACTCTGGACTCTCAGACCAAGTCACAACAGCCTCCTACTTTGGGCCAATCTCCCTCACAAAATGGACTTTCCAGAGCTCATAAGTCAGTTCCCTCACTCTGAAGTTTAGGTGCCTCTCTACTAGATCTGCTCCCCCCCTGGAGACAAATCCTCGAGAGTTACCCACACCCCACTTCAGGTGCACCTAACTGAAATCGTTTTGCACTGGTAACACTAGCCAGTTCGTGTCATCTGTCAAGTCATGCGACGTCGCTGGAACCAGTTGTATTTGCTCTTGCCTTTCCATTGGACTATTTCAGCAATGTGGAGAGGGGGGATTTGCTGCTTAGGTAACAGCCTATCACCCATATTACATTACCCAGGCTTTGTGCTCTGGAGAGGATACTCCAGCTTCACATAAAGTGTCGAAACAACATGGGAAGTAGCAGTTACCAGGGGCTACTTAGAGCATGACACTAGGGGCTACTTCTGATGGTGGGAGAGGTCATTGCACCTTACTAGGTAGCTACCTCCCGCCTTAAGCTGGGCAGCCCCCAGCCAGTAAGGTGCTACCTTGCCACAGTCTGTTAACCTCACGGGGTGCGTGAGGTTTAGGGTCAAAGCCAACAAGCAGATCGATAACCCTGCACTATGCAACAATCTGTCCTAAAGCTGGGCACCTGGAATATACGGACAGTGACCCCTGGCTTTTCTTACTACGGCTTTTCTGACGACCTGCAGGAAATAGATGACATGCACAAGACAGCTGTCATTGACATGGAACTGAGTAGACTGCAGATGGACATTGTTGCCCTGCAAGAGACAAGACTGCCTGACTCGGGATCTGTCAAAGAAAAAAACTTCTCATTCTTCTGGCAGGGAAAACCATCAAATGAGACCAGGGAATATGGTGTGGGCTTTGCAGTCAGAAATGCTCTTCTGAGATCCATTGTTCCACCTACTGTGGGGAGTGAAAGAATCCTGTCTCTGCAGCTCCACTCATCAGCGGGACCGGTCACCCTCATTAGTGCATATGCACCAACACTGTTGTCCACAACTGAAGTCAAAGACAAATTCTATGACGATCTGGCAGCTACTATCAAAAAAGTCCCTGAGAGAGACCTGCTGTTCATTCTTGAAGACTTTAACGCTAGAGTTGGTGCTGATCACAATTCTTGGCCCACTTGTCTAGGCCGTTTTGGCATTGGAAAGATGAATGAAAATGGCCAACGCTTGCTGGACTTTTGCTGTTATGGTCTTTGTGTGACCAACATGTTCTTCAATACGAAGCTTCAACACAGAATTTCTTGAAGACACCCAAGAGCCAAGCATTGGCATCAGCTCAATTTGATCCTCACTGGACATTCTAGCCTTCCTAGTATTACAATCACACACAGCTAACAGAGTGCTGATTGTGTTACTGATCACTCCCTGGTGTGTAGTAGAGTAAAATTGCAAACAAAGAGATTGTATCACATGAAAAAGGAAGGAAGACCACGTATTGACATCAGCAAGACTCGCGATCAAAGAAAAGTGGGGGAATTTGACCAAGCGCTTGAGGAAACCCTTCCAGGCCCGGCTGAGGCAAATGCACCTGAGCGTTGGGAACATTTCAAGAATGCTCTCTATAACACCGCCTTGTCCACATTTGACAAGAAGACCAAAAAGACGTCCGACTGGTTCAACGCCCATTCGAAGGAGTTGATGCTGGTCATCAAAGATAAGAGGAGTTCTCTAGCAGCATACAAAGTCTGTCCTAGGGAGTACAACTTGCAAGCTATTCGAGTTGCTCATAGCCAAGTCCAACAGGCTGCCAGGAAATGTTCCAATGATTATTGGCTTCAGCTCTGCTCTCAGGTACAGTTAGGAGCGGACACAGGTAACATCAAGGGAATGTATGATGGTATCAAGCAGGCTTTAAGTCCAATACAGAAGAAATCTGCTCCCTTAAAGTTTGCTACAGGTGTGATCATCCAGGGCCGTGCACAGCAGATGGACCGCTGGGTGCAGCACTACTTTGAGCTATATTCCAGAGAGAATGTAGTAATTGAGGAAACATTAAATAACATTGAGTGCCTCCCTGTCTTGGAAGAGTTGGACAGCGACCCAACCTTAGCAGAAATAAAAGCGGCCTTGGATTCCCTCACCTCCGGCAAGGCACATGAAAAGGATAACATCCCTGTTGAAGTGCTGAAGTGCATCACCACCGAACTGTATGAAGTCTTTCGTCTTTGCTGGAGCGACAGTGGAGTACCACAGGACATGAATGATGCAAATATCATCACATTGTACAAGAACAAAGGAGACAGACAACTGCAATAACTACCGTGGTATCTCTCTTCTCATCGTTGTAGGGAAGCTGCTTGCCCATGTTCTGCGGAAGAGGCTCCAGGTGCTTGCAGACAGAGTACATCTAGAATCACAGTGTGGATTTTGAGCTAATAGGTCCACTACTGACATGGTATTTTCCCTCAGACAGTTGCAGGAGAAATGTAAGGAACAACAACAGCCACTCTTTGTGGCCTTTATAGATCTTACAAAGGCCTTTGACTTGGTTAGCAGGGATGGCCTTTTAAAAATAGTTCCAAGATTAGATGTCCACCTCAATTCCTTAACATCATCAGGTCCTTTCATGAGGAAATGAAGGACACTGTAGTTTTTGATGGCTCAACATCAAATCCCTTTGACAAAGGCTGTGTCCTCTCACCGACCCTGTTTGGGATTTTTTGCTGTCATGCTGAAGCATGCCTTTGGAATGCATCAGAAGGTTTCTATCTCCAGACTAGATCAGACGGAAAGCTCTTTAATCTCTCCAGATTGAGAGCGAAGATCAAAGTCCAACTTAAATGCATGCGGGACTTCCTCTTCACCGATGATGCAGCCATTGTTGCCCACTCTGCTGAAGACCTCCAACAACTCATGAATTGTTTTAGCAAGGCCTGGCAAGTCTTTGGACTAACAATCAGCCTGAATAAAACACAAGTCATGGGCCAGGGCATGGACTCACATCCCTCTATTACCATCTCCATGCAAGAATTGGAGGTTGTTCATGACTTTGTGTACCTTGGCTCAATGATCTCTGACACTCTCTCCCTATATATCGAGCTGGATAAACACATTGGCAAACCAGCTACCATGTTCTCTAGACTCACAAAGAGAGTATGGCTCAATAGGAAGCTGACGGCATACACCAAGATCTAGTTATATAGATCCTCTGTCCTGAGCACACTCCTGTACTGCAGTGAGTCCTGGACCCTTTGTGCACGGCAGGAGAGGAAGCTGAACACCTTCCATATGCATTGTCTCCAACGGATTTTTGGTATTACCTGGCAGGACAAAGTTCCAAATAGAGTAGTCCTAGTTCGAGCTGGAATTTTTAGCATGTATACATTACTGAAACAGCGACATCTACGTTGGCTTGGGCATGTTGTAAGAATGCTGATGGTCGGATTCCCAAAGATCTCCTGTATGGAGAATTAGTGCAGGGAAATCACCCCAGAGGGAGACCACAGCTGAGATACAAGGAGATCTGCAAGCAGGATCTGAAGGTCTTGGAAATGGACCTCAACAGATGGGAAACCCTGACATCTGAGCATTCAGCCTGGAGGCAGGGGGTGCCTCACGGCCTCTCCCAATTTGAAGAGACCCTTGTCCAGCAGACCGAGGCAAAGAGGCAGTCACGAAAGCACCAAAATCAGGGAGCTGGACAGGATACAGATTGTATTTGTCTTCAGTGTGGAAGGGATTGTTACTCTCGAATTGGCCTTCTCAGCCACACTAGACGCTCTTCCAAGTCCTCCATACAGAGCACGATACCATAGTCTCTCAAGACTGAAGGATGCCTAAACTTTATACTGCTGGCCATACGTTCCATTAATTCTTTCTTGCCCTTCTATGTCATCTGCTTACATGTCTTTTGCCGGAGTTTTTTTTTCCTCACGTGGGAAGCATTTCTGTTTACGGAAAGACCACACATTTCCCTTTAAAACCTCTGTAACTCTGCTCTTTAACCTTCTTGGACTTAATTGAGCCCTTTTAAAAATTGGTATTCACTTCCGCTGGGCCTTGACTACCGTTGTATTAAACAGACTCCATGCCATCTGGAGAGATTTTTTTTACCTTCTCTTTCAACTTTAGTTCAACGTCTTTAGTTTCCTCATCTGTGGGTAGTTCGCCCTTCGGAAACCAAATCTGATCTGGAGGACGATAGCACACCCAACCCACAGTTATTCTATGATGGATTGAGACCCACCATCCATCTCCATTCTGCTGGATTCTATCCCTTCTTTGACCCAGATGGCCACCCCACCTCCCACACACTCCCTCCCTATCCCTCCTGGATAGCCTGGGACTGCAGAATCGATCGTGGCTGCTGTATCCATGTTATATCTAGCCTCCAAATGTGCCAGTTCTCCCCTCTTTGCTCAGACACTTCAGGCATTTGTGTAAAAAGCACCTTCGTATGGGGTCCCCCAAGAAGGGTGGCTTGTTTCTTTTTTCCTCGAGCTCCTTGCAACAAGGACATACCCATGACACTTTTGCCCAAGAGGCAGGTAGTCGTGCAGATTACCCTCGGTGCAAAACATGGGATAGCCCTCAAACCACTGCTCTCTTCCTGACTACATGCGGTTTTTTTTGTTTCGAGCTTGCCAAACCTCTTCTCAAAGGATGCAAGAGGCAGGATCTGAGGCCCTTGCTTCCTTGCCCAGCCGCTGAACTCACTGCATCTTCTTACCCTGCCTTTGGTGGCAGGAGGCAAGGACTGATAACGTGATCCCATCTTCAACAGTGTGCAGAATTTAGAATTCGTCATATTTAATTTCGTTGGGGTCAGATACCTTCTCCATTTCAATGTATAAAGTTTAGTTTTTATTCCTCTCACACGCCTTGGTTTTGATCTCTCACTCTGGAGTCAGAGGTTGGGCGTTCACTTCCCTTCTAGCTTTGCAGTTCTAAGATTCTATATAACTCAGGACCTATTTCCCTGGGCGTCTCTGCTTCCTATCCTGCTTTCAGAAATGCCTCGTGATTCTCTACCTAGAAGAGCATCTCATAAATTCTACATCCTGTCACTTTCATGGACCTGTCCTTTCTCTTCTCCCACTAAAGGATAATCTCTGAAGATTTTGTCAGTTCCCTGCATTGAGCACTCACTACTCTTTATCTGTTCTCCAGTCTAATAATTGAGCTGCATCTCATTCATCCACATTAACTGTTCCTTTTCCAACACTCTCCTTCCCCCCCCATGGTGTTCTTTTTTGCTAACCAATACTTTAATTCAAATATTTGTTTTCACTTTAATAAACTTTGAGACAATCCTTTCTAATTTTCTGGAAAAATTCATGACATTCATTGGGAGGATTTATAAAAGAGAATTAAAAAATAGATCTTCGGTACAGTTTTCATTTTAGATGAGACAATTTGACCAAATTGTGATGGCTGATCTTCCTATAATCATTTAAATTATTTTTAAGTTCTAATTTCAACTTTTCAAAATGTTGCTCTTTAAAATCTTTCAATTTTAGTAAAATTTATTCCTCCTTATCCTAGTCTAGTAATAGTATTTTTCCTCCTTATTCTAATTAAATAACGTTGTCTCAAATTTATTCCAGTTTATTTTGTCCTTTCCCCACTGATTATAACTGCTGCTGATCATGGTGATCTCTCCTTAAGAGGCACCTAGAACAGTATTTCCCAACCTTTTTTTAGTCGTGACCCTCTTGTATAATTGCTACGCAATCTACAGTTTTCATTAAAAGGCATTTTAATGGGATAATGACATCACATCAAAATAGACTTTTCAGAATAGAATTTGATGCTAATAATTAAGGGAGGGCTGCAAATCTGTCTCTACCTAATGAAAATTGAGAAGGAAATAAAGTTAATATACTTTGAGGGTACATTTTGGGGTGTGGAAATGTTCCTTCCTTCATGACTCCTCCCCTCAAAAGGTTCCTCAGTGAAGTGCCCCTCCAACCTCAAGGCCAAAGGAACACCCTCAGGTCCAGATTCACACCCACCCTGGTTCTCCTCCCTCACCTTCTTGCCTGTCTTTCCTTCCTCCTCCGTAACTCAGATGGAGCACAAATGCATTTCTCCTTAGCCCTGCACATTTCTGAAGTGGTTGTTTCTCTTCTTTTTCTAATCTACCAGATGGTGAACAGGAGAAGAAGAATCGCCCAGCAACTCCTGGGGCATCCTCAGCAGAAACACATAAAGAAGGAAAAAATCAGAGAATTGAAAATCCAACTGGGCAGGAATGGATGTCACATGAAAGAACTCATGCAGGACAAAAACCAAATAAATGCATGTCACCTCAGTAGACATCAAATAACTCATACAGAGGAGAATCTGTATCCATGCATGGAATGTGGAAAGAGCTTCAGTCGCAGCAGTACCCTGAGTTCACATCAAAGATCTCACAGTGGTGAGAAACCATATACATGCATGGAATGTGGAAAGAGCTTCAGTTGCAGCAGTACCCTGAGTTCACATCAAAGATCTCACAGTGGGGAGAAACCACATGAATGCATGGAATGTGGAAAGAGCTTCAGCGGGTGCAGTAACCTGCATTCACATCAAAGAACTCACACTGGGGAGAGACTGTATAAATGCATGGAATGTGGAAAGAGCTTCAGCTGGTGCAGTACCCTGAGTTCACATCAAAGAACTCACACTCGGGAGAAACCACATGAATGCATGGAATGCGGAAAGAGCTTCAGTCAGAGCTGTCAACTGAGTTCACATCAAAGATATCACACTGGGGAGAAACCACATGAATGCATGGAATGTGGAAAGAGCTTCAGCTGGCGCAGTAACCTGCATTCACATCAAAGAACTCACACTGGGGAGAAACCATATGAATGCATGGAATGTGGAAAGAGTTTCAGTCAGAGCAGTGCCCTGAGTTCACATCAAAGAACTCACACTGGGGAGAAACCATATGAATGCATGGAATGTGGAAAGAGTTTCAGTGACAGCAGTACCCTGAGTAGACATCAAAGAACTCACACAGGGGAGAAACCATATAAATGCATGGAATGTGGAAAGAGCTTCAGTCGCAGCAGTACACTGAGTATACATCAAAGAACTCACACAGGGGAGAAACCATATGAATGCATGGAATGTGGAAAGAGTTTCAGTGACAGCAGAACCCTGAGTTCACATCAAAGCATTCACACTGGGGAGAAACCATATACATGCATGGAATGTGGAAAGAGCTTCAGCCACAGCAGTGCCCTGAGTTCACATCAAAGAACTCACACCAGGGAGAAACCATATGAATGCATGGAATGTGGAAAGAGTTTCAGTCAGAGCAGTGACCTGAATAGACATCAAAGAACTCACACTGGGGAGAAACCATATAAATGCATGGAATGTGGAAAGAGTTTCACTCAGAGCAGTGCCCTGAATAGACATCAAAAGAACTCACACGGGGAGAAACCATATAAATTCATGGAATGTGGGAAGAGCTTCAGTGACAGCAATACCCTGAGTTCACATCAAAGAACTCACACTGGGGAGAAACCACATAAATGCATGGAATGTGGAAAGAGCTTCAGATGGCGCAGTAACCTGCGTTCACATCAAAGAACTCACACTGGGGAGAAACCATATGAATGCATGGAATGTGGAAAGAGTTTCAGTCAGAGCAGTACCCTGAGTTCACATCAAAGAACTCACACAGGGGAGAAACCATATGAATGCATGGAATGTGGAAAGAGTTTCAGTGACAGCAGTACCCTGAGAAAACATCAAATAACTCACACAGGGGAGAAACCATATACATGCATGGAATGTGGAAAGAGCTTCAGTCGCAGCAGTCACCTAAGTTCACATCACAGATCTCACACCGGGGAGAAACCATATACATGCTTGGAATGTGGAAAGAGCTTCAGTCACAAGGGTAATCTGAGTTCGCATCAAAGAACTCACACTGGGGAGAAACTATATACATGCTTCGAATGTGGAAAGAGTTTTAATCAGAGCAGTAACCTGACTTCACATCACCGAACGCACACTGCTTCAGTTGCAACAGTCAACTGAGTAGACATCAAAGAACGCACACTGGGGAGAAATGATATAAATGCATGGAATTTGGGAAGAGCTTCAGTCACAGCAGTGCCCTGAGTTCACATCAAGGAACTCACATAGGGGAAAAACCCTATAAATGCATGGAATGTAGAAAGAGCTTCAGTCATACTAATAGCCTTAGGTCTCATCTAAAAATTCACACTGGGGAGAAAGCATAGAAATACACAGAGTGTGAACAGAGCCTCATTAGGAGCAAATATCTTTGTTCATATCAATACACTGAATGTGGAAAGCCTGAATTAGACCAATAGCCTAAGTCATCATTGTCGCGATGACCTCTATCTGAAGAGATAAGAATCATGGGTCAGGGTGTCACTGTGGGTGCAAAACTGCCACCTTTCGTGCCTGCAGTAAGTGCTTTAAGCCCCAGAAGCGGGTAGTACAAGGTACATGGACAAGGTATTCATGAAGGCTTTCACGGCCATGAGCTAATGGTTGTGGTGGGTTTTTCGGGCTTCTTGGCCGTGTTCTGAAAGTGGTTTTTCCTAACTTTTTGCCAGTCTCTGTGGCTGGCATCTTTTTTTTTTAATTTTTTAATTTTATTTTCAAAACTATTGGGTAATGGGGAAGGAATACAAAAGGCAAAGGGCAGTGGGGGGGAATGGAAAAAGGGTTTTGAGAATAAGAAAACATCAAATGCATAATCATTCAATCTTACATATCAAGTATATAAACATCTAATCTATTCATGTTCCAATAAAGGTTCATCTTCTTTTTCTTCTTCTTTTGACTATTTTGTCTATGTATTAACCTCTTTAGCTTTCAACTTATACGTGTAATACAGCTTAAATCTATGTTATTCCCACAGCATCAGAACACCAAGGCCAATTGTGAAATATATCCCCTCTTTCACCCTCCTTTTTTCTTGAGAATGCACTCAGCAGACCCAAAATAATATAAATCCTGCTCTCCCCTCCCCTTTCCTCCCTGTGCTTGTTTTGTTTCTGCGACTCTTTTTTCTTCCATATTTTAAAAGGGGAAACAATATCATTCAAAGTTTGCTTTTCAACCTCAATTTCCTTATCTGCTATCGCTACATCTCTTACTGGGTGGTCCTCCATCCCTTGTATATTATCTGATATCTTCATCAATACAACCGGTTCTTGAAGAGGGATCCTGGTTCAGGATCCAGCAATCAAGACACGGAGACAAGAGTCATGAACCAAAAGCTCTCCTCACCCAAGTGAGAGGTTTATTTTATAGTGCAGAGTAAACAATACTAACAGCTAGTAAGCTTCATAGTGATGGATTACATCCGTGCGCTAACGAGCAATGCTAACGAGCAGGTGTGTTATCAATGTTTTGTCTGCATGCAAGGCCTTGGCTCCAGATAAAGGCAAGATGATCTAATTGTTTTCTGGCTACTGAATCAGGGTCAACGTGACCTTCTTCCAGACATGGTTTGCCAGTATCTAGATGAGGTTACATCTCCCCCTTTTCTTTTAGCCGTTGATATTTATAATAAACCTGTCGAGGTGATAATGGTTTTGTTTTGGAGCATGAAGACAGGAAAAGATTTAGTAAATTTGGCAGGCATTGCAAGAAGCAGCAAAAGGCAATTAAAATGAAACCAAACATGATTAGCCATTGCACTACCTTTCGAATCCAGCCCACAGGTAACCAGCTCCAGAGAGCATCCCACCATGCTGGACCGATTTGCTCTTTGATAGAGGCTGCATAACTTTTTAAAGTGTTTATCTGTTGTTGAATTCTATTACTGTTGTCTGTTAGATTAAAGCAACACATTTCTTTTATGGCTTCACAGCCCAAATGCTGTTGTAACAATAGATAATCAATAGCAGCCCGATTGTCCAAAATAGCTTGTCGCAGTTCTTGCTGTTCAGTTGCCAATAAACTGATAGCAGTTGAAGTAGTATTAATGGTTTTTGCTAATAAGCAGGCAATTCGTGCAGTGTTGCGAGCATTTACTTTTACCATAGCTGGTAAGCCTACAAAACTTAAAATAAGAGCAGAATATTCAGCTTTCGAGTATAAAGTTATATTGCCATCACAGTCTGCAGAGAGAATTGATGTGTCCCTTGTGCTGCGAGTAATGTTAAAGAAATCTTCCTTTTGAGGAAGAACTGGCACAAGTCTACTCAAACAGCATTGTGTACCCTCTGTGAGATTTGCTGGAATGTAATTAAAGGTTCGTGTTCCACATGTAAAGAACCAGCCTTTAGGAAGTTTCACATGAGCATAATTAAAAGAAACATTTTGAAAAGCAGTACAATTCCAACGAGGTTTACCAAGATCTACACAGCCTCCTGGAACTTTTGCTACAGTACAATTCACTATGCGAGCACATGTATTATTAACAGCGTTAGCAACATGAGGAGTAAGTACCTGAAATGCTTCCGCAGGCAGCTGTTGTTGAATAGGTCCCCAATTCGGTAGAGAGGAATATTGTATCTGTGACTCATTCATGAATTTACTTAATCCTGAGTCATTACCAATATTACCAGGGGCTTTACAGACTGGAACAAGGCAAGTACTTAATAAGCCATGTATGTCAGGTACTTGAGAAAGACAGAAGTCAGTAGCGTTAACCTCCTCAGCAAGACGAACCCAAATGTTATATTGTAAGCGATTGTGTAAAAGCAATGCATGTGTTGGTGCACACAACATAATTGGAAAGATACAAATAAAATACATTACAATAGTAAGAGCAGAGTTATAATTAAGAATGGTGATAATGGCGGCCATGAAATTCTCGGGCGTAGGTTCCATCTGAGTAAATTGCAAAAGTCCTGCGGCCTCTGCCGAGAGTCTTAAGAGCACCCCAAGTGACAGGTGGTGGCGGCTGAGCTCCCTGGTTTCGCGGTCTCTGCTCCATTGGTGTTGTCGCAATGGTCAGGTGTGTGCCGAATTCTGGAATCAGGTTGGTCGGATCTTGAGGCCACGACATGATGTGGTCGAACACACCGAGCTGGCACCCACAAGGGACCGTCTGGAGTTTCAACGGCCGCGTAACCTCTCCCCCAGGTAATCAGCGGAACCGGACCCAGCCAACTAGGATTTGGAGGCCTCCGATAGCGAACCAAAGGCCGGACAGCTGCTTCACTTGCTGCTGGACCAAAATGTCTATGGACACGAGTGGTTAGTCCAGAAGGAAAAGAAATTAAATTTAAATGATTTATAGTGAATAAAATAGATGCAAGAGTGGATTCTTTATCCATGAGCCCCAAGGAGGGAGAGGGTAGTTCCCCCTTTTCTTTTAATTTTGCTAAGGCTGCTTTTAGAGTTCGATTGGCTCTTTCCACTATGGCTTGACCAGTGGAATTATAGGGGATACCAAAAGTGTGTTTGATATTCCATCGTGTACAAAACTGAGCCATGGCCTCTGAGCAGTAAGCAGGTCCATTGTCAGTTTTCAATTGCAGAGGTTTCCCCATTACTGAAAAAGCTCGAATTAAATGACTAATGACATGTTTTGTTTTTTCTCCTTTTTGTGGTGTAGCAAAAATATAGCCAGAATACGTATCTACTACCACATGCAGATATTTCCAAGGTGAAAAAGGAGAATAGTGAGTCACATCCATTTGCCATAATTGATTTGACTCTATACCACGTGGATTGACTCCGGAGGGTGGGAAATTTTGCTGTAAGGAACATTGTGGACATTGTGCAATGATTGCTTGTGCCTCCTTGAGAGGTAGTGAAAATTCTTTGGCTAATGCTTTGGCATTTTGATGATGAAGTGCATGACTTTCTGCAGGAGAATACATAACAGCTTGCAAAAGACCATCTGCTTTAGCATTACCCTCTGAAAGCATGCCTGGTAGTGGTTGATGGCTGCGAATGTGTGTAATAAAGACAGCATGGCACCGTTGATGTAATAATTTTTGCATACTAATCAATAGTTCTAAAATTCCTTTTGTGGTTCCTGGAGATAGATAGGCAAATTCAACTTGATTCGCAATGTTAGCCACATAAAGACTGTCAACAATAAGATTAAACTCTTGTTTAGGGAATAAGGAGAGGGCTAAGACAGCAGCAGCCAATTCTGCTCGTTGAGTGGTTGTTTGTGGCCCTGTAAATTTAGATTGCCATTGGCCATCTTGTTGCCAAGTAACTACTCCTCTAGTAGGACTGCCATCTGAAAACACTGTGAGTGCATCTAATGGTCTAGGACTAACAACTGATTGAAAAGCATATGGTAACAGTTTCTGACTTTGTAAACGAGGATCTTTTGGCATATGGAATTGAATATCACCACAATAACCAGCGAAAGCAATTTGAAGATTGTCATCATTCATTAGAAGAAATTGCCAAGAGTCTTTTGTGACTGGGACTATAATAACTAGTGGTTCAATGCCAGTTAGAACTTTAGAACGCTGGCGTCCTTTACAAATCATGTTACTTAACATAGCAGGAAATGAAGTGATTGTGGTTTTTGGTGTGTGGCTTAGATGTAACCATTCAATAATGTAAACACCAGTAGGTGCAGGTTGATAGAGAACTGCACAACACTGTTTGTCAGTTTTCCAAATTGCTAATGACAAAGGCATATTAGGAATACAACGATCTACCCATTGTTCCTTAATAAGTTCATTCACTATTTGTACTACTTTGAGCTCCTTTGATGTTAAGTCAATAGAATCTCCTGGAGCTTTTCCTCGCCTAAGAGCATTAAAAAGAGGTGTCAATAAATCAGTAGTCAACTTAAAATATGGTCTCAACCAATTCAAATTGCCCAAATATTGCTGTAATTGAACATACGTAACCCGTTGTGGGAGACTTAGTTGTGGTAGCATTGGTGCAGCATATGATTGTACAACCTTCATACCTAGATAATTAAAAGGTTCTTGTTGCTGTACCTTTTCTGGAGCAATTTGTAACCCATGAGCTGAAAGAATCTGAGCCAGTTCCAATTGCCAATTGTCTGGTAATTTAGGTGCAGCAATCGCTATGTCATCCATGTAATGATAAATTAAGCATTCCTTATGCAATTTTCTGAATGGTGCCAAGGCTTGATCTACAAATATTTGGCACATACTTGGAGAATTTAACATTCCCTGCGGCAAAACGCGCCACTGGTACCTTTGTGTAGGGGCACTATTATTAATTTGTGGTACTGTAAATGCAAAATATTTACAATCTTGAGGTTGTAAAGGAATGGAGAAAAAACAGTCCTTGAGATCTATGATTGCCAATTCCCATGTACGTGGAATTAAATTAGGATTTAGAAGACCACATTGCAAAGGTCCCATAGGCTGTATAAGTTTATTAATTTCCCTGAGATCATGCAGCATTCTCCATTTGCCAGATTTTTTCTTGATTACAAAAACTGGAGTGTTATATGGGCTAACAGAATTTTCTAAATGTCCAGCTGCTAATTGCTCCTGAACTAGGTGTTGTAAAGCTTCTACCTTTTGAATCGGTAAAGGCCATTGTTCAATCCAAACTGGCTCTGTGGACTTCCAAGTTAAAGCAATTGCAGTTGGTTTCTGCTTAAGCATTGTATTTACTCATTAAGCTGAAGTGTGGCTCCCAATTGTTCTAACAAATCTCTTCCCCACAAGTTCACTCCTATTGCTACAATAGATGGTGTGATGTGTCCAAGATATTTATTGGTCTCTGGATTATACACTCGTAGTGCTTGTGCACTAATCTCAGCTTGAGATCCTCCCCCTACTCCATAGACAGGTGGAGCCGGTCGTTTTCTCCACCGTGGGTCCCAATCTCCTGGATGTATCAGAGAAACGTCAGCCCCTGTATCCAAAAGTCCTTCAATTATTTTCCCCTCAACCTTATACTTACGTACTGGTTTCTGCCGCCAAATGTGAGCTACAGGAAAAACTTGAGTGTCCTGTGTCTGCAAAACAGATAAATCAGTACTGCATTCCCCAGTAAGAGATAAAGCTTGAACAAATGAACGCTCAGGTGGTATTTGAAAAGGCAGAGGACTTTGACACCAAATTGTGAGTGGAACATCTTCCCATATTTCTACTGTACCAATAGGTATGTCCAAGGCTTGTTGTTGAGCAAGTAATGTTGGCAAAATTAAGCATGGCCCTTTTAAGTTACAGGGTGCATTCACACACAAAGGTGTTGGCTCATGGGGAAGCGCTTGCTCAACAGCCTGTATTGTTGACAAATAGACAAAGTTGCTCCCTTGTTCGGGGCTAGGAGCGCGCCCCGCAGTTAGTTTCCCTGCTGACTTGTGGCATTTCTTTGCGGGTTTGACCTACATTGACTCGCCCAATGATATCCTTTCCCACAGCGGGGACATTTCCGGGAAGGTTTTTGTGGTCTTTGACGACCCCCTTCCTTGTATGCACCTCCCCCTGGAGCGCGGCATTCGGCTTTGAAATGCCCTGGTTTTTTGCAATTATAACAATTTCCTTTTCTGCCGCGGAGTGCCACGGCAAGAAGAGCCATTTCATGCGCTTTACTTCCCACTTCTGCACATGCCCTCAGCATATCAGCTAACTCATATGGCTCCTTACTGATGACTCCCCTCAGTGCCTTTTTACAATCTGCATTAGCATTTTCATAAGCAAGTTTCAGCAAAAGTTCTGACTGAGCCTCTATATTGTCAAGCTGTCGACTGATGGCTACCTTTAATTTGTCAACAAAAGAAGTATAGGGCTCATTGGGACCCTGGCGAATGCTGGAAAAAGATTTAGTAACACTGGATCGCCCAGGGACTCGTCTTAAGGCTCTCTGAATACACAGCCAGGTAGCATTCAAATGCTGATCTGTTAATTGCAACTGAGCTTGAACTGTTGCAAATTGTCCTGCACCATATATTTGCTCAGCTGTAATAGCCGCAGTTTGCCCTTTAAGAGCAGCTTGTTTGAATTCACTGTCCCAAATAACATACTGTGCAGGAGTTAACAACATACGCATCGTATCTTTCCAATCCTGAGGTAACATCAAATGTCCATTGTGTACTCCTTCTAACATTCCCTGAAAATAAGTAGATTGTAACCCATCTTCTCTAGCTGACTTATTAAGCTCTCTAAGAATTGTATAAGGTAAAGCCTCCCATCTCAATTGATATCCTTGCTGACCTTGAGCATTCACTACCGGAGTTCTTATAAGAGGAAACATGCAAGGAGAATCACCACCCCACTCTTCATTGGTATCAATCTGCCCTGTACGCCAGGCTTCACGTATGCCAGCTGCTACACAACCTTCTCGAGAACTCTCACTTAAAGCTTCAGTTTGTTCCTCTACAGGAGCAGACGGTAAAGGATCTAAATTTGGTGGAGGCACTGCTGAAGAAGCAGCAGCAAGGGGGGCTGGTGGAGGCAGCGCTGTAGAAGCAGCGGGGGGGGCTAACACAAACTGCGGAGATGAAGGTTTTTCCTCTGCTCCTTTTAAAACCAAATTGTCTTTTCCATGAAATACAGAGAGTGCCTCATAAATAACTTTCCAAGTTAACAAACATGTAATACTTGCTCTTGGCTCTGACTGCAATTCTTTCCCTATCCTTTGCCAAACTTCTAGCTTCAAACTTCCATGCATAGGATACCAAGCACAACTCTGATCTAACTCACTTAACAATTCCAATATTTCTTTATCTGACACTTGCCTCTTGCAATTCTGCTGAACGAGCCTACTTAGCTCTCGAGCGTGTTGCTCCTGTTCCTTAGTATATGAAGAGCCCATGCTTACCCGGGAGCTGACGCTGGGTGCACGAAGACTATTCCAGTCGAGGGCAGCAGGGTGATGGGAGCTGGGGGATCACGTCGGGGTCACCAGCTGAAGAGGGATCCTGGTTCAGGATCCAGCAATCAAGACACGGAGACAAGAGTCATGAACCAAAAGCTCTCCTCACCCAAGTGAGAGGTTTATTTTATAGTGCAGAGTAAACAATACTAACAGCTAGTAAGCTTCATAGTGATGGATTACATCCGTGCGCTAACGAGCAATGCTAACGAGCAGGTGTGTTATCAGTGTTTTGTCTTCATGCAAGGCCTTGGCTCCAGATAAAGGCAAGATGATCTAATTGTTTTCTGGCTACTGAATCAGGGTCAACGTGACCTTCTTCCAGACATGGTTTGCCAGTATCTAGATGAGGTTACAGGTTCTGAGATCTCTTTTTGGTGTAATTTAACCTCTGCTACCTTCCCTCCCCTAGAGCCTCCAATCACGTCTTCCATCTGGTCAATATAATAATTTACCTGCATGAATTTTTGCAGCAGTAACATCTGAAAGGAGGTTTTCCAGTCTAGCCACCGATCTGTATTTTTCTCAGGGGGAGGTTCCATTTTCTGTTTCCACTATTTTCACTTAAAATTCCCTCTCCCCTTTACCCCAGTACACATCCAATATTTCTAATATTTCACCTTACAACTATACCATATTAGCAATAAGATAGCAGGTACATTCAAGTAAGAGATGGAATCTAAAACATAAATCTCTCAAGTGTCTTTGTAGTTGCTAATATCTTCAGACCGGTTGCTTCTTTTTTTTCCCTTCTTTTCTCTTCTCCAAGTTTGTTTTAACCTTCACCCGGCAAGACTCTATTATTAGAATGTCATTTGTCAAGATCCCAGTTCAGTTCAAACCACATAGCCCCCAGTTCACAGCTCACAGTCCGTTTCTTCCTTTTACTTCCAAAGACTTCCTTCTCCTCCCCCGAACAGGGAGATCCAGCAATCAGAGTCCCGGCAATATATTATCCACGGAAAGCGGAGTCCCACACAGTCTAAAAATATATAACCACAGAGGAAAAGGGGTCCAAAGTGAACAGTTTGCAACAGAATTTATTTTTTCAAGGCCCGTCAGTTGATTCTTCAAGAGTTATTTTTCCTCCTTTAATGGAGACACGAGCTATTTCTTCCTGGCTGTTCCTTTCGAAATAACCCGACCTTCAGCTTGGGTAAAGCTGGAATGCTAGGAATGCCGCTCCTTATCTCATTTGGTCATAAATTTGCACACAATCACTTGTTCTTCATTTAATGAGGTTTTTCATAGAACAAGGGCTTCCACTTACTTTGATGTATAATTTCGCCGTGCTTCTGTTTTCTTATTCTCGGCGAACGGAGCTGTCTTTGGCTAGTTGCCAAAAATGGTGCCCATCTTCGTCTGTGCTGATGTGAATTTCCAGAAGAAAGACAAATCGAGTTGCTGCCCAATCTTCTAACTTCTGTGGCTCACCAGCTGCTGCAGAAGGGTCTCTCCTGACTCTTCCTTGCCCCCCCCATTTCTGGAAGGGTCCCAGACTGAAGTGGTTCTAGCTTTCCCCGGGAGCTATTCCCGAGAGCTGCTAGCTTCACCAAGACGAAGCTCCTCCTCCTCTGTGGCTGGCATCTTCAGAGGACAGCAAACTGTGCTCATGGACAAGCCGAACCTTAAAAGAAAACTTTGCTTACTTTCAAAGCAATAAATGATTGACTGAGTGCTTCTTTGGCAGGACAACAGCCTGAGCAAGTAGGACCTCTCAATATTACAGTAACAATGAGTGACCTTCTCAGATCCTCAGTAGATTTATGTTTAATCCTGCTTTTCAAGAGACCAGTCCTCCATTGAAGAATTATATTTGTTTTTCTTAAAGAAATTAAGCCATTTCAATAGAATACAGTTGCACCAAACAGATTTCAATCTTCTCCTCTTTCCTCTTTGATTCCGTTTCTTTCTCCTCTTCCACTCTCAATTCCTCACTTTCTGTTATCTTCCTTCTTTCTATCTCTCTCTTGTGCTCCGACGTCTCTAGTTGAGGGGATGGCTCACTCTGTTCTTTTTCCTTTTGGCCTACCGCTCCTTCAATTTCTCCAAATGACTTTTCCTGGGCAACTCTAGGGACCACCCTCTTCATATCCCCCTGTCACATCTTCATCAAATACACAAAACACCCTTTTCTTGTCTACTGGGCTCATCATGTCTTTCATAACTTTAAGTTCTAATGCTAACCTATCGGATCCTGCCATTTTATCCTCTAAACCTAGCATCGCTACTTCAAGGATTTTATTTTTCCTTTTCAGTTCCATAATTTCTTCATCTTTTTTTTTTGATATTTTCTTCATACAATTTTGTCCCCTCTAAAGTCAATTTTTTTACTTTAATTTTATTTTCTTCTACTTGTTCTTCAGCCTGCTTTAGTCCATTCCTCCTACCAAAACACTGATAGCTGCCCTTTGCTGGGACTCCTCCTTGTCTCTATTTCCTTTCTCACAGTAAATTCCTACACTTTTCATTATTATTTCTGGTATATACCTATCTCCTCTTATTTAGTTCTCTAAAGATGCATTGTTCAGCTTTTCTATAGCTCTCCTCCATCCTCATATCCTTAATACTACTTCGCTTCAATTTATACAGCCAATCCTCGGCCTCCTCCTTTTAATCTGAATTCAACTTATCTCTCATTTTTACCATCCCTTGTTTATTTGGAAGGGATTCCCATACACCAGTCCTACTTCTTTAGGTGCCTTGCATTTTCCTTTAAACAACACCATTTTTAATTATTTTATTATTTTGCATCTGTTTCGGGGTGCTACTTCAGCCTTCCCGTAGAAGTTTAACACTATTATCTCACTTGTCTTTCTTTCCGGTTCTTCCTCTTAAGAATATATTTCTGCATTTAACTTCCTGTTCAGGAAAATAACGCAGGACCCCCCCCCCTTTGAGCTGTGTCCATCTCCCAGAAAAATGAGTTGGGGGTCTTTGAAACAGGGACTGAAGGTGAAGGCAGAAGATGATAATGATGGTGATGCAGGGTTTGGCCCTTGGGGAGGGGGATGCAGGGCCAAAAAAGGGAGGGAGGGGATCCCATGTCTGGGGGAGGTGCCCCCTCCCCCAAAGGTGAGAGAAAAGGATCCGGGGAGACTTTCTCCCTCTGGAGCCAACCCATCCCTTCCCCCACCCCAGCCTGCTTCAGAAGATCTCCGGGTCCCCTTGGGTTCCTCCTTTCAGATCCCTCTTGATGTGATCCCTATGGGGCTCCCTGGTGGGATTCCGAGGCCAGATCCTTGCACGGGAGGGGAGAGGGAGGCCGTGGCTTGCTGGGAAGAGCCGGGTCTTTTGGGGCAGATAGTCGGAGGCGATGCCCTCGACACCTGCCAATAGACCCCAGCTGCTTCCTCTAGGGCTTCCAGGGATGAGGCTCCCCCCTCCTGCCCCCTCTGCCCCCCCATGGACTCCTCAAGGCAGAGGAGAAAGGAAGGCCTGGCCAACCAAAGCCAAAAGCCAGGTTTCCCCCAAGTACAGGATCCGAAAGGAAAAGCCTCCCAGACCGACTGCCCTCTGTCTCTGACCTGCCAGCTTTGGGGTTCTCCAGAATTCTTCCTCTGTGCAGGAGAGGAGATGATGGGGTGGAGGCACAAAATCCATGGGATCAGGAACTGGGGAGTGGGGAAGAGGACAAATAACGAAATGCCTTGCCCCCCACTCCACCCATTAGCTCTCTTTCTGTCCCTCCTTCCCCCTCTTCCCCAGGCATCATCCTCCCTTTTATGCCCCTTTGTGAGCTGCTTTCCCATTTCCACCTTGTCTCCTCTCTGGAGGGGGGCAGGAGGCTAGGCCGCCCCACAGGAGAGAAGGAGGAGAAAGGCCCACCCTGTGAGTCAAACCTCGTTAATCTCATTATTGCCATTAACTTCCTTCCTCCAGCCAGAGCCTTTTTCTTTTCTCCAAGGGAGGGAGGATGGGCTGGGGTTCCCCCGGCTGGTAGGGAATTTGAACCCAGGTCTCCTGAATCCTCCCTCCATCCGGCCTCTCTGCTCGCCCCCCAACCCCCACCCTCTCACTGAGAGCAGAAACTCTTAGTGGGATCCTAACCCTGCCATTGACCTAACTCGGGGGGGGGGTCCTTAGGAATCCTTCCCCCCCCCAGTTTTGGGGATCTAGAAGGAGGAGGGGACTAGATTTCTTTCCCTGGGTCTGGATGGAGTCCCAAGAAGGGAGGCAGGAAAAGTCACAACGTTTTCCCCCTACCCAAAAATCCCCACCATCTCCTTCCTCTTCCACCTCCCCAGTTGCCTTCATTTCGTTTCGTTTTGTTTAGTCGTTTAGTCGTGTCCGACTCTTCGTGACCCCATGGACCAGAGCACGCCAGGCCCTCCTATCTTCCACTGCCTCCTGGAGTTGTGTCAGATTCATGTTGGTTGCTTCGGTGACACTGTCCAACCATCTCATCCTCTGTCGTCCCCTTCTCCTCTTGCCTTCACACTTTCCCAACATTAAGGTCTTTTCCAGGGAGTCCTCTCTTCTCATGAGATGGCCAAAGTATTGGAGCCTCAGCTTCAGGATCTGTCCTTCCAGTGAGCACTCAGGGTTGATTTCCTTTAGAATTGATAGGTTTGTTCTCCTTGCAGTCCAGGGGACTCTCAAGAGTCTCCTCCAGCACCACAATTCAAAGGCATCAATTGTTCGGCGGTCAGCTTTCTTTATGGTCCAGCTCTCACTTCCATACATCACGACAGGAAAAACCATAGCTTTGACTATTCGGACTTTTGTTGGCAAGGTGATATCTCTGCTTTTTAAGATGCTGTCAAGGTTTGTCATTGCTTTCCTCCCAAGAAGCAGGCGTCTTTTAATTTCGTGGCTGCTGTCTCCGTCTGCAGTGATCATGGAACCCAAGAAAGTAAAATCTGTCACTGCCTCCATATCTTCCCCATCTATTTCCCAGGAGGTGATGGGACCAGTGGCCATGATCTTAGTTTTTTTGATGTTGAGTTTAAGACTGTTTTTTGCACTCTCCTCTTTCACCCTCATTACAAGGTTCTTTAGTTCCTCCTGCTTTCTGCCATCAGAGTGGTATCATCTGCATATCAGAGGTTGTTGATATTTCTTCCGGCAATCTTAATTCCAGCTTGGGATTCGTCCAGTCCAGCCTTCCGCATGATGTACTCTGCATATAAGTTAAATAAGCCGCCTAGAGTGGTCACAATTGACTAGATAGGCGGGGTATAAATGAAATAAATAAATAAATAAATAAATAAATAAATAAATAAATAAATAAATAAATAAATAAATAAATAAATAAATAAATAAATAAATAAGCAGGGAGACAATATACAGCCTTGTCGTACTCCTTTCCCAATTTTGAACCAATCAGTTGTTCCATATCCAGTTCTAACTGTTGCTTCCTGTCCCACATATAGGTTTCTCAGGAGATGGATAAGGTGGTCAGGCACGCCCATTTCTTTAAGGACTTGCCATAGTTTGCTGTGGTCCACACAGTCAAAGGCTTTTGCATAATCAATGAAGCAGAAGTAGATGTTTTTCTGGAACTCTCTGGCTTTCTCCATAATCCAGCGGATGTTAGCAATTTGGTCTCTAGTTCCTCTATCCCTTCGGAATCCTGCTTGTACATCTGGGAGTTCTCGGTCCACATATTGCTGAAGCCTACCTTGTGGGATTTTGAGCATAACCTTGCTAGCGTGTGAAATGAGTGCAATTGTGCGGTAGTTGGAGCATTCTTTGGCACTTCCCTTCTTTGGTATTGGGATGTAGACTGATCTTTTCCAGTCCTCTGGCCACTGTTGAGTTTTCCAAACTTGCTGGCATATTGAATGTAGCACCTTAACAGCATCATCTTTTAATATTTTAAATAGTTCAGCTGGAATGCCATCACTTCCACTGGCCTTGTTGTTAGCCAGGCTTTCTAAGGCCCGCTTGACTTCACTCTCCAGGATGTCTGGCTCTGGGTCAGCAACTACATTGCCTGGGTTGTCTGGGATATCCAAATCTTTCTGATATAATTCCTCTGTGTATTCTTGCCACCTCTTCTTGATGTCTTCTGCTTCTGTGAGGTCCCTTCCATTTTTGTCCTTTATCATGTCCATCCTTGCACCAAAGGTTCCTCTGATATCTCCAATTTTCCTGAACAGATCTCTGGTTTTTCCTTTTCTGTTATTTTCCTCTATTTCTTTGCATTGTTCATTTAGGAAGGCTCTCTTGTCTCTCTTTGCTATTCTTTGGAAGTCTGCATTCAATTTTCTGTAACTTTCCCTATCTCCCCTGCATTTTGTTTCCCTTCTCCTCTCTGCTATTTGTAAGGCTTCCTTGGACAGCCACTTTGCTTTCTTGCATTTCCTTTTCTTTGGGATGGTTTTTGTTGCTGCCTCCTGTACAATGTTACGAGCCTCTATCCAAAGTTCTTCAGGCACTCTGCCCACCAAATCGAGTTCCTTAAATCTGTTCTTCACTTCCACTGTGTATTCAAGAGGGATTTGATTTAGATTATACCTGAGTAGCCCAGTGGTTTTTCCTACACTCTTCAGTTTTTGCTATGAGAAGCTGATGATCAGAGCCACAATCAGCTCCAGGTCTTGTTTTTGCTGACTGTATAGAGCTTCTCCATCTTTGGCTGCAGAGAATATAATCAATCTGATTTCGATATTGCCCATCTGGTGATTTCCATGTGTAGAGTCGCTTCTTGTGTTGTTGGAAAAGAGTGTTTGTGATGACCAGCTTGTTCTCTTGGCAAAACTCTATTAGCCTTTGCCCTGCTTCATTTTGAAGTCCAAGGCCAAACTTCCCTGTTGTTCCTTTTATCTCTTGACTCCCTACTTTGGCATTCCAGTCCCCTAGAATGAGAAGAACATCTTTATTTGGTGTTCCCCCCCCCCAAATCCTTCCTTGTTCAGCTCCTCCCTGGTTTCTCTATCTCTTTCTCCCCACCTTGGATTCTCCCCTAAACTGGGAAGGAGGAGGGAGGGTGGGAGTCTCGGGGAAAGAGGGGGGACAGAAGAATTAGAAAAAGCATTCGCCCCTCTCCAATTGTATGGAAAAGATCCAATCCAGACTGTGTTTTCCCTCCCCTTGGAAAGAGAAACAAAGGGGGAGGGAACTGGAGATATAGCAAGTGGGAGGGAGGGAGGTGAATCTCCCCACCGGGAGGAGAGATTATGGAGGAACAGAGACCCCTGCCCATCTGGAAGGTGCAGGGCTTTTTGTGGGTTCACCATGGCGTTCCTTGAATCTGGAGAGTGTAATTTAAGTTTATATTGTTTTGTTAAATTTTCTGGGGGGACTATTTATTTTATTTTATTTTATTTTATTTATATACACACCTTTGGTTTTCTTACACCCTGTTGTAGAGCAGAGAGGGCACGAGCTATCGGTCAAAAGAAACGCCATCATCAGGGGCAATCTGCCATGGATTTAAGCCTTCCTGGGGCCATTTTGGGGTGCAGACAAGCAGTACGACCGAGGGACGTGTGCCCTGAAATCACAAAACGAAGCCTTTCATTGTCAGCCATTTGCTGATGACTTCATTCCTGTTGTGCACACAGAACAGACATTATTCCGTGTAGCCTTTGTGCGTGTGTGTGTGTGAGAGAGAGAGATTGTGCATCGGTCAGTCACCCTGGAGGGGAGGAAGCCCAGACAGGGAGGAGAGTGCCTTGGCTCTCACACACTCTCCACAAAACGGACTTCCTTCACAACGGAACCAGATGTACACATCACCCCATCAGTCACAGTTCTGGGCCTCCAGGCAGAATTACCAAGGTGGGGGTCAGGGCCAGGGCCTTGGGGGATGAATATTCTCATAATGGCATCTCAATCCAGACCTTTTGTGGATGGCTCTGCTGTGGCACAAATCAAGTCTGGATGCTCTTTCGAACCCCAGGCCACAAAACTCCTTTGGGGCTCATCGTGAGAAGGCAGGGAAAGACCCTCAGGCTGGGAAAGGAGAAAAGGCAGCAGGAGAAGAGGAGGACCCAATAAGAGACGGACGGATTCCCTAAAAGAAGTCCCAGCCTGGAGTTGATGCATGAGCTCAGCAGGACCGTTGATGTGACAGCCTCCTCACACGTCACAAAGGAGCTGCCACGTCACCCTCACACTCACTTTATTTCACGCTGCCACCAACCATTCCCTCATAAGACTCTTCAGACAAAAGTATGATTTTTAAAATAAAAATTTATGTTTATTGATAACATCATAAGGAATGGTAAATCACTTTATCAACTAAAATAAAAGGCAATCAGTAATAATAAAGTACCCCCACACACACACTCTCTCAGATCTTCACTCAATATATATATAGCACAGTACTACACAACATGTACAAGCCCTAACTCCCTAAATCCCTAACCAGACCCTATCAAGTCCCTATCTCAAACCCTATCTGACTCACACCTCATTCACTCCCCCTTAAATACCCTAGCTCCACCCTCTTATGTCCCACCTCCTGTCACGCTATTGGTAGATGACAAACAACCATATCAATGACGGGCAGATAACATCACCGTTACCGTAACAGTTGAGGACCGGGCGATTTGGAGAGCGCTCCTTCACAGGGTCATCAGAACCCAAGGAGAGCCCTGTGGTGGATCAGGTCCAGGGCCCCTCTTGGTCCCGCTTCCTATATCTCTCCCCTTTGGCCCCACCAAATGCCCCCCTGGGGAGCCCACGAGACCCACCCAGATCCCAATCTCCCGATGGGAACCCTCTTCCTCCCCGGCATCCAGCCTTTTGGGTCCACCCGAGGCTTTGAGAACTTCGAGATTCATCATCTTCAGATCATCCTCTCGCTGGCCCGGCGTGGGACACCAGGTCTGCACGGTGACCTGCCACATGCGTGGCTCTGGGGGAATGTAGGGACAGGCCCATGACTGCCATGGAATCCATGACCACCCGTCCCTCCGCATGCATGTTTGAGCTCCGAGGCATCTGACCACAATAGCGAAGGCCTATTCCGTAAGCTCTGGCATGCAGGCGTGCTGGGTCACGGCGGGAGTGGTATGCCACCATCAGTCCCATTCTGCCCCAGTGGTCTAACATAAGGGAAACTGAGGCGCCAGAGGGCAGAGACTCTGCTGATATTGAGGGAGTTCCTGTGGAAGAGGGCACCACCCCTGCCCTGCCCTGCCCTGATGCTGGGATGGAGGAACCTGGGAAGCACACCTGGGAAACAAGGGCGGCTCTCTTTTCCTCTTCCACCCAGATCTCAGGTCAGCCTTTCCCTGTCAGGTCTAATTGGACCCACCCGGCTTTTAACAGCCCCACGTGCAGATCAGAAGATTGGCTGATAAGGCTACCTCAATTCTTCTAGCTGAGAGGAGGAGGAGGGGTAACAGACCATCTTCTACTGAATATCATCACAACTGGTATAACCCCACTCACAAGGGTATTGTCCATGATGATATACCTAACTCTGAGAGCCTGGATTTCTTTTCTCTTTTTTTAGATAAAAGAACTAGAATTCTAGCCTGAGGTTGAGGAAAAAACCCTGCAGGTTAAACAGAAGAGGCTGGACAGCAGAGGTGGGGGCAGGGATTCTCACTAGAGGTCTGGGTCACACCGAGATGCCTGCAGGAAGGGCTGAGATGTATGACTCGCGACACGGGTCTTGCGAGGAGCAGAAGACTAACACAGCTCTGGAGAAGAGGCTGCCTCTGTTGTAAGAGACTCCCTCCTTCAGACTCCCTCCACCAGAGAGGGGCACACGGCAGGGGGGTCGGAGCGCAGCCTCTCAGCCCCTCCACACAGATGGAAGAAGCCAGTGCTCCTTCTCAGCCACCACGGGCCCCATCCTCCAGGACGAAAGGGGGGAACAAGATGGATCAGGACAGAAGAAGAAAACTCCTCCCCCCCAAAAAAACCCAAAAGGGGATCAAGAGTGGAACAGTGGAGGGGGTCTCTCAGTAGGAAGGAGGGGGCAAAACAGAAATCTGGGGTGCAAGGTCACCTCCCAATTGACTCTGGGCAACCACTATGACCTGCCCCAGTCTCTCCCAGTTGGATTGCATGGTGTGACCCCAATGGGTGGTCCCAGTTGAGTCTGGAGAAATAGGGAAGTTTCTTCAAGGAGGAGATTTTCATTTCCATGGGGGTGGGGGTGGGAGCCGCAAATGCCGCATCCTGTAAAGTCCCTCTGGGAGAAACTGACCAGGAGTCCCGTGGAACCGCGAAGTCAAAGGCCTCGGTTTCCTTGTGATCTCAGGCCAATTCTCCCAGAAGGGGAGGGTAAGCTGGGGGTGTCTTTCCCCCGTTCAGCCTTTCAATGGACCCCCTGCGTCCTCAGCCCCACTTTTTCTCCCCAGGGAGCCAACCCCCTCCCTGCCTTGGAGTCCACGCAGGGCATAAGGGGGGGAGGCTCTTCTTGCCATCTCTCCCCCCCCACTCTCCCCTCTCCATCCAGCCTTTCGCCCCCTTTAATGGCGGGGGGCGTTCCTCCTAATGGTTGAGGGGTCGGCCCCGGCCGCTATCCTCCTCCTCCTCCTCGGACGGATCGAGACCCTCCCCCTCTGCCGGACTTCTGGGGTCTCAAGAGGACAAGGCTGAAGGAGGGAGACTCTGAGTCCGCCTGCAGACTCTGGCTCCGCCCAGGGAAAAACAATGGAGAACCAATGAGAACTCGCTCTTCTCGCGCGTCACCCATTGCTGGGCGGAAGCCCTCCAGGATTGGTCTCCCCCTGCCGTATTATGAGGGATGTTGCCTGGCAACCCGGCAACGCGCAGGTTTCCGCCCAGAAGACAATGGAGGCCCAATGAGAGCTCGCTCCTCCTCCTCCTTCACGTCACCTGTATCCGGCGGAAGCCCCTCCCTCTGGAAGGCTGGCTGGGCAAGAACACGTCGAGAGACTGAGTGACGGGCTGCCCTCCAAGCCCACCCACGGCTCTTCTCTGCGCAGGCGCGAGATCTCACTGGCTGTTCCGAGGGCTCTCCCTCCCGCGCATGCGCTCCTCTTCCCCCACAGAGGGGGCCGTTGGTTAGCCAGTGTGAGAGGGAGGGGGGGCTAATAAGGGAATAAGGTTGTAGAGGAGCGCCTCTCCCAGGGGGACCGGAAGCCGAGCTCCTGCCGTCCTCTCTCCCCCCCAGACCTCTATGGTCTTCCTGCCCCCGCTTCCCGCCAGAGGACTTGGAAGGAGGTGTGCATGCCGAGGGGTCGGTAGGTGTGCGCGCGCTCATCTGTGTGTGTTTGTAAGAGAGATTTGTGGGGTTTTTTTGGGGGGGGGAATTCCGAAAATGAACATGAGGGCTCCCCAGGGAACGCGTGCGGGTGGGGGGAGTTCAGAGGGAGGGAGGGAGGCCAACCGATGGAAAAAGCCAAGCCCGGCTGGAGGGAAGGAAGGGCCCTTGTCTCGCTCCCCCCCTTTCCTCCCCTCTTCATCTTTCGGGGGGGGGGAAGAGAGAGGTTGCTTCAGGGGGATGGGAGAAGGGGGAAGAGACCCTAACCCTGCTCGCGCCCCCCCAGCTCAATGTGGTCTCCTCCTCCTCCCCCCTCCTTGCTCCCCAAGGGAGGAACCTCCTTCCCCCCCTAAGCTCAGCGCCCCCTCCCATTCCCACTCTCTGTCCCATTGCAGACTTGGGATATGAGACCTTTGAGACACGCCCTTAAAATGTTCACATTTCAGTCCGGCTCAGGACGCCCCCCCAAATGCAAGAGCCTCAGAGGCTGAGATTGGCTTTGCTGCTGATAAATATATCTACGAAAGGTTCTCCCTCTTCACTAAATAGATTAACGAAGTGGGATGGAAGGGATTTTATTCCTTTGGCTACCTGGAGTCTCTTTGTTAATTTGTCCTGTACTGTCGTCTGCCCTCTTTTCACTGTGTCCGGTTGTAGCCAAAACCCCTTGAGGATTCCTCCAAAATGGATCAGTGGCTATTCTGGCCATCTAAGATGTGGCTTATAAAAGGCTTGTAAAGCAAATTTTCCTGATCCCCCCCCCCTCACATACACACACACAGAAACACACACACACACACTTTGTTGTAGAATGACATTTCAAAGAAGTGAGCTATGGATGCCGAGAGGATTGGAAAAGGTGTGGAAGGGAGGTGGGGACGAGAAGAGCCGGCTGGCAAGGGAGAAGGGAGGTCGGGCCCATCACCCGCCCCCCCCTTTGACACTTTCCTGGCTGATTGGCTGGCTGCCCGTCCCCATCTCTGTGGGTCCATTACAAATATCTTGACACCCCTCCTAAATAATGTTTTGAATATTCCCGTTCTACTTGACAAAACTACAGTACATGTCTCCCTTCTGGAAGAGGTTTTGTAAATAGGTCGACAATATGGTCGTTACCAGGGCAAAATCCAACTTTTACGGATACATGCCGTGTTATCCTTAAAAATAGGCAAAGGCTCAGTTACATTAATATTTAAATCTTGAAGTAACTGTCTGATCCACACTTGTACTTTAGTTAACTCAGGCAAAGAACACATTTTTGCTTCTGTGTCACTCGTGGAAATTCCCGTTTGTTTCCTGGACTTCCACATCACGCAAGCCTCCCCCAGATAGACTGCTAAACCAGAAACTGCCTTTCTATCTGCAGGATCAGTTGCCCAGTCAGCATCTGCAGATGCTTTTAATTCAAGACTGCTTCCAACCTTTAGGTTTAGCTTGTGATCCGCAGTGCCCTTTAAAACCTCAATAACCTTTTTACTCCATTCCGGTCGCAAAATTTTGCTTTGACTTGTGACCGGGGCTTTGAGAATCTCCCGGGAAAACAGGTGGGGAAATTTGAACTGCTTTCCCTCCTTTTCTCCTTCAGTTAACCGTTGGTCGGCAAAGAGGCTGCTTCTTTGTAGCTCCCCAGTGATTAGAGAGTGTGCGTTCCAAGAGAGGCTTCGGATGGCCTGGTACTGCTTTAATTTTTGTTTTTTGGCTTTCTTTTTTAAAACGGAGAGAATGTCTATTTTGGGTCAGTACTGGGATTTTGCAGCATGGGTTTGGGTTGGGCGAGAGGTTTATGTTTCTGTGCTTCGATCAGTTTTGCAGTGTGTTGTTTTAACATTTTTAACAATTCTGTAACTGCTCAGGTTTGGGCTGGGCAGTAGGGGGTTATGTTTCTGTGCTTTGATGGGTCTTTCAGGGTTTTTTTGTTTTTTTGGAGGGGGATGGTGCTTTGAGTTACAACCAACTTGTGTTACAACCATCATTCCAGAACGAATTAAGTTCACAACTCAAGGCAGCACTGTAGTCTTTTGTCCAATGACATATTCCACTCTTGTATATTTTGTATCAAACCATATAAGGCTTTGTGCAATTTTAACACTACCTTTGGATTCTCATCTTCAAAGCCTGGAATTTGCTTCATATATATGTTTTCAGTGAAGTCAGCATGTAGAGATGCAGTCTCTACATCAAAATGATGTACACTATACCCTTTAATACTTGCAGCAGTTAAAGCCACTCTAAAGGTGTCACTCTTCCTGTGGATGAAAAAACCTGACCATAATGCACCTACTTTTGCTGAATGTAACCCTGAGCCCAAAGATGAGCGTTATATTTAACCTCCTTATTAGTGCCTTGTTTGATCTTATACACCCATCAACAACCTACAGTTTCTCCTCACTAGGCAGTTCTACCAAAGAGAACACGTTGTGCTCCTTTAATGAATCTATCTCACATTTACTTTGCTGTTCTGGAGAAAGTTGCATGATCTTCATAACTCTGAGGCTCTGTTAAGACTACATTTCCATTAGCAGCCCAAGAACGTTCAGGTGGAGCACCTTGGTTGGCTCTTCTAGAACGCCTGGCTACTTCAAACTCATCTGACTCAACTTCTTCCTGCTCAGTTGACTCTTCTAAATTCAAAGTCCTATCAGCGCCTCCTAGAGTTGTACAGTGGTGCCTTGACTTATGAACACCCCTACCTACGAACATTTCAACTTACAAACAGATCCACTCACAATATTCTTCTTCGACTTGCGAGTGTGGGAAAAGGCGGAAAATTCAAAGGCAGTGCAAGGGAGCCAAAGAGGCTGCTTCTTTGTAGCTCTTTCGCCCCAATTGTTAGAGGAGGAGGTCAGGGAACCTTTTTACTCTTGCGGCACAGGAGGAGGAAGGAGAGGTGGGGGTGGCTCCGGATCGCCGCTGTGTGTGGGAAGCCAGTGCAGTCCTTGCCCATCCCTGGCACGGGTCTACTGATGAGTAAGTGCCCTCTCCACCATGGCCGGCCCCGCTGCCGCCACTTCAGCTGCCCTATGCTGCAGGCCGGGGCTTGTCACCAGCCACCATCTGCCGGGGAGTGAGTGCCATCGGAGAAGGCTTCGGTCTGCCTGCTAAGGTGCTGCTTTTTGCTTTTTTGAAACTTCTGGGTGGGTTTTGCAGGGAGGGTTTTGGCTGAGGGGGTTATGTTTCTGTGCTGTGTTGTTTGTTTTTATTGATTTATTTATTTTTTGCAGCCACAGCATGGGGATTGCTTTTATTTGTTTGTTTTCGCAGCCTTCGGGGCTTGCTCTGTTTATTTTTGATTGTTTTTTAAAAAGCCCCAGTGCCTTCTGATGGAGCTTTCTGTGTGCCTTATTTTATATTATTTTATTTTTGTATTTTTTGACGTCCTGTGACGTCACTGGAACCAGTTGTATTGGCTCTTGCCTTTCCATGGGACTATTTCAGCAACATGGAGAGGGGGGATTTGCTGCTTGGGTAACAGCCTATCCTCCTTATTACTTTACCCATGCTTCATGCTCTGGAGAGGACACTCCAGCTTCGCATACAGTGTCAAAAGAACACAGGAAGTAGCAGTTACCGGTTATAAGTCTTTGCTCAATTGGCATAGAGCATGACACCAGGGGCTACTTCTGATGGTGGGAGAGGTCACTGAACCTCACTAGGTAGCTACCGCCCACCTTAAGCTGGGCAGCCCCCAGCGAATAAGGTGCTACCTCGCCACGGTCTGTTAACCTCACGGGGTGCATGGAATTTAGACTGAAAGCCGACAAGCAGATGGATAACCCTGCACCATGCAACAATCATAAGTCAACTTCTGCCCTAAAGCTGGGCACCTGGAATGTACGGACAATGACCCCTGGCTTTTCTGACTACGGCTTTTCTGATGACCTGCAAGGAATAGATGATGTGTGCAAGACAGCTGTCATTGACACGGAACTGAGTAGACTGCAGATTGATATTTCAAAAGGTAAAAAAGCAGAGGGAAAGGGCTGGAAATTCCAGTTTCCCGCCCTTTCTCCCTGCCTTTTTGCCTTCGGAGCTCTCAAAGGGCTTCCTCCGATGTCGGGGGGGGAAAGCCCTTTGAGAGCTCCAAAGGTGCCGATCGCGGCAGCAGGGACCCCCAGGGAGGTCTCCCAGGGCTTGCCCACCACCATGGGAGACCTCCCTGGGGGTCCCCGCCACCATGATAGACAGTTTCAGAGCTCTCAAAGGGCTTTCCCCCGACATCAGAGGAAGCCCTTTGAAAGCTCTGAAGCCAAAGGGGCAGGGAGAAAGGGCTGGAAATTTGAATTTTCCACCCTTTCTCCCTGCCTTTTTGGCTTCGGAGCTCTCAAAAGGGCTTCCTCTGGTGTTTCTCCGAAGGCAAAAAGGCAGGGAGAAAGGGTGGGAAATTAGAATTTTCAGCCCTTTCTCCATGCCTTTTTGCCTGCCAAGCTCTCAAAGGGCTTTCCACCTAATATCACAGGAAGCCCTTTGGGAGCTCTGAAGGTGCCCATCGCAGTGGCATGGTGGCAGGCAAGCCCTGGAAGACCTCCCTGGGGGTCCCCGCCGATGCGATCGGCGGCTTCAGAGCTCTCAAAGGGCTTTCCTTTGCCAGTTCTTTCTCCCTGCCTTTTTGCAGGGAGCCATTTACGAACGGCTCCGTTAGCAAAAAATGGCATTGACTTGCGAACTGAACCTCGACCTTGTTCATAGGTCGAGCTCCGTTCACAAGTCGATGCCAATTTTTGCAAACGGAGCTGTTTGTAAGTTGAAAAGTCTGTATGTAGGGCCATTCGTAAGTCGAGAGTTGACTGTAACAGTCAGCATGAAGAAAACACAAGTCATGGGCTGGGGTGTGGACTCACCTCCCTTTATTACCATCTCTATGCAAGAATTGGTGGTTGTTCATGAATCTGTGTACCTTGGCTCAACAAACTCTGACACTCTCTCCCTAGACATCGAGCTGGATAAATGCATTGGGAAAGCAGCTACCATGTTCTCAAAACTCACAAAGAGAGTATGGCTTAATAAGAAGCTGACAGCATACACCAAGATCCAGATCTATAGAACTTGTGTCCTGAGCACACTCCTGTACTGTAGTGAGTCCTGGACCCTTTGTGCACAGCAGGAGAGGAAGCTGAACACGTTCCATATGTGTTGCCTCCAACAGATTTTTGGTATCACCTTGCAGGACAAAGTTCCAAATAGTGTAGTTCTAGATCGAGCTGGAATTTTTAGCATGTATACATTACTGAAACAGCGATGTCTACATTGGCTTGGGCATGTTGTACAAATGGCTGATGGTCGGATTACAAAAGATCTTCTACATGGAAAATTAATGTGGGGAAATCGCCCCAGAGGGAGACCACAGCTGCAATACAAGGATATCTGCCAGCTGGATCTGAAGGCCTTGGGAATGGATCTCAACAGATGGGAAAGCCTGACATCCGAGCGTTCAGCCTGGAGGCAGGCATTGCATCACGGCCTCTCCCAATTTGAAGAGACCCTTGTTCAGCAGACCGAGGCAAAGAGACAGTCACGAAAGCAGCAAAATCAGAGAGCTGGACAGGGGACAGACTGTATTTGTCTTCAGTGTGGAAGGGATTGTTACTCTTGATTTGGCCTTCTCAGCCACACTAGACGCTGTTCCAAGTCCTCCATACAGAGCACGATACCATAGTCTCTGGAGACTGAAGGATGCCTAATATTTATATTGCTGGCCATACGTTCCATTAATTCTTTCTTGGCCTTCTGTTTCATCTCCTTACATGTCTTTTGCCAGAGTTGCATTTTTTTCCTCATTTGGGAAGCATTTCTATTTACAGAAGGACCCCCCTTCCCCTTTAAAACCTCTGTAACTCTGCTTTTTAACCTTCTTGGACTTAATTGAGCCCCCCCCCCCCCCGTTTTTATTGGATACACTTCCGCTGGGCCTTGACCACCGTTGTATTAAACCATAGGTCAGGGAACAGGTAAATTACCCCAAATGGGGTAAAAGTGAAAATCCTGGGGGTAATGAGCAGAATGCTTCCCCCCTCCCTCCCACCACCACCCTCTGCAGCCAGACCTCAAATTGTGAGCCATCTCTCCCTGTTACTTCCTTGGTTGGAGCAGGCACTTGTAAATCCTCCGTTCTTTCAGAGATCGGAGATAAGCCCGCTTGTTTGGTTACAACTGTGGATTAGCCCCAGGCAATCAATCAATCCAGGGCTTCTGAATGACTCCTTCCTCCAGAAATGACTGCAAACAAGCAGGTCAAGAAGCAACAAGGGAAGGAGGGAAGAAAGGTAGGAGAGACTGAGGACTTCATCAAGCTTATTTAAATGATTGTAGAAAATGGAGGGAGGGAGGGAGGAAATGGAGGGAGGGAGAAAATGGAGGGAGGGAGGGTGGATGGATGTGAGTGTGCGTGTGTGAGAGAGAGAGGGAGAGTGAGTGAGTGAGAGAAACTGACTCAAAACTGAAAAAGAACAGGCAAGTGAAAGAGAAACCTTGAATTAAGTCGCAGGGGGAGGGGGAAAAGGTGACTTTTAAAAAATAATTTATTATTTTTAAACTACTAGGAATGGGGTAGGGAATACAAAAGGTAGAAGGGAGTGCAGGGGATGGGAAAAAGGTTTTGAGGATAGGAGAACACAAAGTATACAATCATCCACTCTATTCATATTAAGTATGTATGCCTCTGATCCATTCATTTTCCAGTACAAAAAAATCTTTGTATTCTTTTAAATATATATATATATATTTAAATAATATATAATAATAATAAATATATTTAAATATATATATATATATATAGTACACTATTTGATTATCCTCCAAATATCAGCTTATATTCATATTTTAATTTAAGTCTAAGTTATTCCAACTCTATCAAGAAATCGAGACCAATTATAAAATACATCCCCTCTTTCATTTTCCTTCTGCCATGGACATATCAGCCTGTCTGGAAAGCTATCCATTTCTGGCACTTCCCATATTTTCTCAGTACCTTTTTCTCGTTTCTGTGCCGCTATTTTCTTCCAATTTTGTGGAGATAAAATTAAATCCAGGACAGTAGTCTGATTTTTGAAATCACCTTTTCTGACTATTATAACTGGGAATCCCACGTGGCAACTTCTAATCCCCTCTATGTTACCAACCATGTTACCTGGCATCTCTCTCAATAAAAACTGTTCTGGAGTTTCAATTTCATTCAATTGCTGTCTGGTGGTTTCCCCTTCATCAGGCCTTCTATCTGTCTAAGTTTCTCATTTATCTGCTGAGATCCTGTTGTTATTGTCATTTGCATGGTAACCAGCCATCCTTTGTCTGGCAACATTCCCACTAAGTATGTCCTCCCCCTCCTTGCCCAGAAATTATAACAGTGTTCTCAGAATCCACACAGTCCAGCCAAAAGAGAGTCCAAAGTAAGCATCAAACAGGAAATCAGTCTCTCCTAAAAAGAAAAACCGTCGTAGTCCTCTAATAACTCCAGATCTGATTTTCTTCGGTCCTCCGTCTGTTCTGTTGAGTTCCTCTCGCTGATGAGCTGTTAGTTTACTGTCTGTTTCCCGGGGCTTTATTCTTCCTTCCAAAACCAAAGACGCTTCTGTTATCAAAGTCCCATTCAGTCTATGTCACTACGCGGATAGTTCATCGCCTATTTTTTTATTCCCAAAAGCCTGTGCCTCCTGCTCCAAAGATAAGGTTTTATTTTCAAAGTCCACTCAGCTAGTAAGGAAAGTCCAGATTGCACAGCTTTGACAAGATTTCAGTCCCTGTTGAGTAATATTTCCTCTGGGATTTTTTTCAAGAAACACAAAATTTTTCTCGCAGTGTATCTAAATGACCTTGGGCCAGCTTGTTAATTATACACTTGCTATTTACCAGACAGTTCGCTTTGAAGAAAAAAAACAAGCTGGCATGCCGGCTTGCCACTTCCTCTCTCCTTTTGGTCAGGTATTTTCACTTTAGTTTCTTCAACATATTAATGAGATTATTCATAAATCAAAGGCTTACTTTGCTGTTGTTTCTGTTCTCCTTCTCTGGGAAATGGGGGGTGGGGTTTTCTCACAGCTTTTTGCCATAAGAGATTGCCTCCCATCTCCGGCCTGCGTGTGGGTGAATTTTCAGAGGGAAGAAAGACCTGGTTGCTGTCAAATGTTCTACCTTCTGGGCTCACCGTCTGCTTGGGGGTACCTCTCCTGGGCCCCCTTTCCGTCCCATGCTTTCTAGGGGGCCGACAGCCCGGACGGTTCCAGTTTTCCCCAGAGCTGTTTGTCGGGTGCTGCTGGCTTCACTCAAGCTCCGCCTCAGGGAAAGGGTGGCTTTTTAAGGTGCTGTCTAAGTTTATCATTGCTTTCCTTCCAAGAAGCAGGCGTCTTTGAATTTCATGGCTACTGTCATCCTCTGCAGTGACCATGGAGCCCAAGAAAGTAAAATCTGTTACGGCCTCCATATCTTCCCCTTCTTTTTGCCAGGAGGTGATGGGACCAGTGGCCATGATCTTAGTTGTTTTGATGTTGAGCTTCAGACCAATTTATGAGCTCTCCTCTTTCACCCTCATTAAGAGGTTCTTTAAGTCCTCCTCACTTTCTGCCATGCTTTTGCATAGTCAATGAAGCAGAAGTAGATGTTTTTCTGGAACTCTCTGGCTTTCTCCATAATCCAGTGCATGTTAGCAATTTGGTCTCTAGTTCCTCTGCCCCTTTAGAATCCAGCTTGCACTTCTGGGAGTTCTCCGTCCACATACTGCTGAAGCCTACCTTGTAGGATTTTGAGCATAACCTTGCTAGCGTGTGAAATGGGTGCAATTGTATGGTAGTTGGGGCATTCTTTGGCACTTCCCTTCTTTGGGATTGGGATGTAGACTGATCTTTTCCAATCCTCTGGCCACTGCTGAGCTTTCCATTGATGATGATAAAAAACACACACTGGTCCTTTGATTTTGGGCTGAGGCACCAGGGTGTGTGACATGACCTTTAGCCTGTTTTGTTCCTTTTTGCACACCACTCATAGAATAATTAAATTGGTAGGGAAAGCCCCCCCCCCCCCAATTCTGCACTGGCTGTCTCTAACAAGGATGTCATTGCTAGCACCGCTCTGGCAGACACTGATGATGATTAAATCCTCTGCGAGCTAGCAGAAAATTAATGCAACTTGCTAGGCACATTGGACAACTTACTACTCCCTATACCACACCATGGCTGGAGTGCAATGTGTTCCAGCAAAAATAGTGCACATCTTTCTCAAATTTGGTGCATTCTGCTAGTTCGGTACACAGCCTATGTAGATTCAATCATATTTTTAATTCAAATAAGTTATGATTTCCATCCTTTGGAATCAAGGGGGCAATGTCGGCATATATACATTTTTTGGGGGATAAAAAGTAAAAAAGTTCCCTGACCCCTGTATTAAACAGACACCATGACATCCGGAGAGATTTTTTCTTACCTTCCTTTTCAACTTTTTTTAAACTAGTTTCCTCATCTGTGGGTAGTCCACCCTTCAGAAACCAAAGGACGATAGCACAGACATTCTGTGTTGGACTGAGACCCACCATCCATCTCCATTCTGCTGGATTCAACCCTTCTTTGACCTAGATGGCCACCCCACCTCCCACACGCCCCCTCCCTATCCCTCCTGGGACTGTGGAATCAATGATGGCCGCTGTATCCATGTTCTATCCAGCCTCCAAATGTGCCAGTTCTCCCCCCTTTGCTCAGATGCTTTGGGCATTTGTTTAAAAGAACCTGCGTATGGGGTCTCCCAAGAAGGGTGGCTTGCATCTTTTTTTCCCTAGAGCTCCTTGAAACGAGGACACACCCATGACACTTTTGTACAGGAGGCATGTAGTCATGCAGATGACCCTCGGTGCAAAACACAGGATAGCCCCCAACACACAGCTGTTTTCCTGACTGCATGCTGGTGGTTTTTGTTTCGAGCTTGCCAAACCTTTTCTCAAAGGACGCGAGAGGCAGGGTCTGGGGCCCTGGCTTCCTTGCCCAGCCGCTGAACTTGCTGCATCTTCTTACCCTGCCTTTCCCTTCTAGCTCTGCAGTTCTAAGATTCTATTAACTCAGGACCTATTTCCCTGGCCATCTCTGCTTCCTATCCTGTTTTCAGAAATGCCTCATGATTCTCTACCCATAAGAGCATCTCATAAATTCTACATCCTGTCACTTTCATGGACCTGTCCTTTCTCTTCTCCTGCTGAAGAATAATCTCTGCAGATTTTGTCAGTTCCCTGCATTGAGCACTCACTGCTCTTTACCCGTTATCAAGTCCAATAATTGAGCTGCATCTCATTCATCCACATTAACTGTTCCTTTTCTAACACTGTCCTTCCCCCCATGTTCATTTTTGCTAACCAGTCCTTTAATTCAAATATTTGTTTTCTCTTTAATAAACTTGAGAAAATCCTTTCTAATTTTCTGGAAAATTCGCGACAGTCATTGGAAGGATAAAAAGAAGAGAATTAAAAAATTGATCTTCGGTACAGTTTTCATTTTAGACAAGACAATTCAACCAAATTGTGATGGCTGATTTCCCTCTAATCATTTAAATTATTTTTAATTTCTAATTTCAACTTTTCAAAATTTTGCTTTTTAAAATCTTTTAATTTTTGTAACATTTATTCCTCCTTATCCTAGTCTGTATAGTAATAGTATTCTTCCTCCTTACTCTACTAAAACAATGTCATCTCAAATTTATTCCCGTGTATTTTGTCCTTTTCCCACTGTTTATAACTGCTGCTGATCATGGTGATCTCTCCTTAAGAGGCATCTAGAACAGTGTTTTCCAACCTTTTTTGAGTCATGACCCGCTTGTATAATTGCTACGCGATCTACAGTTTTCATTAAAAGGCATTTTAATGGGATAACAACATCACATCAAAATAGACATTTCAGAATAGAATTTGATGCTAATAATTAAGGGAGGGCTGCAAATCTGCCTCTACCAAATGAAAATTGAGGAGGAAATAAAGTTAATATACTTTGAGGTACTTTTTTGGGTGTGGCAATGTTCCTTCCTTTGTGACTCCTCCTCTCAAAAGGTTCCTCAGTGAAGTGCCCCTCCAACCTCAAGGCCAAAGGAACACCCTCAGGTCCAGCCACACACCCACCCTGGTTCTCCTTCCTCACCTTTTTGCCTGTCTTTCCATCCTCCTCTGTTACTCGGACGGAGCACAAATACATTTCTCCTTATCCCTGCAGATTTCTGAAGTGGTTGTTTCTCATCTTTTTCTAATCTACCAGATGATGAACAGGAGAAGAAGAATCGCCCAGCAACTCCCGCAGCATTCTAAGCAGAACCACATGAACAAGGAAAAAATCAGAGAATTGAAAATCCAACTGGGCAGGAATGGATGTCACATGAAAGAACTCACGCAGGGCAAAAAACAAATAAATGCATGTCACCTCAGTAGACATCAAATAACTCACACTGGGGAGAAACCGTATAAATGCATGGAATGTGGAAAGAGCTTCAGCTGGTGCTGTAACCTGCGTTCACATCAAAGAACTCACACTGGGGAGAAACCATATGAATGCATGGAATGTGGAAAGAGTTTCAGTCACAGCAGTACCCTGAGTAGACATCAAAGAACTCATACAGGGGAGAAACCATATGAATGCATGGAATGTGGAAAGAGCTTCAGTCGCAGCAGTACCCTGAGTAGACATAAAAGAACTCACACTGGGGAGAAACTATATAAATGCATGGAATGTGGAAAGAGTTTCAGTGACAGCAATACCCTAAGTTCACATCAAAGCATTCACACTGGGGAGAAACCATATAAATGCATGGAATGTGGAAAGAGCTTCAGTCAGAGCTGTCAACTGAGTTCACATCAAAGAACTCACACAGGAGAGAAACCATATAAATGCATGGAATGTGGAAAGAGCTTCAGTCAGAGCAGTGTGCTGAATAGACATCAAAGAACTCACACTGGGGAGAAACCATATAAATGCATGGAATGTGGAAAGAGTTTCACTCAGAGCAGTGCCCTGAATAGACATCAAAGAACTCACACTGGGGAGAAACCATATAAATTCATGGAATGTGGGAAGAGCTTCAGTGACAGCAATACCCTGAGTTCACATAAAAGAATTCACACTGGGGAGAAACCACATAAATGCATGGAATGTGGAAAGAGTTTCAGTGACAGAAGTGCCCTGAGTTCACATCAAAGAACTCACACCGGGGAGAAACCATATAAATGCATGGAATGTGGAAAGAGCTTCAGTCACAGCAGTACCCTGAGTTCACATCACAGATCCCACACTGGGGAGAAACCATATACATGCATGGAATGTGGAAAGAGCTTCAGTCGCAGCAGTCACCTAAGTTCACATCACAGATCTCACACCGGGGAGAAACCATATACATGCTTGGAATGTGGAAAGAGCTTCAGTCACAAGGGTAACCTGAGTTTGCATCAAAGAACTCACACTGGGGAGAAACCATATACATGCTTGGAATGTGGAAAGAGTTTTAATCAGAGCAGTAACCTGACTTCACATCACCGAACACACCCTGCTTCAGTTGCAACAGTCAAATGAGTAGACATCAAAGAACGCACACTGCGGAGAAACGATATAAATGCATGGAATGTGGGAAGAGCTTCAGTCACAGCAGTGCCCTGAGTTCACATCAAGGAACTCACACAGGGGACAAACCCTATAAATGCATGGAATGTAGAAAGAGCTTTAGTCATACCAATAGCCTTCGATCTCATCTAAAAATTCACACTGGGGAGAAAGCATTGAAATACACAGTGTAAACAGAGCCTCATTAGGAGCAATTATCTTTGTTCATATCAATACATTGAATGTGGAAAGCCTGAATTAGACCAATAGCCTTAGTCATCATTGTCGTGATGACCTCTTATCTGAAGAGATAAGGATCGTGGGTCAGGGAGTCACTGTGGGTGCAAAACTGCCACCTTTCGTGCCTGCAGTAAGTGCTTTAAGCCTCAGAAGTGGGTAGTACAAGCTCCATGGACAAGCCCAACCTTAAAAGAAAACTTTGCTTACTTTCAAAGCAATAAACGATTGACTGGGTGCTTCTTTGGCAAGACAACAGCCTGAGCAAGTAGGACCTCTAAATATTACAGTACCAATGAGTGACCTTCTCAGATCCTCAGTAGATTTATGTTTAATCCTGCTGTTCAAGAGACCAGTCCTCCATTGAAGAATTATATTTGTTTTTATTAAGAAAATAAAGCAATTTCATTAGAATACAGTTGTAGCCTTAAAGGCATAAGCAGTAGGAATATCCATTTGTTACAATGATTAAAATAAGTCTACTATTTCTAAGTAAAATAACAACTAGAACCTAAGGTATCATCTTTGCTCTCACTACATGTTAGCATCTAGGGAAGCTAGGTGATTTCTCCCCTCTCTTCTCTTTCAAAAGGCAAACCTTTCTAATTCCACAACATCCACCATCTTTGTCTTTGTGATGTAGAAGGTCAGGATGAAGTCTTCCTGACTGGAGTGACATCCTTTCTTGACAAGAGGATGGAGAAGCTCATGAAGCCCCAGAGAAAGAACATATGACTATCATATGATCCATCAGAGAAGCGACAGCTCCATGAGGCGAATGGGATGAGAGATATCAGATGAGAAGGGTCACAGAGAAAACCAAGAAGATACAGGTCTGGTGAAGAATCAAATTTCAGAGCAGTAAAGGAATGGGAGAATCTGCTAATAAAGAGCCAGGAGTGCCTAAGGTGGAAATTTGAGTGAGGGAAGCAGAAAACCCATCAGAGGGAAGGAAGGATCCACTGGGTAAGGGAACATTAGGAGCGGTGGAGATGAAGGAGAAAAAAGAAAGGAATAAGACAGGAAGAGGGAAGAGAAATATATCGGGATGATAAATCTAGAAGGGGGACAACGGAAGCTGGAGAGGCAGGAGGGCAAAAGGAGGAGAGGATATTATTTCAAGGCTGGAAGAGAATATGAATGGAGGACCCCTGGACCAAACAGGGGGAGAAATTGATGATCCCTCATGAAGAGGCGGAAAGGAGAAGTAAGACCTGAGAAGCCCTCCTATTGGGGAGAGAAAGAGAAGAGAGTGGGGCAGAAAGATGAGGGAGGAAAGAGACATGCTAGCCAAAGAGAGAAAGGACGAGATGGACCAACCCCTCAGATACGGACCCCGGTGGGTCAGTTGTCTTTTTTGGAACCCAGAGGGGAATTCACACATCTCCAGACATCTGAGAATACTGAACCCCCACAGTCTGGTTTCATTGTGGAAATCACCCTTTTTCTGCAATCGTATCAGCACTGATGAATCGTAGAATCTCCTCCTTGCCTGGGAGGTCTGTAAATTTCTTTAGGATTCCTGTGGAGTCAGGTGTCCTAATGATTCATAGCTATCAAAGACATGGAGAGGCCATGGAAATGCATGGAATGTAGGAGGACCTTTAATAAAAAGAGTCATCTTTCTAGTCATCCAAGATCTCCTATAAAGGGGAAACCCACTGCTCAAGTGAAACCGCTACCAGGTTTCTCTGAAAGTAAGCCCTAGTGAAGTGAAACCCTGCCCTCCACCAAGCCCTCGAGAGAGAGTTAAAACTTCTTCCACACCTCTCCCCCTTTCCTCACTCACAGAGGGGCTGACCAGCTTCCTGGCAGTGGCAGAGGCACTTCTGGAGGAAATGGCACCAGGGGAAACACGGTAGATTATTTTTCCCAATGTTGTGTCATCTGCAGATGTGATTAGCATTCCCAGCACCTCCAGATCCATATAATTAAAAAGGTTGAAGTGCACAAGGTCCAGGACAGACCCCCTGGGTTACCCCACTTAAACATCCTTAGCTACCTGGGTCTGCCAATAACCTTTAATTAGATCAAATAAGCTGATATATTGGGCCTTTGCCAGGGTCTCCATGAGGATATCCATCCATGGCATAGAGCAGTGACATCAAACCTTTTTGGTCCTGAGTGCTCAAACGGGGAAAACAAAAAACCCAGTGGGTGGCAGGCAGTGGCAGCAGAAGTTGATCAGGCCGTAACAGTGTTTGAGGACAACACTACATGTATACAGATGGCAAACACAGAAAAAAATGAGAAACAGAAAAAGAAAAACTAACTCAATGGTAGTATTGTGAAACAGAAGAGAATGTGGCAGACATTCTAACTAAACCACTGAGTGTGCAAAAACACAGAGAACTAACTGAAGAGTTGGAATACGTTCTGCTCAGGTGTAAATTGGCCTATGATAATCAGCACCCATATTTTACAAGTGTGCAAAATGCTGAATCATGCTGTCTGGGATGATGCAATGTCCACAATGACTGGCTGTATATAAATGTGCATGTGTATAACTGTGTGGACATATGGAGAAGAGATAAGATCTTTTCTAATGAATGTCATGCTGCCAGTTTTTACCACTAAACTTCTGTAGGCTTGGCACAATCCCTAGGTCTCTGTATGTTGTCCTGGTAAGCACCCTAATTCAGCATAAAAATATATTTCCTCCTCCTTCTACTTGTTCTCACAACTTGGAGAAGCAGCAATTCCTTGCTGATTATCTAGCATATCAGTGTCTATGTGGTACCTCCCTTTTTTAATCAGCAGGTTTCTTATATAATAATGAGCTCTGTATGATAATAAGCAGCATTACTTCTGAGTCGCAAACACGGGATCTGCAAGTTTGAAACACAATGAGAAAAGCAGGACTTAATACTGGAAAAACATTAACCTGGCTAGAACAATTCCATCTCTAGGCCTGGTTATGCATCCAAAGAAGCACACAACTTGAAATAACACAGCAAGTGTTTATTTCATGTTTGGAAGCATGGAGAGAGCACAACCCTGCAGGGTGTGGTCTTTAAAATTTTTCAAGTAAACACATCAGGTATATAAGATGTTAGGCCTCTCTTTTTATTTTTATCGTTTCGAATACAATATTGTTCAAATCCAGTTAATAATCTTAGAGAGTCAGGTTTTTGTTGTAAGTAAATCGCGAAACCTATTTGTTTTATTTGTAAACCAATTGGTCTTTATTTGCTTTGTTTTCCTCTCTACAGTATTTGGTTTATTTGTAGAGCTTCATAATATTTTGTAAGCAGTGGTATCACTAATCTCCCTTTTAGACCCTGTCCATCCCCATGATTCTCAAATTCTCTGATTCTATCTCTGTCCTTAATATGGTAAATAGGAATGGCCTGAGGGAGGGAGGGGTTTCAGCTTTAAAAGAGGATGAGCAGGAGCACACGGCATGCAAAATTCTCTAATCCTGTTTTTGACCCTAATTTGGTAAATAGGAAAGCCAATTAGCATTGCATACACCTGGGGGTAAGAAACCTTTAAGGGTCAGATCATAGTTCTGCACAATTAGAGAGCAGGCCAGGTAGGTGGGGCTTGTCAGTCCTGGAAGCAGCTCATCTAGGATAAGGAAAACTCTGATTTCAAACCTCCACTGCCTTGTGGCTATATCCACTCATGGAAAAGGCTTCAGGAGTCAACCTCGAGGCAAAATCCGGAGCCGGAGTCCCGGAGGCAGTTCGTGTCATTCTGCCAACTCCTGCGACGTCACTGGAACCAGTTGTATTGGCTCTTGCCTTTAAACTGGACTATTTCAGCAATGTGGAGAGGGGGGATCTGCTGCTTGGGTAACAGCCTATCCTCCATATTATTTTACCCAGGCTTCATGCTCTGGTAAGGACACTCTAGCTTCACATACAGTGTCGAAACAACACAGGAAGTAGCAATTACCGGTTATAAGTCTTTGCTTGATTGGTGTAGAGCATTACGCCAGGGGCTACTTCTGACAGTGAGAGAGGTCATTGCACCTCACTAGGTGGATACCACCCGCCTTAAGCTGGGCAGCCCCCAGCCAGTAAGGTGCTATCTCACCACCGTCTGTTAACCTCTCGGTGTGCGTGGGGTTTGTTGAAAAAAGAAGGCTTCGGGACACTGAGATAAATAGTATATATATAATCTAGTTATCTTAGGGAAGCGTAAACGGGGGGGGGTTCCTAAGGGGAAAAAAAGTGCGAAAACTGTATCACATAACATACCAAAAGAGTAAACAGAGTAAGCGACGGCAGTTCAGGTAACGCCGACAAACAGGCAAACACACACAGCTTCTGCCTCACTCCGTAACTTCGCACCACCTTTACCTTGAAAGAGGGTAAAGGAGATGAGGCTTTATAAGCCTAATAGATTACAGGAAACATATGAGGTCCTTTAGATGTTAACCCTTAATGAGAAGGCATGTTACAGATTGACAGATATCAACAGGGTTTAGGGTGAAACTCGACAAGCAGATCGATAACCGTGCACCATGCAACAGTCGTAAGAAAACTTGTGCCCTAAAGCTGGGCACCTGGAATGTACGGACAATGACCCTGGCTTTTCTGACAACAGCTGTCATTGACATGGAACTGAGTAGACTGCAGATGGACATTGTTGCCCTGTAAGAGATGAGATTGCCAGACTCAGGATCTGTCAAAGAAAAAACTTCTCATTCTTCTGGCAGGGAAAACCATCAAATGAGACCAGGGAATATGGTGTTGGCTTTGCAGACAGAAATACTCTTCTGAGATGCATTGTTCCACCTACTGTGCGGAGTGAAAGAATCCTGTCCCTGCAGCTCCACTCATCAGCAGGACCAGTCACCCTCATTAGTGCATATGCACCAACACTGTCATCCACTACAGAAGTGAAAGACAAATTCTATGATGATCTGGCAGCTACTATCAAAAAAGTCCCTGAAAGAGAGGCACTGTTCATTATTTTTTAATGGTCCAATAAAGGCACCGTCCGTCCCTGCGTCTGTCCTGTTGTTAATAAGAACAACTGTGAACAACAGATAGCTAATTTCATACAGACAGTTTACGAAGAGCAGTTTTGAAATGACAGATGAATTAAAGAAAATATTTTTTTCTGTCACCCCTTGGATACAGTTTTAAAGTATTTGTGGCTTTAAACATCGAAAGACAGAAAACAAAGTGAGGCACAAAGATGTTACAGCTGTGGTAAAATTGGTCATTATTTGAAAGATCGTTATGTATTTACTGTTAGGTATAATTTTGGAAAAAATATTTTAAGACTGAACAAGTGATAAAAAGAGAAGATACAAACAAAATTCAAAATAAACCAAAAGACATTAACAGACAAAAATAAAATTAACATCTATTTTTTGCTAAAAAGAGCTCTAGACCATTTTTTAGAAGGTTTAATAGAGAAAGGTGGCACATACATATTTAAAATAGTAATTAAAGAAATTTGTTGAGCTCTAACTTTTTGAACGAGTTTCCTGATGCAATAAAAAGCCAGAAGAAACCTAGGTTTGGTTTTGTTTGGGTTTTTTTTTTTTTTTTGTACTTCTAATGGCCATCAGTGTTAATTTATGGCTCAGAGGAAGGAGACTCTGATGGCTTGGTCCTGGTTCTTGGAAGGTGGATGGGTGACCTGAGCTTTGGAGTAGATGGGGACGTGGCCACTTCCTCCACTGGCTCTCCTTCTGGAGTGAGCTAGGAGCTGCGAGGAGACGAGCTAAGCAATAACCTTGACAGGCTGGAGCACTGGGCTAAAAACAACAGAAAAAAATTCAACAGGGATAAGTGCAAAGTCCAGCACCTTGGAAAGAGAAGCCAAAGACACAGTTACAAGATGGGGGATCCCTGGCTCAGCAATACTACGAGCGAGAAGGATCTTGGATCTTCTTCAATCAAAAGGTAACAGTGTGATGTGTCTCCAAAAAAAAAAGCAAATGCTATTTTAGGATGCATGAAGAGAAGTTTGAGAGCAAAGACCAAAGAGCAAAGTCCAGCTGAAATATATGCTGGGGGGGATTTCCTCTTCGCCGATGATGCAGCTGTTGTTGCCCATTCTGCTGAACACCTCCAACAACTTATGAATCATTTTAGCAAGGCCTGCGAAGACTTTAGATTAACAATCAGCCTGAAGAAAACAGACGTCTCAACAACCTTTGACACACAATCCCTATATGTCGAGCTAAATAAACGCATTGGGAAAGCAGCTACCATGTTCTGTAGACTCACAAAGAGAGTATGGCTTAATAAGAAGTTGATGGCATATACCAAGATCCAGGTCTATAGAGACTGTGTCCTGAGCACACTCCTGTACTGCACTGAGTCCTGGACCCTTTGTGCACAGCAGGAGAGGAAGCTGAACATGTTCCATATGGGTTGTCTCTGACGGATTTTTGGCATCACCTGGCAGGACAAAGTTCCAAATAGAGTAGTCCTAGAACGAGCTGGAATTGCTTGGGCATGTCGTGAAAATGGCTGATGGTTGGATTCCTAAAAATCTCCTGTAGGGAGAATTGGTGCAGGGAAATCGCCCCAGAGCAAGACCAGAGCTGCGATACAAGGATATATGGAAGTGGGATCTGAAGGCCTTAGGAATGGACCTCAACGGACAGGAAACCCTGACATCTGAGCGTTCAGCCTGGAGGCAGGCAGTGCAGCATGGCCTCTCCCAATTTGAAGAGAAAAAGAGGCAGTCCTGAGACCAGCCGAATCAGGGAGCTGGACGGGGACAGATTATGTTTGTCTTCAGTGTGGAAGGAATTGTCACTCTTGAATTGGCCTTCCCAGCGACACAAGATGCTGTTTCAAGACCTCTATTCAATGCACGTTACCATAGTCTCTCGAAACTTAAGGATGACTACACTGGAAGAGAAGTTTACTTTCCAAATCCCATGAGGTGCCATTTCCCCTCTATTCAGCACTGGTTAAGCCTCATCCAGTGTACTGTGTCCAGTTCTGGACACCACACTTCAAGAAGGATGTTGACAAGTTGGAACAAGTTCAGAGGATGGCATCAAGAATGATCAGGAACTGGAAAACAAGCCTTATAAGGAAAGGATGAAATAATGAGGCATGTTTAGCCATGACAATAGAAGAGAGAGGGGTGATATGATAACACATTTCAAATAATTGAAAGGCTATCATATAGAGGAGGGGCAGGATGTGTTCTCAATCATCCCAGAGTAGAGGACACACAATAATGGGCTCAGGTTACAGGAAGACATATTTAGGCTGAATATCAGGAAAAACTTCCTCACTGTTAGAGCAGTAAGACAGTGGAACCAATGACCTCGAGAGGTGGTGAGTGTTTCACCAATGGAGGCCTTCAAGCGAGCCTTAAACAACCACCCAGCAAATATTCTTTGATTTGTATGCCGGCATCAAGCAGGGGGTTGGAATTGATGGCTTTATAGACCCCTTCCATCTTCACTATTCTATGATAATCACTGTCTGCTGCAGATCAGCCCCTGGGGGTGGGGCCTAGGGGTTGGGATTTTTTGCTTTAAATGAGTGTGTCCCAGGACCAGAAATTCTCAATTTCTCTGATTCTGCCTCTGGCCATAATATGGTAGGAAAGCCAATTAGATTTGCATAAACCTGGGAGGCAGGAAAGTTTTAAGGGTCAGATCATACCTCTGCACTATTAAAGAGCAGGTCAGGTAGCTGTAGCTCATCAGCCATGGAAGTCAGCCCATCTCCAACTCCAATTTCAAACCTCCACTGCCTTGTGGCTATATCCACTCATGGAAAAGGCTTCAGGAGTTAACCTAGAGGCAAAATCCGGAGCTGGAGTCCCAAAGGCAGTTCGTGTCGTTCTGCCAACTCCTGTGACATTGCTGGAACCAGTTGTATTGGCTCTTGCCTTTCCACTGGACCATTTCAGCAACGTGGAGAGGGGGGATCTGTTGCTTGGGTAACAGCCTATCCTCCATATTACTTTACCCAGGCTTCATGCTCTCGAGAGGACACTCCTTGAGACAGAGCATGTTACCATAGTCTCTCGAGACTGAAGGATGCCTATGCTATGCTTCTTTGGGTCCATCTGGATCCCTTGGGGAGACACAATGTGACCCAAGAACTCGACTTCTCGCAGGTTAAATTCACATTTCTCCAGCTTGACGTGGAGTCGATCTTCCCGTAATCGCTGTAAAACCTGGCGAACATGTTCCATATGCCGAGCGGGGTCTCGGGAATAAATCAGAATGTCGTCCAGGTAAACGATTACAAAGCGATCAAGCAAGTCCCGAAAGATAACATTCATGAATTGCTGGAACACCGCTGGAGCATTGGTTAATTCATACTGACCATTACGTGTTCCAAAAGCCGTCTTCCATTCGTCGCCATCACGAATTCGTACCAAATTATAGGCGCCACGAAGATCCAACTTGGTATAGACTTGGGCCCCTTTAAGGTGATCCAGAAGCTCACCGATCAAGGGTAGAGGGTAGCGGTCTCTAACAGTTATCTTATTCAAAGTCATTGCAGGGGCGGAGCTCCCCACCCTTCTTTTTAACAAAGATGACAGGGGCAGACAGAGGTGATGTGGATGGCCAGATGAATCCCCGTTTCAGATTTTTATCCAGAAAGGCCCTCAAGCCTGCGAGTTCGGGTTCTGACATGGGGTAGATCCATGCCACAGGAAGGGGCGCCCCAGACACCAAATTAATAGCACATTCAAAGGGTCGGTGCAGAGGTAGTTGGTCAGCCCCCTTCTCCTCAAAGACATCAACAAAGTCCTCATACTCCAAGGGTATTGCGGACTTGTCTGCTGACCCTGCTGCAGCCAAGGTAGCTGGTGGATCCAGATGCGGACACAGATCCCTGAAACTTAACTCTCCTTGTGTCCAGTCCATTAGGGGGTTATGGTTTCTGAGCCAGGAAAGTCCCAAAATAAGTGGGAAACGGGGCATGCGGGCGATGTTGAACTGTAGCTGCTCCTGATGCTGTTGAACCTGGAGGATGACTGGTTGGGTTTCTTGGGTCACGGGACTGGAGCGAAGGAGACGTCCATCTATGGATTCGACTATGGTTGGGGTTTCTTTATCTTGTACAGGGATCCGGTGCTGTTTCACAAAAGCGGTGTCGATAAAACAGCAATCCGCCCCAGAGTCAACCATGGCATGAACAAACAAACAACGTCCATCTGGCAGGCAGAGTTTAATGGGTACAAGGAATGGTCCCGGGATGCTAAGATATGGTTCAGGAGACCCAGCTAAGTGCCCCACGTCTGAGGGCAATTCTTTTACTGGAAACAGTTTCCTAGTGTCCTGCTCCCCCACAGGGGAATCACGTGGCTTACAATATTAAAAGATCAGAATTAAAAACATCCTAAATTAAGCATGGAAAACAAAACCTGTACACCAATTAAAAGACGTGCAGCCTAATTAAAAGTGGGGAAGGGGGGTCCGGCCAGGGGGCCGTGGGGGGGAGGGAGGGCCTGGAGCCAGTGACCTGCGTGTCCGGAGTTCTCCCCCCCTCCTTGGACTGAACAGGGGGGCTGTGCCAGTTGTGGGGTGCATGTGATAATGGAGAAGAATGGGGGTCCTGGGAGAGGGGCTTGTGGCTCCGGGCGGGAGAAGGAGGAGGAGGAGGGCCTTACTTCGGGGAAAGGGGCTGAAAGGCTGCGAGGAAGGGAATAGACCCCCCCAGGCTGCCCTTTTCTCCCCCCTCCAAGAAGACCAAGGGCAGGGAGGGGGTCGGCTCTTAATTATTCTCATTAATTATTATTACTCCTCCCCTTCCCCCCCAGAGGGATGTGGTGGCGCTGCGGGTTAAACCGCAGAAGCCTGTGCTGCAGGGTCAGAAGACCAAGCAGTCGTAAGATCGAATCCACGTGACGGAGTGAGCACCCGTCGCTTGTCCCAGCTCCCGCCAACCTAGCGGTTTGAAAGCATGCAAATGTGAGTAGATTAATAGGGACCACCTCGGTGGGAAGGTAACAGCGTTCCATGTCTAAGTCGCACTGGCCATGTGTCCACGGAAGATTGTCTTTGGACAAAACGCTGGCTCTATGGCTTGGAAACGGGGATGAGCACCGCCCCCTAGAGTCGAACACGACTGGACTAAAATTGTCAAGGGGAACCTTTACCTTTTCCCTCCCCCAACGCCTCCCTTCAGGCAACCCTTAATGGGGGGGAAGGGGAGGGACCATAGAGCTAGGAAGGAGGTAGTGGTGCCCCTCCCTCTCTCTTTGATCAGAAGCGGAAGCTGGGCGCCTGCCGGCCTCTGTCTCTCTCCCACCTCTATGGTTTTCCTCCCCTTTCTCCCACCGGAGGACCCGGAAGGAGGTGCACCGAGGTCGGTAAGGGTGTGGCTATGTGGGTGTGTTTTTGTGGGTCGGTGGGGGCAATTTTCACCTCCCCCACCTCCCCAGGGACCTCGTGGGGGGGAGGAGGGGGGAGGGGTCTCTTTGCCATCCGGTGGAAAAGGCGACACAAAGCCAAGGTCTCACCCCCCCCGGTGGTTGCTCCGCCTGGAAGGAAAGCAGGAAAGAAGGACCCTCGTTTCAACCCCCCCTTTTTCCTCCTCCTCTTCATGGGGGGGGCGGTATCTTCAGGGGAAGAGAGAGGAAGGACACGATCCCACGGGGGGGGGAGAGAACAAGGAAGCTCGCTGGTTCTCCCTCCCTTGCATGTGTGTGAGTGCGTGTGCGTGTAGGGAATCATCCTCTGGGTGGGTGGGTGTTCTCCCCCTGTTTTTTTAAAAAAGGGAATGAGACTCTTTGCCCCCTTGCCCCCATTCTCTCCCCCCAGCAGTGTTCTTCCTCTGACTCCCCAGGTGACCTCTTCCCCTGCCCATGCTTGGCCATGGGGCCTTTGGGGTGGGAGGGGGGCATCCAGGAGAAGGAGATGCCCCGCCCCTTGGATGGAGGAGCCCTTTCCCCCGCCTCTTCTTCTTCCCCCTCCCGGGTCCTTCTCTCCTTGGAGGGAGGCTGGGGAGCCCCTCCCATCACAGCCCCCCTTCAGTCTATGTCTGTGGATTTGTGGGGGGGTGTCAGGGTGAGCTTGGGGCTTTCCTGCGAGGACCTCCCCATCCCCAGACAATGTGTGTGGGGGGTGAAATAGCTGGGGAAGAGAGAAAGGGTGGAACCTTCCTCACCCCCAAGCTCAGCGCTCCCTCCTCCCCCTTTGGGCAAAGGTTTGTACAGTGATTTAAGGGGGGGAAGGTGACCAGAAATGGGGATTTTGGAAAAGGGAGGGAGGGGACTGATCCGGAAACCCTCCCCCTAGCCCTGGGAAGTCCTTCTGGGATGCTGCTCTGCTGCCTGGATCCCTCCATGGGGTTGGGGGGCAGACGGGGGTCCACAAGTCAGATCCCATCTCTCCAGTTCTGGCTCACCGGCCTTGGCTTCTCACTCTCATCTTTTCTGGTTGCCGTTTTGAAGTGTCCCCCCCCAAAAAAATTACATTCTTTTTTAAAAGTTAAGTTTTGTTCCCTGTTTCAGCCGTTTGTTTTGCTTCTAATGTGCTCTTTGCCCTCTTTGTTGTGTGAAGGTTTGGTCTAATTAGCACTAAAACAAGCCCTCTGTAAATAAATCTCTGGAATCAACGCATTCATTCCTTCATACCCATGACGTACCTATTCAATCCAGCCAAGGGCTCTCGGAGCCGGTGGGTTCCCCTGTCCCGGCTGGGAGTGTTTGGGGGACAGAGGGCAGGAAAGTCTCTCTGCATGTCCTGGAAAGGGGTGGAGGATAAACCCAGGTCGCCTTTTCTCCTTCCCGCTTCCAGTGTCCTTTGAGGAGATGACCCCATATTGACCCCAACTCAGAGGGTGGGATCTTCTGGATCAAGACTAGAGATCTCTGCGCAAGGACCTCCTGCTGGAGATTTCTGGGACCAAGGTCTCTCCAGGTAAGGATTCCATTGCCTCTTCGGCCGGGACTGGGAAGGATGATGGTTGGTTGCCCCACCAAGATGCCTCGGTCAACAGAAACTCCCTGAGCATGTGTGTCGGGAGCCCAAAGCTCTTGTGTCACAGTCAAAAACATGACCATACATTTAAGGAAGCATTTTGTTCTGCTGCTGCACATGACTGGAGAGTTGGGATCCGGTGCAGGTTTTTGGATTTAACTTTTGTTTCTTATTTCTCAATAAATAAATTAATGGTAGAGTAGGGGAATTTAATTCCTTTGACTGCCTGAAGCTTCCTTGTTAATTTTTCCTGTACTGCTAGGATTCCTCCAGAACGGATCAGTGGCTATTCTGTCCATCTAACACATCGCTTAGAAAAGGCTTGTAAACCAAATTTCAAAGATCTCCTCTCTCTTTCACTCACTCACTCACACACACACACACACACACACATGTGCTGTGTTGTATACAATGACATTTCCAAGAACTGAACTATGGATCCCCTCACCCGCCCCTCCTTTGAACCTTTTCTTCCTGGCCATCTCAGTGGGTCTGTGCACATGCAGAGGTCCCTTGAAGCACATCCCGTCTGTGTGTGTATGTGTGTGTGTCTCTGCGTGCGTGCGTACTTCCCTTTGCCTTGGGGGCTTCTCTCTGTCTCAAGCAACTGGGGTGCAGGTGCTGCTCTTCCCTCCCTCTTCCCTCCTGAGTGCTGAGCAAAAAAGGGGGGAAGGCCTGGGGGCGTCACTGTGCCTGTGCAGTGGGGAGGGGCAATGGGGGGCCTCACTTGGAAGCCGTTTTCTTAAGGAGAGGAAAAGAGGCTCTGCTGGGCAACGGAGGCACCTGAGGCGGTTCTCCTCCCTTTGGAGGGGGATCTCTCAGGTTTTCTATGTGCAGACCTTTTTCAAGGCTTTGGGGGAGGCAGAAGTTCAACAGGATGGGCCGTCCCCTTCCTCTTGGTCTCCACATTGACCACAAAATTTCTTCGTGTATCAATTCAGCTGATATTTTTGCTCAGCTGAATTGATACATGAAGAAATTTTGTGGTCAGTGTGGAGACCAAGAGGAAGGGGACGGCCCATCCTGTTTTTTCCAAGGAAAGTCTTTGGGTCTGTAAACTTGTTCGTCTTCTGCCGGAGGCATGCCTTGGGTTTGGGCGGGAAAGAGAAGAGGAGTCGGTTCAGTTCTTTTAACATGAGCTCTTTTATTTTCAAAGTTACTTAGTTCAACAGTATCAAACAGATCCAACAAACTTATCTCAGGTAAAACTGTATTTCTGGTCACAAAGGGGCGCTCCTCACTGCGCAGACCATCCCACAGCGTGGGTGACGAGCCCAGTCCCCTTCGGGTGGTCGCTGGAGAAAAGAGGGACTGGGACAGATCACCTTCCGTCCCCCACGTTGGTTGTGACATTGGTCCTTCCTGCACCACCTCTTCCTGGGATAGCTCTATTAGTATTCCTTCCGTGCATCCGCTCTCAGCTACTGGTTTTTTCAGGCTAGAGGACGGCACACTGCTCTTCTGTCCTTCACACGCCCCCCCCTTCCGAGTGGGCCGTCCTCTCCTTGGGTCTGGCACCTTCCCTTTCCTGTCGGGAAAAATAATCTGTGTTAGAGTGGGCACCTCCCTTTCAATATTGAACTTCAAAGAAAAAAGGCTGAAAACTCAAATACCACCGAGTTAATCTGGGGTTGGTATCTTTCATTCTGTTCAGCCACTGGAGAGGAGCGTGGTCCATGACTAAGGTGAAAGGAGCTCCTAACAGATAATACCACAAGGTTTGCGGCTAGCGCTTCTTTTTCTATGGTGGTGTACTTCTGTTCCCTTTGGCTCAGCTTCTTACTTAAATACATCACAGGGTATTCCATCTCCCCTTTCCTTTGTGACAACACTGCACCTATCCCTCTGTCTGAAGCATCAGTCTGCACTATGAAAGGGAGACCGAAGTCAGGGGCATACCTGCTAGGTAATTTGGCCAGTATCTCCTTCAGGTGGTCAAAAGCTCGTTGTTCCTTTGGACCCCAGGAGAGTTGATTCCCTTTCCTTTTCTTAGTCAGATCTGTGAGGGGAGCAGCTACCTCTGAGAAATTCGGAACAAACTGCCTATAATACCCTGCCAATCCCAAAAATTGTTGTATTTCTTTCTTACTGAGAGGGACTGTCCAAGCCACCACCTTATCCACTTTGTCAGACACTGGTTGTATCTTTCCTCCCTCTACTTGAAATCCTAAGAACCGCACCCCCTTTCGTGCAATTTTCCACTTAGAAGGGTTTACCCATAGCCCGGCCTTGCCAAGCTCTATCAATACTCTTCTTAGGTGTTCTATGTGCTCCTCCCAACTGTTGCTGTATATCAAGATGTCATCGATGTATGCCCCGGCAAAGTCCCTTACTTGTTCCAGGACCTGGTCCATCAACCTTTGGAATGTTGCAGCCGCCCCGTGTAAACCAAATGTCATTTTTTTAAAAAATGGAAAAGGCCTTTAGGGGTAACGAAGGCAGTTTTCTCCCTGTCTTCCCCTCTAAGTGGAATCTGCCAGTAGCCCTTCGTAAGGTCTCACAAGGTCAAGTACTCCACCCTCCCCCAACCTCTCTAATAAGTCATCAATCTTAGGCATGGGGTAGGCGTCAAACTTGGACACTTCATTCAGGTGGCTGAAGTCTATACATACTCTCACTTTGCCATCAGGCTTAGGAACTAGTACCGGATAACTCCTCCAGGGGCTGCAAGATGGTTCAATGATGCCTAACTCTAACATTTCATCTATCTCTTTGTTTATGGTTTCCTTGAGGTGATGGGGCCAGGTTCTACCTCCACTCCGCATCACCACCCTATCAGGAGTGTGTATTTCATGTTGTATTAAATTGGTTTGACCTGACCGTCCAGAAAATACATTTTGGAATTCTCTCTCTAAGATCCTAAGATCTTGTCGTTGACTGTTGCTTAAACTGTCATCAATAGCAAGTTGGAGATCAGTACATAAGCAACTCTCTGTATTTGGCCCGAACTCTCCCTCTCCTACTTCTCCCCACAAGGCTTCCCTCTCTTTCCATTCCTTTAGGAGGTTCACCTGAGAAATCCCCTTCTTTTTTGTCTTGTCAGGCACAAGGATCTCATAGTCCACTGGCCCCACTTTCTGTAAGACCTCGTAAGGCCCTTGCCAAATGGCAAATAGCTTAGCGTGGTCTGCATGCATTAGTAACAGCACCTTCTGTCCCGGTGAAAACTCTCTAGGCCTGACGTTCGCATCATACCTCCTTTTTTGTCCTAGTTGGGAAACCTGCAAATGGTCTTTCACAATAGCTGATATGGTTCTTAAGTGATCTCTCATTTCTATAACATGTTGGACTGTCAATTGCACCTCGCCCTGTCCCTCCTCCCATTTCTCCTTCACTAAGTCCAAAATACCTTGGGGGTTCCTCAGTTTCTGGGCACTCGCCCTGTAAACCGTCTTTGATTGTCTCTATCGCATGTGTGCCAACCCAATCCCTTCCCAACAGCATTTCTCTAGACACTCTAAAGGTGTCACTCTTCACTGTGGGTAAAAAAACCTGATCATAATGTAGGTACTTTTGCTGAATGTAGCCCTGAGCCACAAGGCGAGCCTTCTACAGTGGTGCCTCGCTTGACGATGTTCATTCGTTCCAGCGAAATCGCTGTAGAGAGAAAACATCGTCAAACGAAATAAAAAAAACATTGAAACCCATTGAAAACCACTCAATGTGTTCTAATGGGCTGAAAACTCACCGTCCAGCGAAGATCCTCCATAGGGTCGGCCATTTTCCATGCCTGTGCAGTGAGGAATCTGTCCCTAAGCACAGCGGGGGGCCATTTTATTCAGTCGGCGGCCATTTGCTGTTTGCTGATCATCGTAAAGCGAAAATCAGTTCCCGAAGCAGGGAACCGATCATCAGAAAGCAGAAAAAACCCATTCAAACCATCGTTTTGTAATTGCAATAGCGATCGCAAAAACCTTACTGTCAAGCAGATTCATCATTAAACAGGGTAATCGTAAAGCGGGGCACGACTGTATTTAACCTCCTTATTAGTGCCCTGTTTGATCTTATACACCCATCTACAAGACCCAAAAACTCATATGCTTGAGTTCTGGCCCTTTAACACCTGCAACAGTTAAAGCCACTCTAAAGGTGTCACTCTTCACGCTGGGTGAAAAAACCTGATCATAATGCACATACTTTTGCTGAATGTAGCCCTGAGCCACAAGGCGAGCCTTCTATTTAACCTCCTTATTAGTACCCCCTTTGATCTTATACACCCATCTACAAGACCCAAAAACTCATATGCTTGAGTGCTGGCTTTCTTCCATGCACAAGTGCATATGCTATATCCTCTATAGCAGAGCTCCAAATCCTATTTAGAATATAGGAGGAGCATTTAACTGCTGCACCCGAGAAAATTTTGGCTAGATTCCCATCATATAACATTGTATCCATCATTCTTTACAACGTAGCCCCCATGTCTCTCTGCCACCCCATTTTCACTAGGACTCAATGGGATTTGTAAGCCTGTGAAAAATTCCTTTGTTCCTCAGCCACGCCCTAAACTCATTTGAGATAAACTCACCACACCAGCCAGACTGTAGAGAACCTAATTTTTGGTTAAAACTTCTCTCTACTAGTTCAACCCGGTCTCTAAACACTTGAAGAACTTCACTTTTGTGTTTCAGAAGATCCACAAAGTTGTACCTGGAATAGTCGTGAACTAAAACAAGTAACCACCTATTCTAACCTTTTGTGGGAGATAAAGAGCCTACCAAACCAGCATGAATCAGCTGAAGAGGTCTTTTAGATGCTACTTGTAGATGCAGATTTACCAGGTCAAAACTTTCCTGTTCCAGAAGGCTTTTAATTAAAATACTATCAGCTGTGGGTCCTGATGGCAATTTTTAGAGTATATATTTTAATTGTATTTTAATTGTTTTGTATTTTTATGGTATTTTAAATGTTGTAAGCCACCCAGAGACCTTTGGGTAGTGTGGGCGGCATATAAATTAAATAAATAATTTAATTTATATGCCGCATGGGCAAGTTTTGTTAACTACCCCACAACTGGCATGGCTTAGTCTTCTATGTAATAAATGTATGCATTTGTTACGCTGAGGTTTGTTATAGACATTTTGTATAGACTTCCTTTCAGTCATTACATATAAGCTGTTTTCCAACTTTCCAGTTGTAAGAGTTCTATTACCTTGCTGTAGATAATATTAACCACTGGAAAAAAATTATCTGGTAACCTGTTTTATCCAATCTTGCAACACTCAACAAATTGTGGTGTAATGCAGGTACACGCAACACATTATCAAAAATTATGCCAAGACTTTTCACCAAAACCTTCCCTTGATCTGTAACATTGGTTATTTGTCCGTCTGCCAGACTTGCTTTTGATCTGTCACACATCTCTAACTTTTGGAACATTTGTCTGTTTGCACAAAAATGATCAGAGGCTCCACTCTCTAAGACCCAGACATCCAGACTCTGATTCTCAGCTTATACAACAGATGCTTTTGAACTCAGTCCCACTTTCCTCTTCTTAGACTCAGAAGGAATGGTGCAGTTCCTCTTTAAGTGTCCTGGCTTTCCACAATGGAAACAAACTGGCGGGGTCCATGGTCTCCATAAACGACGCAAAGACATCCTAGGAAGGATCAAGACTTGATAGTATGACATGACACTGTCTCTCCTGTGAATATACCTCGCCGGCTAAATGGAGCTGAAGAAATAAATCTAGTAGCGGGTTCCGTGTTCACATGACTTGCAAGAGGCTGGCCAGGCTCCAACTTTGTTCTAAATAACCGCCTCATTAGCACCATCCTGGTTGCAGCCGTAGCTCGAAGGAACACTCCTTTGACCGCCCCCTGACACTCGTGGCTTGACTCAGCACTTCTGAGTCACACCTTTCACACAGTTTACTTACATGAGTGCATTTCATATGTTCAAGACTTTAATTTACAATATAGTGACCTATTCCATTACAAATACCTTGACATAAATTCCAAATCAAATCCCAAAAGCAGCTGGCTGGTTTTTTTGTTTGTTTTTTTTTTTATTAATTTTGCTTTGTTTTCTTAATGGTCCAATGATGGTGTCTCCTGTTCCTGAGTTGGTATTGTCTGAGAAGGTTCAGGATTGATGTATGATTAAAAATACCGTAAACCTCTAGTGAATTGTGAAGCATTTGTCTAGCTGTCTGCCCGTTCGTCTCTGCATTGATCTCAAACTCTAAACAGTTTAGGGCCTCAATATCTAGCAGAACGCCTCCTCCCACCTAGATCTGCCCAAATCACTCATTCTAGTCAAGACAGGTGGCTGAGGGGCCTGATGCCGAACGAAGACTGGAGAGAAAGAACAAGAAACTGGGCCTTCTCAGCAGTAGCCCCTCATCTCTGGAACAGTCTGCCCTCAGAAATTTGTCTGGCTCCCTCACTGGGTGATATTAATAGCAAACTCAAGACCTGGCTCTTTAGACAGGCCTTCCCTCCCGTCATTTCTTAATTTATTTCTTGCCGCCTTGAACTATATTAAAGCTGATGATTCATTGTATACTGTTATTATTTTATGGATTGCTGTTATTTGCCCATAGTAGACTTCAGTCTAGATGGGAGGGGTATACATTAAATAAATAAATAAATAAAATAAGGAAAGCATCAGATCACCTGCAGTGTTCTGGCCAAAATCTGGGGCATTTGAAGGTTTGACCTGTCAGGTTCTGAATGCCTACAGTATGTAAGGGGAAAGATTCAGTAACGCAGGAAGAGGTAAACTATGCATCTTGTTGATTATGGAATACTTTTGTCTCTATGAACAATCTAAAATAAGAAGAAAAAGAAGAGGACCGCTTCCCCATACATTGCCCAAAAACCTAATTCACCCCTTGCCCCACTCATGGTGGGTATGAGTCCTTTTGTATTGAACTAGTCCCCAACCCTCTCCCTCCTCTGGCCACAGTGGTGTGGTCCCTGAATATCAAACATGATACCAGCTCCAGGTACAAAGGTTACTCTGATCAGCCCCGTAAGGTGTAAACAAAGGATCCAAAAACTCTTGCCCAAACACTTCCCACCTGTGTACTTCAGTCCAATAATTATCACTTTGATGTACACTGTGCTGTTTGGCACATGCATCCATGTGATTCCGTCCTTATTCCAAGTTCTTGGGTGAGCTTTCTCTTCCTTTTATCCTCGTTGAACTTTTTTCAATTGTTTGGACTGCTGTCCAGTGATTAATAACACTTGAAATAGGCCTTCTTCAATTTCTGGTCTTTTCATCACTTTATAAGCACCCACCGTCCAGGTGGTCTATTGCTTAAGAAACTTAAGAAACTTAAGAAACTTAAGCAATAGACAACCTATGTGGATATTCCAGTTCTCCCATACAGGGTAGGCCACATAGCATTTCACATGGTGATAAACCAATATCATTATGTTTGTTAATCGATATTTTTATTTTATGTTGCTATAATTGTATTAATATTATTGTCAGCCGCTCAGAGTGGTATAGATGTATCAGATGGGCGGGATATAAATCAAATAAATAAATAAATAAATAAATAAATAAATAAATTCCCGAGGGGCAGTCCTGATTCTCAGTAATGAATTGTCAAGCACCTTATCCATGGCAGCTTTGTCTCCAACACTAATTTTGCTGACTGCTTTTTCGGTGTTCGATTCATTCGCTCTACCCACCCAGAGGAGGGAGTATGAAATTCCCATGTTCTTCCCACACCATCCATTATCCCCTGCAAAACCTTAAAAGTGAGATGACTCCCTTGATCTGAGTCCACTGTTTCCACTAACCCATACTGAGGTAGTATCTGCTCTAATATATTTTTTTACCACTCCAATGGCAGTTTTCTCAAAAGCTTCCTATTTATTTTCTTCCCTATCAAGCACTATCACAAATAGCTTGAGTTCCCCAGTGACTTTGTTGATGTAAGATGATCATAATCTGTTTCACAATTGGTTTTAATAACTTTGTTGGCCATCTGGGATAACTCATTTTCTGTCGTCCATTTCAATTGCTCCCAATTTTATAAATTCTCTCTGTTCTGCTTCAGAGAATTTCGGCTGTATCACAAGTTCAGGGATACGGGGTGGTGGTTAAGCTATATAATCTCCTATGGTTCTAGGGCAGCTTGTTTTGCTGCCTCACCTGTAAACTTATTCCCTCTCACCTCAAATGTACTTCCTGTTTGGTGCCCATTCATAGGTACTAATTGTCAGCATTTCTTAGCGGAAATCACAGTTTTAACAGAGTAATTCGCAGTCCAGGCAGTCCAGAAATAACTCACAGTCCAGCAGCATTTCCTTCAGCAACGTGTATTTACAGCAGTATTTACAGCAGTCTGGCAGCATAACGTGTAGAAGTGATCTTCAAGCAGGAAGATACAACTGACTGTACAATTCACACATATATACATATACAGGACCAATCAGATTACACATTGCATCATCCCTGAGTTGCATCATCCCTGAGTTGCATCAGCACTGCTGAATTATCCTGACTCAGCTTCAACACACCTGATCATTATGGATTCTCATTAATACACTCCATTCTGCTTAGGCCTGTAATTTTCCTTGACACTAATGTTATCTCTTCTGGCAACAAAAGAGCCTCCCGTACCTGCCTTATTAATTCTTCATGCACCAACTCCTTTCCTCTGCTGTTAATCAGGCCTCTTTCCCTCCGAATTTTTCCAAAGGTGTGTACCATTCCATAAGCATATCTTGAATCTGTGTGTATTGTTCCGTCTCTTGACTTCAATACATGTAAGGCCCAGTTAAGAGCACATGAGTGGCGTTCGTTATACAAGAGAAACTGGGGGCACCTTCCACGTCTTGAGACGGGGGTCGGGATGCGGCTTCTTTCCACCTCCTGGTGGGGATGCTGGCTTCCGGAGCTAAAAGTGATGCCTATTCTGATTCTCCCTCAGGCTACTGAGTAGTGTTTGATTTTTTAAAAAACTCATTTGTTAGTGGCATTTAAATCCTGCTTTTTCACCTGTGAGTTCAAGGCCTTCTACATAGTTTTTCTGCTCCCATTTTAGCTTCACGACAGTCCTGTGAGTCCTGAGAGGGACTGGCTCGAATTGTTTCATAGCTAAGAGGAGACCTGAACCTGGATAATTTTTTTAATTGTTCAGTAATATAACAAGAGATAAACAAAACACCACTAGCCTACCAATGTGAAACAAAATAATAAAGAAACACACTTATACATAACTACGTGCTCCCCTCTACCCTCGGATAAATCCAAAACCCATTCTGATGTTTCCACCTAATGCACCACACTTGGGAATACAGGTTGGATTAGGTGGTAGTTATGTTTTTAATTTATTTTACACAGGAGCTCAAGGTGGTGTGTGGGGGGCACAAACCAGTCATCTTCTCAGCACCAGCCACACTGTTACTCGAAAGCCTCATTTGTCCCCTCCTTTGGTCTCCAGAGCAAAGAGAAGAGGGGCCTGTCTAGAACCACAAGTTTCTTGTCCAGTGGCTCTGTGGACATCCTGGATGGATCATGAGGGCTGTAGCCCTGCATGTGGCAAATGTGTCATCCAAAATGGAAGGAGAGGGAGTGACTCCCATGCTGGCAGGTGACATAAGAAAAGGGGGAGACAGCTTGGTTGGGGAGAAGGGTGAGGATTTCAGGAGGGGAGGAGGAAGAAGAGGCTGAAGAAGAAGGGCCACCGGGAGGATGTTTGGAAAGACAAAGAGGAAGAGAGGAAGAGAAAGGAGGGAATGTATGATGATGAGGAAAGGGAACACAAGAGGAAAAGGAGAAAATCCCCACAGAGGGGATTTTTTACAAAGCAAGGGGGGTGCTTCTAGTCACCCGAATGAACCCTGAAGGATTAAAACAGGCAGGGAATGAGGAGATGGTGGGCGGTGAGGGGAGAGTGTCTCCTGTTTTCCCTATCACCTGTGGAACTTCTGCCTGTCACAAAGGCCATTAACTCCTTATCCCTCCGTCTATATCCTCTGTATATGTGTGTGTGTGTGTGTGAGAGAGAGAGAGCGAGAGAGAGACTTTTAGATGGAAGTGGGCGGTTGGGGGAAGGGGTTTTAGGCTGAAGAGGTGAGGGGGGCCCCCAAGAGGGGGTGCAATTCTGCCCCCTCCGCCTCTCCTCAGCCCAACCCCTGCAGAGAAAAAAGGGGGGCTCCATAAGAAGGAGCCTGGCCAGGAAAGGCGGCTGAGAAAGGGGGGGCTTGAAAGTGGGGGGGCGGTCGGTCCTCCCATGACTCGGGGTCGCCCAGAGATTTCTTGCCCCCCCACATCATCCTCACATGCCTGTCTTCGCGGGCGAGGGGGGTCGGAATCAGAAGGCTTTCCCCCCCTTGATCCGGACCCTGGAAAGAGTGACTGGAAGGTCCGTCCTTCCCACCCCACCCCCTCCCAATCAGACTCAAAGGGAGGGGGAAAGAAATTCCCCATTATTTTCCCTCCCCCCACCTTTTTTCTTGTTCTTCTTCCCCCCCCTCCGCTACTAGCTCCATTTATTTTTGGGGGGTAAGGGGAGAACATAGAGCTATGAAAGGGGGGAAGAGGTTCGCTTCGCACCGGAAGCGGAAGCTGTGCTCCTGCCTCTCCTTCCCACCCACCTCTATGGTCCCTGGGAAGGCGGCTTGCAGAGGGGGGGAGGCCTCCTCGTGAGTTTCCCCCGCATCGAGACGGAGAAGGAGGTGGGCAAGGGGGGGAGGGGGCCGGACGGGGGTGGGGTTGGAGGGGGAGGGGAGGCGGGGTTGAAGGGATTTCTGGGAAATGAAATGCAACCCCCGCCTTCCTGTTGCAGGTGGTTTGGGGTGGGCTTCCCCATGCCATCCGGAGTGCCCAATCATCCCACCCCACCCCGGGGTGCCTTTTTGTTTTCCCTCCTGGGATTTCAAGGGGGGGGCGGGGAATGGGATCCCCCTGGCCCTGGGAAGGGAGGGGGGGTCCGTGTCAGGTTTGGGGGGGGTAATAAAGGGGTTCCTAGAGAGGGTGTCATCCCAGGGAGTCTCTGCCCTTGTGGGTGAAGAAAGAATGAGGAAAGCCCAATTTTAGGTCGAGAAGGGGAAAAATAGGAGCCATAATGTGCTGAAATCTGTTAGTAGGTTTTATTATTAGGTATCTTAATGTATCGTATTAGTAGGTTTTATTATTAGGTATCTTATTGTATCGTATTTTATTTTATTGTATTTTATTACTCCTGTAAGCCGCCCCGAGTAGACTTTGTCTAGAGGGGCGGGGTAGAAGCCCAATAAAGTAAAGTAAAAAAGTAAAGAAATTCCTCGGGTGGAGAAACTGCGAGGGAAACCCAAATCCATGGTGAATAAGGCAAAGGGGGGGGGGTTGAGAAAAGGAAGGAAGTTTCGAGGAGAGCGAGGCACCCTCTTCTCCTTCCTTATCTCCACTAACAGCCAAAAAGGGAAAAGTCTTGCCCTGAGCGATCCAGTCACAGATCTTGCTGTCCTGTGTCGTCAAACGGCACAACACGGATCACCGAACCCTTGCACATGGCTCAATTGGCCCTGGGATCGCCACCAGGTAGCAGAGAGTCCCTCTGGAAATGCACCCCTCAGGCCTCAGCGGGGAGACTCCCTTCTGGGCCTGCCAGGTTTCCCTGGAAAAGTAAAGGAAAGAGACGCCAAGCCAGGGGGGGGGAGCTGACCCAGTTTTTCTCCCTGGGCGGCCAGCCCTGGCCAGGCCCTCAGCCTGAGGGAGATCGTGGGGGGCCCTCCGTGACGCCTCGCCTCAGAAAGAGCAGCTGGTGCAAGAGGGAAAATAAGCCACCTTCCCTGTGATATCGAAAGGTCTTCTGCTTTCTTTGTCCGCTGCTGTGTTGGGTAATCCATGCCATGCAGTTTGAGGACACAGGACAGCAAGATCTGTGGCTGTTTCGCTTTCCCCCCAAAGGCAGCTGTAAAGGAGAGCAGTATTAAGGAGTCATGGTAAAATCCCTTATTTCAGAGGACTGTGGAACTCCTTGCCACAACATAGAGAGGATGACATCTGGCCTAGATTCCTAGATTTTAGAAGGAAGGGACCTCCAAAGGCCAGATGCATGGGAATGGACATCAGGAGACAATTATATCTAGTGGTCTCGTGTGCACCCAGAGGCATCTGGTGGGGCCACGGGGAGATGCAGGGAGCTGGACTAAGAGGGGCCCTTGGCCTGATCCAGCACAGGGCTCTTCTGATGTTCTTACGACTGGTTGCTTATTTTTTCTCCAGGTTGGACAAACAGGGAGGTTGGTTTGGTTTGGCTCACTCACACACACCCCTTTGGTATTAGAGATCATAGATCATCATGCTGTGTGTTTTAGTACACAGTAGAGCACAAAATTGTGTAGCTGGTCAAAAAAATGGAGAGGTATAGAAGATTTTTTTACTGTGACTTTCTCCTTTCAGCTGCCAGTGACTTTTGTGGAGGTGGCCATGTGTCTCCTCCAGGGAGAATAGAATCTTCTAGATCCAGCCTAGAGATCTGTGAGTGAGGACATCGTGCTGGCGATTTTTGGGGGCCAAGTCTCTCCAGGTAAGGATCTCTTTGCCTCCTGGGCATCGATAGGGAGGTCCCTTTCCCCTACCAAAATTCTAATGACTCTAGCAAGGGTGTGCTTCCCTTCCCCTTGTAACATAATCTACCCAGATATCTGCCATTTTATCAATCCTTTACGTATTTACTTTAACAATACACTTTAGCCTGTCATTAGTAGCTATATTCCATTCTTCTTTATCCCTTTTATTTTAATTGAAAATCATGTTTCCTTTTCCAATCCTTTCTTGTCACGAATCTTGCTGCTGTTAATGTATTCCAAATTAATAACATGTTTCTTTAACTCTCCTCTAACGTCCCTTTTTCTCCTCTTACTACATTGTCTGGGGAAAAAATGTTCTCAGAGTTTGAACCTCGTTCTAATGGTTTCATATCCCACCACATTACTATATTTCCTCAAATTAGGAAGCCTCAACTCTCCTACTTTTGAGCTTCTTCTTAAACATTGCCTTTTTATCACCATTTCAAAATTAGTTTGTCTATTGAAATTTATTATTATTTAATTGCTTATATGCGACCTTTCTCCTTATAGGAGACCAAAGGCAGCTCATGTATATTAAGTTTCAGAAACAAGATAAGAAACAATATAAAGACATTTGAAGAACTACATTTGAAACGAGCATTCCTGAGATAACTTACTGCTTAAAAGCCTTCCTGAAGAGGAAGGTCTTTGCCTGATGATGGAAGGACAAGAGGGAGGGGGCCAATCTGACTTCTCAGGGCTGTGGATTTCAGAGCCTGGGAGCTGCCACCGAGAAAGTCCTGCCTCTTGTTCTCACCAAGCGAGTTTGGAAAGGTGGTAGAACCGAGAGAACCCACCACCACCCCGGTGCCCCCCAGAAGATCTTAAAAACAGAGAAGGCTCATATGGGGTGATGCAACCCTTCCAATAGCCTGGACCCAAGCCATATAGCGGCTTTAGAGGCAATGACCAGCAATTTGAATTGGGTTCAGAAACAGATTGGCAGCCTTTTATTTAAATACTTTGAATCTTTATGCCATTTTATCCTCATTAATTCTTTTTCCTGCTTTATTCAATTAAACATCATCATCTCTGACTTATGCCAATTTATCTGTGACCCTGTTATCTCTCCAAATTGTCTTCATTGTAGCTTTACTCTGCCTGTACCTCTTAATGGGTTTCCTGTGGTTAAGGATGAGTTCTCAGTGAACAACTATTCTTCACCCTATGATTAATCCTTATACCACAAATTGATTTATCTTCTCCAATAACATTTGCCATCAATTCTATATTTAAGGCAAATAATATTGGGGGGGGGGGGAAGCACGTCTCTGTCTAGTACCACAACCTAAGGGTATCTGCTCTGTTTTGCCATTGTTTCCAGATACTGTACGTTTTTCTCTGAATATGGTTTGTTTAATTTAATGAATTAATTCTGGACTGCCTTTCTCTCAGTAAGGGATCCAAGGTCACTCACAAAATATTAAAAAGAACAGAATTAAAATCATAATTTTGTTGTTGTTTAGTCGTTAAGTCATGTCCAACTTTTCGTGACCCCCATGGACCAGAGCACGCCAGGCCCTCCTGTCTTCCACTGCCTTCCGGAGTTGGGCCAAATTCATGCTGGTAGCTTCGGTGACCCTGCACAGCCATTTCGTCCTCAGTCGTCCCTTTCTCCTCTTGCCTTCACACTTTCCCAACATCAGGGACTTTTCCAGGGAGTCTTCTCTTCTCATGAGAGCCTCAGCTTCAGGATCTGTCCTTCCAGTGAACACTCGGGGTTGATTTCCTTTAATTCCTTAAGCATAATTAGTTAAACATTAAAAAAAACCAGTTAAACTATATGCTAACCAAAATGCAATTGAATAATTAAAACCAAGTGAATGTTAGTTTTTAGTTTTAAAAACTAAAATTAAAACAGGCATTCAGGAGCTCGGTCAGGATGGTTAAAAGCCTGCCTTTAAAAGGCGGGTTTTCCGCTGTTGGTAGAAGGTTAAAAGGGAGAAGAGTCAGCCTGATCAGTACTGAGGGTGGAGAGGGTCCCATAGCCTGGGAGCTGCCCTCTCTCAGGGTTCCCGCCATCTGTGCCTCTGCTGGCCATGGGACCAAGAAGAGGGCCTCCTCTGAGGAGGATCTGAAATGCTGAGAAGGCTCAGATGGGGAGCCAAGCCCAATAGGGCTTTGTAGATGATGACCAGCACTTTGAATGGAACCTAGAAACAGACTCCCCCCCACCTTGCGTCCTTCTGTCGGCAGGCAAAGACCGTCCTTTTCAAGCAGGTTTGGGAACTTCAACCAGCTCTTCCGTCTCTTTCTTCTGTTTTTCTCTAACGCTAGTCCTTCTCATAACTAGAGTATCCCATGTAATACATTTACTACATTCCTCTTTATCACTCATTGTCCATAATGCCTTTTTTTATACTACAGTGGTGCCTCGCTTAGCGATTGCCTCATTTAATGGTGTATTCACTTAGCGATGAGGTTTTAGGAGCGATCTTGTGCTCCGTTTAGTGATGTTTCCATTGGGGGAATTTTGCATAGTGATGTTCGGGACCTTGCTTCACTTAGCGATGACAGTTTAGGTCCCCCTGTTTCGCTTAACGATGTTTTTGACAGCTCCGTTTTCGCTATTTTTAAAAGGTGTTAAATTGTTTTTAAAGGGTTTTGTTGTTGTTGTTTAGTCGTGTCTGACTCTTCGTGACCCCATGGACCAGAGCACACTAGGCCCTCCTATCTTCCACTGCCTCCCGGAGGTCTGTCAATTTCATGTTGGTTGCTTCGCAGACACTGTCCAGCCATCTCATCCTCGGTCGTCCCCTTCTCCTCTTGCCGTCACACTTTCCTAACATCAGAGTGGTATCATCTGCATATCTGAGATTGTTGATATTTCTTCCAGCAATCTTAATTCCGTCTTGGGATTCCTCCAGTCCAGCCTTCCGCATGATGTATTCTGCATATAAGTTAAATAAGCCGGGGGACAATATACAGCCTTGTCGTACTCCTTTCCCAATTTTGAACCAGTCAGTTGTTCCATATCCAGTTCTAACCATTCGTTTCCGTATCGACTTCAAAGTTTTAATGCTCACTTACAAGGCCCTAAACGGTTTGGGACCTCGATACTTGGCGGAACGCCTTCACCCACCAAGTTCTACCCGGACCACCCGCGCAAGCCAGGAGGTGAGGCTGAGGAGCCTGACGCCGAGGGAGGCCCGGAGGGAGAAGACACGAAACCGGGCCTTCTCGGCGGTGGCTCCTCGCCTTTGGAACACTCTTCCTCCTGAGATTCACGCGACCCCTTCGCTGGGCACATTCAAAACCCAGCTAAAAACATGGCCCTATGCTAAGGCCTTCCCTCCTGCCAACATCTAACCAAACCTAATTATTTCTTTTCTTATCCATCTATTATTTATGATTTTATTATGTTAGCTACTTGATATTTTAGATTTATATTACTGTAATCGTATATATGTTGTTAGCCGCTCAGAATGATACTGATGTATCAGATGGGCGGGATATAAATTAAATTAATAATAATAATAATAATAATAATAATAATAATAATAATAATAATAATAATAATAATAACTATTGCTTCCTATCCTACATATAGGTTTCTCAGGAGATAGACAAGGTGGTCAGGCACTCCCATTTCTTTAAGGACTTGCCATATTTTGCTGTGGTCCACACAAAGGCTTTTGCATAGTCAATGAAGCAGAAGTAGATATTTTTCTGGAACTCTCTGGCTTTCTCCATAAACCAGCGCATGTTAGCAATTTGGTCTCGAGTTCCTCTGCCCCTTCGGAATCCAGCTTGTACTTCTGGGAGTTCTCGGTCCACATACTGCTGAAGCCTACCTTGGAGGATTTTGAGCATAACCTTGCTAGCGTGTGAAATGGGTGCAATTGTACAGTAGTTGGAGCATTCTTTGGCACTGCCTTTCTTGGGGATTGGGATGTAGACTGATCTTTTCCAAACCTCTGGCCACTGTTGCGTTTTCCAAACTTGCTGGCATATTGAATGTAGCACCTTAACAGCATAATCTTTTAAGATTTTAAATAGTTCAACTGGAATGTCATCACCTCCACTGGCCTTATTGTTAGCCAGGCTTTCTAAGGCCCACTTGACTTCACTCTCCAGGATGTCTGGCTCAAGGTCAGCAACTACATTGTCTGGGTTGTACAGGATATCCAAATCTTTCTGATATAATTCCTCTGTGTATTCTTGCCCCCTCTTCTTGACATCTTCTGCTTCTGTTAGGTCCCTCCCATTTTTGTCCTTTATCATGTCCATCTTTGCGCAAAATGTTCCTCTAATATCTCCAATTTTCCTGAACAGATCTCTGGTTTTTCCTTTTCTGTTATTTTCCTCTATTTCTTTGCATTGTTCATTTAAGAAGGCCCTCTTGTCTCTCCTTGCTATTCTTTGGAAGTCTGCATTCAATTTTCTGTAACTTTCTCTATCTCCCTTGTATTTTGTTTCCCTTCTCTTCTCTGCTATTTGTAAAGCCTCGTTGGACAGCCACTTTGCTTTCTTGCATTTCCTTTTCTTTGGGATGGTTTTTGTTGCTGCCTCCTGGACAATGTTGCGAGCCTCTATCCAAAGTTCTTCAGGCACTCTCTCCACCAAATCGAGTTCCTTAAATCTGTTCTTTACTTTCACTGTGTATTCATAAGGGATTTGGTTTATATTATACCTGAGGAGCCTAGTGGTTTTTCCTACTCTCTTCAGTTTAAGCTTGAATTTTGCTATGAGAAGCTGATGATCAGAGCCACAATCAGCTCCAGGTCTTATTTTTGCTGACTGTATAGAGCTTTTCCATCTTTGGCTGCAGAGAATATAATCCATCTGATTTCGATATTGCCCATCTGGGGATTTCCATGTACAGTGGTGCCTCGCATAGCGATGTTAATTGGTTCCAAAAAAATATCGCTACGTGAAACCATCGCTATGCGAAACACCATTTCCCATAGGAATGCATTGGAAACCGGTTAATCCGTTCCAGTTGGAACGGATTGCCGTTGTTTAGCGAAAAAACCCATAGGAAACATCGCTAAGCGAAACAATGTATCCTCCATTGGAATGTATTGAAGCTGACTCAATACATTTCAAGGGCTTTGCGAAGTCAATTTTTACAATTTTAAATGTGTCATAAAAGGGTCAAAAATGGTTTTAAATGCTTGGATTAGCTTCTGCACCCTCTAAAACGGATGCAAAAGTTAATTTGGCTTTGATCTGACTTTTCGTTAATTTTTTCTGAATTTTTTCCCCCAACTTTTGACAGCTGTCAAAATCTGACAGCTCCATTATTTCCTATGGGGGAAGAAAAAATTCACAAAAAATTAATGAAGACTCGGCAACTGTTCTAAATTCTTGGGTTCGTTAGAGGACCCCCTAAGTCGTGTGCAAACCTGATTTGGCTTTGATCTGAACTTTCATTAATTTCTTGTGAATTGTTTTCTCCCCCATAGGAAAGCATAGAGCTGTCAGATTTTGACAGGTCCATTGGTTCCTATGGGCCAAAAAAAAAAATGCACGAAAAATTAACGAAAAGTCAGATCAAAGCCAGATCAGGTTTGCACATGACTTAAGGGGTGCTCTAACGAATCCAAGCATTTAGAACCGTTTTTGACCCTTCTAAGACACTTTTTTAATTGAAAAAAGAAACATCGTTAAGTGAAGCAGGGGACCTAAAATCGCATTCGTTATGCGAAGCATGGTCCCAAACATCGCTAAGCGAAAATCGCCCATAGGAAACATCGTTATGCGATGCATATTATTTTCTAAAAAAACACATCGTTATGCGAATTCATCGCTAAACGAGGCAATCGTTAAGTGAGGCACCACTGTATAGAGTCGCCTCTTGTGTTGTTGGAGAAGAGTGTTTGTGATGACCAGCTTGTTCTCTTGACAAAACTCTATTAGCCTTTGCCCTGCTTCGTTCTGAACTCCAAGGCCAAACTTCGCTGTTATACCTTTTATCTCTTGGCTCCCTACTTTAGCATTCCAGTCCCCTAGAATGAGAAGAACATCTTTCTTTGGTGTCAGTTCTAGAAGGTGTTGTAAATCTTCATAAAATTGTTCAATTTCAGTCTCCTCAGCAATGGTAGTTGGTGCATAAACTTGGATTATTGTGATGTTGAAAGGTCTGCCTTGGATTCGTATTGACATCATTCTATCATTTTTGAGATTGTATCCCATTACAGCTTTTCCCACTCTTTTGTTGACTATGAAGACTACTCCAGGATTCTTGCCCGCAATAGTAGATATGATAATCATCTGAGCTGAATTCACCCATTCCTGTCCATTTTAGTTCGCTGATGCCCAGGATGTCGATGTTTATTCTTGTCATCTCCTGTTTGACCACCTCCAGCTTCCCAAGGTTCATAGATCTTACATTCCAGGTTCCTATGCAGTATTTTTCTTTGCAGCATTGGACTTTCCTTTCACTTCCAGGCACGTCCACAGCTGAGCGTCCTTTCGGCTTTGGCCCAACCACTTCATTAGCTCTGGAGCTACTTGTACTTGTCTTCTGCTCTTCCTCAGTAGCATATTGGACGCCGTCCGACCTGAGGGGCCCATCTTCCTGCGTCATATTTTTTAGCCTTTTGTTTCAGATCATGGAGCGTTCTTGGCAAAGATACTGGAATGGCATTGCCATTTCCTACTCCAGGTGGATTGCGTTTAGTCGGAACTCTTCACTATGTCCTGTCCGTCTTGGGTGTCCCTACACGGCATAGCCCATAACTTCTCTTAAGTTACTCAAGCCCCTTCGCCATGACAAGGCAGCAATCCATGAAGGGGTAAAAGGTGTTTGAAATCATTAGTACACTTAATAAACCCTTTGTTAAACTAATTTGGCTTCGTTCTGACTCTTTGAATTTTTGGCGATTTTTTTTCTCCCCCATTGAAATGCATTGAAAAGGTTTCAATGCATTCCAGTGGGGGAACCACGTTTCGCTTAGCGATGTTTCCTATGGCGATTTTCGCTTAAGGACGGCAATCCGTTCCCATTGGAACGGATTATCCGGTTTTCAATGCATCTCTATGGGAAAACGTGTTTCGCTTAGCGATGTTTTTCCATAGCGATGAATTTTTGGAACCAATTAACATCGTTAAGCGATGTATCTTATCATCTATATTCTTTTGGTGGAAACAACCTGCGCCCGTCTTCCATCTTTTAGCTTCCTTGTAATATTTTTTCATGAAACTTAATCCAGACCATAAGGTGTCACCCATGTGCAGAAGACACACAGTTCTTTTCTCTCTGCGGCCACCTTTGCAGTGGAGGTCGTCCAGACACTTGAGTGTTGCCTGGCTTTGGAACCGGAATGGACCAGGGCTCACAGGCTCAGTAATCTCTAAAGCCAGGATGGGCCATAGCTAGGCTGACATGGTGTTGCAGCATGTTGTCTGTGATGCGCTGGTGTAGTTCCTGTTTTGCTTTTGTATAGCCCATTAAGAAAACAGCACTTCTCGAGAGGCCCAAATTGTTTAATTTCTCATCCAGTCCCATCTGGACTGAAACATATCAGTTAGCACTAAGGGAGCCAACTTCACAGGGGTTATATATGTTCTTAAAATTCAGGGTCGTGTTAAAGCATTCCACCAAACCATTAGTTTGTGGGTGATACACTGATGTTTTTAATGGGCGAACGTTAGGCATCCCCCACAACTGCTTCAAGGTGGTGCTCATAAAATTGGATCCTTGATCTGTCAAGATTTCCCTTGGAAATCCGACTCGTGTGAAAGCTCCCATTAGTTCTTTGGCGAATGTCTTCGCATGCGTAGACCTTAATGGGATTGCTTCAGAGTAAATAAATAAATAAAGAGTACCTTGAGGCATAATCAATGATCACTAAGATCTGCGTGTGCCCAGCTGCTGATTCTGTCATCGGACCCACTATAGCTGTGCCTATCATATCCTATCAGAGGTTCTCTCCACTAGGGATAATGGAATCCGAGGAGGCCCGTGTGTGTGTGTGTGTGTGTGTCTTGAGTGTTTGACACTGTTCACATGAGCAACAAGACCTCTCTGCATTCTTCTTCAGGTTGGACCGGAAAAATCTTTGTTGTACCTGAGCCAGTGTTTTGTCCACTGCTAAATGCCCAGCCACTGGGAGATCATGAGCTAATCTTAATACTGTTGGTCACACTTTGGAAGGAACAACCAGCAATGACATATCCTTTTTGCTCCTGCCCTCTGTAGTATAAGAGCCGTCTTTTTGACACAAACTGTTCCCCTTATCCCTTATCCACATTTTCCAGTATAGCTGTTTCCAGTATAGCTGTAGGTCTGGGTCATGAAGAGCCAGGCTATAATTTGTCTCTTAGAGACCACTTGAATATCCTCTGTCCTGGCTAACACTTGCACCCTTACATTCACAGTTCCTCCTGTTCTTGTAAATGGTTCAATCCCTTCCCAATCTCTTCCCAGCAGCATCTCGTGAACCAAATTAGGCACCACCCCTATGTGTAACAACTGTTTTTGGTTTCCTAGAGTCACTTCTGCTTCTATCCATGGACACGGTTTCACACCTCCATGTATACAGTGTGCCATCATTTGCCCTTCATACGACAAGCCTGGGTTATCCCTAATCAAAGACCAACTACACCCAGTATCTTTGAGAGCCTTAAATGGACATCTGCCTCCCCCATATATGTGATCACCTCCCATCCTGGGTGTTCTTGGCTACCCAACTTTCCTGCTGCCATGAGGACAGAGGCCCATGCATAATCTTCTATCAGACATTCTCGTAGAAAATGTCCTTCTTGTCCACAGCCATAGCAGACTTTCTTCATTTCCCTTCTGGCATTTGGTTGATGCCTAGGTGTCTGGAGCTCGCTTTGTAATCCTGCCATCACAAATGGTTGTATAAATTTCATGCCCGTTAGATTTGCCGGAGCTGGTCTTGTTCCCAAGGACATCAGGCCTCTCACTCTCTGTCTGATGTTTGTTGTGGCCAGCTATGCCATTTTCTCCCTTTCTCTTTCTCTTGTGGACTCACGAAGTGGCTGCCTCCTCCTTCCGCACATGTGTAGGCCTCTAACAACATGACTGCCTCCTTCAGTGTTGTTGGCAGATTGCGTACGACCCAATCCCTGAGGTCTGCTGGGAGCATCACTATTAGCTATTCTGTGATGTCTAGCTCCACCACCTGGTAAGTGTGATGTACTGCTGGCCTCAGCCATCTTACTGCATTTGCTTTCATCTGTTGTGACAAGGTGCATGGGGGAATGCAAGATTTCTATCATAATTCTCTAACGCTCTGACAATAGGCTTCTTCTGACAAGTCTAAGGTGCCCAAGATTGCTGCTTAAACCTTGGCATAGTCTTGCATTTCTGTGGGTTCCAGAGTGTCCACTACCGTTGGTTCCAGCATCCATTGTTCCTGGGGCTTCCAGAGATTCCACTGTTCCAGAGATTCCACTGGCTGTTGACATGTTTCCAGGCGCAATTCAAAGTGCTCATTCTAACCTATAAAGTCCTAAACGAATATCTGAGCTATCTCAAAGACTGTGTCTCCAATTACGAGCTGGCTGAGGTTTTAAGATCCTCAGGGAGGCTTTTCTCTGGACCAAAAGTGAAGGATCCAACTGTGAATATGTCCAACATCTTCAAGGCATGCGAGATCTCTTTCTTCCTTCTCCAATGTACAACACTGCCAAATCTGTGGAGGAGGTGATATTATTACAGGAGAATACAGTGGTGCCTCGCTTAACGATGTTAATTGGTTCCCAAAAAAACATCGCTATGGGAAAACATCTCTAAGCGAAACACCATTTCCCATAGGAATGCATTGAAAACCGGTTAATCCGTTCCAATGGGATTACCGTCCTTAAGCGAAAATCGCTATAGGAAACATCACTAAGCGAAACAATGTTTCCCCCATTGGAATGCATTGAAACCTATTCAGTGCATTTCAATGGTTTTGACAGGTCCATTTTTGCTATTTTTAAAGTGTCTTAAAATGTTCAAAAACTGTTTTAAATGCTTGGGATCGTTAGTGTACCTTGTAAAACCTTTGCAAACTTAATTTGGCTTTGTTCTGACTCTTCGTTAATTTTTGGTGAATTTCCCCCCCCCATTGGAATGCATTGAACTGTAGGTTGGACAGGAATAGGGGCAGGGACACTGGCTTTAAGGACATAGACCCATAGTGCCAGTTCAAAACAAGCCTCCTGTTGGAGTGTAGCAGCTACCCCCCTTGGATTTTCTTCCTCCTCCCCTTCTTCATATGATGCATCACATGCTTGTAAAGCTGCTTTTGTACCCCAGTCCATGACATCAAAGAAATCCTGCAGATTCCCAATTATTTTCTCTGGGCCTGGGTCCCAATTCCCTGGGACATCATGCAACCTTGGCTGACCAGGCGCAGATACTGAGGTGGCTGCTGCTTCTGTGAAGCCTTGCTGAACAACAATGGCAGATACTCCCATAAAAGTTACAAGAACAACAGCATTAGTTTGTTTAGTTAGGCAAATGAGTCCTTCTGCTGGTAGAAAGAAATCTCTTATCAAGGCCTTGCAGTCACTAGGGACAAGCCATGGGGTAGATAAGGATTCCAGGATAGTCTGTGTATAGGGAGCCTGTGTTCCATTGTATTTGCTGAGGCAGCTTCCTGTGCTACTGTACTCCAAACGACAGAAGAAGCAGAAATTAGAGAGCCAGTTTCTAAAGTAGCAAGACTGAGAGGCAATGCTTTTTGCGGAGGTTTCAGAAGCTGGGATTAACCGGTTTTCAATGCATTCCTATGGGCAGAAAGAGACTGAGAGTCCAGCAGGGGAGCCAAGGGGGTTGGAGGTAGGGGAGGCAGAATTTGAGGAAGTTGTTTGAGCAGATAATTCTCAAATTCTTGATTGAAAAGAATATTATGTGGCAGCAGGGAGCCCATGATGTGTAGCTTATTTAGACCAGTCCTACTCACCCTTGGGAGCCTTGAGTGGATGTGTGCGCAAGCGTAGCTCTGGCCGAGCGAGGTGAGTAGATTAGAACACGGGCTTTCCTACCGCCGTTCTATGGTCATTAGCTAAAGATTATTCATGAGCTTTTTTCATAATCGAACCTCAGAGAGGGCACCACATGTCCAAGACCAGCTCGAGAATGTAATGTGTGTTGTAAAATAAATGACTCCAAACGACAGAAGACTTTGCTATTTGGTTAGCTCTTTCAGCAAGCTGCGAAAAGACTGTCTGTGTCTTTCTCCTCTGCAGCATTCCTTTGTTATTCTGCTGCTTCCCTAATCAGCTCTCCCCCAGCCAACCATCAGAGTGATTTATTGCCTCCAAAAAACGCCTCTGCGGCAAATTTTAGCCTATAAGATTTCTACTGGGCTTAACTTATACACCCCTATTTTACCTAGATATAGAAAGATACATAGACTTATAGAAAATACCAGAATTAGCTAATAAGCTCTCTGTTCTGTCCCATCAGCAGAATCATGTCCCAACACCCACCCATACTGCTTTTCTGTATGAGCATGCAGGGGGGGGGGAAGGGAATGGAATCAAAACAATGTTTTCCCTCTCTTTCTGCTGACAATTCTGAGGTTCCTCCCTTTCGGATGACAATCGTAGACAGAACATATACTTTGGCTTGATCCCCAATGAGATTTTCTTTTCTGCTATACTTTTTCTCCTTCTCTGTTTTCACCAACAGGTAACAAATATGACAGCCAGCATTCTATAGAGCCAGGTATTCGGTAACTGAAAAGAATCAAGTGTGAAGCAGGAAATGAAAATAAATAAGATAGCCAAACAGAGGAAAAAAGGCAGAAGTGAATCCAGCTAAAGACAATTGAAATACACCTCTGCCTTCCCAGGGTCCTGATATTTGTGAACTCCTGATTGTTAAAAAAAAAAACCACAAAGCAAAACAAGAAAAAGGATGGAGAAAGTGTCGGATTAGAAAGGATTTAAATCTACATTAGATTTGAAAAAACACATCAGCAAGTCCAAATGGAGGGGAAAGTGTACCAGAGTATGGAGCATGGAAATAGTGTAACTAGGAATAATAATACAATTTCATGTGAAAAACACATTAAAGAAGAAGAAGAACCATATACACTCATGGAATGTGGAAAGACCTTCAGTCACAGCAGTCACCTTAGTTCACATCAAAAAACTCACACTGGGAAGAAACCACATAAATGCATGGAATGTGGAAAGATCTTAAGCAACAGTACTGCCCTAAGTAGACATAGAAGAATTCACACAGGAGAGAAACCATATGAATGCATGGAATGTGGAAAATGCTTCAACCAAAACAGTGCCCTAAGTAGACATCAAAGAACACACACTGGGGAGAAACCATATAATTGCACGGTATGTGGAAAGAGTTTTGGTCACAACCAGAGCCTTAGTTCACATCAAAGAACACACACAGGGGAGAAACCATATAAATGCATGGAATGTGGAAAGACCTTCAGTCACAGCAGTTACCTTAGTACACATCAAAGAACTCACACTGGGGAGAAACCATATGCTTGCATAGAATGTGGAAAGAACTTCAGTCACAGTCAGAGCCTTCATTCACATCAAAGAACTCACACTGAGGAGAAACCATTTACATGCACAAAATCTGGAAAGAACTTCAGTCACAGCCAGAGCCTTAATTCACATCTCAGAACTCACGCTGGGGAGAAACCATATGAATGCATGGAATGTGGAAAGAACTTCAGCCGAGGTAGTCATCTTAGTTCACATCTAAAAACTCACACTGGGGAGAAACCGTATCTCTGTATGGAATGTGGAAAGAGCTTCAGTCACCGTAGTGCTCTTAGTTCACATCTAAAAACTCACACTGGGGAGAAACCATATAAATGTATGGAATGTGGAAAGAGCTTTAGTCACAGCACTCACTTTACTTCACATTTAAGAACTCACACGGGAGAGAAACCGTATAAATGCATGGAATGTGGAAAAGGCTTTAGTCACAGCAGTCATTTTAGTACACATCAAAGAATTCACACAGGGGAGAAACCATATATGTGTATGGAATGTGGAAAGAGCTTCAGTGACCGTAGTGCTTTTAGGTCACATCAAAGAACTCACACGGGGGAGAAACCATATATGTGTATGGAATGTGGAAAGAGCTTCAGTGACCGTAGAGCCCTTAGTTCACATCAAAGAACACACACTGGAGAGAAACCATATCAGTGCCTGGTATGTGGGAAGAGCTTCAGTCACAGCAGTCATCTTAGTACACATCAAAGAATTCACACTGGGGAGAAACCCTATAAATGCTTGGAATGTGGGAAGAGCTTCAGTCAAAGCAATTACCTTAGTTCACATCAAAGAGCTCACACTGGCGAGAAACCGTTTATGTGTATGGAATGTGGAAAGAGCTTCAGTGATCATAGTGCACTTAGTTCACATCAAAGAACTCACACTGGGGAGAAACCCTATAAATGCATGGAATGTGGAAAGAGATTCAGTCATAGCAGTCACCTTAGTTCACATCTAAGAACACATACTGGGGAGAAACCCTATAAATGCATGGCATGTGGAAAGAGTTTCAGTCACAGCAGTCACCTTAGTTCACATCAACGAACCCACACTGGGGAGAAACCATATAAATGTGTGGAATGCGGAAAGAGCTTCAGTCAGAGCAGTAACCTCAGTAAACATCAAAGAACTCACATTTGGGAGAACCTACATAAGTTCATGGAATGTGAAATGAGCTTCAGCTGAGGTAGTAATGTTGTAACCAAATATTTATTAGACATTCCCTAATTGAAGGACCTAACAGATGCGAAGAAATTGGAAAGTGAATTTGTTGTTGTGTCCGACTCTTTGTGACCCCATGGACCAGAGCACGCCAGGCCTTCCTGTCTTCCACATCCTCCTGGAGTTTGGTCAAAGAAATGCAAGGAAACAATTTAATAAGTCTCTAACACAATATCATTGTGCTACTTTACAATACCCCTATATTACATAATACCTCAAGAATATTGGGAACTGTAGGTGCCATCAGAATGCACTACAGAATGCCAAGATTTACCATCTGCATTCCAATGTCCTGGAAAATCTGGTGGCACTACCCTTGCCACTGCTAAGTCATACCATCAAAAGGCATGCATAAGATCTCTGTGTTATTTGTAGAGGCAACCAGATCCTCCAGAGAAACAAATATGCAAATATATCCTCCCATTAGTTGTAACAATTGCCTGCCCAAGTTATGTCACTCCACAGGGTTGACTCCATTTGGGAAACACTCCTCCAGGGGATGCCTATTTCCTTTATCTTTATCAAATACCTTAGCCATTTCCCAATCTGGGTGCCACCTTCACAAAGGACCAAGGTTAACCTTTCAATCCCCAAAAGCTCCTAGTATGAGTCTCTAAATCTGGAATGCCCGCTTCTCCACCATTAACTGTACCCAAATATATATCGGGAATTTCCCAGTTAAAGGACTCAACAGATACTAATGAAGATACAAGCAGATTGCTTTTATTACAAGCTTTATTATTCTTAACAATTGCCTGAAAATAAGACCGTACCTGAAAATAAGCCTTAGGATGATTTTTCATGATGCTTGTAATATAAGCCCTCCCCCCCCAAATAAGCCACAGTTAAGTGAAACCCCGCCCTCCACCCTTGTGCAGCAATCAGAAGAAGATGACATGACTGTGTTTGAATAAATGTAGATTGATGTGTATCAAAAAAATAAAGCATTCCCTGAAAATAAATCCTAATGCATTTTTGGAGCAAAAATTAAGACTCTGTCTTATTTTTGGGAATACACAATATATATTCATTCACTCGTTCATACTTACCAAGTCCCAAGTCATACTAAATCAATAGATATATTCAGTCACTAAAGGAGAGAAAGCATATAAATAGGAGGTGTATGGAAAAACCTTCAGTGGATATTTACGGAAACCACAAAATGTATGGAATAATCAAGTACTTAATGAACAGCCATGCTCTTTTTATTCATGAAATAACTGACTTATAGGAGAGGCCCTAAAAGTGTTCTAAATGTCAGGAGAGGTTCATTTAGAGTGAAACTTTTATTTACATTTTTTTTAAAAATCACAATGGGGAGAAATCCTTTAGTGCATCAACTACAGAAAGAATGTCACCAAAAGCAATGGCTTTCTCAATGAGAAAGAGCACGCCCAGTGGCAAAATCACACAATCTGAAGGGAACCGGACTCTTGTTAAATGTTGAAAGAGTAACTCTTTAATTTTAGTATATGGAAAGCGTTAATGCTTAAGTAAGGCAAAAATTCTTTGAAAATGCAAACAAACCAGCAAGATGGTTAGCGTATAGAATAAAAAGGAAGAGAGAGAAAAAAAGGATTGCAGCAATACTCGATAAACAAGGGAAGGAAGTATATAAACAAAAGGAGATCAAAAAGGAGATCCATGAATTTTTTTACTGAACTATATAAGAAAAGAGAAGGAGAAGAAGGAAAACAAAAAACCTATTGGAACAATATTCCAGAATGAAGACTGAATCAGCAACAACTGGAGAAATTGAACAAACCAATCACAATGGAAGAGATCGGAGAAGCATGGAAGAAACAAAAAAGCAGCAAATCCCCTGGTCCAGATGGACTACCAGCAGAATACTACAGTGGGGTCTCGACTTAAGAACTTAATCCGTATTGGAAGGTGGTTCTTAAGTCGAAAAGTTCTTAAGTCGAATCTGCATTTCCCATAGGAATGCATTGAAAACCATTTAATCCGTATCTGCTCTTTTCTGTCCATAGAAACTAATGGGAAGCTGCTATTCTGCCTTCTGCCACTAGAGGGGATATTTTCTTTCTTTTTTCCCCTTAGGTTCAGGGAAGGCAGGGAACACTAAAGGCAGCACTTTAGAACTCTTTTTTTTAAAAAACGAAGCCAATTTTAAATAATGTTTTAAAGCATGTTGTGCTGATTTTTTCAGCACAAAGGCACTCAGGCAGGTTTTTTAGGTGCTGAGCAAGCCTCCGGAAGCCTGCTCAGAGCCAGCCGATCAGCTGTTAGGCGGGGAGAGGAGCGGGGAAAACCACAAAATGGCTGCCAGGCTCTTTCTGGGTATCGGCTTTTAGCTCTTTCCTGCTCTTTTTCCTGTGGTTTGAGGGCTACCAAGGCCTGGTAAGTGACTTTGTTTAACAGTACAGTATTTATTTTTAAGTTTCTGACCCTTTTCCCCCCTCCAGAAGCCTCTAAGGGGAGGGAGGGGGGACTTTTTTCCCTGTTCGTAACTTGAGGGAAGTTCGCATGTAGAGTCCTTACTTTCCTTATAGGGCAAGTTCGTAACTCGAATTGTTCGCAAGTCGGGTCGTTCGTAAGTCGAGACCCCACTGTACAAGACATTTAAAGAAATCTTAAGTCCACAATTCAAAAAAAGCCTCGCCTCGCTCGCTGGCTCTCTACCAAGACAGCGCCTCTTGCAACCTCCATCCGGAACTGCAGCCTGCCTGCCTGTGTGCTGGCTGACAGGCTGCAGTTCCGGATGGAGGGTGGAAGAGGCGCTGTTCTGGGGGAGAGCTGCCGAGCAAGGTGCACTGCTGTCCCTTTTCCCTGAGCGCCCAAGCCATTGCTGAGCGATGCCTCAGAGTGGAGCTCGCTCCTGGCCCGTCCTCAAAGAGTGCCTCCAAGCCGCCAACAGCAGCTGCCGATGCCTCTTCCAGGGAAGTGACTCTCTGGCTCTCTCTTGACACCCCAGCCAGCAGCCGCCTCAGCACCCAGCAGTGCTTCCTCCTCCTCTTCATCCTGTTTCAGCTGCCTCGGCTCTGGAGGCTGCCTGGGCTCGCCTCAGAAAGTTTGCTCCTCTGCCATGGTGGGGGTAGCTGCTGCTGCTGAGTGTGCCTTTTTTTGAGGGGGGCCCTCAGAGGAAGGTTGCCAGACCTCAGTGTGTGTGTTTGTGTGTTTGCACCTGTTGGGGCCCTGTCCCATTCTGTTTAATTTTGTGGGTACCGGCGGGGGCTTTTCTCCTTCGGCAAGGAGAATTCAGTGAGTTTTTTTTTGTTTTATGTTGTGCCCTCCTACCCACCAGCGCTCCCTCCCTTCTCCGCTTCGTCCTGCTGCTGCTGGTGGTGGTGGTGGTAGTGAAGAAGGAACTGGAGGGAGTTGTGGGCGACAACGAGGGCTTGTGCCCCCCCTCCTCAGAGCCCCAGCCGGGCTAAGGAAACTCCTGGGCGGTTTCTTCAGGTTCTTGCTCCGCTTGGCGGAAAATCTGATGCGGCCCAGCCTCACCCAGATTCTGCCTCCAGTGGCCCCTGAGGTAAATTGAATTTCAGACCCCTAATCTAAATCTTGAGCGTTGCTCAGAGGTCAAACGGGACATGAGAGGAACCGAGTTAGAGGCAGCAGGTGTCAGAAGCGACCCCTTATTTGGAATATAATAAACATTGCAGAGTGATCTTTAGCAGTTTCCTAACACACTCTCTTTCTAACTCCAGAATTTCAATGTCTCGATCTCAGCAGGCCCTAGAATCTTGATCTAGTAATCCTTGAGTTTGTTTCCACTTATGGTGCTATGTGTCAACTTTTGTGCCCTTAATTTCATTAAGAATGCCCACTTCATTGGGACAGTTAGAACTGTTGTGAAAAATCACATGGTCAGGAGAATTTTTTAAATCAATATTTTTCTTTACGGAGCAGAGTTTGCAATGTACTGACAAGAATGAGCTCAGTCTCATAACTGACCCATAATAAAGGAGCAGACATCCAGAGCAGAAGACTAACCTTTTTATGGGGACATCACTGGAGCAGCAGCATGCCTGCAACTTACAGTAACGAACCCCCCCCCCAAGAAGCAGACGTTGGAAAATCAAGAAGACAAGACTCTCTGGCTCTTCCACCTCCATATCCAATTCTGGTCTTTTGAGCTGGCCAGGTGCTATGAGGAAATTCTTAGAGTATGCCACACCAGGTGCAGGGTCTCAACAATCTCTCCATCCTTGGAGGGGTATCAATGTCTGTGAATTTTCTCTTTTTTTCTTTGACTTATATACCGCCCCATAGCGCTACAAGTACTCTCCGGGCGGTTTACAATTTAATTATACAGGCTACACATTGCCCCCCCCCAGCAAGCTGGGTACTCATTTTACCGACCTCGGAAGGATGGAAGGCTGAGTCAACCTTGAGCCGGCTACCTGGGATTTGAACCCCAGGTCGTGAGCACAATTTTAGCTGCAGTACAGCGTTTTAACCACTGCGCAATCTTAACCCAGGTGGGCAGCCACAGAGTCAGCACAAGAAGCTGATGCAATCCGTGAAATGTGTATATAGGACATGATGAAAGGTCTGGGAGAAGCCATCAGGCGATGTGCTCTGGGATGGCTTGTTCAAGCTATATGAGTGCTGCACACTATGGTGTTGTGTGGAGTATTGTGTTGGTGAAAGTGCTGTCCGTTCATTTGTTGAAAGTGTATTATTGAGTCTGTTGACTGATGCTGATAGTTTCCTCATAATCTGTAAGAGTCTCTGTGAGTCTCTTTGGTGTCAACCTGGAAGACTGACTTGTCTCGGTGCTATCTCCCACACCTCAAATCTTCACATATCTGGTGAGTGACAATTGTGTCCAGACAGGGGCGCCACTGAGCAATCCACCTAAGATGGAAGTAGGTGGATCGGGCCACAGACGCCATCTTGTAATCCATGGACAGCGTTGGGTCCAGAAGGACAACCGGATGGCACACCTTGATTCTGGCAAGGAGAGGGGACCGCGCAAATCATAGACACCACGAGGGCCCACGGGGAGGACCCTCGTCTTGATCCAGTTCAGTCTTCGTTTAGTGTCCCATTGAAGGAGAGGCGGGAAGAGAACTGACATCACCTATTAAGAATACGATCATCAGAGTCTGAAGTACAGGTGGAAGGTGCAAAGCAAAAATCCCCAGTCTGGCTGGTCTGTCAAGAGGGAACAAGAAGGGAGGCTTGAAGGGGAACCCCATACACACACCCCAAATCAGGATGCCCAAGGTTTGCTTCTTATGAACAGGACCTGCCGTTGGTGAGCACGGGGTTGAGGTGAGCAGGATTAACTTTTTTTTAAAAAAAAAACCCACCCTAAATAAAATGCAAAGAAAACCATACTCCCCAAACACCACTACTCTGTGCATGTTGAGAGAGGCCGTGTGGTGTCGTGGATGGAGTACCAGACTGGAAACCAGGAGACCTGGATTCAAATCGCTGGTGGAACAGGGAGACAGGGAGGCCGTGTGTGGCAAGGCTACTTAAGCCACTTATTGAAATCTCACCTACCTTGCAAACGTTGGGAGGGATCCGGAGTTTTGTTTTTCCCTTTGAGTCCCCCAAAAAAGCAGAGAGTCATCAATCAGCTCGGTCTCACTCCGTGCCTAGGGGAAAAGGAAAAAGAAAAAGATGAGCCTTCGTGGATAAAGGAAATCGAAAACGTTTCCTTACAGAAGATGTGCCTTCGTCATGTTTCTATTGGATGGGGCTACATCCCCATCTCTCTCTCTTCTTCAGGCAGGCAGGCATGCAAGCAAGCAAGCACCTTGCGCCACCATCCCAGTGAGGTGGGGGGCCAAAGCAGGGAACCAGCTTCCCGCTGACACGTGTGATATTAAAAAGGACCCAAGGCAGCTTACGTGCATCATGAAAAGGCAACATTTAAAAGTGAAAAATAGCAAGTGTCGCACACACACCCCAGTTCCCCTGTTTGTTCTTCTACACACCCAGGTTCCTTTTCGGGTATGACATTGAATTTTCACCCTTTTTCGCTGCCACCAGTGGATTTCTTTTATCCACAATGTAAAATTATTTCACTCAAACACTGAGAAAGTTTTTATTAAAGTTACTGTACAGATGTTCTTTATTTATTAAATCAGAATCACAATCATTGAAATATCCTCTTTTGTTTACTTGTTTGCCATTTAACCAACTTGAGTATTTACTTGTTACTATTCCCACTTCTAACTAGCTCTTTCTCCAACTCCTGACTAACTGAAATCCTAACTCTAACTGATTTTTAACTGTCTTCCATTCTCTTCTTATATTCCCTTGGCTCCGCCCTCCTGCTCAACCATTGGTTGCAAAATCAGTGTTCCATTGTGATGGACAGGTGTGGTTTCTGGCCTGTCCGTCACAGCAAGTCTACGAATCTAAAGAAGAATCAAACCAAGACGGCACTAAAAAGAGTGAACCAAATCAATGCCAAGAAAACCCTTTTGCCAGAGCCAGTGTCGTGGTCCAAGTGTTGGACCAGGCCTTGTGAGACCTGGGTTCAAATCCCTCCAGCCACAGAAGCTGACTTGACAGTTGGGAACAAGGGAGAACCCCTCCTTAAATTGCTCCCATATTTTGAGAGCCCCCTTAGGAGGGGCACCACAGTGTCCTCGATAGTGTGTCGGGTTGGGGCCTGGGTTCAAAGGTCTTCTCAACCAAGGAAACTAGTGGGAGGGGGGTTAGCCATGGGTAAAGGTAAGGGTTCCCCTTGACAATTTGTCCAGTCGCGTCCGACTCTAGCGGGAGGTGCTCATCTCCGTTTCCAACCCATAGAGTTAGCGTTTGTCCGAAGACAATCTTCTGTGGTCACGTAGCCAGCGTGACTAGACACGGAACGCTGTTACCTTCCCACCATGGTGGTACCTATTTATCTACTCGTATTTTTCATTTTGCACGTTTTTGAACCACTAGGTTGGTGGGAGCTGGGACAAGCGACGGGCACTCACTCCGTCATGTAGATTCAATCTTACAACTTCAGGTCTTCTGACCTTGCAGCACAAAGGCTTCTGCAGTTTAACTTGCAGTGCCACCACATCCCTAATAGCCATAGGGAACACCTCCTTAATCATCTCACTTCTCTCACCGTGGGTCAGAAGCAATCTCACAGCATTGGAAGACTGCAGGACCTGTTACGTCCCTCCATTTTTTAATTTGGTTTTCCAAATGGACTGACCGGTTCTTCTGCCTTGAAGAACGTTTCAGCTTGGAAGGAGGAAGGAGACCCAAGCAGCCTCTCGAGCCCACCGGTGCCCAGAAAGCCCACCCAGACCGACCTCTCCTCTCCAGTCATTCCGTCGATTTCCACCGGTTATGTCCTTCCGTTATCATGGGACCCTTTGTCATTTCAGTCCCTTCAAGGGCCGTAATGCAGAGCACATCTCCAAAGGCGCTCCTGGGCCTCTGGGCCCCCTCCATGGGCCAAGGGCCCTGGTGTGTCGTGGGGTTGCCCACCCAACGCAGGCAGAGTTCAGGTCTCAGGACTTTTCTCACCTGCTGTCTTCCAACCCCCAACCTCGCTTAGGCTTCGCTCTTCCCTTGGAGCTCACTCCAAACCTCTCAGGGCCTTGGAGGGGCAGCAACCAAGGGCGGGGGGTCTTGGTGTTAGCTCTCCTTGCTGTATAGCGAACCATTTCATGATCCCTTGGTCTGGAACTGACGCTTCAGAGCCATTCACTCGCAAAAGACCCGCTGGGAGAGGGAAAGTCCCCAGACCCAGAGGGGCTGGGTCACCTTTTCCTGTCCTTCTCCCCTCCTGCCTTCCGTGTGGAAGGACCGGAGCTCCTTCTGTCTCTTTCCAAAGTCCCTTTTTGCTCCACCCCATGGAGAGCCATAAAGGGGAGGCAGGAGGGCGAATCCCTAGGAAGAAGAGGGAGCCAGGGGCAGGTCTTTTGCAGAGCCGATGGCCCTGAATTGTGCCTTCAGGACCCAAAGACCAGATGGCCCTGCGGGAAGAACAACATCCAACAGGAGACCTGTTCCTGGGGAGATTTCTCTCCCTTTCAGCCCCCGATATGAAAGATCCCATGGAGGAAAGTTCACCCCCTTCTCTCTCTCTCCCTGGCTTCTCTCCTGCCTGCATTTCAGAAAAAGACGGTCTATGTTCACAAGCAACACAACAAGGAAGCTGCCAAGCCGGGGGGGGGGAGAGTAGTTATCCCAACCCCTCCTGGAGTTGATCCTCAGCTGAGGATCTGGTCTGGAGAGGGATCGGGTTAGCCCTCCTCTCTGCCAGATTTTCCATGAAAACGCACAACACACAGATGATTAAGCTCTAGGGCAGTGATGGCAAACAGTTTTAGTTTAGAAAAAACAACTCATACAGTGGTCTGAACTAATCAGCACCTTTGGTCTTAAAAGAAATAAACAATAACAGAGATTTCAATGATACAAACACTTTTTTTTACTGAAAAATAACCATCAACTCTAGTAAAATGGAAAAAAATGATTAAAGTAACACATTGTACACGTAACCCGAAGCCAGGTAATTTATACAAACTTTTAAAATAATTCTGTGTGTGTGTTTTTGGATAAGGGTTACTCAACTTGTAATATGGTTATATGCCAGACTGACATTGTATGGGCGCAAGCCTTACTCCGGGTCCTTTCCCTGCTTCTACAGGGGTTGGAGGAGTAAAAGTCAACCTGTATTAGGAGCAGCAAGATAAACAAGAAAACTAAATTGGCTCAACACACTTTAAAGAACTCCTAAATTAGTGTCTTGAATTTGGCATGCTTTTTGCACAATTAATGTGATTTTTGATGTTGTATGTATGCTGATAATTTGTCAAACCTTGGCTCACAGGCCGTTAGTTTGAGAGCAACACAGGCAGCGCTGAGGTCCTCTGTCAGTCTGTTTCTGGCATCAGAGTTGATCTCATTCAGAGCTGAAAACAGCTGCTCCCAAGCATAAGACGACCCAAACAAAGTAAGAAGAGCAATCCCAAGGGCTTTCATTGACTTAAAACAATTTGGCAGAGAATTCCACACTTTAAGGATTACATTTTCAGAACGACCAACTGCGCTGTCCATTGTCATCCCTTCGCACTCTATCTTCTCCAGTGTCGCACGCAGGTCAGAGAATTTATTTTTCCAGATAGAGTTTTCTTGAAATTCCAATAGCTCCATTTCCAGAGTTCCAAAATCTAACCACTGTAAGCAGGAAAGATCAAGTTCTTCAAATTTGGCTTTATCTGGAGAAGTAAGAAAACACAGGGTCGTCTCCATTTTACGGAACTGTAAAAATCCGTTCCTAAAATTCTCCGTTGCGGCTGCTACAAGGCTCGAAAATTCCTTGCAGATTTCCTGATGGCTTGTAGGATTGTCCGTAAAAGTTGCGGAATTTTCCAGATAAATTTTTAGATTGGGAAAATATTCCACCTGCCCACTTTCAAGGTCTCTCTCAAAAACCCGCAGCTTTCTCTCAAATGTTCTGATGTCACAAAACATCCTTTCTGCTGTTTTCCCTAAACCTTGGAGTTTTTCGTTCAGTACATTGAAGTGTGCTGTAAAATCTGTAAAAAACATGAGGTCGGTAAGCCAGGCCGTGTCAGTGAGCTGTGGATATTCTTGCTCCTTTTCAGTCATAAATAGCCTAATTTCATCCAAGCAGGCAACAAATCTCTCCAGGACTCTTCCTCTGCCCAGCCACCGGATATTATTGCACATAAATAAAGAATTATACTGTGTCTGAACCTCATCGATAAGTGCTTGAAACTGTCCAAAATGAAGAGCATGAGCCATGATGTAGTTCACCATTTTTGTGACATCTCTGAGGATATTGACTAATTTTTTGCTGCTTTCCTTGGCCCAAAGAGCTTCTTGATGTATAATACAAGGAAACTGAATGACCGGATGTTTTGCTTCCTTAACAAAGAACTGCATGAAACCAGATGTGACCCCCACCATGCAAGGCGCCCCATCACTAGTCACTGAAACCACTTTTTCTGCTTTTATATCTTGTGACAAAAATGCCTCCATCACAGCGTCGCAGATCTCTCTCCCTTGTCTCCTTCCAGGCAAAGACAACAGTTTCAACAGCTCTTCTCTCATGATGTCACCAACCGCATAACGCAAAATTACTGCCAGCCTGGCATGGTCATTTATATCTGTGCTTTCCTGCAAGCACATGGAGTAACAGGCTGCCTCTTGTAAGTCGGCGGTGAGTTGCTCACAAACGTCGCTCGCCATACGCAGGATTCGATCTTTAACGGTATTTCTGCTAAGTGGCATCTCAGAGATGCGCTGCATGATTTGACCCTTGTTTGGGAAGTCGTGAAAAAGGGAATTACCCCCAGCCAACATGGCCGTTTTGATCAAATCCCCATTGGAGAGGGGCTTGCCATGTTTCGCTATGCAGAGTGAAATTTGAAAGCTGGCAGCTGTCAGATGATTTGTTTGGTGATTAGAAAGAGAGTGGGGAACACTCGGATGCTGGGAGCGATGTTGCCTCAATCGCCCTTCAAGAAACTCTTTCCTTTCAGCTTCTCCAAGTTTGGCAACACTTTTGTGGTTGGTTTCAAAGTGACGTCTGACACTTGAGGTGCGAGACACAACATTTTTACCACACAGAAAGCATAATGCTTTCCCATAGTGTTCAGTCATTCCAAATGATTCCGTCCAGGCCTCTTGGAACGATCTCCCACTATCTCTTTTCGGCTTTGCTGGTTTTGGTATACTCATTTCTCTTGTGTTCAAGATTTGGAGTCTACAAAAAAAATTATATTTAAAAAAGACGGATGAAGTACCCAACAGAAATCTGTCCCTACCAAAAATATTATTGTCACATTTACACATTTTTGTCTGTCTGGTTCTTTACTGATTCCACCAACTGACAGCTCTTTTAGAAAAAAAAAAGGCAAGTGCGGAATGCTACACTGAATTCAATGCACCCTATTTATAAAGCTTATTAAGTACACATTTTATACCCACATTTTATACACTACATAAAGTAGTGTATAATGCCTACTTCCACCAAGATCTACCCGTGCCACTCGCACGAGCCAGGAAGTGAGGCTGAGGAGCCTAACGCTGAGGGAGGCCCGGAAAGAAAAGACAAGAAATCGGGCCTTCTCAGCGGTGGCTCCTCGCCTCTGGAATAACCTACCCCCTGATATTCGTGCAGCTCCCTCGCTGGGTATTTTTAAAAATCAACTAAAAACACTGATGTTTCGGCAGGCCTTCCCCTCAGCCAATTCCTGATTTCCCCTTTCTTTCTTCTTCCTAGTATCTGTCCCATCTTGTCCAAAGTTTTTCCCCTTATATAAAATTGTTTTTAATTACATTGTTATATTTTTGTTGTAAGCTGCCTAGAGTGGTCTTAATCGACTAGATAGGTGGGATATAAAATAAATAAATAAATAATAAATAAATAAATAAAGTGTATACACACATTTCACTTATTTGAAATGTGGTGTTGGAGAAGAGATTTACAGATATCACAACTTGTCAAGAGAGATAAGTAAAGCAAATTAAGTGTGGACTCTCACTAGAAGCTAAAATAAATAACAAAGGGAATTGTACTACCGTGGGCATCAGGAGAAGACAAGCTCCCTGGAAAAGGCAGGAAAAAGTGCAATGCAGTAGGAAAAGAGGAGGACTGCACCTGAGATGGAATGACTCAATAAGGAAACCACAGTCTTCCATTTGTAAGACCTTTTTGTTTGGTGTTACAATCAAAGCAGGACCAAGAGCAGAAAGACTGGGATTCAGATTTGGGGAATAAGCTATGATGCTCTTGCCTCCTTTGGGGATGAGAAAGAGAGAAACGGGATTGCTACACACACCAGCCCTCTAGTCCCAGGTGTGTCGGTTGTCTTTTACTCAGGGTTTCCTGTTAAGTGAGACTGCTAAATCTCCCGGTTCTGCCCAGTTCCATTTAGGGTCTTAAACAGTATCTCAAAATACTCGGCTGTTCTCAGCAGACGCTGCAGAGCTAAAGGCAGTGGAGATGAACTGAGGAAGGTTCCTTTTTTTCATGGTTTTATGAAGGAGTCAAGTCTCTCTCTCTCTCTCACACACACACACACACACACACACTCACAAACAAACACACTCAAAATGTTCTGCCATCCGTGGCTTCAGTCCAGAAGGTCCCGGTTTCTTCTCCTTCCATGCAAACGACCTGGAGGGATATTCCCCCCCCCCCCGCCTCCTTCCTTCCTTCCCTCCCTCCAGCTTGACTCCCGCGCGGGCTCTTGCACAGGAGTAAGCAGGAAAGAACTGATGTACAAGAAGTGGCTCATGACCCGTGCCGTTTTTGAGGTTCGGGGGCAGGGAGGGTTGAGGGGTGGATCCCTGTGTGCCCCCCTGCGGAGAGGTCTCTGCCTGCCTTGCAGGGAGGGGGGTCTCCCTGCCCCCCCTCCCCGGTTATGTGGGTGGGATTTGGACCCCAGAGAGCCTCTCTCCCCTTGAAGCCCTCCCTCCACACACACACACACACACACACACACACACACACACACACACACACACACACACACACACACACACACAAACAGAGTAGCCCAGGCAGCTCCTCCACCTGCCTCCAGAGCAGCCCCCTTTCTAGGGTTTCTTCCATTAGCGGAGGGGGGGGGAGATCTTATGTTCCTTCCTTCCTTCATCCCACCTACCCGTGCAGGCAGGATTCAGGGGAAGGCAGCGTGTCCTTGCACAGAAGCAAAAACCCTCATCCCGAGACACACACACACACACACACACACACACACACACACACACGCACACACGATTAAGTCCTAGGGAAGGGCGGGGGAGGTTCCCTGCCCCTTGGGGGGTGGGGGTGGGATCTGGATCCCAGAGAGCCTTTCTCCCCTTGCAACATCCCCTCCCTCCTCCCTCCCGAAGAGACGGGGGGGGGAACTGCCTTGCAAGCCGGTCGTGCAAACGCAAACCACCAGGGGGGGGGGGCGCGCACACACACGCACACACACACACACATGGCAATGCCCTAAAAAGCCCCCCCGCCTCCCCCCCCCCGAGACTAGAGGGGAGCTGGCCATCCTACACACTCCCCTTGCAAATCCCCCACATTTCACCCCTCCCTGCCCATCTCACCCCCCTCCATCGCCCCACCTCCGTCCCGGTCCCGATCCCCGCTTCTCTCCACGCGCCTCCTTGGGACCAAAGGGGAGGAGGAGGAAGAGGCAGGCAGGCGCTGCTGCAGATCCCGCTTCCGGATCCCGTTCGAAGCGCGTCCAGGGGAAGGAGCCCTTCCCTCCGCCTTCGTAGCTCTAGGTTCCTCCCCGCCCTCCACCCCACCAGCGCACGATGTGTGTGTGTGTGTTATGTGTGGAAGGGGTGATGGTAGGATGATGGCTCATCAGACCTTGGGGAGGGGTAGGTTGGATCGGGCCCTGGACTCCTCCTGGCCCCCCTGGGCTGCTTCCTTCTCCTCCCCTTTCCATCCGGAGGAACCTCGCCGGGAAGGAGGGGGGCGTCTCCAGTGGGGGGGGGGGGCGCTTGGGGACCCCCCGAAGAGGGGGGATCGGGATCGGGATGGGGGGGCTCCCTGGTTTCATCAAACCAGTACATGGGGGTTCAAGACCCTTCAACCGTTTGGGTCTGGAGTCTGTTACCCAAAAGGGGGGGCGCGTCGTAAAAACACCATCCAAGAGAAAGAGTTTGGGGAAGCCTTTTGGCAGGTGGTGGGGAAGCCGTCTCTTCCCCCCCCCCCCCCGGTTTGCTCCAAATCCAAAGTTGACTTTCACAGAGGCATCCTTTTTTTTGCTGACCTTTTAAAAATTATTTTTGCAAAAAATACTGTATATGTTTTAATTGGCAGAGTGTATTCATATATCTTAATTGGCAGAGTGCCCCCCCCGGGATCCTTCCCAAAACTAAAAGGTCAACCGTGGGCCCCTGGCCCTTCCATTGCCCCCCCCCCGCTTCCCCAGCTCTTAAGAGGGTCCTTCCAGGGGACCCCAAGAGAGGTGGCCAGAGGCTGGATTTCACCCTGATAAAGAGCCCCACCCCACCCCAAGGAGCCCACCCTCTCCTTCTCTAAGAGATTGCAATCCCCCCCATGGGGGGGCTGGGGGTCCAGGAGGCTCTCTCGCCCCCCCGCCACGCCTTTGGGATTCTTCCCCCTCCCCTCTTTGCATGGCGGGTGGGGGAAGCACCTTCGCGCGCCCCTCCCTCTCCCAACCGCAGCAGCGCCTTTCTGGGAGGGAGGGGGGGAAAAGGAGGAGCAGGAAGGCCTCCCTCTCCCCCCCCCCCGCTTTATGCATTTTGAGAAGGGGGGTCCTTCAAAATGGGGGGAAGGAAGAGGCGGGAAGAACCCTCAGCCTTGGCTCCTCCCCCGGCTCCTTTCAGTCACTCTCCGCCCCCTCCCCCGCTTTCTTCTCTCTCTCTCTCTCTCTCTCCTGGGGGAGGAAAAAAAAGGAGGAGGGAAACAAGAGAGCGACGTAGGGCTAGAGCGGCTGCTGGGAGGAGCTCTGCGTCGACCCGGAAGTGAGAGCCGTGCGCCTGCCTCTCTTTCCCCTTCCACCTCTATGGCTCTCTGGGGGGGGGAGAAGAGGCGCTTGCTGGGAGGGGGGGGCCTCGGGAGTTTTCCAGCATCAGGACCTGGAAGGAGGTGGGCAAAGAAATTGGGGGGCATACGAGACGCTGTGGGTTGGGAAGGGGGCTGGAGAAAGAGAAGGGGGGCTGGAGAGAGGCCTCCCCCCCAAAAGAAGGAAAACAGAGGAAGAATCAAGGCAGCCCCCCCTTTTCTTTTCCGGGTCTCCTCCTTGGGGGCATCTTGGGCGGGGGGGGATTTCAAGACCTGGGATGTCTGGGGAGGGTCCAGATCCCAGCCCTTCCAAGCAAAGCTCCTCTCTGTGCACGTGTGAGGGGGGTTGTGGGTCTCATCTCCTGATTTCCCCTCCCCATTTTATTTCCCCCTTCTCCACCCAAAGTCTCCAGGGGCCCCCCCAGGAAATCTCTCGCCCCACACCTTTGACGAAGCCTTGGAAGAGCTCCTTAAAAGATACCCGTTCCTGGGGGGGGGGGAGAATTGGCCTCAGGGCGGGTGCAAGAAGGAGGAGGAGGAGGAAGTAAGGCTGCAAAGTGGCAGTGGGTGGGGAGCAAGGGGGATAACCCATGGGCTTGGGGGGGGGGAGAGGATGGGGGATCCCCTGCCTGGGAGGAAGCTGGTCTAGGCGACTGACTGTCTGTCTGTCTGTCTGTCTGTCTGTCTGTCTCTCTCTCTCTCACACACACACACACACACACACGCACACAGAGAACTATTGCCCTTTAGGAATTCTTAAGGAGGCCCCTGCTCTTGTGTGGAGGATCTGGACAAGAGGCCCAATCGGATTCATCTCAGGGCCAGATTCCAGGCTGGGGATCCACTGCAATGGAGAGCTGGGACCGTTTCCAGTTTGCCTCTTTTACGCTGCCCCAGAGCGAACGTAACTAAATTAAACCTGCCAATACCAAGAAATATAATAGAGACTCCTATAAATAGAAAAGGCAGAATACCCGTCTAAAGTTCCCAGGTTCTGCCTAGAAGAACAGAGTGAAGGGCAGGAGAAAGGCTCACAGGTTTTCAAGGGAAAAGCGATTTAAAACGGTCCTGAAAATTCCCCTTAAAATTTTCCCCCCAAAGGTTCTGCAGGGGAGGGTGTGGCATGAACACCCTGTAGAATATGCCCTGTTTATAGCTGGGGGCATTATTAATATTAGTAGTAGTAGTACTGCCTTCTATGGCAGCTGCCCTTGAGGGAATAAGGCCCGAATAAGGGAGCATTTGTCTCAAGGGTCGTCCTTGAGCGGCCCTTCCTTCTCCTCTTCTCCTGCTTTCCTCCCTCCCTATTATTTCTGAGCTGCCTTTCCCTTCTCCTTTTTCTTCCCACCGGAGGTAGAAAGAACAAAAGCATCTGCCCTAAGAGAAAAGCTTTTGGTTTCCTTTGTTCAAGAAGCCTCCAGATTCATCTTTTTTCCCTCCCCCCCCCCCCAGATATGAAAGTGAGCTAATCTCTCTTCCATCTATTCGGGACCCAAAGAGAAGAATTAAGAGTCCAAACATTTGCAAGGTAGGTGAGATTTCTTTATTTGGATCAGAAGTCCCCCCCCCCCGCAATTAACAAAACATTTGTTTGTTCGTTTAATCGTGTCCAACTCTTCGTGACCCCATGGACCAGAGCAGGCCAGGCTGTCCTGTCAGAACATAATATGCTGTAAAGAGGAGATAATTATGTGACAGACATTTCGCCCAGAGGCAGGTCACCCCGAGATCTTCCCCCAGATAACTTCCATGGCCCATATTGAGGGACAGAGAGGGCCCAGAGATGGGTGTGACCTTATGATTGTTGCAGGATTTGGCTTTCTTCCTGAGATGACCAAGTGGAGGGGGGACCAACCTGGCTGGCGGTGGATCCCCGGATGCCTTTGCAAGGCAGGGAAGGGGAGAACCAAGGAGAAAACAAGGCACACGGTGTCTTCCTCTGGAAAGGCTCCTGCACGGGGAAGAGGGGAGTTTTCCCCCAGCTTTTGCGAAGGAACAAGATGTGGGGAGATGGTGTGGGGGAGTGGGTGTCACGTGCTGTCAACCATGAATTTCAGAGAACAGGCCCCTGGCTTTCAGGGAACAGAAAATGGAAGACATGCATACATGATAAACTGATGCTCAAGGTATCTCAGGGTGGGCTGGATAGAACGACTCTCAGGTCAATCCATGGTTGGTCATAGACTCCAACTCAGAGAGGGCTGGTGGATGATTCTTCCTTAAACTGAGGGGAGCTGACATGAAAACACTCAAGGCTACCAAGGGTTCCTAAAGGCCAAAAATCATGATTCTTTGAGGAAACACCTAGATTAGGGCTGTGGGTGGTTCCTCACCTACGTAGGTATGTAGTAGCACCCATCAGGGCATTTTGCCAAATTGGTAAAATGGTTCGAGGCATGTCGCCAAAGCATTTGAATAATGGGCACAGTGGTGGTATTTTATTCTCCCAGTTTCAGGTTCTCCGAATCGGTCCTGGCCTAAGAGAAACACATTCTTTTTGATGCCGGACCTGAACTGATGCATTTGAGATAAACATATATACCTTTCTGAGAAAGTCACTCATGGGGCTGTGCAGGTGGCAGGAGAAGAGTAAGACAGCTGTGAAAACAACTTCCTTCATCCTGTTATCAACAGGCTGAACATTTTTTCTCTTATTTTATGAGACTGATTACTTCAAATCATGTGATCCCACTCATTCTCCCATGCACATTTTATATGTATTAGTATACCTAATTAGTCCATATACACTGGAAGGATGGAAGTCTCAGTGAACCTTGAGCTGCTTACCTGGAATGGAACCCAGGTCGTGAGGAGAGTTTTGGCGATAGTACTGCATTTTAACCTCCACACCACACCTTCTCTCTTTTCTCAATCAGGTACAAACAGAACAACAAGAATTATATGGAATAGAAAAGAACCGAATGTGAAGGCGGAAAAGAACAAAATTAGACGCCAAAAAGGAGGGGAAAGGCAGAAGGGAAGCCGGCCCAGGACAAAGGAAAATACATCTCCAGCTTCTTAGGGCTCTAGTATTCATGGACGTCTAATTATAGAAAAAAAGATACCGAGAAAAAAGGAAGAAGATAGTGTCCCATTAGAACAGATACAGTCATGTGGGAAAGAAAGTGCATTCCCTTTTAATTCTATGGTTTTGCATATTAGGACATAATAATAATTTTAAAATCCTGATCCTTAGCAGGTCTGAAAATTGGGTAAATACAACCTCAGATAAACAACAACCCTTGACATATTACACTGTGTCATTACTTATTTTACAGAAGTAAAGCCAAAATGGAGAAGCCATGTGTGAAAACCTAAGTACACCCTTACTGCTTCCACAGGAATTAACAGGCTAAGTGGCAGCCAGATGCTGCTAACCCAGTGCTGATTATCAGCAAGTGTGACCACCTCTATAAAAGCTGACGTTTTAGCAGTTTGCTGGTCTGGTGCATTCAGGTGTTTGTTAACACAATGCCAAGGAGGAAACCCATCAGTAATGATTGTAGAGAAGCAATTGTTGCTGCCCATCAATCTGGGAAGGGTTATAAGTCCATTTCCAAACAATTTGAAGTCCATCATTCTACAGTGAGGAAGATTATTCAAAAGTGGAAAACATTTAAGACAGTTGCCAATCTTCCCAGGAGTGGACGTCCAAGCAAATTCACCCCAAGGTCAGACCGTGCAATGCTCAGAGAAATTGCCAAAAACCCAAGAGTTACATCTCAGACTCTACAGGCCTCAGTTAGCACATTAAATGTTAAAGTTCATGACAGTACAATTAGAAAAAGACTGAAGAAGTACGGTTTGTTTGGAAAGGTTGTCAGGAGAAAGCCTCTTCTCTCTAAAAAGGACATGGCAGCGTGGCTTAGGTTTGTCAGGTTGCATCAGGACAAACCACAAGATTTCTGCAACAAGGTCCGTAGGAGAGACGAGACCAAAGTGGAGATGTTTAGCCATAATGCATAGTGCCACATTTGGCAAAAATCAAACATTCCATATCAGCACAAACACCTCATATCCACCGTCAAGCACGGTGGTGGAGGGGTGATGATCTGGCCTGAACCAAGAAAAGAACTAGGAAATTTGTGGGAAATTGCTGGTTTGTTGGTTCTGAAATAGAGAACCTGAACTGACCCAAACCATGAATGTTTTAAGAGTTTTCCTGAACTTCCTGGTTCATTGCTCCCCACCCCAATGGCTTGTGCGTACCCCCTTCCTCCTGCTCCCCACCCCTTTCCCACTATCCCATCGGCTCCCTATCTTTTGCTGCTGCCACTTCTTCCTCTGTCACCATCTTGAGGCAGCCCAGTGGCTCCTGCACACTGGGCTGCCTCTGTGTATGTGCCTGCAGACTGGCTCTAAATTTTTTTAAAAAAATAATAATTTTGGGGTGTGTGTGTGTGTTTAGTCGTTTAGTCGTGTCCGCCTCTTCGTGACCCCATGGACCAGAGCACGCCAGGCCCTCCTGTCTTCTACTACCTCCCGGAGTTGTGTCAGGTTCATGTTGGTTGCTTCGCAGACACTGTCCAGCCATCTCATCCTCGGTCGTCCCCTTCTCCTCTTGCCATCACACCTTCCTAACATCAAGGTTTTTTCCAAGGACTCTTTTCTTCTCATGAGATGGCCAAAGTACTGGAGCCTCAGCTTCAGGATCTGTCCTTCAAGTGAGCATTCAGGGTTGATTTCCTTTAGAACTGATAGGTTTGTTCTCCTTGCAGTCCAGGGGATTCTCAAGAGCCTCCTCCAGCACCACAATTCAAAGGCATCAATTCTTCGGCGGTCTGCTTTCTTTATGGTCTTTTGGGGTAACAGTCCAGAATTCTCTTTTTTTTTTTTTTTTTTTTTTGAGAGGAAGCTCCACTAACACCCACAGGTGGAAGTTCCTCTGAGCATACACCCACCTCTCAGTTGACAGATGGGTGCATGCCCAAAGACAACGACTATCTCTCAAAAAGAACAATTAAAAAAATTAATTAAAAAAATTTCAGAGGCAGCCCAGCTGGCTTCCGCAAGCTGGGTATGCCTTTGTGCATGTACTCACCTCTCACCTGAGATGCCGGTGCATGCACAGTGGCAGCCCTGGACTGCCTCTTGAATTTTTTTAAACTTAAAAAAAATTATTTTAAAACATTTTTCAGTGACGACCTGGTAGAGGGTGCCGACGGGAAACTGGCTGGGCTGCCTTTCAAGGTGGCTGCAGTGGAGGCCATGGCAGCAAAATGTAGGAAGGCAATGGGGACAGTGGGAAGGGGTGGGGGGAGTGGGTGTTCTTCGTTGCCCTGGTGGGCCCTTTTACAGGCCGACAAACTGATGAACCCATTCGTGGCTCATCAGGGAAACGTTCAGAAATTTGTGGTATGCAGGCTTCCACGAACCACCATTTTTCTGGTTCATGCCCATCTCTAATTCCAAGTTGCACATATGAATGTACAACTGAATGGCTGAAAAAGAAAAAATATATTAAGGTCTTGCAATGGCTCAAAGTCCAGACTTCAACCTGATTGAAATGCTGTGGTGGGACCTTAAACAAATGTCTGCAAACCTCAGTGAATTAGAGTTGGCCAAAATTCCTCCATAACGATGTGAGAGACTGATAAGGTCATACAGAAAATGATTACTTCAAGTTATTGCTGTCCTGATACATAAAATATAGAATTCAATGAGGATGTACTTCCTTTTTCACATGACTGTTGTTGTTTAGTTGTTAAGTCGTGTCCGACTCTTTGTGACCCCCATGGACCAGAGCACGCCAGGCCCTCCTGTCTTCCACTGCCTCCTGGAGTTTGATCAAATTGATGTTGGTAGCTTCGATGACACTGTCCAGCCATCTCGTCCTCTGTCGTCCCCTTTTCTTGCCTTCACACTTTCCCAACATCAGGGTCTTTCCCAGGGAGTCTTCTCGTGAGATGGGCAAAGTACTGGAGCCTTAGCTTCAGAAATGTACATTCAAATATACATCAGATTGGAATAAGCAGAGTCCAGCCTGAGGAAAAACCATACCAATGCACGGAACACTCAAAAACTGTGACAATGAGTAGTAATTGTATTTCACATGAAAACCTCTTGAGAGGGAGGAAATTTTTTTTAAGTGTGGAGAGAGCCTCAGCCAAAGCAGTTGCTTAAGTAGACATCAAAGAATTCACACCGGAGAGAAACCATTTCAACGCACGGAATGTGGAAAGAGCTTTGGTGCTCTCAGTACACGCTATTAGCAGTGGCCTCAAGCAAATGTAGAAAGAGTTATAGCAATAGCAGAAACCTTATTAAACCTCCATGGAGTAAATTTTTAGTTCTAATGTGTGGAAAGTGCTCATGTTTCAACGTGGAAGGAACTTCAGTTAAGGCAGAATACGTCTTTGATATGAAAGAGAGATTATCAGAGAGAATAGATGTCCGGGGGTTGAGTAGATGTTCAGTAGAAAAACTATGGTGTTTTGTTCCCTTCCTCTTTCAGCAGAAAGCAAACTGCAAATCTAGATGAGCAAAACTGAATCTTTTTTTTTGTCGTGCTGCCGTTTTCTGGTGCAGGATTGTATTGACAGACGGAATTTGGGGAGCAGGGAAGAAGAAATAGAAAATGTGTATGAACTTCTGTTCCAGTTATTCAAGAATAGATAGGACAAGGAGCTCCCGTGTCTGGAGCTGACGTCTTTAAGTGGCTGCAAAATCATTTGGACTTGGTCCAGATTAAAATTCCACCAATCTATATTCATGGGGGGAGGGGTGTTATGCCCAAGCATTTGGTGGTTTTCACTAGACAGCTACTTGTGCAACCAACTGTGGAATCTGACTGCATGAAGAACCACACAACAAACCATGATCCGAACCAAACGAATGAATGGGCAACTGCGCCTATGGAAGCACTTCCTGGTGTTAAGAAATTTCTGGTCCATCATGCTTATGCCTAGCCGTGCTTAGTATCTGTAGTACCATTTTGCATTAGTGTGCCATGTTAGATGTTAAGAAACTTATAAGTATTAAGTCCTGACCTTTCACTAACACGAGGAAAGGAATGTGTAGAATGTGTTGTTAAAATAAATAGGGGAAAAAAGAACAGGGTGACATTTTTCTATGCTTTTAATTGTATTTATGGTATTATAATTTTACCTTCATTTCACTTTATGATTTTTGATTTCCACACCTATATGTTAATGTTGCTGTTTGGCTGCCAGATGGGCAGTATATAAATAAAATAAATAAATGGGAAGGTGATGAGACAGCAGAAAGAGAGGCCTAAACAGAGGAAAGAAGCCAGAAGTCAGCTATATCATGTTAGCTATACTAGCTAGCTGAGGGTTGCAAATGAGGTCAGTAATATGTGATGGGTATGGTCTATAAACACTAGCGCACAGTTGGGTGTCATCCTTGTACTACTGACATTGAATCCCAGAACATTCCCAGATGTTGGATTGCAGTTGAAATTCTTCCCCTCAGGAAGCCATGAAGAGGAGAAATGGAGGGGGGCAGAAAGCAGGGAGTACAACTAAATACACACAAAATATATAAAAATCACAAATTCCCCTGGAGGGAAGAACAGCCCTTCCCTGCGAGAAAAACAAACTTCTGAAGGGGAAAACTCAGGCAAATCCCCTCAGAGGGGAGCCAGAAGTCCAGCCTGAAGGGAAGAAAGAGAAGAACCGCCTGAGGGGGTAAAAACGGAAGAACCTGGCCCACCGCCCTCTCTAAACTGCCCCTCCCTCCAACTGCCAGGGAAGGCAAAGCGCCTGCTCAGAGCAAGGTGCTCAAGGGCTGGGAGGCGGAGCCCTCCTGCTTTCGAGCCTGCGCACGGAGGCTAAAGGAGATCCCTGAGAAGGAAGCGTTCGGAGTGGGGTGGCTGGTTGGAGCGACGCCGGTGTTTCCAGATCGGGTGTGTGTGTGTGTTTGCCTTCGATCGGCCATTAAGCGCCTAAAACAAAGAAGCAAAGAGCGAGAAGGTGATTGATCATCGAAAGTTGACTATTTGGTTTTTTATTCTGGCCTCCCTGAGCAGGCGTCCTCGTGGTTCTTTTTTCCTTCCCGCCCTTTTCCTCCCCTTTTTGGCGGGTAAAATTGGAGGCAGGAGGAAAGGGCTGGTCCTGAGGGGAGGAGGAAGGCGCCGGCCGCCATCTTCTCCTTCACGGTCCTTTTCCCTTTGAAGGTAGGTGTGTGTGTGTGTGAGAGAGAAGAATGAAGGAGGGGTGGGACTCTCACAGGCTTCTTTCTTCCCCCCCACTTTCCACCCTCCCCCAATTAGCCCACCCCACCTTCTCTAAGGAAAAAAACCCATGCAGGGTGGGGGGGTGAAGAAGGGTCTCGCCCCTCCCCCTTTCAGGTTTCCTCCCCTTCCCCTCTCTGCATGAGGGGGGAAACCTTCGTGCCCCCTCCTCTCCCAACAAAAAAGGAGGCGCATGAAAGCCTCCCCCCCAGGCTTTGTGCTTAAGGGTCCCATTTTGAGAAGGGGGGAGGCGGGAAGAGCCATTTCCCTCAGCCTTGGCTCCCCAGGCGGGATCCGAAGCCTTCCTTCCTGTAATGCTTTCTGCCGTCCCCCCACCCACAAACATTCATGGAGGGGGAGGAAAAAAAGCACGTCCTTTTTTTTTGCTGCGTCTCCTACTTGGGTTATATTGGGTGGGGGGAGAAATTGAAGATGTCTAGAGAGGGTCCAGATCCCATCCCTACAGCCATGGGGAGTTGCCTCTGTTCCTTATGAGCAAGGCACTCATCTCACTGTGTGCATGGGGGTCCTACTTGGCTTTCTTGTGAGGAGACCCTCCCCCTTCTCGATCCCTGTCCCCATGGGCTTAAAAGGGGAAGGAGAGACAATATCTTGGGGAAAAAAATATTATTTTTTCCTTCTCCAGGGGCTCACAGGAAATCTCTCACACCACACATTTTACTAAACATTGGAAAAGCTCCTTAAGGCTACCCGTTCCTGGGTGGGAATTGGCCTCAGGGCGAGTGCAAGGAGGAAGAAGAGGAGGTAAGGCTGCAAAGTGGTGAGGTAAGGGGGGTAATCCATGGGCTTGAGAGGAGAGGATGGGGCTCCCTTGCCTGGGAGGAAGCTGATCCAGTCACCTTCCCTGGGAGGTGCCATCTCCAATGTCCTCTGAACATCCTTGCCTTCTGCATGCACGCACGCACACACAGAGAGAGAGAGAGAGAGAGCGAGCTATTGCCCTTTAGGAATTCTTCAGGAGGCCATGATTAACCTGCTCTTGTGCTGATGATCTGGATGAGAGCGAATCGGATCCATCTCAGGACCAGATTCCAGGCTGGGGGTCCAGGGCAGGAGAGGGGACATTTTCCAGTCTTCCTGGCTGGAAGGCTTCCTTCTTATGTTTACTTAGTTATTAGTTAGCTAGAGCTATAGACACGATTGCACTTAATGCCCTCTCCAGTGCAGAGCCCGCCCGGCGCCCTGGTTTAACCAGGACCTCCGGGCGTTGAAGCGATTTAGGAGACAGCTAGAGCGCAAATGGAGAAAGGACCCGACGGATTATAATTGGATAGCTGTTAAGGTTGCCACTAACCTTTACCTGGCTAAGGTAAAGGCTGCCAGTCGAGCATACTTCGCGAACCGGATAAGCGAAGCGTCCAACCAGCAGGCGGAATTATTCCATATAATACGCGACCTATCTGGAATTGGTCGGAGTGATAGGCCTCCCCCTAGTTTTTCACCAGACCAATTTACAGCATTTTTAAAATCGAAAGCAGAGGCCGTCTCTCCTTTTTTGAATACAGTGAGTCGAGCAGAGATGTCCAGTGCTCTGTCTTGCCCAGTGATTTTTGACTCCTTTCAGCCTGTCACACCTGACTCCGTGGCCAGGGCTCTTGATCGCTGCCGTGCCACCACCTCCTCCTTGGACCCTTGCCCGGCCTGGCTAATCAAAGCAGCCAGACCAATAACAACAGAATGGGCCACTGTAATAATTAATGGGTCTTTCCTTCAGCGCAGATTTCTATCTGCCCTTAAGGAGACACTCATTAGGCCCATTAGGAAGAAACCCAGTTTGGCGGCGGACGAAATTGGCAACTATAGGCCCATCGCCAATGTTTCTTTCTTAAGCAAGGTGGTCGAGAGGGTGGTGGCCGACCAGCTCCAGGCGCACCTGGATGAAACGGATGCCCTGGATCCATTTCAGTTGGGCTTCAGGCCGTGCCATGGTACAGAAACGGCATTGGTCGCCCTGTGTGATGACCTATTGAGGGAGGCTGACAGGGGCAAAGTGTCCCTGCTGGTCCTCGACATCTCAGCGGCCTTTGATACCATTGACCACGATATCCTCCTGGGGAGGCTCTCTGAGCTGGGAATTGGTGGCCTGGCCCTAGCCTGGCTCCGTTCCTTGGAGGACCATCCCCAGAGATTGCAGCTTGGGAAGAGTGTCTTGGCCCCGTGGAGTCTCAATTGTGGGGTTCCACAGGGGTCGATTATCTCCCCAATGCTGTTCAACATCTACATGAGGCCGCTGGGTGGGGTCATCAGGGGGTGTGGAGCCTTGTGTCATCAATATGCCGATGACATGCAGCTCTACATCTCCTTTTCAACAAACACAGGAGATGCCGTTCTGTCCCTTCAGCGCTGCCTGGAGACTGTACTGCAAAGGATGGAGGAGAACAGGCTGAGGCTGAACCCAGACAAGATGGAGGTGGTGAGGGTGGGCGCCCCCACAATTTGGGATCTAGGAAACTCCCTGTCTTTTGGGGGGGTGACTCTGCCTGCCAGGGACGGGGTCCGCAGCTTGGTGATCCATTTGGACCTGGCGCTCACTATGGAATCTCAGGTGGCGCTGATGGTCCACACCGCCTTTTTTCATCTTAGGCAGATAGCCCAGCTGCAGTCCTACCTTGATGTTGGGGCACTCACTACCTTGGTACATGCTCTTGTAATCTCAAGATTAGACCACTGTAATGCGCTCTACGAGGGGCTGCCTTTGAGGCTGTTGCAGAAACTACAGGTGGTGCAGAATGCGGCGGCCAGACTACTTAGCGGAGTGAAAAAATATCAACATATTTCACCCACTCTGGCCGCATTGCATTGGCTGCCCATCCGGTTCCGCATCGACTTCAAAGTGTTGATGCTTATGTACAAAGCCCTAAACGGTTTAGGGCCTCGATACTTGGCGGAAAGCCTACTCCCACCAAGATCTACCTGTGTCACTCATGCGAGCCAGGAGGTGAGGTTGAGGAGCCTAACGCCGAGGGAGGCCCGGAAGGAAAAAACAAGAAATCGGGCCTTCTCTGCGGTGGCTCCTTGCCTCTGGAACAACATACCTCCTGAAATTTGCGCGGCTCCCTCGCTGGGTATCTTTAAAAATCAATTAAAAACATGGATGTTTCGGCAGGCCTTCCCTTCAGACAATTCCTGATGTCCTCTTCTCTCTCTTTTCTATCATTAGTTCCCTTCTTGTTTAAATGTTTTTATTATGTAAAAATTGAGTTATCCATATTTTATTGTGTTATTTTATGCTGTTAGCCTCCTAGAGTGGTCTTAACCGACCGGATAGGCGGGATATAAAATAAAATAAAATAAAATAAATAAATAAATAAATAATTACTTTTTTACACCACCCTACTCGGAACAAACACTCTGTGGCTGGCATAGAAGTGGCTGGGATCTCACATTACAGTTAACAGCCGCCTAGAGTGGTCGCAATGACTAGATAGGCGGGATATAAAGTAAGTAAATAAATAAACAGTAAAGGTAAAGGTTCCCCTTGACAATTTTTTTGTCCAGTCGTGTCCGACTCTAGGGGGCGGCGCTCATCCCGCTCTTCAAGCCATAGAGCCAGCGTTTGTCCGAAGACAATCTTTCCATGGTCACATGGCCAGTGTGATTTAGACACGGAACGCTGTTTACCTTCCCACCGAGGTGGTCCCTATTTATCTACTCGCATTTGCATGCTTTCGAACCGCTAGGTTGGTGGGAGCTGGGACAGGCGACGGGTGCTCATTCCGTCGCGTGGATTCGAACTTACAACTGCTGGTCTTCTGACCGTGCAGCACAGGCTTCTGCAGTTTAGCCCACAGCGCCACCACGTCCCTGGCAAAAAAACAGTAACAAAATCAGAAATTAACCCATAAATGTATAGGCATAAAAATAGAAAAGGCATAATGCATTCTGCTGAAATGGATATGGTTACATTAAAATTAAAACCCATGGTATAACACTCCCAGTATCTACTTAGAATAACATGGTGAAGGCTGTGGGAAATGCTCACAGGTTTTAAAGTAAAAAGCCATTAAATAACTCATGAAAAATCCCATTTTTAATTTTTTTTCCAAAGGTCCCGGGGGGGAGGGTGTTGAGCGAACCACCAAAGATAGCTTGTTCCAATAGAAGGGCAGAAAAAAATGCCCCATTTGTAGTTCTGGAATCCTTGCCTTTCTTGCAATCACCACTTTCTGTGAAAAATGTGGTGAGGAGATACAAGCCCATAATGATAAGAGTTTTTACCTCAGAACTTGAGATGCCCTTCTTCCTCCTCCTTCTCTCACCTTCCTCCTGTTTATTTCCAACCTGCCTTTCCATTGTCCTGCCCCAGAAGATAGAAAAAAGACAAAGACGCCTGTCTTAAGGAAAAGTTTTTGTTTCCTTTAGCCGAGAATCCCCCAGATTGATGGGGTTTTCCCCCCCTTTTCAGGCAGGACATGAGACTCAGCTGCTCTATTCTTCCTTTCTCAAGACCAAAAGCAAAGAATAAAACTCCAATACATTCGCAAGGCAAGTGATGTCTATTTTTTTAATTAGAAGCACCACTCTATGTATTTATTTAATTACAGCTGTACAATGGGCAGAATGCAAAATGTTGTAAAGCTTAGAGAAACATGTCAGATAATTTCTCCTCAATAGCAGGCAACACCATGAACATTTGGGGGCCCCGACCACCAGAACTTACAAGATCCTTGATGAGGGACAGAGAGGACTTGGAAATGGGTGTGACGGCCTGTTCTTCTCGATCCTCACAATAGACTGTGTTGATGTGAAATCCCATTTTCCTAGGTTCACTTTGGTTCTGTCAACTTCAGCCTGTAGCCTATGAAGTGACTCCCAAATAACCCAGTTATCTGTGTGATTGAGAGCTAGATTTTGACAATTTTCCATCCATGTTAAGAGATGGGTAGTTCTTTCCTCCCACATCAGAGCTCTGGCATTCTCTTCTTTTCTTTCAAGATCCACAAATATTTGATTAAACATTTTGCCTTGATTTTAATCTGGGAGGAGAAGGGGGGAGGCAAAGAGCGGGTGTAAAATTAATGTAGATGCTTTGAGACTTTCTCTGCCCACTGTTGCCGGTACTTCTCCCTTTGTTCCCAGGGAGGGGCTTCAGGCCCCCAGGAACAATTCCACACTGTTCCTTGAGTTCTTGCTTTGCATGGACTAGATAGCACTAGAGTGGAGGATTCACCTGCTTAGTAGCATTTGGGCTAAGGGTGTCTTCCTTAGCTGGTTCCCAAGTGGTGCCTCATTTAGCAATGTTAATTGGTTAAAAAAAAACATCGCTATGGGAAAACATCGCTAAGCGAAACACCATTTCCCATAGGAATGCATTGAAAACCAGATAATCCATTCCAATGGGAACGGATTACCGTCCTTAAACGAAAATCACCATAGGAAACATCGCTAAGCGAAACGCGGTTCCCCCATTAGAATGCACTGAATAGGTTTCAATGCATTTCAACGGTTTTGACAGGTCCGTTTTCGCTATTTTTAAAGTGTCTTAAAATATTCAGAAACTGTTTTAAATGCTTGGATTCGTTAGTGCACCTTGTAAAACATTTGCAAACTTAATTTGGCTTTGTTCTGAGTCTATGTTAATTTTTGGTGAATTCCCCCCCCATTGAAATTCATTGAACTGTAGGTTTGACCACTGTACCTATTTGCCGTAGGATGTTACCTGTGGAGACTTTTTGTTTATAAAAGCATGGTTCCAGAAGCACCAAGGAATGCTTGCAAGGAGTGGATGAAGTAGCATCTTCCCAAACCATTGTGGGCATGAGCCGCCTGTGTCCTAATCCAGCTGCCTAAAACACAGCCTCTCTAGACATGTGCAGAGGTTTGTTTGTTTTATTTTTTTCTTCCCAATTTTGCTCCACCCAGCCCCACATTCACCAAGAGCAGGTGTGGTTGGCAAGATGCAAACCCTGGTCATCCTGGCATGGGGCTCTCCCAAATTTCTCCTTTCCTCTTCTGGGAACCAGACGGATGAATTGAGTAAGGTGGAAGAGATGTTTCTCCTCTTGCCTCCCTCTAATGTAGACCTTTTTTTAAAAAAAAGTCCATGGGCTTCTGTGCAGTTTGATTTGAGAACGTTGCATGGATTCCATGGCGGGTCTCCTGTACTTGGGAACAAACTAGGTTGGTTGGCTGGAAGTAGGTAAGAAAAGCAAAGGCAAGGAAAAGAGGCAGAGGTATCAGTCTGGACCTCTGGGGACCTGATCCCAGGCTGTGGGGAGGCATGACAGGAAAGGAGAAAAGTAGGTGACCAAGAAGTGACACGGAATGCTATTAAAAGGAAGCTTTTTCTGTGGGTTGTTGTAGTTTTTCTCACTGGGTCCTCCAGTATTGTAAAGAGCGGAGCTGTGTTTATTAGAGGGGCAGAGGAGGTGGCAAAGTAAATCTGTCTCTTTTGAAAATGATATTCCATGAAGAGGAATATGAAATACCAGTTTCCATGGTGAGAAGGAGGGGAGGGGGTGCCTGGAGAGGATGAGACCAAGAGGAAGACCAGCATCCTTGGGAGAAATGGAATTTGGGGTGGTGGTGGAGAGGGTTGGGACAGCAAAGGTGTCCTTCATTTTCTGGGGCAGCAGGAGATTTTCCTTTGGAATCCCACCCGTGCATTGTAAGCCCCCGCTTACAATAAGATCAGATCAACAGCCAGCATTTGCGTATATACAGTGGTGCCCTGCGTAACGAGTGCTTCATTTAGTGACGAATCCACATAGCGATGTGTTTTTGGCGATCATTTTAGCTTTAGTTTTTAATGGTAAAACATCGCTTTGCGATGATCGGTAAGGTTTCACTTACCAATTTTCGCATTGCGATGTTTTTAGAACAGCTGATCCAAAATGGCTGGCGGGTTAAAAAAAATGGCTGCCTGCTGTGCTTTCGTGCCCATTCCTCGCTTACCGGGCAGCGAAAATGGCGGCCGTATGGAGGATTTTCGCATAACCGTGAGTTTTTTGCCCATAGGAACGCATTAAACGTGTTTTAATGCATTCCTATGGGCTTTTTTGTTCCGTATAGCGACGAATCTACATAGCGACAATTTTTCCGGAACGGATTATCGTCGCTATATGGGGCACCACTGTATGTGGAATGTGGGAAGGTATTCCTTTAAGGAGAAAATGAATTTGAGATCTTGGGAAAGTCATTAGATAATCTGAATAGAAAATCTGAATTTGGATAAATGTTGCCTTCTGCCAGTAAGTTGGTGCCACTTGTATATGAAATATCAAGTATGATATTTCTTCCACTTATCTTCACCCCTCCTTCATTTGAATCTAGTTCAGCTTTCTGTACAGTATATGTTCTGCGTATAGATTTCACAGATAAGGTCATAACATGTGATCTTGAGTGCCTCTTCTTTTTTGAAATACAGCTTGAACATCAGGCATTTCTCTCTGCATAAAAGGTAAAAGCTTCTGTTTTAGCACCTTCAGCATCACTTTGCTTGCATGGGAAATTATATCAGTGGTGCTGTAGTTACAGCACTCCTTGGCATCTCCTTTCTGGGGAATTGGAATGTAGCTATATTGAATATTCCCAATCTCTTGATCATTATTTTGCTTTTTTATTTGTTTGCATATTCTTGTTAGGATTTTGACAGATTAAGACTCTATAGCTTGTAATAGTACTATAAGATGTCCCTTTATCCCCATTGATTCATTTCTTCCTCATTCTTTTAGAATAGTTTTCACTTTTAGAACTACAGATCCTTTGTCATAAGATTCCTCTTCAAAGGAATATGTCATCCTTTTAACTCTTCTGCTCTCTTTTTTCTCTTTTTGTTGTCTTCCTCTATTTTTTTGCACTTGTTGTTATAGTAGTTCTCTAATAGTAGAACATTCAAAAGAATGATGGAAGAAACAGCTAAAACTGTAAAGACAAGAAGCTCCTACTACAGATTTTTCAGTTTTATCCTAAAATGTTGGCTGTTTTATTTCTAGTTTGTAATGGTATATTTTGAAACAAAACTAAAATTTTTGGTAAAATAGGTGCTTTTACTATCACTATTCTGCCAAATAGTGATAGATTTAATTTAGCCCATTTCTTTTTCCCCTTTATTGTTGTTTTAGTTCAGTAGTTAAGTTGTGTCTGACTCTTCGTGACCCCATGAACCAGAGCACACCAGGCCCTCCTGTCTTCCACTGCCCCGTGGAGTTTGGTCAGATTTATGTTGGTAGCTTTAATGACATTGTCCAACCATCTTCTCTTCTGTTGTCCCCTTCTCCTCTTGCCTTTACATTTTCCCAACATCAGGTACTTTTCCAGGGAGATTTCTCATAAGATTGCCAAAGTATTGAAGCTTCAGCTTCAGGATCTGTCCTTCCATCATTGTTTACACTCCTGAGTTCTGGCCCCTCGCCAAAACATTCAACGTTGATTTCCTTCAAAATGGAGTAGGTTTGTTCTCTTTGCAGTCCAGGGGACTCTCAAGAGTCTCCTCCAGCAAAACAATTCAAAAGCATTTGAAGCAGATCAATAGAGGAGAGGGAACCCCCCTCTGAAAGTGCGAGGGTACCGTGTCCACACTCTACCCACTCGATCTACAACAAAAGCATCATGTTGATTATAAGCTCAGAAGTGTGATTGTCCAGGTTTGATCATTGGCTTGGATGCATCTAGTAAATCCTACTCCAGTGGAATATGCCTGTTGAATCAGTGGGGATTTGATGACACAACTCCATAACTCTGAGCTAAGTTGTAGTCCTTTGTTACCATTTAATCTACCTTTTATTCTACAGGGAAAATATCAGTCGAAAAGTATAAACTCTTTTAACCATTAAAAATTGCAATATATATTACTGACATGTTTTATAATTGAAAGAATATATTTCACATAGCCCTGGCATTTATTCCTTTGAGAAAAATCACTAATATTCATATAAGGGTATTTTACCCATAGAATCATGCTGGCATAAAGGACATGACTTGTAATTCTTTATCTTCAATCTCATTGCCATTAAACAATCCCCATGTTTTTCTTCACATAACTGCACTAAACTGATGCTAACATTAAGCTACTTCACTTTTCTATGTCAGGTAATGTTTCTCAGTAGTGAGATTTGTGTCTGTGTTGCACTCGTCCATCTTCTCTTTTTCCTCCATCAGGTCACAGACATGAGAAAGAGAATCATAAGGAGCCACTTTTTAAGCCACTGAAAAGAAACCAAAACAATTGGACACCCAAAAGGCAGAAAGGAAGAGAGCCAAGGATAGAGGAAAACACATCCACCGTCTCAGGCTGTTGATGTTTGAGAATTCCTGATGATAAGGAAAAACAAAAAGGAGTGAGTTTCCCATCAGCAGAAATAAATTCACACGTATCTCAGATTTGAAGAAAAAGCAGAGACCACTGGCGGGGGAAGCCAAAGAGCATGGAGCAGGAAAACAGCGTAACTATAAATAATACTTCTATTTCACATGAAAAAATCCTGACCAAAAAACCCCCATTTCAATATCTACATCACGGAGAGAGCTTTTGTAATATGAATGCACATCAAAGAATTCACAAAGGGGAGAAACAATATGAATGCATGGAATGTGGAAAGAACTTCAGTCACAGTAGTGCCCTAAGTAAACATCTATGGACTCACACAGGGGAGAAACCTTATAAATGCATGGAATGTGGAAAGAGCTTCAGTACAAGTAGTGTCCTTATTATACATCAAAGAACTCATACGGGGGAGAAGCCATATGAATGCATGGAATGTGGAAAAAGCTTCAGCCAAAGCAGTATCCTCAGTAGACATGGAACAATTCACAAAGGAGACAAATCATATAAATGCATGGATTGTGGAAAGGGCTTTAGTCAGAGCAGTGCCCTGAGTTCACATAAAAGAATTCATAAAGGAGAGAAACCATATAAATGCATGCAATGTGGAAAAGATTTCACTCACAGCAGTACCCTTCGTTTACATCAAAGAACACACACAGGGGAAAAACCACATAAATGCATGGAATGTGGAAAGAACTTTAGCCAAACCAGTATCCTCAGTAGACATCTGCGAACTCACACAGGGGAGAAACCTTATAAATGCATGAAATGTGGAAAGAGCTTTGGTGAGAAAAAGACCCTGTGTATACATCTACGAACTCACACAGGGGAGAAACCATATAAATGTATGGAATGTGGAAAAACCTTCAGTTGCAACAGTAGCCTTCGTTCACATCAAAGAATTCACACTGGGGAGAAACCATATAAATGCATGGTATGTGGAAAGAGCTTCAGTGGCAGCAGTAAACTTAGATTACATCAAAGAATTCACACTGGGGAGAAACCATATGAATGCATGGAATGTGGGAAGAGTTTTTGTGACCGTGGATCATATGCTAGACATCAAAGAACCCACACTGGGGAGAAACCATATGAATGCATGGAATGTGGAAAGAGCTTCAATCGGAGCAATATCCTTAGTTCACATCAAAGAATTCATACAGGGGAGAAACCATATGAATGCATGGAATGTGGAAAGAGCTTCCGTCAAAGCGGTACCCTTAGTTCACATCAAAGAACCCACACAGACCGAAAACCATATGAATGCATGGAATGTGGAAAGAGTTTCAGAGAGAGAAAGGCTCTTACTAAACATCAAAGAACTCACACGTTGGAGAAACCATATGAATGCATGGAATGTGGAAAGTGTTTCAGAGACAGCTCTACTCTCACGTTACATCGAAGAACACACACTGGGGAGAAACCATATAAATGCATGGAATGTGGAAAGTGTTTCAGTACTAACAGTGAACTCATGATACATCGAAGAACACACACTGGGGAGAAACCATATAAATGCATGGAATGTGGAAAGAGTTTTAGCCAAAGTAGTATCCTCAATAGACATCAAAGAACTCACACAGGAGAGAAACCGTATAAATGTGTGAAATGTGGAAAGGACTTCAGTCGCAGCCATCATCTCAAGGGTCATCAAAGAACCCACATGGGAGAAACCATATAACTGCATGGAATGAACTGCAGTTTCATCATTAGCCTTTGTTTACATCAAATAATTCATAGAGGAGAAAGCATATAGTGAATGAAAGGTTTAAAATCATCAGCAAGAGCAGTAGTCTTACTGGACATAAAACAGATCCGGGGCAAAACCACACAAGGAAAAAGGAATGGAATAGGAATAGTAAAAGGAATGTGAGAAGAGCTACAGTACTAGTGAAAAGCTTACTAAATACCAAAGAGTGACTGTTATTTCTCGTATATCGAACATGCTGATATTTATGACAGAGCACACCCAGCACTGAAACCAACCACTTCAGTGAAATCTGGAAAGACCTAGAGTGCCAATAGAAACCTTATTAAATGTCAAAGGAGAAACTGTTTAAGGATGTGGAACTTTGAAACATTCTGTTAAAGAAGGAAATGTATTTGACATTTCTCATATATGGAACATGCTGATGTTTAAGCGAATGGGAGAAACACTATAGTGCATAACCAACAAAAGTGGCTTTACTCAGCACAACAGAGCATACCCAGCCCCGAAACCATACTATTTCAGTGAAATCTGGAAAGACCTAGAGTGCCAATCGAAACCTTATTAAATGTCAAAGGAGAAACTTTTTAGTTGAAACATATGGAAAGCACTAATGTTTAAGGATGTGGAACTTTGGAACATTCTTTTAAGGAAGGAAATGTATTTGACATCATAAAAAAATACATTAGAGAAAATTGAATGATGTATCAGGCTTGGGTAGTTGCTTCCTAGAAGAATGATGATGTCACATTCCGTTTTCTCTTTCAGGAGAAGCCAGATTTAGATGGGCAAAACTAAACCTTTTGTTGAAATGTGTTTTTCCTGGTGAAGCACTAGATTGCAGGGAAAACGTGCCAGAGGGAGACCACAGCTACGATTCAAGGATATCTGCAAGCAGGATCTGAAGGCCTTAGGAATGGACCTCAATAGATGGGAAACCTTTACATCTGAGCGCTCAGCCTGGAGGCAGGCGGTGCATCACGGCCTCCCCCAATTTGAAGAGACCCTCGTCCAGCAGGCCAAGGCGAAGAAACCAGGAAAATCAGGGAGCTGGACAGGGGACAAATTGTATCTGTCTTCAGTGTGGGAAGTTATTGTCATTAAGTGGCTGAAAAAGTCTACCAGTGTATATTCATGAGGGTTATGCCCAGGTATCTCATTATGAAACAAATTGTGCAGTTTAATTGCAAAATGAACCACCAAAAAAACCCGCTCAGAGCTGAATGTGCAGCTGTGCCCACGGAACTGTTTTCTGGATACGACTTCCTCTTCAGTGCCACAACAGCTCATACAACCCCATGTTATACAAGTGTAGCTACACAGTGGAATTTTGGCCACTAATAGATAGATCATAACTCCCAGTGATAAGTAGACATTGGCATCTCAGATACCGAATATGATTGAACAGATTGATCTAAATCTTATCCAATTGGACACAAATGAGACTGAATTAGAGGTGGAAGATGCCAGAAGTGACCACTTATTTAGAATATAATAAACATGACAGAGTGACGTTCAGCCGTTTCCTAACACACACTCTTCCTAACCCCAGAGTTTCCCATGATTTCAGGGTCTTGCTCTCAGCAGTCTCTAGAATCTTGATCTCCTAGCCCTGAAGTCAATTTACACTCATGGTGCTGATTATCGGGGCATCTTGGGACCTCAAGATTGAGTCACAAGTCCGAGGCTTGGGACTCAGGACTTGGAATTCAGGAAAGCTTTTGATAGAGTGCCCCATGATATTCTAATTAGCAAAGTACATTTGGGCTGAATAGAAAGACTTGTGTCTCCTGCTGCCCTCCCCCACTATCATCTGCCTTCCTACCGCTGCCTGCATTTGGGACACAGGTGAGTGCTTTCCCCTAACCTATGTGCAAGCTGTCAAGCTAGAGCATCACCAGGGAACTTACAGGAAGAGGCAGGTTGGAGCAGGCCAGTATCATCATGAAAGGCCCTCTGATGTGCTATATTTGAAGATGGCAGTGGTGGCAACAGGTAGGCTGATGGGCAGGGGGGCATAGGGACTTGACAATGCAACTCAGGCAAATGAATCCAAGTCGCCAATCACCCCAGAAGTCCAGTTTGACAGTGAGTTGCGAGTTCCCGTATCTGCTGTTTACCAAACTTTGTGTCACTAATCTCATTGAGAAAGCCCACTTCATCGGGACAGTTAGAACTATTGTGGAAAATTACATGGTCAAGAGAAGAAAAACGTTAATATTTCTCTTTATGGAGCAGAGCTGGTAGTTTGTTGACATGAGTGTAATCAGTCCCATAATACGCCCACCAAAAAAAGGGTGGATGTCCAAATCATGAGGGCGAACCTTTTTATGGAGAAGTAACTGGAGCAGCAGCATGTCTGCTCCTTAGGGAGATTCGACAGCTCCCTGAAGATCAGGAGGAAGTGGAGGTCAGAAAATCAAGAGGACAGGCAAGCCTTGCCGCCATATCTGTTGCTGGCTGATTAAGCTGAGCTGGTCCTAAGAGGAGAGACTCGGATGTTGCCACACCAACAAAACATTGGGGTCTGAATTTCCATTTGATTCTCAGGGGTCCATCTTTGGAGGTGTATAAGTGAATGCTAGCTTTCTTTGGTTCACATACTGTATGAAATGCTGCCATGGGTGCAAAAGAACTGGAGGATTGAGATGGGGATTCTAGATAAATACTGGTAAGCAATACATTTAGAGAGGAAAAATTAAAACAGTTGGGAAAAATTAGCACAGAATCTATTGTCTGAGAACATAATTCATAACTCCAGTTGCGACCGTGAATTGGGCCATCTCTACTATCCTAAGGACAACAAACTGAGACTGGTAACTTTGGCAAACTGTATCTCCCTTCCCCCCCTTCTTTCCCTGTACTTTGCTATTGCCTGCCTTGATCCCAAAACTCCACTCTGCAATGGAAAGTGGAAAGCTGTAGAAGAGGATTGAACATGAGAGTGATTGACTCAAAAAAGAAATCAACTGCCTTACTTTTCCAGGATCTGAGCAGAAATATTATTAATATAATCTGGAGATCCTTAATTCACAGCCCCCACAACTTGAGGGCACAAAAGAGCACAAGTGTATATTACCTTCTGAGTGTAGGAGGGCCAAGATAGTGGAAATATTTTTACTTTATTTTCCTCCATTTCTCTCATCATCCAAACTAATACTAAACCCACTTTATGCCAACTATATTCAATCTCATCAGGATCCTTTCATACCTTTCCTCCTATTTGTGTCATTGGAAGCTCACAGATTTCATGCCACTTTCTCCCCTCACTCTAAATGTGCCAATGTGGGGAACCTGATGAGGATACCTGATTCTCCCAGGAGTCAGTCCTACAGAAAAGTATAGACCTTCCAGGCAAATTACAGATTCTGTGATTCATTATAGCTGATGTTATGCCTGTAAAGGGTTAATTCGAGAATGAAACCAGAAAATCGGTAACATATTTTTCCAAATTCAACTTGGTATCTCATTATTATAAGACTTTCTTTTCATAGAATAGAAATGTGATGATGGAAGGGGCCTACAAGGCTGTCAAGTCCAACCCTGTGGTCAATGTAGGAAATCAAAGCATATCTGCCAGGTGATTCAGTTTTTCTTGAAAGCCTCCAGTGTTGGAGCGCTCACCAACTCCTGAGGTAACTGATTCACTTTTTGTTGCAGACAAAAATAGAGTCTCTGGAGATCCTTAATTCACAACCCCCACAACTTGAGGGCACAAAAGAGCACAAGTGTATATTACCTTCTGAGTGTAGGACAGCCAAGATAGAAATATATTTCCTTTACTTTCCTCCTTCATTTCTCTCATCAACCAGACTAATACTAAGCCCACTTTATGTCAACTATATTCAATCTCATCAGGATCCTTTTATACCTTTCCTCCTATCTGTGTCATTGCAAGCTCACAGATTTCATGCCACTTTCTCCCCTCACTCTAAATGTGCCAATGTGGAGAACCTGATGAGGATACCTGATTCCCCCAGAAAAGTATAGAACTCCCAGGCAAATTACAGATTCTGTGATTTCTTATAGCTGATGTTATGTCTGTAAAGGGTTGATTCCAGAGTGAAACCAGAAAATGAGTAACATGTTTTTCCAAACTCAACTTGGTATCTCATTATAAGACTTTCTTTTCATAGAATCATAGAAATGTGATGATGGAAGGGGCCTACAAGGATGTCAAGTCCAACCCTGTGGTCAATGCAGGAAATCAATCAAAGCATATCTGCCAGGTGATTCTTGAATGCCTCCAGTGTTGGAGCACTCACCAACTCCCGAGGTAACTGATTCACTTTTTGTTGCAGTAATTCCAGAACGTGTTAATTCTGTACAAATTCCATTTATCTAGATTCCATACTTAGAAGTTGCAAATCCAAAATTATATCAATGACAGTCTTGCAGCTGTGAGGGGAAAAACAGGGACATACGCTTAAATCCAAGTCATGCAGTTATATAAACAATGTAGGCTTACTTAAAATACATCCTTGCAACTTGTGAAAAGATGCAGGTATTGAAACATTGGTTACTGGCAAAGTTTGAGCCATACAGTATTTGAATCAAAGATACAATAGCATGAAGACATGGGAGCTTACACCCTACAAAGGTGGAAAATACATCGCTAGAAGACTTCAACATCCTTGAGAATAACATTATAAAATGTGCAAATATACGGTGAAAAGCATTAATAATCCACAAGCGTTTTGTTAACAAGAGAAAAATATTTTCTCGAAAGAGATAAATCTTCACCCAATCTTGGCCATCTAGAATCTGTGGCTATGTTATGTCCATTGTCTGATGCAGCGTTATCTCTTTGCTGCTCTCAGACTGCCTGCCAGGCATGGATTTCATCCTCTGTCACACTCCATTAAAATAAAGCATGTGTCCTTTCTCTGCTCACTTTGGTCGTTTCTTCATTCAATATCAGTATGTAATCTGTCCCCATTTACATTCTAGTAAACTAAACAATTTTACTCAAGGTCTTGCTTCTGCTGGCCTTGGCAGGTCCAACCTTTGGAGATCACAGCTCTTGGCCTCCTCAGCTCCTGGACTTCTCAAGACTTGGCTGTTTAATGGTTGGGTTAAATGCCCTCTTCCTTGAGCAGTACTGGCTAGAATGACATAACTATTATGAATAAGTGGAGGAGACAGGATTGCAACTGGAGATTGATAAATAGTCAAAGAATGCCTTATTGAACGAGTTCAGATCTCCAGGACCAGATAAACTGCATCCAAAAGTGTTGAAGGAACTGTTTATTATTTTCTTGAAATAATGGGAAATGGGTGAAGTGCCAGGTGATTGAAGGAGGGTTAATGCTATCCCTTTCTTCAAAAAGGGCACAAAAAAGAATGAGGAAACCACAGACCAGCCTGAAAAATCCTGTGTGTGGCAGGATTTATTTTTGATCGGGTAACCTCCCTGATAGAGGAAATACTGTAGACATCGTATATTTTGAGCAAAACTTTTCAGAAAGTGCCGCATGATTTGATTAGCTAGCTAAGTAGGTGTGAGCTGGATAGAACAGTCAGCTCCTTCTCAAACTGGGAGAAGGTAACAAGTGGGGTACCCAGGGCTCAATCCTGGAACCTGTTCTCTTCAACATTTTTATTAATGACCTGAATCAGAGGGTACAGGAAATGCTAATCAGATTTGCAGATGACACAAAATTGGGTGGAATAGCTAATAGCTGGAAGAAAGGAAGAAAATTCAAAATCATTTATTTATTTATTGTATTTATACCCCACCTAGCTAGTCATTTCGACCACTCTAGGCGGCTTACAACATAAGGATAACAAGTTCTAAAACATTTATAACAATTAATTAATTAAATGATTCTATAAGATGGGAAAAATAAAAATAAATCAAATAAAGAGGGGGGGGGAAAGGGAAGAGGACAGGAATTAACTGGAAGGGAAGGCCTGCCTATACATCCATGTTTTTAGTTGGTTCTTAAAAGTACCCAGCGAGGGTGCAGCGCGACTCTCCGGAGGTAGGTTATTCCAGAGACGAGGAGCCACCGCCGAGAAAGCCCGGTTTCTAGTTCTTTCTTTCCGGGCCTCCCTCAGTGTCAGGCTCCTCAGCCTCACCTCCTGGCTCGTGTGGGTGACATGGGTAGAACTAGTTGGGAGTAAGCATTCCGCCAAGTATCGAGGTCCTAAACCGTTTAGGGCTTTATATGTAAGCATTAACACTTTGAAGTCAATGCGGAAACGGATGGGCAGCCAGTGCAGCATGGCCAGAGTAGGAGAGATATGTTGGTATTTTCTCACTCCAGTAAGGAGTCTGGCCGCCGCATTCGCATTCTGCACCACTTGAAGTTTCCGCATCAGCTTCAAAGGAAGCCCCACGTAGAGCGTGTTACAGTAGTCTAATCTAGAAATTACGAGCGCAAGTACTAAGGTAGTGAGCGCCCCCGTGTCTAGGTAAGGTCGCAGCTGGGCAATCCGCCAAAGGTGGAAAAAGGCGGTGCGGACTACCGATGCCACCTGCATTTCCATGGTGAGCATCAGGTCCAGGTGTATCCCCAGGCTGCGGACCCTACTCTTCGCAGCCAGGGCCACCCCCCCAAACATGAGGGAGTTTCCCAAGCCACCATCCACAGGGCCACCCACCCTCAGAACTTGCGTCTTGTCCGGGTTCAGCCTCAGCCCGTTCTCCTGCATCCACTGCTGTACGGCCCCCAGGCAGTGCTGAAGGGACAGGACAGCATCACCTGCAGTTGGTGAAAAGGAAATATAGAGCTGGGTGTCATCAGCATATTGATGGCACGATGCTCCACATCCCCTGATGACCCCACCCAGCGGCCTCATATAGATGTTAAACAGCATTGGGAGGATGATCGACCCCTGTGGAACCCCACAATTGAGACTCCATGGGGCCGAAAGTTATCATCTGGACAGGCTGGAGCACTGGGCTGAAAACAACAGAATGAAATTCAACGGAGCCCTCCTGTAAAGCTGCCAGATAGATTAGATTGGATTTTGGGCTGAAAGGATGGTCTGGAGTACTGAAAGCATTTCAACAAGGAAGCAGAACCACTCATTGACATTTCTACTGACTCAACATTAGCAGTATGCTATGTATGCTCAAATTTTCAGCCCCACTGGTTGGGGCTCTGCCCCCCCCCCCACATACACATGGAGTTCCTTTGTGACCTGAACCAACGGGGCTGAAAACAGTCAAGGATGAAAGCTGCTCAGAGGGAAGGTTTCCTTAGAGGAAACCTTGGCAGTAAGGTTCAGATCTTCACCACTGATTGAGCTTTTGTGCCAAACTGAAGGTGAATACCCGGTGATAAGTAAGAGAGCATTGTATGTTTTGATCCTGTGATGAAGTCAAAATAACATTGAACAAGAAATGTGTGTTGCAATCTCCATAGCGGCAAGATTTGATGTGTAACGTAAAGAAAAATAAGCAAATCCATCTCACTAGGATATTTAATAGAAATGTAGCCATTTTCTAGCTCTCTAAAATTTAGACTATTTTCCTGTTCATGAAAATAAAAAAAAATTCTACAGGTTTAAATTTTTAGTTTTGTTGTGTGGTTAATCTCAATTTCTAAGAAGGTTTTTAAGCCTAGGAAAGCATTTTAAAACTTATACTGTATTAAATTGTTTCTTAACCAATCAAACATTTATTAAACAAATGTTATATTTTCATTTTGTTACATCCTATAACTATACATTATTTTCAGGAGGAAAAAAATGGCAGTACTAATCAGGCTGGGCTGATTCTCTCCAGTAACTGAAAGTCTTATTTTGGGGGCCAATGCCAGTGAGTGAAGGAAGCTAGGAGTTGAAAATTTTAGGAACCAGTGCTATAAGCCAACCCACCCTATTTCACTTTATCAAGTTGTAGCTTGAAGCTTCCTCCAAAATTTAGCAATAACTATTTTGGCTAATTAACAAGTAGCTCATTAAAAGTTTATAAAGTAGATTTGCATTGTCTCTTCCACAAAATAATCGTAGGGCTAACTCTAGAGATTTGACGAGGTGTGCTGGAAATGATAATTTCACTGGTGTCAAATATCACTTCTGGAACATAATTATGATTTTAGAATTGCAGAGGTTGAAGGGACCCTATGGGTCATCAAGTCCAGCCCTTGCCAAGCAGACACAAGTGGGGAATAAAACATCCAACCCCTGACTCGGCAGCCAAAGGCCTAAACTACTGAGCTATCCAGCAGTTCATCTTCAAGACTGATTCTTTAAACCTAGTTGACACTTTTTAAATTATGTTGGCCTGGTCTTTTCGGACATTTTAATGTAACAATCAACAATACTTTCACAAGTATTAATTTTATTTCATTCTAAGAGCCTGCATGCAATGGCACAGAATAACGGGCAATACAGTCCTAGAGAAGCTGACAGTGGCCAAAGACAGTGGTCTAAAGCTGGGTTCAGTATGTGACTTTTTATCTTCATTCCCCTTGAAAAAGAAGTCAAGGCGGCCCTTCATTCAATCATTCATGAACAAAGTTACTTCTGCATCAAACCGCAAACCAAAATCATTGTTTGCTTTTGCAATGTGAGAGCAGGGAAGAGCCAATTAGCTGATTCAACCCTGACAATATGGGGGCGACAGTTGTAGGCAGACAGATCAGCCTCACATCCAATGTAAATTTCACTCTTCCTGGGTGTTTCCCCAGCAGTTCTTTTCTGGATTTGTTGGTTTTAGATTATTAATCTTTTTTCCCCTCACACTTTAAACTTAAATAAGAGGATAATTATCACAGAATTGCCTATAAATGATTCACCTACTGAGGTACCACAGGCCTCCAGAGACCTCTTCGGGTGGACCAGGAGAAAATTCCTCATGCCAAGATTTCCCCATTCAAAGAGGCAACTGTGACAGTCCTTTTAAACATGTATAATAAAGATAAACTGGAAATAAGAAGTGAGCTTTTTTTTCTGAACAATCATCTTGTTCCCTCGGCGCATGTTGTAGTAGACCAAGAGCATTCTTTATGGTGTGGAGCTGCTTCCAAAACCCTCATAAAAGTTTTGAGCCACGTGAGGTCCTCAAGAAATGCCCTGAGGAGTTCCATGGGCCGGGGGGGGGGAGGGGATCGGATCCCAGGTGATCTGCCTCTTCTCCCGATTCCCTGTACAGTGGACCCTCGACTTACAGACGGCTCGACTTACCTTACACGAGGCTGAAGTTAGCTTCTTATTCGGCCAGCTTCTTCGACTTACAGACTTTTTGAGTTACAGACTTCTCTGGCTGCAAAATTTAGATTCGACTTGCAGCCAGAGAATCGACTTACAGACCAGAAAAAAACCAAAATGGAATAAAAATAGAATAAAAACCACTGGTTATGGGATTAATCGGTTTTCAGTGCATTGTAGGTCAATGGAGATTCGACTTACAGACTTTTCGACTTGCAGCCACCATTCCAATACGGATTAATTCCTTAAGTAGAGGGTTCGCTGTGTTCACTACTGTGTGCCGTCTTCTCTACCAGACGATTGTTTGAGGGGGCCTGAGGCGCCTGAGGGGAGCACCTTGGCCATTGCTTTCCCTCGAGTGAATTTCCAGGGCCGATGTGGGATTTCCAGAGGGATATCCCGAGTCCTAGCTTCCCCCCCCCCGCAAAGGCCCCCCCTCAGGGGACCGCCTCCTCGGGCTGTGGCTCCTCAGCATCACAGCCCCAGAGAGAGAGACTAAACGGTCACCTCAAGAGACTCCAGAAAACCGTTCCTGCCCTCCCCCACACCAGGAGGGAAGGCAAGGCGCCTGCGCGGAGAAAGGCGGTTAGCGGGCGAGACGATGGGAGCCCTTCCCCGGGCGCTTGCGCACAAAGGCATCGGCGCTTCTTCCCGCCTCCCCCCCCTCCAGTTTGGCGGTTGGAGCGAGGAGGCCCCTTTCCCGGCCCTGAGGGGAAAAAGTGGTGGGGAAACAGCCTCCGTCCCTCCACATTCTTTCCCCCCCACACACACCTGTTGGCGCCTGAGGACAGAGCAGGACGAAATGGGGGTGGTCGACCTTCCTCAGGCTGTTGGGAAGAGCTTACTATGGGGCGCTTATGGGGCCTCCCAGAGGCGGCCTCCCCCGCCGCCCCTTTCCCATCCACGTCACCCCCTCAACCTTCCTTCCCCTAAACCAGGCTTGTCCAACGCGCGGCCCCCGGGCCGCATGCGGCCCAGGTCGGCTCCTAATGCGGCCCAGTGAAGGTTCCACACCTCCCACAATGCTGTGCAAAAAAGAGGAGGCAGGCAGAGCAGCAAGTCCTGGAGCCAGAAAGCTGTAGTGCAGCAGGGCAGTCAGCCTGAGCTGGAAAGACGCAGAGAGGTGAAGGCGGAGAGGGAGGAGCTGCCCGCCGGCCCACGGAGTGTGTGTGTTGGGCGCCAAATCCACCCCGCGGCACAGCTAACTCAGCGCCTGTGGGGGAAAGCGGGTAGCCGAGCTGCTCGACACTGTTGGTGCCCAGAGTGAGAGAGGAAGTCAGCTGGTGGTTCATCCGTCCAGTTGCCAGGCTTTGGGTTTTCCGACCAAGCAGGGAGAAAGGCTGAATGTAAGTAGAAACTTCGGAGTTTCTACTTGGGAAGCCAGGGCTCTGTCTCTTGCAACCCTGTTCTTCCGTGCTGCTAACTTTCCAGCCCGGCTGCGAGGGGAGCAGCGCGGAGAGAACGTGGGACGCACGAGACAGAAGCCCTGTGGAGAGGGCTTTTGAATTTCCCTCGCTCTGTCTCTTGCAACCCTGTTCTTCCCTGGTGCTAACTTTCCAGCCCGGCTGCGAGGGGAGCAGCGCGGAGAGAACATGGGGCGCAGGAGACAGAAGCCCTGTGGAGAGGGCTTTTGAATTTCCCTCGTTCTGTCTCTTGCAACCCTGTTCTTCCGTGCTGCTAACTTTCCAGCCCGGCTGCGAGGGGAGCAGCGCGGAGAGAACGTGGGACGCACGAGACAGAAGCCCTGTGGAGAGGGCTTTTGAATTTCCCTCGCTCTGTCTCTTGCAACCCTGTTCTTCCGTGCTGTTAACTTTCCCGCCCGGCTGCGAGGGGAGCAGCGCGGAGAGAACGTGGGGCGCACGAGACAGAAGCCCCGTGGAGAGGGCTTTTGAATTTCCCTCACTCTGTCTCTTGCAACCCTGTTCTTCCCTGGTGCTAACTTTCCAGCCCGGCTGCGAGGGGAGCAGCGCGGAGAGAACATGGGGCGCAGGAGACAGAAGCCCTGTGGAGAGGGCTTTTGAATTTCCCTCGTTCTGTCTCTTGCAACCCTGTTCTTCCCTGCTGCTAACTTTCCAGCCCGGCTGCGAGGGGAGCAGCGCGGAGAGAACGTGGGACGCACGAGACAGAAGCCCTGTGGAGAGGGCTTTTGAATTTCCCTCGCTCTGTCTCTTGCAACCCTGTTCTTCCGTGCTGCTAACTTTCCCGCCCGGCTGCGAGGGGAGCAGCGCGGAGAGAACGTGGGGCGCAGGAGACAGAAGCCCTGTGGAGAGGGCTTTTGAATTTCCCTCGCTCTGTCTCTTGCAACCCTGTTCTTCCGTGCTGCTAACTTTCCAGCCCGGCTGCGAGGGGAGCAGCGCGGAGAGAACGTGGGGCGCAGGAGACAGAAGCCCTGTGGAGAGGGCTTTTGAATTTCCCTCGTTCTGTCTCTTGCAACCCTGTTCTTCCCTGCTGCTAACTTTCCAGCCCGGCTGCGAGGGGAGCAGCGCGGAGAGAACGTGGGGCGCAGGAGACAGAAGCCCTGTGGAGAGGGCTTTTGAATTTCCCTCGCTCTGTCTCTTGCAACCCTGTTCTTCCGTGCTGCTAACTTTCCAGCCCGGCTGCGAGGGGAGCAGCGCGGAGAGAACGTGGGGCGCAGGAGACAGAAGCCCTGTGGAGAGGGCTTTTGAATTTCCCTCGTTCTGTCTCTTGCAACCCTGTTCTTCCCTGCTGCTAACTTTCCAGCCCGGCTGCGAGGGGAGCAGCGCGGAGAGAACGTGGGACGCACGAGACAGAAGCCCTGTGGAGAGGGCTTTTGAATTTCCCTTGCTCTTTCTGTCTCTTGCAACCCTGTTCTTCCCTGGTGCTAACTTTCCAGCCCGGCTGCGAGGGGAGCAGCGCAGAGAGAACATGGGGCGCAGGAGACAGAAGCCCTGTGGAGAGGGCTTTTGAATTTCCCTCGTTCTGTCTCTTGCAACCCTGTTCTTCTGTGCTGCTAACTTTCCCGCCCGGCTGCGAGGGGAGCAGCGCGGAGAGAACGTGGGGCGCACGAGACAGAAGCCCTGTGGAGAGGGCTTTTGAATTTCCCTCGCTCTGTCTCTTGCAACCCTGTTCTTCCGTGCTGCTAACTTTCCTGCCCGGCTGCGAGGGGAGCAGCGCGGAGAGAACGTGGGGCGCACGAGACAGAAGCCCTGTGGAGAGGGCTTTTGAATTTCCCTCGCTCTGTCTCTTGCAACCCTGTTCTTCCGTGCTGCTAACTTTCCAGCCCGGCTGCGAGGGGAGCAGCGCGGAGAGAACGCGGGGCGCAGAAGACAGAAGCCCTGTGGAGAGGGCTTTTGAATTTCCCATATATGAATTCCACATATAGTTTCAAACCAAAGATGGCTGTATCCATACTGAGCCAGAAGGCAGTGGCAAAGTACAGTATATAAGAAGCTATGTGAGCATCAATTAATAATTACATGCCATCAAGTCAATTCTGACTCATGGCAAGTTATATACAAGTCAAAAGTGGTTTACCATTCCCTTCTTCCGAGGGTTGGGGTGGGGTGGGGACTCTGGAACTGCAACAAAGGCTGATTCTTCTCCTGGGAGCCATGGTGGGGAACTAATCTTGTGACCTCTAGTTCTGCAACCAGATTCCCAATACACTGAGCATGTTTTTCTCTAGTCTTTTGACACTGGTGCAATATCACATATATTGAGGCTATTGCTGCAAGACAGCAGATAATGCAATGCATAAAAGTAGTGCATTGAAGTTCTTTCTGTTGCAGACCAAGAATCTGAAACACTTGTACTTCAGCAGTTCAGCAGCTACTATATGTATATTTAGGTCATCCAGGCTTTAAAAATAACCCCTGGCCAAGGGACCCAGCTGTGGGGGGCTGTTTTATTTTACAGTCATGTCATCTTCTGGTTGCTGCACAATGCAGTAATTACATTGATTATTAAACCAAGCTTTCTAAAAGTCCTTTTTTTTAACATTCCAGCATGGCTTCTGAAATGTCAAAAAATGAAAACAAACACAAAAAAAGAAAAATTACAGATGAAGGAAGAGTGTTCCAAGAAAAGTGGACAGATGAATACTTTTTTGCTGAGTACAATAGTAAAGCAGTCTGCTTAATTTGCAAAGAAATAGTGCAAGTTTTCAAAGACTACAATTTGAAAAGGCATTACATGACAAGACATGCTGAGAAATTTGCTGTGTATGAAGGAATGTGTCGTAAAGACAAAATCGCTGAACTGAAAAAAAATCTATCATCTCAACAAAATTATTTTAAAAAAGTATTGATTCAATCAGATTCTATTGTCAAAGCCAGTTATGTGGTTGCACACAAGATAGCCAAATATTCAAAACCATATTGTGATGGTGAGTATATTAAGGAGTGCATGGAAGATGTGGCTGATATAATTTGCCCTGATAAAAAAGGGGACTATTCAAAAATCAGTTTGTCTCACCAGACTGTAGCCAGACGAATTGAAGATATAGGAAAATCCATGGAAAACGTTTTGAAGAGTCGAGCTGCTCATTTTAAATTTTATGCTATGGCGATAGACGAAAGTACAGATGCTACAGATACAGCTCAATTGGCAATTTTTATTAGAGGCATTGATGTCAAATATAATATCACTGAAGAAATGGCTGCTTTAGTTCCACTGAAAGACACAACTAAAGCAAGAGATTTATATGAAGCTGTGAAAAATACATTACAGCGATTTTCTTTGTCAGTTGCTAACGTATCTGGCATAGCTACTGATGGTGCCCCTGCAATGATAGGTAAAAGAGATGGGCTTGCAAAATTGATAGAAGATGATGCAATTGCCTCCCAAAATTTCAGTATGATTAAATATCACTGCATAGTACACCAAGAAAATTTATGTGCAAAAGCTTTAAAGATGGCTAACGTCATGCAGATTGTCATCAAGACTGTAAATTTCATAAGGTCCAAGGGATTGAATCATCGCCAGTTCCAGGAATTCCTTACATTTATGGATGCTGAGTATGGGGACATCATTTACTTTTCTGAAGTAAGATGGTTAAGTCGAGGGAAAATGCTGGCAAGATTTTACGATTTGAGAAATGAAATCAAGTCATTTATGGAATCTAAGACAAAATGTGTGCCAGAACTTGACGATGAAAACTGGCTCACAGATTTGGCATTTTTAGTGGACTTGACCACTCATTTAAATGAGTTAAACATGCGTCTTCAAGGTGAAAACCAACTGATCAGCACAATGTTTCAAACTATAACAGCATTTGAAATGAAACTGCAACTATGGCATTCTCAAATGAAGGCAAAAAATTTGATGCATTTTAGCACATTGGCTAAACACACCTCTGTGAACACGGAAAAATATGCAGCCTTGCTTTTCAATTTGGTACAGGAATTTCAGAGCAGGTTTCAAGATTTTAGAAAAAATCAGTCATCTTTTCTGATATTTGCAACTCCATTTTCAGTGGACATTAATATATTACCTGCCAATTTGCAAATGGAATGCATAGAGCTCCAATCTGACATTCAACTGAAAGAAAAATTTGACAATGTCTCTTTAATGGACTTCTACAAGATATATCTTCCCAGAGAAAAATATCCGTCACTTCACAATCATGCCTTATTCATGTCATCGCTATTTGGAAGCACCTACATTTGTGAGCAGCTATTTTCAAGGATGAAGCACACAAAGAATAAAACTAGAACCAAAATATCTGATGAGCACCTTGAGCACTCACTGAGAATTGCAACAAGTTCCATCAAACCAAATATGGATGCATTGGTGGTTGAGAAACAATGTCAAACATCTCACTAACTTCATTTCCAAATAAATTTGATGTTACCTGTTTTCTATGTGGTTTTTTTATGATCAGGTATTGTTACTGTTATTTTATTTTATGTGCGGCCTGAACCAAATTTTCATCTTCTAATGTGGCCCAGGGAAGGTGAAAGGTTGGACACCCCTGCCCTAAACCCTCCTGGGCGCCGCCTGTTGGGGGACTGGGGGTGGTGGTGGTCAGAAAAGCTCCCGCCATTTTGGGGATTCTCTCCTCCCTCCCCTTTTCTGCCCCCCCCCACCGGGGAGGGAGCGCCCCTCCTGCCGCCTCTAAGCGCGTCTCTTTCGGCCCCCGCGTTGGCTTTGGCAATATTCTCCCCCTCCCTTCAGCCTCCCTTCATTTAGGAAAAACATTCCTTACGGGGAGAGGAGGGAAACATAGAGCTACGAACGGTCGAGCGCGCTCCCTCAAACAGGAACCGGAAGTAAGAGCAGTACGCCTGCCCCTCTTTCCCCCTCCACCTCTATGGCTCGCGGGGGGGGGAGAGGCACTTCCTGGGAGGGGGGCCTCCTGGGGAGTCTTCCCGCATCAGGACTTGGAAGGAGGTGGGCAATCGCAGGACGTTGTGGGGGGGGGGGGAGAGGATGAGAGTGTGTGTTTGTGTGTGCGTGGAGTGAGGGGGGGGGGTTCCGCACGATCCGGATTGCAAATCTTCCCCCTCCGTCTGGATGGTAGGAACGCCTTTGCAAGAAGGAAGGCCTTTTGTTTTCTTGGGGTCTCCTCTTGAGGGGGGGGGATATTCGAGAGGGAGGAGGGGGGAGTTTGTATCTTGTCCTCAGGTCCCCTCCCTGTAATGCCCCAATGTGTGTGCATGCATGTGCAAAGGGGGGGTGTCGTCCTGGGTTTTCCCCGTGAGCAGACCCCACCCCACTCCACCTATCCTTCCCACAAAACCTGGGTGTAAAATCCAAGGAGAGGAAGGGGCCTCGATGTCCACGGGGGTGGGGGGAGGAACCTCACTCCCACCTCTTTTGCCAAAGCTTGGAAAAGTTACTTTAAGGCTGCAAGGACCTACCTGGTTGGGAAGCAGAGACAAGGGTTGCAAAGAGGAGGAAGTGGGGCAGGAAAGAGTCCCACAAATGGGGTTTTGGGGCAGAAGGTAGAGGTGAGCTTGGGAGGAGGGGCTGAGCCTGGCAACTTGCCTTGGAATCCAAAAATATCCTCTGGATGTCACCTTTTGTGCACACACACCTGCTTCTTAGCTGCCTTTCCAATCCTTGTACAGAAAGCCTCTGGAATAATCCTCTTTTTTTTCTTTTCTCCCGAAGCAGGGGTGAGACGGAGTTGAATTCTCCTCCTCACTTTTCTCTGGACTAAAAGAGAAGAATCAACTTCCAGATCCTCCCAACCTTTGCAAGGCAGGTGAGATCTCTTTCTTTCTTAGGCTCAAAAAGCACAACCATACAATCAACAGAATGCAGTACGTTCAAAAGATATTTTATTTATGCAGGTATTCATAATATTTACGTGCCACCTTTTCCCCAAAGGACACAGTGAGGCTTATAGTGTTAAAGCTAAAATCATTACAGTATTTAAAAAGATTTAAACAGGTATATTAAGTAGAAGTAATATTAAAAACACAAATAAAACTACAGAATACAGTACTCCGTTTAAAAAAAACCCATTGGTAATCAAGTAATATAAAGGAAAGCCTGTTCTGCCCTCACAGACTGGGTTGGTCTAAAGTCCATGTATTTTAGGTTCATGCTAATAGCCTATTAAGTCCGCATGATGGGGGGGGCTAAATTTTCCTGATTTTCCATCACGTTTAAGAGGTGGATAATTCTTTTTTTTCCCCACATTAAAGTTCTGGCATTTCCTCCTGTTTCTTTAATATTCACGGATGTTTTTAAAAAAACCTTTGATTTTAATCTGGGAGGAGCAAGTGCAACTTAAGAGTGGGTGTACATTTTAGCGTAGAGACTTTGAGCCTTTCTCTACCGGCAGCCACTCCCTAGCTCGGAGCGCAACGCCTGCCCGGTAATGAACCCTTCTCAACAGGGATGGGCTTCCGGCCTCCAGGAACAATGGCACCTGTTTCCTCGAGTGCTTGGTCTGTCTCTCTTGCAAGGGCTGAACTCTTCTGTACTTGGCCGGAGGCTTCTCCTGCAGAGTCCCACTTGGCCCACGAAGAAGAAAAAGAGGTTACCTACCTGTAACCATGGTTCTTCTAGTGGTCCTCTGTGAATTCACACATCTTCCCCTATGTCCGGCATGGGTTATATTAAATGATTCTTCTGCCCGGCGGACAAATTCTAGGAACTGAGGGGAATCTTAGGTGGGTGGAGCATGTGCTCCCCAGGGGTGCATCCCACTAACTGTACTTTTAAGCTCTAAAATCTTCCGAGACATTCAGCAAATGTACACAAATGGGTGACTGGCAAGCTTCACTTACCGGGATGGTGGGACGTCACGGTAGGAAGGATGCCAATACAAATCAGCCAAATCCAGCATAATTGCGTGCTCTCACATCTATGCGGTAATGCCTAACAAAGGTCAATAGGGTAGACCATATTGCAGCACGACAGATGTTAGGAATCTCGATTCCACGCTGGAAAGAAGTAGTGGCTCCCCGTCAGAGAGTCGAACCCCGGTCTCCCGCATGACAGGCGGGGATACTTACCACTATACAAGGCTGTTTCTACTTGGCTGGTTCCTGATACTTTCTGGAGAAGAATGTTGCCTATGGAGACTCTTAGTTTAAGCAAGGCTGTCAGAAGCATCAGGCAAATATATATAAATCAAAATAAAATCAGTGTAGGGTGATAGGATCAAGGAGTGGATTAAGTAGCAATTCCAAAACCCACATGCCTGCTTTGTGGGGATTTGAACCCATGTCACAAGAATCCCCGTTGCCTGTCTGCTCCTAGCCTCTCTGTACATGTGCAGAGTGTTACTATTTTTGCTTCCAATCATACTCTGCCCAACCTCACAAAAAAGGTCAGGTGCTGTTGGTGAGACACAACCCCTGGTCAGTCTGGCGTGGAGCTCTCCCGAATTTCTCCTTCCCTTTTTTGAGATCCAGAAGGGTGAACTGAAGACATCTCTCCGGCATTTCGGGGTGTGTGTGTGTGTGGTTTTGTTTTGTTTTGTTTTTTTGAGATGAAAAAGCGGAATAGAACCTTCCATCTCCTAGCATAGACCTTTTTTCAATCCCTGCGCTTCTGCACAATTTGACTAGAGAAAGTTGCATGGACTCGCTGGGGGGGGTCTCCTGTACTTGGGACCAAAGTAAGTTGGTTGTCCCTAAGTAAGTAAGAAAAGCAAAAGCAAGGAAGGGGGGCAGAAATTTGAACCTGGACCTCTGGGGACCTGATCCCAGGCTGTGGGTAAAGGCTCAGCTGCTGCAGGGGGCAGGCAGTGGCAGGTCTGGGGAGAAGAAGATATTATTAGAGGTAATGAGAAATGGCAAGAAATGCTTTTTTAAATTACGTGCTTTTTTGGTTGGGTTGGGAGTTTTTGCCCTGGTTCTGTGAAACGGAAGGAAGAAACACCAAATCTGGTGTTTCCACAGTTTTCTCCCTGGGTTGGCAGCCCTTGTCATGGTTAGCTTGAAGCAGATCTTGGTGTCCCTCTGGAACGCCTCATCTAAGGAAGAGCAGCTGGGGGGTGAAATAAAATAAGCCTTCCCTGTGATCCAGGAAGGTGTTTGGCTTCCCCTGCTGCTTTCTTGGGTTATTTGGCGATCCATGTTTGCGCAGTTGTCGGCAAGGAAGATCAAGGCCTCTTGTCTGTTTCCTTCAAGAAAATTGGGCCTTCCCTCAAATAATACAGTGTAGAATTAAGGAATCTTGGTGGTATCCTTTATTATAACCCTAACCCTAACCTTTTTCCGGTGGGAAATGGCCCATGCTCAGAGGACTGGTTTCTAAATTACCCCTCAGGTGGGCAAACAAGTGGGGGGGGGAGTTAGCTAAGTTTTACTCCCCTCGTGAAAAAGGAGGGAAGGGAGAATGCAAGGAATGGGGCAGTATGGGCTAGCAGTCATTGTTGTTGTTGTTATTTATATGCCACATTTCTCCCAACAAGGGACCCAAAGCGGCTCACAACATTAAAATTCACACAGTTTAAAAACACAATAAGTTAAATATTTAAAAATATATTAAACAATATATGATTTAAAATACAGTTATAATTGCTGTTCTCCAAAGAGGCCCTCCGTGGAAAAAGAGGGACCCCCACGCACCCAGCCAGTCCGCCGAAAGGCTTGAGGAGCAGCCGCATTCCCAGTGAAACTACGTCTCTTCCCCCATGAAAGAAAAACGCTATGCGAGAGCTTTTCGGGATGGCAGTCGAAGGATTGCTGTGCACTGGGGTTCCAGGATACCTCTGGGGGAGCTAGGACCCCAAAAGGAGATGCTGCAAGCGGCGGGGTGCGCGCGTGCATGCATGCACATTTCCTGTCTTTCTCCCCAGCCCAGGTTGATCCCAGCTAAATTCAATCCTTTCCTGCTCTCTCTGTTGTTTGCGTATACCTCTGGGGCCAGAAATCCGGGTGCAATCCAGGGAGGGGCGGAGTGCCCTTTCCTTTCTCCCACCTGCCCTTCCTCTTTAGGCGCTTCTGATTTGACTGAGCATGGAGAGCCTCCCTGCAAGACTAAGAAGCGACCACTTGACACCCCTCTCCCCATATGCCTCAGATTCTACTTGTTGCAATACGAGGACGTGTCCTTTCTCAAACACCCCCCTCCAGCTTCCTGCTCCCCCTGGAGCCATGGGGCACCTGCCTTTCCAAAGCATGCTGAGCCTTGGCTCTCCTCTCTGCCGGGATCTGATAATGGGAAGAAGAAAGGGAGCTTCTCCCTTTTAGTCCTTCTGCCAATAGAGTCCCATTTTTCTCGAGGAAGGAGGTCAGTTTCCCCTTCTCATGGGGAGGGTGATAGAACTGAACTGACCAGGCTCTCTTTTCTCTGGAGGAAGGCGCAAAGAATAGTCCCCAGATGGCAAGGAAGGAGTTAAGTTGGGAGTGTGGTTGGAGGGGAGGGAAGAGAGCGCTTCTGCCACTCAGCCTTCGAAAATCATTATAGGAATGTGGCTTATTTTTCCTACACAGGCCAGAGAGGTATAAAATTAGGGAGAAACATTACCTGCTCCTTTACTTCTTGGAAGAAGGACTTTCCTGGGTCTCTGGAAGAGGCAGGACCAGGAGGGAGACCTGGATGGATGGTTTAAAGAGTGGGATGGATGCCCTTCCGGAGGGATGTTGGGGTCAGGCGGACAAGGGCCCTGCGCTGTGGAGGGTGTTTGTGCAAGAGAAGGACGGAATAGTGGAACACTGGAATAATGTGAGAGGGTGAGGAGATGCATATGATCCTAACGTTCTTGTCTTCACAGCCACTCCGTGGGATAGAGTTGGTTGTGGCAGTAACTAGCCTTGGCTCCCATTCAGAGTTTGTGAACTTCCCACACAGCATTATATGGCTATTCTTGAAGATGCAAAAGGATAAAATATTTAAACTCAGTTTTAACTGGTTAAACGTAATTTTAGGGCTTCTGGTGGGGGCCTGCCATGTGGCTGCATTGTCTCCCTGCCTCCTGAAGAGAAATCTTGAGTTTCAAAAGAAGGCGATCATTGAGGGAAGAGAGGAGGAGACGGGTTGCTTGGTGGCCCCTTGCTTGAAGCGATGGGAGATAAATTCCAGAATGCTGCCTCGAGAGGGTCTCTGGAAGTTAAGTCATGGCAACTGGACTTTTTCCTAATTAAGTTGAAACGTTTGTTATATATAGAAGGGTTTTCCTGTGATTTTCCCTTTCAGCTGCCGGCGCCCTTTGAGGAGTTGGCCACGTATCTTTCCCAAGGAGGCTGGAATCTTCTGGATGCAGCTGAGAGAGCTCTGCGCGAGGACCTCCTGCTGAAGACCTCTGGGGACAAAGTCTTTCCAGGTAAGGATCCCTTTGCCTTCTGGGCATAGACTGTGAATGATGTTTCTGATTGCCCTGTTGGGACTCCCCTGTTGGAAAAAGCAGCCAGATGGTGTGCCCTGGATGAGGCCTCCCTGCGGTGCTCAAGTGTAAATATGTTCTCCTGCTCACCACTTAGTACAGTGTTTCCCAACCTGTGAGTTGCGACGCCCAAGCGGGTTGTAAAGTGTTTTCTGGGGACAGTCACAGGCCACCTTATATTGTATTGTAGCCCTTGTTGACTAATTTCTGCCTTGACCTTTCAGAGCGGGATATTAAAGAGAGAGAGAGAGAGAGAGAGAGTTGTGCGTAAAAGAGAGAGAGAGAGAGAGAGAGAGAGAGAGAGAGAGAGAGAGAGAGAAACATGCCCTTTGAGGGAGAAAGAAGCCTCTGCTTTCTCTGAAAAGGGATGAATTTGCCCCATTAAAAATGTGGTTTTATACAAAATGTGGCAGGCGGGTCACAGGTTACAGTGGTGCCCTGCTTGACAATGACCCCGCTGCATGACGAAATTGCTTAACAATGTGACAATGATTCCTATGGGTTTTTTCGCCTAACAATGAATAGTTCCATGCTTCGGGAACTACTTTTTCACTTCATGACGATTAGAAACAGCAGATCAGCAGGTCTCAAAATGGCTCCCTGCTGTTTTCCAGACCTATTTCCAGAAGACATCGATCGAAAATGGCTTCCCCTATGGAGGATCTTCACAAAACGAGCAGGTATTTCCCCCATTGAACACATTGACTGGTTTTCAATGCGTTCCAGTGGGTTTTTTTTCACTTGATGACAATTTCACTGTAGAGCGATTTTGCTGGAACAGATTATCGTTGTCAAGCGGGGCACCACTGTACTTGGCTATTATATAATAATAATTTTAATTATTATTATTACTATTATTTATTTATTTATATTGTGCTCTACACCAGAGCGCATTCCAATAGTCAAAAACAGTTAAAATATAGCCACAACATAATTACAATGATAAAAACATACAGTAAGTAATTATCATTCAATTTGGCAATACACAATGAAAATAGCTTTAAAAACAATATAATAATTGAAGTACAGTAATCCTATCCCAATTATTGCCTATTTCCATGGTCAACTCCCTATGGTTCCCGGTTGAACAAGTAGGTTTTTATGTCTTGTTTGAATTTGTCCAGCTCTGGTTCCACGCAGAGGTAACGCAGAAGAGAATTCCACAATTTTGGGGCCATATGAGAAAAGGCTCTAAGTCTGGAGTGAGCCACCTTGCTCCGAGAGACTAGTAAACGACCAAAATCTGCAGATCGAGTCCTCCTATGAGAAATATGCCACCCCACAAGTTCCACTAAATAGCTAGGGCAAGAGAAATGTAATCCTTTAAATGTCAGAACAGGAACCTTATAATATGTTCTTGATCTGATGGGTAACCAGTGCAATGACCTGCGGTGCTGGGAAACACAGTGGTGCCTCGATTTACGAGCATAATCCATTCCAGAAGATAGCCATAATTCGAAATGGTTGTAAGTCAAAGCACCATTTCCCATAGGAATACATTGAAACCCCATTAATCCGTTCCAGTGCAGTACAGTCCCCAGGCAGTGCTGAAGGGACAGAACGGCATCTCCTGCAGTTGGTGAAAAGGAGATGTAGAGCTGGGTGTCATCAGCGTACTGATGGCATGATGCCCCACACCCCCTGATGACCCCACCCAGCGGTCTCATATAGATGTTAAAACAGCCATACTGAGGGTCTCAAACGACTTCCTCTCTCAAGCCAAATGTGGCACAGCTATGCAAGAGGAAGCTCTTAGCAGCAAGGAGTAGGCAAGAGAAGAAGCTACATTCAGAAAAACAGTTCGTGCTCTTAAATGTCCTATTCATGTTCAGGACAATTCATGTTTAGAAGAAGATTAAAGGTTAAAGAACTGTTAATGCAGACATTTGAATCTGAATACAGCAGATACAGAAGACTGAAGAAACTACATATAGTCGCCCACTAGAGAATTATTATTATTATTTTATTAGTAGTAGTAGTATTGTTGTTGTTATCGTCGTTGTTGTTTTTGTTTTGTTGTTGTTGATGATGATGATGATGATGACGACAACAACAACACAGCAAGCCCCATCGGAACGCGGTGGGGCTGGGAATTTTTTTAAAAAAACCCAAAACAACACCACACAGGAATGCGATGGGGCTGAAAGAAAGAAAAAACCAAAAATAAACAGCACAGGAAGCCCCATTGGAATGCGATGGCGCTGGGGGGAAAAACACTAAAAAACATCACAGCACAGAAACATAGCCCCCCCGCCCCGCCCAAACTCACCCTGCAAAACGATGTAAATGTACCCACCCAGAAACAGAAAGCAGTGCCAGGCAGTCCTTTCTGCAAACACACACACACTAACTGTTGGGGCAAAAGAGCTACAAAGAAGCTCTTTGCCAACCAAGGGTTGGTTGTCTAATTTGAATTCCCCACCTTTTTTCCCTGCCTCTTTTCTGTTTGCAACTCTGTTTGTGGCCAGAGTTGGTCGCAACTCGAAATGGTCATACGTTGAGATGGTTGTACGTTGAGGCACCACTGTACTGTATGAGAGTAGTATGGCAGGTTTAAAACTACTCGTACTGCACTATTCTGCACCAAGGTGAGAGGACGAAGTGACTCAAAAAGAGAGTCGTGATTCAAAAAATGTTGGAATCACTAACATGAACTGGGATTTGCGGCAGACTTATTGTTGCTTCATCCTTCTCCCTATGCCTTCTAGGTCATCCCATAATGAGAAGCGGTGGAGGGAGCAATATAGGAATAGTCCTTCTTCCCCTTCCACCTCCCTAGCCATCGCTCAGGCCATAAATCCATTGCAGGAAGAAGAAGCAAACCATCACGTGGTTTCATTCCTCTGAGCTCTAAATGAACAGCAGTGACCTATAGAGACCAAAAAGGATCCACATACAAAAATAAGCACTAGCTTTCTGACAAACTCACCAACACGTCTTAGAAAACTTAGTATGTATCCAATATAATTTAACCAGAGTTAAACGCCATCACCAAATTATCTTACACATATTTCTTTAATCCTTATATACATGATTTCAATATTCTGATATCCCATATATTTTTTTCTACACCTCAGTATTTATTTCCTCTTCTAATCATATTCCCACATTGGCTGAAGAAATCTTGTTTAACCTCTGCTTTTGATAGTGTTTTATAAAATTTTACTTGTTGTCCCTTTCATTATCTTATATTTATCTGTTTTTCCTTTCTGAGGCAATAAATATAATGCTACCCTTGTTCCAAATTAATAGCATATTTTATTAAAAAGGGATTGTTAATTGTTTTAACATACAGTGGTACCTTGACTTGAGAACGTCCCTACATGAGAACGATTCGAGTTAAGAATGGCTCCGTTCGCAAAAAGTTGCATCAACTTCAGAATGGAGCCTCGACTTAAGAACAAAAAAAACAAAAACACAAAAAACACCCTTTCCTGCCCTTTTTTGACCTAAGTTCATCTTAGAAGAAATGTTTTTTAAAAAATTCACTTCCTAATGGTAGATAACGGATTAACCGGCTTTGCATTAGTTCCTACAGGAACTAATACTTCGACTTAAGAACAGCGCCTCGATTTAAGAACGAAAGACAGCAGATACGGATTAAATGGTTTTCATTGTATGGGAAATGGTGCTTCAACTTTAAGAACGTTTCAACTTAAGAACGCAGTTCCAATATGGATTAAGTTCTTAAATCGAGGTACCACTTTACTATTATTATATTGTCTAAAATATTTTTTCAGGTGGGCCTGAACTAAGTTCCTGTAGTTCCATATCTGTCCATATTAGATTAGATTAGATCTTTGAAATAAATTACAAGTAGAGATTTGCCAGGAGCCCTCTCTCCCAGCTTTTAAGAGGCTACTTAAATTGGAATTGTTTAAAGCTACCTTTTATTAAAGTATGCCATTTGATGTCCCAATGTGATTTAATTTTTTACTTTTGTCACATTTGGTGAGTCACATAGTATTTGACAGGAGGGCCTGGCGTGCTCTGGTCCATGGGGTCACGAAGAGCAGGACATGACTTAATGCCTAAACAACAACAATGGTATTTTATATTATTTTATGAAGGAATATATTTTGTAGTCTTTAGCAGTTAGTACATTGACTCATATTTGTATAGTATGGATAATTTGATGCCAATTTCTTATCTTCCTCAGTTCTATGTAACTGAGCCATTTTTATATGTTTTCTGTAGGTATATCCCCTGTGGTCTTTCTATCTTCAATCTTATTTCCATTAAACAATTCTCGTATATTTGTTTACATAACAGCACTAAATACTGAAGAATTTCCGATTTGTTTCTTGCAAGCAGACATAAAAATGGGGGACACCCAGCCTAGACACAGGAAATTTTCACTTCCCTAGTTATGTCAAACTTGAAGGCTCATCTGCCTCTTGTATTTTATCAGAAAAAGGAAAATAGAAAACTATTTTATGATTATCGGGAAATAATTTGTATACCCTGACCCTGCTGACATTCCACCTGATGAAATGGAATTGAGTTACCAAAATCTTTTCTTTCTCCTCAAGGGGCTGGTCTTGGTGCAGCTATGGGACTCCTCCCTTTGTCGGGGGGAGGGGTTTCAGAGACAGAGCAGACACCTTGGCTTGATCCCCAGTGAGATTCCTGTCTGTGCTGCACTTCTCCATCTTCTGCACTCCATTTTTTTCTCACATCAGGTCACAAATGGGAGAATCAGAATGCTACGGAATCACTTGTTCTGCCACTGAAAAGAAACAAGAGTGAAGCAGGAAAAGAAGAAAAAAGATACCGAGAAGGAATGGAAAGGGTGAAAGGGAAGCAAGTCGAGAACAGAGGAAAATACTTATCTCCAACTTATCAGAGCTCTGATGTCTGTGAACTTCTGGAAGTCTGAAATAGCTGCCACCAACCAAAAAACAAAGGGAAAAGTTTCTCGACAGCAAAAATACATTCAAATTTAATGCAGATGTCACATACTAGAGTCAACTTGATGGAGAAACCAAGCCAATGTGAGAATAATGGAAAGAGTAAGACCATGAATAGTAAAGTTATTTCATGTGAAAAACCCCTTGGAGGGGAGAAACAGTATAAATGCCTGCAGTGTGGAAAGAGGTTCAGGTACAACTGTCAGTTTACCACACATCAAAGGACTCACACTGGGGAGAAGCCATATAAATGCATGGAATGTGGACTGAGCTTCAGTCGGAAGGATATCTTGAATTCACATCAAAGAGCCCACACTGGGGAGAAACCATATAAATGCAAGGAGTGTGGGAAGGGCTTTAGTCAAAATGGACATCTACTTTCACATCAAAGGACCCACACAGGAGAGAAACCATATGTGTGCATGGAATGTGGAAAGAGCTTTGGCCAAAGCGGTAACCTCAGTGCACATCAAAGAACTCACACTGGGGAGAAACCATATAAATGTAAGGAATGTGGGAAGAGCTTCAGTGAAACCAGTAGCCTTAGGTTACATCAGAGGACTCACACAGGGGAGAAACCATTTGAATGCATAAAATGTGGGAAAAGCTTCAGTGACCACAGCAGCCTCAGATCGCATCAAAGAATCCACACTGGGGAGAAACCATATGAGTGCACAAAATGTGGGAAAAGCTTTAGTCACAGCTTTAACCTTACTTCACATCAAAAAATTCACACTGGAGAGAAACCATTTGAATGCAAGGAATGTGGTAAGACCTTTAGTCAGAGAGGCAACCTTAGTTCACATCAAAAAATTCACACTGGGGAGAAACCATTTCAGTGCATGGAATGTGGAAAGAGCTTTAGGCATAGTAGTCACCTTAGTTCACATCAGAGAACTCACACGGGGGAGAAACCATATGAATGCGCAGAATGTGGAAAGAGCTTCAGGCACAGCAGTCACCTGAGTTCACATCAAAGAACTCACACGGGAGAGAAACCATATGAATGTGCAGAATGTGGAAAGAGCTTCAGTCAGAGCTATAGCCTTAGTTTACATCAAAGAACACACACAGGGGAGAAACCCTATAAATGCATGGAATGTGGAAACAGCTTCAGCTTAAACAGTCATCTCAGAAGACATCAAAGAATTCATGTAGGAGAGAAGCCATACAAATAAATGGAATGAGAGAAGTGCTTCATTAACAAGAACTTTAGTTCACATCAAAGAACTTGCATTGGGGAGAAACCATATAAATATAAGGTATATGGAAAAAATTTCAGGTTGGATCAAAAATCAAATCACATGAAAATACAGTCATGCCCCACTGGATATTACCCCGCTCTATGACAATTCATTTTACGTTGATGTTTTTGCAATCGCAAAACGATGTTTAAAATTGGTTTTTTTTCCTTGTGCGATGATCGGTTCCCTGCTTTGGGAACCGATTTTCACTTTACGACCATCAGCAAAAAGCTGATCGTCAGGTTTCAGAATGGCTGCCGGCTGAAGAAAATCCCCCCTCCCTGTTTTCTAGGACGGATTTCTCACTTTACAGTCATCGAAAATGGCCGCCATATGGAGGATCTGCACTGGATGAGCAGGTATTCAGCCCATTGGAATACATTGAACGGTTTTCAATGCATTTCAATGGGTTTTTTAAATTTCATTTGACGTTTTCGCTCTATAGCGATTTCGCTGGAACGAATTAACGGCAAGTGAGGCACCACTGTACATCAAAACATTCTCATAGGAGAAACCAGAAAAGTATGGAATATAGAAGGAGCTTCATGAACAGCTGTGTTCTCTCTAGTCATCAAATAACTCACACAGGGGAGAGACCATATAATTGCACAGAATGTGGAGAGAATTTCAGGTTGAGTGATGGCCTTCCTTTCCATCAAAGAACTCTCGGGGGAGAAACCATATTTTGCATGGAAGGTGGAAAGAGCTTGACCAAGAGCAATGGCCTTACTCAATGTGAAAGAGGACACCAGAGGGCCAAACCACACAAGCTGGGATTTGGAAAGAGCTACCATTGGAGTGGAAAACAAATTAAATGTCAAAGGAGTAACAGTTTATTTCTCATACATGGAATGTGCTCATGTTTATGTAGAATGTGGGAGGCATTTAGTTAAGGCACACAATGTATTTGACATTGTAGGAAGTACATTGGAGAGAAGCTGAATAGATGTCTCGGTTTTGGGTAGATGTTCAGTAGAAGAACTATGGTATGTTCCCTTTCCTCTTTCAGTGGAAGCCGCATTGCAAAAGTAAATGTGCAAAACCACACTTTTTGTTAGAGATCTGTCTTTTTCTAGTGCAGGATTGTATTGATAATGACTTTTGGGGAAAAATAGAAAACCTGTATGGAGATCCGTTTTAGTCATTTATAATTAGGTTGTAGAATTACAAGCTCTTGTGAAAATCAATTGGATTTGTTCAATTGTAAATGTCCATTGGTGTATATTTGGGGGGGGGGGTTTGCAATCTCTGTGCCTCACTGGACAGCTTCCGGTGTAACCAACTGCCATTGAATACACAATGAACTACAGAAGAAGCTCCAGAACTGAATGTGCAACTGTGCCTATTGAAACACGTCCTTTATAAGATTTCCTCCAAAATGCCAACTTCACAGCTTTTTGGAACAAATCCAAGTTATGCAGGTGTAGCTACACAACAGGATTTTTTATTTTAGAACTATCCTGGAATTGTCTACTCTCTTAATAACCTCTGAATTAGCCTTCTAAGCTTTGTCTTTTGTTAAGGATCTTCTTCACATCTTTTTCATATTTTTATCATCATCATAGAACTGCAGAGCTGAAAAGAGACCCTTTGGATCATGTCCAGCATCTGATGAGTAGGCACAATGGGACTCAACTCCGAACCTCTGGCTCCATAGAGTTAGATACGTAAACCACCGAGCTTTCTTGCGGTTCAACTTTGAATTTATTTTTGAACCAATATAATTTTTGAACAATTGTTAATAATAATAAAATGCTATTTCCAGCTGTGTGGTCACTCTGAAAGAAAAAGGGTTGGTGTTCTTGAGGAAAGTGCCTTGCACTTCAGACTTTTCTGGGTATTTTGTCATTCCTACCTCACATGGTTGGTTTCCAGACCAGATAAACAACCTTGTAGATTTTAGTTTTAGTGTTGTGGGGAAAAGGGTCACAGGATTCTTTTCCCAATCAACAGCCCACTGCACACACACCCTGGAAAGGGTACACACTAGGAAATACCAGAGTAGTGAATTCTCTTTGTGGTGCCCACTGTTTCGACAGTAACTATTGCTCTCTGGCTTTGGTGCAGGCTATATGATGGACCAAAAGACTTCATATAACCTTTTTTGTTAGATATGAATATCATCCGCGATGATCCTTCTCTAGATCCCATTGCTTTTGCAGGTATGATAGACAGGGAGTCACTGGTGAGCCTTCCCAGTGGTTTCTTCCAGGATAAAAAAGCCGCCTCTCATGAGGCTAGGCTGGCCCATTCTCTCCTCCCTTTCAACAGCATGTCAAAGAAATTGGAGCCCTGTCTCCTGATGCCTCTTCTGACACTCCATTCACTGTATGATGCCTTTTATGGATACTCAACTCAGTTGAAGAAGATAATCTTTGATTTTTCTCTTTGAAATCAAAAGGACACTTGAACTTTGCAAATTCTACAAGCAACTCCTGTATTAGTGCTGTTGCCAAGGCCTTGGGTGCACAGATTTTAGCATTTGGTGGTGGTTCAGATTGTTCATGTTGTATTAGGTGAATGTGAATAAGAAGAGACTTATTTTGCCAGCTTCCCCAGTAGTAAGCAAATGACTCCAGAGAACTTAAAATGTCTTACAGAAACATTTCTTAGGTGAAATGGGGTGGGAATACAGTGTAGGGTGCTTGACAAACAGAACCAGGAGCAATGTGCCTGCCTCTCCTTTCCCCATCTCCTTTCCAGCGAACTTGCTTGCAAGGTAGCCTTGTGAGTTTCTTGCATCAGAATCTGGAAGGAAGTGGCTGCTCTGGGTGCACAATTATGGGGAGGGCTGGGAGAGACAGAGATGGGAAATTTTAAAGTCCCTCATTTCCCTCCAGGGACTAGCATGGGGGGGGGAAGGTTTCCTCCATGCAATCCAGATTGCCCCCTCTCATTGGTCTGCATCATATGGCATCATTTTCCTGTGAGGAGACCCCCACCTTAAAGCAAAAGCCCCCAGGTAGAAGGCAGGTGCAAGAAGGAGGAGGGGTCTGATCCAGGCAATTTACCTGAGATTGAGAATGTCTTCTAGGCTTCTTCCTCTGCCCCTTACCCTAGCTCCTCAGTCCATTTTAGGTGGCTATTTGGAAGCTGAGTCATGGACTTCTTCCTTATTAGGTTTGAAGTGTTTCCCTACTGATACAAGGAGCTTCTTCAGTCTGAGGAGAGTTGGTGGGAGATCCTTGTTTCAACCTAATATGGAAGAAATCCAGTTGTTATAACTCCCTTGGACGACTGAGAATCTTCATAGATATAAGGGTGCCTCTTGTTTCCCCTCAGGGTCCCTTTCCCTCATGGGAATCCTCCAAAGATGGACTCCGCCACCCTTACTCGCCGGGTGCCTTTCTCTGTGCAGAAGAATGGACAGAGCCCAGGTGTGCTTTTGAGAGGAGGAGAAAGAAGGGGGCCTCTGGTAGGATTAGCAAGTTTTCCCTCAGGAGGTGCTGTTCTTAGTTTCCTTTCTCTCAAGCGTTTAGGCGCTTTATGTTTCTGGAGTAATTATTTTATTTATAATTTTAAGGCAACAGGAAACCATTTGGCCTCTTGAGGTGCACACACATATCTATCTTCTGGCCCCTGAGGTAAAACGGAGGTGGGGAGGAGAAGGCCAGGTGGGACACCCTATCCAACCCCATCTCAACCCCCTCCCCACTGCCGGCCGCCTCCCCACACACACACACCGCCCATCTCCAAGGCCAGGAAGGGGAAGACGCTCCCCAGCAGGAAATGCTTTTCTGCCTTTCCCCGCTCAATTTAACGGCTGCGCCCTTCCCCCCCCCCCCCGTCAATCTCCGCCTGGCCGGCCAACCGCAATCGCCAGGGGGCGCCTGCGCGGTGGAGCCTCCGCGGCTGAGGCGGGAGCCGTTGATCCAACAGGAAGGCGGAGAGGGAAGGAAGAAAGGGAAGGGAGAGCATCGTAGGGTGGGGCTGCGATGGGGGTGGGTGGGAAAGAGATAGGGGGAGGCGCACCTTTTGGTGTCCCTCGGAGGAGGGGGGCTCCATCATTGGAGGAAGAGCAGAAAGAAGAAAGGATGATGATCCCGCCTAGGAGTCGATGCGTCTGGAGCTATATAACACTCCCACATCAATGCATTGCCTTCCATGGGAATCTAAGCTTTCCCCCCCTGCTGCAAATTCTCCCCTCCATTGCAATTTGATTTTACTATCCCATTATTTCTGATCCATTTTGAATGGTTCGTCGTGGAGGAAGAGAGACGTGGTTGTTGAAATAGCTTGGACTCAGACTGCTGAGGGCTTTATAAGTTAGAATCAGCACTTGGAATTGCACCCAGAAGCAGTTTGGCATCCAGTGTAGCTCCTGATCTAGATAGGTTCTGTGTCTTCTTCTTCTTCTTCTTCTTCTTCTTCTTCTTCTTCTTCTTCTTCTTCTTCTTCTTCTTCTTCTTCTTCTTCTTCTTCTTCTTCTTCTTCTTCTTCTTCTTCTTATTATTATTATTATTATTATTATTATTATTATTATTATTATTGGTTGAGGAATACATCATGATATGAGCCCCTCATCCAGGTGGATGGGTGGATGGCCTATGGCACTGGTTCTTAACCTTTTTGAAAGAAACGCCCCCTTGAGCCATTGAGGAAGTTATCATCGCCCCCCTCCCCGCAGTGATTTATTTATTTATTTATTTATTTATTTATTTATTTAGACACTTAAATCCAATGACCCCTGAAAACAAAATTAAATTCCAAGAAAATGAAATGCCCCCCAAAAAGTAACATTTAACAATTTAGTTGCAAGTGAATTTTAAGACGCAAAAAGAAATATAAAAAGGGCATAAAAACAAATGCAGGAACTAAAAATTTCAAGACAAAAAGTCTGAAACTAAATTAAAATTGGAGGAAAATATATATTCATGCACACTGTAAAAAGGCTGCAGCCATCTGCACAGGTTTGGCTTGCTCCAGTGCCCCCCTACCGCCCCCCTTCTGCTCCAGCGCCCCCACGCCGCCCCTTTTCATTCCATCGCCCCCCTGAAAAATGAAATCGCCCCCTGGGGGGCATTATTGCCCACGTTAAGAACCACTGGCCTATGGGATACCTGCTGTGCCCTGCAACTGATATGACAGGCATGCCTCTCCTTTTTTTAGAGGTGGTAACAGCCATGTGGGAAGCAGAAATTCAGCCTCTCTTGTGGTGCATCATGGCCTCTCCCAATTTCAAGAGATCATTGTCCAGCAGGCCGAGGCAAAGAGGCAGTCCCGAAAGCAGCAAAATAAGGGAGCTGGACAGGGGACAGATTGTGTTTGTCTTGAGTGTGGAAGAGATTGTCACTCTAGAATTGGCCTTCTCAGCCACACTAGACGCTGTTCCAAGACCTCCATACAGAGCACGTTAACCATAGTCTCTCGAGACTGAAGGATGCCTAAAAGAGGAAGAGGAATAGAGGATCCTGTGGAGATGATGCCTTTGTGGAAAACGGAGGGATCCCGGGGAGACCTGGAGGCAGACCCCACCTGGGAGGGCAAGAAAAGGGGGGGGCTGAGGGGCGAGGTCCCATCCAAGCGGAAAAGGCGAAGGAGGGGGGGAATGTTGGGGGGGAAGAGGAGGGGCCAAGCTGAGGGCCCCTCCCCCGCGATGTCCTGGAAAGGGGAAGAAAGGGAGTTGTGTCCACACGTGGAGGGCACAGGAAAGGCCAAGGTAGGCGACCCACCGGGCGGGTCCTGGGCTCGATGGAGGGACTCCTGCGGGGGGGGGGGGGAAGAGGGGGAAGAGAGAGATCCCGGTGTGGAGGGGGGAGGGCAAGACGGGGGGGCAGGGGATGGATTGAGTCCCCCCCTTGGGGCTCCGGGATCCGCAGGTGGAAAGCGAAGCGGGAGGGAAGGAGGGTCCCTCCGGCTCCCCCCCTTTCGGGGACCCCCTCGCGAAGGGGAGGCAGACGGGGGGAGAGAGACAGGTCCTTGGCGGGGGTGGGCACGCGAGAGAGGGTGATTCCCCCTCCCGGTAGTCCTGGCGCTTTTGAGGACCGGGAGGGAGGCGAGAGGCGCGACCCGAAGCGGGCAGTGGCGCCGGAGGGAGGGAGAGGAGGAACCGCGGATGCGCCAAGCTCTGGAATTCTCCGGGACTCTTTGCCCCGCCCCCCAAGAGGAGGAGAAGACCGGGTGGGAATTGGGGGGGGGGGGGTAGAGAGAGGGAGGACGTTGAAAAACTGGGTTGAGGACCCTCCCTTCCGAGGGGAAAGCCCCCCTCCCGGTGAGGAGGATCGCCGAGCGTGGAGCTACCGGGATGGGGGGCTTTTGGAGGGATCCCCCAGGCAGGGGTTGAGGAGGGAGGCGCCCCTTCCGGGTCCCCACGGCGGGGGGGGGGAGGGCAAGGCGCTCCAGAGGGGCTCCTGGGGGAGGAAAGGAAGATGGAACGACCACCTGGATCTCCCGGCATCGTCCCCTCCTGTTCAGAGCGCTGACCCCTCCCTTCCGAGGAGCCTCCCGGACTCCTTTTCCGGCTGCCAACCTCTACCCCCCCCCGATTTGTTTCACCAATCCTCCCCCGCCATCCTTTCTGATCCAGACCGGATGGGGACCCTCTTGCCTCCAGATGCCAAGGTCCCAGCTTAAGACATCCGGGAAGTTTCCATCTCGACCTGGAAGAAGCCTGTGGCGTGGGAGAAGCAGAGCTCAGTGGGTAGAGCAGTGCAGCCTTCCTGCTCCAGGGCTGCCAGAAGAAAAAAACCCTCCCTCCCGTGCGCCCCTCCGCCTTTTTTTCTTTACTTCAACTTCAAAGGGTCTCCATTGAGATTGGATCCAAAATGTGCTTGGGGGGGGGAAGGGAGGAGAGACCAAATGGGATCAAGGGTGAGGTGAAAACTCCATGATTTGATGCAAAAATTGACAAGGGACAAAACATGCTTCTTCAATGTAATTTTCTCTTCAGGCCTCATTGAATTGAGTGTTAGCCTTTTTTTTTTTTTTTTTTTTTTTTTTAGAAACCGGAAGTGATCTGCCTCTCGCTTCCTATTTCTGACCAGCCAGGGAGTTTAATTCCCCCAAGATCTCTGAGAGATGTGAAAAATTGAGTTGTCTTGCAGCTCACTAAATACTGGGTGTGGGGAAACAAGGGTTCCCAGCCCCACAGAGGTTTTATAAAACACATTGAAGGAATCAGTATCCTACAAGCATACCAATCAGCAGATTCCATTCATCTTTCTTTGGCTTAACTAACCATAAACTGCTTCTTCCCAGGGATCATGTGACTTCAGAAATCCTTAGAAGTGCTATACGTGAAGAAGTGATGAGATCTTTCATGTCCATGTCATTGGCACAAAGATTCATATTACATTTATTAGTTCATGTCTATAATACCTATAATTCTCTACTGGATGGAGAAGCTTGGAGCTGGAGTCAAAATATTTGACTCGATTGATTTGGTGTTCATGCAAGAATACTGCTGTTTTTCACACTGAATGTTGAAACTGATGAAAGAGAGAGCACGTAATGATTGTCGTTCTTCGACGTGGCAGAGAGACTCGTCATCCCGCCTTCTGGTAATCCATCGTGAGTAACTAAGCGATAGGAAGGCACTGCGGGGCTCGCGGCAGCGGTGGAATCATGTGTGATTGGCCCCCTAGGGCCAGACCCTCAATATCTGCAACTGTGAGGGGATATTCATGTACGAATACCCCCATCTTTACTATAGATCCTGGGTGACCACTATAGAGCTGGGTGACCACACAGTGAGGTCTGAGAGACTGAGAGAAAGTTCTCTCAGCTCTTTAAAAGCAGATGGAGTTGGGTGTCATCAGCACACTGATGGTACCAGACCACAAAATCCTGGACAGTCTCTTCCAGGTTTTTCATGTCTCTGTGAAATAGGATAGGGAGTCATAGAATGCTGACGCAAATGCTTCAGGGGTTGAAGAGGAGTCCCCAGAAACACTACCATTTACAAAGTGACAAAGAACTGAATTATCCTACAATTTGAAATAGGAAAGGAAGAGGGGACACAACTGGAAATAATGGATTATGGTTGCTCTTCTAGAGGTAGGGCACAAAAATGTTACAATTTTAATGATATAATAGAAATTGACATGGTTTCATTGCCACATATTTGAAACTTTCTTGCTTCGATTTTGATACTTGATTTTGAAACAGATTTAGGATTCAGTCCAAGAGTCAAGTAGTTTAACTTGGGAAGGGAAGCCTATTCTAAAAGAAAAACAGATTTAGCATAGGGTGCTTAGGAGGGGAGGAGCCTTGAAAATGAAACAGGGCATGATCCCTTCTGCTTCTGTACTGAACTAAGGAATCTTTCCCCTTTTATTTCAGGTAAAAAAAGGACAACAAGGAAAGAAATCAGCAGGAAAGAGGGAAAATGAAGTTTGGAACTAAAATGGACTATAAAGGGGATGGGAGAAGAGAATGAAAAAATAATAAGAAATCCTGTGCTTCTTTGGCCTCTGATGTTTTTGAGACCCTCAATCCAGTGATGATTACAAAAGAAAAAAGAAGAAGGGACAGACCAGTCTGTGGGGAAACAGCAAGTAGAAGCCTATCTTTCAAAGAGGTTGCAAACTCCACTTCTAGTATGGTGGATCTTGTATAAAGATTCGAATCACCCAGCGGGCAGATGTTCTGTAAACTTAAGAGCATTTGGAAAGATTCTTGGTATGAGTAGACATCAACTTTCGCATGAAAGAACCCAGACAGAAGAGAAACTGTATAAATGCATGGAATTGGGAAGAGCTTCAGCATGAACAGTAAGCTTAGTTCCCATCAATGGGTCCACGCAGGGGAGAAACCATTTACATGCATTGAATGTGGGAAGAGCTTCAGTCGTAGCAATGACCTTAGTTCACACCAAAGGACCCACACTGGGGAGAAACCCTATATGTGCATGGAATGCGGGAAGAGCTTCAGTCAGAGGTGGTACCTAAAATCTCATCAAAGGACCCATACAGGGGAGAAACCATATACATGCCTTGAGTGTGGAAAGAGCTTTAGTCAGAGTGGGTACCTACATTGACATCAAAGGATTCACACAGGAGAAAAACCTTATCTCTGCAAGGAATGTGGAAAGAGCTTCACTGACAGTGGAACATATAGTAAACATCAAAGAATCCACACAGGAGAGAAACCATACATGTGCATGGAATGTGGAAGGAGCTTCGGGTCGAGTAGACATCTGAGTTCACATGAAATAACACACACAGGGATGAAACCATATAAATGCTTGGAATGTGGGAAGAGCTTTAGTCGGAGTGGGGAATTACGTTCGCATCAAATAATCCACACTGGAGAGAAACCATATCTATGCCTGGAATGCGGAAAGAGCTTCAGTCGGAGCAGTAGCCTTCGTTCACATCAAACAACACACACAGGGGAAAAATCATATACATGCCTGGAATGTGGAAAGAGCTTCAGTTCGAGGTGGTACCTACCATCACATCAAAGGACCCATACAGGGGAGAAACCATACACATGCCTTGAATGTGGAAAGAGCTTCAGTCAGAGGGTGTCTCTACAATTACATCAAAGGACCCATACAGGGGAGAAACCATACAAGTGCACGGAATGTGGGAAGAACTTCAGTGACAGTGGATCATATGCTAAACATCGAAGAACCCACACAGGGGAGAAACCCTATAAATGCATTAAATGTGGAAAGAGCTTCTGTCAGAATGTAGATCTATATTCACACCAAAGGATCCACACAGGAGAGAAACCATATACGTGCTTTGAATGTGGGAAGAACTTCCGTCGTAGCAGTGACCTCAGTTCACATCAAAGGACCCACACTGGGGAGAAACCATACAAGTGCATGGAATGTGGGAAGAGCTTCCAGCAGAGTGAACATCTACAGCGACATCAAAGAATCCACACAGGGGAGAAACCATATATGTGCATCGAATTTGGGAAGAGCTTCAATCACAAAGGAAATCTGCATTCCCATCAAAGAACCCACAGGGAGAGAATTCCCATAAATGCATGGAATGGGGAAAGCGTTTCGGTCGCAGTTGTTGCCTCTGGCCACGCCAAAGAACTCACACAGGAACACGGAATGCATGGAATATGGAAAGACCTTCATCTGAAAGGATAACTCTGCAGAAGACAACGCACACAGAATGACCGGACTTCATTTCTTCACTAGGTCTCCTGAAGTTAACTTTGTCAGGTTTTATACCTAGGCAATGCACAATACACAATCAGGTCACATTCTTCCAATGTAATGTCAAGGATTCTGGCCAAACGATATGATGTGGAAACAGCTTTCGCAACAGTGGGTCGTGTGTTAAACATTCAAGAACTGACAGAAGGGAGAATCTTGCAAAACAACACATAGAAATCCTCTTTCAAAGTTTTCATATTCTTTCATCCATCTGGTGGCTGAAGCTTCCAGGGTAACCGGACCTTCTTCCATGTGAGGGATGGGATGAGGTTTTTGTTTTTTGTTTGTTTGTTTTGTTTTGTTTTTTTGCAGACACCCTGTGCTTTCAGTATCTGCTCTGGAAAATGGGCCTCTGTCTTCTGCTGGTCTTCTTGTGCTGTGTGGGGCCTCGTGAAATACCATGGAAAAAGGTGAGGCCCACAGTTAGAGTGGAAGTCCTTTGGTCTGAAGGTGTGTTCTGTATGTGACTTTTAAAAATATCCTTTGCCCTTGAAAGAGAATAAATGTCTTCTTATAGAATTGGATTTAAGTGAATCACTTCCTTGAGGAATCACAGACCTCCTGGATATCAGAAAATTGGAAACCTCTCTGGCTGGAGCAGGCAGAAATTCCACACTTCAAGGAGGTAACAAAAAACAGCCATTTCCAGCATGTATCATTAATGTAAAAGGGGCACTTTATAGATTGAGATACGCCTTTCAGAGTGAACAGGAATCCACTTTCCTCTCTTAATGTTGTATTTGGGGTCCAAAGATTTATTGAGGATATAGTAGTAGAAAGAAAATCAGGGGTGGCAAGGATATTTTAATGCACTTTCAGAGTAAGAATACTATCCTGTTTCCCCAAAAAGAAGACCTAACCAGAAAATAAGCCCTAGTCTGATTTTTCACAACGCTCATAATATAAGCTCTCCTCCCAAAATAAGCCCCAGTTCAGTGAAAGCCTGCCCTCCACCCTTGTGCAGCAATCAGAAGAAGATGATATGACTGTTTTTGAATAAATGTAGATGGTTGTACATGAAAAAAAATAAAACATCTCCTGAAAATAAGCCCTATTTATTTATTTATTTATTTATTTATTTATTTATTTATTTATTTATTTATTTTTGGAGCAAGAATGCTATAAGACCCCTGTCTTATTTTCAGGGAAACACTGTATTACTGCCAGTTCCCCCCGCCCCTGAAACCGTAATGAAAGTTTTTAGGAAATGTAAGGTGTTCAGAAGTGTATTCACGAAGGCTTTCACGGCCGGGATCTAATGGTTCTTGTGGGTTTTTCGGGCTCTTTAGCCGTGTTCTGAAGGTTGTTCTTCCTAATGTTTCGCCAGTCTCTATGGCCGGCATCTTCAGAGGACAGGAGTTCTCTATTGATAAAATGCAACTGTTGAGTTTGTGCACAGCAGCTTCAAGTGTTGTTAAAAAAACATTTACAGAACAAAAACTTGTATTCTCTCCTTGTGTGTGTTCTTTCCAGCAGGTGATAGTAAGTAAAATGTCCACATGGCCTTTGTAAAAAACATTAAAGAACATTTACTGTTCAAAATGTATGTAGAGTAGAATAAACTCACAGTGCTGACATATTGTACTTAGTTATGTTTGCACCTCATTAAAATGTAGCAGACTTATTTTAATAAACTCTCATATCCTATAACATGTATAACACATCTGACAGCCAGACACCTTCTGATTGGTCAGAATACTTCACTGTGAAAATATGACATTTTGGTCCTTCCCATGCAAACACGCACATGTACGCACATGCGCGTGCACACAAACACACACTCAGAGTATACTCCTACTGTGTTGAACAATCTCTTGCATCCTTCTCTGAAAATATACACTGTGGCACACACTGTATCCCCTTATAGGGTGTGACTTTTGACGACAGGCTTGTCGTGGCCTTCCCACCAGAGAATGCCAGGACAAATCTGGGATTTTATGAGAAACCTCCCAACTTCTAGTCTGACACCCGATCCCTTACGAAGCGGCATCGGCTCCCACTGGTTCCATATGGAACTAATGGAATAAATATCAGAGTATTATTTCATTTACTTGCACTCTTTCCCAGTAGTTGGATTGAGAGAAATGTTTTCAGGTGCTTTTCTTTAACATTCTGGATACCGGAGTTATTACGCGCGCCCCCAGACACTTGTGAAAACCTACGGGCTTCGGGTGACTGTTCCAAGGGACACCCAGACACACCCGTCCCCAGAAATGCACACAAAGAACTAAAAACAAGGAAATGTAAGAAGGTTTCCTGATCTCTATTTAGTTCCTCACAAAGGAAGCGGATGAGGGCAAATGGACTGAGGTTAAATCCAGACAAGATGGAAGTCTTGCACATGGGCATCGGTGGGTTGGGAAAACTCCCTCTCCTTTGGGGGAGTGACTCTTCCCACGAAGAGTGAAGTTCGCAGCTTGGGCATCTACCTAGACCAGGATCTCACCATGGAAACCCAGGTGGCATCTGTGGTACGGGCAGCCCATTTCCATCTTCGGAGGATGGCCCAGCTGCGTCCCTATCTAGACTTGTCCTAGTTTTTAATTTTCCTGAGCTTTCAATTTTAGCTGGATGAGGGTCAGTGCAAGAACTCCCTAATTCAATCCTAATATTTGAATTGGGATTATCCATGATTATCTGATTCCCTCCCTGGAGATCTGAAGCCAGATCTTGGTTCTTCCAAAAGTATCCTCCAGTCTTCCCCCCCCCCCCCCCCCCAGAATCTGGGGTTAGATCCAGAGAGCTCTCCAGTATAATAAGTTTCATAACCAGTAAGCAAAGATGATCAGATCCTGAAGCTGAGGCTCCAGTACTTTGGCCATCTCATGAGAAGAAAAGAGTCCTTGGAAAAAACCTTGATGTTAGGAAGGTGTGATGGCAAGAGGAGAAGGGGACGACCAAGGATGAGATGGCTGGACAGTGTCTGCGAAGCAACCAACATGAACCTGACACAACTCCGGGAGGCAGTAGAAGACAGGAGGGCCTGGCGTGCTCTGGTCCATGGGGTCACGAAGAGTCGGACACGACTAAACGACTAAACACACACACACAAGCAAAGATGATGGCTGAGTCGCGTTTTTGAAATATCTTGGCACGGCTAACCCACAGTAAGTAGTTCCTTCCTCTGGTTACGTATTGTGAGGGAACAAGCTACCTTGCCCAGGATCCGGAGAGTGTACCGTCCACCTCTCAAATCAAGGTAGAAGCACAAGGGAGAGGAGCGATAGAAAAAGAATTAAGAAAACTAGAAATTAAAGAAGAGGCTGAAGGGGGCACAAATCAGGTGGGAAAGGAAGAGGATAAAAGGGAGAAAGGAGGGGAGAGACTGAAGCATGTTGGGGAAGAGAAGAGAAAGGAGAGGAAAAAGAAGAGTTAGTGGAGTTCAAGTCCCTTAAACAGAAAGTGGCTAGAGTTCAGGGTGCCTCATGATTACGCTGAAAGGGAATGGAGGCGAGAAATGGGGGGGAGACTGAAGAGTGAAAACAATGGAAGGAATCTAGGGTGTGGGTAGAGAGAGAAGAACAAGAGAGAAAGGAGAAAATGTACAGTGAGTCCAGAGATGTCCCATGGCCTAGTCCCTTCAGACCCCCGACAAAGACATCGACTAAAGAGGAACAGCAGGGAACGACGACGTCCCATCCACAAAATTGAAGTGGGCAGAGAACAGGCCAGAGTTGATGGGGGACAGACCCAAGCCTCTTATGTTTCTGGAGTAATTATTTTATTTATAGTTTTAAGGCAACAAGAAACCATTTGGCCTATCCAACCCCACCTCATCCCCCTCCCCACTGCCGGCCCCCTCACCACACACACACCGCCCGCCTCCAAGGCCAGGAAAGTGGCCAGGAGGGGGGAGGGGAAGAGGCTCCCCAGCAGGGAACGCTTTTCTGCCTTTTCCCGCTCAATTTAACGGCTGCGCTTCCCCACCTGTCAATCTCTGCCTGGCCGGCCAACCGCAATCGCCAGGGGGCGCCTGCGCAGTGGAGACTCCGCGGCTGAGGCGGGAGCCGTTTATCCCTCAAGGAGAAGGAGAAGAAAAGGAGGCTCCCCTTTACCTCACGCGCGGCTGTCATGAGATAGGAGGGTATTATCTGGGAAGCGGCCTTGAGGAAGAAACGTAGAAAAGGAAGGGCAAACAAAGCCCTGGTGCAGGAAGGGGCAAGTCCTCCAAGAGCAGAAGGGGGAGCTATTCATCGTAGGGTGGGGCTGCGAAAAGGGGTGGGAAAGAGATACGGGGGAGGTGCACCTTTTGGTGTCCCTGGGAGGGGGGGCTCCATCATTGGAGGAAGAGCAGAAAAAGGATGATGATCCCGCCTAGGAGTCGATGCGTCTGGAGCTATATAACACTCCCACATCAATGCATTGCCTTCCATTGGAATCTAAGCTTGTCCCCCCTGCTGCAAATTCTCCCCTCCATTGCAATTTGATTTTACTATCAAATTACTGTATTTCTGATCCATTTTGGATGGTTCGTCATGGAGGAAGAGAGACGTGTTTGTTGAAATAGCTTGGACTCAGACAGCTGAGGGCTTTATAAGTTAGAAATAGCACTTAGAATTGCACCCAGAAGCAGTTTGGCATCCAGGTTGATCTAGATATTCGTTTATATTTAGGATCTGTGTGCAAATGATGATTATTATTATTAGAGTGCTGTCCTCTGAAGATGCCGGCCACAGAGACTGGTGAAACGTCAGGAAAAACAACCTTCAGAACACGGCCAAAGAACCTGAAAAACCCACAACAACCATCAGATCCCGGCCGTGAAAGCCTTCGAGAATACAAGGTCATAAAGACCTTTATTAAAGGGTCTGGGAGTCCATTTGGAGCTGATTCAGCAAGGACCCTGAATCGAGTCCCACCACCCATCCATGTACAGTGGTGCCCTGCATAGTGAGGTTAATCCATTCCGGATTAACCGTTGCTATGGGGAAACATCACTATACGGAACAGAAAAACCCATTGAAATGCATTAAACTTTGTTTAATGCGTTCCAATGGGGCCCAAAACTCACCGTTCTGCGATGTTTCCCCATCCGGCCACCATTTTCACACCCTCAGTAAATGAGGGCAGGGCACGAAAACGCTGTGCGCGGCCATTTTGGGCGTCCAGGGGCCATTTTGGAACCGCCAATCAGCTGTTTAAAAAATCGCTATGCAAAAACGGTAAGCGAAACGCTTACCGATCGTTGCAAAGCAATTTTTGGCCATGGAAAGCATCGGTATGCGATTGCATTAGCAATCCCAAAAAACAGATCACTATGCAAATTAGTCGTTAAACAGTGCGCTCGTTATGCGAGGCACCACTGTAGTTCTCCGGGGCTCTAGCACAACATCTGAATTGGTATCTAGACACACCCACCCCCAGAACTGGACACAAAAAACTAAAAACAAAGAAATGGAAGAAGTGTTCATGATCTCTGGTTCCTCACAAATCAGGAATGGGGGAGCAGCTGTTCATTGGGCACAAACCAGTCAGCTTGTCAGCGCCAGCCACACTGTTACTCAAAAGCCTCATTTTGTTGCCTCATTTGGTCTCTATAGCAAAGAAGGGCCTGTCTAGATCCACAAGTTTCTCGTCCAGTGGATCTACAGAAATCTTAAATGGATCATGAGAGCTCAAACCCTGCATGTGCCACCCAAAATGGAATGTGCCACCCAAAATGGAAGGAGAGAGAGAGACTCCCATGCTGGCGGGTGAGATAAGAAGAGGAGGAGACTGCTTGGTTGGGGAGAAGGGATGTCCTTAAGCTTCTCAAGAGCTGGTTTGGGGTCCCTGGAATGACCCAGGTTGAAAAAATCTCAGCTGCCAGAGGGAGGAGAGAGACCCCGGTGTGGAGGGGGGAGGGCAAGAAGATGGGGTGCAGAGGATGGATGGAGCTCCCCCCCCTTGGAGTCAGAGGTCCACAGGTGGAAAGCGAAGGGGGAGGGAAGGAGGATCCCTCCGGCTTCCCCCGTTCAGAGCCCCCCCCCTTTGACGGAGCCTCTGCGCAGAGGCAGATGGGGGAGACAGGTCCTTGGGGGGGTTAGAGAGAGGGTGATCCCCCCCGGGGATCCCCCGCTGACCTGAACCGGGCAGCGGCGCCGGAGGGAGAGGACCCGCCACCCTCGGGAATTCTCCAGGACTCTTTGCCCCCCCCAAGAGGAGGAGCAAACCGGATGGGAATGGGGGAGGTCGAGAGAGGGGGGACATTGAAAAACGGGGTTGAGGCCCCTCCCTTCCGAGGGGAAGCCCCCCCCCGGAGGGGGATCGCCAAGCGTGCGGAGAAGACAGTGGGGGCTAACCGGGATGGGGGGGATTTGGAGGGACCCCCCCAGGCAGGGGTTGGGGAGGGAAGCGCTCCTTCCAGTCTCGACGGCCGGGGACGTGCGAGGCGCGCCTCCAGAGGGGCTCCTGGGGGAGGAAAGGAAGAAGGAACGGCCACCTGGATCTACCGGCATCGCCACGTCTGGAGCACTGACCCCTCCCCTCCAAGCTGCCAACTTTCCCCCCCTATTTATTTTACCAAACCCCCCACACACACACACACACCGTCCTTTCTGATACAGACCGGATGGGGACCCTCTTAGCTCCAGATGCCAAGGTCCCAGCTCCCTTCCCTCCTCTTGCTTTCCATTCCTTTTCTCTGTGCTATCCCAGAAAGAGGGTTTCGTCTCCTCCAAGCCAAGCCCAGGAGACCAGGACTGGAAACCGTTCAAGACAACCGCTTAGGATAGGACGAAGCCCATCACCTTGACCTTATCTTCCTCTTAAATCTGAATGGAGGACAAGCTCTGGAGAGCGTTCGGTGTTCTGGCCATGATTTCCATGTAGAACAGGCCATTTTAGGCCTGAAAGGTGAGATCAAATGGAATCAAGGGTGGGGTGAAAGTTCCATGATTTGATGCAAAAATCGAGGCCTCATTGAATCGAGTGTTAGCCTTTTTTTTAGAAACCGGAAGGGATCCGCCCCTCGCTTCCTATTTCTGACCAGCCAGGGAGCATGTGTTGCATTTAAATGCCTTTAATTCTCCCAAGATTTCAAAGAGATGTGAAAAACTGAGAAGTTGTCCTGCAGCCCACTAAATACTGGGTGTGGGGAAACAAGGGTTCCCAGCCCCTCAGAGGTTTTATAAAACACATTCAAGGAATCAGATAGATTCCATTCATCTTTCTTTGGCTTAACCATAAACTGCTTCTTCCCGGGGATCATGTGACTTCAAACATCCTTAGAAGTGCTATATGTCAAGAAGTGATGAGATCTTTCATGGCCATGTCATTGGCACAAAGATTAATGTTACATTTACAGTATTAGTTCATGTCTATAACATCTATAATTCTTTACTGGGCGGAAAAGCTTGGAGCTGGAGTCAAAATATTTGACTCGATTGATTTGGTGTTCATGCAAGAACACCAAAGTTTTTCACACTGAATGTTGAAACTGAAGAAAGAGAAAGCATGTAATGATTGTTGTTCTTCGACGTAAACCATCTTGATGGCTGCCATTTGTGTTGTCAGCATTCAGCCTAACCTTTGCCATGTGAGAGTTTGCATCCTTTTTCCTGCTGGCAATGAGGGCATGGTGTTGTACTGCAATAGTCTTCAGTACTGGGCTACTCCCTAGCTTTTGGAATCCTGTGTACAGAAGCACAATAGCCCACATTTATAAACTGAAGGTGTTGTTTTTAAGAACTGAATTATCCTACAAGTTGAAATAGGAAAGGAAGAGGGAAAACAATTGGAGATTATGGGTTATTGTTGCTCTACTAGAGGTAGGGCACAAAAAGGTTACAATTTTAATGATATAATAGAAATTGACATGGTTTCATTGCCACATATTTGAAACTTTCTTGCTCAGTTTTTGATACTTGATTTTGAAACAGTCACTAGATAGAACTCTTCTTATGCTGCTTCTCTACTTCGTTTACATACATCGACTTGTTCAAGAAACAATGAAATAGAGAACTCCTCTAGACATATGTTTGGCCTCTTCTGAAAGGGGTGTGACTCTTAAAGGGGATTCAGTAGAGGAGGGTTACTTTGGAAAGGTCAATGGGTCCACACTGGGGAGAAACCATTTACATGCCTGGAATGTGGGAAGAGTGGTACCTAAAATCTCATCAAAGGACCCATACAGGGGAGAAACCATATACAGTGGTGCCTCGCACAACGATTGCTTCATACAATGATGAATTCACACAGCGATGGGGTTTTTTGAGGAATTTCCCCCATCATTTAACGATGTTCTCTATGGGGGAATTTCACTTAATGATGTCCCTTTTTGCTCATTTAAAAGTGTCTTAAAATGTTTTAACCCTGTTTTAAATGCTTGGATTCCATAGTGCACCTTGTGAAACATGTGCAAACTTAATTTGGTTTTGTTCTGAGTCTTCATTAATTTATGGTGATTTTTTTATTTTCCCCATTTAAATCAATTGAATGGACAGTTCAATGCATTTAAATAGGGAAAACAAAAAATCACCAAAAATTAATGAAGACTCAGAACAACACCAAATTATGTTAGCATAGGGTTCAGGAGGTGGGCTAACGATTGCAAGCATTTAAAACATGTTCCAAACATTGTAAGACACTTAAAAATGAGCGAAAAGGGACATTGGAAAGGACTTCAAAAGCACTGAAGCCGGGTTCAGTGCTTTTGAAGCTCTTCCGTTTTTGCTTCTTCAGAGGACACGAGTTCATTATTGATAAAATGCAACTGTTGAGTTTGCGCACAGCAGCTTCAAGTGTTGTGGTTAAAAAAAACACTTGCAGAACAAAAATTTGTATTCTCTCCTTGTGTGTGTGTTTTTTCCAGCAGGTGATCATAAGTAAAATGTTCACTTGGCCTTTGTTAAAAACATTAAAGAACATTTACTGTTCAAAATGTATGTAGAGTAGAATAAACTCACAGTGCTTAGACATATTGTACTTGACTTATGTAACTATTGTTACATCAAATTTGTAGTTGACTTACTTATGTTTGCATCTCATTAAACAGACTTAGTCACTCTAATAAACAAACTCTCATATCCTATAACATACCTAGAACACATCTGACAGCCGGACACCTTCTGATTGGTCAGAATACTTCCCTGGTCCCCTTCATGGATTGCACGTTACCATAGCAAGCTGATGGATGACCTGGAGGCGGACCCCCCACCTGGGAAGGCAAGAAAGGGGGGAGGGCCGGAGGGGGGAGGTCCCAGCCAAGCGGAAAATGCGAATGATGGGGGGGGGGCCTGTTTGGGAGAAGAGGATTTCCTGGAAAGGGGAAGAAAGGGAGCCGCACCCACACGTGGAGGGCGCAGGAAAGGCCAAGGTAGGAGACGCACTGGGCCGGTCCTGGGCTTGGTGGAGGGACCCCTGCGGGTGGGGGGTGAGGGGGAAGAGAGAGATCCCGGTGTGGAGGGGGAGGGCAAGAAGATGGCAGGGGGGGGAGGGTGGATGGAGCTCCCCCCTTGAAGTCAGGGGTCCGCAGGTGGAAAGCGAAGGGGGAGGGAAGGAGGATCTCTCCGGCTCCCCCGTTCGGAGCCCCCTCCCTCGGCGGAGCCCTTACGCGTAGTGGAGGCAGACGGGGGGGGGGGGGAGAGAGACAGGTCTTTGGGGGTGGATGGGCGAGAGAGAGAGGGTGACCTCCCCCCCCCCCCCGGGAAGCCCTGGCGCTTTTGAGGACCGGGAGGGAGGCGAGAGGCGCGACCCGAAGCGGGCGGCGGCGCCGGAGGGAGGGAGAGGAGGAGCCGCCACGCTCGGGAATTCTCCGGGACTCTTTTTGGCACCCCCCCCCCCCAGGAGGAGAAGACCGGATGGGAATGGGGGGGTTAAGAGAGGGGGCGTGGAAAAACGCGGTTGAGGCCCCTCCCTTCCGAGGGGGAAAGCCTCCACCCACAACCGCGAGGCTGCCTTGAGGAAGGGAGGGCAAGGAAGCCCTCGAAGGGGGAGGGAAACCCCCCCAAGAGCTCCCCCTCCCGGCAGCCGAGGGTCCCGAGGCATAGTCCGCTGCCGGACTTGGAGGGAAGGAGGGTGGAAGGAGGACCGCCGGGCCGAGGGGAGGGGTTGGAGGTTCCCCCAGGCTTGGGTTGGGGAGGGAGGCGCCCCTTCTGGGTCCCCACGGCGGGGGGAGGGGGAGATGCGCCTCCAGAGGGGCTCCTGGGGGGGGAAGGAAGAAGGAACGACCACCTGGGTCTCCCGGCATCGCGCCCCCCCCCGTCCGGAGCGCTGAGCCGCCCCTCCGAGAAGCCTCCTTTCCCGGCTGCCAATCTCTCCCCGAGATTTATTTCAACCCCCCCCCCCCCATCGTCGTTTCTCATCCAGACAGTTTGGACCCTCTCGGCTCCAGATGCCAAGGTCCCCCCCCGCTCCAGATGTGAAGGTTTCCGGGAAGTTTCCCTCTCGACCGGGAAGAAGCCTGTGGGGGTGGCAGAAGCAGAGCTCAGTGGGTAGAGCAGGGCAGCCTTCGTGCTCCAGGGCTGCCAGAGAAGACCCCCCTCCCTCCCATGCGCCCCTCCGCCTTTTTTTCTTTACTTGAACTTAAAAGGGTCTCCATTGAGACTGGATCCAAAATGTGCTTTTGGGGGGGGGGAAGGGAGGAGAGAAGGAAGGCCCCCCTCTGAGAGAGATCCCAGGGAGGGAGAAAAGGTGTCCCTCCCCCCGCCCAACTCCCAGTGGGCTCCTCCTCCAGCAGCGATGTGTCTCCTTCTGGAAGCATCTGGAGCCCCCCCCCCCCCCGGTTTCTCAAGGAGTGTGCCTTTGCACAATTTAAACAAGGACACCAACTGGGCCCATTCCTGGAGAGGTCTGATCTGGACAGGATGACGCACGCCTTAGTGAATGGTTGAGAGATTGAAGAGGAGTACCCCAGCATCACTACATTCACAAAGTAACACCACACAAAGGACAATCCTAGAAGGTGCCTCCTTTCTTTCTCAGTTCCCCATTTCTCACCCAAATGCAAAGCAATGGTCAGGACTGTTTTTCAACCAGTGTGAATGGTAGTGAGTACAAGAGGGAACCCTGTAAATCAGTGTTCCCCAGCCTTGGGCCTCCAGATGTTGTTGGACTACACCTCCCAGAAGCCTTCACCACCACTTCTGCTGGCCAGGATTTCTGGGAATTGAAGTCCAACAACATCTGGAGGCCCAAGGTTGGGGAACATTGCTGTAAATCATCTCAACAGCTACCATTGGTCTTGTCAACATTCAGGCTAACCTTTGCTATATAAGGCTTGGTATCCTTTTTCCTGCTATCAACAAGAGCATGATATTGTGCTGCAATATTGAGCGATTTCCTGGCTTTTGGAATCATGTGTCCAGATGGACAATGGCCCACATTCATAAAGTGAAATTTTTTTGAAGAACTGAATTAACCTACAATTTGAAATGGGAAAGAAAGTGGGAAAAATAACTGGAGATGATGGATTCTGGTTGCTTTGCTAGAGGTAAGACCCAAAATGTTACAATTTTATTGATGTAATAGATACAGTTGTTTTGTTCTAAAAATTATATTCTAAAAATATAATTGACATGGTTTCATTGCCACATATTTGAAACTTTCTTGCTCAGTTTTTGATACTTGATTTTGAAACAGTCACTAGATAGAACTCTTCTTATGCTGCTTCTCTATTTTGTTTGCATACATCGACTTGTTCAAGAAACAATGAAATATAGGACTCCTCTAGACATCCTCCTCTAGACATACTAGAGAAAGGTCCATTATGATGGACCCACAAGCTTCTCTGATCTTGGAGTTTCATGACATCCGCCAAGGAATTAGGATGCAGTCCGAGAGTCATAGAGTTTAGCTAGGGAAGGGAAGCCTATTCTAAAAGAACAGATTTAGCATAGGGTGCTAAGGAGGGACGGATCCTTGAAGATGAAACAGGGCATGACCCCTTCTGCTTCTATACTGAACTGAGGAATCTTTCCCCTTTTATTTCAGGGGGAAAAGGGACAAAAAGAAAAAAAAATCAGCATGACATAGGGAAAATGAAGTTTGGGACTAAAATGGACCATAGAGGGGATGGGAGAAGCGAATGAAAAAACAGTGAGAAGCAATCCTGTGCTTCATTGGCCTCTGATGTTTTTGAGAACCTTAATCTAATAATCAACACAAAAAAATGAAGAAGGGCATGTGGAAAGTTTCTCAGTATGAGTGGACATCAAGTTTCACATGAAAGAAGACACACAGAAGAGAAACCGTATAAATTTATGGAATAGGGAGGAGCTTCAACATCAACAATAAGCTTAGTTCCCATCATTGCCGGAAGAAATATCAACAACCTCCGATATGCATATGATACCACTCTGATGGCAGAAAGTGAGGAGGAATTGAAGAACCTCTAAATGAAGGTGAAAGAGGAAGCGCCAAAAATGGTCTGAAGCTCAACATCCAAAAAACGAAAATCATGGCCACTGGTCCCATCACCTCCTGGGAAATTGAAGGGGAAGATATGGAGGCAGTGACAGATTTTACTTTCTTGGGCTCCATGATCACTGCAGATGGAGACAGCAGCCACGAAATTAAAAGAAGCCTTCTTCTTGGGAGGAAAGCGATGACAAACCTTGACAGCATGCTAAAAAATAGAGACATCACCTTGCCCACAAAGGCCAGCATAGTCAAAGCTATGGTTTTTCCTGTCGTAATGTATGGAAGTGAGAGCTGGACCATAAAGAAAGCTGACCGCCGAAGAATTGATGCTTTGGAATTGTGGTGTTGGAGAAGGCTCCTGAGAGTCCCCTGGACTGCAAGGAGAACAAACCTAGCAATTCTAAAGGAAATCAACCCCGAATGTTCACTGGAAGGTCAGATCCTGAAGCTGAGGCTCCAATACTTTGGCCATCTCATGAGAAGAGAAGACTCCTTGGAAAAGACCTCGATGTTAGGAAAGTGTGAAGACAAGAGGAGAAGGGGACGACAGAGGATGAGATGGTTGGACAGTGTCATCAAAGCTACCAGAATGAATTTGACACAACTCCGGGAGGCAGTGGAAGATAGGAGAGCCTGGCGTGCTCTGGTCCATGGAGTCACAGAGAGTCGGGCACGACTAAACGACGATGACCTTTCAAAAGGCCTGCTGCCAGCCAGATCTGTCCATGATACCCATTCTTTACAGGCAGGGTGGTTGAGGGCCTTGACTCCAAAGGAGACCCGGAGGGAAAGAACAAGAAACTGGGCCTTCTCGGTGGTTGTCCCCCCCCCCGCCTATGGAACAACTTGCCTATTGAGATCTGCCGGGCACCCTCGGTGGACAACTTCAAAAGAGCATTGAAGACCTGGTTCTTCTGCCAGGCTTCCCTGGACCCACTAAGATCTCGGCCTCCCTTTTTAACCATCCTTTTTGCCATCCTCTCCATCACCCCTTTTTACCACCTTTATTGTCATCTGTTTCAATTTACCCTATTTGGTTACGTTTTAATTTATTTATTTTTTATCATATTTTGAACATTGTTTTGCACACTATTGTCAGCTGCCCAGAGTGGCCTGGTCGTAAATTCAATCAATCAATCAATCAATCGATCAATCAATCAATCAATCAATCAATCAATCAATCAATCAATCAAGAATTGGTGATGAAGGAGAAGCTGTTCATTGGGCCCAAACTAGTCAGCTGATCAGAGCGAGCTGTTACTCAGAAGCCTCCTTTGTCCCCTCCTTTGGTCTCCAGAGCAAAGAGGGGCCCGTCTAGAACCACGAGTCTCTCCTCCAGCGGATCTGCGGAAATCCTGGGTGGATCCCGAGGGCTCAAACCCTGGATGGTGTCAAATGTGGCGTCCAAAATGGAAGGAGAGAGGGAGGCTCCCATGCTGGCGGGTGAGATAACAAAAGGGGGAGAGGGCTTGGTTGGGGAGAAGGGGTGTCCTTAAGAGCTGGTTTGGGGTCCCAGGTTGAAGAAATCTCAGCTGCCTACTTCAAGCGGTCAAGGGGGCATTCACCAAGGTCCCTCTCCCACTGGTGTTTCCAGACGTTGTGTTTGCTGGTGTAATGGGAACGACCTTGTGCAAAGTACTTGTGTTCTAGGACTATATTGCCAGCTTGTTCCCAGCGATGGCTCCAGAACCAGCATCAGGTAAGGCTGTTGCAAGCCAGACTGGAGTAGGTTTCTTGCTTGGGAGTTTCAGGGGAGGCTTCCGGAGTTCATATTTGGTTCTTCTCTCCCCCTGAAGAGTTGCCCTGGGTGGAGGGCTGATTTTCCACATCTGCAGCACCAGCTCTTTCCTCCCGTGGGGAGCCAGGAGGTTTCAAAATTCCTAGTGACCCCTCCAAAGAACGTGAGGGACTGGCATGCCAAGGGCCGTTGCCCCATTGGGGTGTCCCCTTGCAGGCCACCCCTCATCATCCCCCCACCAGTGGATCACAGCTGTGCTGACAGGGCACAGGAGAGGGTCCCCAGAAAAATTCCCCCCACCAGGCACAGATGGCATAGAACTGGAAGGGACTAGAGACAGGGGGGGGAAATAAAATTCCATAAAAATCGAGATAAACTTATATTGGGAGAGGTTCTGGAGAAAGATGGACCTTCCTTTTGTTCCAGCAAGATGTGGAAATTAGACAGTTAAGAAGACTAGGGAGGAGAATCGGGAAATGCATGAGAGTTTTCTTTATTTTTCTTTCCAAAATGATATAAATCACCATCAGGGAGGGAAGAAGCCTTGGCACTTGGCTAGGAGTTTCTGAGCCAGGGAGAAATGTGTTGGACGAGGGATGGAGGTCGACCACGTCCGCTGGCAAAGCCTGCCGCAAGGGGACCTTCATGCATCGACGCTCCTTCCCGACTACCCACCGGCCACTGTTCCTAGATGGAAAAGGAGCTTCAGTGGGGAGAGTAATCTGCCGACAAGCCACGGCGCCGAATGTTTATTTAAAAACAAGGGTGGGTGTTGTACCTTGGCCTCTTCCCAAAAATCTGAAAAGGGAGACGGAGGCCAGCTTTGGAGTCAGGGAAGGTCACTCCCTCGGACTGGTCCCTGCCAAGGTTTCCGAATACCTTTTTCCTGGCCAAAGCCACCCCTGTTTGGTTGACGACGTGGACTCTGCGGCCTTCCACCTCCCGAAAGAGAGCTGTTGAGTCTCGGTTCAGCATTCTCCGGGCTCTTTCGTTATCCATCTGTATTTAAGAGAAGGAGAGCCATGGAAACCTCTAGGGTCTCCCCAGGTGGAAATCTCCCCCAACATGAATCTTGCAGAAACGGAAGGAAGAGTCCTGGTGAAATCTCTTGCAGGGGGGGTAGTTTTAGAAGAGGTTCCCTGGGTTAATAATTTGCACCTACCGTATCTCCCGGCTGTACTTCCCTTCTCACTGCCTGACCCACCTGGTCTGAGGAAGTGGCTTTCATCCACGGAAGCTCACTGTCAATCTTTAAGGGGCCACAACGTTTTTTTAGCTTTTTTTGTTTGTTGTTTGTTTTGCTTACACTGCTTACAGGAGGAGGAGGAGAAAGAGGGGCAGCCACGGAGAAGGCAGGGAGGGGAAAGTGGGGGGGGGCTTAAACAGTGGGGTGAAGACTGCCCCTCTCTCTTTCTCCCTTCCTCCCTCTCTCTTTTGTCATCCAAGGGAGGGAGGTGGAGGAACGCCTTCTCTGTGGATGTGGGCAGAAGGAAGCTTTCTCAGGAGTAGGAACCCACCTCCCCAGGTCTCTAGAAACCTCTGCATGGACAAATCCACAACAGATGCCTCCAGGAATTTAAGGGGTGCCGATCTTTGGGGGTGGTTGTGGAATAAATAGAGAAAAGCCCTGGAGGTCCAATGAGAACCGGGCACTCCAAGTTCCCAGAGAAAGTTCTAGAAAATAAGGGCTCTAGCCCTTTTCCTAAGTGACTTGATGGCAGATCACAGAACTCTTCATCCGCCTTCTGGTTCAAAAAGGTGTGTGGGGGGGAGATACAGAAGAAGCCCTGGTGTGCTCAGCGGGCTGGACTGGGGCATGCCTATCTTTTGTGTGTGTGTGTGTGTGTGTGAAGGAGTTCCTTGCTTGAGAAGAACTGGGGAGGGTCACACTCCGACCCCACCCCACCGGCTTCCCCACCCCGCCCCCACCCCACCGGCTTCCTCTTCCTCATAAGAAAGAGGCTCCTGGGAAGATGATGCCTTCCTTGGAACCTGATGGATCACCTGGAGACCTGGAGGCGGATCCCCACCTGGGAGGGCAACTAATGGGGGGGAGGGCAAGGGAGGGCCGGAGGGGGGGAGGTCCCAGCCAAGCCGGGGAGGGGGGGTTGGGAGGAAGAGGAGGGGCCCCGCGATTTCCTGGAAAGGGGAAGAAAGGGAGTTGCATCCACACGTGGAGGGCGAGCAGGAAAGGCCAAGGTAGGAGACCCCCTGCGCGAAGGGGAGGCAGACGGGGGGCGGGAGAGACAGGTCCTTGGCAGGGGTGGGCGGGCGAGGGAGAGGGGATGATTTCTCCCCCCCCCCGGGGGAGCCCTGTGGCTTTTGAGGACCGGGAGGGAAGCGAGAGGCGCGACCCGAAGCGGGCAGCGGAGCCGGAGGGAGGGAGAGGAGGAGCCGCCAAGCTCGGGAATTCTCCGGGACTCTTTGGGGGGGCGGCGGGAGGAGAAGCCCTGATGGGATGGGGGGGGTCGAGAGGGGGGCGTGGAAAAACGGGGTTGAGGCCCCTCCCTTCTGAGGGGAAAGCACCCCCCCAGGGCAGAGCCTGCCTTGAGGAAGGGAGGGGGAGGATGCCCTCGAAGGGGGAGGAAACCCCCCCCAGGAGCGCCCCCCGCCCGGGCAGCCGAGGGTCCCGAGGCACAGGCGGTGGGAGCCGCTGACGGACTTGCAGGGAAGGAGGGTGGAAGGGGGACCGCCGGACGTGCGGATAAGAAAGTGGGGCTACCGGGATGGGGGGGTGTTTGGAGGGGACCCCCCCCCAGGCAGGGGTTGGGGAGGGAGGCGCCCCTCCCGGGTCCCGACAGCGCGGGGGGGGGGGAGGGCGAGGTCCGCCTCCAAAGGGGCTCCTGGGGGGGGAGAGGAAGAAGGAAGGACCACCTGGATCGCCCGGCATCGCCGCCACCACCACCCCCCGTCCGGAGCGCTGAGCCGCCCCTCCCAGAAGCCAATCTCTACCAGCGATTTATTTTAAACCCACCCCCAATCGTCATTTCTGATCCAGAGAGTTTGGAGCCTCGGATGTGAAGGTTTCCGGGAAGTTTCCATCTCTTAAGTGGAAGAAGCCTGTGTGGGGTGGGAGAAGCAGAGCTCAGTAGGTAGAGCAGGGCAGCCTTCCTGCTCCAGGGCGGCCAGAGGAGACCCCTCTCCCTCCCTCCCCCCCATGCTCCCCTCCCCCCCTCTTTTCTTTTCTTGAACTTCAAAGGGTCTCCATTTGGATCAGATTCAAAATGGACACCAGCTGCTCGGGTCCCTGGAGAGGTTTGATCTGGACGGGATGATCACACGCCTTAGTGACATCCCTACTGGATGACTGGAACGAAATGAGTTGAGGGGGACTTAAACAGGAACACTCTCCTCTTTTTCAGTTCCAGAGGGGCAACTTGAGGGAGAGAGTGGACACAGAAGAAGGCGCTAGGAAAAAAATATTCAAAGAATCAGAAATGTTGTGTTCTACAAGCATACCAATAAGTAGATTCCATTCATCTTTCTAAACTGCTTCTTCCCAGGGATCATGTGACTTCAAAAAAATCCTCTCTTTCAGTTCCAGAGTGGCAATTTGAGGGACAGAGTCAATACAGAAGAAGGCACTAGGAAAGCCTCAAACAACCTCTTCTGCAAAACACAAAACCCGAAGAAGAGCAAGGCCTGTCTCGGGGTGATCTGCCATTCCAGAATAAGGTGAGAAGGTTTTTGTCCATTTCTCTCCCTTCAAAGGATCCCCCAAAAGCAGTTCTTGCTTTGCCGGGCTAGAAGATTTCCTAGTTTCCCACCACCCTCCAAAGGTCCGTCTCTTCAAGAACTTTTCACACACTGGGGCCTAAGAGACTGAGAGAATTTTCTCCTACAATTTCTTTAAAAGCAGATAAGAGTTGAGTGTCAGCACTACACTGATGGTTTGTTGTTGTTTAGTCGTTAAGTCATATCCGACTCTTTGTGACCCCATGGACCAAAGCACGCCAGGCCCTCCTGTCTTCCACTGCATCCCAGAGTTAGGTCAAATGCATGTGAGTTGCTTCGATGACACTGTCCAGCCATCTCATCCTCTGTCTTCCCCTTCTCCTCTTGCCTTCACTCTTTCCGAACATTAGGGTCTTTTCCAAGGAGTCTTCTCTTCTCATGGGGTGGCCAAAGGATTGCAGCCTCAGCTTCAGGATCTGTCCTTCCAGTGAGCACTCAGGGTTGATTTCCTTTAGAATGGATAGGTTTGTTCTCCTTGCAGTCCAGGGCACTCTGAAGAGTCTCCTCCAGCACCACACTTCACAAGCATCAATTCTTCGGTGATCAGCCTTCTTTGTGGTCCAGCTGTCACTTCCATACTTTGTTACTTAAAAATCCATAGCTTTGACTATGCTGGCCTTTGTCGGCAAGGTGATGTCTCTGCTTTTTAAGATGCTGTTGAGGTTTCTCATTGCTTTCCTCCCAAGAATCAGGCGTCTTTTAATTTCGTGGCTGCTGTCTCCATCTGCAGTGATCAGGGAGCCCAAAAAAGTAAAATCTGTCACTGCTTCCATATCTTCCCTTCTATTTGCCAGGAAGTGATGGGACCAGTGGCCATGATCTTAGATTTTTGGATGTTGAGCTTCAGACCATTTTTGGCACTCTCCTCTTTCACCCCCATTAAATGGTTCTTTAATTTCTCCTCACTTTCTGCCATCAGAGTGGTATCATATGCATAATGGAGGTTGCTGATATTTCTTCTGGCAATCTTAATTCTGGCTCTGGATTCATCCAGTCCTGATGTATTAAACAAGAAGGGAGACAATATACAATCTTGTCATACTCCTTTCCCAATTTTGAACCAATCATTTGTTCCATATCCAGTTCTAACTGTTGTCTCCTGTTCCACATATAGATTTCTTAGGAGATAGATAAGGTGGTCAGGCACTCCCATTTCTTTAAGGACTTGCCATAGTTTGTTGTGGTCAATGAAGCAGAAGTAGATGTTTTTCTGGAACTCTCTGGCTTTTTCCATAATCCAGTGCATGTTAGCGATTTGTTCTCGGGTTCCTCTGCCCCTTCGAAATCCAGCATGTACTTCTGGGATTTTTTGGTCCACCTACTGCTGAAGCCTGCCGTGGAAGATTTTGAGCATAACCTTGCTAGTGTATGAAATGAGTGCAATTGTACGGTAGTTGGAGCATTCTTTGGCACTGCCCTTCTTTGGGATTGGGATGTAGACTGATCTTTTCCAGTCTTCTGGCCAGTGTTGAGTTTTCCAAACTTGCTGGCATATTGAATGTAGCACCTTAACAGCGTCATCTTTTAAGATTTTAAATAGTTCGACTGGAATGCCATCACCTCCACTGGCCTTGTTGTTAGCCATGCTTTCAAAGGCCCACTTGACTTCACTCTCCAGAATGTCTGGCTCTAGGTCAGCAACCACACTATCTGGGTTGTCTGGGACATCCAGCTCTTTCTGGTATAATTCCTCTGTGTATTCTTGCCACCTCTTCTTGATGTCTTCTGCTTCTGTGAGATCCCAACCATTCATGTCCATATTTCCACAAAGTTTTCCTCTAATATCTCCAATTTTCTTGAACAGACCTCTGGTTTTTCCTTTTCTATTATTTTTCTCTATTTCATTTAAGAAGATCCTCTTGTCTCTCTTTGCTATTCTTTGGAAGTCTGCATTCCCTTTTCTGTAACTTTCCCTATCTCCCTTGCATTTAGTTTCCCTTCTCTGCTATTTGTAAGGCCTTGTTGGACAGCCACTTTGCTTTCTTGCATTTCTTTTTCTTTGGGATGGTTTTTGTTGCTGTCTCCTGTAGAATGCTACGAACCTCCATCCAAGTACTTCAGGCATTCTGTCCACCAAATCTAGTTCCTTAAATCTGTTCTTCACTTCCACTGTGTATTCATAAGGGATTTGGTTTAGATTATACCTGACTAGCCAGTGGTTTTCCCCACTTTCTTCTGTTTAAACTTGAGTTTTGCTATAAGAAGCTGATGATGATCAGAGCCACAATCAGCTCCAGGTCTTGTTTTTGCTGACTGTATAGAGCTTCTCCATCTTTGGCTGCAGGGAATATAATCAATCTGATTTCGGAGTTGCCGATCTGGTGATATCCATGTGTAGAGTCGCCTCTTCTGTTGTTAGAAAAGAGTGTTTGTGATGACAAACTTGTTCTCTTGACAAAACTCTATTAGCCTTTGCCCTGCTTCGTTTTGAACTCCAAGGCCAAACCTACCTGTTGTTCCTGATGGTACCAGACCACTAAATCCTGGACAGCCTCTTCCAGGTTTTTCATGTCTACGTGAAATGGGATGGGGAATCAGGGACACATGAGAAACACCACAGGCGAATTGTTGAGGGGTTGAAGAGGTGTCCCACCACCACCACTACCATTCGCAAACTGACACCACACAAAGGACCATCCCAGAAGCCGACTTCTTTTTTCATCAGTTCACCACTTTTCACCTAAATGCAAAGTAACTGTCAGGACTGCTTTTCAGTGTGAATGGTAGTGAGCACAAGAGGGGATCCTGTAAACCATCTTGATTGCTGCCATGGGTGTTGTCAGCATTCAGGCTAACCGTTGCTATGTAAGGCTTGACATCCTTTTTCCTATTGGCAATGAGGGCGTCACATTGTGCTACAATACTGGACCATTTCCAAGCACAATATCCCACATTCATAAACTGAAGTTTTTTTTTTAAAAAAAGAACTGAATTAACCTAAACTTTGAAATAGGAAAAAGGGGAAGAACAACTGGATATGAGGGATTATGGTTGCTCTGCTAGAGGTGGGACCCAAATTGGGTCTGCGTTCTTAAGTCGAAACGTTCTTAAGTCGAAGCACCATTTCCCATAGGAATGCATTGAAAATCATTTAATCTGTATCTGCTGTTTTTCATTCTTAGGTAGAGGCATTAGTTCCCATAGGAACTCCTTCAGGAGGGCTTCCCCCGGTAGGCCCAGTCTACTCCCCGTAAAAACCTGGTAGACCGGGCCCATCAGGGGAGGCCTTCCCCAGTAGGCCTGGCCTACTCTCTGGAAAAGCCTGGGTGAGGAACCCCCGGGAGGTCTCCAATGGCTTCAGGAAAGCTCCTGGAGGTCCGACTGCGCCAGCGGAAAAGGGCGGGAAATTTAAAATTCTCCATCGGAGACCTCTTGGGGGTCCCTTTTCTTAACTGTTGGGGCAAAAGAGCAGCCTCTTTGCCACCAACGATTTGAATGGAATGGAAAAAAAAAGCAGGGTAAATTTCAATTTCCCTCCCTTTTCCGCTACCTTTTTTTCGTTCATAGGTGGAGGCTCCGTTCGCAAGTCGATGTAGATTTTTGCGAACGGAGCTGTTGGTTGAGGTCCCATTTTAGACAACTCCTCTAGACATACATTTGGCCTATTCTGCACGGGGCGTGAATCTTAAAGGGGATTCAGTCGAGGAGGGTTACTTTGGAAAGTTGGAAATGATCCTTTCCACTTCTGTTCTTAACTGAGGAACCTTTCCCCTTTTATTTCAGGTTTTAAAAAAAGACAACAAGAAAACAAATCAGCATGAAAGAGGGAAAATGAAGTCTGGAACAAAAACGGACCATGAAGGGGAGCGTAGAAGCAAATTAAAAATAGATGTAATCCTGTCTTTGGCTTCTGATGTTTTTGAGACCCTGGATCCAGTGATCATCACAAAACAAAAGAAGAGGGAACTGACCAGTCTGTGGGGAAACAGCAGATGTAAGTCTATCTTTTAAAGAGGATACAAACTCCACCTGCAGTGTGGTGGATCTTATACAAAGATTCGAATCACCCAGAGGGCAGACGTCGTAGAAACTGAAGGGCACTTGGAAAGATTCTCGGTATGAGTGGACATCACCTTTCACATAGAAGAACCCAGACAGAAGAGAAACTGTATAAATGCATGGAATAGGGAAGAGCGTCAGCATGAACAGTAAGCTTAGTTCCCATCAATGGGTCCACATAGGGGAGAAACCATTTACATGCATGGAATGTGGGAAGAGCTTCAGTCATAGCAATGACCTTAGTTCACACCAAAGGACCCATGCAGAAGAGAAACCATACATATGTATGGAATGTTGGAAGAGCTTCAGCATGAACAGTAAACTTAGTTCCCATCAATGGGTCCACATAGGGGAGAAACCATTTACATGCATGGAATGTGGGAAGAGCTTCAGTCATAGCAATGACCTTAGTTCACACCAAAGGACCCATGCAGAAGAGAAACCATACATATGTATGGAATGTTGGAAGAGCTTCAGTTGTAGCAATGACCTTAGTTCACACCAAAGGACCCATGCAGAAGAGAAACCATACATATGTATGGAATGTGGGAAGAGCTTCAGTTGTAGCAATGACCTTAGTTCACACCAAAGGACCCATGCAGAAGAGAAACCATACATATGTATGGAATGTGGGAAGAGCTTCAGTTGTAGCAATGACCTTAGTTCACACCAAAGGACCCATGCAGAAGAGAAACCATACATATGTATGGAATGTGGGAAGAGCTTCAGTTGTAGCAATGACTTTAGTTCACATCAAAGGACCCATGCAGAAGAGAAACCATGCATATGTATGGAATGTGGGAAGAGCTTCAGTTGTAGCAATGACTTTAGTTCACATCAAAGGATCCATGCAGAAGAGAAACCATACATATGTATGGAATGTGGGAAGAGCTTCAGTTGTAGCAATGACCTTAGTTCACACCAAAGGACCCATGCAGAAGAGAAACCATACATGTGTATGGAATGTGGGAAGAGCTTCAGTTGTAGCAATGACCTTAGTTCACACCAAATGACCCATGCAGAAGAGAAACCATACATATGTATGGAATGTGGGAAGAGCTTCAGTGAGAGGGACCATCTAAATTCACATGAAAGAACACACTCAGGGGAGAAACCATATAAATGTTTGGAATGTGGAAAGAGCTTTAGTCAGAGGGGCCACCTTAGTTCACACCAAGGGATCCACACAGGGGAGAAACCATATGAATGCAAAGAATGTGGAAAGAGCTTCAGTCGTAGCAATGACCTTCTTTCACATCAAAGGACCCACACAGGAGAGAAACCATACACGTGCATGGAATGTGGAAAGAGCTTCAATCGGAGTGGACATCTATATCGACATCAAAGGATTCACACAGGGGAAAAACCTTATATGTGCATGGAATATGGAAAGAGCTTCAGTGACAGTGGATCATGTAGTAAACATCAAAAAACCCACACAGGAGAGAAACCATATACATGCATGGAATGTGGGAAGAGCTTCAGTTCGAGTAGACATCTGAGTTCACATGAAATAACACACACAGGGATGAAACCATATAAATGCTTGGAATGTGGGCACAGCTTTAGTTGGAGTGGGGAACTACATTCACATCAAATAATCCACACTGGAGAGAAACCACATCTGTGTATGGTATGTGGAAAGAGCTTCAGTCGGAGGACCAATCTAAATTCACATCAAAGGATCCACACAGGGGAGAAACCATATACATGCATTGAATGTGGAAAGAGCTTCAGTCGTAGCAGTGACCTTAGTTCACATCAAAGGATCCACACAGGAGAGAAACCGTACACGTGCATGGAATGTGGAAAGAGCTTCAATTGGAGTGGACATCTATATCGACATCAAAGGATTCACACAGGGGAAAAACCTTATACATGCATAGAATGTGGAAAGAGCTTCAGTGACAATGGATCATATAGTAAACACCAAAGAGCCCACACAGGAGAGAAACCATACATGTGTATGGAATGTGGAAAGAGCTTCAGTCAGAGGGGGTACCTACATCGACATCAAAGGATTCACACAGGGGAAAAACCATATATGTGCATTGAATGTGAAAAGAGCTTCAGATCGAGTAGAGACCTGTGGGTACATAAAAGAACACATACAGGGGAGAAACCATATAAATGCTTGGAATGTGGGAAGAGCTTTAGTCGGAGTGGGCATCTACGTTCCCATCAAATAATCCACACTGGAGAGAAACCACATCAATGTATGGAATGTGGAAAGAGCTTCAATCAGAGCAGTAGCCTTCGTTCACATCAAAGAACACATACAGGGGACAAACCATATACATGCCTGGAATGTGGAAAGAAATTCAGTTGGAGTGGACATCTATATCGACATCAAAGGACCCACACAGGAGAGAAACCATATTCGTGCCTTGAATGTGGAAAGAGCTTCAGTCAGAGGGAGTACCTACAATCACATCATAGGACCCATACAGGGGAGAAACCATACAAGTGTATGGAGTGTGGGAAGAACTTCAGTGAAAGTGGCACATATGCTAGACATCAAAGAACCCACACAGGGGAGAAACCCTATAAATGCATTGAATGTGGAAAGAGTTACAGTCAGAAGGGGTACCTCCAATCACACCAAAGGATCCACACAGGGGAGAAACCATATACGTGCTTTGAATGTGGGAAGAACTTCTGTCGTAGCAGTGACCTCAGTTCACATCAAAGGATCCACACTGGGGAGAAACCATACAAGTGCATGGAATGTGGGAAGAGCTTCCAGCAGAGTGAACATCTACAACGACATCAAAGGATTCATACAGGGGAGAAACCATATATGTGCATGGAATGTGGGAAGAGCTTCAATCACAACGGAAATCTGCGTTCCCACCAAAGAACCCACAGGGAGAGAAACCATATCAATGCATGGAATGTGGAAAGAGTTTCTGTCACAGGAGTAGCCTTTGGTCACATCAAAGAACTCACACAGGAACAGGGAATGCATGGAATATGGGAAGACCTTCATCTGGAAGGATAACTCTGCCTCGCGGAAGACAATGCTCACAGAATGCAAAGTATACAATGACTGGACTTCATTTCTTCACCAGGTCTCCTGAAGTTAACTTTGTTGGGTTTTATACCCAGGCAATGCACAATACACAATCAGGTCACATGCTTCCAATGTAATGTCAAGGATTCTGGCCAAAAGATATGATGTGGAAAGAGCTTTCACAACAGTGGGTTGTGGGTTTAGCATTCAAGAGCTTATCGCTGGGAGAATCTAGCAAAACAACATGTAAAAATCCTCTTTCAAAGTTTTCATATTCTTTTATCCATCTGGTGGCTGAAGCTTCCAGGGTAACCGGACCTTCTTCCATGTGGGGGATGGGATGATATATGTATATTTGCAGATACCCTGTTCTTTCAGTATCTGCTCTGGAAAAAAGGCCTCTGTCTTCTGCTGGCCTTCTTGTGCTGTGTGGGGCCTTGGGAAATACCATAGAAAAAAGTGAGGCCCACAATGAGAGTGGAAGTCCAGTGGTCTGAAACTTTGTCCTGTATTTGACTTTTACATTTTTCCTTTGCCGTTGAAAGAATTGGCTATAACTAAATCACTTCCTATTTGGGTTTCAAAGATTTATTGAGGATATAGTAGTAGAAAGGTAAAACAGGGGTGACAAGAGTATTTTTAATGTTTTTTCTGAGTGAGAATACTACCGTTTCCCCAAAAATAAGACCTAACTTGAATATAAGCCCTAGTATTATTTTTCAGAATGATCGTAATATAAGCCCTACCCCCCCCAAAATAAGCCCCAGTTAAGTGAAAGCCCGCCCTCCACCCTTGTGCAGCAATCAGAGGAAGACGATATGACTGTATTTGAATAAATGTAAATGCTTGTACGTGAAAAAAATAAAACATCCCCTGAAAATAGGCCCTAATGTGGTTGGTTGGTTGGTTGTTGTTTTTTTTTGAGCAAAAAATGATACAAGACCCCTGTCTTATTTTCAGGGAAACACAGTACTACTGTCAACTCCCCCCGTCCCCGTAATTGTAATAAAGATTTTTAGGAAATGTAAGGTGTTCAGAAGTGGTTATTTATTGACACCACTCTCCTGATCATTTTCCATGGCCAATAGGGTTTTTGTTGACCTAGGCTAGTTTTAAAATCACATAAAATGCAACTGTTGAGTTTGCGCACAGCAGCTTCAAGCGCTGTGGTTAAAACACTTGCAGAGCAGAAATTCATAATCTCCCCTTGGGTGTCTTTTTGCCAGGAGGTGATAGTAAGTAAAATGATCACTTGGCCTTTGTTAAAAACCTGAAAGAATATTTACGGTTCAAAATATATGTAGAGTAGAATAAACTCACAGTGCTTAGACATATTGTACTTGACTTATGTAACTATTGTTACATAAAATTTGTACTTGACTTAGTTATGTTTGCGTCTCATTAAAACTTAACAGACTTAGATACTCTAATAAACAAACTCATATCATATAACATATGTATAACATCTGACAGCCAGATACATTCGGATTGGTCAGAATACTTCACTGTGAAAATATACTCCTACTATGTTGTACAATTACATATACAAACGATTTGAACCCGGGTTTCTTGCATCCTCCGAAACCATCCACTGTGGCACACACTGTCTCCCCTCATCGGGTTTTGTGTGAGACTTTTGATGACAGGCTTGTCATTGCCTTCCCACCAGGGAATGCCAGGACAAATCTGGGATTTCACGAGGAACCTCCCAACTCCTAGTCTGACATCCAATCCGTTATGAATCAGCCTTGGCTCCCACTGGTTCCATATGGAACTCATGGATAAACATCAGGGTTTTCTTTCATTTACTTGTATCCCTTACCAGTAGGGTTGTAGGAGTTATGTCCCCCCCCCCCCACTTGGGAAAACATATGGGCTTGGAGTGAATGTATCAAGGAAACAACCTAATGGCACATAATTATTAGTAATTGTGAGGCAGTTACCTAAAATGGCACAGAAGTAACATTAGTTTGAAATGCTGAACTGGATGAGGATGAATAAATTGAAACTTAATCCAAAGAAGACCAAGGTGCTCCTAGTCAGTTGAAATGCAGAACGGGTTGTAGCCTGTGCCGGAAGGCTTCTTCACTTCCCCTGAAAATACAAAGCAACTTGGGGGTGCTCCTGGATTTGTCTCGAAGCCTGAAAAACCAGGTTTTGGCAGTGGCCAAGAGCACCTTTGCACAATTAAAACGGATGCACCAGGTATGCCCACTCATAGAGAAGTCTTTACTGGCCACGGTGACACATGGGTTAATTATATCCCAGTTGGATTACTGTACAGTAACATGTTTTACATTGGGGCTGCTGATCGCAAGAGTTCAGAAACTTCAACAGCTCCAAAATACAGATTATTAATGGGGGCTGGTTTCAGGAAACATAGAACTCTCTTGTCACAGCAGCTCCAATGGCTGCTGATCTGCTTCTCCGAGTGGTGGCTCCAAGAGCAGCATTAAGTAAGCCTGTTGCAAGTCAGGCGGGGGCAAGTTTCTTGCTTGCGATTGTCAGGGCAGTGTGACAGGGTTCATATTTGACTCCAGAACAGTTGCCCTGGCTGGAGGGATCCTGAGGAGGGTGGCACAGTGGTTAGACTGCTGTAGTGCAGCCAAAACGATGCTCATGACAACCCCAGGCAGCCGGTTCAAGGTTAACTCCGCTTTCTATCCTTCCAAGGTTGGTAAAATGAGTACCCAGCTCTCTGGGGGATGGGGACAATGTGTAGCCTGCTTAATTAACTTGTAAACCGCCCAGAGAGTGTTTTGCGCTATGGGGGAGTATACAAGCAATAGGCTTTGCTTTGTTTTTCGTGGGGTCTTTTTTTTTTTTTTTTTTTTTTTTTTTTTTTTTTTGCTTTTTTGAATGGATTGCTGTGCTCTGATGTTTTTACATCTATGCTGGCTTGGGCATGTCATGAGAATGGCTGACGGTCGGATTCCAAAAGATCTCCTGTATGGGGAATTGGTGGAGGGAGATCAACCCAGAGGGAGACCGCAGCTGTGATACAAGGAGATCTGGAAGCGGGATCTGAAGGCCTTAGGAATGGGAAACCTTGACGTCCGAGCATTCAGCCTGGAGGCAGGCGGTGCATCACGGCCTCTCCCAATTTGAAGAGCCACTTGTTCAGCAGGCTGAGGCAAGGAGGCAGTCCCGAAACCAGCAAAATCAGGGAGCTGGACACAATGAATTTGTCTTCAGTGTGGAAGGCCTACTAGAGTAGATGTTTTTTAAAGTGTTTTTATTGACTATTTTACAATATTTAAAAACTACAGTGAGTGTACAAACATTTAAAAAGAAATAAACCAATACATTTTAAAAATTGTTGTAAATAAACCCACTTGAATCCTTTCAAGGAGAAAGGTAGGGTAAAAATATTTTAAACTAATCCATCAGTCACCAATTCATCTTCCAGGTCTGCAGCACCAGCTTTCTTCTGTGGGAAGCCAGGAGGTTTCAAGATTCTTTGTGTTTCATTCCAAAATGGGAGCTGTGGGGAGACATTCATGGGTGAGGGATCTCTGCCAGCCAGCCACCTGCCGCCCTTCTGACGTGGAGAAGGAGCTTCAAGGGGATGTGTGGGTGCAGCTGCTCTCCCTCCCCCCCTAGATCGAGGGGGTGGGAGAAAACTGGGAGTTCCACTAACTACACCACACATAAAGAGGCAAAATCACAAATTATCCATGAAGAAAGCTGTTATCCCTCCAGTTTTCCACACACACACACAAAATAAACAACACTTTCCCTTCTGAGGGAAAAACGGTATTCTCTGAGTCGACGAGATGAGGGAGCTGCGGATCAGCCTTCATTCACACCTTCCTCATCGTCTCTCCTCATGAGGAAATGGCGAGGGGGCAGGAATCGTTTGCTCTGCTTTACTTATCACCTGACGAACTTCTGTCAGGAAGGCCGCTAACTACTTCTCAGTTAATAGAGCAAGCGTCCCAGGTTTGACATGAGGGAAGAACATCCTCTCCGTCAACACCGTCCCTCTTAAAAACCTCTCCTGAGGGGGAAACCTTCTCTGAGGGCAAGAAATCAACGCAAAAACAACCCCCCCGCGTCATAACCGTTGCCATGTCAGCCGCTCAACCGCGCATGCGCCGTTTCCCTCCCTTCCCCTCCTCCTTTCAGTTGACAAGCAGCCCGCCACCGCCTGGAAGCGACGCGCCTGCGCAGAGAAGAGGCTGCGGGGGAGGGTGGGGTCGTTGTTGTCGTTTTTTTCCTTCCCGCCCTTTTTTTCTCCCCACCTTTCTTGGCCCTCCAGGTGAGCTCTTGGAGGAGAAAGGAGGAGGGCTATTGGGGGAAGAAGGAGATGGGGGTGTAACGTTGCCCCCTTCCTGCCGCCTCCATCTCACCTTTCTCTCAGCCGGCCCTAAAGAGAAAATGGGGGCATGGCGGAGGGGGGGGGAAGAGCCTCCCTTCCTCCCCAACTATTGTTTCTTCCCCTCCCTCAGTTGTACGCGCGCACGCACGCACACATACAGCCTGCGGTGCCCCCTTTCCCTCCCTTCATCCCTGGGACCTTCTGAGGCGCCTGCCCTCATAAGAACTTAAGAGCCCTGTGTTGGATCAGGCCAAGGGGCCCCTCTTACTTCAGCTCCCTGTATCTCACAGCGGCCCCACCAGATGCCTCTGGGAGCACATGAGACGACTAGATACCATTCCCCTGCATCTGGCATTTGGAGGTCCCTTCCTTTGAAGCCTGGAGATTATACAGCAGTGGGCTTTTCCTCCAGAAATCGGTCCAATGCCCTTTTCAATGTATCCAGGCCAGAGGCCATCTCCACAACCTGTGGCAGGGAGTTCCACAGACTAACCACATGCTGGGTCAAGGAATATTTTCTCTCACTCTTTGTTGTTCTTGCTCTTTGTTGTTTAGTCATTTAGTCGTGTCCGACTCTTCGTGACCCCATGGACCAGAGCACGCCAGGCCCTTCTGTCTTCCCCTGCCTCCCAGAGTTGGGTCAAATTCACGTTGTTCGCTTCGATGACACTGTCCAACCATCTCGTCCTCTGTCGTCCCCTTCTCCTCTTGCCTTCACACTTTCCCAACATCAGGGTCTTTCCCACTCTACCAACACTCAATTGGAGTGGATTTCCCCTGAGGGTTTTGATATTGTGTGAGAGGGAAAACAGCTCCCCTCTATCCACATTATCTCTGCCCTGCATCATTTTATACATCCTAATCATGTCCGTCCCCTGTCCCCCCGCACCTTTTCTCTGGACTAAAGAGCACCAAAACCTGTTGCCTTTCCTCATCAGGGAGGGGCCCCAGCCCAGTCCTCATTTGAGTCGCTCTCTTCTGCACCTTTTCCAGTTCCCCTCTCATCCTTTTCCCTCACCTGTCTCAGAGGGACCTTCCTCTGAGGGGGATTTGGGAGCAAAGGAAGCTTGCCTGTCCTTTTTAGGGCAAGAGGGCTTGGATCCTTTTTCCTCCCCCCCCTCCCATGGACTGATGCTCTGCAGGAGTCCTTCTCATCAACTACACCTTTCCTCCTGATTTCTTTGGGATCCTCCCAGTCCTTGGGGTTTCATCTCCTCACAAGGATTAGTGAGAGAGGCCCTTAATAGGCCTCTAGATGGAGCTAAAAAAGACAATCAGCCTTACTTAAATTATAGTGGAGGAAAGGTCTATAGAAAGCACAGAAAGCGATCCCAAGGAAGTCAGGGTAAGGAGAGAAAGGGCTCCCAGGTAAGTAACAGGTAAGCATTACATGAAAAGAGGAGAGAGGGTGCATCAACTGTGGTGTGTATGTATGGAATTGGCACAAAAAAACATACTCCCCCAAACTTCTTAAGACTGAAAGAACTGGGCATGTTTAGCCTTGAGAAAAGAAAACTGATATGATAGCATTTTTCAAATACTTGAAAGGTTGTTATACAGAGGAAAGGCAGGATCTATTTAACACTTAACAATGGGCTCAAGATACAGGATTTGGTTGAATAGCAAGAAAACGTCCTAACTTTTAGAGCAGTGGAACCAGTGACCTCGAGAGTTGGTGAGTGCTCCAACACTGGAGGCCTTCAAGACAAAGGTAGACAACCACCTGGCAGATATCCTTTGATTCGTATTCCTGCATTGAGCTGGGGGTTGGACTTGATGGCCTTATAGGCCCCTTGCAACTTCATGATTCTACCTGTTCGTCTACTAATTTTATTTATGCCCCTTTTTTGCCAACAGTGCCCATTTGCTACCCAGAGTAGACCTTTGGTCTAGATGGACAGGGTAGAAGTCTAATAAATAAATAAATCTGCACTCTACATAGGACAAATGGGACAATCTCTACGCAAATGAATCAATGCGCATAAATTAGACCTCAGGAATGACAACAGACAGAAACCAGTTTCACATCGTTTTAATTTACCAAGACATTTACCAGGATAAATGGGACAAACTGGTTCGTGCTCATCTCTAACCATTTGTTCTGTGTCACCTTAATGGCTATAGGAAAGGTTTTACCACCAGAAGTCCTTAGTTTCAGCTATGGCAATTCTGAGGTGGGTTAAAGGTCTGAATCTGTTGCAGGAAAACCACAAAGGTGTGGGTCCTAGGAAGCATCTCTAGCCATGGAGGGGCCTTTGTTTATCTTTCTAACCCTCACATTTGTGCTTTAAAAAAAAAAAATCTGATGATAGCCTTTGCTGGGCAGGCCCAGGAAATGGGGAGTTCTCTCTGCTGTCAGGGAGAGTAAAGGAGCAGCAGAATTTTGGTTTAAAGAACGGCAGCCGCATGTTTGCTGCTCCTGTATCCTTGTGGCCAGAAAGCCATAGAATTGGCAGGGAGATTGTTTGCCTCATGTGACGAAGGTGGAGGCACAGAAGATTAGGACTGGAAGGGACCATGGAGGTCACTGAGTCCACATGTCTTCTCCAAGGAAGAAATCATCACCACAAGAATATCTGGCAGTAGGTCATCCCATCACTACCTTTCTAGGCTGTTGTTTGTAGTCGTTAAGTCATGACCCTGACTCTTCGTGACCCCATGGACTAGAGCAGTGGTTCTTAACCTTTGTTGTGTGTGTGTTTAGTCGTTTAGTCGTGTCCGACTCTTCGTGACCCCATGGACCAGAGCACGCCAGGCCCTCCTGTCTTCCACTGCCTCCCGGAGTTGTGTCAGGTTCATGTTGGTTGCTTCGCAGACACTGTCCAGCCATCTCATCCTCGGTCGTCCCCTTCTCCTCTTGCCGTCACACCTTCCTAACATCAGGGTTTTTTCCAAGGACTCTTTTCTTCTCATGAGATGGCCAAAGTACTGGAGCCTCAGCTTCAGGATCTGTCCTTCCAGTGAGCACTCAGGGTTGATTTCCTTTAGAACTGATAGGTTTGTTCTCCTTTTAGTCCAGGGGATTCTCAAGAGCCTCCTCCAGCACCACAATTCAAAGGCATCAATTCTTCGGCGGTCTGCTTTCTTTATGGTCCAGCTCTCACTTCCATACATCACGACAGGAAAAACCATAGCTTTCACTATTCGGACTTTTGTTGGCAAGGTGATGTCTCTGCTTTTCAAGATGCTGTCAAGATTTGTCATTGCTTTCCTCCCAAGAAGAAGGAGTCTTTTAATTTCAGGGCTGCTGTCTCCATCTGCAGTGATCATGGAGCCCAGGAAGATAAAATTTGACACTGCCTCCATATCTTCCCCTTCTATTTCCCAGGAGGTGATGGGACCAGTGGCCATGATCTTAGTTTTTTGATGTTGAGTTTCAGACCATTTTTGGCACTCTCCTCTTTCACTCTCATTACAAGGTTCTTTAATTCCTCCTCATTTTCTGCCATCAGAGTGGTATCATCTGCATATCGGAGGTTGTTGATATTTCTTCCGGCAATCTTAATTCCGGCTTGGGTTTCTTCCAGTCCAGCCTTCCGCATGATGTATTCTGCATATAAGTTAAATAAGCTGGGGGACAATATACAGCCTTGCCGTACTCCTTTCCCAATTTTGAACCACTCAGTTGTTCCATGACCAGTTCTGACTGTTGCTTCCTGTCCCACATGTAGGTTTCTCAGGAGACAGATAAAGTGGTCAGGCGCTCCCATTTCTTTAAGAACTTGCCATAGTTTGCTGTGGTCCACACAGTCAAAGGCTTTCGCATAGTCAATGAAGCAGAAGTAGATATTTTTCTGGAACTCTCTGGCTTTCTCCATAATCCAGCGCAAGTTAGCAATTTGGTCTCGAGTTCCTCTGCCTCTTCGGAATCCAGCTTGTACTTCTGGGAGTTCTCGGTCCACATACTGCTGAAGCCTACCTTGGAGGATTTTGAGCATAACCTTGCTAGTGTGTGAAATGAGTGCAATTGTACGGTAGTTGGAGCTTTGTTACTCAGGTGTTTTTGGACTGCAACTCCCAGAAACCCCAGCCAGCAGAGCTGATGGTGAAGGCTTCTGGGAGTTGCAGTCCAAAAACATCTGAGTAACAAAGGTTAAGAACCAGTGGACTAGAGCACACCAAGCCCTCCTGTCTTCCACTGCCTCCCAGAGTTTGGTCAAATTCATGTTGGTAGTTTCGATGACACTGTTGTCCCCTTCTCCTCCCCCCCCCCACCTTTCTAGGTAGTCCACTGGAAAATTGTCAAACACTGTCCCTGTTAGGAAGTTCTTTCTGAATCATAGATGGTGGAGGTGTCCCTGCCGAAATCCCCACCACAAGCAACTCTGGCTAGAGGTCAACCAACCTTTGTTTATTTAAAAAAAAACTTAAAACACATGATCAGAAAGGTTTTCCCTTCATCTGAATATATTTCTACAAAGCACTGATATGGTTTCTCTCCAATGTGGGTTTGTTTGTTTTCACATTTATCAAGGTGCCAAGCTTTCTCTTCACTCTCAGCTTTTGTATGGTTCCTCTCCCTGGTGGTTTTTTTGATGATCAGCCAGATTGTCACTGCGTCTAAATCTCTTCCCACATTCTGAGCACTGATACGGTTTCTCTCCTGTGTGGGTTCTTTGATGGACAGAGAGGCTTCCGCTGTGTACAAAGGCCCTTCCACACTCTGAGCATTTATATGGTTTTTCACCTGTATGAGTTCTTTCGTGAATAGCAAGATTCCCACTCTGCACAAAGCTCTTCCCACATTCTGCACATTTGTATGGTTTTTCTCTTGTGTGAGTTCTCTGATGGTCAACAAGGCTACCGCTCTGTACAAAGCTCTTCCCACATTCTGAGCATTTATACGGTTTTTCTCCTGTATGCGTTCTCTGATGAATAACAAGGTTATCACTGCGTACAAATTTCTTACCACACTCGGAGCATGTGTATGGTTTCTCTCCCGTGTGGGTCCTTTGGTGGACAGCAAGACTACTACTCTGTGTGAAGCTCTTTCCACACTCTGAGCATGTATATGGTTTCTCTCCTGTGTGGGTCCTTTGATGGCCTGCAAAATTATCCCTTGATCTGAAACTCTTTCCACACTCTGAACAAGTGTATGGTTTCTCTCCTGTATGCGTTCTTTGATGAATACCAAGACTACCACTTTGTGTGAAGCCTTTTCCACATTCCATGCATTTGTAGGGTTTCTCCCCAGTGTGGATCCGCTGATGGTTGACAAGGCTACCGCTGTGTATGAAGCTTTTTCCACACTCTTGGCATTTGTACGGTTTCTCTCCTGTATGAGTTCTTTGATGGACAGCAAGGCTACCACTGTGTATGAAGCTCCTGCCACAATCTAAACACTGATACGGTTTTTCACCTGTATGTGTTCTCTGATGGACAGCAAGGCTACCACTCTGGACAAAGGTTTTTCCACACTCTGAGCATTTATACAGTTTCTCTCTGGTGTGAGTTCTTCGATGGACAGCAAGGTTGCCACTCTGTGTGAAGCTCTGCCCACACTCCGTGCATTGGTATGGTCTCTCCCCTGTGTGGGTTCGTTGATGATCCACCAGGCTAGTGTGATGTTTGAAACTCTTTCCGCACTCTGAACATTTATATGGTTTCTCTTCTGGAATAATTGTTTTATGGTTAAAAAATTGCTTTCTGTTTTTTGAGCACTCATATGATTTATCTCCTGCAGGGGCTCCCTGATGTGCACCAGAGCGACCCGTTTTTCTAAAGTTCTTTCCACGTTTACGTGGTTCTTCTAAAGCATGAGTTCTTTGATGTGCAAAAAATGTTTTATTTGACTTGAAATTCTTGCCACATCGTGAACACTGAATATTTTTTCTCAGTTCAGACATTCCAGTTCCTTCTTCCATGGCACCTTTTCTGGTGCAGGATTCTTCCCTCAAAGGGATTCCAAGGAAGCCTTCACCTTGAGGAAAAAGACATTTCTCTCTCTCCGTTTGATTGGCTTTTCTTTTTATCTGAGGCTGCTGGTGCTTTGTAGCACATTTTCTCCTGTCACCTGCAAGAAGAAAAGTGATCTTCAGGAAGGGTCATTCCATCGGAGAAAAGAAAAAAAAGATTACAGCTCCCAGAGCTCTCCCAGGTGAACATGAATACTAGGGCCACTGTTCCAAACTCTGATGCTGACAAACTATTTTAACATATCCTGTTTCTAGGATTGTTATCCAAGACACAGGAAATAACCTTACCCAAAGAGGCCAGATGTTCACCAATCTCTTCCATGACTTCCCTATAGAGACTCTTCTGGCGTGGATCAAGTAGAGCCCACTCCTCTGCTGTGAAGGAAACAGCCACCTCGTCCAAGGTCATCAGATCCTGAAACAAGAAGAACTGGATTTTAAAAATTTAGGCATTAGAGATGAGCATGAAGTACTTCATGCTGGGTCATCTTAATTCTTCAGCATGGCAACACAGGTGCTGTGTCTTCCCTTCCTCATCCCCCCCTTCCAGTTCCTACACTCACCAGTCAGGACACACTGATCATTCCTTCCCTGTTGCATGATCTTCCAGCCCAGACATCCCTTCTCCACCTCCTCCATCAGTTGCCCACTCACAGACAGCACTGCAGGAATTCCTGCCCCGTCTCCTTGTCTGACTGGGCAGCTGCTAGAGGAGGCAGAGAAAGGACGTCTGTGTTCCTGCCAGGGACACCCAAGACAGGCAGGTCATAGTGGAGAGTTCCGACTAAACGCAATCCATCTGGAGTAGGATTTGGCAATGCCACTCCAGTATGATCAGAAACAAAAGGATAAAAGATATGACGGTGGAAGATGGGTCCCTGAGGTTGAAAGGCATCCAACATGCTACTGAGGAAGAGTGGAGGACAAGTACAAGTAGCTCCACAGCTAATGAAGTGGTTGGGCCAAAGCCGAAAGGACGCTCAGCTGTGGACGTGCCTGGAAGTGAAAGGAAAGTCCGATGCTTGAAAGAAACATACTGCATAGGAACCTGGAATGTAAGATCTATGAACCTTGGGAAGCTGGAGGTGGTCAAACAGGAGATGGCAAGAATAAACATTGACATCCTGGGCATCAGTGAACTAAAATGGACAGGAATGGGCAAATTCAACTCAGATGATTATCGTATCTACCATTGTGGGCAAGAATCCCATAGAAGGAATGGAGTAGGCCTCATAGTAAAAAAAAAAGAGTGGGGAAAGCTATAATGGGATATAATCTCAAAAATGGTAGAATGATGTCAATATGAATCCAAGGCAGACCTTTCAACATCACAGTAATCCAAGTTTATGCACCAACCACCAATGCTGAGGAGACTGAAATTGACAAATTATATGAAGACTCACAACACCTTCTAGAACTGACACCGAAGAAAGATGTTCTTCTCATTCTAGGGGATTGGAATGCTAAAGTAGGGAGTCAAGAGATGAAAGGAATAACAGGGAAGTTATTCACAACAGGTGACTCTATACATGGAAATCACCAGATGATTATATTCTCTGCAGCCAAAGATGGAGAAGCTCAATACAGTCAGCAAAAACAAGACCTGGAGCTGATTGTGGCTCTGACCATCAGCTTCTCATAGCAAAATTCAAGCTTAAACTGAAGAGAATAGGAAAAACCACTGGGCTAGTCAGGTATAATCTAAACCAAATCCCTTGATGCTTTTGAATTGTGGTGCTGGAGGAGACTCTTGAGAGTCCTCTGGACTGCAAGGAGATCAAACCTATCAATTCTAAAGGAAATCAAACCTGAGTGCTCACTGGAAGGACAGATCCTGAAGTTGAGGCTCCAATACTTTACCCATCTCATGAGAAGAGAAGACTCCCTGGAGAAGACCCTGATGTTGGGAAACTGTGAAGGCAAGAGGAGAAGGGGACGACAGAGGACGAGATGGATTGACAGTGTCATCGAAGCAACCAACATGAATTTGACACAACTCCAGGAGGCGGTAGAAGACAGGAGGGCCTGGCGTGCTCTGGTCCATGGGGTCACGAAGAGTCGGACACGAGTAAACGACTAAACAACAACAACTTAGAGCGAAAGGAAACGAGAGGTGCATGAAATCTACAACAAGAAAGAGAAAGTCAAAAGGGAGAAACTGTTCTCCAGCTTCATCATTAGATTACAGCGGACTGTAAGGAAGCGTAATGATGAAGGTGGAGGATGGGGAAAACCTCATCTCACCCAAGGAGAGGGAGAGAATGGGAAAGTGGGGCAGTCCCATAGTTAAGGCAGCTCTGCCAGATTTTTCCATCTGTGCTTCTTGCCTTCCAGCAGCAGCATATCCATTCGATTGTGACAACATGAATGACAAGAAGAAGGGCTACTTCACAAGCTTTTCCTGAAATACCGGCTCCCTCCTCTTGACAGATTTTGGAAGTTCAGTACTAGGGACAATGTCACTTGAATAAATGGGCTTACTTTGGTTTTCCCTTCTCTGCTTTGCCAATCCATTTATGGAATTAGAAGACAAGAGGACAGAGTCTCCCTGATCATTGATCCTTGTAAGCCTCTGTACACCCATGTGAAACTATGGGTGTACAGTGTTGACAGAACTGAGGGAGTGTAGAAAAAGGAGCCTGGAAATAAAGTAGTCTTAGAATTGAGGTTTGAACAGTAGCTCACTGTGGTCATAGTAAAACAATTAGCCAGCTAGCCAGCCAAGCAAGGTTCCTATGCCATAGCAATCCAGAAAGCTGAACAGAGTCATAGAGTTGGAAGAGACCACTGAGACCATCCAGTCCAACCCCCCGCCATGTGGAAACATCCATCAAAGTACTTCCAACAGATGGCTATCCAGCTTCTGCTTTAAAACCTCCAAAGAAGGAGACTCCACCATCCTTCGAGGCAGCCTATTCCACTGCCGGACAGCTCTGACCGTCAAGAAGTTCTTCCTAATGTTCAGATGGAATCTCTTTTCCTGTCGTTTGAAACAATTACTCCATGTCCTATTCTCCGACGCCATGGAAAACAAACCTGCCCTCTCTTCAACATGACATCCTTTCAAATATTTAAACAAGGCTATAATGTCCCCTCTCAACCTTCTTTTTGTAAGGCTAAACATTCCCAACTCCTCATAAGATGGCCTACAGATCCTTAACCATTTTAGTCGCCCTCCTCTGGGCACGTTCCAGGTTGTCAACATCCTTTTTGAATTGAGGTGCCCAGAACTGGACACAAGACTCCAGGTGAGGTTTGACCAAAGCAGAACAGAGTGGTACTATCACTTCCCTTTATCTAGACATTGTACTCCTATTGATGCTGTCATAAGACTGAAGGAGAGTGGAACTTGTAGTCAGAGATTAGAGGAGAGTGGGACTTGTAGTCAATGAGAAGGGAAATAAAATGGAGTATGGTTAGGTTTTAAAAGTGAAAGGTGTTGAAGACATGGGAATATGAGAAAGGCAGAGAGGTTGTTTTTCTTAATTTACAGCCAGGCTGGTACAGCGTGAAACCTGATAAGGATGCAAGGACATGGAGGCTCAGAGCACAAAGAACCAACAAATTATTTTCTAGTTGCAGTGAAGATAACACACCTGCATCTTCATGAGAATTGTGAACGGGTTGGACAGTTACGCCTCTTTGAGTTAATTGGTTTACAGTTAAGAAGGTGGTCCGAGGAACGTAGAAAATGGATGATGGGTTATGTGGAAGAGAGACCATGATGATGGAGAAAGAGACCATGGTGTGAGAGAGAACTTTTGCCTAAGAGAAGTTCTTGATGGTTTTGTGCTATATAGCTTGAAGGAGAAAGAATGTAGGTAAGAGAAGAAGGAGGTGGGGCTAGCCCAGCTTAGCCCAGTTTTAGTGTTTATTATTTTAATGGGAATTAGTTGTATTTAACCGTAGTAATCCTTTGAACATGTTCTTTATGCTAATACTTGAGCAAAAACAAGTATCTATGAAACTATATTTTCTTTTAAAATAATTATAAAAATCATCACTAAGGATTGGTCTCTTGGATCAGCAGGAGTGGTAGCAGCCATTGACTAGTTACCAGAGAAGTCCTAATTAACTGAGTTTTTGTGAGTTCTTGGGAATCACAAAACCCATGTTGCCGTACTTGCACAGTACTGAGTAAAAGTAAAGTGTTCTTGTAAGGTCAGGCTTGTTCCAGGAGCAAATGCTACGCACTGCTGGAGGCTGAGGACTTGCCCCAGCATAAAGGTGGTAGATTTGTGGCTTGTGATCTCCCTGGCCGAAGGACCCATGCTCCTTAGAGAGATCTGGTCCTGACAGATGCAGCCAAGAATTGCATAGGCTTTCTTCGCTGACTCATGTTCAGCTTGTGGTCTACTAAGATTCCTAGATCCCTTTCACAGGTACTGTTGTCTAGCCAGGTGTCTTCCATCCTATACAGTGCAGTTCATATATTTTTTTCTGCCTAGGTGTAGGACCTTACATTTCTCCCTGTTGAAATTCATTTTGTTTCGTTTTGGCCCAGGACTCTAATCTGTCAGGGTCATTTTGAATTTTAATCCTGTCCTCTGGGGAATTAGCAAGCCCTACCAATTTGGTATCAGCTGCAAATGTAATCAACATACTATTTATTCCTTCATCCAAGTCATTGATAAAGATGTTGGATAACCCAGAACCCAGAACAGAACCCTGGGGCACTCCGCTAGTCACCTCTTTCCAGGACAAAAGGGAACCATTAGTGATCACCCTTTGGGTTTGGTCAGTCAACCAATTACAAATCCACCTAACAGTAGCACTGTTTGTCCCACATTCTACTAGCTTCTTTGCAAGAATATTGTGAGGAACATTGTCAAAGGCCTTACTGAAATCAAGATATGCTACATCCACAGTGTTCCCTTCATAAAACTTGTTTATGTTGCAATGTGGAATATGGCGGTGACGTTTGCAGGTCATATATCTTCCACTCTTCCTAGTTCCAATACCTTGTGTTACAGTATCTTGCTATGGCAGAGCCTTAGTCCTCCAAGCTCTGCAAAATGTTAGTCAAAACCATGACGTTATTGTCATAATAACAGCTTGCCAGGCTTTGACTTTCACCCTGGAGTTACAAAGACTGAACAATAGAATTTTCTATTGAAACTTTTTCTTGCTGCTCTAGGTCCCTGAATCTCCAGCACCTGGAAAAAAATTGTTTATACAGTAGCAGAATTCTAGCTTGTAGAATCAGACCAGCTGCTGTTGGCTGGAATGACTGTAACAATGAAAAGACCTAATTATTTATTCATTTATTTATTCCATTTATACCCTGCCTATCTGGTCATTGCAACCACTCTAGGCGGCTATGTATACCTATGTATATCTTGATACCCAGATGGCTTCTGATATGATTGGAAATGATTGTCTGGTTTAATTCTGGAATCTAAGAATCGTTTTATTAGTAGTAGTAATAGTTTAAAAAAATCTACTACTATTACTACTAATACGATGATATTAGTAGTAGTAATAGTAGTAGTAGTGGGACGTGGTGGCATTGCGGGTTAAATCGCAGAAGCCTCTGTGCTCCAAGGTGATGTCTCTGCTTTTTAAGATGCTGTCGAGGTTTGTCATGTCATTTCTGTCTCCCTGGAGGACAGATTATCTTGTGTATAGCCTGTTCAGGCTAAAAAGCAATAAATGTTTAAAACACACGTTCCTGCACAGAAATACAGCAGGATGAACTTAATTGTCCCACCAAGAGCATCTGGATTAATATAACTAATATAACTGGGGCAAAAACCAAAGGGAAAATTGTCATGTCTACTATCGACTGCCCAATCCAGGAGAGAATACAGATGAAATGTTTGAAAAGCACGTTGCAAGAATGTCAAAGAGACATCATGCAGTCGTAATGGAAGACTTCAATTATCCGGACATCTGATGGGAGACAAATTCTGCCCAATATGGACCTTCCAAGAAATTCCAGGCTCATGTGGCTAATCATTTTCTCCAACAAAAAGTGGACGAAGAAACCAGACTTGATCCTACCCGATATGGATGATTTGGTGGAAGGAAGTGGCAGCCAATATATATATATATATGCTGGGCTTTAGGAAAGCCAGTTTTAATAAACTCAAGAGTAAAAGGGGTCCAAGATGGATGATAGTTTCTTCCAAAGAATTCCAAAAAGAGAAAAGGAGGGAAGAGAACGAAAAGACCAGAAAGTTCGATCTTCTCCCAAAACAGTACAAACGGAGGGGAAAGAAGATGCCTGATAACACTGGTTCGTGCTTTGGTAATCTCGAGGATGTGACTATTGCAGTGCTCTGTATGTGGGGCTGCCCTTGAAGGCGGTTCAGAAGCTGCAGGAAATACATCTGAATTTGACGCTGTTATACCTGTCCTATCCTGCTCACATGTATGCTTCGGGGCCAGATTCAAGGTGCTGACGTTAAATTATACAGCATTGTACAGTTTAGAACCTCATTACATGGCTCTTCATCCAGGCCTTTGAAAACCTTAACCCCCTTTTAATCTTAATTTTGAGGCAATTTGGTGATGGCTCCATGTTTGCCTTCTTGAATTTGGCAATGTCAATTAGGCTGGGTAGTTTTAGGATAGCTGTTTTTGCTTTTATATACTTGTAGATCACAAGGTGAATATGAGCCAATAGTGCAACGTGGGTCCAAAAAAGGCCAATGATATTTTAGGATGCATTTACAAAAATATCGTCTCCAAATCCTGTGCGGCAATTGTCACCCTGTATTCAGGACCGGTTAGGTCTCCTCTAGAGTACTGTGTCCAGTTCTGGTCACTGCAGTTCAAGAAGAATGCTACAGGAAGCCAGGTTTTGGCCGAATATCAGGAAAATATTTTGTCGCAGTTTGATCTGTATTCCTGCATTGAGCAGGGCATTGGACTCGATGGCCTTTTAGGCCCTTTCCACATCCATCATTCCATGCTAAGATACATACAGTATATAGGTTAGGCTGCCTGTCAGAGGGATTAAACAGTGACTAAGGATTCTCCAGAGCAGTCTCTCTAGGACCAAAAGCAACAAGCATCTGGTTCTGAGCAGAACAAAGAGGTGGTGCCAGAAGTCCTGCTGGGATGTCCTGCTTCTGGAATGATCTGGTCAGCCACTGTGGGAAAGAGAACACTGACCCGATGACCTTCGGGCTGATTCAGATCGAGTCTTTTGACTAGAATTTCACCTCTACAGTAGGGAGGTCACATTGTCTATTCCATTTTCTTCAGCAAAATGGTGTTGGGTTTCCATTTGGGCAGCTAAGTTTTGGATTTCTCCTTTGATTGAACAGGTTGGCTCATAATATATATATGGAATTCCAATTTTTTACCCAAGTGCAGTATTGAGTTTAAATGTGGGGCCATAGGTTTTTGGTAGATTTTAATTGCTGAGAGAAAACGGGGTTTCTATATTTGGATGGTGAAAGTTGTGTATATTTTAACTTTTTTTTGTAGTGTTGTCCAGTTTTACCTTGGGGAAGAGCACCTCATTTCGTTGCACCCACTTGTGAGCGCAATGACAAATAAATTTCTTATGTCTTATGTCTTATGTCTTATTTAAAAGCCAAGTACAGTGGTGCCTCGCATAGCGAGGTTAATCCATTCCGGATTAACCTTCGCTATGCGAAAACATCGCTGTACGGATCAAAAAAAGCCAACTATGTTTAATGCGTTCCAAATTGGCAGAAAACCCACCATACAGCGATGTTTTCCGGGTCCGGCAGCCATTTTCGCGCCCTCAGGAAGCGAGGGGAGGGCACAAAAACGCTGCGCACGGCCATTTCAGCCGCAGCGAGACCGCGGATCAGCTGTTCGGTGCGTCCAAAATGGCCGCCGGAACACCCGAAATGGCTGTGCACAGCATTTTTGCACCCTCCCCTCGCTTACCAAGGGCGTGAAAACGCTGCCCGCGGCCATTTCGGGTGTTCCGGCGGCCATTTTGGACCCACTGAACAGCTGATCCGCGGGTCGCAAAGCGAAGGTCGGTAAGCGAAACGCTTACTGATCTTCGCTATGCGAATTTCGCCCATTGGGGCCGACGCAATGCCTTCGCATTAGCGATCCCGGAAAAGGGATCGCTATGTGAATTCATCGCTGTACGGGGCGCTCGTTAAGCGAGGCACCACTGTAGACACCACCCCTGCTGCATCCAGACAACCCTTCCCCATCCTTTTTCCCAAGTGTCCTCACTCCTACCTGATCTGGCTGAACAGCGCCCATCTTCTTTCTTGTGAAAGAATCCCTGGAAGGAGGCTGAAGGTACATCTCGCTACCTGTGAGGGAGACACAGAAGATGGGTCAATACAGGACGCTTTGAGGGGATTTGGGGAAGGGGGCCTTGAGGACCACCCCCTGGATCCATCAAGGAAAAGCCAGCCATTGGCCCACCTCCTCTGCATTCCACCTGTAGGATCCACACAGGATCAGGTGTTTTCTCTGCTGGGTAAACCAACTGGCATCAACACTGGCCTCCTTTCAGTGCCAGGCCAAGCCACGGCTCCATCCCCATCGGGGATCAGAGTCTTGACTATATTTTATATCATTACTGTTGTAACATAATAAGGTAAGAATACCACATTAGTACACGATTTACGTGGTGGCACTGTGGGTTAAACCGCAGAAGCCTTTGTGTGCTTCAGGGTCAGAAGACCAGCAGTCGTAAGATCAAATCTACTTGGTGGAGTGAGCTCCTGTCACTTTATCCCAGCTCCTCGCCAACCTAGCAGTTTGAAAGAATGCAGAAATGTGAGTAGATAAATAGGTAACAGCATTCCGTGTCCAGTCACACTGGCCACATGATGACGGAAACTGTCTACGGACAAACGCTGGCTCTACGGCTTGGACACGGGGATGAGCACCGTGCCTTAGAGTCGGACACAACTGGACTAAATGTCAAGGGGAACCTTTACCTACACAATTTAGACAACCCTCTCACAACGGTATACATCCATTTACTGGTTCTTTATTCCCGGAGGTCTATCCTGACCTCGGCGAATGCAGGATAAAAGAGAAAACATCTTAATGGAATAATAATAATAATAATAATAATAATAATAATAATAATAATAATAATAATAATAATAATAATAATAATAATAATAATAATAATAATAATAATAATAATAATAATAATAATAAATAATAATAATAATAATAAAATAATAATTTAAAGTCCAGAAAAATAGTGTGAATTGGTGTGCTCTTTCTCTTTGGATCTTGTGTCAGGGAACCTTCACACTTTCAGCAAGGTCGAGAAAAACAACGTGGTCCCCAAATGGTTACAAAAGGGGGAGTGCGACCCTCTCCCAGAATTCCAACCCTCATTCAGGGTGCAAGATGCAATGGAAATGTTTATTTTTAAAAAAAAAATCAGAGAGTTGTAGCCAGAGGTGCAACAGAGAACCCTTACCTTCCGAGGAGGTGGCGTCTCCTTCACTGCCCAGCCTAATCCACCCCAAATCTGCCTCCTTCCTGATGTCTGGAGGGGCCTTGTAGCCTTCGGGGGATTTAGTGGCTCTTTTGACCGATACCTGAGAGAGAAATAAAGATCAGAGAAAGCAAAAAGCCTCACGGGGTTGGGGGTTGGGGAGGAACACAGGCAGACCAAGGGCACAGCTTGGCAAAGAGAAGATTGTTTTCAAAGCTGCTTTGAATTCTTTCCTAAGGAAATCACTCTTCCAGACCTCCAGTTTCATTGGGGTGGGGAGAAATAAAGATGTACAAGGGGGGGGGGGCTTCCGTGGAGCGGAGGGGTGATCACCCTGACCACACCCTGGCCTGGCTCAAAGCCTGCTATGCTATCCATTCCTTTCCCTTCTCGATCCATTGATGGCTGCTTTATTGATTTTATGTGGTGTTTATCTTTTATTATATTTTGACCAAACTCCGGGAGGCAGTGGAAGACAGGAGGGCCTGGCATGCTCTGGTCCATGGGGTCACGAAGGGTCGGCCATGACTAAATGACTAAGCGACAACATGATTTGTTTTATTTCATTTTTTTTTCACTCAGGGTGTAAACCACCCATAGTAGAGTTTATTGGTAATTTAGATAGACAGACAGACAGACAGACAGACAGACAGACAGACAGACAGACAGACAGACAGACAGACAGACAGACAGATAGATAGATAGATAGATAGATAGATAGATAGATAGATAGATAGATAGATAGATAGATAAGAAAAAAGGAAGTAAAGATAGACTGACTGACTGACTGATCAATCTCTTTATCTGCAATCCAGTGGTTTTGGTTTATTTGGACCTCCTGAGAAGCCAGCTTTTTAAATATCAATCATGAACCATCCAGACCCCCCCCCCCAATGTTTCTTTAATCCTTTCTTGGATAGTCTTTGGTGGAGTACTTATTTATTTATCATTTCAGTTTAATAGACCGCTCCCATTACTGTCACAGCACTACTCACAATAAAATGCACAAAGTAGTAAGTGTAATTAAAAACCATGTAACAATCAATCACATAAAAACAGAGGGCACCAGAGCATTAATAAAACTATATAAAACAAACAAACAAACAAACAAATAAAAAACAGACAAACAAATAATAACCAGAAATACAAGTAGCAATAGCTGGACGGCGATGTAAAATCCCCTCAACTCAACTAGAATCCGTTGGTCTGCATCGGACAGCAAGTCATTTACTCCTAGGTAATGATGAAAATGAGATTTCTCCAGCAGCACATCGACAAAATTTAAGGAGGCACTAATTTCTTTTCTTCCTAAAGCCTCTTTCTCACCTATTTCTAGCCCATCCCCTTTGGAAATAAAAAAAAAGAGGCCCATGGTAGGCACATCCCAGCCAGCGGCACCCTATTCTAGGGCCTGTTGACAAAACCATTAAACATATATTCTAAAAAGTCCTTTCTCTTCTTGGCATCAGCTTTAATTTTTAAAGGGGGTTAGGGTGTCTTTATCCAAGGCATTCCCCTCCTGACTTTGGCACTATTCCAGAACTTCAAGCTGGGCAGGGTCAGCCAGGGAAATCCTGGCAAAAATTGGGGGGGGGGGAAGAAATATTCCAAATTGTTCAGGCCTGAAAGAGGCCCCTTTGGTTGCTATTTGGGGAGAGGGTCTTCCTTCCCCCCCCTCTCCCCTTTGTCCCCTCCAACACCCACCCACAGAGAGGACTCCCTCCTCTACGGACCCCCCAGGATCCCCCCCAAATCCCCCCCTGGCGCTCACCTGCGCTCCCCTTTGTCTTGGAACTGGAAGCGCAGAGGCGTGGGAAAATCCCCGGCCGAATTCCCACGGGTGGAGGGAGGGGCCGGAAGTGGGGAGGAGGAGGAGGAACAGCGCCCTCTGGCTGCCCTTCCCCTCACAGCCAGAGGTCTCTCTAGGAAGCGAAACTTGTTCACTTTAACTCCGGAGAGGCCGGCGAGAGGGGGCTGCAGAAGGAACCTCACAGCCATTCTGCTGTGTGGATCTTTGTACTTCTATTTAACAACAACAACAACAACAACAACAACAACAACAACAACAACAACAACAACAATAATGCATACATATCCTGTTTCCCAGAAAATAAGACCTAACCTGAAAATAAGCAGCAACCAGAAGATGATATGGGGGCTGGGGGGGGAGGAAATCCCCTGAAAATAAGCCCTAATGTGATTTTTATAGGAAAAATTAATATAAGGCCCTGTATTATTTTTGGCGGACCACGGTACATACATAACTTTTATATAATACCAATCAATATTTTTATAACTTTCTCTCTCTCTCTCTCTCTCTCTCTCTCTCCCCCCCCCCCTGCCCCTCTAGAATGAAGTCTACTCTGGGTGGCTAACAATAAAAATAAAAAAAACAATATAATAAAATAAAAACCAACAATAGTATAGTTCAAGATGGGGGGAAAATATTCGAGTGATGACAGGAGGGAAAGCCTGCCTAAAGACCCAGACCTTAAGTTTGCTATTAAAAACACCCAGCAAGGGAGTAGTAGGGAGCCAGGCAGATCTCTGAGGGCAGACTGTTCCAAAGTCGAGGGGCCACTGCCGAGAAGTCCCGCTTTCTTGTTCTTTCTCTCCAGGCCTCCCTTGGCGTTAAGCCCCTCAGCCACCCTTCCTGGCTAGAACAAGTGATTCGGGTAGATCTAAGTGGGAAGATATGGAGCTGGTGACAGATTTTACTTTCTTGTGCTCCATGATCACTGCAGATGGTGACAGCAGCCACAAAATTAAAAGATGCCTGCTTCTTGGGAGGAAAGCAATGAGAATCCTAGACAGCATCTTAAAAAGCAGAGACATCACCTTGCCAACAAAAGTCCGAATAGTCAAAGCGATGGTTTTTTCCAGTAGCAATGTATGGAAGAGAAAGCTGGACCATAAAGAAGGCTGACCGCCGAAGAATTGACGCTTTTGAATTGTGCTGGAGGAGGCTCTTGAGAGTCCCCTGGACTGCACAGAGAACAAACTTATCCATTTTTGAAGGAAATCAAGCCTGAGTGCTCACTAGAAGAACAGATCCTGAAGCTGAGGCTCCAATCCTTTGGCCATCTCACAAGAAGAGAAGACTCCCCGGAAAAGACCCTGATGTTGGGAAAGTGTGAAGGCAAAAGGAGAATGGGACGACAGACGACGAGATAGTTGGACAGGGTCACTGACGTCTCTGCTTGATCTACAGTGTTCAAAAAAGGAGAGAGCTCCTGGCGGATGGCCTCCACTTTAGATTTTTAAAATGCTGCAAATTGGTCGGGTGGAATACTAGTAGGAGGCCCATCACTTAGACCAATTCCTGATAGATTGTGAATTATATAGAAAAGTTCCGCCTGCTGATTTGAAGCTTCGCTTATCTGGACAGTGAGATGAGCTCGACTGGCAGCCCTCACCTTAGTAAGGTAGTGTTTAGTCACGATCCTGACAGTTTTTGCTTCATAGCTCACAGCTCCTGATTAAACCTAGGCACTGGCCCAGCTCTGCAAAGGAGAGGATGTTTAGGAGTGATCGTGTCAGCAGCCCTAGTGGTGGCAGTAAGCCAGCCATCAACCAGAGCCTTGACAGGAGCGCCAGTCAGATCAGCCGGAATCCCTCTCATGGAGTCCTGGAATCCTATAGGATCCAGTAGCCTTTGAGGGCAGACCATGCTTAGGTTTTTGGTTAACACTTTTTGTGGGTCATATTCTTAATGGTCGTTGAAAGGTATCAGAAATACTTTGTTGAAACATGTATCTGTTATATGTCAATGTTTTCAACGGACTGTGTCTGGTGTTTTTTGAACGATATTGTGCCGTCAAGTCCATTCTGACTTATGGTGCCCGTTTCATGGTTTTCCAGGTACAGTGGCGCCTCGCTAGACAGTTACCCCCGCATGAAAGCTTTTTTGCTAGACATTGACTTTTTGCGATCGCTACCGTGATTCGCAAAACAGTGATTCCTATGGGGGAATTTCGCTGGACCATGTTTTTGTCCCTGCTTCGCAAACCAATTTTCGCTGGACAACAATTTTGACAGCTCCCTCCGCGCTCGCAAAACGGGTGTTTTCGGGACCTCAGCTTCGCAAGACAGCGATTTAAACAGCTGATTGGCGGTTCGCAAAGCGGCTTTCCTATGGCCAATCCTCGCTAGACAACGACGATTCTTCCCCATTGGAATGCATTAAACAGGTTTCAATGTATTCCAATGGGGAAATGCTTTATGCTAGACAATGATTTCGCTAAACAGCGATTTCAGTGGAACGGATTATCGTCTAGCGAGGCACCACTGTAAAACGTTTTCTCCTTCCCTTCTTCTGGGTGTGTGGGTGTGCACTGGGATCACTATCCAGCTTTTGCCCAAGGCTACCCAGGCTGGCTCTTTTCCACAGGGGGGATTCGAGCTCTGTACCTCTGGCTCCCTAAACTACTGAGTGATCTAGCTAGCACCACTTGACTAGAAATCCCAAACTCTGCCATCAGGCAAGGATTGCCCCCCATCCCCCCAAGACCGGGGGGGGGGCAGGAGGGCTGGCCTCAGGTTGCAGAATGGGGTGGGGTGCTGCTTCTTCCTTTATCCCTCCCCTCCACCCTAAAACCATCAGATATGCTGCCTGGTGAAAGATTTGAGGCAGAACCACAGAAGCCAAGAGATCACAGAGTGAGGTTGGGTCTCCAGGTGCCTCGGCCGGGCGCCTGCAAGGGTTAAGGCCAGCGAGTCTGGCGCCAGAAGGTCTGCCTAGCAAGGCCCCTTCCCTGCTTCCGGTGGTCTTCCTCCTCTTCCTCCCCACTCACGTGCTCTCTGGTGCAAAAAAAAGTTAAGGCAGGCACGGAGCGGGTGAGTGAAAGGAAGAAAAGAGGTTTTGGAGGGGGTTGAAAAAGTTGGCGCCTGGCAGCCTCTTGCCTCGCCCTAGCATTATTATCACCATCATCCTCATCATCCTTCCTTCTCCACCCCCACGTTCATTTTTGGAGGCACCTGGTGAGTACAAAGTGCTTTGGGGGCGTAGGGGACCCCAAAACTTGGAGGGGCTAGGAGGCGACGGGGGAAGGGGGCCCCTCTCTCAAATAGTCCCCGGGGGTTGAGTCTGGTGTGTGTGTGTGTGTGTGTGTGTAAGGAATATATGATTGTCTGTATGTCTGTCCTTTCTAGCCAGAGGGTGGGCTTGCTTATTTGGTTAAATTGGGGTGCATTCTTCTCAAACCCCCCCCCCCAAATACCTGTCATGTTTTGAAATCGTGCAGTGAGGTGGGAGGGAAGGAAACACCCTCCAGACATGATTTTTAAAAGATATTTTCATGGCGAGCCCCCCCTCCCCCTTTTTTTTATCTGAGTGTGTCATGTTGTGCTCTATTTTGATTTAAACTGATTTAACATTGGCTCAAGGCCCAGTTCTAATTTTAATACTCTTCCTCCTCCCCCTCCAGATTTTGCTTTTTTATTCTGTTTTAACCGTTAGCTTATACTCCTGCTTGGAACTTAACACGGAGCTGCGGGATTTCCACGGGAGCCTTTTGGAATAAGGCAGAGCCAGAAATCCCTCCACTGGATTATGCTGGACAGGGAACGAAAAGTGGAATGGCAAGGTAAGGGCTCAAACTTGGTTTCTTGAGAAAACTCATCAAGCTCTATCTCTTCTACTTCGCTAAGTGTCAAGGTGGGTTTCAAAGAGTAAGGAGGTGTTGAGCTCTATCCAGTGTTATAAGTCAGCTGCCTTGACTAGTTTTCAATAGTGAAATACAGTGGCTGGGATCCACTAAGAGGTCTCAACCAGGGTGGGTCCCTTGGTTCGAAGGAACTGACAGAGCGGGTGACCCACCAGATTTCCACTGGTTCCGTGGGCCCGCTCCAGCTGAACTTTCCTACTGGGTTTTAGCCTATGCTGTTTACTGTAGGATCTCCAGATGTGAGCTTTGAGAAGGGGCCAGGATCCAACCTGGCATTAGTTCTGTAAGGTGTTTCCCCTCAGCAGTTCAAAGAAAGCACAATGTTTGATGGAAAAATCAGAATAAGGTCATAGAAATAGTACAAATACAGGAGTAAGTGATACCATTAATCAGCCATTAAGAACATAAAACAACATGAGAGAACAAATAGGAAGCTTTCAATGATAAATCATCTTTATTTATTATTTTATTTATGTATTTATTTATTTTTATTTATTTATCTTCTTCAAGGCTGTGCCTCAAGTTCTTGTGGGCAAATCCAAATGTAGGTGCTGTTATTAAGTGTTGAGAGTTTTGATCTGAAAAATGTATTAAATATAATGTTGTATAGTGAACAGTAAAAATGGCTGATAGAACCTGAGTCATGTACTAAGGGGATTCAGGTGGGTACCAAGGTTGAAGACGATGTTATACAGCTGGAGAAAATGATGTCACCTTATTTATGTGCAAAATGAAGTAATATCCTAAATTCATGTGGCCGAAAGCGTAGAGGCTAAGCTAGCTTCTTAGAAGGAAACATCTGCAGCAGATGCGTGGGTTTGCAAGCTAGCCTTTCAGAATTTACGGCCAATCTCTTAAAAACGGAGGACAGTCCCAGGCACTCTGAGGAGGTCTGCAATTACCGTGTTCGATGTATATTTAATACATTTTTCAGATCAAAACTCTCAACACTTGATAACAGCACCTACATTTGGCCTTCTCATGCCCTTGCTAAGCAGAGCCCATACCTTCAATAATATTGTGACTGTCCTATTTATACCCATCCACGTGATGGTGGGTTGATTACCAAGTGCAGGTAGAGGCCATAGACAAAATTGGTACTAACCATATTAATGGCATGCCATCAAGTCGATTCTGACTTATAGTGACCCTTTTCAGGGTTTTCGAGGTTAAAGATCCAACAAACTCCAACTTGGTTGACCCACGGGGGGACCGTGCGGCTTGCCCAAGGCCACACAGGCTGGCCCTCCTCCCAGGAAGCACAGTGGGGAAATCAAACTCCTGCCCCCCTGGCTTTGCGGTCAGATACCTAAACCACTGAGCTATCCAGCCAGCATAGACAAAATTGCAACGCAATAAGACTCACAGTTCTGTTTCTGTGTGAGCTTTCATTGATCAAACTCCTTCATACGGAAGGAATTCAAAAACTATGTTCTCTGTAAGCAGTATTATTACTTTGTTCTCTTGTTTATAATAGTCCCTGTAATAGAGAACTTATATTGGAACTCTTTCTGTTTGAAGAAATTCACTTTTATCATGAAAACTCACTCTAAAGTCTTTTTAAACTGCCGAAATTTTGTGTCCTCCCCTATTTTGGTCCTTTTCCCCTCCCCCCATTCTCTAATTTGTACCAACATTCTCAGATAGATTAAAACGGATCTGCTTCTCTGGAAATTAATCCGATAAAACCGTCCTCCCCCTTGTCAGCCTGGAAAGGCATGCTTGTTTCTGAGTTTAAATGGAAATTTCAGATTCCAGTTCGAGAGAAGCTGAAAAGTATCCGGAGACGGGCAATAAAAGTAAGCATGGGTCTAAAAAAAACAAATCTTTTAAAGAACAGTGGAGGGATTTGGGTATGAATCAACATGGAGAAGGTCAGACAGGCAGGAGAGAGCCATCTCCACCTATTTGACAGGCGGTCGAGTCAGAAAGAGTTTCGAGGGAGGGAGGGAAGAGGTCAAGCATGGACTGGATGGTGGTGGACTGTCCAGCAAGAGGCCAGGAGGGTCATCTGTCTGTCAGGGGTTCTGTCCTTGTAAATTCACTCCATCGGCAGGACGTCAGACTAGATAATCTGAGAATTCCCTTCCACCTCTACAGATGTATGATTCTGTACTTCAAGCCCGTGTATTCTTTGCAGGAGAAATAAGAAATGAGTATAGCACGTTTATGCTGTTCTCTCTGTATATATAGTGGTGCCCCGCTTGACGATTACCTCATTAGACGAGGAAATTGCTTAACGATTAAGTTTTTGTGATTGCTTCTGTGATCGCAAAACGATGTTTGGGGTTTTTTCTCTTTGCGATGATCGGTTGCCTGCTTCGGGAACCGATTCTTCACATTACGACGATCAAAACCAGCTGATTGTCGGGTTTCAAAATGGCCACCGGGTGTACAAAATGGCTCCCCGCTGTGTTTAGGAAGGTTTTCTTGCAAGACAGGGAGCTGAAAATGGCCGCCCTGCGGAGGATCTTCGTTGGACAGTGAGTTATTCAGCCAATTGGATTGCATTGAACGGGTTTTCATTGCATTTCAATGGGATATTTTATTTCGCTTGACGAGAATATTGGTTAACAGTGATTTTGCTGGAATGGATTATCCTCGTCGAACAAGGCACTACTGTACTTTAATTGTTCAGCAAAATTTATTTGCCATGGGCTTGTGAAGCATGCAGTACTGACCCATCTTCTGTGTCTCCCTTAAAGGTGGCGTGATGGGCCTGCAGCCTTTTTCCAGGGATTCTCCCACAGGAGAGGAGACAGGAGCACTCCAGCCAGATCAGGTAGGAGAGGAAGCTTACAAAGATCTAAGGAAGACTGTATGTTCCTTTTAATATGGTTAGTAAACATTATTTTTCTTTCTGGAGACGGAAAGCTGTTTTCTCCTGTTGGTTTTCTCTTTTCCAGGCCAGATGTTATGCCCTTCTCTCTTGTTCCCTTGAAATTTACTTCAGACCATGCAGGAGAACGGCTGGCCGTTGTGTATTCCCCTCTTCTAAAATCCGGCTCTTCTTCTTTCAGGATCTGATGAGCTTAGAGGAGGTGGCTGTGTCCTTCACAGTGGAGGAGTGGGCGCTGCTGGGCCCAGGCCAGAAGGCCCTCTATCGGGAAGTCCTGGAGGAGATCAAGGGCCACCTGGCCTCTCTGGGTAAGGCTATTTCTAATAATTATCCCAGAAACTGGACAGGCTGAGATGTTTTGTGGCATTATTGGGTGGTCTCGCCTGAAAAAGGTTCTGGAGGCACAGGAGGTAAATCTGAGCATGTCAGAAGTGGGGGGATGGGCTCAGTGTATCTGTCATTAGCCCACCATGTTTGGTGTTGCCTCGTTGGATGATTGGTCATTTTTGAACTCCTTCGGGCGGAACACACCCTTGCAGCACCACTAGCCAAAATGACTGACGGCCGCCGGAAGTAGCGTGTGGCCAGGAAGTGAACTTAATCCATGGAATCTTATATTTGAATAGAACAAACTTTAAGGTGCAACAAAGGTTTTGCCTTTTTGTGACACTCTGGGTGAGTGGGTGAGGTGTACACCCACGCACAGACACACACAACAAGAAGAATAACAGTGATAGAAGAATAGTCCACACTGGAGGTGGCAAAGCAGGTGCTCCCGATTTCCGTTCACCAGCACCAGATCAGAACAGAAGTTAGTCACGGGGGTGAGGGGGGAGTGTATTCATGTATCTTTTGAGCAAATGGCTCAGGGGGGAAAACAAAAAGTCCCAGGTAGCTTTGTAGCTCAAGATTGGAGATGTGGTGTGTGCAGGAAATTGCTCCAGGTATAGAGTCTTCAAAGCCCTAAAATGAAATACAATCTGGGTAGAAGTATCTGCCTGAAAAGAGCCCTGGATTCAAAATCTGGCTGTCTTTAAATGCAGAGGTTGCCCTCCAGTGGCTATAGACTTCCGCCCCTTTTTGGTTACTAGATCCCCGCATGGCTTGAATGGCAGCCAAGTCAAGCAAGGCTCGACTGAGGGATGAGCGGGGAGGCCACCTTGCTGGCCAGGGAGCGTTGGAACATTCTAAAGAGAGCAATCGGAAACTGACTTTTTAAAAGGAAGGTATCTTAGGGTGGTGGTTAAACCACAGAAGCCTCTGTGCTGCGAGGTCAGAAGACCAGCAGTCATAAGGTCGAATCCACGCAATGGAGGGAGCTCCCCTCGCTTGTTCCAGCTCTTGCCAACCTAGCAGTTCGAAAGCATGTAAAAATGCAAGTAGATAAATGTGACCACGGAAACTGTCTACGGACAAACACTAGCTATACAGCTTGGAGATGGGGATGATCACCATGCCCTAGAGTCAGACACGACTGGGCTAAATGTCAAGGAGAACCTTTATCTTTACCTATCTTAGGGTGCCGAGTGAAAGGTTGAGGTGAAAACAAAACCTTCTGTCTTGGAAATGCCCAGAGGAACTTCTAAAAAATAGCGAGGTTGATTTGACCCGAGCTTTTGGGGGCTTCCACTTCCTGCCTCTGAAAGAGCAGGGTGCAGTCTGTGAAAGAAGAGGCCAAATAAGATAAAAAGCTTACAGCTCTTGTAAGGGAAATCCTGCATTGTTACACTTCTATTCTTCTTCCAGCTGAGGCAGAGAGGCTGTTTTTGAAGGAGAAAGGTCGGCCAGAGAAATCGAAGGGAATCTGCCGGATCCTGGTGCTTAAAATAGAACAGCCAGTTTCCCAGAATCCCGAAAAAGGAGACTCTTCCAGAACCAGCAGAAAACCAACACCAGAAATGAAGAAATCGGAACAGCAGAGAATCCGTACATGCCCTGAGGTCCTGGTGGCTCATCAGAGTAGTCATGATGGAGTCAAGAAGCCCTACAGCTGCCCAGAATGTGGGCAAAGCTTCACCCAATGGTCGCTCCTGAGCACCCATGAAGAAACCCATGCCCAAGAGAAGCCATTTGTTTGCCCTGAATGTGGGCAGCGCTTTTGCAACAGGACCAGGCTTGTTTCTCACCACAAGATCCACACGGGGGAGAAGCCCCATCATTGCACCACATGTACACGGAGCTTCTTGCTCAAGCATGACCTGATCCGACACCTGAGGATCCACACCGGAGAGAAGCCCCACGAGTGTTCTGATTGCGGGAAAGGCTTCCGGAGCATGTCGGCCTTCCACGTGCACAGGCGGATCCACACGGAGGAGAAGCCTTATCCGTGTTCGGCCTGCGGAAGGTGCTTCCGCCATCGCACGAACCTCACCGTGCATGAGCGGATCCACACAGGTGAGAGGCCGTACAAGTGCAAGGACTGTGCCAAGTGCTTCAGCGATGCCTCGTCCCTCAAGATACACCAGAGGTGTCACACAGGCGAGAAGCCTTATCTCTGCTCGGAGTGCGGGAGAAGATTTTCCCAGAATGCTGGCCTGTTCCAGCACAAGAAGATCCATACGGGAGAGAAGCCCTTCCAGTGCGCTCTCTGTCCCAAAAGCTTCCGGGATAAACGAACCTTTGCCGGGCACCAGGGAACCCACAAAAGGGAGATGCCGTTTCATTGCCCGGTGTGTGACAAAGGTTTTGGCTCTCGCTCGAATCTCGTTAAGCATGAACAAACCCACTTGGCACCAAAAAAGCTTTAAGCCCTCCTAATGTGGGGGGAAATTCCCTCAGAGACCCATGATGGAGGAAGTGCCACAGGTGATTTTTCTGACTGCCTGTTCTCCCATCAGAGAAGGGAATGATCTGTTCATAATTCCTGAATACAGTAGGGACCATCATATCTGCAGGGGATGGGTTCCAGCATCTCCTGGATGGTCAAAGACACAGTTTATAGCAAACACTATAACATAGTCTGTTGGACACATGACTCCCCTATACCTTTAATTTTTATCTCAGTAGGGTCTGTATAAGAGCCGAGCTGAAGCCTTCTCTTCTTCATCATCAATGTATTGAAGACTAAAGACGACCATTCTCCCACCCACCCCTTCACTCACTCTCGCTCACACATACACAATCTCTAGTTCTGCTGCCTTTCTTCTTTTAATAAGTGAAGGATCCCTTTCCTTGTTTGCCCGGGAGTCTTGAAGAAGTGGCTGGCTGGAAGGCAGGAAGGGGCAGGAGATGGATGCTGGGTGGATGGTGGATCAGGCCCACCCTGCAGCACTGAGGAGGCCACTTTTTGAGGGCCTGTTGGGAGAAAGACATGCCTGGCCCTGGTGCCAAGCTGGTGGGATCCTGAAGGTGCTGGGAGAATGACCCCAAGGAATCGGGGTGGGAGGAAGGTAGGTGGGCACTTGGAGGGCATTGGGGGCAACATGCAGATGGTCCTTCAATATCTGGCACCCGATCGGTCTCCTTTGCACGTGCCCACTTTGGCAGGTATGGATTCACCTGCATTCACCTCCAGAGATGATTTTGCTGCAGGACATGCAGTTCTGACTGGTGAGGTTCCCCCTCATTTGCCTCTAGATAGTTAGGCATCCTTCAGTCTCGAAAGACTATGGTAGCGTGCTCTGTATGGAGGACTTGGAACAGCGTCTAGTGTGGCTGAGGAGGCAAATTCGAGAGTGACAATCCCTTCCACACTGAAGACAAATCCAATCTGTCCCCTGTCCAGCTCCCTGGTTTTGCTGCTTTTGTGATTTCCTCTTTGCCTCGGCCTGCTGGGCAAGGGTCGCTTCAAATTGGGAGAGGCCACGATGCAGTGCCTGCCTCCAGGCTGAACGCTCAGATGTCAGGGTTTCCCATCTGTTGAGGTCTATTCCTAAGGCCTTCAGATCTCGCTTGCAGACGTCCTTGTATCGCAGCTGTGGTCTCCCTCTGGGGCGATTTCCCTGCACTAATTCTCCATACAGGAGGTCCTTTGGAATCCGACCATCAGCCATTCTCACGACGTGCCCAAGCCAACGTAGACGTCGCTGTTTCAGCAATGTATTCATGCTGAAAATTCCAGCTCGTTCTAGGACTACTCTGTTTGGGACTTTGTCCTGCCAGGTGATGCCAAAAATCCGTCGGAGGCAACGCATATGGAACGTGTTCAGCTTCCTCTCCTGCCGTGCACAAAGGGTCCAGGACTCGCTGCAGTACAGGAGTGTGCTTAGGACACAGGCTCTATAGACTTGGATCTTTGTATGTGTCGTCAGCTTCTTATTGAGCCATACTCTCTTTGTGAGTCTAGAGAACATGGTGGCTGCTTTGCCAATGCGTTTATCCAGCTCGACATCCAGAGAGAGGGTGTCAGAGATGGTTGAGCCAAGGTACACAAAGTCATGAACAACCTCCAATTCTTGTGTAGAGATGGTAATGGAAGGAGGTGAGTCCACGCCCTGGCCCATGACTTGTGTTTTCTTCAGGCTGATTGTTAGTCCAAAGTCTTGGCAGGCCTTGCTGAAACGATTCATGAGTTGTTGGAGGTCTTCAGCAGAGTGGGCAACGATGGCTGCATCATCTGCAAAGAGGAAGTCCCGCATGCATTTCAGTTGGACTTTGGTCTTCGCTCTCAATCTGGAGAGATTAAAGAGCTTTCCGTCTGATCTAGTCCGGAGATAGACACCCTCGGTTGCAGTTCCAAAGGCATGCTTCAGCATGACAGCAAAAAAGATCCCAAAAAGTGTTGGTGCGAGGACACAGCCCTGTTTCACTCCGCTTCGGATGTCAAAGGGGTCTGATGTTGAGCCGTCAAAAACTACAGTGCCTTTCATTCCCTCATGGAAAGATCTGATGATGTTAAGGAGACGAGATGGACATCCAATCTTGGGAAGTATTTTAAAAAGGCCATCCCTGCTAACCAGATCAAATGCTTTTGTAAGGTCTATGAAGGCCACTAAGAGCGGCTGTTGTTGTTCCCTGCATTTCTCCTGCAGCTGTCGGAGGGAGAATACCATGTCAGTGGTGGATCTATTAGCTCGAAATCCTCTAGATAATTATTCCTATTATTGTTGCTATTATTGTTTTGCTTGTTGGAGACCCACACCTTTGAATGTAAGTTACAGATCTTACCTTACGGTGGTGCAGTAAAGGTAAGCTGTAGAAACTACTATGTTGAGTTGTTCTTTTCTCTTATGATGTTTTTGCTCCCAGTTTAAATAAAGACTTTCTGAGCTGGATATTGACGTCCATTCCCGACTTTCACCGGGTTGCTGAAACAAGACCTGTAATTTTTCAAGACTTGATAACATGTTTGTGTGTGTGCGCGCACAGCGGAGGGGCGGGCGGGCGTGTTAATGAATGAAGAGAGTGAGTTACCACTGTATTGGGAGGTTAAGGGGAACATGGGTGTTATAATCCAATGTATCAGAGGAGCACTGGATCAGGGTAAACTGAAGCTTTCTCAGTTAAATTTCTATTTTTGTTATGTGTATTTTTTTAATGCATACGTTTGACATGGTAAACTCTACGAAGATAATTGGATGATGATATCTTCTACCTAGTTAGCCTGACAGCATCTGGATTTCTTGTTTAATATTTTATTTAGTAGTTTCGTCTCCCATCTTATTTCCAGTGAGCTCCAAGCAGGGTATGCAGTGCTCTTCCTCTTCATCCACAACCCCGTTAGGTAGGTCACACGGGAGGAGAAAGGCCGGGCCAAGATGAGGTTGAGGCTTCCTGTGGGCTAGAACCTGGAAATCTCAACTCTCCGTTGATTACAACCACATTGCTTTGCTGTTATTTGCCATCAAGTCATCCCTGATTTATAACAACCCTATGAAAGAGCAATCTCCAGAATGTCCTGTTCTCAAAAGCCCAGCTCAGCTCATGCATCAGGACCGAGGCCGGGGCTGCTTTTAGGGGGCCAGCCCATCTCGTATTTGGTCTTCCTGTTTTTCTGCTGCCTTCCGCCTTCCCCAGCATTATTGTCTTTCCCAGAGAATCCTGTCTTCTCATGATGCCCTCAAAGTCCCTTTCAACCTTTTTCGTCTCCAGGGACAATTCAGACTTGATTTGATCTAGGACCCCCTTGTTCGTCTTTCTGGCAGTCCAGGGTATCCGCAAAGCTCTCCTCCAGCACCACATTTCAAAGGAATCATTCCTCCACCATTAGCTTTCTTAACTGTCCAGTTCTCGCATCCAAAAGAAAAACAGGAGTGTGAATGATCTGTCTCATTGTTTTTCCCACAATGACTGTGGAGTCCCATGATTTCTGTCAGATGGGATGCATGAGTGAACAGTGGCTTGGGGATGATCGTATGTAAAAACCATGGATTCACAAGGATTCCTATCTCTGATTGGTGTTTCTGCATCCCTGCAAAGCCATGTGCTAGGGTGTAAGAGTTCACTTGTTACCTGAGCCAATTCTAGCTCCCTTTCAAGAAAAACGTCAGTCAGGGGTTGCTCTTTTAACAATGGAACATTTATTGTGTCTTGAACAAATAAACTAGTGCCTTTAAACATTTCTGAGTCTTTGTCTCCCTCCGTCAACAGGACTGTCTGGGGTTTCCAATCTTCAACAATAACAGGGTTGCCATAACTAGCGTTCCCTATGGGCCTGGTGGATCGGAGGTCATCCAGTCTCTCAATGGGGTGGTCGATAGGCCAGGCAACAGGGGCACAGCCTCATCTCTGAGAAGGTCGTCCCAGAGGGTATTTCCCGGCTGATCCAATGTTCCCCAGACCTCAACTCCTCCATCTTCATTGCCAGAACTCTCCATTCACTCCTCTTACGCTTCTCCTCCTCGACCTTCTCTCTTTCCTCTCTAAATCCTCCTCCTCCACTCCTTTGCCTCAGTTTCTCCCCTGTAAGAGGGATGTACGGGAATAGCGGACCTTCTCTGATAATCGGCCTCTTCCCTTGGTATTTTGATCCTTTCCCATCTATCAGTCCAAGGGTCCTTGGTCCAAATCTCTTCCCAGCCCGGAGGCAAGGGCTCCTCTCTCCTTATAACTTCCCCTTACCCTGCCCCCCCCTCTCTGCACCATCCCCCTTCATGTTTCCCGCCTTTTCTCTCTCACTGATTCCCATCCCCCTCCTGTGTGTGTGTTTAGTCGTTTAGTCGTGTCCGACTCTTCGTGACCCCATGGACCAGAGCACGCCAGGCCCTTCTGTCTTCTACTGCCTCCCGGAGTTGTATCAGGTTCATGTTGGTTGCTTCGCAGACACTGTCCAGCCATCTCATCCTCGGTCGTCCCCTTCTCCTCTTGCCATCACACCTTCCTAACATCAAGGTTTTTTCCAAGGACTCTTTTCTTCTCATGAGATGGCCAAAGTACTGGAGCCTCAGCTTCAGGATCTGTCCTTCCAGTGAGCACTCTGGGTTGATTTCCTTTAGTATTGATAGGTTTGTTCTCCTTGCAGTCCAGGGGATTCTCAAGAGCCTCCTCCAGCACCACAATTCAAAGGCATCAATTCTTCGGCGGTCTGCTTTCTTTATGGTCCAGCTCTCACTTCCATACATCACGACAGGAAAAACCATAGCTTTGACTATTCGGACTTTTGTCGGCAAGGTGATGTCTCTGCTTTTCAAGATGCTGTTAAGATTTGTCATCGCTTTCCTCCCAAGAAGAAGGCGTCTTTTAATTTCAGGGCTGCTGTCTCCATCTGCAGTGATCATGGAGCCCAGGAAGATAAAATTTGACACTGCCTCCATATCTTCCCCTTCTATTTCCCAGGAGGTGATGGGACCAGTGGCCATGATCTTAGTTTTTTTGATGTTGAGTTTCAGACCGTTTTTTGCACTCTCCTCTTTCACTCTCATTACAAGGTTCTTTAATTCCTCCTCACTTTCTGCCATCAGAGTGGTATCATCTGCATATCGGAGGTTGTTGATATTTCTTCCGGCAATCTTAATTCCGGCTTGGGTTTCTTCCAGTCCAGCCTTCCGCATGATGTATTCTGCATATAAGTTAAATAAGCTGGGGGACAATATACAGCCTTGCCGTACTCCTTTTCCAATTTTGAACCACTCAGTTGTTCCATGACCAGTTCTAACTGTTGCTTCCTGTCCCACATATAGGTTTCTCAGGAGACAGATAAAGTGGTCAGGCACTCCCATTTCTTTAAGAACTTGCCATAGTTTGCTGTGGTCCACACAGTCAAAGGCTTTCGCATAGTCAATGAAGCAGAAGTAGATATTTTTCTGGAACTCTCTGGCTTTCTCCGTAATCCAGCGCAAGTTAGCAATTTGGTCTCGAGTTCCTCTGCCTCTTCGGAATCCAGCTTGTACTTCTGGGAGTTCTCGGTCCACATACTGCTGAAGCCTACCTTGGAGGATTTTGAGCATAACCTTGCTAGCGTGCGAAATGAGTGCAATTGTACGGTAGTTGGAGCATTCTTTGGCACTGCCTTTCTTTGGGATTGGGATGTAGACTGATCTTTTCCAATCCTCTGGCCACTGTTGAGTTTTCCAAACTTGCTGGCATATTGAATGTAGCACCTTAACAGCATCATCTTTCAAGATTTTAAATAGTTCAACTGGAATGCCATCACCTCCACTGGCCTTGTTGTTAGCCAGGCTTTCTAAGGCCCACTTGACTTCGCTCTCCAGGATGTCTGGCTCAAGGTCACCAACTACATTGTCTGGGTTGTCCGGGATATCCAAATCTTTCTGATATAATTCCTCTGTGTATTCTTGCCACCTCTTCTTGACATCTTCTGCTTCTGTTAGATCCCTCCCATTTTTGTCTTTTATCATGTTCATCTTTGCGCAAAATGTTCCTCTAATATCTCCAATTTTCCTGAACAGATCTCTGGTCTTTCCTTTTCTGTTATTTTCCTCTATTTCTTTGCATTGTTCATTTAAGAAGGCCCTCTTGTCTCTCCTTGCTATTCTCTGGAAGTCTGCATTCAATTTTCTGTAACTTTCCGTATCTCCCTTGCATTTTGCTTCCCTTCTCCTCTCTGCTATTTCTAAGGCCTCGTTGGACAGCCACTTTGCTTTCTTGCATTTCCTTTTCTTTGGGATGGCGTGCTCTGGTCCATAGGGTCACGAAGAGTCGGACACGATTAAACGACAAATGTGGAGGCATGGGGGGGGGAATATGTGATTTGATGTGGAGCTCGCAGGAATCACACATACAAATCAAATCAGAAGGATCCGCTTTTTACCCAAACCTGTGCGTCGCTGTGTTGGTGGTGGACGCAACTTATGGGATGGGGGAAAAAGAAGGGCAATGCGAAACTGGAAAGGACGAAGGAGTTCATTCCTGGAGGACGTGGGATTTTTGGGAGAGCTGAGGGGGAGGGCAGAAAACGGTTCAGTCCACTGGCCTTTTTTGGAGGGTGGGAGGGCAAGAAAAGGAAGAAAGAACATGTCTTTTCAAGAAGAGATCCTTCATTAAAGAAGGAAAGGAGGGAAGGGGGTGACCTTTGAGCTCTACCCTCCCCTTCCCCCTCAAAACCAAAGGGCCCCTCCCCCCCCGGCGCTTGCTTCCACTTGAAGGCACCCGGAACTCAAGAGCTGAAGCGAGGCTCCAGCGGGAAGAGAAAAGAGGGAGCACCTCCCGGAGTGGGCGGAGGGGGAGACTCTCTAGAATTCCAGCCACCTCCCTAGGGATGGGAACTCTATGGATCCAGAAAGTATATTTTTCAAAGGATGCCCTGGCTCAATCCTAGAGCGTCCCTGCCGGAAATACAGAAGAGGTGGAGGGACGGAGATATAGATATATATATGATCCCTAGACAGTACCAACCCTCCCGGAAAAAGAGAGGAGATGGCGACGAGGCAGAGTTCCTAGAGTGTCCCACAGCCCTACACAAGAGGAGGGCGAGCTTTCCCCCGGTGGAAGGACCCCCTGGAAAACCGGTGAACCTCCAGGCGGGGGTGGGGGGGGCTTGCCTTAATTTGGGGGGGAGGAGACAGGGGTCAGCGAAGGGCGTGGTGGTGGGGGCTGGGGGGGACGTGTCCCTGGAAGAGCCCCCCCCAGGGGTTCCCGCAGGTCGGGCGGCCTCCCTTCTTTTACAGTATGCCTTTCCTTTTCTTCTGGACTCCTTCCCTCTCTCCCCCCCCCCAAAAAAAGGAAGTCCAGGTGGGGCTGAAAGCGAGGGGTCAGTAGGGGGAGGGACGCGTCTGGAATGGGGGGGTGAGGTTGGGGGGAGGGGCTAATGGAAGTCTGTCCTTCCCCCCTCCTGTCATCATCCTCTTATCTTTGCAGAGAGGAAGGAGGCCCTTGAAGGGGGGGTGAGGTGGGTGGGGGTCTCCTTGTCCGCCAGAGGATCTGAAAGTACAGAAGGGGCTTTTCATCCAGAAGGTGGGCTTTAAAGCTTTTCCTTTTGTTTTAATCCCTGCCTACACCTTTCTTCCTTCTCCTGATGAAATGCTGCAAAATTGGGGGAGGGAGGGGGGGAGATATATAAGAAAAAAGGAAGTATAGATTGATTCATCAATAGATCAATAGATAGATAAGAAAAAAGGAAGGCTAGATAGAGATAGATAAGAAAAAAAGGAAGTAAAGATAGATATATAAAAAAGAAAAAAGGAAGTAGATAGATAGATAGATAGATAGATAGATAGATAGATAGATAGATAGATAGATAGATAGATAGATAGATAGATAGATAGATAACCCACCTCCCAGGGAACTGGGAGGTAGTCCTTTTTTGTGCGTTCCTGTGTGCAAATTGCCCAGCCCGCTTTGCAAGGTGGGCCTTTTTGGGGGAGGTTGGTCTCCTACTTCGGAATATTCTGGATGGAGGAGATCTGCGGTCTGCGTGGGTCCATATCCCACCTCTAGGGAACAAGGGGATTCCCCCATGCCAGATGATCAACTGGAATTCCAGCCCTTACCAAGAAGCTTTGGAGTTCTCCAAAAGTCTTTGTTAGCCTTGGTGATTTCAGGGGGGGGGAAACGGGTGTGCCTTTGTGGGCAAAGAGAGAACAATGGAGGTTGAAATATTTCTTTAAGGAATGGGCGAGAATGAGCTAAAATTTATTTATTTTATTTATATCCCACCTATCTAGTCAACTCAGGACCACTCTAGGCGGCTGGACCACTCTAATGCATGGAATGGAGAAACAGTTCAGAATTGGTGCCAAGAGCTAAGAGGAGGCAGGTGAGTCTGTGTTGGGCAAGGCCCCCCTCCCTGCAGAAATGACATTTCTCTGGGCAGGGAAGGCTCTTCCCTTGTAAAAAATATGACTTGGGTGTTTTGAGAGGGTCACCCTTGAAGCTCCTGCTGTGAGATCACCAGGATCACCAGGAGGCTTAACGTAGGATTCCCTGTGGCCTAAGACTCACTCTCCCTGCTGGGTTTTCCTTGTGACTGCTGGGGGAGAAAAGGGAAGGAAAAGACTCCAGATCTGGTGTTTACACCTGTTTTCTCCATGAGTTGGCAGCCCTTGTCATGGTTATTAGCCTGAAGCAGATCTTGGTGTCCCTCCATGATGCCTCATCTAAGAAAGAGAAACTGATGGATGAAATAAAATAAGCTTTCCCTGTGATCCAGGAAGACCTTCTGTTTTATTTCTCCGCTGCTTTGTGTGGATAACAGTGATCCACGTTGAGCTGTTTGATGACACAGAACAGGAAGACCTCTGACTGTTTCGTGCAATGAAAAGGGATCTTCCCCCAAAGACAACTGTTGTTGTCAAGTCATGTCCGACTCTTCGTGACCCCATGAACTAGAGTACTCTTGTCTTCCACTGCCTCCCAGAGTTGGGTCAGATTCATGTTGGTCACTTGGATCACTGGTTCTTAACCTTTGTTACTCAGATGTTTTTGGACTGCAACTCCCAGAAACCTTCATCATCAGCTGTGCTGGCTGGGGTTTCTGGGAGTTGCAGTTCAAAGGTTAAGAACCCCTGACTTAGATGACACTGTCCATCCATCTCGTCCTCTGTCGTCCCCTTCTCCTTTTGCCTTCACACTTTCCCAACATCAGGGTCTTTTCCAAGGAGTCTTCTCATGAGAGGGCCAAAGGATTGGAGCCTCAGCTTCAGGATCTGTCCTTCCAGTGAGCACTCAGGGTTGATTTCCTTCAAAGTGGATAGGTTTGTTCTCCTTGCAGTCCAGGGGACTCTCAAGAGCCTCCTCCAGCACCACAATTCAGAAGCATTAGTTCTTCGGCGGTCAGCCTTCTTTATGGTCCAGCTCTCACTTCCATACATCGCTATTAGAAAAACCATAGCTTTGACTATTTGGACCTTTGTCGACAAGACAACTGTAGAGGAGTAGAATTAAGGGGTAATGGCGGAATCCCTCACTTCAATGGCTTTCCAGTGGGAACCAGCATAGGCTCAGAGGGCTGGTGGCTAATTTTTGTTGTTGTTGTTGTTGTTGTTGTTGCCGTTGGTGGACAAAGAGGGTGTATCTTGGTTTGGCTCTCCTCCCCCCCCCCACTTATGAAAAGTCAGGAAAAGCAAGGAGGGGAGGCTACTATTGGGGGCTGTTCCTACATCCACAGAGTCCTGGCAGAATGGCTGTATGGCCTAGCAGTCATGCATGATGGGAAAAAGGGAGGCCAGGAAGAAATGACCGAAAGGTCTCATCCTACTCCAACTGCACTGCTTGGGTTCTTCAGTTGTTTCTGTCTCTGGTGACCTCCCCCTTCCACTCGGCCAGCCAAGGTGGAGCTGCCGGGCAGGGCGGCCTCGTGCTCAGACTGGACAAAAGGGCAGTTCACTTCGCATCCCAAAGCCGTGTCCAAGGGTCGGGGGGGGGGGTTTTCTTCCTTTCGGCCCCTTGGCTGGCAGAGTCCCTCGGTTGAGATGCTGGTGCTGCCTTGGTCAGGAGTGGGTTCCTAGGAGTGCTCACTTGAAAAAGCAACTTTTCCAAGATGGGGAGTGGAGACGGAGGGAAGGAGAGGACACAGGCTTGGAGGGGAGTATCTGGAGGAAGTTAAAACTCAGGGAGATTTTTTAAAAAGCCCTTTCCTGTGGTTAGGGGGCAGAATCAGTGGGGTGGATGAGGAAGAGGTGTCTCTTTTCAGGGAATCTATTTGGGGATCAAAAAAGGGACTAGAACAAGGTTATTAATTTGGGGATTTACTGTGAGCCCTTATATGTGAGCCATCTCTTTAAAAGATAGTCCCTGATACTGGAGAGAAACGCATACTCTGAATTTCCCAGCATGAGTATCTGCTACAAAATTAATAGCATTGATCTCCCCACAGATGCCTTTCCCCTTGGTTTAAAAAGAGACATGGTCATTCAGCTGCTGCATACCTGCTGTTTGGTTGCTGACAATTATTTTTGCAGGATTTATTACTGTTACGAGACCCGCTCGCTTCCTTCCTTGGTTTATTTATTTATTTATTTAATTTATACCCCGCCTATCTGCTCAGTTCCTCTGGCTTTTTCCTACAGTGACTAAGTCGGGGTAACTCCCTATTTTTTCCCTATTATTATAGTTTTTTGTGTCTGCTGCTCAGAGTAGTAAGGCCACTGCTAACTGGGCGGGATGAAAAGGCAAAAAAAATCAATAAATAAACTAAAGGTTTCATTTACATCTTCTCCTTGATTGAGCAGTCCATAGTCGATTCCAACATCCATATTCCTTCCATATTCCTATTTTCCTCCCAAATCGATTCTATTCTGTTCTGTTCAATAAAGTATTTTAACCCACCTGTCTTCTTAAAAAGGACCCGAGGTGGCTTACAACAATTAAAAGTCAGTATTTAAGGTTAGTATCAATGAGTATACAATACTAAAAGGATCAACGAATACAATACCAGATGTTTTTCATGGGACAACGAAGCTCAATCTTCCTGCATTTCTGGGCAGGAATATGTGTTTTTGACATAAACTGCAAACTCTCTTTCTGTTGTTTTGAACAATTTAGGTTCTTCATCATAAATTAAACCATGCAGAGTCCATAAGACATGTTGTACTTGTAATACTTCAAATTTTTTAAAAGGTTGACAACGCTTTCACTAGACAGACAGTATGCATTTCAAATGAATCAAAGACCAAGTAAATCCTGAGGTTTGATTCCTAATGAGATTACCTCCAGGATTGTATTCTTTGGCAGTAATTCAAAATTTGTGCGGTGCCTTAAGAATGAAAACTTATTTTAAAGGGTGCCTCAGAGAGGTTTGTTCAACGTGAAAGTATTACAGTGGTGCCCCGCTAGACGATGACCTCGTAAAACGAATCCGCATGATGATGAGGTTTTGCGATCGCTATAGCGATTCACAAAACAGTGGTTCCAATGGGCGATTTTTATTTGACGCTTTGGTCCATGCTTCACGGACTGTTTATGTGAAAGAACAGCAACACAAAGCTTAACCTGATCCTATTCACCAGCAGTAGCACACGCTCAGCATAAGACCAAATGTCGGTTTTCTGACATAATTGAACATTTATAGCATGCAAGGCACAACAGGTTAGGCAACACAAAGCCAGGAACAATGTTCTTGGAGAGCCAAAAAAATTGAATATAAACTTTAGTAGCTGAAATCAGGAAGCAGGTACAGTGGTGCCTCGCTTAACGAGCGCACCATATAACGACGAATCCGCATAGCGATCCCTTTTTCGGGATCGCTAATGTGGAGGCATACCGACGGTCGCAATAGGCAAAACTCGCATAGCGACGATCGGTAAGCGTTTCGCTTACCGATCTTTGCTTTGTGATGCCCGCGGATCAGCTGTTAGGCGGTTCCAAAATGGTCGCCGGAAGCCCCGAAATGGCCGCGCGCAGCATTTTCACGCCCTCCCCTCACTTACCGAGGGTGCGAAAATGACTGCCGCTATGGAGGAAACTTCGCTGAACGGTAAGTTTAGGGCCCATTGGAACGCATTAAACGATGTTTAATGCGTTCCAATGGGTTTTTACGTTCCGTTTAGCGATGTTTTCACATAGCGAGGGTTAATCCGGAACAGATTAACCTCGCTATGCGGGGCACCACTGTACTGTAATCCAGTTAGAAGTCACGAAGAATTTTGACTTTCTTAATTTTCAAACTACTGTATCAGCAAATGTGTCTCTGAGACTTCCTGGCCCTGTTCTGATTTAGATATATCAAAGAGATACCACAACCATAAGGAATTGGAAACAACTAAAAGTAAGACTGAATTTTGCTTTCCCATGTATGCAGGGTTAATTTTGATCAGCAGCCAAGTTTGTGTTCTGGCTCATAAAACACAGTTAGTTTCCTTGCTGCAACACCCTTTGGAAATACATTCCCTATTAGCTGCCCAGAACTAGTTGAAAAGTTTGCAAGTCGAATCCAAATTTCTCATAGGAATGCATTGAAAATTAATTAATGTGTTCCTATGGGGAAAAAGGTCAGAAACTTAAAAAAAAAAGAAAGCCACTTACTAGGTACTGTAGACTGAGCTCAGCTCTTCATAGTGCCTTGGTAGCCCTCCAAACAGCTGAAAAAGAGTTCCAAACAGCTAAAAGCCGGCACACAGCCAGCAGCCATTTTGTGCTCTTCTTTGCTTCTGCCCCCTCCCTCTCCCCACCTAACAGCTGATCGGCGCTGGTCTGAAAGGCTTCCCAGGCAGATTTTAAAGCAAAACAAGCAGCTTTTAAAGCAAGTATGCACGCTTCTACACAAGCAGGTTTCAACTCAAACGGAGCACCTTTTCATCCAAGCACTAACCTAAACAAGCAGCTTTTAAACTAAATTTTACATTTTAAAATGACAATACCAGGCAGTCCCAGGCAGCCCCAAGTCTCTCTCTCTCTCTCTAACCGCTTGGACTAGCAAGGAAGCAGACAAGCAGCCTCTTCACTAACTGAAAGTTTGAATTTCCCGCTTTCCCTGCCTTCCCTGCACATTAGATATACTAATATCTGTGCACTGAAGGATTGTGGGAAGAACACCCAGCCCCTGATGGGGGTCCTGTGGGGCACCCGAAAACACTGAGGAGCTCTCTTGGCCTGTGGCGGGACTGGGGCTGTGCAGCCCTGTTCTGAGCAGGAGGTGCAGCCGGGGGGGGGGGGTCACCATGCCTTTGGAGCGCAGGGCACAGAAAGGGGCAGGAGGTACAGGGGTCACTCCAACTCATATCTGGGAGTGGAGATACCATGATCGTAAAAATGGTTTTCCCAGGTTAAGGCTCATCCATTGCACTTCGGATATGCTGATCCTTGTGATTTCCCCAAATGTGGGAAAATCAACTGCTTAATTTGTGGTAGTGGGGGACTGTGTTTGTGGTTTCCCCTGGTCTTTTTAGCATCATTCTTTCCCCTTTGATCCTTGGCTATTTTCAATGCTCTCTGTAATTTAAATTTGCTTCCATACGCCTGTTGGCCCTGCTGGCTTCCAAGGGGGCAGATTCTGGAAAACCAGGAGTGCAGATGGCAGAGTGGTGAGATCCAATGTGGCTACCACAGCAAGCAGCCTCTGGTGCTGGTTCAGAGGCCTCCCAGCATGGTGGTGGGAGGCTTCTGGGTGGTGGTGGCTGAAACCTTTTTTACAGTATTTGCTCCATAAGAAGCACATATTTTCTCCCCCACTTTTTTGGGGGGAAAACTGCATCTTATGGAGTGAAAAATACGGTAATTCATTCCAGGATGATGGTCATAATTCAAGTTGGTTGTAACTCAAAGCACCATTTCCCATAGGAATACATTGAAACGTGATTAATCCATTCCGGCCATTTTTTGGTCATATCTCAAGGCGCTGGTTGCATCTCAAAGCATTAGTTACCATATGAACTAATGCAAAAGCGGTTAATCTGTCTGCTAGGGACCTACAGAGAAGCAGCCTTTTCACTGATCAACGGTTAACTGAAGGACAAAAGGAGGGGAAGCCGTTCAAATTTCCCAGCTGTATCTCAAAGCGCCGGTTGCAAGTCAAAGCACAATTTTGTGACTGGAGCTGGTTGTAACTCGAGTTAGTTGCATGTCAAAACTTATCCTTGTATTGCAGCTGTGGTCTCTCTCTGGGACGCTCTCAGGAGATCTGTTTTGGCTACTGATACAGAAAAGGGATCGAAATAAAGGGAGATCACACACTGCTATGGAAGGGAATGGAGAGAGACACATGCTTAGGTTTCATGGAGTGCGATAAGAGGGTGGAACTGATGCAGCGTAACGTCTTTAAGAAAACTGGAAGATAAAAACATGGCCAGCAATGGATTTTTCATGAGGCTGGGTGAGGAAATATTTTTCTGTGTGTGTTAACTTCATGTTTAGAACATGAAGTTTTCATTTTGTATTTTCCCAGTATAAGGACTCTGGTGTTCTTTCCTGTATTTTTAAGAAAGCTTTTAAAGCTTTGAAATTATTATTATTTTTTACTTTTAAATGGAATGCTATAGAGAGGTACAGAGTGGTGTACCCTGCTATAGAGTGGTACCTTGACTTACAAATGTCCTGACTTATGACCATTTTGAGTTGTGACCAGCTCCAGCTGCAAAATTTTGCTTCAACTTGCGTCCGGAGCTTCGAGTTGTGACAGGAAAAAGGGAGGGAAAAAAGGCGGGGAATTCAAATTTGCTAACTGTTGGTCAGCAAAGAGGCTGCTTCTTTGTAGTTCTTTCGCCCCAGCGGTTAGAGAGAATGCAATCGGAGGAGGCTTTGGACTGCCTGGAGCTGCTTTCTGCTCCTGAGTAAGTACATTTACTCTGTTTTACAGGGTGAGTTTGGGTTTGGGTGGGTATGTGCTGTAATGTTTTTTGTGTTTTGGTGTGTTTTCCCCCACAGCCCCACAGCGTTCTGCTGGGGCTGGCTGTGGGGGATTGTTTTTGTCTGTGTGTTTTCCCAGCCCCATGGTGTTCTACTGGGGCTGGCGGTGTGTTTGTGTGTTCGCGTGAGTGTTTGTGTTTTTTCCCCAGCCCCATGGCATTCCGCTGGGGCTGGCTGTGTGTGTGTGTGTGTGGGGGGTTGTGTGTTTTGTTTTCCCCAGCCCCATGGCGTTTCGCTGGGGCTGGCAGTGTGGGGGTTTTTTTTGGTGTGTTTGTTTTCCGGCCTCCAGTCCTATGGGGCTTGTAGTGTTTAATTTTTGTTTGTTTGTTTGTTTTTCTGGCCGGAATGGATTAATGGGGTTTCAATGTATTTCTATGGGAAATGGTGCTTCAACGTAATGACCATTTTGAGTTACGCCTATGGTTGTAAGTTGAGGCACCACTGTATTCTTTTTCATATGCTTTTAAAATGTGTCCTTTATATGACCTCCTTTTTGATTCAAACATGACCAAAGTTTAGAATGGTCATATTGACTAGATAGGCGGGGTACAAATTAAATAAATAAATAAAATAAAATAAAGTTCTTGACTAGATTTTGTTACAGCCTTACAATGGAGACAAGTGTTTTTCCAAAGCTTACATTCAGTTTTTATACATTTTTAAGCATAGGTGCTATGGTTTTTTCCTCACAACTGTATGACTGTCTCTGATTTTTTTATTTTTTTTGGATTTGCTATTTTTAACCATCGAAGCTAGAAATGTTATAAATTAATATAACGTACAGGATTAACAAGATTTGGAATTGCCTGGAATTATTTCAACAAAGGAAAGTCTGACACTGAGGTACGCAGAGGAAGTTTGTAGAAGCTTTTCTGGTTTACTTCTTGGATTAATCCTTCACTGAGATAATGTCAGCTATGATGAACTATAGCAGTGGCGGTGAATCTTTTTGGGCTCACGTGCCCAAACTGGGGGGGGGCACATAGAGCGGGCAGCGGGTGGCGGCGGAACCAGAAGTGGCAGTGAAAGGGGGAATCCCGGGCACAGGGGTGCCTCAAAGCCCCACTCCGAATCCAGCACCCGCTGCTCCAGATCCTGGCCCACCAGCTATCAAAGTGCCAGCACTGCAGCTGCCTCCTGAGGTTTGGCTGTGGGGAGGAAGCAGCGATCCAGCGACTTATGGCTCACGTGCCCGCAGAGAGGGCTCTGTGTGCCAGTTGTGGCATGTGTGCCATAGATTCACCATCCCTGAACTATAGGCTTATGTTCTTTGCCTAGGAGGTCTATACATTTCTGTAGGACTCCTGGGGGAAATCAGATATCCTTATCACGAACCTGACACTCTTCACGGTATCGTCTTCTCTTTTTCTTCATCAGGTAACACATAAAACAGCCAGAATTATACAGAGCAACTTGTTCTGCCACAAAAAAGGACCAAGTGTGAAGCAGGAAAAGGAACTCTAAAAAGAAGGGGAAAAAACAATTAGAAGGGAAGCTAGGCAACAATAAGGAAATGCACATGTCCAGTTTCACAGGATGCTGATGTTGGAGAACTCCTCGCCATCCAGGAAGAAAAATTAGAAGAAGGATGAAGAAAATGTCCATGGGCAGAAAAGACATTCATATATATCTCAGATTTTAACTGCGCATAGCAGAGTCCACGCAAAGGAAAAACAAAATCAGTGCATAAAATACAGAAGTATCACTATGCATAGTAATCATCTTTCATTTGAAAACTGAGAGGGGAGAAACTGTATATCTGCAGTGTGAAAAGAGCTTCAGCCAAAGTAAATACCTTCGTTATCATCAAAGAACTCATGCTAGGGAGAAACCATATAAGTTCAGGGAATGTAGGAAGCGCTTCAGTGAGAATGCTACCATTACTTTACACTTTAAGAACTCATACTGGGGATAAACCATACAAATGCATGGAATGTGAAAAGAGTTTTAGCCACAGCAGTGCCCTCAGTAAACATAAAAGATTCCACACAGGGGTGAAACCATATAAATGTATGGAATGTGGAAAGAGCTTTAGTGACAGCAATCATCTCCATAGACATCAAAGAACTCACACTGGGGAGAAACCCTATAAATGCATCAAATGTGGAAAGAGTTTCAATGACAGCAGTCATCTTACTGTACATCTAAGAACTCACACAGGGGAGAAACCCTATAAATGCATGGAATGTGGGAAGTGCTTCAGTCAGATTGATCATCTTCGTACACATGAAAGAACACATACTGGGGAGAAACCATATAAATGTACAGAATGTGGATTTAGCTGCAGTCATAAGCGTATTATTGATTCACATCAAAGAACTCACACAGGGGAGAAACCATATCAATGCCTGCACTGTGGATTGAGATTCAGTCAAAGCTGTAACCTCAGTTCGCATGAAAGAACTCACACAGGGGAGAAACCGTATAAATGCATGGAATGTGGAAAGAGCTTCAGACAGAGCAGTGCCCTAAATACACATCAAAGAATTCACACAGGGGAGAAACCCTATAAATGCATGGAATGTGGGATGAGCTTTGGCCAAATCAGTAACCTCAGTCAACATCAAAGAAGCCATACAGAGGAGAAACCATATAAATGTATGGAATGTGGAAAGAGCTTTAGTCGCAGCAGTGCCCTGAGTACCCATCAAAGAACTCACACCGGGGAGAAACCCTATAAATGCATGGAGTGTGGATTAAGCTTCAGTCACAGCAATACCTTCAGTTCACATGAAAGAATTCACACAGGGGAGAAACCCTATAAATGCATGGAATGTGGAAAGAGCTTCAGTCAGAGCGGTGCCCTGAGTTCACATCAAAGAACTCACACAGGGGAGAAACCATACAAATGTCTACAATGTGGAAAGAGCTTCAGTCAGAGCAGTACCCTCAGTTCCCATCAAAGAACTCATACAGGGGAGAAACCCTATAAATGCATGGAGTGTGCAAAGAGCTTCAGTCAGAGTGGTCACCTGAGTTGCCATCAAAGAACTCACACTGGGGAGAAACCATATAAATGCATGGAATGTGGAAAGAGCTTCAGCCAAAGCAGTAGCCTCAGTAAACATCAAAGAAGCCACACAGTGAGAAAATGTATCATTTCATGGAACATCAATTGACTTGGACAGCTTGAATTCACATCAAAGAATTCGCAAAGGTGAGAAACCATGTAAATGCATGGAATGTGGGGGGGAAAATCAATTGTAATCGTAGCCGGAGTGTCCATAAAATAACTCGCACTCTTGAGAAACCATTTGAATGCATGGAATGTTGAAAGGACTTCAGTTGAGCTCAAAGAACTCACACACAGGGATGGGGAACCACATTAACACACACTTCATAAAAATTCAGTGTGAGAGAGGAGAAATCCTATGTATCGAATTGCTTCATCTGACTGTACCGGGGTCGTTATCAAGGCCTACCACAGATGTTGCTGCTGTTGGAAGGACAAGCCAGATAAGAGACAGTGGTTTGAGTTTATTGAGAAAGGTCAGGATATAAAAGGACAAGAGGAAACAGAGAAACCCATAGAGTATGAGACACACATACCTTAACCTCATTAGAAGGAAGGTGAGGGGCTTTGCTGGTTGAGTGAGATTATTTTTTCGGATGTGATTTTTTTAAAAATGCTACAATTAATGCAACATCTTTTGCTTATAATGCTTTTGCAATTCATAAAACAATTTGTTGTCTCTATTTTAGGTAAAGGTAAAGGTTCCCCTTGACATTGAGTCCAGTCGTGCCTGACTCGAGGGCACGGTGCTCACCCTGTCTCCAAGCCGTAGAGCCAGCGTTTGTCCGTAGACATTTTCCATGGTCACGTGGCCAGCACGATTAGACACGAAATGCCATTACCTTCCCACCGAGGTGGTCCCTATTTATCTACTTGCATTTTTACATCCTTTTGAATGGCTAGGTTGGCAGGAGCTGGGACAAGCGACGGGAGCTCACTCCGTCGCGTGGATTTGATCTTACGATGGCTGCTCTTCTGACCTTGCAGCACACAAAGGCTTCTGTTTTTAAATTTTTAAAATGTTAAGGCCATCCTTTACCCAGTGTATTCTACAATACAATTTTTTCAAGTTATACTAATATAATTTTAAGATTTATATGTTTGTGTGTGTACTCATTTTTAGCTAAAATAATGTTTAGTCATATTAAAAGACAAGACCTTTTAATATGAATGTTTAGATCTTGAAGCACTCTTATAGACTTTTCTAAATATATATTAGAATAGGAAAAATTCTTTCTGGACTTTCGACTGTTGAAATATCATAAGTCAAGAAGACAGTCAGAAAAAAGGACTTTGACTAAGGCTTAAAGGGTAGAAGATCTCTGGGACCACTGTAGATGCCTCTTTTAAGAAACATTGTCAGGTGTGTCTGCAGAAACTAATATAGCTAAGTGAACTACTTTAAAACCGTTTATAAATTAAATGAAGTCATCATCTTTACATTTGTTTTTCCCACCTACCATGTTCCAGGATAAAGAGTTTAGTGAAGGAGAAGGGACAATAGAGTCATGGAGCTGTTTTGAGTCAACATAAACCACAACCATTAAAATGGGCTCCAAAATTCATAAGAGGTCTACTTACTAGTTTTTGGTTCTGCTTGTTTAATGTGTGTCCCTGATTTAGAATTGTGCAACACTCTGATATGAATTTTAAAAATGATGCATTGGTAATTTCTAAAATAGAGTACTACAATGGTCTTTACATATGTCCGCCCTTGAAATCCGTACAGTCCAAAATGTGGTGGCCAGACTGGTTTCTGGGAGTCGTAAATTCAGTCCTGCATCCCCAGCCTTAGCATGTCTTCAATGACTCCGGGTTAGTTCCTGTGCTCAACTCAAGGTTCTAGTCATGACCTATGAAGACCGTAACCCTTTAAGACCTTGATACTTGTTGGGATGTCTCTCCCAGAAATCAGCTACCTGTTTCACCCACTCTTCTTAAGCCATGGTGGTAAAAGTGGCTACATCTAAGGGAGTTGCCTCGAGAAAGATGAAGATAAGGAATTGGGACTTTCTCAGTTGTTGGCCCCTAGTCTCTGAAATACCGTGGTGCCTTGCATTACGACATTAATGCGTTCCAGCGAAATCGCTGTAGAACGAAAATGTCGTAAAGTGAAAATAAAAAAGCCATTGAAACGCATTAAAACCTGGTTAATGCGTTCCAATCGGCTAAGAACTCACCGTCCAGCGAAGATCCTCCATAGGGGCAGCCATTTTTGGGTGCCTGTGCAGCAAAAAATGGCTCCTAAACACAGCGGGGAGCCATTTTGAGCACCCAGCGGCCGTTTTGAAAACCCGACGATCAGCTGTTTTGATCGCCGGGATGTGAAAATCGGTTCCCGAAACGGAACCAATCATCGCGCAGTGAAATTCCCCCATTCAAAACATCGTTTTGCGAGCGCAAAAACCTCGTAGTAATGCGGATTCGTCGTTAAAGAGTGCCTGTCTTGCGAGGCACCACTGTAGTTATCAACTGAAATACACCAGACTCCTTCCTTCCTTATCTTCATAAAATTGTTGAAAACTGAACTTATTTAAAGTTGCCTTTTATAACCGAGTCTCCTGGATGCTGTTAATATTAGTATTTTACTTTTCTTGTTTACTCTTATTTTGTACTATCCTTTTTACTCATTGCCATGCTGCCGTATGCATTGTTACATGTGGTGTCTTTGGGGTTTTTACATTTTACATAGACAACCCAAAGTAGATGTACACTGATGGGGTAGTATATAAAACAAGTAGAAAGCTAGACAGATAGATAATAAATAAAGGGTTTAAGCCATTATTCCCTAACAGTCCTGGTGATCGGGTGCACTGTGTATGTAGTCTGGTGTTGTTGTTGTTTTTACCTCTTTAGCCCTGTTTATTAGTTATATTATAATTTGTTTTTTGTTGTATTTTTTAAAAATTCCAAATAAAATTATATTGAAGTTCAATTGCAACTGTTGTGAAAATTTCACATGGTCAAGAGAAGAAAAAAAATATTAATATTCCCCTTTCTGTAGCCGGGTAGGGAGTGAGTTGGCATGAATGTGGTCAGTCTCGTAACAGGCCAGAAAGAAAGGAGAACATGCTGTTTTTATAACGAGGGGCACAATCTAAATGCCAGAATATACCACCGGTATATAAACCCCATCCAAGGAAGCTCTCACTCAGGTGACAACACACATGCCATGGGATTCTATTTATTTAAAAGATTTTTACCCCACCTTTCTCCTTGAAAAGGACACAAGGCAGCTTATAACAGTGAAAGACAATATTGAAAGCTAAAAACAAAGAGTACGCAAAGGTGGTTAACATCATTAAAAGACCATATTTTAAAACTACGAACAAAGAGGCATCTTACAAGATTAACAAGCCACAAGGCAAAGATCAATACGTATGAAAAAATAAAGTTACTCTGAAATGGAAAACACAAAAAATGGAAAACACAAGTAATACTAAAAAATCCAGTCAAAGCAAGAATGTGTAACAATCCATCTAAAAATCACACACAGGTAGTTAGATGGTGACCCGATAGCAGGATTTTATTATTTTTCCTCCTGCTGGGTCAGCTTTTTATTTTTGGTCTCTTTCCTTTGGTTTTCTTTATTCTTTTTTTCCCTTTCCCTCCCTCCCTTGATGCAGCTGCTTTTTATTCTCTTATCTCTGCTGCAACAGCAACAAACATTACAACTACAAGTGTTGCCGCCTCCAACACTATCCCCGGAGAGTAAGACAGACACAACAACGGCCGTTGCAGCTGCTGTATTCGGTTGGAATACAGTGAGCTGGAGTGTGGGATTTCCATTTTCTGCCCAACCATCTCCCCACACTCGCCTCTGCCGTCCGCCTGCTCCTGAGTTTCCATATGCCGTGCTTGGTCTCGTGGTTAGGCAAAGGTAAAGGTACAAGTTCCCCTTGACATTTAGTCCAGTCGTGTCCGACACTAGGGGACGGTGCTCATCCCTGTCTCCAAGCCATAGAGCCAGCGTTTTGTCCAAAGACAATCTTCCGTGGTCACATGGCCAGTGCTAGACACGGAATGCCATTACCTTCCCACCAAGGTGGTACCTATTTATTCACATTTTTACATGCTTTTGAACTGCTAGGTTGGCAGGAGCTGCGAAAAGCGATGGGGGTGGATCCGATCTTACGACGGCTGGTCTTCTGACCTTGCAGCACAGAGGCTTCTGCGGTTTAACCCGCAGCGCCACCATGTCCCTGACTCGTGGTTACCTGGACTTAATGTACTGTCTGCCTTGGCATTATAGGTGAAGACCAGCAATTTGAATTGTGCCTGGTAACGGATTGGCAGCCAGTGGAGCTGCTGTCACAGGGGGGTGGTTATGTGATCCGTGTAACCAGCCCCAGCCACCAATCTGGCTGCATTTTGGACCCATTGAAGTTTCCTGATACTTTCCACCAGTAGCCCCCCATAGAGCACATTGCAGTAATCCAGCCAGGAAGCAACTAATCCGGGCATGACAGTGGCCAGATCAGATCTCCCAAGAAAGAGACATAGCCTGGCATGCTCGTTTTAACGGTGCAAATCCACTTCTGGCCACTGCTGAGACCAGAGCATCCAGCAACACCTCCAAGCAGTGCACCGGGTTTTTAAGAGATAGCGTAACCTGGCACAGGCTGCGTCTCTGCTCCTTGATTGGCCACCAGGAGCACCTCTGTCTTATTTGGATTAAGTCTCAGTTTATCTATTTATTTATTGTAGCCTGAAATGGATTGGCAGCCAGTGGAGCAGCTGTAATTGGGGGGGGGGGGGAATGTTGTGTAATCCTTTGGGTCCAGCTCCAGTTAGCAACCTGGCTGCTGCGTTTTGGACCCACAGAAGCTTTCTGAAACTTTCGAAAGGCTGGCCCATATAGAGGGCATTACAGTAATCCAGCCAAGGATGTAACTAAGGCCTGTGTCACTGTGGCCCGATCAGACCTCTCCAGGAATGGATGCAGCTGGTGCACTAGTTTTAACCTGGGCATCTAAGGTGTACCTGAGTTTACAGGGGGGAGTATAACCCCAGCCAGCCAGCGCTTGTTCTTATTCATTTATCTTTATTCCTTGATCTGCCTTCTTCCTGACCAGGAGCACCTCTCTCTTTGTCTGGATTAAGTTTCAATTTATTCACCCTCATCCAGTCCGTGACTGATACCAAGCACTGATCTAGAGTCGAAGTAGCTTCCTTGGATTTAGATGCCAAGGAGAGCAAGAGTTGGGTGTCACGAGCATGCTCACAGCCTACACACGTTGCACTCACAAAAAGACTCGGGGGGGGCAGCTCACTAGGGGAAATGGCACTTTGCAGCCCAAAAACACTTAGCCCAAAAATACAATGCCCTCTTCTTAAATATCTCTCTGCCTAGTATCCTAACCTAGATAGGATGACAAACCTCAACAGCATCTTAAAAAGCAGAGACATCCCCTTGCCGACAAAGGTCCGCATAGTAGTCAAAGCTATGGTTTTTCCAATAGCGATGTATGGAAGCGAGACCATAAAGAAGGCTGACCACGGAAGAATGGATGCTTTTGAATTGTGGTGCTGGAGGAGACTCTTGAGAGTCCCCTGGACTGCAAGGAGAACAAACCTATCCATTCTGAAGGAAATCAACCCTGAGTGCTCACTGGAAGGACAGATCCTGAAGCTGAGGCTCCAAGACTTTGGCCATCTCATAAGAATACTCCCTGGAAAAGACCGTGATGTTGGGAAAGAGTGAAGGCAAGGGGAGAAGGGGACAACAGAGGACGAGATGCCTGGACAGGGTCATCGAAGCAACCAACCTGAATTTGGCCCAACTCTGGGAGGCAGTGGAAGACAAGACGGCCTGACGTGCTCTGGTCCATGGGGTCACAAAGAGTCCGACACGACTTAACGACTAAACAACGTTTTTTGCGCAGGATTTGTTTCACCATTTCTAGTATTTGTATACTCTGTATATATTCCCTGTAGGAAGCAGGGAGGGGATGCAATCCCCATTTTCATTCGTAAGGTCGAGGGAGAGGTAGGAAGGAACCCAGGGTTTGCCTTCAACTGGGGGGGTAGGGAGTGAAGAGGAAGGCAGAAGGACTTGCCACCCAAGCGTGAGCTCGGGGGCATGGGTTGATAGTGGAAGGAAGCCATGGTGGCTGTCCAGTCATGACCCATAAGGTTGAGGGGGCTGGGAAGACCCTGGCATGGGTAACAAGCTGGCATGGATCATAAGGTAGGAGGCAGGGGCTGATCAAGATGCCAGTGGGGAGGGATCGAAGCTGCCCCCACCCAGTCGTGATCCGCAAAGCGGATGGGGTGGGAGGGACCCAAGCTGGCTGCTCAATCATGAGCAAGAAGGGAAGGGAGAGCCTATGTACAGGCTCTGTAAGCTAGCCAACCAGGAAAGAGAGCAGGATGATGGACACTGAAAGGGCCAGACCTTGGACCGTGTTGCATCAACGGCCTCCCTGGTCACTGCCAACACATCCTCGGTGGTGGAGATTCAGATAAGCCACTGGCAGTGGTGACCCATGGCGTCCAGGAAATCATCGAGAGCCCCACTGGTGGAGGACTGGGACACCCACTGGGCCCTGCCCACCTCCCACGGCAAGGCTCCCAACGGCCAAGAGCTGCAGATCCTTTCTGGATGGCTTTCTGGAGAACAAGGATGCTCTGCTTGGACCGGAGAGACCCCCAGAGCTGTGGACCGAGCATCACACATAGTTCTCAGATGGACGCCCTATCCAGATGGAGGGCTCCCATGCACTCTGTGTCCGTCAGGGCGAGACTGGTGATCAGTGGGGCAGTTTTGTGGTTGAGGACAGATTCAGCCAGTCCTGCCTGGATGAGTGGTGGTAAGACTGGCCAGAATTCTGGGCCAGGACTGTCCTCTTTCCAGTTACGCTGTTCTCCTGCAGGGAACAAAAGATTTGGGGGAAAGGGAGAGTTTAAGGCTCCAGGCACCTTCCTCTGTGCTGTTGTAATATCCTTTTAGAGGGGGTCTGGCTGGGCATTCAACAGAAGGACAGCGATCTCTCTGCATTTTCTTTCCATAGAGATAGTTATTTTTCATTACGCTGCAGAAAATGCAAGAAATTTCAGAGTTATTAATGATTATGCCTTATGTATTTGTCAATTATAAATTCATATAAAGTTATATGGCATGAGCAAATAATAAACTTAAATGGGGATTTTTATTGAATGAAAAGAGTAGTAATATGAAATAGACAGATTGCATCAGTGCTCTATGAAATATATTGTTAACCTCTGTTAACATGAGCGTCAAGATCCTGAGGTCTTTTAAAATATTTGTTCACTTACTGTTTTTAGCTTTTAAATACTGTATTTTTAATTATTCAAGCCTCCATTGGGTTATTTAAAGGAGAATGAATGAATGAATGAATGAATGAATGAATGAATGAATGAATGAATGAATGAATGAATGAATGAGTGCAGAATAGAGAAGTAAGTTGTTGAGATGTTAACCTCCTGAAAATCCAGAGGCTTTGTGAAAAATGCTTTGACTGTGCAGAAATCCCAGAGCATAAATAAAATAGATTTTACCAAGTTTAGTCTCAGAGAAGACACACAAATTTTGTTGTTCAAAGGGAGAGACTCTCTGGGGAGGTAAGAATATGTAATATGAGGTGACTATATTTAGAGGCATAAATGCTTTGCCATACTTCTAATAGCTATATATGTATTCTAATAGTTGCTGAGTAATTTTTCTAAAGTAACTTGTATTGAGAGCTTATGCATTTTCCATTTGCAACACTGAAAAAAAGAGTTCTAGTTTTGTGCATTCTGAGCTCTCTTTCATAAGTACAGAAGCTACTGAGTAGGTCATACTATTCTTTACAAATAAAGAACACTGTCTACATAGATGAACTGAGATTTTTGTGTGAGAACACTGAAGATTTTGGAATATATATTTATTCTTTTTTTTGTCTCTTGTGCCAGTGTGCACCTGCTACTCTTGCTTGCATGTTTGCTCAATTAGAAAAGAAGATTCTTTTTTGAACGGTTAAGTAATAAAAATCAAAGGAATATCCAGCAGGAAGAATATAAAGGCTACCCTTCCTTCGGAGACTACGAACTCCTTGGCAGTTGTGTGCAATCACAGATCTTTAAGTTTCTCATCAGGAGACCGTATAGGACAGGAGACATTTAGATATTCCTACATGGAATAATCTGACATATTGATTTGTATTCCACCTTTTCATCATATTGTGTCGCAACGCGTCACACAGGGGAGACCAAGTAGTGCTGGGGGCAGCATCAGGGAAATCCTAGAACAGTGAAGTTGGAAAGGGGGCCCTCCCAAGGCCATCCAGTCCAACCCCCCCCTGCTCAAGGCAGGAGTACAAATCAAAGCAGATCTGCCAGGTGATTATCCATGTTTTTTCTCGAATGCCTCCAGGGTTGGAGCGCTCACTGCCTCCCCTTGAGGTCATGGGTTCTGTCGTTGTACTGCTCTAACATTTAGTAAGTTTTTCCCTGAAATTCAACCGAAATCTGGCTTCCTGTCACTTGAGCCCACGGTTGCATGTCCTGCCCCTCCTCTGTAGGACAGGCTTTCAAATATTTGAAAAGTGTTATCCTGTCACCCTTCCAGTCTTCTTTTCTCCAGGCCAAACAGTCGATGCTGGGCCTCAGGACATCCCTGTGGTGGTGCTGGTGGGGGGGGGGGGGCAAGCGAGATGTTTCTGTGGGGGGGAGGGAAGGGCTCTGAGTCCACCTTCCTTCCCAAGTCTGAAGAGCCCCCCCCTCCAAGCCCACTACAGGCCAGGAAAGCAGATCGTTTGGGGGAGAACGTGTGCGACCCCGACGTGGCCATGCAAGGCCCCGAGGAAGGCATTCAATCCCAGAGGAGGAGGTGGCGGCGGGTGGGTGGGGGGCAGGACATGGCAAAAAAAGGGGGGGATCAACTGTGCCAGGCCTTTTGGTTTTGGGCCGGGGGAGAGAGAGAGAGAAGGAAGAAACGCTTTTAAAATGTCCCCTTCCTTCATTAAGCGCCCCCATTCCCGACCCCCCAATTATTTTCGCCTCGAGCTCCGTCCCTCTCTCTCCCACGAAAAGGCACCCGGAACTCAAGAGAGGCGGCTCCGGCGGGAAGGCCGAAGAGGGCGCGCAAGGGAGACGCTCTAGGCATCGGTGGCGGAAGAGGGGCTCTCTAGGCATCGAGCCTCCCTCCCAGGAAACCGCCCCCATCGGAACGATAGATGAGGGAGGCCAACAGCGCCGCCTAGAGAGGAGTCCTCCCAGGGAGGACGTCAGCGGGAGGGGGGCGAGGAGAGCGAGAGGGAGCCGCGTCCTTCCTAGACCTCCCCCCAAAGGGCGCTTCCGCTCTTCTCTACCCCGGTGCTCCCACTTTTCCCTTCCCTCCAGGACCTCTTCGCCTGGGAAGCTGGGGGGAGAGGGTGAGCTTGGGGTGAAGTGGGGAGGGAAGGGGAGGGGTAGCTTGTGGGGAGGGGGCCCCGGAGGGGTGTTTTTTGGGCGGGGGGAGTCCCTGGGGGGAAAGCCCAGGCGGTTCCTCCTTCCCTGCTGGGAGAGAAAGGGGGAGGCCGAGAGCGGGGGGCGGGGGAAGAGTGCACAGGGGAGATGATGATAGCCAGGGACAGAGACCCAGGCTTATCATGTCCGTTTCCTCCACCCCCCAGTCAACCAGATGGCTCCTTGGATTGGGGCTCTAAGGGGGTGGGAAGGAAGGTCACCTTCCCTTGTGGTCCCTTCCAAGCCATGTCTGAGAAATCATAGAAATAGAAAAGTGAAGTTGGAAAGGGGTTCCTACGAGGCCATCCAGTCCAACCCCCCCACCCCCTGCTCAGGGCAGAATCCAAAATCCAAGGAGATCTGCCAGGGGATTATCTAAATTCCTCTTGAAGGCCTCCAGGGTTGGACCCCTCGCCGCCTCTCAGAGCCATTGGTTTCCCTCTCCAGGTCGTGGGCTCCGCTGCCGTACTGCTCTTAACAGTCTGGACGTTTTTCCTGAGATTCAACCGAAATCTGGCTTCCTTTAACTTGCATGTCCTGCACTCCGGAACGATCGAGAACAGATCCTGGCCCTCCCTTGGAAGACAGCCTGTCAGGTATTTGAAAAGTGGTATCACATCACTTTGGGGGGGAGATGGTGAGCCCTCCAATGCTGGAGGGAGAAAACTGGACCGCCCTTTCCCTGATCTCTTTTGCTTTGGTTTGGATTCCTGAACTGAGCAGGGGGTTGGACTTGATGACCTTAGAGGCCCCCTTCCAACTCCATGATTCTAGGATTCCTGTCATTCTAAGGTTCACTTAAGGTTAACTTTACAATATATATATATATTGTATTGCTATTACTCATCTAGCTGCAACTTCTGGGTTTGTAATTAATTCTTTTATATATTTAAAAGAAGAAAAAGGGTATATCGGCCTTTAATGTGTCCCAGTAAATCACATAATCATGCAACGATTGAGCTGGAAGGGGCTCAGTGCAGAAATCCAAGTCAAAGCAGATCTGACAGATGGTTGTCTAAGTTTCTCTTGAATGCCTCTCCAGCGTTGGCGTGCTCACCACCTCCAGAGGTCATTGGTCCCATTGTCATAGCAGTTAAAATGTTTTTCCTAATTATTCAACCAAAATCTGGCTGCCTGTATCTTGAGCTCATGGTTGCATGTCCTGCACTCTAGGATGATCAAGAACAGATCCTGCCCCTCCGCTGTAGGACGGCCTTTCAAATATGTGAAAATTGCTCTCCTATCTCCCCTCAGTCTTCTTTTCTCAAGGCTAAATAAGCCCAAACACTTCCAGCCTTTCCTCATAAGACCTAGTTTCCATTCCTTCCTTTCTCTGCATTTCCTACAGAGCAAAGGCGAAGGAAGACGAGGGCCCCGTTGCTTCCAAGGCTGGGGAACAGCCTCGCAAGACGTGGAGGCTTTGGAGGGAAGAGGAATTCCCGAAAAGGGTGGCCCAGGCCAACCTTGATGGGATGCCAACATCCAGGGACAACGTTTCCAGAAGGAGGAGGGCCCTCAGGCAGGCCCACGGAGAACTCTGTCTTCATTTATCCTGCTAGTTCTTACGTTTGTTGAATTGTATGTATTATTTTTTCATCGTGTTTTGATATTGTATGGTTGTTGTTAGACACCCAGAGTGGCCTTGTTGCCAGACGGTACAGGGTATAAATCGAATAAATAATAATAATAATAATAATAATCCCGGGATGTTTCATGTTGTAAGGACCCCTCACAGTATGGGAAACGGGGTTAAAAAATATTTCTGTGTGAAGAGTGGCATGCATTTTGAGTTTGTTTAACTGATAGAATTCATAACAGGGTAGTTTTGTTTAAGCTTTACCTTAACCCCCCTACTTCAGTTAGTTGGTGCATGTTAATGAACTTAAATCATGCCCTGTAGAAGGCAAAAGACAAAGATTACGACCGAAAGTTTAGTGGGAGAACCATGTACCCCAGTTGAGAGGAGGCCTTGTTGGAATGGCCTTATGGCCCACGCCATCTTGCGGTTCCGGCCTGATGCCTGAGCCATTTGTACCCAGTTCCGCAGTCTTTGCTCGGAAGCAGGGACACCCCCCCTCCCGGTGGCTGAGATGCCTTATTTCATCCTTCCTGAACACCTTTCCGGCTGTCGTGACACAAGATGCGAGGTTGCAGAGCGAGAAAGTGTAAGGAGAAGGACCTATTTTCCTCAGTAAGGAACTCTTAACGCTTACTTGCTATCCTACACTTTCTCATAAGCCTCCTTCTGCTTATACCTTCTCTAAATTGCTTGGATCCAAATGGTCTAAAAGATTGTATCTCCCTTTACGAGCTTGCCCAGGTGTTAAGGTCATCAGGAGAAGCCTTTCTCTCTGTCCCACCACCTTCACAGGGGCCATCGGTGGAGAGACAAGAGACCGTCTTCTTTGTGGCTGCCCCCAGACTTTGGAACTCCCTGCCACTGGAGGCCCTCTTGGTTGCCCTTCCAGAAGCAGGTGAAGGCCTTTCTCTTTTAAAAAAAAAAAAAGGTTGTCTTCAGGCTTTCCCTTAGTGACTGGCTATCTGAGAGGGGCATATATTTATCATATTTTTCTAGGGCACCATACCGTGGCCTTTGCCAGTCGTCTTGGCAGTTTATAGCAGTAAGATAAATGTACGCGACCATACCCCACCCAACCCACAGATATGACAGTGTGAAAAATATAATATTGAAGAAGAAGAGCATACCTAAAAACTCAAAATGGTGGCAATGAGCAAGACACAGGCTGCATAACGTGTTAGCCAAAAATTAGACGAAGTAATTAGCTGTTATAGGGGAAAGGTATTCTGAAATGACTCTCCAAAACCCTGTTTTGTGTGTGTGCTTTCTGAATATTAGAAGAGGCCTCGTGCACCTCCATAGGCAGAATATCCCGCAAGGAAGTGGCCACCACGGAGAAGACCCGGCTCCTAGTTTTACACTTCTTGGCCACCCACAGCCTGGGAGGTGCGAAGGGCATGGAAAATCGATCTTGGGGAGAGGTGTTCCCCCCCTTAAATGGAGTCTTGTGCCTTGTTTTTGATCTGTGTATTTATTATTTTACACGTGGTAGAATAGTTGTACATTTACTGTTTTGCGCTTTTAAATATGATCCTTTAATGGTGTACGCTGGTTGAAGAGCTGAGTGTTTTAGCTCTCTGGCTCCAGAGCCAGAGGTTGGGGAGTTCGATTCCTCGCTGGGTACCTCCCGGGAGAAGAGCTGGCCCCGGTGGCCTTTTTGGCAAGCTGCTCGGGTCCCAAGGTTGCCCCCTAGAGTCTTCCCCTATCTGGAAAACTCTGGAAAGAGGTGGGCCTGCATCTGCATTGAGTCGAGAGCATATGAAGATGATTAATGATGTAAGCTACCTCGGCCCTTTTCTAGTGAGAGAGGAGAGGCAAAAATATTTTAAATGCATAAATCGTTCGAAGCATGGCTTGAAATGGATGTCCAGGTAGATCAAAGCAGGAAAGGCGAATTCCCCCTTTTTTTGTAGCGAGTAGGTGTGTTTAGTCGTTTAGTCGTGTCCGACTCTTCGTGACCCCATGGACCAGAGCACGCCAGGCCCTCCTGTCTTCTACTGCCTCCCGGAGTTGTGTCAGGTTCATGTTGGTTGCTTCGCAGACACTGTCCAGCCATCTCATCCTCGGTCGTCCCCTTCTCCTCTTGCCGTCACACCTTCCTAACATCAGGGTTTTTTCCAAGGACTCTTTTCTTCTCATGAGATGGCCAAAGTACTGGAGCCTCAGCTTCAGGATCTGTCCTTCCAGTGAGCACTCAGGGTTGATTTCCTTTAGAACTGATAGGTTTGTTCTCCTTGGAGTCCAGGGGATTCTCAAGAGCCTCCTCCAGCACCACAATTCAAAGGCATCAATTCTTCGGCGGTCTGCTTTCTTTATGGTCCAGCTCTCACTTCCATACATCACGACAGGAAAAACCATAGCTTTGACTATTCGGACTTTTGTTGGCAAGGTGATGTCTCTGCTTTTCAAGATGCTGTCAAGATTTGTCATTGCTTTCCTCCCAAGAAGAAGGTGCCTTTTAATTTCAGGGCTGCTGTCTCCATCTGCAGTGATCATGGAGCCCAGGAAGATAAAATTTGACACTGCCTCCATATCTTCCCCTTCTATTTCCCAGGAGGTGATGGGACCAGTGGCCATGATCTTAGTTGTTTTGATGTTGAGTTTCAGACCGTTTTTTGCACTCTCCTCTTTCACTCTCATTACAAGGTTCTTTAATTCCTCCTCACTTTCTGCCATCAGAGTGGTATCATCTGCATATCGGAGGTTGTTGATATTTCTTCCGGCAATCTTAATTCCGGCTTGGGTTTCTTCCAGTCCAGCCTTCCGCATGATGTATTCTGCATATAAGTTAAATAAGCTGGGGGACAATATACAGCCTTGCCGTACTCCTTTCCCAATTTTGAACCACTCAGTTGTTCCATGACCAGTTCTAACTGTTGCTTCCTGTCCCACATATAGGTTTCTCAGGAGACAGATAAAGTGGTCAGGCACTCCCATTTCTTTAAGAACTTGCCATAGTTTGCTGTGGTCCACACAGTCAAAGGCTTTCGCATAGTCAATGAAGCAGAAGTAGATATTTTTCTGGAACTCTCTGGCTTTCTCCATAATCCAGCGCAAGTTAGCAATTTGGTCTCGAGTTCCTCTGCCTCTTCGGAATCCAGCTTGTACTTCTGGGAGTTCTCGGTCCACATACTGCTGAAGCCTACCTTGGAGGATTTTGAGCATAACCTTGCTAGCGTGCGAAATGAGTGCAATTGTACGGTAGTTGGAGCATTCTTTGGCACTGCCTTTCTTTGGGATTGGGATGTAGACTGATCTTTTCCAATCCTCTGGCCACTGTTGAGTTTTCCAAACTTGCTGGCATATTGAATGTAGCACCTTAACAGCATCATCTTTCAAGATTTTAAATAGTTCAACTGGAATGCCATCACCTCCACTGGCCTTGTTGTTAGCCAGGCTTTCTAAGGCCCACTTGACTTCGCTCTCCAGGATGTCTGGCTCAAGGTCAGCAACTACATTGTCTGGGTTGTCCGGGATATCCAAATCTTTCTGATATAATTCCTCTGTGTATTCTTGCCACCTCTTCTTGACGTCTTCTGCTTCTGTTAGGTCCCTCCCATTTTTGTCTTTTATCATGTTCATCTTTGCGCAAAATGTTCCTCTAATATGTCCAATTTTCCTGAACAGATCTCTGGTCTTTCCTTTTCTGTTATCTTCCTCTATTTCTTTGCTTTGTTCATTTAAGAAGGCCCTCTTGTCTCTCCTTGCTATTCTTTGGAAGTCTGAATTCAAGTTTCTGTAACTTTCCCTATCTCCCTTGCATTTTGCTTCCCTTCTCCTCTCTGCTATTTCTAAGGCCTCGTTGGACAGCCACTTTGCTTTCTTGCATTTCCTTTTCTTTGGGATGGTTTTCGTTGCTGCCTCCTGGACAATGTTACGAGCCTCTATCCAAAGTTCTTCAGGCACTCTGTCCACCAAATCTAGTTCCTTAAATCTGTTCTTTACTTCCACTGTGTATTCATAAGGGATTTGGTTTAGATTATACCTGAGTGGCCCAGTGGTTTTTCCTAATGTCTTCAGTCTAAGCTTGAATTTTGCTATGAGAAGCTGATGATCAGAACCGCAGTCAGCTCCAGGTCTTGTTTTTGCTGACTGTATAGAGCTTCTCCATCTTTGGCTGCAGAGAATATAATCAATCTGATTTCGATATTGCCCATCTGGTGATTTCCATGTATAGAGTCGCCTCTTGTGTTGTTGGAAAAGAGTGTTTGTGATGACCAGCTTATTCTCTTGACAAAACTCTATTAGCCTTTGTCCTGCTTCGTTCTGAACTCCAAGGCCAAACTTCCCTGTTGTTCCTTTTATCTCTTGGCTCCCTACTTTAGCATTCCAGTCCCCTAGAATGAGAAGAACATCTTTCTTTGGTGTCAGTTCTAGAAGGTGTTGTAAATCTTCATAGAATTGTTCAATTTCAGTCTCCTCAGCAATGCTGGTTGGTGCATAAACTTGAATTATTGTGATGTTGAATGGTCTGCCTTGGATTCGTATTGACATCATTCTATCATTTTTGAGATTGTATCCCATTACAGCTTTTCCCACTCTTTTGTTGACTATGAGGGCTACTCCATTCCTTCTACGGGATTCTTGCCCACAATAGTAGATATGATAATCATCTGAGCTGAATTCGCCCATTCCTCTCCATTTTAGTTCACTGATGCCCAGGATGTCGATGTTTATTCTTGCCATCTCCTGTTTGACCACCTCCAGCTTCCCAAGGTTCATAGATCTTACATTCCAGGTTCCTATGCAGTATTTTTCTTTACAGCATTGGACTTTCCTTTCACTTCCAGGCACGTCCACAGCTGAGCGTCCTTTCGGCTTTGGCCCAACCACTTCATTAGCTCTGGAGCTACTTGTACTTGTCCTCCGCTCTTCCTCAGTAGCATGTTGGACGCCTTCCGACCTGAGGGGCCCATATTCCAGCGTCATATCTTTTAGCCTTTTGTTTCTGATCATGGGGCGTTCTTGGCAAAGATACTGGAGTGGAATTGCCGGTTCCTGCTCCAGGTGGATTGCGTTTAGTCGGAACTCTCCACTATGTCCTGTCCGTCTTGGGTGTCCCTGCACGGCATAGCCCATAGTTTCTCTGAGTTACTCAAGCCCCTTCACCACGACAAGGCAGCAATCCATGAAGGAGAGAGATCATAAACATAAACATTTTTACAACCACCACCTCTTGGTCTCCTTACAGATCCTGGGGAAAAGGTGGGAACGTATCTTTGCCTGTCCCTTTCTGGAGAAATGGAGATGAAGTCCATGCAGCTGGATCAGGTAGGGGAGAAGGAATGGGGATTGGAGGTTTTCTTAATATTTATAAAGTCTATCTTGTGGGTTCTGCTTATAATCATTTGTTAATATAGCTACAATACATATTAAGTCGTTACTCTATACAGCGTGCTTCTAGCTGTTGATAAAACTGATTCTGAGTTTAATAGTATTCTGAATCTTCCTTTCCATTGATTTTTAATGTCAGTCTGTCCATTTCTGCGCAGTCCAGTAAACTTTTGATTATTTCCTCTTCTGGAGTTGCTTCTTCATTCTTCCAGTCCTGTGCAAATATAATCCTTGCGGCTGTTAAAATATGCAGAATTAAATATACATTTTGCTTATCAACATTTTCTGGTATTATACCTAATAGAAAAAAAATCTGTTTTAAAATTTACATGTTTTTTTGGTTATTTTATTAAGCCATATATGTATTTTTACCCAAAACCTTTTTGCTTTATCACATGTCCACCAAAAGTGATAGTAAGTCCCAGGTTGTTTTTTTTAATGACATTTCCAGCGTTTACTTGATTGGTTAGGAGCCATTTTAGCTAGTCTATCAGGTGGCAAATGCCATCTATAGAACATTTTATATAAGTTCTGTTTCTAAGATGATGTCATTTTATAGTTTCTAGTCCACAGCTTTTGCCATTTTTCGAGATCAATATTATATCCAGAGTATTGTGTCATTGTTTCTTTGACTTGTTCCATCTAAGCTACTCCCCAGGAAGACTGATGCTATGACAAAGGAAGGGTTGGATCCTGTACTGAGCTACTTATAGTCAATGCTTTTCTGGCTCCAAAAATATAGAGCACTTCTGATACATGTGAGAGAGTTTCTTATTGTTCTTTTAGGTTGCAGACGCTCTGGAGGAGCTGGCTGTGTCCTTCTCAGAGGAGGAGTGGGCTTTGCTGGATCCCGACCAAAGGGCTTTGCACAAGGAAGTCATGGAGGAGACTCTGACCCATGCGGTGTCTCTGGGTGAGCTTTCATTTACCATAGAATCATAGAACCATGAAGTTGGAAGGGGCCTATAAGGCCACAAAGTCCAACCCCCTGCTCAAGACAGGAAATCATTGGCCAGGTGGTTATCTGAATTTCTCTTGAACCCTTCGTCTAGATGACAACCTTTCAAGTAATGAAAAAGTGCTATATCAATCTTCTTTTCTCAAGGCTAAACATGCCCAATTCTTTCAGCCTTTTCTCATAAGGCTTGGTTTCCAGCCCCCTGATCATCTTTGTCGCCTTCCTCTGAACTTGTTCTCATTTGTTATCATCCTTCTTGAAGTGGGGTGTCCAGAACTGGACACAGTCCTCAAGGTGAGGCCTCACCAGTGCTGAATAGAGGGGAATTACCACCTCGCGGGATTTGGAAACTATACTTCTATTAAAGGTAAAGGTAAAGGTTCCCCTCGACAATTTTTGTCCAGTCATGTTCGACTCTAGAGGGCGGTGCTCATCCCCATTTCCAAGCCATAGAGCCAGCGTTTTATCCGAAGACAATCTTCCGTGGTCACATGGCCAGTGCGACTTAGACACGGAACGCTGTTTACCTTCCCACCGAGGTGGTCCCTATTAATCTACTCGCATTTGCATGCTTTTGAACCGCTAGGTTGGCGGGAGCTGGGACAAGTGACGGGCACTCACTCCGTTGCGTGGATTCGATCTTACGACTGCTTGATTTTCTGACCCTGCAGCACAGGCTTCTGCGGTTTAGCCCACAGCGCCACCACGTCCCTTCTTCTATTACTTCTATTAATGCTGCCTGAAATAGCATTAGCCTTTTTTGTAGCCACACCCCGCCGCTGGCTCAGATTCACTTTGTTATCTATGACTCTTCCAAGATCCTTCTCACTCGGTCATATTGTTGAACTAGCTATCCCCCATCCTGTAACTGCATTTGGTTTCTTTTTCCTAGGTGAAGGATTTTGCATATATCCCTGTTGAATTTCATTCTGTTCTTTTCAGCCCAGTGCTCAAGCCTATCTAGAGCATTATAAATTTTTGTTTCTGTCTTCCAGGGCATTAGCTATTTCACTCAATTTTGTGTCATCTGCAAATTTGATTAGCATTCCCTGTACCCCCTGGTCCAGGTTATTAATAAAAATGTTGAAAAGCACTGGGCCCGGGACTGAGCCCTGGGATATCCTATTTGTTACCTCATCCCAAATTTAGAAGGAGCCATTCATCATCAACCTCTGAATACTACTTTGTAGCCAACTGTGTCTCCATCTGACCGTTGTTCTATTCGGGCCACACCTAGTTAGCTTCCTAATCAGAAGATCATGAAGCACTTTGTCAAAAGCTATACGGAATGTCTATAGATATACTTTGCTCCCTCTGTCTATCAGGGAAGTGACCCAATCAGAGATCAGCTTAGTCTGCTGGGATTTGTTCTTTGGCCAGTTCCTTCAGTCCTCTCAGATGCAGTTCATCCGGCCCCGGAGATTTGAACTCTTTCAAGGTGGTAAGGTGCTATTGGTTTATCAATCTCCAGCTGCAGTCCTGTCCTTCCCCTCCCACCTTGCACTTCCAATTTGTTTGGAAGTTCATACTCTGTCTTATGGGAAAAGACTGAACTAAAACAGAAATTGAGAATCTCTGCCTTATCTTTGTCCTCTGTTATCCACTGGGTAGCTCAGCCACTTTTTGCTACACACATACCTGAAGAGTGCTTTTTTAAAATTGCTTTTTAGTGTCTCTTGTTAACCTCAGCTCATTCTCAGCTTATGCCCTCCTAAGGCCATCCCTGCAATTCCTTGCTACTTCTCTGTACTCATCCTTGGTGGCCGGGCCTCCCTTCCATTTCCGGTACCTGTCCTCGTTTGTATTCATGTCCTCTCTGAGCTTTTTGTGAAGCCACGCTGGCCTTTTTTGCCGTCTCCTCGTTTTGTTCTTGTTGGAATCATTTGTAGTTGTGCCTTTAGAATTTCCTTTTTTAGAAACCTCCACACTTCTTAAGACTCCTTTTCTTGTTAGGATCTCCTGCGGTGGGACCTTCCTTATCCTTGTTCTTTGTTTAAGAGGAACTCATTTATCATGGGTAAAACTCAAGTGTTACAAGTGCAAGAATCAAAACACCCAGACTGCAAAATGTCAAGAAAAGGGCTGCAGCACCCAGAAGGTGAAGCCGTTTATTTCACTGTCTGCTTTCAGTGGATTAGGATCTACAAGGGTGATCTGTCTGAAGTGTATTTTTTGTAACTATGGAAGGTCTTTTGTTGTTGTTTAGTCGTGAAGTCATGTCTGACTCTTCGTGACCCCATGGACCAGAGAACGCCAGGCCCTCCTGTCTTCCATTGGGTCAAATTCATGTTGGTCGCTTCGATGAACCTGTCCAACCATCTCATCCTTTGTCGTCGCCTTCTCCTCTTGCCTTCACACTTTCCTAACATCAGGGTCTTTTCCAGGGAGTCTTCTCTTCCCATGAGATGGCCAAAGTATTGGAGCCTAAGCTTTAGGATCTGTCCTTCCAGTGAGCACTCAGGGTTGATTTCTTTCAGAATGGATAGGTTTGTTCTTGCAGTCCAGGGGACTTTTAAGAGTCTCCTCCAGCACCACAATTCAGAAGCATCAATTCTTCCATGGTCAGCCTTCTTTATGGTCCAGCTCTCATTTCCATACGTCACTACAGGAAAAACCATAGCTTTGGCTATGTGGACCTTTGTCGGCAAGGTGACGTTTCTGCTTTTAGGTTTGTCATTGCTAAAAGGGTAGCAACATCCTATATTTAACAGAATTTTGCCCTGTGTGACCTTTTGCTTTCAGTTTGTCTCTTGGGTTTTAAGAGTAGAACCTCCATCTCAGGTGGAAGTGTACCTGACAGAGGGTTCCACAAGAATAGCAAAGACATGGTTGCTCGGAGGGGTAGGTGAAGATCTATCAACTTCAGCCCTATCCCTCTCAGAATGAATACTTTTTGTGCCCCTTTCGCTCCACTGGTGCAGAGGCTGAATGCTTGCTTAGTCAAAGTATGCCCAAATTAAAAAGTCTTTGGAAAAAAAAGGAATGACTTTACACCCTTTTGATTGGTTTGGCAGGCATTGGAATGATGCTGGGAATTTATCCCTCCTCATCTCTTCTATCAGGAGGAGCTGAAACAGCTTCTAGTCCACCTGATCTGGTTGGAACAAGTCAGCGGAGAGCTGTTCACTGTTTTTCTCCCTGGGAAACATTTCAGAACCTGAAGGTATCTCTCTCATGCTATTTCCTTTTGCCCAAGTTGGCCATTAAAAGGGCTCAGAATATTGTCTGTGGAAGGTTGAATCCTGAATCTAAGTATCCATCACATAGATTGCTCAGATTTTAGGCTAATTAATGTCAATGGCTTACCATCATAAATGATGTTAATGGTTTAACATCAGAATTTCTGTTGGAATATGAAATGTTTCCCCTTCTCTCAGGGTGTCAAGATAGCCTTTGAGGATATGACTGTCCATTTCACGGAGGAGGAATGGGCTCTGCTGGATGACGGCCAAAGGGCTCTGCACCGAGAAGTCATGGAGGAAAGTATAGCCAGTCTGATCTCTCTGGGTAAGCCTTTTCTGTCAGCCCCCTTTGCTTCATAAAATTCATTTTGTGAATAGGATCAAAGAATAAATCCTTTGTGCCTAAAAGCTTTCTCCCTTTGCTCTGGTTCATTCCCTGATTGAGACTGCTTTTTTCCACTTTGGTTCCACTTTGATTCTTTTTCTCATTTCAGTTTCTGGCATGAAAGAAAAGAGGAGTGAGGAGGAAGAAGAAGAAGGCACCATATTATTGCAAGCTGTGATGGATGAAAGATGGGGAAACCCCATAAAAGGCAGTACGATCTTCAGTGGTGGAAGCCTTCTTGCTTCCCATCGGCAGTTCCATGTGGGAAAGAAGATGTTGACATGCTTGGATTGTGGAAGGAGCTTCAGGCAGTCTCTGTCTCTTGCTTCCCACAAAAGGATCCACACAGAGGAGAAGCCATTTCAGTGCCTGGACTCAGGAAAGGACTTAAGTGAAAACTCGACCTTTGCTTTCTATGTACCATTTAATTGTTTGGATAGCAGAAAGACCTTCAGTCACAGCACAGGTGTTGTGCAACATGCTAGCATCCACTCAGGGGAAAAACCATTTAAATGTGTGGAATGTGGAAAGGGCTTCCTTCAGAGAGAAAAGCTTGATTCCCACATGAGAATCCACGCAGGAGAGAAACCGTATACATGCATAGAATGTGGGAAGGGCTTCAAGCACAATAGTGATCTTAGTTCACATCACAGACGTCATACCGGGGAGAAACCATTTCAATGCATAGAATGTGGAAAGGGTTTCAGTCAGAGTGGAAATCTTACTTCGCATATGCGAATCCACACAGGGGAGAAACCATATAAATGCTTAGAATGTGGAAAGGGTTTCTGTCATAGCGGAAATCTTACTTCGCATATGCGAATCCACACAGGAGAGAAACCATATAAATGCTTAGAATGTGGAAAGGGTTTCTGTCATAGCGGAAATCTTACTTCGCATATGCGAATCCACACAGGGGAGAAACCATTTATATGCTTGGAATGTGGGAAGAGCTTCTGTCAGAGAGAAAAGCTTGATTCCCATATGAGAACCCACACAGGGGAGAAACCGTATCAATGCATGGAATGTGGAAAGGGCTTTACTCAGAGTGGCACCCTTGCCTCTCATATGAGGGTACACAAAGGGGAGAAACCATTTATGTGCCTGGAATGTGGGAAAAGCTTTAGCCATAGCTCAAACCTTGCTTCGCATATTAGGATACATCAAGAGGACAAACCGTTTGAATGCAGCGAATGTGGGAAGAGCTTCAAGCACAATAGTGACCTTAGTTTACACGAGAGATCTCACACGGAGGAGAAACCATACAAATGCACGGAATGTGGGAAAGGCTTCAATCGGAGTGGAAAGCTTTATTCCCACATGAGAGTCCACACGGGAGAGAAACCATTTAAATGTCTGGAATGTGGGAAGGGCTTCACCCAGAATGGTAACCTTTCCTCCCACATGAGAATACACAGAGGGGAGAAACCCTTCATGTGCTTGGAATGTGGGAAGAGCTTCAATCAGAGCTCAAACCTTGTTTCCCATATGAGGAGGCATACAGAAGAGAATCCCTTTAAATGCATAGAATGTGGGAAGAGTTTCAAGCACAAGAGTCACCTTAGTTTGCATCAAAGGACTCACACTGGGGAGAAACCCTATCAATGCCTGGAATGTGGAAAGAGCTTCAGTCAGAGCAGTGCCCTCCGTTCACATAAAACAACTCACACAGGGGACAAGAAACGAATCCACAGAGAGAAAGGATTCAAATATTTGGAATGTGAAAAAGACATCTGTCCGTTGGATAACCTTGGTTTGTATGGTTTTTCACACCAGGGAGAAACCCTATGAATGCATGGAATGTGGGAAGTGCTTCAGCCGTAGCAGTCACCTTCATTCACATTTTTTTAAAAAAAACCTACAAAGGAAAATTTGGCAAGGGCTTTCATAGAGATCACGGACCTTTCTTGTCATCAAAGAAGCTACACAGGGGAAAAGCCTGGTCATTCACCCAGCATCTCATCAAATACTTCATGGACCAATGTGAAACTGTCTTCATTGCTTGGTACATAGAAAAACCTTTAGGCAGAAAAGACATTTGACGTCACCTCATGAAGTCCACCATGGTGTAAATACGTGGATCTTTTTCCATAGTCTGAGGTTTTTTTTCTAGATCCGGGAGGAAATAATGAATTTTGTAGAGGTAGGAAGAACAACGAAGAGAAATGCAGGGAGCTTTTGGACAAAGGCATTGATAGCCATTTGCTTATACGGTCATATGAAGCTCATTGAGTGGGAAATATACCAAACATCCTTACTAGAGATGGGCATAAACCGTGTCTTGGCAGTTCAGACAGGTTTTCTGCAGGCGCCACATGCTTCCCTCCCTGCCTCTTTGTTAGAGTTTTAACAACTGATTTTATGGGGTGCAGAGGTTTTGTCCTAAAATTGAAAAGTTCAGAGAGAGAGATGAAAAGCAAACAGATTATTGAAAAACTACAACTGGGGACAATTGTTTACAAAGCAGCCCATTTTTTGGGCAACATAAAAGTGATAAGATAACAAGGCAGTCGTCACTCATTCAGTTTTGTGCCAGTTTCATAGTGAAAAATGTAAACAATAGAGTGTTTACGCTGTTGAAAAAGCTAAACTCTAAACAGAGACAAAAACGGGGAAAAAACAGAAAAAATTAAATTATTGCTTGAGTTGTGTTTGACTATAATGTTAATTAGCAAAGAGGTATGACAAAATACATGTGTAAACCTGTGTTGAATGGTATAAAAAGTTTTTACAGAAAAGTGTAAAAGGAGAATAGGATGAATGTTATTTGAAGCAGTTTGTTTAGTAATAAGCAAGTACAGTGGTGCCCCGCTTGATGACGATCCCGCTTGATGATGAGTTTTTTGCGATCGCTATAGCGATTGCAGAACGATTGTTCCTATGGTTGTTTTTCACTTTACGATGATTAGGTCCCTGTTTCGTGAACCAATTGTTCGCAAGATGATGATTAAAGACTGCTGATCAACGGTTTGCAAAATGGCTCCCCGCTGTTTTCTGGAGCTATTTCCGCAAGACAGGGATTGCAAAATGGCCACCCTATGGAGGATCTTCACTGAACAAGCAGATATTTCTCCCACTGGAATGCATTAACTGGTTTTCAGTGCATTCCAATTTTTTCTCTCGCTTGACGACGATTTCGCTTAACAGCGATTTTCCTGGAACGGATTATCGTTGTCAAGCGGGGCACCACTGTAAAGGGAAAGAAGGTGTCATTTGTTTCAAAAGGTTTTAATCTCGTATTCAATAGTAACGTAAGGTCTGAAAAGAGTATAAAATTATATATATTCTGTAGTATCAATAAATAACATGCAAATGTATTGTGTTGCCCATGGATTACATATATTCTTCTTGCCGATGAATGCTGAAGGGAGGGGAAGTTTTACTTTGACCTTTATGGCCAGGAACTTTGGAAGTCAAGCCCACGAGAAGCGAGAAGCGAGGCTTATAACTTGGACATAACATTCCTATTTATTCCAACTGGCTAAAGGCTAGGTGAGAAAACATTTTTCTCTGTGTTGATAACATGCTTAGAGCTAATTAATGCTTTTTTAAACTTTGTATATTTTTACTTTTAAATCTTTTTATGCCTTTCAATGAAAATTATTCTGCCTTTGTAGGCTAGGAGCTCCTGTATTTTAATGTTTTTATGGTTTTGATTTAAACAGTTCTTGTCTGGACTTTGTACGGCTACAAACTTCCCACGGAGATGCATTTTCTGACTTAAGTATTAGCCCGAAACTTAAGTTCTGTTTTCATGTTCTTTTAAGCCTACCGTTCTTGCATAACTGTATGACTTTTGGATTTAAGCATGTATGCCTACAGAGTTTTTCCCCCTCACAACTGTAAGACTATGTTTGATATTTTAAAGTATGAAACCTAGAAATCATGCAAATAAATAGAATTTGTACAGAATCAACAAGTTCTGGATTTGCCGGGATTATTGCAGTGGTGAAGACTCCATAAGCTGGGTACTCATTTTACCGACCTTGGAAAGATGGGAGTCTGAGTCAATCTTGATCCAGCTACCTGGATTCCCTGGGATTGAACTCAGGTCATGAGCGGAGAGACTTGACTACAGTACTGCAATTTAACCAATGCATCTGTCAAGGTTTGAACCCTTGTCCATTGAAAGTATTGATTATGGAGTTGTAGAAACACATACTTTGAAAATAAAACTGCTTTTAAAAGTATGTCATGGTTTTTCTTCCCCCATAACAACGCACCACTTTTCGTAACAAAACCTGTGATTCAGCCAAATCTGAAAACAAGGTGTCTGATAAGAAATGGCAGAAGTATTTCATTGCTTGTGTGCCAGCTTTTACGAGAAAGCACAAATCGTGAAGGACTATGAGGAGAAAGAAAAGAAATGTATGCCATTTAAAAAATGAGGCTTGAACCACAACCTTATAATAAGAGTACACTATTGTTATTTAGTCGTTTAGTTGTGTCCGACTCTTCGTGACCCTCAGGATCTGTCCTTCCAGTGAGCACTCAGGGTTGATTTCCTTTAGAATGGATAGGTTTGTTCTGTTTGCAGTCTAGGGGACTCTCAAGTGTCTCCTGCAGCACCACAATTCAAAAGCATCACTTCTTTGGCAGTCCAGCTCTCACTTCCATACATCACTACTGGACAGACCATAGCTTTGACTATGCGGATCTTTTTAAGATGCTGTCTAGATTTGTTAAAGGATGTGAAAGAGGAGAGTGCCAAAAATGGTCTGAAGCTCAACATAAAAAAAAAACTAAGATCATGGCCACTGGTCCCATCACCTCCTGGCAAATGGAAGGGGAGGATATGGAGGCGGTGACAGATTTTACTTCCTTGGGCTCCATGATCACTGTAGATGGTGACAGCAGCCACGAAATTAAAAGACACCTGCTTCTTGGGAGGAAAGCAATGACAAACCTCAACAGCATCTTAAAAAGCAGAGACATCACCTTGCCGACAAAGGTCTGCATTGTAAAAGCTATGGTTTTTCCAGTAGTGATGTATGGAAGTGAGAGCTGGACCATAAAGAAGGCCGACCGCCAAAGAATTGATGCTTTTGAATTGTGGTGCTGGAGGAGACTCTTGAGAGTCCCCTGGACTGCAAGGAGAACAAACCTATCTGTTCTGAAGGAAAGGAACCCTGAGTGCTCACTGGAAGGACAGATCCTGAAGCTGAGGCTCCAGTACTTTGGCCATCTCATGAGAAAAGAAGACTCCCTGGAAAAGACCCTGATGTTGGGAAAGTGTGACGGCAAGAGAAGAAGGGGACGACAGAGGATCAGATGGATGGACAGGGTCATTGAAGCTACCAAGATGAATTTGACCAAACTCCGGGAGGCAGTGGAAGACAGGAAGGCCTGGCGTGCTCTGGTCCATGGGGTCATGAAGAGTTGGACACAACTTAATGACTAAACAACATGGATAATTAGTGCAGGGAAATTGCCCCAGAGGGAGACCAGAGCTGTGATATAAGGAGATCTGCAAGCGGGATCTGAAGGCCTTAGGAATGGACCTCAACAGATGGGAAACCCGGACATCCGAGCGTTCAGCCTGGAGGCAGGCGGTGCATCATGGCCTCTCCCAATTTGAAGAGACCCTCGCCCAGCAGGCTGACGCCAAGAGGCAGTCACGAAAGCAGCAAAATCAGGGAGCTGGACATGGGACAGATTGTATTTGTCTTCAGTGTGGAAGGGATTGTCACTCTCGAATTGGGCTTCTCAGCCACACTGGATGTCGTTCCTCTTCGGAGCACATTGCCATAGTCTTTGAAGACTGGAGGATGCCTACATTGCCTACACACGCTTCCCCGTGGTCTGAGTAGGCTCCTTAGATGGACAAAAGACTAGGGGTGAGGGATAATCCCCACTTGGATAACTAGTGAAACGTTTCAAGCTAACAAGAAAAAAAAATCCAGTAGCCATGACTCAAGTTCCAGATTCTTATTAAGATCTTGTTTCAGAAACCTGAAATTACCAGGAAGCCAATAGAAATCTTGGGTCTGGTTTTATTGTGCGTTTAGCATTGTTGATTTCAATGGGATAAGAGAGCAATCTTTTTTTTTTCTTTTCTGTATCTGAATTTCTGGATTCACAAACAGCCCTGCCTGTCCTGATGAACATGTTATGGTGGGAAGGGAAAAGAGGGTGCACTTTGGAATCAGCGGGGGAGGAGGAGGAGGAGGAAGAAGGAGAGAGACGCTCTAGGAATCAAGATATCACTTCCCTTCTTTCTTTGGTACTCTAGGAACGGAGACTCTATCATTTTATTTCCAAAGAGGCCCCAGAGAATATTAGGCTTTTATTTTCTTGGTTTCAACATCTTTCTCTCTGAAATAGGTTTTTTTTTAAGGCAGAGAGGCTTTTGGAAAAAAAAATAAAAAAATCCTCTTCCTATTCATTCCAAATAGCTGTTCCTCCCTACTCTATTCCTTAATTCATTCCTAGAACGCCCCCATAGGAAGGCTAGAAGAGAGGCAATGACCAGCCCCTCCCTTCATTCCTAGAGAGTCCTCCCCGTAGAAGGATGTCAGGGAGAAAGGCAGCGTCCTTCCTAGAGAGGCATCCCAGGAAAGAGAGGTGGGGCGCTTCCCTCCTAGAGCGTCCCCCTCAGGGAGAAAATGAGCCGTGGAGAGGAAGTGGATCCTAGAGCGTCCTCCCACACACAGGCGGAAATACATTTCTTCTTCCGCTGATGGAGGCTCTTTAGAAGGTGGGAAGCCTCCAAGGTGGGGAGGAAGTAAAAGGGGCTCCTGGTTAGGATTTGGGGGGGGGGTCGGTGTGGGGGAAGTGGGGGGGGGGCGCTAGGAGGGACTTGGGGGCGGGTTGGCGGGTGGGGAGCCCTTGAAAGAGCCTGGGATGGGCAAGAAGAGGGAGGGAAGGGGTCTGGCTAAGGGACGTCTGTCCTCCCCCTCCCCCCCATTATCATCATCATCCTCTCTTCTTGGCAGGGGGGAAAGAGAGGCCCTTGGGGGGGGGGGTCCTTGGGACCTATGTATATTTCATTGTTTTTATTTTACTCCCCCCAACCTCTGGAGCACCCCCAAGTGTGTGTGTGAAGGGGCTTTCCTCCTCTCCCTGCCATTCAAAGATGGTCTTTAAAGCCACCCCTTTCTTCCTCCTCTTGAGGAGACCCTGCCAGGCTCAAAGGGGTGGGGAATCAGGGCTGACGCAGGTCAGACGGAGGACCTGCCCCCCCCACTCCCCATCTTTTAATGCTCTCTGCTCTGAAACCAGGCTTGAGGGAAGAGGCTTTGGCAGGTGGGTCTCCTTGGACAGCCAAGGGGGGGACCTCCTCCCCGCAGGGAGGGTGATGTTCCCGGGGAGCCTTTCAAACTGGCCTGTTCTCTGGAGCAGGAAACCAGTTAGAAAGTCGAGTCTTAACACAATACGCAATATTGACAGTTGGTCAAGATGGCGGCGCAAGCACTTGCAGCGGCTAGGCATTCCAGAGATCGGCCCTTATTACGGACTCTACATGCTCAGGCACAAGTAATTTACAGTCGACAAGAATTATTATCTATTGGCAGAGAAGGTTACAACTTTGAATCGACGGTCTCAACTTACAACATCCCAGCTGAGCTTTTAAGACGGCCTGCATATCCGGGGGTTACTCCCCCTGCTCTCCCTGTCAGGAAGAAAAGAGCACGGAGAAAACGCAAGCAGAAAAGAGGTTGCAGGGCCGGTCTACGAGTGAGGTTAGGCAAAAATCCTCACAAGCCTGCATTGCCAAGTCTTTTTGTCTCAAATGTTAGATCTCTACCCAACAAGATTGAGGAGCTGGAACTTACTATCTCCCTACAGAAAAATATTCGAGACTGTTGCGTTATGATCTTTACAGAGACATGGCTTGACTCTTCCATCCCAGGGGAGGTAATTGAACTACAAGGACGCAGAGTACATCGAGCAGACAGATCTGTTGAATCTGGGAAGAGCAGAGGTGGAGGGGTTTGTGTTTACACAAACGATAATTGGAGCACAGATGTTAAAATACTGGACATTCACTGTTCTCCTGATTTGGAGTATTTGGCAGTGAAATGCCGCCCCTTTTACCTGCCTCGTGAGTTTAATGTTATTATAATAACAGCAGTATATATACCTCCTGATGCTAACACAACCACAGCTTTGAGTTGTTTGTTAACTGCTATCAGCAAACAGCAGCAGGCCTACCCAGATGGAGTGCTGGTGGTAGCAGGTGATTTCAATCAAGCCAATTTAAAGACCGTCCTCCCTAACTTTTATCAGTATGTGGACTGTCCCACTAGAGGGGAAAATACCTTGGATCAGGTATATAGTAACATCATACATGGATATAAGACGAAGCCATTGCCTAGCTTGGGACAGTCAGATCATATATCTCTTTTTTTGATTCCATCATACAGACCTCTTGTTAAAAGAATCAGACCATCAATTAGAGAAATACAAGTGTGGCCAGTGGATGCATCTGAGCAACTTCAAGATTGCTTTAGGAGCACTGATTGGGCACTGTTTGAGGAGGACAATGTTGATACTTATGCCTCGACAGTACTGTTTTATATCAAAAGCTGCATCAATGTTGTTACTACTACCAGACAAGTACGAGTGTTTTCTAATAACAAGCCTTGGCTAAATAGAGAAGTGCGCCTTTTATTAAAAGCCAGAAATGCTGCTTTTCATTCTGGTGATGAACTACAGTACAGAGAGGCTAGAGCTAAACTGAAAAGGGGCATTAAGGATGCCAAAGCTATGTACAGCCAGAGAATTGAACAACACCTTGAAAGTTCTGACACTCGCCGAGTGTGGCACGGCCTAAGACAAATCACTGGTCAGAGTAACAAAAACAGTCTGTGTAGCAGCAGTGATTTTTTGGCTGAGCAGTTAAATCAATTTTTCAGCCGTTTTGAGGTGGAAACAGGAACAACCATTATTCCAGCACCTACTGTCTATAATACATCACTAGAATCTACCATCAACAGACAACCACTAGTACTGCAGATTTCAGATGTGAGACGCGCTTTCCAGAATATTAATGTTCGAAAGGCAGCTGGACCAGATGGAATCATGGGACGAGTTATTAGGGGCTGTGCTGCAGAATTAGCTGGAGTTTTTACGGATATTTTCAATCTATCCTTGTTGCAGTGTTCAGTCCCCACTTGCCTGAAGACATCTATTATAGTGCCAGTCCCCAAGCAGTCAGCTGTGGTATCTCTCAATGATTACAGACCAGTAGCTTTAACATCTGTTGTTATGAAATGTTTTGAGAGATTGGTGCTGGATTACATTAAGGCTAGTCTTCCACCTTCTTTGGACCCATGGCAATTTGCATACAGGAAAAATAGATCTACTGATGATGCTGTGTCCATTGTACTCCATACTGTATTGAGCCACTTAGAACATCAGGGAACTTATGCGAGGCTGTTGTTTGTGGATTATAGCTCTGCTTTTAATACCATTCTACCAAATAGGTTGTTTTTTAAAATGATCAACCTGGGATTACCTCAGGAGATATGCATGTGGATAAAGGATTTTCTGACAGATAGGCCACAGTCAGTAAGGATGGGATCTCACCATTCTTCTACCCTGATACTAAGTACAGGAGCTCCCCAGGGCTGCGTGCTAAGTCCCTTCCTCTATTCCCTGTACACACATGATTGCACCCCACTGTATAACACCAATGCAATTATTAAATTTGCGGATGATACGACAGTGGTGGGGCTCATAAATAAGAACAATGAGTCTGCTTATAGAAAGGAAGTACAAAGGTTGATACTTTGGTGTAAAGAAAATCATCTCACACTTAACATCAAAAAAACTAAAGAACTCATAATTGATTTTAGGAGGAAGAGATATGTACATTTACCACTGTACATAAACGGTGAGGAAGTGGAGAGAGTTGGTAGTTTTAAATTTCTGGGTACTTACATCTCAGAGGACCTCTCATGGACTATAAATGCCAACATGCTAATGAAGAAGGCACAGAAGAGGCTGTATTTCCTGAGAATGCTCGGCAAGTTAAATTTATCTCAGCATTTGCTTCTGTCATACTATCGTAGCACCATTGAGAGTGTCCTAACCTATGGCATTCTGGCATGGTTTGGGAGTAGCTCTGTAGCGGACAAAAAAGCTCTACAGAGAACCATTAAAATTGCCCAGAATATCATCGGGCTCCAGCTACCAACCCTGGATGACATCTTCACATCCCGCTGTCTAAGGAAATCACATAGCATCCTGAGAGACTCTTCCCATCCTGCTTATAACTTTTTTGAACTGTTACCATCTGGCAGAAGATATAGAACAATTAAGACTCGGACCACACGTTTTCTCAATAGTTTTTATCCCAGAGCTATAATTGCAATTAATAATCAGCTTAAAGACCACCAGTAGTGAATAATTAGTTGGACTGTGTAACTTGGCCTGCGGTGTAGATGTTTGTATTTTTAGTGGGGGACTTTTAGTGGGTGGGGAGTGTTTGGGAATTTTATGTGTGTGCATGTGTCTGGTCTCTGGGTGTCTGTGAATTTCGTTGTATGTGTATATACTTACAATGACAATAAATTATTATTATTATTATTATTATTATAAGATGGTTTAGGAAATAGATTTCGAGAGGAAGCCGAGGCATCTCAGCACTGGGGAAACTGCACTGGACGGATTCCCGCCTGTGGTTCCCCATTTGCTGTGCTGCTTTCTGTCATGGGACCGTGGTTAAATGGCCATTCAGCTTTGGCATCTTCAGCCTTTATTTTCAGAAGTTTGGGTGGTTTGATGGCAGGTCACTCATCTTTGCCGTCAGGGCAGCCATCTTCTTCCTGTTGTGATCTAAGGCAACTCCCGTCAAGCACAATTTTTGTAATTCCTGAAGAGATTCGCATCAAAGGTAAGCCTGTAGGATATTCTCACATGTAATCCTTTTGTTTGTTTTTTTTTTTTTTTTTTTTGGTTTGTTTTTACAGAGAGAGTCTCCGGAGTCTCAACTTGTGTCCCCCTCAGATCACCACTGGCAAGAGAGTCCTCAGAACGTCCTCCAGGCATCGCCTCTTCCACTCTGCTGTGGGTCTCGTCGGCTGGGTTGGCTGGTGCCTCCCAAGCTGGAGGGAGGTGAAGGCTGGTGGCCCACCAGATTTTCGATGTGTTGAGGATCCCAACTTCTGAGAGGCGGAAAGAGACGCATGGCCTGCTTTGGATGCCAACGAAGAACACTCCCCTGTCAAGCAGCAGGCTTCTAATGACCTTAACGCATTGGCACCTACTGTTTGGCAGGCCCAGTGGCAGGTAAAAGGTTTCCATCTGAAAGCGTGCTCCTTTTTTTGTCCTAGAATTGGCTTTTCCCCAAACAGCCCACAAAGATTCAAGATAGTATGTGTGTGTGTGTGTGTGTGTGTGTGTGTGTGTGTGTGTGTGAGAGAGAGAGAGAGAGAGAGAGAGAGAGAGAGAGAGAGAGAGAGAGAGATACAAGACAGCTACAGATATTGGTATATATTAGAAGGTTCAGAGGTGTTCTTCTTAAGCAGAGTGGTTGAATCACAGAATTGTTGAGCTGGAGGAGACCCCAAGCTTCATCGAGCCCAGCTCCCTTGGTTGTTCTGGGTTTTTTGGGCTCTTTGGCCGTGTTCTGAAGGTTGTTCTTTCTGACGTTTCGCCAGTCTCTGTAGCCGGCATCTTCAGAGGACAGCCACCTGTACTCTGGTGTAGTTGGCTTGGGAGTTCAGTATTTATGGCTGTGAGATAGGCTTTTGTCTTTTCCTGTAGATGGGTGATTAGTGTGTATTGTTGTGGGTGTATTATGCTAAGGGGAAGAGATTAGCTGTTCCTGTGGTTGATGGGTGTCATTAGCTGGTCTTTTGTGTGTAGTGATCCCCTGTCCTTGTGGGTGGGTAGAGTTTGTTGACCTTTTGCACGTAGTATGTGTGATAGCTGGGAGCCAAGTTTTGTTGAGCAGAAATACTTTATTTGTGGGTGGCTGTTTTTCTTCTTCAGTTCGGTGTTGTTTTCTAGGTTTGATGGCTCTTGTGATTTCATTTTTGGAGTAGCCATTTGCCTGTAGGGCCCAGTTCAGATGATTGAGTTCAGTGCTGAGAAATTGAGCTTCACAGTTCCGATTTGCCTGGTCTACCAGTGTTTTGATTATGCCTCTTTTTTGCTGTGGGTGGTGGTTGGAGTTTTTGTATAGGTGCCGGTCTGTTTGAGTGGGTTTTCTGTAGACCTTGTGTCCCAGTCGGAGGTCAGTTTTGCGTAGGACCATGACATCTAAGAACGGGAGCTGTCCCTCTGTTTCTTTTTCCATGGTGAATTGTATATTTGGATGGATGTTGAGATGGTTGAGAAATTCTTCCAATTTTTCCTCATCGTGATTCCAAATTGCAAAGGTGTCATCCACATATCGGAACCAGACTGTGGGTGCGAGGGGTGCCAAAACCAGGGCAAGTTTTTCAAAATGCAGCTCCCTTGTTGGCCTGGCGTCCTCCAAGCATCGCCTCTTGGCCCCTCTCCTGCCGAAAGAAGAACCGAAAGGCCAGTTGGGGAAATATCAGGAATGGCTTGTCTGCCCCCTTTGAACTCTATGGCTCCTCTTTCTTTCCTGCCCTGATGGTGAGGCTGTTCTCCCTCAGGTTCTCTCCACACCATGAGTATCCCAAAAGCCTGTTTGGTAAAAGGGAAAGGCAGCGTGGTGTAGCGGATGGAGTGTCAGGCTAGGAATCGGGAGACATGGGTTCAAATTCCGGCTTCACCACAGAAGCTCACTGGGGAGGTTTGCAAGGACAAATAACTCTTCACATATTTCCCATAAAGATTCCTGTAAGGTGGATGAGATAGGTTTGCACGTAGCAATAAAGGCCACTCTGGGTAGTTTAGAACAAAAAGCAAGAAAACAATCGAGTAACAAAATAGCAAATAGCGACATTAATACATAGGGGTGAAAATGAAAAAAATAAAGTGAAGTGAGGATAAAATTATAATACAATAAATACAATTAAAAGCATAGAAGAAAATAAAAACATGGAGGTGGTTGTCTTATTGGGCACTATTGTATCAGAGTGTTGTTTGTTCAGGGAAGACCTGTCTAAATAGCCAGGTTTTAAGCAGGTTTGTGAAGGGGCCGGATGGACTTTGGGTAGAAGAGAGTTCCATAACTGTGGCGCTCCCGCCGAGAAGGCCCGGTTTCTAGTGGTTGTTTTCCGGGCCTCTCTCGGGGTCAGAACTCTCAGCCGCCCTGCCTGCGACGGTTTTATAGGATGGGCAGACCTAACTGGGAGGAGGCGCTTGGCCAGATATCAAGGTCCATGTGAAAATGGGGAGACATGGAGAGCCCTATGTTATATGTTATGTTTTATATATATATATACTTGTTTATTCTGTGTGTTGTAAGCCGCCTAGAGTGGTCGTAATTGACCAGATAGGCGGGGTATAAATTGAATAAATAAATAAAATAAAGGAGTTAGCCTACTTGAGACAGCTTTACGTACGTGGTTGGTTCTAGTTTTGTTTTGTTTTTTAAAAAGAAGCCAAAGTGGTTTGTATTTCCAATCTTGCATCACCAGATGTTTTTGAATGACAGCTCTGAAAACTCCTGGATAGCACTGCTTGTGGCGAAGGCTTCCAAGCATTTTTGTCGAAGAGCATCTGGGGACACAAAGTTGGAAACCACTGGGATGATCAGAGGGATTCGTCCTGGAAAGCGGCTGAATCCAGGGATTTCCTGCAGGCCTCTCTCTGTCTCTGTCTCTGTCTCTCTCTCTCTCTCTCTCACACACACACACACACACACACACACACACAGAGAGAGAGAGAGATGGAGCAGCCTGTGGTTCACACAGGCATCCTGTTTTATACTGGAGTGGAAAGAGCGACTGCCTGGCCCTCCAGATGTTTTGAATTTTGGTTCCTGGAAGCCTTAGCCATATGGGAGAGGGTTGGGAAGAATGGGAGTTGTAGTAAAATAAAAAGGACCTGAAGACTCAAGGGCTTCCTAACCCACCTTGGCAGATGTCTGCCGTGACCCTTTGGGGACCTGCATTTATGATTTTTCTATCCTAGGCCTGAGGAAGAGATTTTTATCCATGTCTTGGGAGCATGAAGGCACAAGGACACCCCCCTCACCCCGCCCTTATGATTCTGGTTCCCATTCAAAGAGATCCCTTGGTTCATGCAAGGGGTGAGGGTGGGGGGTGGAAAGAGGCGTTCTGCCTCTTTGTCCCCCTTCCTCTTCCAAGGCTGTGGAAAGACCTTCTTCTTGTTGTTTAGTCGTTAAGTCATGTCCGACTCTTCGTGACCCCATGGACCAGAGCACGCCAGGCCTTCCTGTCTTCCACTGCCTCCCGGAGTTGGGTCAAATTCATATTGGTTGTTTTGATGACAGTGTCCAATACAGTGTTTGTAATACAAACAATCTTCTTTCATTTTTCACTCAAAGGCTATATTTTGACCTTTGCTACTGAAATACTGAATTTGACCCAACTCCGAGAGGCAGTGGAAGACAGGAGGGCCTGACGTGCTCTGGTCCATGGGGTCACGAAGAGTCAGACACGACTAAACAACAACAACTGAAATACTAAAGTCTGTATTTAATAAACCTAAAGTTATTACAAATTCACTCCAAGTTTTTTGACTTAATTTAGCTCATTGAAGATAATTGGTCAGAACACATGTGGAATTCCTTAAATATCATTGAAAGCCCTGTAAGTCAGTTCTGACTTATACACACACACACACATATATACAGTGGTGCCTCCGGAAACATCGCTAAACGGAACAAAAAACCCCATAGGAATGCGTTCCTATGGGGCAAAAACTCACCGTTGAGCGAAGATCCTCCATAGGGGCAGCCATTTTTGGTGCCTCTTAAGCGAGGAATCCGTCCAGAAAACAGCGGGTGGCCATTTTGAAACCGCCGATCAGCTGTTAAAAAAGCATTGCTTTGCCATGATCAGTTCCCCAAGCAGGGAACCGATCATGGCAAAGCACCGCCGGCCAGCTAGCCAGCCCGGGAGACACCAGGTGTCCTTAGGCAGCGGGCGAGTGAGGGCTCGGAGGCAGCCGCCCGGGGCGGGAAGGGGCGGGCCATCCACCCGGCGTGCGCTCGCTCGCCAGCCAGCCAGCCAGCGAGACACCAGGCGTCCTTAGGCAGCGGCCGCGCGACCGCTCGGAGGCAGCCACCTGGGGCGGGCCATCCACCCAGCGTGTGCTTGCTCGCCAGCCAGCCTGGGAGACACTGGAAGTCCTTGGGCGGTGGGCGAGCGAGGGCTCGGGAGGAGAGCACCCCCACCCCCGTCGCCGCTGCAGATGCCGGGAGGAGAGCAGCCGGGGTTTGCTCTTCCTCCTGGCTCTCCCCCACCCCACTCGCCACCGCCACCGGGCCGCAAAGGCAGACCTCCCACCCACCCCTGTGGAGACACACCCCTCACCCCCGTCCCTGCCACCGCTGCTGGGAAGAGGGCTGCCGGAAAACCCGGGCCTTGCCTTGCCTCCTGGCTCTCCCCAGCCACCCCCTCACCCCCGTTGCCTCTGCTGCTGCCAGGAGGAGGGCCGGGAACACCTGCCCCCACTGGTCAGCTGGGGGAAGGTGTGGGGAAAAATCGCAAAGTGTTTTTTCCCCATAGAGAACATCGCAATGCAATCGCAAAAGCGATCGCAAAATCTTCATCGGTATGCGGATTCATCATTAAACGGGGTGCCCGTTAAGCGAGGCACCACTGTATATATAAAAAAGCCGTATATATATAGTCGTCATCGTTTAGTCATGTCCGACTCTTCGTGATCCCGTGGACCAGAGCATGCCAGGCCCTCCTTTCTTCCACTGCCTCCCGTAGTTGTGTCAAATTCATATTGGTTGTTTTGATGACACTATCCAACCATCTCATCCTTTGTCGTCCTCTTCTCCTTTTGCCTTCACACCTTCCCAACATCAAGGTCTTTTCCAGGGAGTCTTCTCTTCTCATGAGATGGCCAAAGTACTGGAGTCTCAGCTTCAGGATCTGTCCTACCAGTGAGCACTCAGGGTTGATTTCTTTTAGAATTGATATGTTAGTTCTTGCCACAGTTTGCTGTGGTCCACACAGTCAAAGGCTTTTGCATAGTCAATGAAGCAGAAGTAGATATTTTTCTGGAACTCTCTAGCTTTCTCCATAATCCATCGCATGTTAGCAATTTGGTCTCTAGTTCCTCTGCCCCTTCGGAATCCAGCTTGTACTTCTGGGAGTTCTCGGTCCACATACTGCTGAAGCCTACCTTGTAGGATTTTGAGCATAACCTTACTAGTGTGTGAAATGAGTGCAATTGTACGGTAGTTGGAGTATTCTTTGGCACTGCCCTTCTTTGGGATTGGAATGTAGACTAATCTTTTCCAGTCCTCTGGCCACTGTTGAGTTTTCCAAACTTGCGGGCATATTGAATGTAGCACCTTAACAGCGTCATCTTTTAAGATTATAAATAGTTCGACTGGAATGCCACCACCTCCACAGGCCTTGTTGTTAGACAAGCTTTATAAGGCCCACTTGACTTCACTCTCCAGGATGTCTGGCTCAAGGCCACCAACCACACTATCTGGGTTGTCCGGGATATCTAAATCTTTCTGATATAATTCCTCTGTGTATTCCTGCCACCCCTTCTTGATGTCTTCTGCTTCTGTTAGGTCCCTCCCATTTTTGTCTTTTATCATGTTCATCTTTGCGCAAAATGTTCCTCTAATATGTCCAATTTTCCTGAACAGATCTCTGGTCTTTCCTTTTCTGTTATCTTCCTCTATTTCTTTGCATTGTTCATTTAAGAAGGCCCTCTTGTCTCTCCTTGCTATTCTTTGGAAGTCTGCATTCAAGTTTCTGTAACTTTCCCTATCTCCCCTGCATTTTGTTTCCCTTCTCCTCTCTGCTATTTGTAAGGCCTCGTTGGACAGCCACTTTGCTTTCTTGCATTTCCTTTTCTTTAGGATGGTTTTTGTTGCTGCCTCCTGTACAATGTTACGAGCCTCTATCCAAAGTTCTTCCAGCACTCTGTCCACCAAATCTAGTTCCTTAAATCTGTTCTTCACTTCCACTGTGTATTCGTAAGGAATTTGGTTTAGATTATACCTGAGTAGCCCAGTGATTTTTCCTACTCTCTAATCTTGAATTTTGCTACGAGAAGCTGATGATCAGAGCCACAATCAGCTCCAGGTCTTGTTTTTGCTGACTGTATAGAGCTTCTCCATTTTTGGCTGCAGAGAATATAATCAATCTGATTTTGATATTGCCTATCTGGTGATTTCCAATATAAATATTCTCGCACTTTGTCATACAAAAGTACTTCACATTACTTATTCCCTTCTTCCACTTCACTCTCTTTACCCAGAAACAGAAGTCTATAATATCATCAGAATATACGCTGAGCATATTAAGAATAATACGATCCGAATATATGATTAAAATTTCCACATGGCTCATGTTGCCCAAAATCATGTTTAAGAGTTCCCAGCAATGGATATTAACATTTCTATTTCTAAAACCTATGCAAGGTTGCCCCATCTCAATAATTAAATATGGGGGAAATTTTCTTTCTTTGACTGCCTGGAATTTCTTCTTTAATTTGTTTTTTTCTCTAGTACCATCTGTCCTGTTTCACTGTATCAAACTGTAGCTGAAACCCCTTGAGGATGCTTCCAAAATTTAGCCATGACTAGTCTGGCTATGTAACAAGTAGCTTTATAAAAGATTTAAAAAGTAAATTTGCATTATTATTATTTACATAAGCTGATCAAAATTCTATCTCTGCAGATTGGATTATGGATGGCCGGTAATCCTTCTTTATTTATTGAATACTGTACCCTCTTAAAACTGGAACATGAGCCTCTTGCTTCAGAAGTTCCTTCAATGAAAAGGTGAGTAAAGGGAATAAAGTCCTCATTTATAAACGCTTTTATTGGTGATATCAAATGACCCTTCTAGAGGTTATTTCAGGCAGATTCTTTAAACCTGGTTGACTTCACTGAATTTTTTTAAACCGTGTTGACCTACTCTCTCTTCCCGATTTTAGGGCCCCAGTTGTGTTCCTACACCACACAGAATCCCAGCAGAGGGGCCTGTTTCTAAATCCAGAAGACAAGAATGTAATTTCGATCATTACTTCCTTGATGCCATGTAACGGATCAGATGCCGGATTCCCCTAGTGCAGCGATGGCAAACCTATGGCACACAGGCCACAGCTGGCGTGCAGAGCCCTCTCTGCAGGCACAAGATCCATAAGTCAATGGATCGCTACTTCCCCCCTAACCAAACCTCAGGAGGATGTTGCAGCCATGGTGCTGGCACCCTGACAGGCGGCGGGCTAGGATCCGGAGCAGCTGGCACTGGCAGCGGATCTGGAATGGTGTCTCGAGGCACCTACATGCCCGGGATTCCTACTTCCACCACCACCACTTCCGCTGGGTTTTTTTTCCAGTTTGGGCACTCGGGCCCAAAAAGGTTCACCATCACTGCCCTAGTGGATTCTTCCAATCATCTTTTGGAGGGGGTCGTGGATTGAGATAGAAATCTGATCACGCCTCCAACCAAACAAAAATGAATGATGTCCCGGATTCTTTCCCTCCTGCTGGTCTTGGTGCAGCCGTGGGGTTCCTCCATTTCTCATGACAGTTGTAAAGAAAACAAATGCCTAACAGTGATTCCCAATGATGTTCTCTTCATTCCTCCTTTTTTTCTCCCCTCAAATAGGTTGAAACAGGACAACAGAATATTACAGAAGTCACTTGTTCTTTCACTGAAGAGAACCGAAAAGGGAGGGAAAGGCAGAGTGGAAGCCAACCAACAACAGGAAAAAAGGCATCTGCAACTTTACAGAGTCCTCCTGTGAAATCCTGAGAGGCAGAAGAAAAGAAAAAGGACAGAAAAACCGTCCCTTTGGTAGAAATACATTGAACAAACAACGTGTAGGCATCCTTCAAGTCTCAAGAGACGATGGTAATGTGAAGAGAGGTCTTGGAACAGCGTCTAGTGTGGCTGAGAAGGCCAATTTGAGTGGGACCATCCCTTCCACACTGAAGACAAACAACAAAGTCCAGCCAAAAGAAAAATCAAACCAATGTATGGAACATGGAAGGAGCATCATTATGAACAGTAATCGTCTTTCACGTGAAAAGTTCCTGAGAGGGGAGAAACAATCACATCAAAGAACTCACACTGGGGAGAAACCATACAAGTGCTTGGAATGTGGATGGAGTTTTAGACACAACTCTAACTTGACTTTGCATCAAAGAACTCATACGGGAGAGAAACCGTATGAATGCATGGAATGTGGGAAGCGATTTGGTCGCAGCAACCACCTAAGTTCACATCAAAGGACTCACACAGGAGAGAAACCCTATAAATGCCTGGAATGTGAAAGGAGCTTCAGTCACAGCAGTCACCTCAGTACGCATCAAAGAACTCATACAGGGGAAAAACCATATGAATGCCTGGCATGTGGGAAGAGCTTCAGTCACAGCAGTAGCCTTAGTTCGCATTATAGAACTCACACTGGAGAGAAACCCTATGAATGCATGGAATGTGGAAAGAGCTTCACCCACAGTAGTAGTTTTAGTTCCCATCAAAGAACTCACACAGGGGAGAAACCGTATGCATGCATGGAATGTGGAAAGACCTTCAGTGAGAACAGTAGCCTTACCAGACATCACAGAACCCACAGAGCTGATAAAGAAGAAAAAGCATTCAATTGCTTGGAATGTGGGAAGAGCTTCCATCATAGCGGTAACCTTATCTTACACCAAAGAACTCACACTGGGGAGAAACCCTATAAATGTATGGAATGTGGAAAGAGCTTTAGTGACAGCAGTACTCTCAGTAGACATCAAAGAACTCACACAGGGGAGAAACCCTATAAATGCATTGAATGTGGAAGGAGTTTCAATCAATGCAGTAACCTCAATAGGCATCAAAGAACACACACAAGGGAGAAACCATACAAATGTGTGAAATGAGAGAAGAGGTTTCCTTTAACATCAGATGCCTTAAGTCATATCAAGAACTCACACTGGGGAGAAATGGATGAATATTTGATATATTGGAAAGCCTTCAATCATAGTACATATTTATGTTCACACCAAACAATTCTCACAAGAGAAGCCATAAAAATGTGGGAACAGTTGTGCTCTTTGTAGTCATCCAGGAACTTATACACAGAGAGAGAGAGAGAGAGAGAGACCGTATTAATATAGATGTACAGAGTAGTGAGGAAGCCAACTCACAGTAGGGAGAAACTATGAAGTGCGTGGATGAAAAGCAGACCCCGGGGTGAAACCACACAAGCTAAATGGAATGCAGAAAAAGCTACAATACTAACAGAAACCTTATTAAATTATTAAATTTCAAAGGAGTAACATATAGAGAGAAGCAAAAGCCAAGTGTGCTACTTAGCACTTAAAGCACTCTTTGGGTGGTTTCCAATTTAATTATGCAAGCTTACACATTGCACCCCCAGTGAGCTGGGTATTCAGTTTAATGATCTTGGAAGGCTGGAAGGCTGAATGAACCTCAAGCCAGCTACCTGGGATTGAGCCCAGGTTGTGAACAGAGTTTTGGCTGCAGTACTGCAGTTTAAGCACTGCATCACAAGGGAAGTGCTAAGATTTTAGGATGTGGAATGAATGAAGGCATTCATTTAAGGGAGAAAATGTATTAGACATCATAGGAAAGGCATTAGAGAAAATATGAATAGATGTATGGGGCATGGGTAGATGTTCAGTAGAAGAAAATTCCATTCCCTTTCCTCTTTCAAGGGAAGAGAAAAATGCTGTTCTAGATAGCAGAACTAGATATTTCGTTGATGAGCTGCCTTTTTCTGATACAGGATTTTATTGACAGAATGAATTTTGAAGGGAAAGGAAGAAATAGAAAACCTGTGTGAAGATCTATTTTTCCAGAGAATGAGCTCCTGTGGCTGGAGTCGTTGTCTTTAAGTGGCTGATAAATCAGTTGAAATTGTTCTAGTGTAAAATTCAACCAGGTTATGCCCAAACAGTTCCATATTCACATTCACTGGACAACCACTTTTGCAAACAACTGTGCAATTTGATTATGGGACGAACCCCACAACCAAATACTCGACTATGTCCACGGATGTGACTTTCCCTTCTTGTGCCAATTTGACAGCAACTTTCACAACTCCCCAAGTTGTTGTTGTTGTTTTTTTGCAGGCAGAGAATGATTTTGTCCCATTGTTCTTGTCACTGTCTCTTCCATTCCTCCAAGCTGCACAAGCCTAGCTGCACAGTGAGGTTTTGAGAAGTAAATGCATGAATCGCATACCGCCACTATAAGGAGAAACCAGAAATTAGGATTTGGTAGCGAGGATACGGAGAATGGCTGATGTAAAATTGATGAACCACCCAGAGGTCTGTCTGGACATGAGCCCAAGACTGAGCTAGATGGAGGAGGTGTGGGGATGTGAGTCCTTATTTAGAACGTAAGGAAGGTTCAAGAGTGACATCCGGGAGTTTCCAAACACATTCTCCTTCTTGACTTTGCTGGGACTGCAATTTATCCATCTCAGCAGACCCCCTATTCTTTACCTATAGCCCCAAACCATGGGTGACATGTCTTATGTGAACCATAGGAAGCTAGCATGCACATCTGCCCCTCACAGGATGGCATCTGGAGAACAAAATGGAGGTACAGTTGAGAAACAGAAGTCCAGTTGGCCTGGGGTCCTCCCAGCATCTCCTCTTAGCACCTGTTGAGTTGAAACGATCAGAACAGGATGGGGGGGGGAGAAGAGCCAGGAGTGGCTTGTTCTGTCCTTTTGATTTTCTGACCTCTTATTTCCGCCTGCGCTGGTTGTTAGGTACTCTGAAAGGGCTGTCTACCAGCAGCAACTTTCTCTAAGAAGGAGCATGGAACACACTACCTAACTCTGTCATACAAAGAGAAATTCTTTTCTCTTTCAGTGTTTTTCTTCTCTTGATCTTATGAATTTTCACCACAGTTTTCCCATTGACCCTGAGACCAGCGAGCTTTTTAAGCGAGATTAGTGGCACAAGGTTTAGTAAATAGCTCTGTTAAGCACATCTGAACTCAAAAGTTAAGAGATTAGGTAAGGTGAAGGTTCCCCTTGACATTTAGTCCAGTCGTGTCCGACTCTAGGGAGCAGTGCTCATCCCTATCTCCCAAGTTGTAGAGCCAGTGTTTGTCCAAAGACAGTTTCCATGGTAATGTGGCCAGCGCAACTAGACACGGAATGCCATTACCTTCCCACTGTGGTGGTACCTATTTATCTACTCGTATTTACATGCTTTCGACTGCTAGGTTGGCAGGAGCTGGGACAAGCGACGGGCGCTCCCTCAGTTGCGTGGATTCGATCTTATGACTGCTGGTCTCTTCCGACCTTGCAGCACAGAGGCTTCTGCGGTTTAACCTGCACCACCACCACGTCCCTTAAGAGATTAGAGTACTAGGCAAATACTGGTAAATGATATATTAACAGATTAAGAGATTTAACATTAGTCTGTTGGGGGGGGGGGATAGCACAAACACTGCTGTTTAAGAGAATATAGTTCATGACTTCAGTTCATCACTTCCATCCAAAACACAGTGAACTTTGAGACATGTAACTTTGGCAGAACTTTCTCTTTATTCTCTCCTTATTTTGCTCTACTTTGCTAATGTTTTCCCTTGACCCCCAAAATCCACTTCCCCTTCTCTTTTTAGACTTCCTCCCTTCTGTCATCCTTTCGGAAGAGAAGATTCTGCCACCCAGAAGGGAAAGCTCTTGGCAGGGAGAGAATAGTGGAAAGGGGAAGGCTGTAGGATAAGAGGAGGACAGAACATGAGTGAGAGTGACTCAAGAAAAGAACCTTGAGCAGGACTATTAAAGAATAGGAGCTGCAGAGGTCCTTCACTCACCGGATCTTGCTGCATCAGAAGCCACTTGTTGAAACAGAAGAACACTCATAATTGATGTTCCCTTCTAAATGTAGGACACTCAAAATAGCATTCAAGTTTTTTTTTCTTTCCCTTCCCCTATATTCAGCCTCATGAGGATCTTCGTACCTTTTCTCCTTTCTGTGTCAGGAACCAAAGCTCACTCATTCAATGCAACCCCACCCCTGCTCCTCCAGATATGTCCAGGTTAAGAGGGTGCATGGATTTGTGGGGCAGACACAGGCAGAGAAAGACACGGATCAGCCACATGGTTAACTCCACCGACAGGTGAAGAGAATGGCATTGATTATATCATTGCAATGGCACCTGTTCAGTTCACGAAACCTGGGGTCCCACTGTTCATGTGGATGTTACCTTGACACATAGCACCTGCCTAGAGAGTGTTGGAGGCCACACACACACCTTCATGGCTATGGTGTTCCTGGAAAGCTGTGACCCCTTCCAACAGGTTTGTGCACCATGCCACACTGCAAAAAAATGCTTCAGGTGTGGTTTTGAGGAACGTGACAATGAGTTCAAGGCGTTGCCTTGGCCTCTAAGCTCTCCAGATCTCAGTCTGATTGAGCATCCATGGGATGTGCTGGGGCACCCAATCGGACCCCCCTCACGACTTGCAGGATTCAAAGGAATGTGCAAATGTCTCAGTGCCACAGGACACGTTCAGAGGTCTTTGTGGAGTCCCATGCCCCACGCGTCAGGGCTGTTTTGGCAGCATGACGGGCACCCACATATTAGGCAGGTGGTTTTAATGTGGCCAATCAGTGTAGACTTCTATCAAAGGCAGTGGCTATTCGGAAGGGATACTGCTATAGTGTTCCTCCAGTGGCCGTCCCGATCAATCCCACAATAGTCCTCCTCTCCCCTCTTGAGATCAGAGAGGAGCTATCTGGGAGTGATGGGTGATGAGAGTGTTTAATGTTTGTTTTCTGCATGTGTTCATAGAATCATCATCATAGGGTTGGAAGGGACCTTAGAGGTCATCTTGGCCAACCTCCTGCCCAAGGCAGAAGACCTCATCCCCTCCTGTACCAGTTGAGAGAGAACTGCCCTTGACTATTCTTGGACTGAGAAAGTTCCCTGCTTTTTCCCCTTCTGTTTTTGTGGGATGGGGGTGTCGAAGCAAATCTGCCTCCCCTTTTTTTGCCTTGCAGAGCTCCAGCCTCACAGCAACAACAAGAGGGACGTCAGATAGGAATGGCCCCCATCTAGACTCACTGTTCAGCGGGCACTCCGGGCATCCCCTTAGATGTTTGTTTCAACATTTTAGTTGGGTGTTTTTTAAAAATAACTTAATGTTATTGTCATTTAATTCTTTCTAATTTGCCATTTTTTTTGGTGCTTTGACTATTACTGGTGTTAACATTGTGAGCTACCTGGGGTCCCCTTAATGTGAGAAAAGAGGCCTGCTAGGATTACTAATTTTCCAACTACCTAACTAAATAAAGCTTTACGTAAACTGGCATGTTAAAGCCCAGTCCTTGCCTTGTGTATGACGAACAACTCAAGAGAACTCAGCTGGAGAAAGGCTTCTAACAATACTGTAGGTGGAACCGGTGGAAAGGGTGAAAAGACACCAGGAGTCTGGGAGAATGATGGTTTCCTTCCCATTGTGGTGTGCTCCAAAGTCACTTCAGACCTACGACAACCCTAACAAGATTTTTTGGGGAAGAGGTTCAAGGAGTGGTTTTCCATGACCATTTCCAAATGGGTTTCCTAGGCTTAGGATTTGAACCCAAGTCTGTCGTGTCCTGCTCCAACATAGCCTCTTGGGTGGGTTAGGGCATTGGTCCAAGGCTACAGGGCCATACACACTTATCGTTTCCTCCTTTTAGGGTGAGTTTCCCCCTCTAGGCTCCTCCCCAGCTGGAAATGTTTATCCCTGTTTGTGACTAGGGACTGGCTTTGCTACACTTTAGTCACCACAACGGTACCTGTGACAACTTGAGAAGGTGTCACCCACACTTTGCACACTCAGTCCCGGCTGCTTACAGGAGATGCTGATTCTTGGGGCTCATGAGACGAATCAGATGCATTTTCTTCATTTCTTTCCTCCTTTCCTGGTCCTTTCTCCACGGTGCCAGTTTCCGTCCATTCCCCCCCCCCCCCGGCTGCACCCCAGGAAAGCAAGAAGCCAAGCCCCCTTATCCCTGCTTAGCATCCTCCTTCATCTAGGCCACGGTGGGTGGCAATGACAAGCTGTTTCTTTTCTCCCAGCAACCTGGAAACTCAATTTACTAACCTCAGGATGGAAGGCTGAGTGAACCTTGAGCCGGAGATCTGAGCCTGTTGGGATTAAACAGGTGGAGATGACAATTGCAGGAATAGCTGGATAGCTCAGTTGTTTAGGTCTCTGGCTGCAGAGCCAGAGGCTGGGAGTTCAATTCTCCCACTAAGCCTCCTTAACAGGGGCTGGACTTGTTGATCCATAGAGTCCTCTGCAGTTCTAAGATGTTGATGATAAAAGACAATATAAAGGCTATTAACAGTGAGTATATAAATAAGCAATACCAAAACACTTTCAAAGCATACTATAGTCTGGACTGCCGTGAAGCATTTTAACCCCACACCACTTGCTACCTGGTCTTTCTTTTTTTTAAAATGGAAATACTATTGAGGAGGGACGTTGCAATTTCTATTACGCACAAGGCCCATGCTCTACCGGTGAATGCTTCTCCCTTAGGATCTCCAGGACCCTGATCTCACCATCGCAAAAACTAATCGTCTTGCGGATTAATCGGCCCACGAGGTAATCGTCTTGCGAGGCACCACTGTACACTATATTTTATTTTATCAATAATTTCTGGCATTATATTCAATAATAACATTTCAGGTTTAAAACTTAATTTTTGCTGAACAATTTATTGTGACATTTCCCAGACATGTAACCAAGGTTTTTTTTTGCTGTCTCACATGACCACCATACATAAGTCCCTGTATTTTTTTTTTACATTTCCAACAAACATTACCGATCCCTTCTGACATTTTTGCCAATCCTACAGGAGTAAAATTTATTTATTTATTTATTTATTTATTTATTTATTTGACTTATATACCGCCCCATAGCGCTACAAGCACTCTCCGGGCGGTTTACAATTTTTAATTATACAGGCTACACATTGCCCCCCCAGCAAGCTGGGTACTCATTTTACCGACCTCGGAAGGATGGAAGGCTGAGTCAACCTTGAGCCGGCTACCTGGGATTTGAACCCCAGGTCGTGAGCACAGTTTTAGCTGCAGTACAGCGTTTTAACCACTGCGCCACAAGGCTCCTTATCTTCCATAGTTTGATCATTAGTTAACGAATCTTTATACCTGAGTAAAACTCCCTCCTGGCTTAACACTTTAAATGTGGAAGCCTCTATTGAGGCTAGCCATATTGGAATTTTCTTATAAGTTTGCATTTGAAATTTTTGCCATACTAGACATAACACTTTCCTCACAATACGTACAGTGGACCCTCGAATTATGCAGAGCTCCACTTATGAAATTTTCGAGCTACGGGCTTCTCTGGCTGCAAAATTTCTCTTCGGCTTGCGGCCGGAGAATTGACCTACGGACCAGAAGGGGGAGGTGGGGAAAGCATCAAATTGAAATGCACGTTGAAATTCAAAGTGCTGATCATGCCTGCGGATGCCTTCCAGGGCTTCTCTGCCGCCATGGGAGGCATCTCAGAGGTCCCCGCCACTGCCGATCGTGCTTTGGAGGCACTATCGGCAACAGAGTGGACACCTCCGAGATGCCTCCCATGGCAGTGGAAAAGCCCTGGAAGGCATCTGGAGGTCCCCCTCCCTCTTTTCTTCCCTGCCGGAGCCTTGCCTTGGCTTGCCTGGATGCCTCTTTGGAACTTTGTGCTCACCTCACACCGCCCGCTGCCAACTTTTCCCTGGCGCAGCGCAGCAACAGCTGCGCCTCCTCCTCCCTCGGCTCCTCAAGGTTTCAGCCACCGCTGTAGTGGTGGAGAGGTGAGACACCACTGGAAGGGCAACAGGGCGCCATGTGGGGAGCAGCGTCATGATCCGAACGCAGCACCCCATCAGCGGTGGGGGGGTTGCTTCTCCGCCATCAGCGGCTGCCACCAGAACAAGGCAAGGCGGCTCTCACTACAGTGAAGCCGATGGATGGGAAGTCCCTGCTTCTCTTCCTCCTCCTTTAGCTGTGCCCGGGGATCCTGCATGGCACTCCTCCTCCCTGCTTTGCCTTTGTCTGTAGTGCTATGAGGAGGTGAGTGGATCTCCCTGCCTCATCAGGAGCTCGTCTTTGCTCGCCGCCTCCTGATTTGGCAGCCTCCCTCCTAATTTGGGCCCCCGAAGGCATCGCCTTTCTCCCTTTACACCTCGGGTGGGGGGGAAAATGCCTGGACTGTGGGGCTGAAGTCTACTCCTGGGGAAGCTCTGGAGGGGGACCTCCAGATGCCTTCCAGGGCTACTCTGCCACCATGGGAGGCCTCTCGGAGGTCCCCCCCACCGATCATGCCGGTTATAGATTACAGGGTTTTCAATGCATTCCTATGGGAAACGGACCCTTGACCTATGGAATTTTCGACCTGCGGCTACCGCTCCAATATGGATTAATTCCATAAGTCGAGGTTCACTCTTAGTTCTGTATGCAACAAATAATGAAAAGAGATTGTTCAAGGCATCAAACATATGTTTTATTTAGGAACTATAAGAAGGGAAAAGTAGGATTTGGAGTGTAGCTGATATGGGTGGAAACAACAGAAAGATCTATTTCTTCAGAAATTAGAGATCAATCGTCCCTACACACAGAGAGAGACACAGACTCCCCTACCTATACAGGCTTTTCTTCATAAACCTTACTCCAAAACACTAGTCTCAAACAAACGTCTAATTTCCTCCAGCTGGATAAATGAGTGGTTTAGACATCGGGCTGCAGAACTAGAGGTTGGGAGTTCGATTCCCCACTGTGACCTTGTTGACAAGGACTGGACTCGATGACCCACAGGGCCTCCTCCAGATCTGCAGTTCTACGATGACGACAACAACATCTCAACTCCTTTCTCAAGAAACTATGCTATTCCCAAAAATCATGCAAAACTGCTACAGTATATACAAACTTGATATAGATACAGTGGTGCCTCGCATAACGACGAATCTGCATAGCGATCTATTTTTTGAGATCGCTAATGAGATTGCATTGCGATGTTTTAATGGGCAAAACATCGCATTGCTATGATCGGTAAGTGTTTCACTTACCGATCTTCGCATTGCGATGTTTCTAAAACAGCTGATTGGCGGTTCCAAAATAGCGCCGGATGCCCAAAATGGCCACTGCAGCCATTTTCGAGCGCTTTCCTCGCTTACTGAGGGCACGAAAATGGTGATGCTATGGAGGACCTTCACTGAACTGTGAGTATGGGCCCCACAGGAATGCATTAAACGAAGTTTAATGCGTTCCTATGGGTTTTTTAGTTCCGTTTAGCGATGTTTCTGCATAGCAACGATTAATCCGGAACGGATTAACATCACTATGCGGGGCACCACTGTAGCTGCAAACATACAGTCTTCAAAATGGTATGGAGTTCCAAAGCCTGGGAGCATTTATTCTCTTCCATATCTGCATGACACTGTTGATGTGACCAAAAAGAAGGTCTTCCCCTGAAGATGCCGTAGAGGACCCAAGTCTATACAAACACTTAATGAACAACATAAAAAATCCAGCATTCTGTTCATATAATGGATAACAAGAGTGCAACACCAAGATACTGCCTCCAATAGAGATAAAACAGCACCTTCACTGTGTTGTGTGCTGTTGTGATGTTCAGTCAATTATGATTTATAGCAACCCTAGCAGGGTTTCAAGGTATGTGAGATATTTGAGGAGCAGTTTTATACATGCCATTCCCCAGTGAACTTCCAAAACCCATCCACGATATATAGCATGGATTGGAACCCAAGTCTTTTGACTTCTAGCCTAATCGGCTATATTATCCTGACCCTCCATCTTCACCACGGCTGGCAGTTCATGACAGCCTTCCATAAATTGGTCCAGTCTCCATCCATCTTGCCTTTGTCTCTCTATCTTGTGGAAACAGAGGAACGGTTTTCTACACAACTCTCAAGCTCTAAATATTAAACCAGAAGAGGGCTTCCGGTTCCGGCTCAGCCAGGCAAGACGCTCATGGCTACACAGCGGTGATTTTATCTTTATTTTATGTAATTTTATATGGTTTTTATAGCTTTTGTTTAGTTGAAGTTCCTATTCTTGGCTGAAGGCATGATTTTAACCTTGGTAAAAGTAAACACAGAGATAATGACCACTGGAGCTGCCGAGAGATATTAGAAATACCTCTGTACGACAGAATTACACAACTGCAGCCTTGGGAAGAAAACAGAAGAAAATAACACCGCTACTGCGGACAGTAAGCACCTGCTTGAATCAAGTCTGCAAGAAAAACATTTACTTTGTTTAAGAAAAGCCATCTGCCTTCGGGGGTTGTTTGGCATACAGCAGGGGCGGATCCGCTGACTCCGTCAATCTACAATTGACTCACAGTGAGTAAAAGTCCTCCAAGGAACGGGTGGAACAACCTGCCCCTTTAATGGTTTATGTTTGAGTGTTTACCGGAGCTAAGAAGTGTTTTTATACAGCTACTACTGACCGTAACTGTGAAACCCACATTCTTCTCCCTTTGAGTGGTAGTTTGCACCTGCAGAAGTAGAAGGGGACACTAAATAAGCTTAATTTGTGGAGTATAACTATGGTCACCACTAGGACCAAAAAAACCTATGGCAAGTTAAAAAAGGCTCCCAAAAAGCGAAATCAGAAATCTATAGCAGACTTCTGTGTGGTCTCAGATCAACGTGAACATGTACCCTCCTATAATCAAAGGCCGCTGAGGGAATTTACATCAAGTACCCCACTTACTACGGACAATGTAGGCATAAGTAATGGAGAGACATACCAGGGGGCTGCAATCGGAACTCCGCACTCCGGAGGAGAAATTGGCAATTGGTCTCTGGACCCAGAACTCCTAGAGAAGGCTCTCTCTGCCTCTATGGAATCATTCTATAAATACTTAAATCTATCAACACCTGGGCCTAAGGAGAACCATATGGAAGGAACAGTAGGCCCCCAAGATGCTCAAGGGCCCGAGAGTGAACAAACTAGGATTATTTACACCCAACTACGTGATCAGTGTCTCCTCTCAGCTAAATCCAACCAGACAATTTTCAATAATCTGCATGATCTAAAGAAAGAAATCGCTGATACTAAAGCAATACTACAATGCATTGCTGACATGATAAAGTTGGGGATTTTAAAAGCAGCACCCCCCTCAAACCCTCAGAATACTGAACAGAGAGGACTTCAGGCAAAAAAGGAGCTGGGTACAAAAGATCAAACACACAAAGATAACTCCCTAGCCTTTAAAGGTCAGAGTTACCCACAGTTATCAGAAAAAGCAACTCAGGACCGAATGCCCATCTCTGGGAAGACCCCAAAGGCCTGGGCTGATCCATATGAGCGAAATGAGGACACAGAGGACACAGAGGGACCTGACCTAACATCCTCTAATCTAGAGCTAATAACCACAGATGAATGGTGGGGAAACACCCCAGAAGAACCCTATCCCCAGCATCCACTTGCTGTGACAACATGCAAGGAAAATATACAGATTAAAAAACCCCAATGGTCAGCAACCTCAGACAGTGAAGGGTCCACCCCTGCTGAAAGCCCATCACTCAAGCCTGTGAACCACATCACCATCTACAACTGGCCACTAAGAAAACCAAATGGCACCTGGGCCTCCAACTCAGAAGTATTGCGGACAATAACAGAAATTCTGGGCAAGGATTGGGATGCTCAAATGAACACAAAATGTTACTGCATCTATCCCAGCAAGCCCGGGCAACTAAGAGGCAGGGTGCACTTGATCTTCGCCAATAGTGAACAGGCCCATCATTTTTGGAGCCTGTTGTACAAGTTTGAAAAAATAGCAGTATCTTTCAAATGGGGAATACATACAACTTACTCAAATATCAACCCAAGACCGATCACAAAATTGGACACCTACAAACTAACAAATACATCCAGAGAAATTCAGGTTCCAGAACAAAGAGATGGCCCCACAGCCGCTTCCATAAGGAAGATAACAGCCGAAAAACCTAGCTATGACCTGTACAGAGATAGGGCTGAAGCCTCCACCATTTACAACAGATCACCTTCCAAAACCAAATCAGATGACAGAGGAAAGGAAACGCAGATCAATGTTGCAACCTTCCCAAACAATATCCCAATTAACAAGCCTCGTGATCTTACAAGCAAAATCAAAAACCAGAGTAATCAGGTGAAAATGCTCTCAAGGCCAAGGCATCTTTCAAAAGGTATTGCATCCTCCAGAAAAAATAGAATATACCATCCATACAAAGAGTTACATCCAGCCTGCTCAATGGGAACTATTTCCGACTCCACCTCTGAGTGGCATATGGGCAATAGATATGCCCCTTTAGTAGCTTATCCCCAGAACTGACTATTGGAAGGCAAAAAATATAAACATCTTAAGAAGCCTTTGTCCAGGAATATTGCATGGGGGGAAAACAAACAAAAAGTCCAACTCCACAAAGATACCACAGTTCCAAACACAACAACGACTACCTACCTGGGTAGAGCTGAAAGATATCCCTTTAGCAGAGAGACACAAAGAAATCAAAACAACAAAGACTGGGCCCGTAAAGATTATCCTTTTCCCACACCAGTGGCTCCCCTCACCTACAGAGGATGTCAGTCATCAGATGTATCCCTGCCTGCTCTGGAGAAGCTAACGTTATACAAGGAAGGGAACCCCATTAAAATGCTCTCTGCCACAAGAGGGGAAATGACCCCAAAGGCAGAACAACTGAACATTCAGGAGCGAAATGAGGCACCAGACACTCAAGAATCACGGTGTGCCCCAGAAAGCAACCAAACATCTGCATCTAAAATTGAACTTTTATCATGGAATGTGGCAGGTTGGACCAGATGTATCTCCCAAACCCACGATACTCCTTTCTTTCGTAGCAAATATGACATCATTCTTTTGCAAGAAACTTGGTCTGACAAAGATATAATTCTAGATGGTTTCAACTCTTTCATGGTAAAGGCAATCCCAGGGCGCGGACCGGGGAGACTGAAGGGAGGACTGAGCATCCTGGTATCAACGGCTCTGAAAGTGAAATCTACGATGAAACCCCCCCTGAGACAGCTGGCCATGGCAGTAGTACTTACAGGAAGTATGAAAACCCTATTGATTATTAACATATACTTACCTCCCACATCCAGAAAAGCTGAAACAGAAGGAAACTGGACAGACCTTGAAAACTATGTAAGAGAGCTTATCATGGAACATCCGGATGCTCTGGTCCTGACTGGTGGGGATCTAAACGCCCGTATGGGACCAGATGATGACTATCTGGGAACCAAATTTAAGATGATAGCCAACATAAGAAATGATAATGTGGGGACCCTGAATCAGGAGAGGGCATCTAAGGACCAACATGCAAATTATGCCGGGGCCTGTCTGTACAAATTTGCCTACAGACTGGGCCTCTCAGTTTTAAATGGCACAATCACAGGTGATACTCCAGGAAAATATACATTTATGGCAGCAACTAAAGCTAGTACAATTGACTACATCCTGGTGTGCAGGGGGCTCCTTTCCATGGTCAAAACTCTCCAAGTACTTCCTTACATGGAGGGGGATCATTTCCCCCTACATCTAAGTTTCCACCTAAACGTCACAGATTTAGACACAGAACCAAGATATCATACTGAAATTACAGCACTAGAAAGAGTGGGTTGCCGAGTAAGATGGTCACCTAAACTGGCACAAAATTTAAAACAACTTTTAACTTCGAAAAATTTGATTGATGCCCTTAATCCAGTAGGAAGCCAGACAGTCCACTGGAATCCCATAGATAAATATGAAACTCTCCTACAACAATTACAGCCACATCTCGTCCACTCATATAGCAGAAACCTTCAGAATTCATATAACCGATCCAAACCTTGGTTCAACCAAAGCTGTAAGGCAGCAAAACAATTAGTTAATCAGACATACCAGGAATACCTGAGAGCAGAAGACCATGTCAAAAAAGAGGTCCTCCTAAAACTACTGGTACATAAGAAAGAATACAAACAGCAGATACATCACAGTAAAAGAGAACACACGAGAGAACTATGGAGGAAGGTGATTGAAGCAGCAAAAGCCAAAAATCCATCCCTTTTCTGGAAACTAATCTCAGGCAGACTATCAGAGCCCAAACACCCATTATCCTCTTGTATTCCACCAGATAAATGGGTATCCCACTTTACAAGTATGTATGAGGATGTTATTGTACCCCCTTCTCCAGTAATGCTTGGAAGCACTCCCAAATGGCCCCCGGTGACCCCAGGCGAAATAATAGCTCATATAGATCAGTTAAAAAATGGAAAAGCCCCAGGCCTTGATGGCATCCCACCAGAACTCCTAAAAGAAAACAAGACATGGTGGGGCTCTTTTCTAGCACCTCTCTTCACCCATATTAATGACACAGGCCAAATCCCGATATCATGGAAAACGGCCACAGTGGTCCCATTTTATAAGAAAGGGAAAAGGGAGGATCCAGCCAACTACAGGCCAATAAGTTTGCTGAATATTATAAGCAAACTATATGCAAGGCACCTCCTAGACAAACTCCTGGAGTGGCTCGAAGTAGAAAATATCATTGGGGCAGAACAAGCAGGCTTTCAGCCAGGGAGATCCACAATAGAACAATGCCTAATTATACAGCATCTTATAGAGAAATACTCAGCCAAAGGAGTAACATCACTCTATGCTGCCTTTGTGGACTTTAAATCAGCATTCGATTCTATATCGAGAACACACCTCTGGGACAATCTATCAAACTCATCTATAGACAAAAGACTTCTATATCTAATCAGGGCCCTACATGAAGAAACATACCTGAGAGTCAGGTGCAGCAGACAGGGACACCTCACGGAATCTGTGCAAACGCACAGAGGTGTTAGGCAAGGCTGCGTGCTGGCACCAGCATTATTCATATTTTACATAAACGACTTATCAAGCTGGCTTAACACCGCCGATCTCCATTCACCTAAACTTACAGATAGAACAGTGCCAGCCTTACTCTATGCTGATGATACAGTAATTCTATCCAGAACCCCCATAGGGCTGAGGAGGGCACTTAAGAAGCTTGCCTCATACTGTGAATATAAATCATTAACGATTAACTATCAGAAGACCAAGATAGTCGCCTTTGGACAGAGACCCAAGAGTAGGTCATGGCAAATAAATGGACACAGTATCGAGCAGGTGAACAGCTTCAAATATCTGGGGGTAGTATTACAGGCCTCAGGATCTAGGCTTCAGCATAGTAAATTTGTGGCTGATCAGGGAGAAAGATCGGCAAATAGTATAGTAAAATTCCATCTCTCCCAAGGAGGGTCCTTCATACCGGCAGCCCTCAAATTGTATAGAGCAAAGGCATTAGCCCAGCTGCTGTACGGCTCATTCATGGGGCCACCCAGTTCTCACTTCGCACCACAAGAAATAGTCCAATCCAAATTCTTAAGAACTATACTCCAGGTCCCAAGATGCGTGTCAAATGCAAGGATAAGGCTAGAAACAGGATGCCTTAAAGTAGAAGCCTGGATTAGAATTCAATCTATATATATGTGGCTAAAGGGACAGTTAAATCCAGAAGGCCTATTTTCCTTATTATTTAAAGATAACTATCAATCTAAGTGGGTTAAATCGGTCCAGGGCTACTTGGGGAAAATTGGCCTCTCACCTCAGGCACTTATATCCTCTGGAATAGAGCAGGCAAAACAAATAGTTAAACAAAGAATAGAGGACAATGAATACCAAACAGACCTTTCTAGCATCCAAAATATGGCAGCACGGAGTTACATCAAAAATTGTATGGTACCGGCCAAATACTTAACATCTTTGGAAATTAAAGGAATTAGAAGAGCCTTTACTCTGGCAAGGTGTTTGGCCCTCCCCTCTGCTGTACTAGAAGGGAAGTATAAAAATACCCCTTTTGCTGAAAGGTTATGCTCCTGCCACCTGAGGGAGATCGAGACCATACAGCACATGTTCTTCACCTGCCCATTGTATGAAGCAGTGCGAAAAGAGACTATAACCCCCTTAATAGATAGATTGCCAGGACGTTCAGAGGGAAATAGGCTAGAGTTCCTTCTCTCAGATGTTGATGTCCAGATCACCTGTCGGGTTGCGAGGTTCTGTGTAGCAATTCTTCGACTGCGGAAGTTAAATACCAATTAGATTGCCGTTCCCAGTTGTATGTATGCCAACATGTTCTAATGGAATACTGTAAGTTAGAAATTTTAAGGTTTTATAAGGTTTTATACTTATGTGACTGGTCTAAGGACTGTAAATAAACTATTGATTGATTGATTGAAACCAGAAGAGGCTAGGCTAAACCTACGGAGAGGGAAAGCAACACAGCTTGTGAAGTGGATAAATGTCAGAGGGTCTCCTCCGCCAGGTCTAGATGGACCATCCGGAAGTCACTTAATAGACTTCCAAGTAAAGTAGGAAGTTCAAAGACGAATCAGATAAAACAGGGTTACTTGTGGATATAGGACAAATTTTCTGTGACTGTTGTTGTAGTTTAGTCGTTAAGTCATGGCCAACTCTTCATGCCCCCATGGACCAGAGCACGCCAGGCCCTCCTGTCTTCCACTGCCTCCCAGAGTTGGGTCAAATTCATGTTGGGCACTTCAATGACACTGTCCGACCATCTTGCCCTCTGTCGTCCCCTTCTCCTCTTGCCTTCACACTTTCCCAACATCAAGGTCTTTTCCAGGGAGTCTTCTCTTCTCATGAGATGGCCAAAGTCTTGGAGCCTCGGCTTCAGGATCTGTCCTTCCAGGGAGGACTCAGGGTTGATTTCCTTCAGAATGGACAGGCTTGTTCTCTTTGCAGTCCAGGGGACTCTCTGTGACTGTAGGGGAATTCAATCAATGCACTACTTATGGGTATGCAGCTTAGGCCCCCATGTGGAAAAAAGATGAGTAGCGTACTTCTGGTCAAAAATAGTCTCATTGTTTTAGCTTTTTAAATATTTTTAAATATTTTGAATATTACTTGTATTGCATTTCTATGATTTTAAATTGTGCAATGCTCATAAACGAAGAAAGGAAGGAAGGCAGTCGATGCCACAACATTGCTTCGTTTTAACTGCACAGGACCTCTCATAATTCAGCTTCCGTCTATGGGCACTTTGGGTTCTAATACGATGAGAGATGAAGGAAACCACTCCATCTTCCTGTTTTCCCATGCATAGCTTTATGCACTGATTGACAGCAAAGTGGCCAAGATCACGTTAATTGAAAGCCACTGCAAAAAATTTTAAAGGAGATTACAAATGTGCTTACTGGAATGAGTTCAATGACAATAAAAAAGAACATATCAACAGGTTTAAACCACCCAGACAGCGTGTTCGTGTGCTCTTCTATAATAACTGCTTACAGTGGTGCCCCGCTAGACGCTTACCCTGGTGGATGATGAAATCGCTTCATGATGAGGTTTTTGCAATCGTATTGCAATCACAAAACGATGTTTCAAAGGGCAAAATCCGCTTTACAATGATCGGTTCCCTGCTTCGGGAACTGATTCTTCGCATTACAACAATAAAAAACTGCTGATCGTCGAGTTTCAAAATGGCCCCCCGCTGTGCAAAATGGCTACCCACTGTTTTCAGGGCTGCTTTTTCACTTTACAGGCACTGGAAAATGGCTGCCCTATGGAGGATCTTCGCTGGACGATTAGGTATTTAGCCCATTGGAATGCATTAACTGGTTTTTAATGCATTTCAATGGGTTCCCCCCCCCCCCACTTGACGATGATTTCACTCTACAGCGATTTCGCTGGAACGGACTAACGTTTTTAAGCGAGGCACCATGTAGTCCTGTTTGTGACATCTCTAAAGGTTCTTACGATTGACTTGACTTATGAATGAAGTAAAATTTTCACAGAGTCTCTCCCGGGTTTGGATCTTCTAAAATGAAGAAATCTGCGCTAATAGACGGTCTCCCCACATTCCACTCTTCCCTAAAATGAATTTTTTGATGTCTTTTCAGGGGTGTGCTGTGACTAAAACACTTCCCGCACTCGGCACATTTGTAGGGTTTCTCCCCCGTGTGGATCCTCTGATGCCTCTTGAGGGGTGCACTCTGAGTGAAACACCTTCCGCACTCAGAACATTTGTAGGGCTTCTCTCCTGTGTGTATTCTGAGATGCACCTTAAGGATTCTGTTGTCGCCGAAACCCTTTCCACATTCGGGGCACTTGTGTGGCTTGTCCCCCGTGTGAGTTCTTTCGTGTCTCTTCAGAAGGGTACTCTGGCTGAAGCTCTTTCCGCACTCTGAGCACGTATAAGGCTTCTCGCCTGTATGGGTTCTTTGGTGCAGCTGAAGGTCGGACCGGTGGGTGAAATGCTTTCCACAGGTGGGACATTCATGAGGTTTCTCTCCGGTGTGAATCTGTTGGTGCCTTTTAAGGTGGGAACTCCGACCAAAGCACCTCCCGCACTCAGCACATTTATACGGCTCCTCTCCCGTGTGGATTCTCTGGTGTATATTAAAATGGGAACTGTGACTGAAGCTTTTCCCGCACTCTAAGCATTTATAAGGCTTCTCCCCTGTGTGGATCCTTTCATGCGACTTAAGATCGGTCCCACGACTGAAACCTTTCCCGCACTCGGCGCATTTATAGGGCTTCTCGCCCGTGTGGATTCTTTGATGCGACTGAAGGGCTGACCTCCGGCTGAACTGATTCCCACAAATGGAGCACTGATGCGGCTTCTCGCCTGTGTGGATTTTCTGGTGCCTTTTAAGGTGGGTGCTCTGGCCAAAGCTCTTCCCGCACTCCGCACACTCGAAGGGCTTCTCCCCCGTATGGATCCTTTGATGGGCTTTGAAGTAGGAGCTCTGGCTGAAACTTTTCCCGCACTCTGAGCAATGATAGGGCTTCAGCCCAGTGTGGATTCTTTTATGGGCGTTGACGTGCGAACTCTGGCTGAAACTTTTTCCGCACTCTGAGCAATGGTACGGCCTTTGTCCGGTGTGGATTCTTTGGTGTGACTTTAGATAAGCTGTCTGAGAGAAGCTTTTCCCGCACACCAAGCATTGGTAGGGCTTCTCCCCTGTGTGGATCCTCTCATGCAAGTTAAGGTCTGACTTGGAACTGAACTGCTTCTCACACTCGGGGCATTTGTAGGGTTTCTCTTTGGCATGATTCATTTCATGTCTTTTAAGGTTTGAGCTCCAACAGAAGCCTTTCCCACACACTGAACATTTATAGGGCTTCTCCCCTGTGTGGATCCTCTGATGCAAGATAAGGCTTAGGCTATGGCTGAAGCTCTTTCCACATTCCATGCATTTATAGGGCTTGTTGCCAGTATGACTTATTTGATGCCATTTAAAGCTTATGCTGTGACGAAAACTCTTTCCACACTGGGAGCACTTATAGGGTTTCTCCCCGGTGTGAGTTCTACGATGCAGTTTAAGATACTGACTGTGGCAAAAGGACTTCCCACACTCCAAACACTTGTAGGGCTTCTCCCCTGTGTGAATTCTCTGGTGCCGTTTAAGCCTTCTTCCGTCACTGAAACTCTTCCCGCACTCGGAGCATTTATAGGGTTTTTCCCCAGTGTGAATTCTTTGGTGCAAGTTAAGGCCCGAACTGCGCCTGAATTGCTTCCCACACTCCGAGCATTTATAGGGCTTCTCGCTGGTATGAATCCTTTGGTGTCTCTTCAGGTTTGAACTCCAGCTGAAGTTTTTCCCACAGTCAGAACATGTGTAAGTCTTCTCCGCCGTGTGCTGCTTTTGATGTAAAATAAGGCTCGTGACTTGATTGAACTGCCTTCGACATATCAAGCACAGGTAGGCTTTCTTTGCAGTGTGAATTCTCTGATGGATTTTAAGGACCGTACTCCGACTGAAGCTCTTTCCACATACCGGACATTCGTAGGGCTTCTCTCCGGTATGGATTCTCCTGTGCAGCCGCAGGTCAGTCTTGCACCTGAATTGCTTCCCACACTCCGAGCATTCGTAGGGCTTCTCCCCCGTGTGGATCCTTTCATGTGACTTAAGGTATTTGCTCTGACTGAAGCATTTCCCACACACTGAGCATTTATAGGGCTTCTCCCCTGTGTGACTTCGTTGATGAGACTTAAGGTACATGTTCTGACGGAAGCTTTTCCCACACACCAGACATACATAGGGCTTCTCCCCTGTGTGGACTCTTCGGTGGGAGTTCAGATGCGACTTGCACACAAATTCTTTCCCACAGTCAGAACATTTATGGGGCTTTCCTTTTGCATGGTTTATCTGATGTCTTCTAAAGCTCGAGCTGGAAGAAAAGCTTTTTCCGCACTCTGAACACGTATAAGGCTTCTCTCCTGGGCAGCATACTGGAGGCACGTGAAGATCTAAGTCGTACCCCCACTGCTTTCCGTGCTCTAAATGCTTTTGGTTGTGAACGCGTTGATGAATAAGGTACATCTTGGGAGTGTAGCTCTTTCCGCACTCCGAGCATATTAACAATTCTTCCCCAGGGTCTTCTTCAAGTGCTGGAAATGTACGGCGATCAGTTCCTTCAAAAGCAGTATACATGTTCCCTTTTGATCCTTCTTTAGTTTCTTTCATTCTCTCCTGTTTTCCTTTCTGGCTCTCCTTCCTTTTACCTGAAACAGTTGAACAAGAAATCTAATCAAGTCATGGGGAGAAACAGAACCCGACACCAACGAAGAAACACAATTAAACAATTGTTTAACAAAAAAGTTAGCCTTTTCCTCCTACCTCTCCTCTTTCTTGGACTGATAAAGGATCTAGTCCATATGAGACTGCTTCCAGACTGCATATCTAATGGCACCGTTGGCCTAATAAGGCCTTGATTTATGGAGGGTCGCTCAATGACATCTGAGAACACTTCTTGCTTCTTTGATTTTGGTACCCGGCTTCCTGGTGTCCTAACATAGCCTGGACTTTGGGCACCAGGGATGTGCCATTTAGATCTTTTGGACTACAAATCCTATTTAGATCTTTTGGACTACAAATCCCATAATCCCACTCTGCGAGTTCCACCCAACAAACTCCTACAGACACCTAAATGTGGCGCACATGGGAGAAAGGCCTAAGTTGAAAGGCAATGTTTATTTATTTGTTTTATTTGTTGCCTGGATAATCCAGGTGCCACCCAAACGTCCTGTTCAGAATGGAAGCTTCCCAGTGCTAGCTGGCAGCTTCCTTTCTGAACAGGAAGTTAGGCTGAGCTAGGCCTAGCTTCCAGCTTAGGCCTTTCTCCTAGCTGAGCCACACTTAAGTGTCTGTGCAGTGGAACTTCTACAAAGGAGAATTATGGGATTTGTAGTGCAAACCATCCAAATGCTATAAATTCCACTGCTTCTGTACAAGGTTCACTAGCACTTGTTGCAAAAATAATGAATTTCACCCAGTTGGATAACATTTTCTTATTAATTAATTTCAATTAAATATTTTACTCCATCTTTCTCCTTAAAAAGGACCTGAGGCAACTTATATTAATTAAATTAAAATTAAAAATTAAGAACAGCAATTACACAAATATTTTCTAATGGCCAAAAAATACAACACGAAATGGTAAACAAAATCAATGTCAACAACGGACGTAAAGCAACAAGGCACAGCCATATATTTAAAAAACCCCAATCTCAGACAGAGACACTCGGGGGGGGGGGGAGCTTGCAGTTTTGCCTGCAAAGCGTTGTGCGAATTCTTCACAGGGAGCTCTAGTGTGGTCTGTGTTCTCTTCCTGCAGGCCGGCATGTCACGGGGCCTTGACCACTTGATAGCGGTCCACCAGGCGACTCTGTGCAGATCCAACCATGGCACAGAAGAAGGACTTCTTTGCTCCCACCGCTGCCATGGATTAGCCTTTCTGAAGGGAAAGGTTTACTTGGATTCACTCTGGTTTTACTGGGTGGTGTGCGATGCTACGGAACTGAAGGCATGGCATTCCATCAATATTTCCCCCTCATTTTAGACACAACGTCTCAGATCTCTATCTCCACGACAAAGGTTCTAGGCACACTAAAACCCCTTCCTGACGATCCCCCACCCTCCACGGAGAGTTCGTCAAAGCTCAACAGATCTTCCTTCCACCAAAAGATGAAGTTGGAGACGGGATTCTAAAACCCTTGTGAGGAGAATCAAAATGGAGTCCTTAGTGCAATACATCACTACTGAAAAAACCATAGTTTTGACCTTTGTCGGCAAGGTGATGTCTCTGCTTTTTAAGGTTTCTCATTAGGGAAATAGGATCACTAGAAGGTCCAATGTGTCATTTGGTGTGATCCTCACATCCAAATGGCGTATGGACCTCAAGTGACCCCATGTTGGTCCACAGCAGCTGGTCCACAATTGAATCAAGCAAGTTCTTGACTGGAACTTCTAAGAGAGAAACACCCCACACTCCTCATGCCTTTTTGTGTGCTCACACTTTGGCTTTTTGTTCAGTGATGCAGCGCATATGCGCTGCCCTGATATACTTTAAAATAAAATCCCCCCCCCCCACTTTCCCTCCACAGAGCCAAGGAAGTGTTTAATTTGGCAATATCCTGAAATGGCTGTCTTCTTAAGATACTTCACGAAATTGGCAATGCAAACCGGAAGCTTCGCTTTGGTTTCTTCCCGGTGGTGAATGAATTTGCAATCCAGGAATTAGTGAATTCCTTTTAACACCAAATCTTTGAATAAAACGTTATTTGCTTTATTCAAGCTGAGCGGTGCTGAGTCTGATACCTGAGGGTGGACCATGCAGAGAATGTTAACAGGGTAAAAGATAAATATATACATAAGTTGGTGTCCATGAAAGCGGAAGAGAAGAAATAAAAATAAGTATTCTTCCTGCGGTTACGTTACTCAAGTGACAAAACAATAAATAATCAAGAAACAAAATAAAGGGCGTTTTGACAATAGTATATGAAAGCTGCAGCAATTAGTTTTGGGTAGCCCGCATTTAGGTTCGATCACCCCCGTAAAGATTTTTAATAATCCAAAGAATAATGGCCCTCTTTTAACTTGTCTTCGAAGGATGAAATGAGGAAGAGGGAAAGGATGCCAGTTACAACCAAAGGAAGATGCATTTGAGTGAATCGGTGGGCTCCAAAATCATAGCTCAAAAGCAATCCCGGGAGAAAGCCTTAGAACACTGTGTGAGTTTGGAGGACTTCTTGTGGGGGAGAGGGACCACTCTGGCCTAGCTTCGTCTTAGAACTCCCAGCAGGCACTGGGGCAGCTTCCTGTTCTAACAGGAAACTAGGCCTAGAAGGTCCTTCCGTTCTAGGCCTTGCAGCTCCCCACTCCAACCTTCCTCCAGGTGAGCACAATTTAGGTGTCTGTAGGGGTGGGTCTGGCAGGCAAAATTCCCGACAAAAAGGATCCTGGGATTTGAAGTCCTAACCAAAAAGGAATGTGTGAGCCCGTAACCCAGGGCTTCTGTGACACGGATCTGGCATTACAAGCTTTGGAGACTGGGTGGATTTAGTCTTCGCTTCCTATTATAGAGGACCTCACACAAGATAATCAGAGACATGTTGGGCTGTAGCATGGACCGTGACCGGTCTCACGGTGCAAGAGAATTCTGCCTAGCTCAACTGCAACAGGATTCCCATCTCCCAAAAATGTCCAGGATCCACCCTCTTCCCACAAGCAAGTGTTCATCCTTTAAGCAGTTACCTGGGAAGTTATTGGCCGCTCTTCTCTCTTTCTTAGGATCCGGGACAAACGGATCTTCCCCTTCTTCCAGACATGTGACGAGGTTAGGTCTGGGCACTTCCAGGGGTCGGAGCAGGGAGGCAAGCAGACACAAAACACAAGTCATCACGCTAGCCACAAAATATGGAGGGTCCCACAGCAACCTATTTCAGAAGCTCTCCCCCAAAAGGCAACTAAGGGGTTTCCCCCACCACCACAACGTGAGCCATCCAAGCTCATTTGGCTCATTCTGAAATACAAGTTGGGAACGAAGTGGCAAAGATGACCCCCAACGGCGATGTTTCCCTCAGAATGGCAAAAAAAGTTACTTTTTCACACTACAAGTCACAGAATTGCCCCAGTAGAGGTTTTATATTCAGAATTATATTCTCAAGAAGCTCCTTATCTGAGCCGGTGGGTTCTTTCACCACATCTCAGCACACGGGAGGGGAAGAGACCCAGCTGAGAAGACAACGACCGGCCAGCTTCCCAATTTATAGAGAACGGTGCCAGGGTGTGGGGAAGGTGCCCGCCGGTGTAAAGCCAGGGTAGCGAGCTAGCATGCACTGAAGGCAGGGAAGGGGTGAAGAAGCCTTTCATCCTCCCTGTGCCCTCAAGCTGTGGTTCGGGGCCTTACCCTGGAAGATTTCCACCCCCTCACTTAGGTTCACTACATGGGGTGGTGGCCACTTTCCTCCAAGAAGAGATAGATAGGAAGAAAGTGCCTCAGCGCTAGATCAGCAGGATATAAATCTAGTGAATGACAGATGGATGGATGGACAGACGGACGGACAGACAGACTGATAGCAATGCAAAATAAATTTAGATAGACAGACAGACAAGATAGACAGACAAGACAGACAGACAGACAGACAGACAGACAGACAGACAGACAGACAGACAGACAGACAGACAGACAGACAGATAGATAGATAGATAGATAGATAGATAGATAGATAGATAGATAGATATGAACATCTATCAAGGAAAAGAGATTCCATCTGAACATTAGGAAGAACTTCCTGACGGTCAGAGCTGTCTGGCAGTGGAAGAGGCTGTCTCAAAAGGTGGTGGAGTCTCCTTCTTTGGAGGTTTTAAAGGAGAGGTTGGATGGCTATCTGTTGGGAGTGCTTTGATGAATGTTCCTGCATGGCAGGGGGTTGGACTGGATGGCCTTAATGTTCTCTTCCAACTCTATGATTAACATGGATGGATGGATGGATGGATGGATGGATGGATGGATGGATGGATGGATGGATGGATGGATGGATGGATGGATGGATGGATGGATGGATGGATGGATGGATGGATGGATGGATGGATGGATGGATGGATGGATGGATGGATGGATGGACACACAGAGAGAGAGAGAGAGAGATGGGGAAGAGAGAATCAAAAGTTGGGCAGAGAATGAAAAAGAAGGTGTATCCTTGGCCTTCTAAAAATTTCCTTAGACCCCAAGTCAGTCATGTTGGAGAAAAGGCTCTTTGGAGGGTCTCCCGTGTATGGTCTGCAGGAACACTCACATACGTCTTGTTTTTATATTCAAAATATTTATATACCAACGTTCTATGAAAAGGGATCGAAGGTGACTTACAGTATTAAACGAGACAATATTCAAAGCTAAAAACAACAGACTGTTACACTATTAAACAAAAGAATCAAGGGAAGGTTGAACAATGCTCTAAGAATTCAAGAGAAACTTAGACCACCATCTGGCAGATCTGCATTGATCGGGATTCCTGCCTTGAGCAGGGGGTTGGACTCAATGGCCCGAGAGGCCCCTTTGAATGCCATGACTCTATGGTTATATGAAACATATGATGGGTCCAAATTCCCACTTGGCCGGGGAAGCTCACTGGAGTTGTCAAGCGGGTAAAAACCACTCCTTAACCATCTCACAATCTTAACTATCCTCAGGATGAAGGAAGGGAACCGGTCCTTACCCAAAGAGGCCACGTTTCCAAAATTCTCCACTGTGACCTCTACGTACGAAGCTCTCTGGCCGGGATCCATCAGTGACCATTCGTCCTTGGTGAAATGCAAGGCCACCTCCTCAAAAGACCACAGACCCTGGACACAACAGAACAGGCTTTCTTTCGAGAAAGATAATTTACACACAAGGAACCAAAACACAAACAAATGTGAACGGGGTGGGGGGTGGAGGGCAGCTCACCCCAAAACTTTAGGGGTGGTGCCTCTTCTGTGTACAGAAACACACTTTTGCCCATTGATTGAAAAACCCAAGATCAGGTAATATGATATTTTCTGTAAGGCTGTTCTTTACTTCATTTTTTAAAGCAGTCCTTTACCTTTACTAGGTAAAGGCCACCTCCTAGGTAAAGGTAAAGGTTCCCCTTGACGTTTAGTCCAGTCGTGTCCGACTCTAGGGGGCGGTGCTCATCCCCGTTTCCAAGCCGTAGAGCGAGAATTTTGGCCGAAGACAGTTTCCATGGTCACATGGCCAGCAGTGACTAGACACAGAACGGCGTAACCTTCCCACCAAGGTGGTACCTATTTATCTGCTCGCATTTTTCAAACTGCTGGATTGGCAGGAGCTGGGACAAGCGACGGGAGCTCACTCCGTTGCATGGCTTCGATCTTATGACTGCTGGTCTTCTGACCTTGCAGCACAGAGGCTTCTGCGGTTTAGCCCACAGTGCCGCCACGTCCCACCTAGTTGGTCTAATACAGAGATACCAGCAGATAGTCAAAAAAATGTAAGCACTGGCTCACCACAAGCACAGGAGGACCATGTTATTGGCATCTATAGATGCCAAAAAATGTACAGAGTGCTCTCCATTGCATGGTCTCTGTTAAATACACCTTGGAAATACATACCTATTTCTGTCTGTTACGTTCTGTCAACCATGCCTCTTTTAAAAAAATGCCACTCCCATAACCCCTTGTGGCACACTTGGAGCTCAAGAGGAACCCATTTTCAATAATTAATGACTTCCCTCTTCTAGTCCAATTCACAAGCAGTCCAATTCATTGCACGGAAGCCATGGGACAGGAGGAGGAAGTCTTTGGTTACCAAAACTCTCCCTTGATGGTGAAGTCTCTTCCACAGGTGGAATATAAAACAACAGAAACCTCATGGCGCAGGGCTTCGGACTGCAAGAATGCACCCAAAACTGGGTTCACGACCTGGGGTTGAATCCCAGGTAGCCGGCTCAAGGTTGACTCAGCCTTCCATCTTTCTGAGGTCAATAAAATGAACTCGCTGGGGGTGGGGGACAACGTGTAACTAATAAACCACCCAAAGAGTGCTTGAAGCACTACGGGAGGGTAGACAAGGAGCACGCTTGGCTTTTTTGCTTTGATTTTGGCCGGCCGCTAACCCCATGATGCCATTGACTGTTGCCATCCCTATCCAATCGTTCAAAAGGAGGTCAAATACTCAAGTGTAAGTAGATCTGTCAGCTTCTTATATATGGGATAGAGTTATTCTACAGAGAGAACAGCTCAGCTGTCTAGGGCAACATTCAAGGGAGACCTCTCATGTGCATTGAGACCCTGATTTTTCAGGGTCTGGCTCCTGACTCACAGTGGAGAGCCACTTTAGAATCCTAGAAAAGTGAAGTTGGAAGGGACCTCTTAAGGCCATCTGGTCCAACCCCCGGCTCAAGGCAGGAATACAAATCAAAGCAGATGTGCCAGGTGAGTGCCTCCAGGGTTGGAGCGCTCACCGCCTCCTGAGGTCGTGGGTTCCTTTGTCGTACTGCTCTAACAATCAGGAAGTTTTTCCTGATATTCAACCGAAATCTGTCTTCCTTTAACTTGAGACCATTGTTGCATGTCCTGCACTCTGGGAGGATCGAGAACAGATCCTGCCCCTCCCCTGAAGGACAGCCTTTCAAATATTTGAAAAGTGCTCTGTTGTCTCCCCTCTTTCTTCTTTTCTCAAGGCTCAACATGCCCAGTTCTTTCAGCCTTTCCTCACAAGACTTGGTTTCCAGCTCCCTGATCATCCTTGTCACCCTCCTCTGAACTTTGTCATCATCCTTCCTGAAGTGGGGTGTCCAGAACTGGACACAATCCTCAAGGTAAGGCCTAACGACTGCTGAATAGAGGGGGACTAGCACCTCACGGGATTTGGAAACTATACTTCTATTAATGCAGCCTAAAATAGCATTGGGCCTTTTTGCAGACACATCACCCTGTTGGCTCATCTTTAGCTTGTGACCTGTAGACCGTACAGGCTGTCCCACTTCAGACTTGTCCCCCTCTAACATGTGACAGGTTTCTGGAAATGACGATGGAAAGAACGGGGGCTACAGCACTCCGCTTTCTGGGTCCCTATTCTACTCAGCTTTGAAAGCATAAACAGAGTGAAACAAGGGGGTATTCTTGACTGTCTATCTGACAATATTTGTATCTTTAAAATAGGTTTAGCCTGCCTTTCTCCTTAAAAAGGACCCGAGGCAGCTTATATTACTAAAAAGGCAGCATTAAAAAAAAGCAAAAACACCAAATGTATAAATGGTCTATTAAAAATGATAAATAAAACCAAGACTAAAAACACATTAAAGCCAACAAGGTACAATAATCCATTAAAAAAAACCTCTCACAGACAATTCAATCACTCAGGGAAAGCCTGCCTGAAGAGAACCGTCTTCGCCTGCTTGAGGAAGGACAGCAAAGATGGGGCCAGGCTGGCCTCTAGTGGGAGGGAGTTCCAGAGTCTTTGGGAGCCGCCACCGAGAAGGTCCTCTTCTGTGCCCCAACCAAACACACCAGTGAGGGTGGTGAGGCCAAGAGAAAGGCCTCTCCTGATGGATAGGGTCCTTGAGATTACTTACGGGAACAGCAGCCACCAAGAATCTACTGCTTGGTGTCAACGTTTGTCTACTAGGCTGCGACGTCCCTGGGGGGGGATTGCTCCTTCTCACCACTATCACACTAGTGAGTGACACACCTTCAAGGTCGCCCGAGTCATCTCTACGGCACCTTCACCCTAAAAAAACAGCCACCTCTTTCTTCTTAGGGGATACGAAGGTGGAAGGGCCGCCCAATCCACCTTCTGCCTCGCACCCAAGCTCTCCCATTCTCCATGCAATTCTCTCATTTTCCAGTGCTGAGTCTCGGCCCCGGAGCACTAGGTGGGGTCACCCCCTCATGCATCATCCACAGGGACACACTGCACGAACCCGCTCTCACCATTCTACGCCCGTCCATCTCTAGCCAGACTGGGTGGAACGGCCGCACCGGCCACCTCGGTGGAAGGTGACTTGGTGGGACAGAGAGAGAAAAGAAGCCGGAGCTCCTTGAGGCAGAAAAGGGAAAGAGGAGGAGGCCGTTTCCTCACCTTCCTGGCGATCTTTTCCCCCCTACCTGTGCGGCTCGGGCAGGCGATCTTTCCACTCCCTCCGAAGGAAGAGGCGACTCAGAACTGGCCTCCAATGCCAGAGCGCAGCCTGCAAAAACGAAACAAAGGGGTGGGTGGGAAGATCTTATTTACCCTTCACGTCATAAAAGCTTGTGGTTTTCAAAGGCACGTCCTCCCTCCGGCTGCGGAATGAATCTAAGGTAAAGCGGGGGCGGGGGGGCGGGGGGGAGGCGTCTGTGACAAACCCAGACCTACTGGGATATGCCACAGTTTCACTAAGCTGCCACCAACCATTCCCTGTAAGGAGTCACACAGACCAGGAATGGATTTTTAACAAATAAAGGAATAAGGTTTATTCAAATAACACACAGGGAAAATAAAATGATCAAGTGAATAAGATACAGTAACGTGGCTTAGTCTCAAGCATACATTCACCAGTTTGGTTCACACAGAACACCTTTAAATAAAGCACAGACCCTGAACCTATCAGTTCTGGCTACCCATACAGACACCTGAACCTATCAGGTAGGTACTGACTGACACACAGTAGTACCCTGTCTGACACACAGACTCCCACTCCAGCTTCTTCTTCCCAGCTTCTCCTCTCAGCTCTAAACTTCTCCACACAAGCTCCACATATATATACAGTACAGCCCCTCCTCCTGATGTCCCGCCTTCCACTCCCCATAGGATGGAACTTTCCCTCCAAACCCATGACAGACAGGTAACATCAGTGCTGTATGTAACAGCGTCTTTAAAGCCACATGCTTTTCGACAGAGAAGCTTATGTGACTTCACCCGTTTTGTTAGGTGTTCACAAATATTTCTCACGGGCTTACATCCAAGGATTTTGAAGCACTGCAGAGCATCAAGAATCATGGGCAAGCTAAAAAAATGAGGCAACAAGACGTCTCTCCTGTGAGGCCGCCATGGAGAGGTCTTCGAACCAACAAACGGCCATCCAGGGGACACAGCTTTGGTGACTCTAAGCTCTGAATCACTTGCGTCATCTGAGGATGAGGGGGTGACTAACACATTTTTATTAAACACCAGATTTCTTGATTTCATAAATAAATAAACAGCCAGCCAGCGAACTAATATTTTTCATTGATATAGCAAGTGAGATAAATAGACAGATAGACACACACACAGACACACACACACACACAGATGGAAGAGTGTGAAAATGGGGAGGGAGGGAGAGAGAGAGAAAAAGAAATAAAGAAAAAGAGGTAGGTAGGTAGGTAGGCAGGCAGGCAGGTATGTAGTAGGTGGGAGGGAAGGAAGGAAGGAAGGAAGGAAGGAAGGAAGGAAGGAAGGAAGGAAGGAAGGAAGGAAGGAAGGAAGGAAGGAAGGAAGGAAGGAAGGAGAGAAAGAGAAGGAAGGAAGTCATATCACTTTGCTGTATCTTAAAAAACTCTGAACAATAATATTAAAAGACTGGTAAAGTTAGAAACTGGATAAAACATGTAGCACCTCCCCCCCCCTGCAGAAAGTTGCATTCTCAGCTTTCCTGTCAGTTACCAAATCCTGAGCGAAGTGACAAGTCTTGGCCTCCTAGTAGAAAATATACCAGGGGGAGGGCTGACGTAACCTCATGTGGAAGGGAGTTCCACAGACTGGAATCAGCCTCCAAAAACACCCTCCCTCCCATGAGCTAACCAAACCTGCCTTGCGAGGGTGGTGAAACCGAGACAACGGCTTCCTCACAGATATTAAAACCAGAGGAGGTTCATACAGCGAGACATTTCCCCTACAGAAGTATTTTAATACTTCTCTCTCCTTAGCTACTGCAATAAAGAGAGAGACAGAATTCTCTCTCTCTCTCTCTCTCTGATTTCCTTTCATTACAGGGTTGCTAATCGAAATAGGGCCTTCATGGCTGTTGCACCCCCCCAACTTTGGAACGCTCTCCCTATAGAGATCTGCCTGGCTCCAACACTTTTGGCTTTTCGGCACCAGGCAAAGAGACCTTTCTGTTTAGCCAGTATTTTAATTAGTATTCTTTCGCTGGCCATACGAGCAGCAGGATTTATTAATATCGATGTTTTAATGACTGTTCCTAATATAGGGTAATATTATAACAGTACCTACTTTTAATGGCTTTAATGTTTTTAAAATTTTAATATTGTTGTACGCCACTCAGAGACCACTGATAATGGCGCGGCTAATAGATCTTGTAAATAAATAATCCATCAACGGAGCCTGTAAAAGCCGGAGGGTTTGCCACTATTGACTGATGGCTGCCCTAAAACCAGCCAATTTTTGGCATGTTTATTTAGGTACTTATGCATTGATTTATTTCTGCCTTTCTACCTCACCCGTCCGCAGCGTTTGACGATCAGGTGAATATAATCACTGCAAGCCAATGTAACGTCTACATACAGTTAAAACCATCACTTGGCATTAAACATAGTTTTGGGGAGCCAGTTAAACCAACCAGCCAACCAACCCAGATCCGTCAGTAAGAGTCAGAAATTGCTCAGGGCTCCCAGAATGGATTGAGGGGGAAAGAAAGAGAGAGAGAGAGAGAGAGAGAGAGAGAGAAGGTGTTTTTTATTTTTATTTATTTAAAATACATTTACCCTGCCTTTCTCCTTAAAAGGATCCAAGGCAGCTTGTAGTGGTTAAAAGACAATATTTAAAAGCTAAAAACATAGAATAGATAAATATTTAAAAAGGAGTAAACAAGTATTCTATTAATAAAAGTCAATAAAAACATCATTTAAGAACATCAGAGCAAAACAATCCTTTCATATTAAAAACAACCCTACTCATATTTTTTTTAAAAAAACAACAACAACTAAACTGCTTGTCTTTCATGAACAAGACAAGCTCTCTTTGACAGAAAAGAGAGACAGTAACTTACCCAGGAAGGCTAAATTCCCATAATTTTCCAGTATGACATCGGTGTACAGATCTCTCTGAGCGACATCCAGCAGAACCCATTCTCCCTTGGTAAAATATACGGCCACCTCCTCAAAAACCACAGGACTCTGGAAAAGAAGAGGAAAAAAAACTTCAGAACACAGCCAAAGAGCCCGAAAAACCCACAACAACCAAAAAAACTTCAGTTCAAACAGATTCCCAAGGAGACTCTGGAAATTCATCTCATTTTTTTTAAATTTTTGCAGCGAAGGTACGGGGAGAGACTTAACTCAGGAAGATGGACATAGCAATTTTCTGCAGCGCTCGGACTTTCAAATGAGAAAACCAGAGCAGCTCCTATTTATCTCATGGCGCAGGGTTTAAACCACTGTCCTGCAGCCAAAACTGTGCTTATAACCCAGGGTTCAATGCCAGGTCGCCGGCTCAACGTTCACTCAGCCCTCTATCCTTCCGAGGCTGGTTCACAGACTGGAATAAACCGGAAGATTTCTTATGATCCTCATAACAAAATGAGAAACCTACCAAAAAAATACCCCTTTCCCCTCTTCCAGATAATATAGTCCATACCTGAGGTGGCTGCATTGGGGTTGTTTCCGACCCACCACGTTGAAAGGTTCAATGGCTCATTCAGCTGGCTGAGAAAGGAGAACCATAAGCTTTACTTTACATTTACTTTTCCATTTTCTTGTGCGAAGACGCCGCCAAAGCTAAGGGTTACAAAGAGGAAAACCTAGATCGGATCCCTGGTTCAATACAAAAAATTTTCGGAGTTCCGGAGTCCATCTCTTCCCCCTCTGAAGTGCTGTGAAAATATAATGGAAAGCAACAGGGGAAAAGACTGAGAAACAGCGAATGTTTTGAAGAGAGGTGATAAGCAGAGCAATCTGGGACTGGAATCAGGTCTGTACTCAGCCTTTAAGCTCAGCTGTTTCGAACAATCCACTAATTTTGTGGAAAGGGCCTAAAACAACAATGTACAACTTAGCTGAACCCACAAATTATACATTGCAAGATAAATTCTAAAATCCACATTCCATGTCACGGTGATAACAATGTTAGTCCAATTTTTAAATTGTTATTATTATTTTAAACTTCTAAACCATCCATCTGGTCAATGGTCACTCTGGGCAAGGTACGACTGTGTGACAATTCAATTAGCAACAAATTGAGAGTTAATTAAAAAAAGAACAGCAAACATTTGAAGCAAGATGTAGTCACTCGTCCTGAGAAAGGGGGTCAGGCCAAGTTGCATTTCAGCCCCTCGTCTATCGAATCTCTACACAGAACACATCATACGGAAAGCCAGACTAGATTCAGAGGAAGGAGGAGCGGAAATGGGCAGAAGAAACATCAGTAACCTAAGACGCACGGATGACACCATCTTTACTGGGAAAAACAGCAAGGACCAGACCAGATGGGCGGGATATAAATCAAATAAATAAATAAATAAATAAATAAATAAATAAATAAATAAATAAATAAATAAATAAATAAATAAATAAATAAATAAATTCTGATGAAAGCTGAATTTAAGAAGGCAATAGATAGACATGCTATCGAAGAATTACCTAACCTCATTATTCATGGAGAAGAAAAAATGTCTATACCTTGAACTTTTAGGTTAAAGGAGAATAAATATATTTTACGGGTGGGAAAACAAATACATTTACTGTAAATATATAATTATAAATAAGACAACCCGTGTGGAGACCGCAGCCAAGAAATTGGAAAAAGACTGACATCTATGTTTTTTAAATCCATTTAAACTTATTTTAAAAATCCTCAAGAGGAACTCATTCTAGAAGTACTTAAACTAAAACTATTATATTTTGAACCCATTGTGAGAAGACAAGATTCGTCAGAAAAGACAATAATGCGGGGAAAAACTGAAGGCAGTGGGAAAAGAGGAAGACTGAAAGAACCCACTTCATTGCACCTCCCGGCCGGATCCTGCTGCATGGCAGCATTTTGCAACCTCAGAGGCAAGTACAGTAATCTGAAAACCCACATCTTCTGTTTTTCCTTCCTTTTCCTCAAAAGTGGGATAGAACGGGACGTGGAGACCTTCAGATCTGCTTTATTTTTCTCCTCTTTTTGTCCATTTCCCTCATTCCTCTCCCCCCCCCCCCCAACCGCCAAAACCTTGTACATCATTTTGGGGCCTTCTCATTTTTCTTAACTTGGCCTAAAGCTGACGATACAGAACGCTTGGATTTTTGGAAATTGGTTCGCCCCGGCTTCTTACCAAACGCGGTAAGCGACCACATCACTTCCTTCTGTCTCTTTCCAGGTCATGAAAATGGCCAGTTTTTTTTTTTTTAAACTTTTTTTGGTCCTGCTTTGAATTAAATTTGTCTGGAAACACACACACACACATTAAGGACACACAGATCTCATTCCGAAAACATTGTTCTCCTCTGTGTGAGACAATAAAAAAAAATACATCTGTTCCAGTCAGATCTATTTCTAAGAAGAAAAAACGCTCACCAAGGTGTTCACTTCCTAAAAATACATTGATTTCGAAGTCCCTTGTGTTTGAGGGTTGTTGTAGGATTTTTGGGCTGTCTGGCCGAGAGTTCTTGAGGTTTTCCCCTTGAGAGCCCAAAAAAACCCACAACAACCATTTTCCCCTTGTGTTTCTCACTCCCCCCCCCCCCCCAGTATTTTCTTTTTGTTTTAATGGGGACTGTTGTTGTCTATTGCTGTCCAGGCAAGTTCCACATTTCAGGGTTCATCTTCCCCAAAGTTTGGAACTTTTTTGGGGGGGGAGGGGGACTACAGCACCCAGAATCCCCAATGCTGCCTGGGGGGTTCTGGGTGCTGTAGTCCAAAAACAACCACACACACACCCTTCCTCTCCCATCCTTCGCATCGAAAATGCAAGATTGGGGGCTGAGGGGGAAGAAAACCCCTCAAATTGATCAGCCTTAAAAGAGCCCCCCCTTTTTTGTTGGTATTTCAAGGGAGGGTTTTCCCCCCATAGACCCCCCTCTTCGGACCCCCCCAAAAGACGCCCCCTTCCCTTGGCGCTCACCTGCGTTCGCCCTTTGGTCCGGGAAGCGGAGGCGTGGGAAAATCCCTGCCCGAATTCCCACGGGTGGAGGGAGGGGCCGGAAGTGGGGAGGAGGAGGAGGAGGAGGAACAGCGCCGGCGGACCTGCCTTTCCTTCCTCTCTACCCCTCCCTCTCTCTGTGCTCCTTCCTTGCCAGCTCTCTCTCTCTCTCTCTCTCTCTCTCTCTAGGAAGCGCGACTCGTTGGCTTTAACTCTTCCGAGGAAGGGAGCCTGGCTAGGCGGGTCTCTCCATCCCCCAGCGCTTCTTTTTCAGAGGCCGAGGCTCTGCGGCTTTGGACTATAAACCCCATCACGCGCCCCAGCGTGTCCATTCCTGAAGAGATCTAATTTGGCCACAGGGACACATGCCTTGGTTGCATACCGGCTGGATTACTATAATGTGCGCTACCTGGGGCTGCCTCTCGGAAATGGTTTGGAAACTTTTAATCAGGTCCAAAATGCTGCAGCCAGAGAGTTAACTGGGGCTGGTTACAGGGATCCCATAACCTGTTACAGCAGCTGCACTGGTTGTTGATCTATATTGTGCATAATCAATTGTGCACATTCTTCACAGTGTGCTACAGTGTGGCCTGCATCCTCTTCCTAATACGCCCGCTTGAAAGCGCTCCACAGGAGAACTCGGTGCAGAGATGCAATGGGGGCAGAAAGGAAGGACTTCTTTGCTGCCCACGGGGTCTAGCCCGTGTTCACTTGGATTCACTCCCACATTTTCTGCTGTTGCCATTCCGATCTCCATCCCATTGGTTTCGCCCCTGCCAGCTGCCCCTTGGACTCCACTTTGCAGGATGTGATGCTGCCACAAGGGTATGGCCAAGGGCCAGGGTAACAGAGGAACGTAAGTCCTGTCTCTTCAGACAGGCCTTCCCTTCTGTCAATATCTATTTTTAAGAGTGTTGTTAGCTGCCCAGAGTAGACTTTGGTCTAAATGGGCGGGATATACATTAAATAAATTTTAAACAGTCAGTCAATCAGTATTTATTTATGGTTGTTAACCCAATCTTTTGCCTCATAATGGAAGGACGACAAGAAGGGGACCAGCTTCTCAGGACAGTTGCAGCCCAAAGACTGGGAGCAAGCCACGGAGAAGACTCTCTCTCGGGTCCTCACCAAGCGAGCTTGGGCAGGTGGTGGAACTTCCCCAGAAGATATGAAAAGCCAAATAAATAAATAAATAATAAATAAATACATGGCTCCCATGGGGTGATATAATGCCTACCCTTACTCCTTTCTCCCGGAAGACAACTTCCCCATATCGTTTGAGCTCATTGATAACCTTGCTATAGTCCTACACCTTTTAAATTAATTACTCCCTCATTTAAGCTGTCCTGTACCCCTTACCCCTCAATCTGAATTGACCACTACACATGAACTGGACCACGCCATGGCTCAGCTTACTTCCCCGGTCCACCAGCTCCATTTTTTTCTTCCCAATCTCACTACCCTGATGGATGGATAGGCTATTATCAGTCATGGTACTGTCTGGTTCTACACGAAATGAATTGGGCCAGCAGCTTCCATGACTGTGCTTCTTCTTTCTGAGCCTCCTTGGCGACAACCTTTACACCACACTTCCTCCCTACCTTGCTGGCTCTAGGCATGGAATTGAGACCCTGATCATTCTGACCCATCCCCTCTGCTTCTGGATTGGCCAGTCCAGACCTCTGGGGGAAAACTTGGTGCTGGACCTTGGCTGATGGTACCCAGCTTAAGGAGCAGGGCCAAGGCCACTGTGCCGACATCAATTCCCAAAGGGTTGAGCAGTTCTAGACATACCTCCCCTAAACAGCTTTGTTTGTAGCAACTCAGTGGTTTCGTTCTCTGGCTGTAGAGCCAGAGGTTGGGAGTTCGAATCCCCCACCGGGCCTCCTTGAGAGGGGCTAGAGGAAACACTTTTTTGACCCCTTCAGGTTGGGAAACTCTTCTCTCAGGAAAAGTTCTGAATTTGTCAAATACATGTCATTTATTTCGGTAACAAAATCTCTGGTGTTTCTCACCCTTTGCTCACTTCCAGAATTGCCCTACCGCTCAAAAGCAAAGGAGGTCTTTCTTTGGCATGGCCAAGCTTTGGCACCAGCGGATCCTTGATGATGCTTCTATCCCAAGCTTCTACTTGCCATGAGATCCCTGGGCCTCTCCAGTGGACTCGTGACACCAAACATCCTTTTCTTGCTCTTTAACAGGTCCAATCCACTGGCCCTTGCCTTAGGTCTCTCCGATTGCACGGAGACCTCTGTTACCCTGTTTTGCCATGAAAGAGATCATGCCACCCAGGGGATTCCCAATCTCTCACCTCGAAGCAATGATCTGTTGCATATTATTCTGTCACTCTGGATCCTGTTGCTCTGCCCTAAGGCGCTAGCAGTGGTTGCCCACCTGACGGAGTCCTCTGTTACCCTTGTTGATGTGGAAGCTTCAAATGCAGTGGCCAGACTTCTTACTGGAGTGAGAAACCATCAACATACAGTGGTGCCTCGCATAGCGACGTTAATCCATGCAGCAAAAATCACTGCTAAGCGATTTCGTCGCTATGCAATTTTAAAAAGCCCATATAAACCCATTAAAACCTGCTTAATGTGTTCCTATGGGCAAAAACTGGCCTTAATGTGAAGATCCTCCATACGGCAACCATTTTCACTGCCTCTTAAGTGAGGAATCCATGTGAAAACACAGCAGGTGGCCATTTTTTTACCCAGCGGCCATTTTGGAACCACCAATCAGCTGTGAAAAAATCATCGCTTTGCAATGATCGTAAGCGAAACAGGGAACCAATCATCGCAAGGCAAAAAAACCCCATGTGATCGCTTTTGTGATCGCAAATAGTTAATCACTATGCGGTTTCGGCGCTAAATGGAGCACCTGTTAAGCGAGGCACCACTGTATCTCTCCCAATCTGGCAGCCTTGGCTACCTGTTTGTTTCCACATTCATTTCAAAGTATTAATAATAATAATAATAATAATAATAATAATAATAATAATAATAATAATAATAATAATAATAATAATAATAATAATTTATTGTCATTGTAAGTATATACACATACAACGAAATTCACAGACACCCAGAGACCAGACACATGCACACACATAAAATTCCCAAACACTCCCCACCCACTAAAAGTCCCCCACTAAAAATACAAACATCTACACCGCAGGCCAAGTTACACAGTCCAACTAATTATTCACTACTGGTGGTCTTTAAGCTCATTATTAATTGCAATTATAGCTCTGGGATAAAAACTATTGAGAAAACGTGTGGTCCGAGTCTTAATTGTTCTATATCTTCTGCCAGATGGTAACAGTTCACTTCAATGATATTGATATTGGTTTAGGTCCTCAATATCCACTCCAACTCAATATTCTCCCACCTAGATCTACCTGTATTGCTTGTTCTAGCCAGGAGGGGTGGCTGAGGGGCCTAACGCCGGGGGAGGCCTGAAGAGAAAGAACAAGAAAGCGGGCCTTCTCAGCACTGGCCCCTCAGCTCTGGAACAATCTCTCCCCAGAAATCTGTCTGTCTCCCTTGCTGGGAGATTGTTCCAGCACCATTTGAACCTTCCGCATCAATCTCAAAGGTAGCCCCATGCACAGTGCATTAATCTAATCTTGAGACTAGAGTGCATGGACCAGAGTGGTGAGTGACCCCACATCAAGATGGGGACCCCCAAGCTGCGATCCTCAGTGTTTGTGGTGAGAGCAACCCCCCCCAACTGAGGGAATTTTCCAAACCACCAATGTCTGGGCCATCCGCCCTCAGGACCTCCATCTTGTCCAGGTTCAGCCTCAGACCATCCATCCCAGTACGGCATCCAAACAACACTGAAGGGATGGAACAGCATCTACTGCTCTAGGAAAAAAGGAGATGTACAGCTGGCCATCAGCATACTGATGACACGAAGCCCCACACCCCCTGATGACCCACCCTGCAGCCTCATGTAGATATTAAACAGCATTGGGGAGATAATCTGAGCCCTGTGGAACCCCACAATTGAGGCTCCACGAGGCCGACACCCTCACCCCAAGCTGTACTCTCTGAGGACGGTCCTCCAAGAAGGATTGGAGCCAAGCAAACACCAGACCACCGATTCCCAACTCAGAGAGCTTCCTCAGGAGGATACCGTGGTTGACGGTATCAAAGGTGGCCGAGATATCGAGGACCAACAGAGACATTTTGCCCCTGTCGGCCTTCCTCAGCAGGTCATCAAACTGGGTGACCGATGCCATTTCTGTACCGTGGTGTGGCCTGAAGCCCAACTGAAACAGATCCAGGGCATTGGTTTCATCCAGAAGAGCCTGGAGCTGGTCAGCCACCACCCTCTCTACCACTTTGCTGAAGAAAGAAAAATTGGAGACAGGCCTATAATTACCAATATCTTCTGCTGCCAAATTTGGTTTCTTCTTATAAGGCAAAGACTACCTCAGGAATTCTGTTTTTTTAACTTACAGGTTTGAAATGTCTTGAAATTGTTTCCATACTTGTTTCAGTCTTAATGTACATTTCATTTTTTTCACTGTGATGTTTGTACAGTGTTTTAACATTTCTTATTTGACCTGTTGCAAGCTGCCTTCAGAGGGGGGAGAGAAACGAGGATGGAGGTCTACTCGCAGGAAAGATGAGGACAACAGTGTATATATAGGCGGCCCTGGTGTATACATAGGGGGCCCCGGTGCCTTAATGAGAAGAGTCATGATAGGATCTCCCTGTCCCTGGGGAGTCAGGGGCCAATTTTCTTGTTTTGGAACTCTTCCCCCCCATCTCTCTCCCCCCCGCATCCTGCACCTGCCTGGCCCCATCTCTTTCCCCAACATGAGAAACTCACAAAGAGACCTCCCTACAAGTGCCTCCTCCTCCTCCACCACCAGGGACCATTGAGGTGGGGAAGGGAGAAAGAAGGGGGGGCAGGCGCACTGCTTCCACTTCCTCCTAGATCTAGAGCTACGAGAGCTCCTCTATCTCTTCGTAGCTCTTTTGTTGTTATTGGTTAGTCCTCAAGTCCTGTTGGATCCAGGTCTATAGAGCCTGGTACTGCAGTGAGTCCTGGACCCTTTGTGCATGGCAGGAGAGGAAGCTGAACACGTCCCATTTGCATTGTCTATGACACATTTTTGGTATCACCTGGCAAGACAAAGTTCCAAATAGAGTAGTCCTAGAATGAGCTGGAATTTTAACATATATACATCACTGAAACAGCGACATCTACATTGGCTCGGGCATGTCGTGAGAATGGCTGATGGTCGGGTTCCAAAAGAACTCCTGTATGTAGAATTAATGCAGGGAAATCACCCCAGAGGGAGACCACAGCTGTGATACAAGGATACCTGCAGGCAGGATCTGAAGGCCTTAGGAATGGACCTCAACAGGTGGGACACCTTGACCTCTGAGCGTTCAGCCTGGAGGCAGGTGGTGCTTCATGGCCTCTCCCAATTTTAAGAGACCCTTGTCCAGCAGGCCGAGGCAAAGATACAGTCACGAAAGCAGCAAAACCAGGGAGCTGGACAGGGGACAGACTGTATTTGTCTTCAGTGTGGAAGGGATTGTCACCTGAATTGGCTTCTCAGCCACACTAGATGCTGTTCCAAGTCATCCATTCAGCGCATGTTACCATAGTCTCTCGAGACTGAAGGATGCCTATACTAATATGAGGCATTGAAGGGTCTGGGAAAGAGAGTGGAAAACACCCCAAGCATGACAAAGGTTTTCACTCAAAACAAGCAGAAGTTGCTCTCTACTCCAGCAGTGGCGATAACTGTGTTGGAGCAAAAGGGAGGGCTCTGGCTCTCGAATGCTCGGCTGAGTAAATATCAGTTCTTTTGGAAAGCCTAGAGATGTGCCTAGTCTTAATCCAGCCACCCTCCTCCCAACACCTCATGTAGGGAACAACCCTATTTTACATGATTCTCTCCAGACTGATACTGAAGTTTTTAGCTGATCTGATTTGGAAGGAGTCACCTTTGAGTCACCCAGAATTTTTTGTGGATGCTAGTAGCTGAATACGAAACATCATGCAAAAAGCCACGTATGATGTGGTAACTGCTACTGCCCCGTAGAGGCTTCACCTCTGGCTGTGAGGGTTCGACTTTAGTCTCCTTCCTTTGTGCAAAGAAATCAGGAGATTTTTGCTGTTTGGAAACAGGTGTGATAATTATTGGGGTACTCAACAAATAACCAGTGTCAATGAAGTGGTTCCATTTTTCTTCTTCTGAGAACAGGTCAGGAAGGGGCTTCCATTCTTCATCCAGGAAGGTGTTCCTTTCACCACAGCCACAGATCTGGCCAATCTACTGATAAGTTTGGGTTCACTGTCTGTCCCGCTTCACCTTCCAGCAGGGGCACGGTCTCGTCATCCCAGCCATCCACCCACATGTGACGTCCGATGGTTGAGAGTTTTCTAGGGTCCTCCCGGTACCCCTTCTTCCTCATTTTGTTCACCCTCCATTCTGGCATCTCCTGCCTTTCTCTACTCTCTCCTTTTCTTCTCTCAGCTTTCTCCTCCACTCTCTAGCTTCTGCTTCTCCTCAATAAGATGGTTGCAGTGTATCTTCCTTCTTGTTGTAGTCTGTCTCCTTCTTAGGCCCTCTCAGCCTCTCCCAGGTCTCTGGAAAGGCCCTCTGGGCACACAGCCAAAGGGCAGGTTGGTGGGATCATGATGGCATGTACATTTTACAGAATTGAACCCCCATATTGTTCGGTGTTTGTACTCTCTTTGACAATGTGGCCAGAAGCCTTCCCCACCCGAACTGGTCAGGCCAAAGAGGCGGTGAAACTGCTGGTAAAAGGGATAATTTCAAGGCGTGGGATTCCCTGGGAGGGGTTCGGCTCAGATAACGGAACCCATTTTGTTGCCAAAATAGTTCAGGTTTCCACCTTCCTGGATATGGATTGGAAGTATTCTGCAGCTCCTCATCGCGTCATCACGACAGGGTGAACTATTGAATCAGATATTGAAATCACACATATGGAAAATGTCACAGGAAATGTGCTTAGGTTGGGTGGATCTGCTCCCCAAGCCCTTTTGAGAATCAGGATTTTACCCAGGGGCAAATTGGCTATCAGTCCCTTTGAGTCCCTTACGGCCGCCCATTGTAGTGACTCCTGACTACCCCATCTTATGTAAAAGCAAAAGGGACTGCTGCCTGGATACATGACAGCAGGCTGAAAGACTCTCCATGGCTGGTTGCAGACCTCCATCGCCTGGATGATGGGAAAGATAAAGGACAGAGAAAAATGAAGGGGGGAAGCTGGACATTAACGGGGTTGAACGATTTGTGTCTCTTATTCAGAAAACAAGGCCCAGACACTCAGAAAGACCAATAAAATGGCAGGTTCTTCTTTTTCTCCTATATATTGGACTGAGTGGACTAGTTCCATGGGCAATGTCACGCATTCAGTTGTGAAGTTTCATGGGTGGATTCGTACGTAATCTAATTCCACAATTGCAGTTGTTGAGTGAGGCAGGCCAACTCCTTCTGCATAAGCCCTCTGAACATACTCTGGTAAAACCATATATTTTTAAATGACTAAGATAGATCTTAACACATATTTTATTTTTTTTAACCCCCAAAATTCATTCCGTCAATTCAATTTTGCAATTTAACTTAGCCCATCTAGTTTGGATTCCCCTCAAAGTGGAAACAGAACATGATACTATAGCTCTTCTAGCAAACCTCTACGTAAACCCGAGGCATCAAGATTGCCATTAATGTTCTTCCTTTGATGTCAAATACGTTTTCTGCCTTGAGTGAATGCTGTTCCGTGTCCCACATGCTTAAATCTTTTTCAAGTTTAATGAGGCTTCAACTAATACTGTACCTCTTTCCACATGTCTTTTAGCTGTGGGATTTCACCCCTGGGTGTATCCCTTCATGTTGAATAAGACCACATCTCTTGGCGAAATTCTTCAAACATTCCATGCCCATGTAAGTTCTTTTGTTTACTGAGGTGACTGCTTTGCTTGAAGCTCTTCCCACATTTATATGGTTTCTCCCCAGTGTGAGTTTTTTGATATAAACTATGCTTACTACTTTCAGTGAAGTTCGTCCCGGATTCCATACATTCATAGGGTTTCTCCTGTGTGAGTTCTTTGATGTTTATTGAGGTTACCACTGCATATAAAGCTCTTTCCACATTCTATGCACTTATGTGGTTTCTCCCCAGTGTGAGTTCTCTCATGTGAACGAAGACTACTGCTTTGACTGAAGCACTTTCCGCATTCCATGCATTTATATGGTTTTTCCCCAGTGTGAGTTCTTAGATGTAAAGTAAGAGTACTGCTCTTACTGAAGGTCTTTCCACATTTAAAGCATTCATAGGGCTTTTCCCCAGTGTGAGTTCTATGATGTGAACTCAGGTGACTGCTATGACTGAAACTCTTTCCACATTGCATGCATGTATATGGTTTTTCCCCTGTGTGAGTTCTGTGATGTAAGATAAGGTGACCACTATGACTGAAGCTCCTTCCACATTCCATGCATGTATATGGTTTCTCCCCTGTGTGAGTTCTGTGATGTAAGATAAGGTGACCACTATGACTGAAACTCTTTCCACATTCCATGCATGTATATGGTTTTTCCCCAGTGTGTGTTCTGTGATGTAAAGTAAGGTGACCGCTGTCACTGAAGCTCCTTCCACATTCCATGCATTTAAATGGTTTCTCCCCTGTGTGAGTTCTTTCATGTTTACTGAGGTTACCACTGTCATTGAAGCTCTTTCCACATTCCATACACGAGTATGGTTTTTTCCCTGTGTGAGTTCTTTGATGTTTATTCAGGTTATCGCTTCGACTAAAGCTCTTTCCACATTCCGTACATGAGTATGGTTTTTCACCTCTGTGTGACCTTTGATGTTTACTCAGGTTATCGCTTCGGCTGAAGCTCTTTCCACATTCCATGCATTTATATGGTTTTTCACCTGTGTGTGATCTTTGATGTGAATTGAGGTGACTGGTTTGGCTGAAGCTCTTTCCACATGCCTTGCATTGATGTGGCTTCTCCCCAGTGTGAGTTTTTTGATGTGAATTCAGGTGACTGCTACGAGTGAAGCTCTTTCCACATTCCATGCATTTATAGGGTTTCTCCCCAGTGTGAGTTCTTAGATGTAAAGCAAGCTTACTGTTCTCACTGAAGGTCTTTCCACATTCCATGCATTCATATGGTTTCTCCCCAGTGTGAGTTCTGTGATGTAAAATAAGGTTACCACTATGACTGAAGCTCCTTCCACATTCCATACATTTATATGGTTTCTCCCCTGTATGAGTTCTGTGATGTAAAATAAGGTTACCACTATGACTGAAGCTCTTTCCACATTCCAGGCATTGATATGGTTTCTCCCCAGTGTGAGTTCTTTGATGTTCACTGAGGATACCGCTTCGGCTGAAACTCTGTCCACATTCTGTACATGTGTACCGTTTTTTCCCTGTGTGTGTTCTTTGATTTTTACTGAGGTTATCGCTTCGGTTGAAGCTCTTTCCACATTCCATTCACTCGTATGGTTTATCCCCTCTCAGGGCTATTTCATGCGAAATACAATTACTGTTCAGAATGATGACCTTTCAAAGTTCCATACATTGGTTTGACATTGCCTGTGACTAGATTCTGCTATGTTTGTTCATATTTGTGATATATTTGAATTTAGTTCTGCTGATGGAGCACCTTTTCCATGCTTCTTCCTGGCGTTTTTTCAAACAGACAGTTGCTGACATACATCATATCCCTGAGAAGCTAGAGATGTATTTCCTTCTGTTCTTGCCTGACTTCCGTTTTACTTTTTCCTTCCTTTAGGGTTTCTCTCTCTCTCTCTCTTCCTGCTTTGGGCTTGCTACTTTTAAGTGGCAAAATAGCTGGCTCCACAGAACTTTGGTTGTCTTATCTGTTGCCTGATGGAGAAAAAAAGAGAAAAAGCAGGAGTGCAGTACATAAGGGAATCTCATTGGGAAACAACTCAAGGTACCATATTTTTCAGTGTATAAAATGACTTTTCCCTAAAATAATTAGCAGAAAAATTGAGAGTTTTATACACGGAAGGAAACGGAGACAAAGGAGCAGTCATATGTGCTCGGGTGCCTCTTGCTGCTGCCTCCCCTGCTCGATCACCACCTCCAGCTCACATCCACTTTGTCCCTTCCCGTGGTGGAGGGAAAGGAGTCACCCTAGAGGAGGTGATCCGGCAGGCAGTGGAGGTAGGAGTGACGGAGGTGGATGAGCAGTTGTCTATTAACTGCTCCTCCGCCTCCAGCAAGGGTCCAAATTAGGGGATCGTTTTATACATTGGGGGGTCACATACATGGGAAAATACAGTATTTGCTTTGTCTTTGACTGTCATGAGCGAGGAAGGCACCTGACATATCTAGGGAGTGAAAAAATGAAAGCATGGGGAATTTCCGAGTCCTTCAGTCTAGACTAGATATTTTCAATTTAATGCGATGCATGCAAGAGAATCAATGGAAGTTATTGGACGTTGCTATCAACTAAGTGTAGTTATGTAAACAAAAATATGAGAATTGTTTAATGTGAATGAGATCGAAGAGAGAAGACTACAAGTGATGTAATAACAGAAAGCATATAAAATGGCTTAGTTATTCATAGCTGAGGACGAGAAGAAATTTGCACTTTGGACTTCATCTTTAGAATGGAATCATTCTAAGGGTAAAATACCCTCATATGATTCTTAGTGATGTGTATCAAAATTAAAAGGTTCCTTTCTTTTAAAAGCTGTTGGAAATATGTATTTATGACTGTAATTGTGTGGGTTTGTTGTTTATTTTTGCTATCCTTTGCCTGAGTCTCTTCCAGAAGCTCTCTTGGTTTCATTTAAATAACTTGGCGGCATGCCCGTTATCATTTTACCAGTTAGAGTCCCCATGTTGTTGTTGCTGCTACAAATGTACATGTTACTACCAATTCAGATGTTTCTCAGAATTCATGGTTTTGGCTCCTTGAAACCCTTTGTTTACTTGAATGCTTCCTTCTTTCCCTCCCCTTACTAGTTTGAGAGGGAATCATCAATAAGCCCCTCTCCGAGTACAATTCTGTATCCACCATGGATGTAGCTGATAGTTGTTCTTACGCCCACTGTGAATAATAGCATATCAAGCAAAGCAAAAGCAAAGCATGCTGCTTATATACTGCCCCATAGCACTTCAAGCACTCTCTGGCGGTTTACAAGTTAATTATGCAGGCTACACATTGCCCCCCCCCCACGAGCTGGGAACTCATTTTACTGACCTCGGAAGGATAGAAGGCTGAGTCAACCTTGAGCTAGCTACCTGGGATTGAACCCCAGGTTGTGAGCACAGTTTTGGCCGCAGTACAGCGGTTTAACCACTCTGTCACGAGGCTCAACTCAAAAGGACACTTTATCTACTGAAGTCAAGGTATATTGCATCCATAGCCTTCCAACCATCTACCAAGCAGATTACTGAATAAAAAATGATGGAAGTTTAGTCTGGAAAGATTGTTCCTGAAAAATCTGTGCTCATTTCACTGCAGTGTCTTCAAGGCGCTTACAGACTGATTGGTCTATAGTTCCCTAGATCCTGCTTTCGGCCTCCATTAATTAAAGAAAAAAAGAGAGTGATTCTCAGAATTCTTTAGCCAGTTCTTTCACTTCTTCTAGATGCAGTTTATTTGGCCCTGGGGATCTGAAGTCATTCAAACTAATAAGTTGTATTCTTGAAGGCTGTCACAGCCCGTATCTGATGGTTGTTGTAGTCTAACATAATGTTGCCTTTGCAACAATATCACCATAATCACCCAATCTCCAGAAAAGGACAAAAAGCTGATCCCACAGCTACAAATACTCAACTATCCTACACACTACACCAGAACAGAGAGAGGCAATTTGTGAATTTGGGGGGGGGGGCGCATAAAGTTCTTATTTCAGTTTTAAGCTTTTAAAATAAAAAAACCACATAAATGTATGCAGAAATTTTGTACACCTTGTCCTTCTACTCCAAAGTAGAACTGGAAGTCCAGAGGGTATTTTTAAAGTTATAGTGAATTGTCTGGCTTCCCCAAGACTTACACCCAGAAAAGAGGGATGATCTGCAGAGATGCTTTGTGTCCTTATTATTTTGTCTAATATTTGATAATTATCACTATCATTTTTAACAAACAGTGACTCCAGATATGTATTATTATCTTGTCCTTTGCTGTGTTACAATCATTCTTCTAACCTTCAATTGTACTGCTGCTCAAGATCTTTCCTTCTGGGTTCTTTTTCTACTATGTTTTCCCTCCTACTTCTCTTCAATAAAGTTTGATATTCTTTCCCCACACCTGTGCTTCTTCTCTCTTGAATCCAAAAGAACCTGCTGCTACCCATACAAGTTTGTGCCTGACAGATGGTGAGCTTCTGAATTATTGACCTCCAAAAGATCTCATTTTTAGTAGCTCTGGCTTAGCCCTTACAAAGTCACAAGCATATGATCCTTCTCATGTTTGACCACTCTTGTGGGAAACTTCTGCTTAAAGGTTGTAGCTGCATTCTGTTCCAGAGACATGCATACACTCCTGGCAGGAAGCGGCAGCTGCCAGCAGGTGGGGTGACCCGTTATTCTGCCGTTTCGCTTAGAGGTAGAGCATAAGATCAAAGGGTTATTTCAGACAATCCTGGTTACGATTAGGCAACTACAATGGTGCATAGCGATTAAGTTTTTGTGATCGCAAAAGCAATCGCATTGCGATGATTTAGATAGTAAAAATCACTTTGCGACGATCGGTAAGCTGTTTTGCTTACCGATTTTCGCATAGCAATGTTTTTAGAACAGCTGATCGGCGGTTCCAAAATGGCCACCAGGTAAAAAAAATGGCCGCACGCTGTGTTTTTGCGCCGATTCCTCGCTTACCGGGCAGCGAAAATGGCAGCCATATGGAGGATTTTCACATAACGGTGAGTTTTTTGCCCATAGGAACACATTAAATGGGTTTTAATGCATTCCTATGGGCTTTTTTCCCCGCATAGCAACAATTTTGGCTGCACGGATTATCGTCGCTATGCAGGGCACCCCTGTAGTATCCTGTCTCTCTCACAACGTACTATGTAAATCATGCTAGGTAAATAAAAGAGCTCTCAGGGCGTTGCCAGTTGGCTCCGCTGGCTCGTACATCCGTTGTCAACGCCTTTGTACTTTCTCTAAGGCAATTAGCCTTCCTTTGTTCTGTGATCACCCACAACTCCTGAAAGGCTTCACCTCTGCTCAGCTTCCTAGCATCAAACTAAGTGATGGGTTCAGGCTTCCATGTCTCCCTTTCCACAAGACCAGGACCAGGTTCTCTTTGGGAGAACCCTGACTATTTTGGCCAAGATTCACTGCGAGGACAGGAAATGATCACCCCCACCCAACCCCCACAATTGGATCAGAACAAAGGTGGAAGCCCATGACTGGCCAGGTTTGAAAAAGCTGCCATGGCTTTTAAAGTAGTGTGTGTGTGTGTGTGTGTGTAGGAAATGGACCTGTGTGCCCCTTTGAGTTTGAAGGTAACGGACCCCCACTATGATCAATTACCAAAAAAGAAAATTCAAAGAAATGAAAAAGATTCACACACAGAAACCTGGAACATTAAAGAGAGAGAACTTCCTACCCACCCAGAGTTCCTTTCTCCATGCAAGGACAGAAGAATTTTTAATGTAAAAATGAAGGACATTGTAAAGTCCAGACATACCACTACCAACAATTTCCTTCCCTATTTCTGAGCTTGGAGGACCACCTCCAAAACAATGGAATTTGCAATTTACCAATGACATCAGCATATAATAAATGAAAACTCCCCAAATATACCTTAAATATTTTTATTTGAAAAAAAACCCTTTAAAATCTTAATAGCACAATTAATAGCAATATTCCGTACGTTGTTACATCAAGTCATTTAACTGAAATCTTTGCTTTACAGTGGTGCCTTGAGTTGCGAACTTAATTCATTCTCGGATGATGGTCATAACTCAAAGCACCATTTCTTACAGGAATACACTGAAACATGATTAATCCATTCCAGCCATTCTTTGGTCGTGTCTCAAGGCGCTGGTTGTATCTCAAAGCATTAGTTCCAATAGGAACTAATGCAAAAGTGGTTAATCCATCCAGTAGGGGGAGACTTATTTTTAAACCTAAGATGGTCTCTAAGGTTAAAAAAAGGACAGGAAAGGAAGGAGGGAACAATGGGGAAAAGAGGAAAGAAAGAAGGTCATTACTGGGGTACACAGACCCCCTCAGACAAAAGTTTGTGCTTTTAGGGACAAAAAGAGAGAGGATAGAGAGAGAGAGAATACAATGGGTCAAAAATACATTTTAAACAAAACACCTTTTAAACAAAAAACCTCACTGGGGGGTGAGATGGTCATCACTGTGAGGTAGAGGTCACCTCCTCTGGGTCATCATCTCCAGGGGTTTCCTGTCTCTGTCTTTTGGCTGCAGGCTCCTTTCTGGTGAAAAATCTGTCCAATGTCACCTGCTTCGTCCTGCGCTGCAGAATCTTTCTGAAATGTCTCACCACGTTGTCGTTCATCATGTCCAAAACTCTGCCTGTCACAGTCCTGTTTGGGTGGTGCCTCTCAAAGAAGTCCTGGCACTCGTTCCATTTCTTGCAGATGGATCTTATCTCCTCACTGCTAACCCGCGCTTCCTCTTCCTCAGTGGAAAGCTCCTCCACAAAAGCCTTCTGCAGTTCAGTTTTCAGTTCTGCAAGTTCTTCTGTGGTCAACTCCTCGTTGTGGTCTTCAACCAGCGTCCTCCTCTACGTCCTCCTCACTGACCTCCAGACCCATGCCTTCACCCATGGAGACGATGTCCCTCACCAACTGTGCATCAGTCCCCTCAGTGCCACTGTTGGTGACACATTCTGGCCACAGTTTCCTCCAGGCTGAGTTCAAGGTCCGAGTTGTGACATCTTGCCAGGCCTTGTCGATGAGTCTGATGCAATGGAGGACATTGAAATGTGACCTCCAGAACTCTTTCAGGGTCAAGGACGTCTCCTCGGTGATATTGAAACACCTGGTGAAGAGTGCCTTCGTGTAGAGCTTCTTGAAGTTGCTGATCACTCGCTGGTCCATGGGCTGCAGAAGAGGTGTTGTGTTGGGGGGGAGTAACTTGACCTTGATGAAATCATACTTGTTGTCAATATCATCCACCAAGGTTGGTGTGTGCGCCGGGGTGTTGTCCATCAGCAGAACGCACCTTTCAGGAAGCTGGTTGTTGGAAAGATATTTCTTGACAGTTGGTGCAAACACTGCATAGAGCCATTCCAGAAACAGCTGCCTTGTCACCCGAGCTCTTGCGTTGGCCCTCCACATGACAGGCAGTTTGGCCTTGTTAACGTTCTCTTGGTGGAATGGGCGAGGAGTCTTGGAGTGGTACACCAGAAGAGGCTTGATCTTCAGATCGCTGGTGGCGTTGGCACAGAGCAAAAGGGTCAATCTGTCCTTCATGGGTTTGTGGCCTGGCATTTTCTGTTCCTCCTGAGTGATGAAGGTTCTCCTGGGCATCTTCTTCCAGAACAGACCTGTCTCATCGCAGTTGAAGACTTGCTGGGGGAGGTAGTCTTCTTCTTTGATGAATTTGGCAAAGTCCAATTCGAAGGCTTCTGCAGTGGCATGGTCAGAACTTGCAGCCTCCCCATGTCTTATCACACTGTGGATGCCACTTCTCTTTTGGAAGTTTTGAAAACACTCCGTTTTGGCTTTGAATTCTTCTTGCGGTGCACTTCCGGAGGGGTTTCTTTCCGTTAAATCACTGTGCAGCTTGTTCCAGAAGAGCCCTGTCTCATCACAGTTGAAGGCTTGCTCGGGGAGGTAGTCTTCTTCCTTGATGAATTTGACAAAGTCCAATTCGAAGGCTTCTGCAGCGGCAGGGTCACAACTTGCAGCCTCCCCATGTCTTCTAATGCCATGGATGCCACTTCTCCTTTGGAAGTTTTGAAAGCACCCCTTGCTGGCCTTGAATTCTTCTTGCGCTGCACTTCCGGAGGGGTTTCTTTCCATGAAATCACTGTGCAGCTTCTTGGCTTTCTCATGAATCATGGCTTCACTGATGCTTTCCCCTTTCAGCTGTTTCTCGTTGATCCACACTAGTAAAATTTTTTCCACCTCTTCCATTAGGGGTGACCTGTTCTTTGTCAGGATTGTGACTCCTTTTGCCACATCAATGTCTTTCAAGACATCTTTCTTCTGCAATATGGTGGAGATGGTTGACTTTGCCATCTTGTATTCAGAGGCCAGTTGAGTCACACACAGGCCATGTTCATGCTTTTTGATGATGACCTTCTTCACTTCAATTAAGATGGTCCTCTTCTTCCCTTTGCTCTGCTCTTTCTTTGGAGCCATGGGTACTATTCAGCACACCACACATTACAGTACACAAACCCTAGGAGCCACAGAATAAATTTAAAAAGACCCATTCAAGCAGGGACTACACTACCCACTGCAAGACCCATCAGAGCACAGAAACATAACACACACACACACACACACACACACACACACACACACACACACACACACACACACACACACACACACACACAGCCCAAACCATGCACAATACTCACCCGGAAGAGGCAGTCTCTCTATTTCAAAAAAGAACCTAACAGTCAATGAGCTATAGAGAAGCAGCCTCTTCGCTGACCAACGGTTAATGGAAGGACAATAGGAGGGAAAGCAGTTCAAATTCCCCAGTCGTATCTCAAAGCTCCGTCTGCAAGTCAAAGCAAAATTTTGTGACCGGAGCTGGTCGTAACTCGAACTGATCGCAAGTCAAGACGTTCGTAAGTCGAGGCACCAGTGTAATTTTCAATTTTTTGATACAAATAATTTTGCTACTGATACTAAATTTGTAATCTGTTCTTTTACTGTCCAGTTCCATTATTATTTTAGGACTTTACTCTCCATTCCATTATAATGTTTAATTATTTTCTTTAAATATAACCCACCAAAGTTTCATTATATTTTTACATTCCCACCACATATATCCCCCATATATCTCATTTGACTGGCTACAGAATAACACTTTATATCAGGAAGTCCTAATACTCCTAATTTTTCCATTTTTTAAAATGCAAAATTAATTTAATTTAATTAGCCATTTTAAAAAATTAATCCGTGCTTTTCATTCACCATTACAAAACTTATTCATCATATTTTTCCAGTCTTTCAATTAACATCATAAAGCAAAAATTTAAGTAAAATCATCATTTTAACAACTGTCACCTCAATCTGTTAAACCTTTATTAGATTTTGGGATTACTCCTATTAATGAATACTTCCAGGATGATGGAATCCCGCCCTCCCCATTTCTACTATATTATTAAATAGAATCTTCAGTTTTGGCTTCAACATCTTTAAAAAGAAATCTGTAATATTCTGGTCACAATCTATCGATCCCTGGAGTCTTCCCATTTTTTAAAATTTATCAACGTGCTTTTCTGTCTTTTCACCTGTGATCCACTGTCCCATCAATTGTCTCTCCTGCAAATGATAGCTTAAAACAAAACTCCTGATGTTCATGTTACATGATTGCATTTTTTACCATTTTGATCCTTAACTAGACCTATTAAATTCTTAGCCTTTTTCTGACTTTGGCCAGCAGTTTTGAATTTTTATTGTTAAATTCAAATTACTCTTTCTCCAAATATATTAATTTCCTGTTTTCCCCCCGCATTTCAGTATTTTGAAGATCTTTTTTCTTAATTTCCATTTCTAATATTTTTATACAGTGGTGCCTCGCATAATGAGTGCACCGTTTAATGATGAATCCGCATAGCGATGCGGATTTTGCGATCGCTAATGCGATTGCATACCGATGTTTAGATAGGGCAAAAATCGCTTTGCGACGATCGGTAAGCGTTTCACTTACCGATCTTCGCATAGCAATTTTTTTAATCAGCTGTTCGGCGGTTCCAAAATGGCCGCCGGACACCCAAAATGGCCACGCACAGCGTTTTCGCACCCTTCCCTCGCTTACCGAGGGCGCGAAAATGGCAGTGCTATGGGGAAACTTCGCACAACGGTGAGTTTAGGAGCCACAGGAACGCAGTAAACTAAGTTTAATGCGTTTCTATGGCGTTTTTGGTTCCGTATAGCGATGTTTCCCCATAGTGACGGTTAATCCGGAACGGATTAACCTCGCTATGCGGGGCACCACTGTATTCTTTTCATTTATGTATATCCTTCCATCTTTATTTCACCCAAATATTCCATTTTTAGCCTTCTGTTTTTTTAACATAGTGGTCCCCAACCCCTGGTCCGTGGCCTGGTGGCTGGTCTGTGACCTGGGCCAGACCGGGCAGTGCAGACAGACCTCCCACCCACCCACCCCGCACACACTCCCCCCTGCACAGCCCCTTTGTGCATGCATTGTGCATGCCAGCGCCAGCACTCCCCCACCCTTTTGCACATGCGCACGAGTGCCCCCAAGCACCACCCCATCACTCACGCATGCGCACGAACATGCCCGCAGAAGCGCCACACCATCCTTCGTGCATGCGCACAAGGGCTCGCCCATCCGCACGAGCACCCTCTCGCTCTGCTGTGCTCCTTCATGCATGCACGCGAGTGCGGGGAGTTCCCCACCTTTCCCAATCAGTCTGCAGGGTTAAAAAGGTTTGGGACCCCTGCTTTAACAGATGATTACACATAATCCTCCTCTTACATACTACTGTATCTCATATCACTCTTATTACTGCCCTCCCTATCATCAATTTTCCATATTTCCAAAACGTCTTTATTAATTTTATTATATTTTTGTGTTGTAAAATACTTGTGTCTAATCTCCACCTTTTCGCTCTTATATAATTAATAATCTTGTGCCATCAAATCAATTTTGGCTTATGGTGACCCTTTTTTAGGGTTTTCCAGGGAGAGAGTACGCAGAAGAGTTTCCCCCTTCCCTTCTGCCTGGGGTGCCCTCAAACTACCCTGCAGCTGGCCCAAGGCCACCCAGGGCTCTCCTCCCAGGAGGCACATGGTGGGAATCGAACTCCCAACCTCTGGCGCTGCACCTAGAGACCTAACTTACCCCGAGCTCACCAGCCTGTTATTTATAATCTTAAATTCTATATTTACCAAGCATGGTCCATTATCTTTATTTTACCTATTTCAGACTCTTGAAAGCAAATCATTAGATATAAAAATATAACCTATCTGAGAATAACTTTTCTGAATCAATGTGTAATAAGTCAACTGTTTTTGATCTACTTTTAATTCTCTCCAAACCTCTTTTAAATCAGTTTTTAATATTTTATCCAAAATCATATCATTCTTTCATTCGTGTATAATTCAATTTCTTTGCCTTTTTATTCATTACGATATTAAAACCTCCTGTCAAAATTACAAAACCTTCCATAATGCGATGGGATACGTAGTCCTTTGGTCTCAGGACTATCAACAGGTGGGTTTTTTGTCTATGGCCAGCCAGTCAAGGCCATCCCATCTATGAGCGGATGATGCCACACGTTTTAGCTGGTATCGTGGAGTTACCAGATAGAATCCCGAGAGAAGGAGAGGCGGAACTGAAGAAATGACATTCTGGGATTGAAGCTACTAAACAAAGGACTCGAATCTGATTGGTTAAGGAGATGCCTAGCAAAAGGAAATATTACTTAGAGTGGTCGTTCGACTAGATAGGTGGGGTATAAATAAATAAATAAATAAATAAATAAATAAATAAATAAATAAATAAATAAATAAATAAATAAATAAATAAATAAATGTAAGACCTAGCTAAGAGAATGCAGGATGACCTCCCTTCCTGGCTTGTCAGCCGATTGGGGGAGGGAGAGAAGGACACTTGCTGGTTAGAAAGCTACGTAAAGAAATCAGAAAGCCTTACTTAATTACAGCTTTTCTTGTCTTAATTGGGGATGGTTTATTTTCTTAATTCTAAATAAATCTTCTCCATTTTACACAAATGTAGGAAAGAGGGAGGGAGTGGCTCTACCAGAAACAGTAGCCTTCAGCTAAGTTTGGCTCTTTTGATGTTTGGGTGACCCACCTTGTCTGGTTGGCGTTAGTCTTAAAAGAATAATCAACCAGAAATATTTCTGTCCCAGGAAAGGTGACCGGTGGAAACGTAGCTACAGGAGCTTGCCTATGGCGGCCAGGACACACACACTCGAGGTGTTCACCCCATCTGGGATCAATGGGTGGGGGTCTTTGGGATCAGGGAGGTCCCTTCTAAGGGGAACCTCCTTCTTCGGGTGAGATGAGGAGGGGCCGATTCCTTTACACTTCAGGTATCTCCAATTCTTTAAATATCTCCTTGCAAAAAAAAGAGTCTTCATCGTTATGCAGCAAATATGTAAAGTCATTTTTTTCTCCTCTCATTAAACCTTGCAGAAATAATATCTGCCCATTTCCTTGTTTTATTCATCCTGAATTCACATTCTGGGGATACGTATTATTACAGCCACTCCTCTTGATTTTGAGTTCCCGTACTAAATACTAAATAATTTAAGATCATTGACACCATCTTTTTTAAAAAAATGTGTTTCTTGTAGAAATATAGTACCTGCTTTATCTTTATTTCGTATTGCTTCAGTTACAGTGGTGCTTCGCACAACGAGTGCCTCACACAACGATAAATTCACACAACGATGGCTTTTTCTGAAAAATTTGCCGCCTCACACGATGTTTCCTATGGGGAATTTTCACACAACGTAAGTGCCTTAAACTGTTTGAAAAGTGTTTTAAATGCTTGCAATCGTTAGCCCACCTCCTGAAACCTACGCAAACTTAATGTGGTGTTGTTCTGAGTCTTTGTTAATTTTTGGTGATTTTTTGTTTTCTCCATTGAAAGCCATTGGACAGTCCGTCCAATGCATTAACCGGTTTTCAATGCATTCCTGTGGGAAATGGTGTTTCACAGAACTATGTTTCACAGAACGGTTTTTTTTTGGAACCAATTAACATCGTTGTGCGAGGCACCACTGTATTTTCCTTTTTATAAACCGTCCCTAGGATCCTGGACTGCTGGTAAGACAAAGAGAGGAGTCCTAGATCAAGTCAAGCCTGAACTATCTCTGAGGGCAAAAACGATGAAATGGGGGCTTTCTTCACCTTGGGCACCTCATGAGAAGGCAGGATTCTCTGGAAAAGACCAAAGTGGGGGAAATGCTGGGAGAAGTAGAATGCAGCAGGAAAAGAGGAAGACCAAATATGAGAAGGAATGACTCCCTCAAGGAAGCCACAGGCTTGAGTTTATACAAGAGCTGAAGACGGGACATTTTGGAGATTGGATCGCCGTACGTCGGACGCCACTTAAGGCACAGGACAACAACAGGCCCTTCACAATCAAAGTTCAGACCCTTAAAGTTGTAGCCATACATGGTTAAATTGTTACAGTGGTGCCTCACTTAGCGACGTTAACCTGTTCCGGAAAAAACATTGCTAAGTGATTTGATTGCTAAGCGAAATTAAAAAGCCCATAGAAACGCATTAAAACACAATTAATGCATTCCTGTGGGCTTAAAAACACACCTTTAAGCAAAAATCCTCCATAGCGGCGCCATTTTCGCTGGCTCTTAAGCGAGGAAAAACAGCTGGTGGCCATTTTGTTTTCCCGGCAGCCATTTTGAAACTGCTGATCAGCTGTTAAAAAAGGGTCGCTTTGCCTTGATCGCTTCCCTGCAATCATCGCAAAGCGAAAAAAACCCATAGGGACCATCGCAAAGCAATCGCTTTTGCGATCTCAAAAACCCCATCGCTAAGCGATTTTGTCACTCAAGGGAGCGATCGCTATGCGAGGCGCCACTGTATTTTATGCTTGTTATAGTTATAAAAATTAAAATTAAAAAAAGTTTTAACCATACCAAATCACCATTGTATCTTTTGATCCCATGTGATCTCTACACCATAAATTACCCAATTCCGCCTCCCACACACACCCTGATGAGTCACAAAGATCTTCCTCCTTTACCTTGGTTGCTTTTCCCACATTCTAACTTAACTTGTTGGGAAAATCATGCACACACAGACCCTGGAGAAAAAGTAATGAATATGGGAAAGTTTGGAGAGAAAAAACAAACATAGATCTACACACACACACACACACACACACACACACACACACACACACACACACAAATTGTACGGATTCCTTCTCCTCCGTCTGTCCCCTTACAAGGGCATCCGAGCCTCAGTGCCTGGCCGCAGTCTCTCGCTGGGAGAAACAGCACCCACGGCCTATGTAAGCCATTTGCTCTGTAGGAGAAGCTCATGGTGGAAAACTAAGCAAAGCGATGTTTCCTATCAGAACATCTTTCCCCAAAGGACCACGACCCATGCCACAAGAGCCACCAAGGCGATGCTCCTACGAGAAAACCCTCTCACATGTTTCCTTTTATTGGAATTCTACCCTCTTCTGCTGTAGCAGGGCAGAATATAAATCTAATAAATAAACAGCTATTACGTAATGCTGTGCTTTAAGCACTATGGGGTGTTACATAAGCAGCAGACTCTTTTGCACGGGGATGTTCGGGAGCCCCACACCAGACTGAACGAGGTTTGCATCCATCTTTAGTGAGTGCAGGGTTGGACCAAGCAGGACTGGTAGCAAAAAAATCCAGAAAACCCACAAAGCTTTAAAGATTGTTACTCCTGCAACACGGGTGAAAATCCACACATGGCAGGATGCTGGAGAGGCTACTGAGTGTTTTAATACTGCTGTTTCTAGCTTTTATGACTTGTTATGTGAAGTCAGGACCATCTTAAGAGTGACCTTAACAGTAAGCAAGATATTTAAGTTAAGTGAGCTATTTAAGGAGTGCCTTTAGCAGTTCTACAGTCCCAATGAACTTTCCATGGCTGACTGGACACTCGAACTCAGGTCTCCTGAGTCCTAGTTTGTCCACTCTCGCCACTACGCCAAACCGGATATCTGCTTCCTAGCTTTAACTATCGTTGTTTTTAAATGATGTAAGCTATCTTAGATCCATGTTTAATGAAAAAGTTGGGGTGAAACTCTTTTGAATAAATAAATAACCCACTCCTTGGACCTATCACCCTACATTGGCGCTTCTGGGTGTGTGTGTGTCACAGGTTACATCCTTTTCAAAAAGATATCAGGAACCAGTCTTGGTTCTTTGCAAACTCTGTAGGCGAAGCCTCCGGCTGAGTGCGGAAGAGTCCAGCCAGTGCAGAGAAAGGCAGACTGCGGACTCGAGGAAAGAGGCGCCATCGTTCCTGGGGGCCAGAAGCCCATTCCTGTTGAGAAGGGGTAATTTCCTGGCAGGCGTTACACCCCCTGAGCTAGGGAGAAGGGTGGCCGCCAGCAGAGAAAGGCTCAACACCTCTAAATTTTACATCCACCCTCGGAATCCTCTCCTGCCTCTTTCCCAGATTGAAAATCCAGGATTTGAAAGGAAAGCAGGGAATGCCAGAACTCTAATGTGGGAGGGAAAGAATTGCCCACCCTGAGACATGGAGAACTGGGTTGCTCGGGAGTCACTCCCGTCAGCTACGGAGAGGGGCTGGAAGGAGAGAACCACAGGGAGCCTCGGAATTTGGGGGTTTCTCACCGACTCAAGTCTTTCGAGAGGGTGGAGAGGAACAGGTCTCCATGTCCTCTCCGTCCCTCATGGAAGAACTGGGGGTGGTGGGTCCCCCCCCCAAAGACTCTGGATGTTGCCAGCAATGGAGCAAAAGGGATCTCACATAAATTTGTCTAACCTTGATGGCAGTTTGTCTCCTGTCGGGTGTACGGAGGGCTTCTGATCCCAAGGAAGAAAATCTCACCTGCCTTGCGAAGGCTGGAGGGATTGATCAGAAGTTTGCTTCTCCCCTCTGGGTGCTGAGCAAATCCAAGAGAGCCTCGGCTCGGCCTCAGGTCCTGCCTGGGAGAAAAGAAAAAGGAGGGAGGTTTCTTTGGATAAGAGCCTTCCAGCATGTGTTTGTCCTTTTCCTATCTTGTGCGGGTGACACCTCCGTGTGTCTCTCTCTGTTCTTGCAAGGGCAGAAAAAGGAGAACGGAAAGGTTGCCAAGGAAGGAACAGCCGGGGGGGGGGGGGGGGAGAGGAAGGCAGGAAAGAAAGAGGAGGATGCAGCGCACGGGGGGTATCACAAACTTTTGAACCCAAACCTTTCCCATTCAAGTGAAGTTGTGGGTAGGAAGCTTTTCCCCCCTTCCCCAGGAAACCCTTTCAGGAGAGCCAGTGCTGTGGAGTGGGTGGAATGTCAGAGGAGGACCCGGCAGTCCTGGGTTCAAGTCCCTCCTGAGCCACGGGAACAGAGAGCGGGCCTCCCTTGACAAACACTTCAGGATTGGCTCCATGTAAAGTCCAATGCAAGAATCAGCCTGGTCCTTTGACTTGGCTCCCCACCACCACACCAACACCCACACGGCTGGGGTCTTTTGTGTGTTCTGTGTCAAATCTTACCCACCCCATCTCTGCACCCCGCCACCCCCTCCCCGTCATTTTCCTGTTTCAACGCTGCCTCCCTTCCAGGGAAGAAGAAAGGAAGAAACGAAGAGGGGGTTTGAAGGCAGTCCCTGCCCGTTTCCCACCCACCCCATACAGGCAGGATTTGGGGGAACGAGGGAGGTCTCCTCGCAGGAAAGCCATGCGATCACCCCACCCTGGCATGCACATAGGGCGCCTTGATGGGAAGGGGCATGTGGGGAGGGGATCTCGGTCCCTCAGTGCAGACATCTCATCTCTTCCCCGCCCCCTTCCTAGGTCCCCAAGGAGAAAGAAAAAGGCCACCCTTCCAAGGTTGTTGTTTCCTGCAAGGCAGACCGAGGGGGTTTCCCTCTTTCCCCTCCCCCCCTTCCAAGGAGCTGAGATTTAATTTCTCCTCTTTTTTTGGAAATCTTCCTCCCTCTCCCCCCCCCGCCTGCCACCTCTTTTCCACACCCCACGTCCTGCCCTCCGGATCGCCCACCTCCTCCCAGGAGGTCCCGGGGGGGGGGCAGAGAAACGCACCCCGAGCGCCTCCCTCCCGGCGACAGCACCGAGAACCATAGAGATGGGGGGGAGGGAGGAGAGGCCGGCGCACGGCACTCCACATCCGCTTCCTGTTGTTGTACCTAGAGCTACGTCGATAAGGGCTCCTCCACACACCCTCCTAGCTCTAGTTTTCCCTCCTCCTATTCCCCCCCCCAAAATAAAGGATTGCATGACTACAGAGAGAGAGAAAGAGGCTGGGAGCGAAATGAAATTTCAGGAGGAATGGGGGGGGGAGGAAGGCCATAACAAAAAGGCTCCCCATAATTTATTTGCCCCCCAAAAAAGATGGAAGGAGGCGTGGGGGCTGGCCCCATGCATCGAGAGAGCAGTTTGGGGGGGGGGGGGTTCTAGTGAGTTGGTGGGCCTCGCGCCCAGGTTGGGCCCCAGGTAGAGGAAAAAACCAACAACGGCCCGCCTTCCGTTCCGAGAAAGACCTCCCAGGTTCGGAAGCCACAAGGCCCCGAAGCAGGCAGGCAGGCAGGCAGAGAGGGAGGACATCATCCCACCCACTACCCACCCTGCCTTTCCTGCCGTGGGATCTCCTCCAGGCTGCGAGCCGGTCGAGGGGGTGACTCTGGTTCACGACTAGACCCTCGAGGGAAGGCCTCCTTAGGAAGCCCCTAAAGAGAGAGGGGGGGGGAGAGAGACAGAAGAAGCCTGGCTTGGTTTGTGAGCACCTCCCCCTCGCACACATCCCTTTGCCATTCCTCCTCCTTCTCCTTCCCGTCTCTCTCTCTCTCTCTCTCACACACACACACACACACAATCATCCCCCCCTCCTCCCGCCATCGCCCACCTCCTTCCAGGGTCCTGAAGCGGGGAAACTGACCAGGAGGCCTCCGGGCAAGCGGTATCAATTGGGAGACCATAGAGGCGAGGGGGAAGGAAGGACAGGCGCACCCCCTTCCGTGTTCCGGTTTGAGAAGCGCCAAGGGAGCGGGAGGAGCTCTTCTGCTCTTTCCCTCCCTTTTCCCCCTAACGAAGGATTGCGTGAATCAATGGGGAAATGCAGACACAAAGAGGGGGGAGAGGAGGAGATAATATTGAAGAGCTGCCCCCCCCTCAGAAGGGCCGCGCGGCCCCTCCCCCTCCTTCTTCCTAAGGCCCGGTGGGGGGGTCTCCCTCCCTCCCTCTGAATGGGAGCCGGAAGTGCAAGCGCGGAGGGGGAGGGGTGCCTCCCCTGCAGGCCCTTTGGGGGGGGAAGGGCGGAGCTGGGGGGGAGGGCGAGCTCTCTCTATAGGACGGGGGAGGGGGGAGGGTGTGGAGAAAGGAGCGGGGGTCGCTTCGGGCCTCAGGCGGCTGAAGGAGTGGGGTCGGCCCTCCCCCCTGGGTCGAAAGGGGTGGGGGAGGCCCCAAACTCGCTCTCCCCCTCCTCCCTGTAGGGGAGGGGGCCCTCTCCCTGCCGAGGGAGGTCTTGGCCGCAGAGGCTTCTGAGGAGTAGGGCGGGATTGATCTCTTCCTGAGTGTACCTGAACCCCCTCCCCACCCTGGAAGGAAGGAGGGAGTGGGTAGGAGCCAACATGGGTCCAAAATGGGGTGGGGGTGTGAAGCAAAAGGATTATTGAGGGGAAAAAACATAAGAGGAATGGCCAGGGGAAAAAATTGACCTTACAGGTTCCTTCCACCATGTTGAGTATCTTCCATCAACTCTTTTTTTGCTTCCTCCTCCTGGGCCTGAGCACCACCTCCCCAGCTTATTTTCGGACTCTTGCAAGAATATCCTTTTGCATGGTCCGGAGGTTTTTGTGCCCTCAGGAGGGAACACTCTGACTTAACTCTTTGCACATCCACCCCAGCAAAGCAGGCCTTAAAGACCTGACCTTTTGGGAGCTGTTTGGTATGGGAAAGATCCAGAAAAGTGACATGCTTAGTTTCTGGACTTAAAAAGATGTTTCTGAACCTGATCAACTCAAGAAATAAGATTAACCTCACCTTCTGCATGCTAACTTCCACAGATAAAAGAAACAGAAAAAAGGGAACATGAAAAAGGAGATTTGCTTAGGTAATTAACCAGATGAAAAACATTCTGGAAAAGCAAAGTAATCTATGAATTTGCCACTGCAGTGTAATTCCTGTCCTGGTGGCATGAAAGGAATTGCTTAAGCCCTCTAAAAGGAGAAGAATTTATGTGTACCTTTGAATGTTGTTATAAACATATGAAGAAAATTCAAAGAACTCATGGCAGTGGCTGCATGAAAAATATGGTGATAGTGGGGAAGAGGTTCACATGCACAGAACTATATTGCAGCAAATAAGTAGACAGACTGTGAAGGAGTTGTAGAGGAAAAGGAAAGAGAACAGAGTGAGCTGTCCTCTCAAACCAAGACAACTGAGAGAAAAGGAGAAACAGTAGGGATAATGGAAAATAAAGAGTTAAACATGGAAGAGGAGAAGGAGGTGGAATCAAATGGAAAGAAGGAGAAAGTTGAGATTTGTCAGGTAGAAGAGAGAGGGAGAGGAGTTACTTCTACCAGTCGGGGGAGGAAATGGGAGGAAGAAAAGAGAAGAGAGTTTAGAGTTCAGTGGCTGAAGGAAAGAAGGATGTAGAAAGAGATAAAGGAAAGGAGAAAGAATTGAAATACAATAGAATGTGGGGGCTGTTGGAAGATTTCCCTAATTTAAAGGTAGGAGGACTACTACCTAATCCAGAGAAACCTAAAGAGAGTTGGTGGATCCACTAGAATGGACTATCGTGGTCTTTCCGCAGGGACAAGGTCCCTCAAAGAAGCGGGCTTTCTCGGCAGTGGCCCCATGCCTCTGGAACAATTCCCCCCCCCCCAGAAATTTGTCTGACTCCCTCGCTGGGTGTAAGAGCCAACTCAAGACCTGGCTCTTTAGAAAGGCTTTCCCTCCTGTCAATACCTAACTTGTCTGTTATCTTCAATTGCATTAATGCTGTTGTTTTATTTTGTTTTATTTTATTATTCTTGAGTGTTGTTAGCCGCTCAGAGTAGACTTCGGTGTAGATGGGTAGGATATAAATAAAACAAATAAAATAAAATTAAGGTAACTGACCTTCAGAAACACAGAGTGTCTCTCAATAGGTTCAGTATAAAAAAGGGCGGTGTCTGGCTAGAGGCAGCAACAATAGAAAGAATATACTGTGAGAATGACTGCCTGATGTTGTAAAAGGATTCAGTGTGGATGTTTCCTTGAGGGTAAGAAAACAGCTAAATACTCTTGAGAGAGTTATAAGTTCTGAAATTCCAGAGACTTCAAATAACTAATTTAATGTGAACTGGAACAAGCAATGACAAGCAGTTGTACTTAGGGATTTTGTGTGTGTGTGTGTGTGTGTGTGTGTGTTTGTGTGTGTGTGTGTATAAAATATTTGTGTATACACACACACACAGACACACACATATCAATGGTATTCCTTGATAAATAATTGATTCACATGAATATAATGCAAATTGTGTTTTTGCAAATAAATAACTATTCAAGGCAAGATTCTGCTGTGCCATTCTGCACATATTTTAAAAAGAGGAGAAAAAACCCTCCTCAGGGTCATGAGCCCAGTCTAGGTTAATCTAGGCCAGAGCCTTGCCTTGAAAAACAAAAACACAAGTAAATTTAAATTAAATTAAATTTTAAAAAGAAAAAAAGGAAAGTCTTCTTCAGAAGGGAAGACAGAAATCCAATGATGCCAATGTCTCTGAGCTCCAGTATGGCACTGGAAAGGCTGAATGAAAGGTACTATGCCAGTTGGAGTGTGATAATGGAAATGGTGCTCAGGGTAGGGTTATATTTGGGAACCTGTGATAAATGACTCACCCACAAACTCTCCTTCTCCTCTACGGCTACATAGAGAAGAAAAAGTCAGAACTACAATAATTCTTGGCTTGGAGGACAGGCAGTTATTAACTGTTAGAAGTATGTCAAAGGCAAAAAAAGGTTTTGCTTTAAAAAAACTGCATGTAAGGAAAACAGCAGGAAGTAAAGTTTATCTGGCAAGATAGTTATATCAAAGTTCAGTAAAGAAGGTTCACTGCATGAAACATTTACAAACAATTAAATGACTCAATTAAAGAAATATATGATGTACACGGACTTATACAAGGTTTATGTAACCATATCCTCTCTTGATAGGGTTGCCAGATGTCCGGCAAAAGGAGGACATGCCCTACTTTTCAGGATCATGTCCTCCGTCTGGAAGGCAAAACTAAAAAACTTCAAAATGTCCAGCTTTTGTATCTCCACTCCCACCCCCTCCCCCACCCACTGCAGCCGAACCTCTCCCTGTTACTTCCTAGGTTGAGGCCCTTGTAAATCCTCTGGTTCTTTCAAAGAGATCCGATTGGAGATAAAGTGGCTTGATTGTTTAGGGCTGTTCCAGCCCTGAGCAATCAATCCCCAGCTTGTGGATGGCTGCTCCTGCCCATAGCTGACTAAGGCAGGAAGGAGTGAGTGAGTGAGCGAGGGATGGATGGAAATGGACAGGAGTGAAGTGAGTGCACTTGCTTGCCTGCTGGAGGGGAGGCTGTTCTGGGGTTTGGGAGGGGGTGGCCGTTCAAAGCCAGGGAAATAGGGGCTAGTCCGGTCCCTCCTTCCTCCTAAAGCCAGGGAACAGGAAGCACTTTTATCCCCCCCTTCTGCCCTGACACACACACACACGACCCTGGGGCTTGTGCAGAGTGTGTTTCCAGGTCCAGGAGCATATGCAGAGTTATCCCCTATGCTTGTGGGAGCTGGAACACATACATACACACACACAAGCGGATTTCTCTCAGCTTGAGAAATGCAAAGGGTGGAGAAAATGGCTTTGTGTGTATGTGTGTGCAAATCCATTTCCCCCCCCCCTTTGCATTCTCAAACTGAGAGAAATCCACGCCTTCTGTTTCCTTTCCTGTTTTTTATAAAGTGTTTCAAATCTGTCACACAACTTTTTAAACTTTTTATTTCACTTTATTATGGTTTTATTAAAATAAAAAAATCAATAAAACAAGGGGCACGGATCTCCTTCCTATTCCTTCCTTCAATGGACGATGATGTGGAAAGACTGTTATAAAATGATCAAGCCAGTAAATTTAAGAGAAAATATCCTCAAAATGTTTTATAGATGGCATTATACTCCCATAAAACTGGCAAAAATGTCAGAAGGAAGCAGTAATATCTGTTGGAAATGTAAAAAAAAAAAAGTTGGACCTTATTATCATATGTGGTGGTCATGTGAAAAAGCCAGGGCTTATTGGTCACAGTTGTGGGAAATGATAAAGGGAATTATTCAAAGGAAATTAAATTTTAAGCCTGAAATAGCATTATTAAACATTATGCCAGAAATTACCGATAAGAAAATTAAATATTGCTTGATGTATATACTGATAGCAGCTAGGATACTCTGGGCCCAAAAATGGAAAAGTGAAGATGTACCTACAATGGAGGAGTTCCTGAAGAAGCTGTTGGACATTATAGAACTGGATACACTATCAGAAGCGCTACGAGAGCAACCAAGAGACTATGCAAAACAAAGCTGGAACTTAATACATGTTTGGGCCCAGGGTCAGACTTGAAGATAGGGCAAAATGATTGGTGAGCTTTGTTTTTTTTTCCTTTTTTTCTTTTTTTTCTTTTAGCTGTTTTCAATGCTCTCTGAAATTTGGGAAAGCTGGTTTGTAACGAGGTGTGAATCCCTGTCCTCAAAGGGGGGAGGGTGTGGGGAAGTCTGTATTGTATTGTATTTTAGATATGTGCTTGTAGTAGAAATAAAACTTTTAAAAAAAGAAGAAGGAAGGAATAGATTGTCTCCATTGGTCCTGGGAGCCCAGTACGTGTATATGTAGATTTGTTTTGTTTTTATTTTTAAACATTTTTTAAAACATGAAAATACAGCAGCCAGTGGATTCTGAGTTTTGTAGTCCAAAAAATGACATTTCAAGACTGAGTACGTTGAATTGTTATGGTATTGCCCCATGATCAAAGAGCTATTTTCCCCAATACCTAATTCCAAAAGTGACATGCGCCCCACCCTGTGCACAGAGCCCCCCAATATGTCCTCCTTTGTCCTTTTTTGCTTTCTATGTCCTCCTTTTTGTACACATGTTTCTGGCAACCTTATCCCTTGATGAGTCCTGGGATGGATTAATTTGTGCCATGGAAGCAATGGCTGAAACAGATTTAACTTTGGAATTTGTTACTGGAAAACTGTTACAGGCATGGGAGGCGACAGGAACAAGAAATAAAATGAAAAAAATAAACACTGATATACAGAAGAGAGAAGGTGTAATATGTTAAGGGTACATGAAATTGCTACAGTTGATCTGACGAACCTCGTATTCTTCCTTGTCATTGACCAAAACGGGTGGAGGTGGAGCCAGAGGTGGAGGTCGGACAGGGTCCAGTGCCGCAACAGGGACAAGGAGAGACCGATGGAAAACCAGGTAAATACGGAGAGTGGCTGGGAGTTGTATCTGAAAAGCGACAGGGCTGATTTGATCTGTGATTAGATAAGACCCTAGAAACCAAGGGTCCAACTTGCACGGCTGGCCAGGTCAGTGTAAATAACAGGTGGAGAGCCAGACCTGGTCCCCTGATTTCAAAGGTGGCCCTTCTTGTCGTTTTCTGTTGGCCGCTGAATTGTAAGCATCCTTAGCTTGCTGAAGGTGCTCTCAAGCAAATCTTGGAGACCCTGCAACTTGTGTATGAGAGTGTCAGGAGCAAGAACTGCGATCAATGACAGGACAGCTCAGAAAAAATGAGGGTAGTATCCATAAGTGGCTGCAAATGGGGTCTGTTTTGTGGATGAATGTATGACGTTGTTGTAGGTGAACTCTGCCAGGGGTAGCAAGGTAGCCCAATTATCCTGCTGATAGGAGGTATAGCAACATAGGTACTGTTCAAGGGTGGTGTTAGTATGCTCGGTCTGTCCATCTGTTTGAGGATGGTATGCAGATGATAAGTGTACCTGGCTACCTAGACTGGTGTGCAAGGCTTACCGGAATTGGGAGGTGAATTGGGAGTCATGATCTGAAATTTAAGTGCTTTGGGAGCCCGTGTAGATGAAAAATGTGTTGAAGGTAGAGCTGAGCTGTTTCAGGAACTGTGGGAGGCTTGGGACATAGGACAAAATGAGGCATTTTGGTGAACAGGTCCACCATTAACAGAATGCAGGTATGCTGTTGTGACGGCGGGAGGTCAGTGATGAAGTCCAGAGATACTGTGTCCCAAGGGCCGGCTGGTATGAGTAGCAGATGTAGCAGCCCTGGAGGTTTGTCTGGTATGCCTTTGGCTTGACAACAAACCTCACAGGAATCAACGTAACGAACGTCAATGCAAACCCGGGGCTACCAGAACTGCCATGTGAGTAGATGCAGAGTCTTATACTGACCAAAGTGTCCTGCAGGAGGGGAATTGTGGGTCTAGTAGAGTACGTTGGCTCGGAGGGACCCTGGAGGGACACACAGGGGCCCTCAGTGCAAAAGGAGACCCTGGAGGTTAGCAAAGTCTCCAGCAGGGGCCTCTTGGAGTTCCTGCTTGGCCCAGGGATCATGGGCTTGGCTGGCCTGAACTTCATCAGCCAGGGACAAGCGGGATGTAGTCGCTGCGAAGACGGAGGGTGATAAGATAGATGTGGCCGAAGCTCTTCAGAGGGTGTTACCGCATATTCTTTATGGTTCCAGGGCTTCTGCCAGGTCAGAACCTCTTCTATTTGGGTCCATCTGGATCCCGTGGGGTGACACAATGTGGCCTAGGAACTAACTTCCTGCAGGTTTAACTCACACTTCTCCAGCTTGTTGATCTCGTAGTCATTGTTAAGACCTGGTGAACGCGTTCTGTGTGCTGAGCGGGGTTTCGGGAGTAAATCAAAATGTCATTGAAATAGATGATCACAAAGCGATCAAGCAGGTCTCGGAAGATGACATTCATGAACCACTGGAATACGGCCAGAGTATTGGTCAAGCCGAAAGGCATGATTAGGTATTCGTGCTGGCCATAACGAGTCCCAAAAACCATCTTCCACTCGTCGCCTGCACAAATTCTCACCAAATTGTAGGTGCCACAGAAGTCCAACTTGGTATAAACCTGGACACCCTTAAGGCAATTCAGGAGTTTCTGTGATCAATGGCAGGGGGTAGGAGTTCCAAATGGTTATTTTATTCAAGGCCCAGTAATTATTGTAGGGGCAAAACTCTCTGCCCTGTTTTTTGACAAAGATAACAGGTGCAGACAGGGATGAGGTCGATGGCCGGATGAATCCCCATTTCAGGTTTTTGTCAAGAAAGGCCCGCAAGTCCACTAGTTCTGGTTCAGACATAGAGTAGATCCGTGCCACAGGGAAGAGTGCCCCACACACCAAATTAATGGCGCAATCATAGGGTCGATGTGGGGGTAGTTGGTCAACCCCCTTTTCCTCCAAGACGTCAGCAAAGTCCCTGTATGCCGAGGGAATCATGGGACTAACAGTCGAAATTGCTGCAGCCGAGGTGGCTGGTGGAACAAGATGCCGACATGGATCCTTGAAGCTCGACTCCCCTTGTGCCCAGTCCACTAGGGGGTTATGTGTCCGGAGCCAGGAAAGTCCCAGAATGAGGGGGAAATGAGGCATACGTGCAACACTTAATTATAGTGGCTCCTAATGGTGCTGGATCTGGAGAATAACTGGACAGGTCTCCTAGGCTACCAGGCCAGAGCGGAGGAGACACACGTCTATGGACTCAAGTAGGGTTGGGGTCTCTCCATGCTCTGTTACCACAGAGCTGGAGTTCCTACTCCAGTCCTCGGAAGATGCCGGCCACAGAGACTGGCGAAACATCAGGAAGAACAACCTTCAGAACACAGCCAAAGAGCCCAAAAAAACCACAAAAACCATTAGATCCTTGCCATGAAAGCCTTTGAGAATACAATCATCTAATTCCTAGAAACATCCCATCCTGTTAAAACTCAGGGCTGGCCGACCTGATGTTCCTGTGAGAAGCATTCCTGCGAGCCTCAGACCTCCATGTTGTGAGTCTCTGCAGAAACTTATCTCTCATTCGGGATAGTGGGGGAGGAGAGTCTGGCGGTGATTAAGCTGTCTGTGATACTAATTGCCAAGCATTTTCCTCAGCTGTAATTAACCCTTCTGGTTCCAGATCTTCGGCTGAACTCATGACATATACAGAGTGCCTGAAGAACTATGGATGGAGGCTCGTAACATTGTACAGGAGACAGCAACGAAAACCAACCCAAAGAAAAGGAAATGCAAGAAAGCAAAATGGCTGTCCAATGAGGCCTTACAAATAGGAGGGAAGAGAAGGGAAACAAATGCAAGGGAGATAGGGAAAGTTACAGAAAATTGAATGCAGACATCCAAAGAATAGCAAGGAGAGACAAGAGGGCCTTCTTAAATGAACGGTGCAAAGAGAGGGAAATAATAGAAAGGGGAAAAACAGATATCTGTTCAAGGAAATTGGAGATATTAAAGGAACATTTTCTGCAAGGGTGGACATGCTAAAGGACAAAAATGGAGGGACCTAACAGAAGCAGAAGACATCAAGAAGAGGTGGCAAGAATACACAGAGGAATTATAACAGAAAGATCTGGATATCCCGGACAACCCAGAGAGTGTGGTTGCTGACCTTGAGCCAGACATCATGGAGAGTGAAGCCAAGTGGGCCTTAGAAAGCATGGCTAACAACAAGGCCAGTGGAGCTAATGGCATACCAGTCAAACTATTAAAAATCTTAAAAGATGACGGTGTTAAGGTGCTACACTCACCATGCCAGCAAGTTTGGAAAACTCAGCAGTGGCCAGAGGACTGGAAAAGATCAGTCTACATCCCAATCCCAAAGAAGGGCAGTGCCAAAGAATGCTCCAAATACCATACAATTGCACTCATTTCACACGCTAGCAAGGTTATGGTCAAAATCCTACAAGGTAGGCTTCAGCAGTATGTGGACTGAGAACTCCCAGAAGTACAAGCTGGATTTCAAAGGGGCAGAGGCACTAGAGACTGAATTGCTAACATGCGCTGTAATATGGAGAAAACCAGAGAGTTCCAGAAAAACATCTACTTCTGCTTCATTGGCTACGTAAAAGCCTTTGACTGTGTGGACGACAGCAAACTATGGCAAGTCCTTAAAAAATGAGAGTGCCTGATCACCTTATCTATCTCCTGAGAAATCTATGTGTGGGACAGAAAGCAACAGTCAGAACTGGATATGGAACAATTTTGGTTCAAAATTGGGAAAGGAGTACGACAAGGCTGTATATTGTCTCCCTGTTTATTTAACTCATATGCATAATACACCTCTTAATGAGGGTGAAAGAGGAGAGCACAAAAATGGTCTGAAGCTCAACATAAAAAAACTAAGATCATGGCCACTGGTCGCATCACCTCCTGAGAAATAGAAGGGGAAGATATGGAGGCAGTGACAGATTTTACTTTCTTGGGCTCTATGATCACTGCAGATGGTGACAGCAGCCATGAAATTAAAAGACACCTGTTTCTTGGGAGGAAAGCGATGACAAACCTAGACAGCATCTTAAAAATCAGATACATTACCTTGCCAACAAAGGTCTGCATAGTGAAAGCTATGGTTTTTCCAGTAGTGATGTACGGAAGTGAGAGCTGGACCATAAAGAAGGCTGACTATCAAAGAACAGATGCTTTTGAATTGTGGTGCTGGAGGAGACTCTCTTTTTTTGAATAATTTTTTTATTCGAACATATAAATCTACAAACTACAATAGAATACAGTATAGAAAAACAAAAAAAAAACCCCATCCCCTCTTTTGGGGACAGATTCCAATCTCATTTAAGTCCCGAATTTCCCAAATTTCCAGAGTGCATTTTAAAAAGCCAGGGCAGTTAAAAACTTCGCTGTTCAAGCAGTCCTTCCCTCCAGTCAATTAAGTGATCTCTCTCTATATATATATATCTATGTACATATTTTTTTTCTCTCTTTTTAAGTCATGCCATCCTGGTAATATCTCGTTTGGAATTTAATTGCTATAATTGTATTTTTTGTGATTTTTATGTATGTTATATTGATGTTTTTTTTCCGAGTAGACATAGTCTAGAGGGGCGGGGTAAAAACCTAATAAATAAATAAATAAATAAAAACACATAAATCATTTTGTCCTAAGCTTTGATCTGTCCGTTTGATCTGTGCTGGAGGAGACTCCTGAGAGTACCCAGGACTGCAAGGAGAACAAACCTATCCATTCTGAAGGAAATCAACCCCGAGTGCTCACTGGAAGGACAGATCCTGAAGCTGAGGCTCCAGTACTTTGGCCATCTCATGAGAAGAGAAGACTCCCTGGAAAAGACCCTGATATTGGGAAAGTGTGAAGGCAAGAGGAGAAGGGGATGACAGAGGATGAGATGGCTGGACAGGGTCATTGAAGTGACCAACATGAATTTGACCAAACTCCGGGAGGCAGTGGAAGACAGGAGGGCCTGGCATGCTCTGGTCCATGGGGTCACAAAGAGTGAGACACAACGATTAAACAACAAGATTTCATTGTCCATGGGGTAGCTTGAAACCAATCCCCAGCAGATATGGGAGTCCTACTGTATAATGTAAAAGCAAAGTGTGCTGCTTGTATACCAATCCACAGCATTCAAAGCGCTATCTCGGTGGTCTGCAATTTAGTTACACAGACTACACAATTTGCTCCTCCAAGTGTGCCAGGGTCTCAATTTAGCAACCTTAAAAGGATGGATTGCTGAGTCAACCTTGAACCAGATACCTAAGCTGTCAGAATTTAACTCAGATCAGGAGCAGATGGCTTCTGTTGTGACTGAATCTGTTTCCATATTGCATGTATACAGTTGTGCCCTGCTTAACGATTGCCCCGCATTACAACGAATCCGGTTTACGATGTTTTTGTGATTGCAATTTTGTGATTGCAATTGTTTTTGTGATTGTAATTTTGCTTAGCGATGATCATTCCCTGCTTCGGGAATCGATTTTTGCTTTACAACGATCAAAAACAGCTGATTGGCAGGTTTTCAAAATGGCCACCAGGTGCTTAAAATGGCTCCCCGTTGGGCTTAGAGACGGATTCCTCGCTATACAGGCACCGAAAATGGCAGCCATATGGAGGATCTTCGCTGGACGGTGAGTTTTTAGCCCATTGGAATGCACTGAAAGGTTTTCAATGCGTTTCAATTGGCTTTTTAATTTCGCTTTACGATGTTTTCACTTAACTGCGATTTTCCTGGAACCGATTATCGTCGTTAAGCGAGGCACCACTGTATATGGTTTTTCCCCTCTGAGTTCTTCATGACTACTGACCCCTGAGGATGAACCTCTTTCCTCATTGAATTTATTTATATGGTTTCTCCCCTGTGTGAGTTCTTTGGTGTGAACTGAGGTTACTGAAGTCACAGAAGCTCTTTCCACATTCCACACATTCATATGGTTTCTCCCCTGTGTGAGTTCTTTGATGTGTACTGAGGTGACTGCTCTGCCTGAAACTCTTTCCACATTCCTTGCATTTATAGGGCTTCTCCCCTGTGTGAGTTCTTTCATGGGAACTGAGGTTACTGCTGTCACTGAAGCTCTTTCCACATTTCATGCATTCATATGGTTTATCTCCAGTGTGAGTTCTTTGATGTGTACTGAGGTGACTCCTGTGACTGAAGCTCTTTCCACAGTCCTTGCATATGTAAGGTTTCTCCCCTGTGTGAGTTATCTCATGGGAACTGAGGTTACTGCTGTCACTGAAGCTCTTTCCACATTCCATGCATTTGTATGGTTTGTCCCCAGTGTGGGTTCTTTGATGCCTACTGAGGATACTGCTGGAAGTAAAGCTCTTTTCACATTCCATGCATTTATAGGGTTTCTCCCCTGTATGAGTTCTTTGATGTGAACTGAGGCTACTGCTGTCACAGAAGCTCTTTCCACATTCCATGCATTTATATGGTTTTTCTCTAGTGTGAGTTCTTTGATGCCTACTGAAGTTACTGCTGTCACAGAAGCTCTTTCCACATTCCATGCATTTATATGGTTTCTCCCCAGTGTGGATTCTGTGATGTTTACTGAGGGTCCTTCTGGAACTAAAGTTCTTTTCACATTCTATGCATTTATATGATTCCTTCCCAGTCATTCCAAGCATTTATGTGGTTTCTCCTGAGTATAATTAGTTAGATTTTTCATGTGGCTACTCTAGTTTTGTACAAATATGAGGTATATTTGAATGGATTGATTCTGATGAGAGACTTTCTCCTTTCTTTGTCTTGTTTTTTTCTTTCTTTTTGGAAACCCAGGTGGTCAAAAACATCAGGAGTCAGAGAACATGGAGATATATTTCCCCCTGTTGTTGGCTGGCTTCCCTTGCCTTTTTCCTCTTTTGGGGTGTCTAATCTTTCTTTTCCTGCTTTACTCTTGCTGTTTTTCCACTGACAATATAGGTGGCTCCATGGAATTCTGATTCTCCTGCTTGCTACCTGATGGAGAAGGAGTGTAGGACAGATGTGAATCTCACTGGGATTCAAACCAAGGCATTTGTTTTTTAAAAATTCTGTTTGGTTTGCAAGGTCAGGGGAAAAGTAAGTAAGATCAGAAGGTACAGATCATTTTGTGAAAATCACAAAATAACCATTTTCCTATTCTTTTCTTTTATACAGTGGTGCCTCGCATAGCGATCGCTCCGTATAGCAACGAAATCGCTCTGCGACGGAGTTTTTGCGCTCGCAAAAGCGATTGCTTTGCAATGGTCCCTATGGGTAAATTTTGCTTTGCGATGATCGCAGGGAAGCGATCATCGCAAAGCCCCCATTTTCGGACAGCTTGATTGGCAGTTTCAAAATGGCCACCGGGTAAACAAAATGGCCGCCCGCTGTTTTCAGGCATTGATTCCTCGCTTTAGAGGCACCGAAAATGGCGGCACTATGGAGGATCTTTGCTCAGCCGTGAGTTTTAAGCCCATAGGAACACATTAATGCGTTTCTAGGGCTTTTTTATTTCGCTTAGCGATGTTATCACTTAGCAGCGATTTTTTTTTCCGGATGAATTAACATCGCTAAGTGAGGCACCACTGTATTACTGATTTTTGTTAAGTTTTAGAACAAAAGGAAATGACAACACAGATACAAAATACTACAAAAATCAACTTTTAAAATAAACAATATCACAATAATCAACCCTATGCAATCCCCTGCACCCTCAGAAAATCATTTTTCATTTTTATTTTTCGTAATATTTCATACCACCCCATTTCTCTCCAGAAATGTAGTGATTCATCTCCAGGTGTATACCCTTTCCATTTTTGAAACACATATATGAAAAATAAATTCCATATTTCATTAAAATCATTACATTCTATTTTTCTTATTCTAATATTAGTTT